>NW_027269319.1:580000-2054452 GCF_023055355.1 Agelaius tricolor | reverse complement strand
GAATTAAGTGAAATTTTTTAAGGAATGGGTTTTAACCAAGCTTTCCAAATGTCACCTCTGAGTCAAGAATACAATATTCATTCCAGGAAAGACATGCCCTCTACCTACCTGCATCTTCAGAATTCTCTTGGCTTCTGCTGCTGGGTCTTGGCCTTGAGAAAATGGAGGACAAAAGAACATGTGAGGAGGTAGAAAGAGAAGGGCGGGAATGGCCATACCATGAAAGGAGGCATGACTTTTTAGCATGGTCACTGTGATGAAGGAGGAAATGTAACACATAAACCCAACAAGATGAAAAGCTGATTAATTGTCCTTAAGCTTTCTGGTGCAGGAGTCACACAGAGCTGGCCAAGCTCTGGCTGAAACACAGCAGTCATTCTTCAGTTTGCATCATAACTCCCAATTCTGCTGCCTCTCCTTTTTGGAGCCAAGTGGCTCCTACAGCCTCTCTGGAGCAGCAAGAGCTGCTGAGCCGAGACAGGAGTCTGTAAGGAGGGCAGCTACTTCTGTGCTGCTGCCGAAGCTTGACTTTGCCTGCTCGTGCCTTACCCTGGTGACAGCCTTGTGCTACACGTGGTCAGAGCACTGCTGTCTCCTGAGAACGATATGGCTCTTTCCAGAACAAAATGGCTTTTTCTGACTCAGCTGCCAGGGAAGGATATTCACATGGCACTTTAAAAGCCCTACCAAAAATTTTCAATTGGAGTGATACTTCTGGGACTCCTGCTTTATTATTATCACTTGGATAAGCTTGATAGCCACATTTTCTCATGCATCTCCAAGCCAATATCTTTCCTCAGATACAGTCCTAGAACTCTTCTCTAGCACCATGCCCTCTTTGATCTTAAGCCCAGATCAAAATATTAAACATCAATCGGGTTATACATGTATACTCCAAAATTTTTCTGGCATCTCATTTCATCATGGAGGCCGTGGCACAGTGAAGTTACACCTGCTGATTACAGAAGCAGCTCCTGAACTTGCAGACACTTCTCCTGTAGCCAATATTTGCCCATGCATATTCTCATGGCAGCAGAAGTTGACAGTCAAGGATAAGAGCATTCAAAGACCTGCAGGACCCTATCCCATGCAGTACAGTTCCCAAATGACACAACAACAATTACAGAGGGAATCAATAGCCAAGTCCAGCAAGGGACCCATCTTAAAGGTGCTTTGCATCCCTGCCTCCTCTTCCCCACCACCACCTTGGCTCTTGGGTTATATGATGCTGGGTTTGACATTGTGCTGGATCACGATGGATGGGTAAAATGGTGAATACACACAGGTTTGCCTAAATACAGGGGACAGTTCACTGTGCAAAATCACCTCAGGGGACGGGAAGAGTGAGGTGAGCAGCACACTGGAGCAGCAGACACTTTGGCTTACCTCATCTCCCGGGACTCCTGGAAATCCAGATGGGGAGAGCTTGGCAGGGACCCTGCAGCACTGCCCACAGGGGGACTGCCTGCCTTGCGTATTGGGGGGATCAGAGGCAGTCCCAGTGACCTCTTCTTCATTTCCCCACCAGTGGAATACAGCAAGGCAGCCTGGAAAGAGTAGAACACAGTGCTCAGATCAAGCATCCAGCCTTGCCCCCATTCCTGCCTCAAGACATTTAGACATGTGTTTGACTGGAACCTGACAGGAAAAGTCAAACTTACAGAGCAGATTGGCCTAGGACAGGGAAAGTTGACCTAGAAAAGGGAATTTGTGAGGGAGAGACCATGTCACATCTTTGACACTTCTCCCCTCACGCTCACTTCTCTGCAAGTGTGGCTGCATTCCCGGCTGGTATCCACATGTTTGATATCAAGATGTTCTGGGGTGCCACTGCCTCCACTGGCACTTTTGGATGGCTTGGGAGTGGGTTTACATCACTGTTCTCTTGCTCTGCCTTAGGCACCCAACAGCCACTGCTGATCTCCGGCCATGGCCCCACAAAGCCATTCTGCCGGATGCCAAAACCTGCTTTTCCCAAGGCCCTCCTTTCTTCTGCTGCTGCCCTTCCCTCCTACAGTTCCCCAGCAGCCTTTGAGCCCAGATGCTGCTGAGCTCTCGGCATGCTCGCTGCTCTCCAGCTCCCACACATCCATCATCTCAGGCTCCCTGGCATTTGGGAAGCTCAGCAGAGCTCCCTGCCCTGCTGCTCTCTGCAAGCTCTCTGCCTGCCCAAGTCCCTCCAGGGCCCCCATGCCACGGCCATGAATGGGGCTGGAGGCACTGGGGGTAGATGCACACCCACCCTTAGTATCCCATCATTTCTGGCCCAGCTAAAGAGTCAAATCAGGACCTGTCTCAACTTCACTGTGAAAGGGTCAGTTCCTTTCAGGGAAAAGGTCTCCCAGCTCTGCCTAAATCACATAATGTGAAAGTTTGGCACACAGGACTTAGTGTGGTCTCCTTACCTTATGGCCTTCTCCCTCGGAACTCACCTCCTGTATTTTTACCCTGTACTCATCAGAGCTGGTGCCATTTTTCCCAATCTCCTGCTCTCCGCTGCGTATCTGACTTGGTGGGGTGCAAGGAGAGCTCTTCTGGATGGGAAGCAATGGTTTGGAGGGAAGGAGCATAGAAGGATTTTCCAGGGAAAACCTCTTGGCAAGTGGGTAGGCAGTCAGGCCTGCAAAGTGGAAACACAGAATGTATCACAGCCTGCAATGCAAACCTAAAGCATCTGAAGTTCTGTATTTTGTGGGACAGATTTCCTGGCAACTTCTAAACAGCTGCACATGGAAACATGCTCCTGCTGGCAGGAACTTGAGGCAAGCCAGGCAAAAACCCTGACCCATTTCCCACGACCTACCACAAGAACAGCCCGGCCTCTGGGCTGCCCTGGGACAGCAGGGAGCCCAGAGCCCTGTGCTCTCCAGGAAAGGCTCAGCTGCACATGCAGCCTCCTGCTCCTCTCCCTGCCCCACAGCTCAGCAGCCCTGCAGCTCCACGGGGCACTGGCAGCAGCACAGCTCCTTGCAGGGGGCACGTGCAGGGCACAGCTGTTCCCTGGCAATGCGCACAGCCTCTCTGGGCTGCCACAAGACCCTTCCTCCCACCAGAGAGCGGCCCAGCTCCCACCTCACCTCTGTGGGAGGCTGAGCCATGCTCACAAGGGAAGAATTGAGTTACGTGAACTCCCACATTTATCATCAACACCTCTAATAAGTGTGTCAGTTGAGGGTAGCAATTTTTATTTATTGGGAAAATTTCTCTGGTTTTATTTTTCATGGAAGTAGCATGTTTTTAGTTCCTCTCAACAATATTGAGTTAGCATGTCTGAAGAGAAAGGTGGAAGTCTCCATTGGTAAGAGGGGAAAAAAATATTCCTTCTTGAAACTGGCCTACTGGGAATCCCCAGGAAAGACCCACACAGCTGTGACTGCTAGTTCTGCAAACCACAAAGGCCTCTCAGAGAGCAGGCAGGCCTTTCTGGGGTTTCTATAGCACCATAATACCATCTTCAGGGTTGGACCCTATCAGCAAGCAGAGGAGGAAGGGGAAATTTATCTGTAGTGAAACCCAACATTAATGGCAGAGAAAGCAACAGGATTTGCATCTCATGACCATGTCCGACTTGGGGTCAGCTGTGGCCACAGTCCCTGTCCTGGTTGACAGTATGAGTGATTTGGCTACTGTCAAAAAGGAGAAAGCAGCGTAAATAACTGAGACATGTTGTGATGCTATGGGTGTCCTTGCATGATCATCTGTAGCTGCCAGCCACCTACTCTGACACAGAGCCAGCACTGACCACCATGGACCAGTTTTCCCTGAAATCTGGGGGGATTGTTTTTCCATTCGACTTCAGCCTTTCAGCTCCTTTTTATCCTCACCTTTTCCTTCCTGGGTCTTTCCTTTTCTAGTAAAATCCATCTTCGAAGCCGTGCTTCTGCCTGGCAGAAGTATCAGGGTTTGAATCTGGGAACACGCTCAGTGTAGACAGCGACGGGAGCTTGGTCCCAGCCTTAGAACAAGGCCGGGCGACTCCAAGCGCCAGCGCTCGGCACAGAGAGGCAGAGCCAGATGCGTCTGCTGCCGCTGGGGCCGTGTCAAGCACAACCTGCACCAGCCCAGCCTGGGGCTGCCCCTTTGTGACACGCTCCCCATGGTTCTCTCGTTTCCATGGCTGCAAAACCCCACCCCAACTCCATCCCCTTCCAATCCCTTCCCAAGGGCAGCCAGCCCTAAGCCCAGCCAGGCCGGGCCTGAGGGTTTTACACTCTCTGAGAAGTAGACCATCTCTAAGGCTGCTTTTCAAGGCCTTTATTTCTGTAATTCCCACTCAGTTCTGTGTTGCAACTTGTTGATGTGGGATTTGCTTTCTTTCTCTTCCCATCAAAGAAAGTTCTTGAACACAAACAATGGCACCAGGCAGTAGAAGAAAAAGCAACTTTGCACTCTCTAGTAGATGACTCCTAAATTCAGCTGGCTGAGAGCTGTAGGGAACAAATTCAACATCCAAACATTCTACTTTTGCTCTGCTTCATTGTTCCAGGCGTTTGTTTCCTGCTTTCTTTATTGCAGAGACAGACAAACCCAACATAAACATGATCCGCCTCAAAACATTTCTGATCCTGGCAGTTCCTGACAATTTCAAATTTTCTAAATGGAAATAGCACAGGGCAGGTCATTCTAAAATACCCCCCAACAGAGGAGATAAAACTAATCCTGCTTGATTTGGCAGAACTAAGCCTGAGCCACGGGACACGTGGGTCTGATCCCTTTTTCTGCATCTGCAAAATTATTTGTTCTAGTTGGAGCTCTCCTATCTATTCAAAGAACCTTTACACTCTGCATCAGATGCCCCCAGTGTTCAGTGGGCCAACATAATCAGTGTATCTGTAGGGTGCAAACTGGCCATGCAAAGTTCTCCTTCCTTGTGGCAGGGGTTTGTTCCTGCTTTCTTTCCTGCAGACACACCCAAACCAACATTACAGTACCTGCCTCAAAACAATTCTCATTTTGACTGTCCCTGAGAATTCAAACCTATACTCAGAGCATTTCCCTGTGCCCAGGGACAGGCTCCAAGGCTGGACTCTCACCTGCACAGAATGAAGAAGAGCTGCTGCACCTGCCAGCGGCTCCGGGGTCTCGCAATCAGGGCTTTGAATGCAGCTTTTGTACACACTCTGCCCCCTGAGCCCAGCAGCATTCCTGGGCATCGGCACTGCTGCTGCAGGCCAACGTGCTCCAGGCACAGCTGCAGGAAGGAGACTGCAACGCGTCCTGGCCGAAGGCGTCTCCAGGCTGCTGCGGCCCTTCACCAGTGGTGGAATCATCTTGTGCTGTCCTGGGGGGAGTCAACGCCAGATGAGCCATGGAACTTTCACCTTCTGCTGGAACTACTCCATGATAGCTCCTGCTCTTCCTGAGGGAGAACCCAGCCCCTGTCTTGGAATGCGTGTCCTGGGGGGATTTTCCTCTGGCCTTTTGGGTCTTTGTTCCAGTGGGGGGATGGTGAGGTCTGACAGTTTGATATCTAGAAATCACTGGCCTTTTTTCTTCCTTTTCAGGCATTCTGCTTGTTAATAAACTGTTGGGTTTTTTCCATTGTTGTCTATTAGTATTCATTTCCTATTGCGGGAAATGGATTGTTGGTACACATTAAAGGAGACAACTTATTGCAGAGTGTCCTGTTTTAAGTTGTCTCAAACTGTGTGGGACAGATGGCTTCACACAGGAGCATCCCCGAGGCTGCTGAGGGGAAGGCACAGAGGGAGACAAAGCCAGTATTTCTGAGGGAAATTCCTTGACACCAAACCAACCTGAGTCATCAAACAGCTGACCTGTTTCGAGACATGGGCCAAAGGGGAAACCTTTCAGTGTGTTTGGTCCAGGCTGGTCTATGCTCAAGGCAAATGTGTGTCAGTGCACTTGGCTCCTTCTCTCCTCATTGTGTCCGGCATGCACAGGAGCCCATAGCTCCTGCAGAAACCATCACAGCACTCAGTGGGAGCAACTTGTGTCCTGTGCTCACATAGAGCTGTGGTGTCCAGCACAGCACCTCACTGGAAAGAGGAACTGTTCTAGCCCTCTTGGAAGGAGCTAAGGAGCTTTGGCCTTCAGATCAGCTCCTTCCCAGCTCTTGATTTGCTGCCCTGGGTGAGCTGCTGTTTGTGGCAACACTTGTTTCACAGCTGAAAGCCCCGCACTACTGGCCAGCAGCCATTGCAGGAGCTTGTGCTAGTGCCATTGAACCTTTCAGATCTTCCTAAGGAAAGCTCAGGGCAGAACTTGTCAAAAGAGCATTGCATGGGCAATGCTTTTAACATTAAATCTTTCCTCTGTGCTCTGTGCCACACACATTAAATCTTTGAGGAAACAAGTTTGCTGCTCCAGAAATTCCTCAAATCAGTCCATTAAACTGTAACAGAACACAATTTGGGATGTGTAATCTCACTTTAATCCATTGGGCAGAAAGCTACAGGAGCACTGCTTGTGAGCTCTGTGTCTAACCTAAGTGACCTTGCCACCAAGAACTTAGAAAAGAGAGGAGAGATGGAATCAGTAGCACAAGGATCTGCATTGTGATTCTCCCTGAGGACATGGCCCACTTCCACTGGGCCATGGCTTTTTACCCTACATCAAAACTTTGTTCTTCAGATTGTGGTGGTGAATGCCCCCGGCCTTGTCCGGCCACACGGTGATCTGGGAAATGCTTGTCAGGCCTTGGCCTTGCTGAACAGCCCCTGGGCTCAGCTCCTGCTGAGCTTATCAGAGACACAGAGTGCTCCCAGGAACTTGCCTTGTCTAAGGAGCTCCTGGGGTGTCCTGTGAACAGCCTTGGAAACCACTTTTGTTGCCTGAATGGCATGGCATCCTTCCTCTCCCACTTTCAAAGACAGGCTGCTGACCCACAGTCCAGCCATGATGAAGCATTTTATGGCTGAGGCCCACTCTCTTGTGACCCATAAAGAGCGCTCCAAAAGGAGGCCCTTGAAGCTCTCCTGGACCACAGTGGCTGCCAGCAGCAACCTCCCTCTGAGTGGGGCCTCTCTGAGGCAGTGAGCTCTCAAATTTGCTGCACTGGTGGGATGACTGATCAACAATGGATCCTGGGCCAATAGCCCCACTCCTGGAGATTCCAGTTTAACCACTGTTAAGCTTGAGTGCTGTTAAGCTTTTAGGTGGCATTCCTTTTGATTCACGTCTTTTCTGTCCCTTCCCGCCCCTTCTCTCCTTCCTCTAGTAGGAAGTCTCTGCAGAGAGATCTGGACAGGCTGGATCATGGGCTGAGGCCACTTGCATGAGGTTCAACAAGGTGAAGTGCCCCGTCCTGCCCTTGGGCCACAGCCACCCCATGCAAGGCTACAGGCTGGGGGCAGAGTGGGTGGAAAGCCACCCAGCAGAAGAGGACCTAGGTTGGCAATGGCTGAACATGAGCCAGGTGTGCCCAGGTGGCCAAGAAGGCCAATAGCATCCTGTCCTGGGATATGCTTTAGTGGTGGCCTTGGCAGTGTCAGGGGTCTCAGGTTATTGGGGGGGTCTCTAGAAAGGTCTTTTTCAATGGAAACAATTCTGCAATTTTAAACTTCCATTCCTGTTTTGAAGGATGCAATTTCAAATAGATCTACATTTGCGGTTTAAGGAATTTAGCATTGACCTCTCCTTGAAAGTAATAGGAATCAGGCTTTAAATGTTCTCAAAACACATTCATTCCTTGATCTTCAGCTGTGTGATAGAATTGAGGTGGTTTTGTGCAGGAAGGTTGGGTCATGGGCTAAATGCAAGCAATTTAGCTGCAAGGGCACTTGTTTCATCCACTTTTCTGGTTTCTTTCCCCAATAGTGGCAGATTTGGGAGTATTAGTCTTGTGCTTTGACTTCTGGCTCAGACTTGCTTATGAATGTGTCATAAAATCTTATCTGCTGAAAATCTTTCTAGTGAAAAATGCTTGCAGACTGGTGGGAATTGCTAGAGACAAGGCTTACAAACCAGTCCCCAGTATGATTAGCCCAGTGTCCCTGCTTAAATCCAGATACGCTTGTATTAAAAAGGAACTAACTATTCCAACTCCCCTGCCCCCTACCCTCCACCTTTTTTTCTTTATTTTGTAGCTCTTGGGTCAAGAGCTGTGTGCCATTCCAACTCTTTGTTATCAAATGTGTGAAGTGCTGTGGCTGCTGTAGCAGCAGGCTGGGTTCAGTGGGAACAAGCCCAAAGCACTGGGTCCCACAGCAGTGGCACGGTGGGAGACTTGCCTCTGCTGCCATGGCCATCCAGCCATCGGGAGAGCAGCTGCTGGGGCTTCCCCCATTGTACCAACAGCAGTCTGCCTCCAACATGTGGACTGCATGGCCACGATTCTGCCAGAATGTGGACAACACATCGTTTGAATGTATCTTGATGTTGTTTCACATCACCTGACTGGAGCAGTTTGGTGGGCAGGACACCCTATAGGCAGGGCCATGGCAGGGATGGGCAGCTGGCACTGGCAGTGTTATTTTCCCAGGCAGGCTCCTGATCCAGCTGTGGGGGAAGGCACCAACAGCTGTATCAGCCCAGCGAGCAGCAGCACATGGAGAACACCCTCAAATGCAAAGAGCCCGTCACCCCTATTGCTCCCCCCATGGCAGCAAGGGCAGATTCCACCACTGCTGAAGGGCCGCAGCAGCCTGGAGACGCCTTCGGCCAGGACGCGTTGCAGTCTCCTTCCTGCAGCTGTGCCTGGAGCACGTTGGCCTGCAGCAGCAGTGCCGATGCCCAGGAATGCTGCTGGGCTCAGGGGGCAGAGTGTGTACAAAAGCTGCATTCAAAGCCCTGATTGCGAGACCCCGGAGCCGCTGGCAGGTGCAGCAGCTCTTCTTCATTCTGTGCAGGTGAGAGTCCAGCCTTGGAGCCTGTCCCTGGGCACAGGGAAATGCTCTGAGTATAGGTTTGAATTCTCAGGGACAGTCAAAATGAGAATTGTTTTGAGGCAGGTACTGTAATGTTGGTTTGGGTGTGTCTGCAGGAAAGAAAGCAGGAACAAACCCCTGCCACAAGGAAGGAGAACTTTGCATGGCCAGTTTGCACCCTACAGATACACTGATTATGTTGGCCCACTGAACACTGGGGGCATCTGATGCAGAGTGTAAAGGTTCTTTGAATAGATAGGAGAGCTCCAACTAGAACAAATAATTTTGCAGATGCAGAAAAAGGGATCAGACCCACGTGTCCCGTGGCTCAGGCTTAGTTCTGCCAAATCAAGCAGGATTAGTTTTATCTCCTCTGTTGGGGGGTATTTTAGAATGACCTGCCCTGTGCTATTTCCATTTAGAAAATTTGAAATTGTCAGGAACTGCCAGGATCAGAAATGTTTTGAGGCGGATCATGTTTATGTTGGGTTTGTCTGTCTCTGCAATAAAGAAAGCAGGAAACAAACGCCTGGAACAATGAAGCAGAGCAAAAGTAGAATGTTTGGATGTTGAATTTGTTCCCTACAGCTCTCAGCCAGCTGAATTTAGGAGTCATCTACTAGAGAGTGCAAAGTTGCTTTTTCTTCTACTGCCTGGTGCCATTGTTTGTGTTCAAGAACTTTCTTTGATGGGAAGAGAAAGAAAGCAAATCCCACATCAACAAGTTGCAACACAGAACTGAGTGGGAATTACAGAAATAAAGGCCTTGAAAAGCAGCCTTAGAGATGGTCTACTTCTCAGAGAGTGTAAAACCCTCAGGCCCGGCCTGGCTGGGCTTAGGGCTGGCTGCCCTTGGGAAGGGATTGGAAGGGGATGGAGTTGGGGTGGGGTTTTGCAGCCATGGAAACGAGAGAACCATGGGGAGCGTGTCACAAAGGGGCAGCCCCAGGCTGGGCTGGTGCAGGTTGTGCTTGACACGGCCCCAGCGGCAGCAGACGCATCTGGCTCTGCCTCTCTGTGCCGAGCGCTGGCGCTTGGAGTCGCCCGGCCTTGTTCTAAGGCTGGGACCAAGCTCCCGTCGCTGTCTACACTGAGCGTGTTCCCAGATTCAAACCCTGATACTTCTGCCAGGCAGAAGCACGGCTTCGAAGATGGATTTTACTAGAAAAGGAAAGACCCAGGAAGGAAAAGGTGAGGATAAAAAGGAGCTGAAAGGCTGAAGTCGAATGGAAAAACAATCCCCCCAGATTTCAGGGAAAACTGGTCCATGGTGGTCAGTGCTGGCTCTGTGTCAGAGTAGGTGGCTGGCAGCTACAGATGATCATGCAAGGACACCCATAGCATCACAACATGTCTCAGTTATTTACGCTGCTTTCTCCTTTTTGACAGTAGCCAAATCACTCATACTGTCAACCAGGACAGGGACTGTGGCCACAGCTGACCCCAAGTCGGACATGGTCATGAGATGCAAATCCTGTTGCTTTCTCTGCCATTAATGTTGGGTTTCACTACAGATAAATTTCCCCTTCCTCCTCTGCTTGCTGATAGGGTCCAACCCTGAAGATGGTATTATGGTGCTATAGAAACCCCAGAAAGGCCTGCCTGCTCTCTGAGAGGCCTTTGTGGTTTGCAGAACTAGCAGTCACAGCTGTGTGGGTCTTTCCTGGGGATTCCCAGTAGGCCAGTTTCAAGAAGGAATATTTTTTTCCCCTCTTACCAATGGAGACTTCCACCTTTCTCTTCAGACATGCTAACTCAATATTGTTGAGAGGAACTAAAAACATGCTACTTCCATGAAAAATAAAACCAGAGAAATTTTCCCAATAAATAAAAATTGCTACCCTCAACTGACACACTTATTAGAGGTGTTGATGATAAATGTGGGAGTTCACGTAACTCAATTCTTCCCTTGTGAGCATGGCTCAGCCTCCCACAGAGGTGAGGTGGGAGCTGGGCCGCTCTCTGGTGGGAGGAAGGGTCTTGTGGCAGCCCAGAGAGGCTGTGCGCATTGCCAGGGAACAGCTGTGCCCTGCACGTGCCCCCTGCAAGGAGCTGTGCTGCTGCCAGTGCCCCGTGGAGCTGCAGGGCTGCTGAGCTGTGGGGCAGGGAGAGGAGCAGGAGGCTGCATGTGCAGCTGAGCCTTTCCTGGAGAGCACAGGGCTCTGGGCTCCCTGCTGTCCCAGGGCAGCCCAGAGGCCGGGCTGTTCTTGTGGTAGGTCGTGGGAAATGGGTCAGGGTTTTTGCCTGGCTTGCCTCAAGTTCCTGCCAGCAGGAGCATGTTTCCATGTGCAGCTGTTTAGAAGTTGCCAGGAAATCTGTCCCACAAAATACAGAACTTCAGATGCTTTAGGTTTGCATTGCAGGCTGTGATACATTCTGTGTTTCCACTTTGCAGGCCTGACTGCCTACCCACTTGCCAAGAGGTTTTCCCTGGAAAATCCTTCTATGCTCCTTCCCTCCAAACCATTGCTTCCCATCCAGAAGAGCTCTCCTTGCACCCCACCAAGTCAGATACGCAGCGGAGAGCAGGAGATTGGGAAAAATGGCACCAGCTCTGATGAGTACAGGGTAAAAATACAGGAGGTGAGTTCCGAGGGAGAAGGCCATAAGGTAAGGAGACCACACTAAGTCCTGTGTGCCAAACTTTCACATTATGTGATTTAGGCAGAGCTGGGAGACCTTTTCCCTGAAAGGAACTGACCCTTTCACAGTGAAGTTGAGACAGGTCCTGATTTGACTCTTTAGCTGGGCCAGAAATGATGGGATACTAAGGGTGGGTGTGCATCTACCCCCAGTGCCTCCAGCCCCATTCATGGCCGTGGCATGGGGGCCCTGGAGGGACTTGGGCAGGCAGAGAGCTTGCAGAGAGCAGCAGGGCAGGGAGCTCTGCTGAGCTTCCCAAATGCCAGGGAGCCTGAGATGATGGATGTGTGGGAGCTGGAGAGCAGCGAGCATGCCGAGAGCTCAGCAGCATCTGGGCTCAAAGGCTGCTGGGGAACTGTAGGAGGGAAGGGCAGCAGCAGAAGAAAGGAGGGCCTTGGGAAAAGCAGGTTTTGGCATCCGGCAGAATGGCTTTGTGGGGCCATGGCCGGAGATCAGCAGTGGCTGTTGGGTGCCTAAGGCAGAGCAAGAGAACAGTGATGTAAACCCACTCCCAAGCCATCCAAAAGTGCCAGTGGAGGCAGTGGCACCCCAGAACATCTTGATATCAAACATGTGGATACCAGCCGGGAATGCAGCCACACTTGCAGAGAAGTGAGCGTGAGGGGAGAAGTGTCAAAGATGTGACATGGTCTCTCCCTCACAAATTCCCTTTTCTAGGTCAACTTTCCCTGTCCTAGGCCAATCTGCTCTGTAAGTTTGACTTTTCCTGTCAGGTTCCAGTCAAACACATGTCTAAATGTCTTGAGGCAGGAATGGGGGCAAGGCTGGATGCTTGATCTGAGCACTGTGTTCTACTCTTTCCAGGCTGCCTTGCTGTATTCCACTGGTGGGGAAATGAAGAAGAGGTCACTGGGACTGCCTCTGATCCCCCCAATACGCAAGGCAGGCAGTCCCCCTGTGGGCAGTGCTGCAGGGTCCCTGCCAAGCTCTCCCCATCTGGATTTCCAGGAGTCCCGGGAGATGAGGTAAGCCAAAGTGTCTGCTGCTCCAGTGTGCTGCTCACCTCACTCTTCCCGTCCCCTGAGGTGATTTTGCACAGTGAACTGTCCCCTGTATTTAGGCAAACCTGTGTGTATTCACCATTTTACCCATCCATCGTGATCCAGCACAATGTCAAACCCAGCATCATATAACCCAAGAGCCAAGGTGGTGGTGGGGAAGAGGAGGCAGGGATGCAAAGCACCTTTAAGATGGGTCCCTTGCTGGACTTGGCTATTGATTCCCTCTGTAATTGTTGTTGTGTCATTTGGGAACTGTACTGCATGGGATAGGGTCCTGCAGGTCTTTGAATGCTCTTATCCTTGACTGTCAACTTCTGCTGCCATGAGAATATGCATGGGCAAATATTGGCTACAGGAGAAGTGTCTGCAAGTTCAGGAGCTGCTTCTGTAATCAGCAGGTGTAACTTCACTGTGCCACGGCCTCCATGATGAAATGAGATGCCAGAAAAATTTTGGAGTATACATGTATAACCCGATTGATGTTTAATATTTTGATCTGGGCTTAAGATCAAAGAGGGCATGGTGCTAGAGAAGAGTTCTAGGACTGTATCTGAGGAAAGATATTGGCTTGGAGATGCATGAGAAAATGTGGCTATCAAGCTTATCCAAGTGATAATAATAAAGCAGGAGTCCCAGAAGTATCACTCCAATTGAAAATTTTTGGTAGGGCTTTTAAAGTGCCATGTGAATATCCTTCCCTGGCAGCTGAGTCAGAAAAAGCCATTTTGTTCTGGAAAGAGCCATATCGTTCTCAGGAGACAGCAGTGCTCTGACCACGTGTAGCACAAGGCTGTCACCAGGGTAAGGCACGAGCAGGCAAAGTCAAGCTTCGGCAGCAGCACAGAAGTAGCTGCCCTCCTTACAGACTCCTGTCTCGGCTCAGCAGCTCTTGCTGCTCCAGAGAGGCTGTAGGAGCCACTTGGCTCCAAAAAGGAGAGGCAGCAGAATTGGGAGTTATGATGCAAACTGAAGAATGACTGCTGTGTTTCAGCCAGAGCTTGGCCAGCTCTGTGTGACTCCTGCACCAGAAAGCTTAAGGACAATTAATCAGCTTTTCATCTTGTTGGGTTTATGTGTTACATTTCCTCCTTCATCACAGTGACCATGCTAAAAAGTCATGCCTCCTTTCATGGTATGGCCATTCCCGCCCTTCTCTTTCTACCTCCTCACATGTTCTTTTGTCCTCCATTTTCTCAAGGCCAAGACCCAGCAGCAGAAGCCAAGAGAATTCTGAAGATGCAGGTAGGTAGAGGGCATGTCTTTCCTGGAATGAATATTGTATTCTTGACTCAGAGGTGACATTTGGAAAGCTTGGTTAAAACCCATTCCTTAAAAAATTTCACTTAATTCTTTTTAATTCCTTGATGTGCTCAGTGGACTCTCCGAGAGCAGTAGAAGTGGTGCAGTGAAATTCCTCCCGTGTGAAGTGTTGAGTAGCAAGAGCTGGAGTGGTACCTCGGGGCCCTGGAAATGCAGCAGAGGAAAAGGAAACCTTCCTCTTTACCCTGCACATGCCTTTTATCTCCCTGCAATCATTGTGGTGTCACAACTAGTAGGGAAAAAGAAGGCATTTAGCATGAAATGCAAAATGTTCCCACTCCTTCCTCCTGCTTTTGAAGGAGAAAACCTTTTCCTGGGGCTGTTTCTCAGCTGAACCCTTTGAGATATGCTGGAGATTCATGGATATTGCCTGGTTTTGCATTGGCAGAAATTAGGAAAACCTCCTATGATAGAAAGTCCTTTTGATTTTTTCCAGTGAAGGAGAGGGAGACTTCCAAATGGTGCAGCCTAGGCAGGGTGTGAGTTTGTCATCCTCTGACAGCACAAGCCCAAAGCCACCTGTGGCAGGTTCACAGTGACAAATCTCTTCCCTGGCTCTCTGCCTGTGTCAGTGTTGCAGGCTGAGGCTGAGGCTGGGGCAGGAGATGCCTTCTGCCTTGTCCCTGTCCCTGCCTTGCCTGATCCCTGACAAGTGGAATTGTGCCAGACAAAATGCTGTGTCTGGTGCATCTGGGTCAGACAGTGCTTTCAAGTTGAAAGCCTCATTGACACTGTTGTTGTTCCTTTGGCATCTCTGGGTGTGTAATGATAGGAGAGATGAGACTTGAAGAAATAATGCTGCTGATGCAGCAAAAGGGATCAGATCTCCTGGTCCCTTTAGGGATCAGGGTTATTTCTGCCAAATGCTGGGTATGGCCCCTTTGGAATGACTCCTTCATTGCTGATATGCATCTGAATGCTTAATGAAGCTAGGGACTAGTACTGCTCAGTAAATAAGGTGATATTTTTTCTGCATTAATTCTGGACTAGAAATGACTTATCTCTTTAACGCTTTCCTGTTTCACTCCTATTACTGACCCGAGCATTCTACATGGTGAAAGAATCCAGTCTTAAGACACTCATCCTGCTTGGCTGCCATATGATTTTATTCTCTGTGTATCCACGTAAAGAATTAGTTCTCCTAGTTTAACAGCTCTCTTGGGGAGTATTTCAGAATGACCGGCCATCAGCTATTTTCCATTAAGGACATTTTGAATTGTCACTATTAGCCAAGATCAGAACTGTTTTGAGATAGGTTGTGTTTATGTTGCGTTTGGGTGTCTCTGCTGAAAAGAAAGCAGAGAATAAACCCCTGGAACAAGTAAGTAGAGCAAAAGTAGAACTTTGGGATGAACACTTTGTTCCCTACAAATACAGGCTCGCAGAATACTGGGCACATCTAATAGAGAAAGCAAAGCTGCTTTTGCGTCAAACACATGGTGCCATAGTTTGTGTCCCAGAACTTCCTTTGTTGTAAAGAGTAATATAAAAAATCCCCAAAACTGCAAAACCCAACCCAGAACTGAGTGGGAGTTACAGAGACAAAGACCTTGAAAACCACTTTTGAAAACGATTACTTCCTAGACACTGTCAGATTCTAGAGAGCACTGTGAATTCCCAACTCTTTGTAAGGAAAGCAATCCTGTAGTAGTGGGGAGGCAACGGGCACCACATGAAGTAGTAGAGCTCTTCTCTCTTGGCTTGCCAGCTCCATATTGTTCAGAGAAATTAAACTGATGCTAGTTTCATGAAAAATAAAAAAACAAGCAATCATTTCAGTAACTAAAATACGCTTTGAATTCCTCACCCATTAGATGGGTTGATGGTAAAGGCATGAGTTCAATTAACTCACTTCTTCTCTTGTACCTGGTTGACAGCTTCTTCTGAATCTACAACAAAAACCCAGAGGAAGAAGGGAAAGAGCACTTGGTGCAAGATAGGACCTGGGATGCCTCTGTTCCCAAGGAAACTGGCTGACCTGTTTGGCTTGGAGGCTCATGTGCCAGACCCCGGCCTTGGGAATGGAGGTCTGGGCTCCCGGTCGGCTCAGGGGGCCTTGGCCCAGGAGCCCCAGGAGCATGAATCAGCCTCACACAGAGGTGAGGTGGGAGCTGGGCCGCTCTCTGGTGGGAGGCAGGGTCTTGTGGCAGCCCAGAGAGGCTGTGTGCATTGCCAGGGAACAGCTGTGCCCTGCACGTGCCCCCTGCAAGGAGCTGTGCTGCTGCCAGTGCCCCGTGGAGCTGCAGGGCTGCTGAGCTGTGGGGCAGGGAGAGGAGCAGGAGGCTGCATGTGCAGCTGAGCCTTTCCTGGAGAGCACAGGGCAGCCCAGAGGCCAGGCTGTTCCTGCTGTAGCTCTGGGGAAGTGGGGCAGGGTTTTCCCCCGGCCAGCTTCCAGTGTCTGCCAGCAGGAGCATGTTTCCCTGGGCAGCTGTTTAGAAGCTTACAGGAAATGTGTCCCATGCAATACAGAGCTTCAGATGCTTTAGATTGCATCATGGCCTCTGTTACATTTTGTGTGTCCATTTTGCAGGCCTGACTGACTGCCATGGTCCCAAGGAGGTTACCCTGGGATCTGTGCTTTCCCTGCCAACTTCCCAAACGCTTTTACCTTCCAAGGCCTTGCCTTCCATCTGGAATTGCCCTCCTTCCTCAAAGCCCATATCTAACTCTCTTTTTTTATTATTAAGCTGACCATTCTGCAGGGGTAAAAAAATCCTGATTTAAGACATTGGTATTTTCTACTCCGCTGCTACTTGATTGCGTCATCTCTGAAGCTGTTGTATAGAATGATTAGTTCTCAGAATTTTAAGAGCTCTGTTGGAGAGTATTTCAGAATAAGCCCCAATGTTCTACCTGCAATTAGAAAACCAGCCTGTAGTCAGCCTGGCCCAAAACCCACCCAATCTCACATAGTTTAGAAGGAAAATACTTGGGGAAAATGAATTATCTAGTATCAGGAACACAGTTCACATTTGGGTATCACTTCAGCAATGCAGTGATTTTCTTTGAATTTCCTCTAAAATATTCCAACAAAGAGAAGAAAACATTGATCTAAATGCTTACAGGTATTGGAACCTGGGACTTCTTTTAAGAACCAGAAAGAAGATGTTTACTAAAATCAGCATGAATAAGGGCAGATAAGAATCTCTGTCAAGAGCAGTCTCCATCTCTGCCCTTCTCTATCAGACACAGAGGCTCTCCAGCATGCAGGGCCTGAGGCCTTTGTCATGCAGCAGGTTTCAGGCTGTTGGCCAACAGAGTAATGTCATGTCTGCTGCCACTGGCCCATCCCTTGGGAGAGGGCCTAGGCACTGTACCTTGCTGCTCTCAATCCCAATCTCTGTGTTTTAGGAGAGCTCTACAATCTGGAACATGTCTTGCCTTTTGGCCAGCATGGCGTTTTTGGGGGCTTGAAGTCTGCCAGAGCTTTACAGGAACCTTTGCTTCCTTTCCCAGGCATCCCACTGAGCCAGGCCAAGGAGACGGATCACCCCAGCAGTGATGGTCTTACAAGGGACAAAGAGCTGAGGGACAGATTTGGAAAGGTAAGGGATAAGGACAGGGATGAGCAGACTTCCTTTCCAGTGGCTGTTTAGTGCTTGGCCCAAAATGTCACTGAAAATCATAATCTTCTCCTCCTGGAGGATAAGGAGGGGGATTCTCTTGGGAATATATTTCACAGCTACAGGGCAATTGCTTGGCTATTTCCAGTGGTGCCAAGGTCACTGGTTTGGAGATGGTGCTAAGGTGACGCCAGAAGCGTTCTTTAGGTGCGAAGGCTGTTTTAGAGAAGTTCTGAATGGCAGAGCAAGCTACACATCGGCGAACGTGGGCAAAGTGCATTCCTTGGAAGCAGAGAAGCAAAGATTCTAACGTTGAGTGTAAGCAAGGCTGCAAAATCAAATGGGAGAGTTTGATTTTTCCTGGTTACCTTTGTGGCTGTATCTCACAGCCCCCCTCATTATCAATTTTTCTGCTCATTAACATCAGTGTTTCTGCAACTTGTTTTCACCAAAAGGAGTCCTCCTTTTGGTCTGCTGGTCTCAGAGACCAAGTGCTTGAGAGCTGAGTCCTTCAGAAGCCAGGAAGTGAGAAACAGCTGCAATTGCTGGCCATGAGGGTTAAGCTACAGCTCATTAGCCCTCCTTGCTGGGTATTGCACATGGTTTTCATTCTCCTACCACGGCCTGTAGGAACTGAACTGCCTGCTCACTGTCATGGGAGCTCTTCATCTGTCTTGGAGCACTCCTATGAGTTTCATGCTCCAAGCAGGGCTTCCTGACATAGGTTGCAGTTACAGCAGTGGAAGGTTGTGGCACTACAGTGTTCCACCTCACTGTGTGTAACTGTAATCCAGGTGAGGACTGGAGACATTCCTCTGAAACTATTGGAATGTGTATGGAGCTGCATTGAAGCCTATGGCACTCTGTGCTCCTGATGAGATGCTGTGTCTGGTTTGTGTGTCTCTGCTTACAGTCTACTGTATTTCCATTGCACCTAGATCCGTGCTGCATTGTGGAAGTTGGCTCAAAAGAACTTAGAGCCAAAGGACATAGAGCATATTGTGGAAGAGATGAAGGAAAGAAGACAAAAGAAAAGATTCTTGCAACTTCCTCCAGAGATAGTTGAGCCTGGGGACGCAGCTGAAGCAAGTAAGTGGTGGCTACACTTGTGGTGATCCTTTTTGACCACTTGCTTGCCCTTTGTACCATGTTGCAATCAGACTGGGGGGGGGCTGTTCCACTTGCATCTGAGTGGAAGCTTGCGTTAGGATTTAATTCTGTTTCCCAAAGAAAAATACAGAGGCATGAAGTGTCTTGCCCATGGCCTCACTGAGTCAGTAACAGAATTGCAGCTTCCCACCTTCACCTCTAAAGTCTTTCAGAGTAGAAAACTCTATCTTGCAAAGTACACTGGGGCTTCAGACTCTCTCCTGGAGAGCAGCCTCCAGGAAGGTGAGTCCAAAAGAATGCTTTTCAACCAGGCTGCAACCTGAAAGAAACAAATTCAATTCCTTCTGATGAAAACACCAGCGATCCTTCTCCTGCCACTCCCTGCTGAGGAGCTGGCGCTGTAGAGCTGCGCTGAAGCCCCAGCCAGGGCTTCTGTTGTAGCCCCAGGAGCAAGCAGTGCTCCCGACTGAATCCCGGCTGAGGGGCTCTGCCTGCAGGGCTGTGAGCGCTGCCCCAGGGCGGCAGCGGGGCCCTGAGGAGGCAGCACTCAGCCCGAGGGCATCACGCAGGGCTATCTGCACTTTCTTTGGCAACTTGCCCTGCCTGCCTCTGGAACAGAACAAAAGCAAAGCAATACTGGCTTTTCCTGGTTTCCTGGGGGAAGAATTACCACAGTTTGCTTTCAAGCTAGAAGAGGGTAGATTTAGATTAGATATTAGGGAGAATTTTTTGTATAATGAAGGGGATGAAAAGATGGCAGGATTTGCCCAGAGAAGCTGTTGTTGGTCCCTCCTTGAAGGTGTTCAAGGCCAGTTTACATGGGGCTCTGAGGAACCTGATCTCGATGAAGATGTCCCTGCTCACAGGGGTTGGACTAGATGGTGGTTAAAGGTGCCTTCCAACCCAAATTCTTCTAGGATTCTGTGATCAATGTCCCATGTTAGCGTTATACTTGGTATAAAGTGGTATACCATTGTTATACTTGGAGTTGTTTGCAATAACAAAGAGACGTTGCCCAGCTCCAGCAAATTTTCTGGCCCTTTATATCATCACCCTGTCCAGCTGCCTCCACTTACAAGCTCCTCTTTGCTCCCTGCAGCCTTTAGCCTACCACCTATCAATGGCACAGCTCCTAGTGTGCAGATGAAACACCCTGGTAGTGCCTTGAAGAAGAAGGTCTTGAGAAAGCAGGACAACGTGCACTTACTGCCCAATAAGCACGTCATCCATGGGGATGGCAGCTTCCCAAGCAGCTCCTCAGGTAAGCTTGCTCCGTGGCAGCTTTTTCCCACTCGGGATTTTTCCGGTACAAGGAGCACAAGGAGCACAAACTGCTTCCTGCCTCAGCCATCACAGCTGGGAGCTTGAGCCCATAGCCTGTCCTTGGAATGAACAGCAAATCTACTTTTGAGTTACTCCAGTTTGGTAGTAGCAGAGGTTTGGTTCTCAGCGATCCATCAGAAAGTGGAGCTGAATAAAGTCATGGTAAAGGCCTAAGCTCTGGCTTTTGCCCATCCTGGCAGTCCAGACTACAGCACTGGTGCCTGGAGGCAGCTGTGACTGCAGGGATGAGCTGCGGGGCAGTCTGCCAGGGTGTGCTCCCTGTGCACCTACGAGTGCCACCACCATCAGCTGTCCACTCACCATCTGGGCCCTCCGCCTGTGCTGCTGTCCTGCTCTGCAGCCAGCTGTTCTGCTATCCCAGCAAGGGCCGTCTCTGCACGGCCGTCAGCGGCGTGGTGCAGCCGTGCCTCTGCTCCCAGAAGTGCCCGATGGCTCCTCGCTGCCGCCATCCCACGGCCTGCAATGCCAAGAGGGAACAAGCAGCGCCTCCTGTGTCACCCACCCAATACAGAGGCCGTGTGTAGCAGATGGCAGCCAGGAGGGGCTGCCTGCTGCTCCCAGGCTGTTTGCTGCCTGCAGCAAATACCCAGCAGATAGCCCTAGTGGCTCTTGTCTCTCCTTTGTGGCTACACAGCCAGCGATCACAGCCTGTGCTGTGATCCCAAGGAGGCTGAGGTTATAGGAAGGGAGCTAGGAATGATGCTTGGAATGCTCTTTCCAAGTGATGCTACTTCCATGTTCAGAATTGACCAGAACTAGCCTGACGTGGCTCTCCATTCACAGTGAATCTAGATGTGTGCGTCTACATACTTCTGCAGTGCCATCACTGGTGTCAGTGACTGGGGTACATCATTGACACCCAGATTAGCTCCTGTCTGAATATTTTTGATGTTATGGTTCCTCCATACTTTCTGAGAGCATGCAAGGTAGCACAAAACCCTCCAGAGTCTAGAAGAGTTCATCTAGGTTCTGTGCAATATTTATACTCCCTCATTTTAGACAGCTCAAATGCTGCCATCTACACATTAGAAAATGAGCTTTTGAGTACATGATGTGAAATTTTCGATTGACAGTGCTTTTCATGACAAATGGGTTTCATAAGAAATGCATTTATCATCTGATTTTTTTCATGCCTTGTAATTTTTTTTCTTTACCAAGAAATTCGTTTAAGGCAAATCCAGGTCAATTGATTAACAAGAGAGTCTGTCTGCAACAATGTGCATCTGTATTTGCCTATTTTTATCCTCCAAGTACATCTGGAAGGCTTTTTTTTTATCAACTGTCCCGTCTGGAAATTGCTTTTTCCACAAGAGAGCTTAGAAACTGCTGAGTTTGCAAACACATCCATTAGATGACAAATCAATTTCACCTTAGCATCTTTGAAATACAGCCAGTGTGGACCTCTAAAAGAGGAAAAATTCATGATGTTTGGAAAGAACAAAATGCATGAAAGACTCCCTTTTACTGGGAAGGGTAATTCCATGTTACCCTTCCCAATAGTAGGCTAACATGTATGTGCACTCAGCTGCCTCTGTCTAGAATATTTGAGGTCAATGGAAACAGAGGTCAGATGTGAAGGGTCAGGTATGGCTGTTTCCTGGTCGTTGCTCCGTGGGCATTGAGCCGGGCCCCGCAGGGCTGGGTTGTTCAGGCTTGGCTTGGCGCTGTCACAAGGCAGCTGCAGGTCTTTCCTCAGGGAGTTGCAGAGTGTCCCTGTCCTCAGGGTTGGGGGAAATGAGGACACCGAAAAAAGAGAGGCCCCTGAGGGGTTCCCTCCTGGGCTGGCCAGTGCTGCTGTGGGCGCTGTCTTGCAGGGAGCGGGAGCTCTGCAGCCTCAGGAAGCTGCGGCTGGCTGTGGCACCTGTGGCACTTGGGAGCTGGCGCTGTGGGGGCAATTGTCAGGTTCAGCCTGGAGCTGTGCCCAGCTGGGGGAGGCTGGGAGCAAGCAAGGAGCCCCAGGATCCAGGCAGCAGGGAAGCCTCTGACCCAGCGGCAGTGTGTGTCACACAGAGCCCTGGCTGGGAGATGGGGCTGCAGGCCGCGCCATGGCGGGTGCCTTGCCCGGGGCTGCAGCGCCCATGGCCGACCCTCTCCTTACAGTGACCCCGCAGACGGCCACTGGTGCCAAGCGCCGAGAGGAGCCGCTCCGTGGGCACGGGCAGAAGGACAGAGCCTCTTCAGACCCACAGCAGTCCTTGCAGGAGGCACTCTCCATGCTGGGCAGCGATGACTGGTAAGAAAGGCCCCGTTCCCTCTGTGTCCCTCTGAGCGTTAAGGTCGGTCAGAAGCGTGTCTTGCTCGTGCCTCGGAGCCCCGAGAGCCCCGAGGGCCAAAGGGCACAGGTGAAACCCCTGCAGAGCAGGGAGAGCATAAAGATTGGAGAGCAGCCTTTTCTTGGCCTTGCTCTGCAGCAGTGCTCCAGCTGCAGCAGGCCCGTGCTGTTTCCTTGCTTTGCCTGCTGCTCCATGGAGCTGCAAAGGAAATATTGAGGGAAGAGAGAAAGCTGTGGCATGAGACGATTTGCTGGCTGAAGGCAAGAAGCAGGATGGCAGCAGCTTTGAGTGTAGAGATTTGGGTGCCTTGGGCCACTGGCCCAGTGGACTGAGTAAGATTCCTCTGTGCTCCCACTGCTGACAGCAATGGCAGGGACTCCTGCATGTGAGTCCCAGAAGCAGCTCCAGGGAGTTCCTCTTTCTGAGAAATGGACTGAGTTGTGCTTTCAAGTCCATCAGCATGTCATTAGTGGTGAAGCGCTCATGGCAGAAGAGAAGGAAAAAGAAATAAAATCCTCTAGGAATCTTGCACTTTTGGAAGTCAACTATTTCCTTCTCACTGCTTCATCTGTTTTGTCAATACTGAGATGTTTTGTCAATACTCCCAATGTGTCCCAAAATTATACACAGGCCAGAAGGTGGCCCAGAGGTGATAACCCTACAAATATGAGATGATAATGGTTTTCTTTTTGATGGCTTTTTGATCACTCCCTGGTGGATGCTTCATTCACACAGGGGTAAGGCCTGCATTCACACTGGGATAAGCATGAAAAACTGGCCACAATGCATCTCCTTGTGCAGATCCCTTTGCTTTGCCCTTTCTCTTCTGCTTTCTCGTCCCCATTTCTCTTTGGTGCCCTGTGAGGTACAGAGAGCTTCTGCAGGTGTGGGGGGTCCTGATGACACTCAGGGGTGCCCATGGGATCGGTCAGCAGCCCTGTGCTGCAGCCCTGATGCCTCACATACCTTCCTGTGGCTGAGGGCCTGCACAAAGCAAGTGCTGAGAGATGGAGTTGTTTGCACCTTTTAAATAACATGTTGCTGTTGTGGGGGTTGTTTTAGGGAGGAGTGTTGTGGGAAAGCCAGAGTTTCAACAGTTCTTGTCCAGGGATGGAATCTTAATCTTCTGGGACATCCTGCTGCTTTTCTGGGGAATGTGTGAGGTGGAGTGGAGTGGGTGACAGACAGGCCTAGATTGTGGAGTGGGAACTCAGCTCCAGAGTGGCAGTGCTGACTCTCAGTGCTGAACTGCCTGCTGGGGCTGACAAAGAAGGAAAATGTCCCAGTAGCAGCCTGCTGGGACTGTGTCTCAGGGACAGGTACAGGGAGGTGACAAGAAACAGCAGCATGGCCCAGCCTCACAGCTTCTAGGAAGTCGTGAGAGAGGCACTTCACGTGCCAGAGCTTCCAGAAAGGCTGTCTTCTCAAACGGCCACAAATGAAGACTCTGAAAGCCCTCTCTTTGCCTCTTGGATTTGTGTACGCTTTTGACAGCCACAACATCCAGTGGCAGTGTGTTCCATAATTTCATTAAGTGCTCCTTGAAAAGCACTTCCCATTGTTTGACTGAGCTGCCAGCCTGGTCACTTCAGGGGGTGCTGCCTAGTTCTTGGGTAGAGAGGAATATCAATCTTTTTGTTACTTGCCTTTCAGGGAACTGAAGAAGAAGGGACTCTTCAACATCACACGCCTGGCTGAGTCCCATGCAGCAGTCCTGCTTTGTCGACTTCGTGAGATTTGCTTGGCAGTTACCAGCGAGGTGAGAACATTGTTTTGAATTCTTCCCCATACTTCATACACGGCTTGTAGAGTAGATATGTGCTTGTTCATCTCCATGTGTGCTCAGGGACTGCCTTCATTTCTGATTTTAGACCTTCTACTTCTAATGTCTGTAGGATCTGTGTGTACGTGCAGCTGTATTTACTGGCAGCTTGGGTATGTGGCACTTGTCAGTGAGGTGCCATTTGAATGCAATGTGCAAATGCAGAAACTGAGACACTAATGATGTTATTTGCCAGAGTCCTAATCTCTGCCCAAGCTGTAATTCAACACTGCAAATGAGTCTGTAGACCTGAGCCTGTGTTTTCTGTTTCCTGTCTGAGTGCTTCAACTGCTGGTGTTGCTTTCTGGAACAGGAGCATCTGACACTTTTATCTTTATGACTTGTGCCTTTATGATTTGAAAGCAGCCCTTGTTTTAATTTTCTAGTGAAAGAGCCTAAAATCAATGTAGTGCCCATTGTAGAAAGGTTAAATTTCACACGTAGCTGAAATTTTTTTTAGGCCTGCAGTAAGCAGGCGTGAGGTCAGAAATTGGTGCCAGAGTAAGTGCCTTTCTGTGCTTGTGCTCTCCTGCTCTTAATGTACTTTTACGATCCTCTGGACACAGTGGGAGGTGTTGTCATTTCCTGGGACTTGTGTTGAAGGCAAGTGGTTTTCTATTCAAGGTGATAATTATATTTCCCCTCACGATTTCCCCAGGTGACCAACCTCCGGTCCAAGGTGTCCTACTCTGCAATCGTCACACTGGGAGAGCTCTTTGCAATCTTGAAGAAGGACATGGATTCCCAGGTGGATGAGGTTGCTCCAGTCCTTCTCCAGATGGTCTGGAACTCACCAGAGTTTGTTCAGAAGGCAGCCTCTCAGAGCCTGGGGATCATGGTGGAGAACGTGACTCCTGCACGAGCAATGACTGCTCTCATGGACAAGGGAGTCAAGTAGGTTCTTCTTCATTTAGTGCTATTCTTCACCTTCTAGTGTGTGGGTGAGGGGAGGGATGAGGGAAAGAATGGGAATGCTGGGAGGGAAGGGTCCGGCATCCTGCATCTTCTCTGGACTCAGGTACTCGATTCTCCCAGCAACCTCATTTCTTTCCTCTTGCCACCTATTTCTGCCCTCCTGCAGCCCATTGGGTCACAGAATCACAGAACTATACAATATGGGGAGTTGGAAGCAGCCCTTCAGGATCATCAATTCCAGCTTCTGGCCTTGCACAGAACAGCCCAAGGGTCACCCTGTGTGCCTGAGATTGTTGTCCAAATGCTTCTTCAACTCTGTCAGCTTGGTGCTGTGACCAGTGCCCTGGGGAGCCTGTTGCAGGGCCCAAGCACCCTCTGGGTGAAAAACTTTTTCCTGATAGCCAAACTAAAGCTCCTCTGAGTCAGTTTCCTGCTGCTTCCTGGAGTTGTCCCAGTCTGTCAGAGTTTCCTAGATATGGTGAACAGTGGGGAAATGCAAGTGCTGCAAAGGCTAAGGATAGAGCCTTGTGCTTTTGTGGGAACAGGGACAATTGCAATTGCAGCTGTGAGCGCTCTTTGATATTTCACAGCACTAACCACAGAGGCCCTGGGGAAAACCACATTTTCCTCATGATGCCATTAACCTGAGAAATAAGGAGGGTCCTTGCTGGGGTGTGGAGCACATGGGGGAGAATGTGCTGGGTGGGGCACAGCCTGCACAGCAGGTGCAGCTCGTGCCAAAAGGAGCCTTGTGTGACTGTGCTGGCCTTAGAGCTCTGCTTTCTATTCAACATGAAGTTTCATGTTAGCCTTGAGATGATGAATCACTTCACAGGCCCCTTCACAGGCTGAGTGCCATGGGACAGCTGAAGCAAATGCTGCCCTAAGTGTTGGTGCCTGATAGTTCCCAAGAGACAATCTCTAGATCAGGACAACCTGGCTAAACTGACTGCCCCCCTTTCCTTAGCTTTGCAATAGCGTAAAGCACTCAGATGGATCTGTTGCCAAGCCTCACAGAAGAAAGAGGCTGTATTGCTGGATATTCCGCAACTTCACGCCCCGCAGCGTGTTTTCCCTGCATTTGTTTTATCCCAGAGGTCTGCAGATGTGGGAAGAAATGGGTGGAAAGAGCCTCATCCTGCTGCAGCTCTGTGTAGTGGGTGCCCTCTGATGGGTCTGCATGAATTTTCCTTAATTTCTAAATACTTCATATGTCATCTATTACTTTAATCTTTCTTTGAGTAAATTTTGGGAAAGAAATGGAATATCAGATAGTGCAGGGAGACGGAATTCCTCCCTCTTCCATGCAGGCAGTCCTTCTGTACAATGCTAACTTTGTGTTTATCTGAGGACAGAACCTTCTGCAGGTGCCTGAAGCTGCAGGGAGAGCCCAGGCTCCTTCCCCCAGCAAGGACAGGGAGCACGCTCTGGCCAAGGCCTGTGCTGCTGCTGCTGCTCCTTGTCCCTGTGCCCCAGGGTTTGTTCTCTCCTTCCCAGGAGCCGCTACGTCCAGGTGCGGAAGTGTGCGGCCAATCTCCTCCTGTCCTTGATGGAGAAAATGGGAGTCACCAAGCTCGCAGGCACCCCCAGGGCTGAGAGGCTGGCACACGTGGCAGGGACACTGGCTCAGGACCGTCACAAGGACACAAGGTAATGGTCTTCCTTTCACCTCCAAAACCAGGAAAGCTGTTTTGTCTTTGGCTTTAAAGGTAAAACTACAAAAGAGTGGAAACTCAGGGAAATAATACGTGACCTCACTGTGTGGATGAGGGTCACAGAATCGTGGAATATGCTGCGTTGGATTGGACTTATCGGGGTCATCCAGTCCAGCTCCTGGCCATGCGCAGGGCACTCCAAGGGTCACTCCATGTGCCTGAGAGCATTGTCCAAACGCTTCTTGAGCTCTGTCAGGCTTGGTGCTGTGACCGCTGCTCTGGGTTGCCTGGGGAAATGACTGTAGTGTGAAACCTGAGGTTGGCCAGCAAGAAGGAGCATTGCCAACTTCCTGTGACTTGAAGTATTCTTTACTGACTTCAAAAGAGCTCATATTAGCCAGTACAAGAGTTTATTATGGCCTTAGGTATACAACACAAAGCCAAAGTGTTTGCTAATGTTTATCACTGAAGGATCCCAAACCTCTGTTCCTGCAGATTTCTACAATGCTGTTACGTGGGGCACACTGTCCTCCAAATTTCTTCTTGAAGAAAACTGTGGTTTCCTAGTGGCAAAATCAACCCAAACCACCAAAATCCCCTTACTTTGACGATGAAGTTCCCATTAATAGTTGCCAAGAACACCAGAACAACTAGCTGACCCTGTGCATACATATAGTATAGAATAATCAACAGGATGCAGGAGGTGTTTTGTCCTGGCTTCTCTGCCAGTTAAAGAAAGGCAAATTATTGTGCAATGGCAGCAGGACACTGCTAATAGGCTCTGTCAACAAAGCAGATGTGTTTTGCTCGATCCCTGGGAACACCCACAGTTTCAGAGTGAATGGTGTTTTCCTGTGGCCCCACGTTCTCCTCTTGCTTCTTGTGTTCAGCTGACAACACTGTGCAGTGTCAAGTGGAGGTAAATCTCCCTCTTTGCTGAGTAGGTTGTGCCTTCTCATGCAAGGATTGCACCTGATGAGTTGAAGGTACCAGGCCCTTCTGTTAACACTCTTCCTTGGTTCACTGTTCTTTTGTTTCCTTCCTGCCTCCCTCTCTCCCTTCCTCCCTTCCTTTCTCCCATCCTTCCTTCCATCCTTCCTCAGGCATTATGGCCAGGAGATGGTGAAGATGTTGCTGAGTCATCAAAAATTTAAAATGCTCCTGGAACAATCTCTTTCCACGCATGACCTGGAAGATATCCTGACAAGAATTAAGAAGAAAGTAAGTGCTTGGCAGAAGAAATGCCTCCTTTGTCCAAGTATTACCACTGCTAATAGGAGACCAAACATACCAAATCTGTCTTTATCTCATTCCTCTTCTGCTGAATCACTTTGCTCCTGGGAATGAGCTGTTAATCCTCAGCCTGTTCATCTGCAGGCCACAAAGGAACTGCTATTATTAGGGGAAAAGTGGGGTTTTGAAGATTTTGAATATCAGTCACAAAGAGGAAAGGGAAAGAGGAGAACATGGGTTTACATTTAAGCGTAAGCCCCCACCACGCTCTCCCTACTGACTCTGCCCCCAGTCAAGCAATTAAGTGAGAACAGAAGATAACAAAGTCTGAAGATAACAGAGTCTTTGCAAAAGTGACTGCAAGTAACAGTGCCAAGAAAATTTCCAAATATACAAAAGATGTCCAAGTCAGTCCTAGTTACTACAATTTCTGTCTGTCTTTTGGGAATATTGCCCTGCTGTCAAGCCCTGTGGAGCTGGAAGAAGCTTGGGGAGTGTGCCTTTGTGCAGGAGCAGGGAGAGTGAGCATTGAACCAAATCAACTTCCAACACAATGGGCCAACCCCCAGAGTCCAGTTTTTTCTGCTGCTTCCTTTAAGACCACTCATTGCCTATCAGTTTGCATTATTCTCATTTATGCTCAAGACTAGTGAATTTGGGAATTTAGACGGCTGCTCGGTGTGCTAGCGCCCATAACCTGCCTTGGGCTATTGAAAACAGAGAGTTGGCACCAATGAATCTCTGGTCTGTTTATTTCTGTAAGTTAGGAAGTGTTTCCCTAAGCCTTGGTACTACATTGATCCAGGTTCTAACTTGTGTTTTAAAGAGGGAATTTCCTATTTTATATTCTGAAGATTCATAGGGTTTCTCTATGTCTTTGTAGGGGATGGAAAAGCAGAAGGGTGAACGCCCATCTGTCAAGGAGCCGGTGGAGAAGAGGAACGATGGCTCGAAGGAGCCCCAGGCCACAGTGCCTTCTAGCAAACGGTACTCAGCACTTTTGTCAGATGTGACAAAGCACATGACAAGCTCTGCACGCCTCTTCCACAGAAAAATCTTTCTGCTGGAGATGACCAGTGCAAGAGATTGTTTCCTTTTCCTACAAATGCTCTAGGATAAAAAACATCTCCTTCTGCATTGTGTTGAACACAACTTCTCTGGAGGGCTTTCCACAAAAATTGGGTGACAAAAAGACACCCATTGGTTGCAGCTCAGCCGATCCAGTGCAGTGGCAAGGGCAGTGCTGTGCAGGCTAGGAGAGGGCAGAGTTTCTGCTGCCTGCCTTGAGACAAGTAAATTCAACCAGGTTTTTTTTTTCATCCAAGTGGAATGATAAATAAAACACCCTTTTTAGATGGGTGTTTTAATGAGAAGTCCCAGTCTAGAAGCAACATGCCATTCCCCAAACAAGCAGTTCCCATCCATGTGGTTTGGCCTGGCTGAATCATGGCTTTCTTACCCTCAAACAGTGCCAAGTTTGAGTAGTAAGGAGCAAGGCAATTCCTGAGCCATTCTGGTCAACAGGTGTCTCAATGTGGACTTTTGTCTTGGTATTCCTTTCCTTCATAGAGTTTGCTTGATGGACAGCATGTTTGGTTTATTTCCCCCTGTGCTGCAATCAGCATTGAAGACAGGAATTTGGTCCTTGCTGTCTCTTCATGCCACTGGCAGAGCTACTTGCTCTTCTGATAAGAGAGGGAATTTCTTGAGCTCTGTCCTGCTCAGCGGTGGCAGGAAAGTGACCACATGCCTCAGTAGCATGGCTAGCATCTGCCCGTGCTCATGGAAGAGACAGGTTGACCCAAGGGGATTATTCCCAGAGAATTTGTTAAGTTGTGCATCTAGTCTCTAGGGAAGAAAAGGAAATGTGAGCGTAATTCTTGGAGGTCTGGCTTCTGTTTCTATCTCTGTTACTGATTTTCTGGATCCTTCAGATATGCCCCTGTTCACCTGTTCAGATGCATCTGAGCTACTTTTCCAGATTCTCATGCCTGGTTGTAGAGACACTTCTCCAGAGTGACGGGTTTCCTTACTATAAGACACACACGTGCCATATGAGGAGGCATTTAAACTTGGAAGTAGTGTCTCCCTTTCCCCACAAAGCAATGTGACCTGTGTGCCTTGGAAGGCATCTGAAGATAGATCAGGTGCATCTCATCCTTGGTTTTCCTGAGGGAGCAGTGATGAGAATGCCACTTGCAGATTGTCTCCCGTAATGATTGTCACGAGGTCCGCGTTGTTCTTCAGAGCTTCATGATTTTCTAGCTTGAAATCACATTGTTAGGAAAACTTGTCAGGATGTTTGGCTCACAATTAACTGAAGGTATTATCAGCAACAGGTCCTAATTTGGTTTTGTTTTCCAGGGTGAAATCTACCTCTGATGGACACCTCCTACACCGTGCAAAAGCCCGGGTCACATTACCAGCAGCTGTGGAAGGAAGGGAGTCACTCCAGAAGCTTTACCATCTCCTGGAAGCCAAGGGGTTTCAGACACGGATGGAAGGAGTGGCACTCCTCCTAGACCTGTCCAAAACCAGCCCCCAGCTCATCTCCACTAACATTGTCCAAGTATGTAGGGCATCTTCATTGCTCTTTTCCTTTTGCTCCTTTCCCAAGCCCGGAGAAGTAAACTTAATTCAGTGTGTCTTGGCACTACACCCTGGTTGTTTGGGACAGGCTGGTTCCCTCTTACCCAGACAAATTTAATTCTGGTCCAGGTTTCAGGACAAGTTATTTCAGTCTAGTTGTATAGGTCTGGCAGGTGCCTATTGCTGCTGTTCATCAGAGATGATGGCAGAATTTTCTGCTGGTGTAACTGCTGCTGTCTCCTACTGCTAGCTGGGTGAAGTGAAGGGAAAACCAGCCCTTGAAAGCATGGCAATTATTCTCCAGACCAAAGATGGGTTTTCCTGGGGAAGAGAAGTATCAGGCTGGGCTGGTTTAAACCCAGTTATTTTTAAAAGGATACTTCCGTACACTCCATTTTGTCTTGCACGAGCACAACTCTGGCTACTCATTTCCATCCTCATCCCTATTCCTCTTGGTAAAGATGGTGCTCACCCTTCTTGGGGAGACCTTTTTTCTCTTTGGAAAAGGAGGAAAACAGCTAAGAAGGGATCTCTGCCTTCTCCTCCCAGCAGCTGCTTTTTCCCTTTTTCCAGAAAATGGTGCCTGATGATGTGGCTGTCAAGGGACTGAACCTGCTCTAATGAGAGCTGTAGAGCACATTCCATTTCAGAAGTCCACCTGTTAGTTTGAGAAATGGTCTGGATTCTGGAAGAGTTGATCCGAGTCCTGCACTTCACCAGACACAGGTTCTGAGACAGACAAAATAAAACTTAGATCTCCTCCAGCCACAGTCTTGATAAAATCATAACTGCCCTCAGTACTTGAGGCAACTGTATAGAAAAATGGGCATGGTAAATATCTGCTTCCATACTTGTAAAACAAAGGTAGCCTTTTACAGTAATAAATGGAATCGATTTAATGATTTATAGATGGAGAGAAATACCATAGGAACTTTTCTGGCCCCAGCCAAACCCCTTAAAAACAGATGAAAATCTCTCCAGCAGCATCAGGTTGTGCAACCATTCCAGTGAGCGGCCCACAGGAAAACAGTGAAATTGTGCAAGCAAGGGCTGACCTGACAGAAAGGACCACTTTCATCTTTTATATTGCTGAGTGCTCATTTCTACATCCCCTCTTCAAACAAGGTCATTTTAATCCAGCTTTCATGTTGTTTGTTCTCTCCACAGATTTTTGATTATTTTGTCCTGAGAATAAATGACACCCACAAGAGAGTGAAGGAAAAGGCGCTGGACGTGCTGGCAGAAATCATTGGACTCCTGAAAGATGCCCTGAAGCCGGTGATGACCCCTTTGGTTGAAGGGATAACAAAGAACCTGAACTCAAAGGATCCTGGGGTTCATGCCGCAGCTGTGAAGGCACTGGACAAATCCGTTGCTCATTTAGGTAAGGCTGAGCCCTGGCATGGACTCTCCTCAGCCGTGTCTCTGTCTGTCCCACACGAGAGAGCGCTGAGTGCCTTGGGAGCTGTTGTTGTCTGTGGAACGCTCCAGCTGACACCCACCAGGAGCTGTGCAGGTGCAGTCCTTATGCACCATCCCCAACAGGCTGGAATGTGCAGCAGCATTTCCCAACAGTCCCAGGCTCCCTTGGCTCTGTGCTGCTTGTCTGAAGAGCAAGTCCTGGACTCCAGCTTTGCTACAATTCAGAGGCAAAGGAGTTTTGGAGTTTGCTTGGGCCCTGTCTGACTTCCCAAATGACCAGCTTTGCTGCTGGCATGAAGGGACACCGGCCCATCAGAGCTTCTGCAGAGCAGCCACCTGGAAGGCTCTACATTAGAGGCATTAGCTGCCTATTTCCCACCTTTCTTCTTTGTCTTCTTTTTCCAAAGAGGAACTGATGATTCACCAAGTTCATTTCTTTAGAACAAACAGGTCTAAATCCAGCTGTCAATGATGCCTTGTTCCACATGTTGTTTTGCATGGGGCAAGATGGCAACAGCATATACCTGCCTAGGCAAGGGCTGCTGTAAATTCCTTTGCCACAGAGATTTATGTCAGCTCTGAAAATGCCTGAAAAATGGAGTGTTGAAGAGGCAGGTCTTCAAGGGGAGTTTCCACTTTCTCCACTTCAGCTGTTCTGTGAACTCACAAACTGCCTGAATCAGTGCCTTTCTGTGTCCCAATATGGGCTTCTTCCCTTTTGCTCTGGGATGCAAAACTTTTTCACTGCTTCCATGTGACTGAACTGTTGAAGTCCCTGAGGTGAAATGTTTTAACATGGCTCCTGGTGCAGCAGACAACTTTGGATTCACAAATGTGAAAGGAGAGCTTTTCTTTTGGAATTTAAAACTCTGCCAAGTAGGCTGGAAGGAAAGACAAAAAGGAATCAAAAATCAGCAGAAGTTGATTTTATTGTATAAAATGGGGTTGCCCCTGCTCTTTCCCTCCTCCTCACTCTCCTTTCTGCTATGACCTCACACAAGTGAGCAGAAACGTGTGTTTCACTTGTAGATGAAGTGTCACTGATGAAAGAGCTCAGCAACCAATGGAGCAAACTGAGTGGCCAAGCCCTGCTGGATGTCGCAGAGCGTATCACAGGTATGGCCTCCCCTTCTAAGCCAACAAGTCTCTGGGGGAGTATTTATAGGGAATGCCTGGGAACAGACAGCAGAGTAGCTCCTCCAAATCAGGAGGTGCTGAGCTCGTCCCTCCTGCCCAATAGCCAAGGCAGGTGTAGTTGGCAGGCATTCCCTGGCTGCTGCAGAGCTGTGCAGCATCTGAGATGGGGGCAGAGCTCGGCCTGGGGGCTGAGCTCTCACTGGGGCATCTCAGAACCCACCTGCAGGAGAAGGAGGGCCTAAAAAATACCCCAGCTGGCTCCTCTCTTGGAAGCCCAGGGACATCTGTGATCCTTAAGGGAAAAGGGTGACAAAACCTGTTTCAGGGAATCTGTTTTGTTCTCACAGAATCCTTGTTTTTCTCCTGGAAAGTTTTGAGGCTGAACCGTGCAGAGCCTAGGGGTCACAGCTTAGGTCAAAACTCAACACAGCTCTTAGAGGCACAGATTTAGTGCAAGGCAGGCTTTGGGGGCACAGGGGCAGAAGCAGAGTGCTGGGGGCTCCCTGCCTCTGCTGTCCAAGTGGCACTGGACTGAGCAGTTCAGCGTGTGCAAACAGTGTCTTCCTGTGTCTGCACTGTCCAAAATGCTACAAATGCAGCTGATAATTGATTCCTCAGAGGAGCTTGCTATGTCAGCAGTAGCCAAGGGATGGAAAAATGATAATCTCAATAGATAGTACAGAAGACAACTGATAGCCTTGCCTGAACTGGGGCTAAATCCACTGCTAATTATGCCAACATCTTTAAATGCAAGGTGTAATACACTTGGTGTCTTCATTGGGAATCTCAAAAGGGCATGTTCAGTGATTAGGATGTCAAAGGCCCTTTAAAGAGCATTTAATAAAGTAGATCTCCAGCAATAGGGAATTTAGTTTTGCTGTCATTTTGATCTCTTTTTCAAAGAAAGGAATGAAGCATAAATTAGGACTACTTTAGAAAGAGCTGATGTTCTCTCTGAGATTTAGTAGGAACAGACAGCTGCTCCTCATGTTCAGTAGTCACCAATGTCTTTAATGACATTTCAACTCAAATGAGCTCCCAATATAAAATGGGTACCATAACCCTTTTTCTGCTTGGCAGAATTGGTTTTGGGTACTTTCAGGAGATGTTTCAGTGTTGAATTGTCGCATTAAGGTGCTGGTGGATTAACAGCATAGAGAAAATGAAGTCTCTTCCACCACAGAATAATAAATGGCTACTGCATAACATTTTGCATGATCAGAAAATAAGAATGGACTCCAGAGCGTATTTCAGCTTTTGATCTCTCAGCCAAATTTGCCATGCAAGAAGCCTGTTGGTAGTCATTTTTTGTCTGTGTTTGATATAGTTCAGAAAATGAGCAGAGAGCAGATTTCAGAGACAATGATGTTAGGAAGCAATTGTGTTTTGGTTAAATTTCAGTCCCCTGTGTATTATTCTTCTCTCTCTATTACCCCTATTTCAGTGGACATTATAAGGAAAAATGCTATTAACATTGAGAGGGGAAATGCCATACAAATGTGGAGATGCTCAAATGCCGGGGCAATGGGGTCTGGGTAATTCTCTAAGGCACCCTGAGGTTTGCAACAGCTCTTTGCTGGAAGCCACAAAAGCATTCTGCCAAAGACACCAGCTAGCCACTGATGTTTCTCATCCAGCTGTCAAGCAGCAGCCATCTCTGGTGGGCTGGAGTTTTGAAGTGTGTTCTAATACTGCCCTTTGCTGCGTGCCACAGAGCAAAGGGAAGAGCCAGATGAGACTTTTGGCCCTTGACATCAAAGTTACAAAGATGGAATCATCCCTTTTATTAGAAATCTCTCCATTGCCTCTCTAGGGTGCATTTCCAAATCTTCCGTGTGGGTTTCGACAACTTCTTAATGGAAAAAAAAAAGGAAGTTTGACATTTCAGTCATTGTTCATGCAGAAACAGATTGTGAAATGATTTAGTAAAGGTACAAAGTCTGCCACAGGTACAAAGCTCTGGCTGGAGAAATTGCTCCTGAGGGGTTGGTGGTTCTGTTTCAAGGATGATCAGCTGCAATGCCCATTTCTGGGCCATGGGGCTCTGTGTGCTATTTCACTGATCTTGGCCAGAGAGGCTTCCAAGAAGCAAACCCAGAGGTAGATCCTTGTTTGCATTGAGGCTGGTGGGTAAGGAGCTGTGTCTCTGTCCCGGCAGTGCTGGTGCAATGGGTCCATGCCAGGAGCCCTGAAGTGGTGCAGCGCTACGCCCTGCCCGTGCTCTGGTGCTGCCTGGAGAACAAGGCGCTGCCTGTGCGAAGCGCCAACGTCTGCGCCGTGGTCACCAAGCTCGCCTGTGCCCTCTGCCAGGTGATGGGCACCCAGATGATTAAGTGTGCTGAGAGCAAGCCTCCACACATGCAGGAAAACCTCTCCAGCCTTTTGGGCTGGTGAAGGTTTGATGTTCTCCAGAAAGCTGACCAAGTGCTGAGTTGGACACCTCCGGATGGGACTTTTTAGCTGTGCCAAAAATAACAAAACACTAAGGAAGGGCGTGCATCTGCCCCCGCTCTCTCCATCGCCCTTCCTAGTCATGGCATGGGGGGCCTGAAGCAACTCCAGGCTGAGGACAAAGTGAAGACCAAGCATGGATCAGCCTCACAAAGAGGTAAGGTGGGAGCTGGGCCGCTCTCTGGTGGGAGGCAGGGTCTTGTGGCAGCCCAGAGAGGCTGTGCACATTGCCAGGGAACAGCTGTGCCCTGCATGTGCCCCCTGCAAGGAGCTGTGCTGCTGCCAGTGCCCCGTGGAGCTGCAGGGCTGCTGAGCTGTGGGGCAGGGAGAGGAGCAGGAGGCTGCATGTGCAGCTGAGCCTTTCCTGGAGAGCACAGGGCTCTGGGCTCCCTGCTGTCCCAGGGCAGCCCAGAGGACGGGCTGTTCCTGTGCTAGCTCTGGGGAAGTGGGGCAGGGTATCGCCCTGGCCTGCCTCAAGTGTCTGCCAGCAGGGGCATGTTTCCCTGTTCAACTATTGAAAAGTTTCCAGGAAATGTATCCCATGAAACATGTACCTTTAGCTGCTTTAGGTTTGCATTGCAGCCTCTGTTACACTCTGCGTTTCCACTTTGCAGGCCTGACTGGCTACACTCTTACCAAGAAGTTTTCTCTGCACACTTCCCATTGTCTCTCCACCACGAAGTCCTTGCCTCCTGTCCAGAAGAGCCCTCATTCCTCCAAGCACAGGAAGAAGTTGGCACCTGCTAGAAGACTGTTGGAAGATTAGGATTTATATGTTAGGCTTTATAGTTGCAGATGTTACATATGTTCAGATCTTTAGATGTAGTTTTGAATAACTGTCTTTTCATTCTATCTTGAAATTTTGATTACTTATTTTTAATTGTATATATTTTTTTCGGATGATTTTAAAAAGTTAAATAAATGTGGCATTCACATTCTCTGAACGGAGAGAGAATTCTCTCTCAGAGGATTTTTCCTGGAGAAGTACAGAGAGAAGAAGAGGAAACATTTTTTAACTCTGCTTGCTGCTCTTGTTGTTTTGCACATGAGGAATGTGTTAGGAAGATTGTTTACTTGAAGGGACTTCCTAATTGGATTCTGGTTGTTCATATTAATTGGCCTGTTGGGTCAATGCTGTATCCTGGCTGTCACAAGACAGCCACAGGTTTTGCTTTAGTATTCTTTAGTATTCTTTAATATAGTATAGTATAATGGAATATAAAATACTTTTAATAAATTGTTCAGCCTTCTGAATCAATGGAGTCAGATGCCAATCATTCCCTGCTCAGGGACACCCTGCTTTTCAATAAATAAATAAATGAAATTGAAATGAACCAAAAGGAGAATGTGAGACCAGGACCTGCCAGCCTAGAGCTTCTGGGAGTGCAGCTCACTCGATGTGCCAGTGTCTCCCCACATGCTTTCCTCATTGGGCCGCTCCGCTTCCTCTTTTGCCATGGCTTCTCGGTGTCATTTGTGCTGCTCTTTGTTACGTGGTATTACAACGGGACCACCTGTTCACAAGTTTGGGGGACAATGGACCCAAAAGATCCTGTCTAGTCAAAAGTTTTCCATGTAGATGTATTCTCTGCTCACCAAAGGCCTGAGCAAAGAAACCTGGAGGAGTGTGCCCAAATGGCAAAACTTTGCTCCTTTGCAATCTCGCACTGGAAAAAGGCACATCTCTGCAAGTGTCAGTGTCTTCTGTCTGCCATCAATTGTTTTGCTGCAACTAGCACAACAGGCATCAGGCTGGAGAGAGGCTCAGCTGATGTTAGGAACAGGAGCTGCCCCACGGTGAAAAAAAGCAATGAACTTTTATCTCCCAAACCCATCACCCCAGAGGCTCAAGCAGGATTCCTCTGCTTCCCAGAAATACAAAGAAATAGGGCTGAGAAGACCCTCTGCAGCTATGTGTTCATGCCCAAGACTTTGCTGATGCCATTTGGGTTTTGCCTTTTTTTCTTTTCTATCTTTCCTGTATTGCTTGCACATCTATTTAGAGCTCTGTAGACTACTCTATTTGTGACTACTTTTCCCAGTCCTTTGCCACGGCCTTTGCCTAAGCAGAAAGACAAACTTGCAGAGCTCCAAGCGCCAGGGGGGGTAGAAGGCCCCAGTGTTATCTTGGTTCTTCCTGGGACAGACCCCTGCAGGGAGCTGGTGGACTCACCATCCCTGCAAGCCTTTAAAAGAAGACTGGATGTGGCACTCGGTGCCGTGCTTTAGTAGAGGTGTTAGGGCATGGGTTGGACTCGATCATTTTTGAAAGTGGCTGTCTTCCAAGGCAGTGATTCTGCGATTCTGTCACTGAGGGAGCTTTTCCGCCAGCCCTGGAAAGGGCTGCGGGGACCCTTGGCCGAGGACGGCCATCAGGGCTCATGGAAAAGAAGCAAAGGGCTCAAGGCGAAGGCCGAGAGGGCAGAGCTGCCCCAGCGCGGCCCAGAGCGAGCCTCACGTCCTCCTCCTCAAGCTGAGCCCTCTGCGCTGCCTTTGCAGCACCGGCGGCTCCTCTCGCTGCGGGGCTCCAGGGCATGCTGGGGGCCGGGCCCCTCGTCTTCGGCAAGCGCCGGAGCCTCGGAGGCGAGCGGCTGCTGCTGTGGCCGGCAGGGGAGAGCTGCGGCTGCGGCGCTGGGCACGGCCAGCTGCCGCTATGGCCGGCTCCTGCCGCGGCTCCTGCCTCTGCTCCGGCCCTGTGCGCACAGACACGGCCGAGGGCTGCCCGGCAGCTCCCTGCCGCTCCGCAGCGGGCCCGGCCGGGCTGCTGCTCTCTGCGGCCTCTGCCCGCCGCTGCCGGCCCCGCCGCGCTCCCGCCCGCCTCTGCCGCAGCCGGGCCCACACGGGAGGCAGCACATTGCGGCCGGCTCGGAAAAGCCCTGCCCGCAAACTGCCCGCCACGGCCTCGGCCTCAGGGCACGGGCTGCCGGCGTCCTCGCAGCTGCGAGCGGCCCGGGCCGCCTGCCGGCCTCGGCCACAGCTCCCGCCTGTGTCTCCATGGCCGCGGCTGCTCGGCCCAGCGGGCTGAGCACAGCGAGCGCCAGCAGCAGCAGCTCCTGACGGGCCCAGCCTCCGCGCGCTCCGAGCCCGCCCTCCCCCGAATTCCAGCCCTGAGGGCCTTGGCGTCCCAATGCATCCCCTGCGGGCAGCAGAGTCAGCCCATGGTGACACCACCAAGTGACCAATGGAAAATTCACCAAATCCTCAGCAGAGACAAGACAAAACTCCCATGCTGTCTGACAGCCTGAAGCAACTGCCAATTCCACATCATTTCATCCACATGGGAAAAGAGACTTTTGTATTAAAGCAGAAAAGAGTTACCTAAAAGGAGGCCAGGAACAAACAACAAAGTTCTTTGGACTCATGTTTCTTGTGGCTGTTCAAAAGACCAAGAAAATGCAATCTTTGCTCTTCTGACACAGCTCTCTCTTCATCATGTGGGACAGTGAGTGCTGATGTGCAGGAGAGTTCCAGCTGATGGAAGGCACAGGGATGAGAATGCAGCAGGCACAGAGCCAAGCTTACACAGGGATGATCTCTGGCAGTGGCACTGAAGGAGAGGAGTTTCCAGGCAGGACAGAAAATGGCTCTTGCTTTCACCTCTTCTTTCAGTGCTGCTAAGAATGTAGCCTGCAGCAAGCTGCAACACCAGAGCATGGAGCCCTTTCCAGGCAGGGCTGCGTCTGCTGCAGGGGCAGAGGGAGCCCAGCAGGGATCAGACACAAAGCAGCAGGAGACTGAGGAGCCCCTGCGGTGGCAGTGAGCAGCCTCGGGCTCTGCTCACTGCTGGTGCCATTTTCCATTGAACCATCTCCCAGGACTTCTGTTGAGCTCTGTATTTCTTAGTGTTTTCCCTCCTGAGATTTTTTGCTTGTGTCCTGCACCTTTCTTTCTCTACGTTTTCCTACTCTGTCAACAGCAGCCTTTGTCCAGAACTGGCTCTAAAAATATGAGCAAAGCAGCTGGCAACAGCAGTGTGTGGAATCCTGTGGCTCAGGAATTCTTAAGCCAGAGCCTGCCTGCGCCTTATGCTTGTCAGTACCTCCTCTTCTGTGCAAAAACTAGTCATCAGTGGAGTTTTTTTGCCTAAGAGCTCCTGAGATGTCGGGTTCGGCTGTCTGTCTCTTCCCCGACACGGGTAGAGTGGTTCTTGGGTGGCACGCGATTCAAAGGACGAGTCTGGACTCTTCAGCTTTTCGGTCTTCGGATTGTTTATTATTTCTTACCTACAAAATTTTCTGTCTGCCCAACAGAGGTCTGATCTGCAAGCAGTCACAGGCACTCTCTGACCACCCACGGGGCGGTCATGTCTTTTTATACTAAAATCTACATACACAATATTTACCTTTATTTCCCAATGCTTTTCACCCATGTTAGCAAGTGCACCTTCACCAGAAACCAATCCCCAAGTGCCAACATCATCACAGGAGATGGAGGACAAGAAGAAGAAAGAAGAAGGACGAGACACGCCCTGATCCCTCCATCTTGTCTCCATAACCCCCCTGTACCAAAAACCTTAAAGTTTATATTTCACCCTCTAAATGTGTCTCTTTTACACCTTTTACTCTAAAGTGATTCTCTTGTCCTCAAACTCTTGTTACTTCTGTGGATGGATCAAAGTCAAGCCACCAAACACTCTTGGCAACATTCCAGGATTTTCGAGACCCCCAAGGGTTCTCCTGGCATCTCTGGACATCGGGAACGATGTGCTGAGATCCCACATCTCCCCCTTCTGTTTGCACCAAGAAGACTTCTTTGGCAACTTGACTCATGACACGTCTCACACACAAAAAGATGCATGGGACGATGAGCATGAGGACTAAGAGTATTATTAAAATATAAAATCCCATTTTTAAAAACCCTCTCCATAAGGGAGAAAGATCAAAAAATCCCGCCACATCATCAATCCATGACCCAGTGATTTCGCCTAGTTTCTTTATACTGTCTTTTATATTTTGAATGCTTTCATGAATTGATTTTGAATGATCTGAGAGATTCATGCAGCACATTCCCTCAAACTCTTCACATCCATGTGCATGAGCAAGCAATAGATAATCGATTGCTGCCCTATTTTGAAGAGTTGCCTCTCTCACACTGCTTATATCTTTCAACATGTCACTCAAAGCGAGAGAGACTGATTGAGCATGCTTGCTCAACCAACAACCCATATGGTCCAGTTGAGTCAAGGCCACCCCCGACGCTGTCTGAGGTGAGAAAATTGCTGCCGCAATTCTCCTTGCCTTGTCCCAGGTGTATACTTCATCATCACAATCTGCACTGTAATGTTGCAAGGACTTTTTTTCTTTGTGTTTTTGCTCTCTCAATACTTTCAAATCTGGTGACAACATTGAAATCCTTCCAATGCTGCATGGACCTCCCTTGGCATTTGCAGGAATGCCGTGCCAAATTCTGTCCCCACAAATTAAAAACAACCCACGTGGCAATTGCACTGGGACCTGGACTGATCCTTTGGCTGTCGTCACAGTGTGATTGCACCAAGCTGATGCGTTTCTATAATATTTGTGATTTGGTGTGACATCAGTGCTTTTGTTCGTCCTTGACACATTCGAATTTTCAAATTTCATGCATAGCTCCATTGTTGTGGACCCAAAAATCTCCAATTCCTGCGGTTCGGTAGAAGCCACAGGTAAAAGATGTGTCCAGGCACACCATTCATTCACAGGATCTTTGATGACCTGCGAAATCTCCATTGAAGGATGCCCTGGAATTGGCCATTCGCCCACTGGCAACCCAACCATGCATGCCGTGAATGGTTTCCCTGGTTTCGAATGTGTCAGGCAGATACTTTCTAAATTTGCTGCCTGGGCTAACGTTTCCCAAACATTTTGTTTTGGCTGACTGACAGGTAGATTTGCTCCATTGCTTAAAGCAACAGATGAAAGCATGAGCATTATGAAACTCATGACTTCACCCTTATAAAAAACCATTTTCATGCTCCCACTCAAAGCCACAAAGAAAAAAAAACCCCAAAGTTTTTACTCTTTTTGTTCTCTATCTGAGTTGTTGTTCACAACTTGAGTTTCTTCCTCTGTCTGTGTGCTCGTTTCTCAGCTTCCGGGATCTGTGCTCTCCTGCTCTCTTGTCCGAAATGGCTTCACGTGCCGCGCTGACACCCACTTCAGACCTCGCTCTGTGGAAACACAAGCGAAACCCTTGCCCCAAGTGATTAGTTTGAAAGGACCCTCTATTTGTCCTGTCTCTGGGTTTCTGATCAAAACCAAAGGATTCTCCCTTAGTTTTGCCTGAGAGCTGTTTGAAAAATGCCTCACGATTGGTGGATTGGGTTCAGAAGATGAACTGTTAAGAAAATTCAACACATACAATGCTTTGTTTAACTTCATATGTGGTGTCGCCTCTGGCTCCCCCCTTTTCTGCCTGTCCAAAAGGGATTTCAGGGTGTGATGTGTTCTTTCAATGATTGCCTGACCTGTGGGTGAATGTGGAATGCCAAATGTGTGTCTGACACCCCATCTTTTCAGGAATCTGTCAAGCACCCTGCCTGTATATGTTGGACCATTATCTGTTTTTATTTCTTGAGGCACACCTAATGATGCAAATGCTTGTAAAAAATGTCGACAAGCATGTTCTGCTGTTTCCCCTGCATGTGCTGAAGCAAAGACTGCCCCTGAAAATGTATCTACGGATACATGAACATTTTTTAGTCTCCCAAATGATGGATATTTTGTGACATCTGTTTGCCACAACTGAAGACTTTGCAGTCCTCGTGGATTGACTGCTCCTGTCGAAGCAGGTGGTTGCACGAGCTGACAATCTGGACAAGCACTAATGATTTCCCTCGCCTGAGTTTTTGTGAGACGAAAGGATTCCATCAGCGCCTGTGCATTCTGATGAAAAAATGCATGACTCAGTCATGCTTGCTCAAAAATGTCCGGAAGTGTTTGTGAAATGGGCATTGTCAACCTGTCTGCCTGAGCATTTCCTTCCGCTAGAAATCCTGGTAGTGTTGTGTGCGCTCTGATGTGAGTGATGAAGTATTCTTCTTCCCTGCTTTCTAGCACTGCTTTCATGTTCACTAGATAGGAATATAAAACTTCGTTGCTGACTTCTTTCAAGAGCGAACCTTCCAATCGTTTGACCACCCCTGCAACATATGCAGAGTCCGTGACCAAATTGAGCGGTTGTTGGAACAACTGAAATGCTCGGACAACAGCTGCCAACTCCACAATTTGTGGAGAGCCTTGAACCGTCTTCACGTTTGATTCCCATTCCCCTGTCGTTGAGTTCATCCACGTGATCACTGACTTGTGTGTCTTTCCTGATCCATCAGTGAACACTGTGATCCCGTCCAGAGGTTCTTCACTTATTCTTGGCTTTGCTCTGTAGCATATTTGTGACTGCAACATTCTATGTTGTGGAAAATTGATTGTGCAAGCTCCTGGAAAAGCTAACAATGCAATTAACAAATCTTTTGATTTCTGCATCGCCCAATCAAAATAATCTTTCTTCAAAGGCAGATATATCTTTGAAAATTCTCGTCCCGCCATTGTCAGCAATCTTGTTCTCCCCTTTATGATGATCTGTGCTGCCATCTCCAAATCTGTCAGAATTGTCTTTGAAGGCCTATACGGTAAGAAAATCCACTCTATGATTATTAAAGGATCTCTCTGAGATGCGTCCCATTGAAAGATTAAAGCATGGAATTGTGCTTTCTTTCCCAACACTGCTAACTGGAAAGGCAACGATTCAACGAATCGATGTGCCTGTCTCTTCTGAATGGAATCTGTAACTTTTTCCAACTCCTTCTTTGCTTCTTTTGTGAGCGTCCTGGGAGATCGAATGTCTGCATCTCCTCTCAAGAGATCAAGCAACGCTGGAATGTCACTGTTTGTGATTCCCAAAATCGACCTCATCCAGTTGATTTCTCCTAGAAGTTGTTGTAAATCATGTAGATTGTTGATTCTTGTGCTGATTTCCATCTTTTGAGGCCTTATTGTTTTCTCTGAGATCTTCCACCCTAGATATTTCCAAGGTGCGACCTCCTGAATCTTTGAAACACTGATTTCCAGACCTGCCTTTTGCACTTCTGCAATCACACAGTCACAAGCCTTTTGCAGCTCTTGTTGTGTTGATGCCGCAATGAGCAAATCATCCATATAATGAATGATTCTCACCTTCGGGAATTTCTTCCGCGCTGGTGACAAAGCTCGTGCCACGTACCATTGGCAGATTGTCGGCGAGTTTTTCAGGCCCTGAGGAAGAACGACCCAATGGTACCGCTGCAGAGGTGTTTCCTTGTTGATACTTGGAACTGAAAAGGCAAGCCTCGGAGCATCATCCGGATGAAGTGGAATGCTGAAGAAACAGTCCTTGAGGTCAATGACCACAAGCGGCCAATCTCTGGGAATCATCGAAACAGATGGAAGACCCAGCTGAAGCGGTCCCATGTCTTCGAGGACTTCATTGATCTTCCTGAGATCGTGCAACAACCTCCATTTGCCTGACAGCTTCTTTTTGAAGACAAACACTGGAGAATTCCAAGGGCTGTTTGTTGGCTTGATGTGTCCCTTCTGCAACTGTTCTTGGACCAGGGTTTTCAATGCACTCAATTTTTTTCGCTCCAGGGGCCACTGATCCACCCAGACTGGATCATCCATTCTCCAAGTCAACTTCAATGTGGAGAGTGCCGCAGTGACCCCTACTAAAAATCCACCTCGATCTTCGTACCCCATTGTGCCAAGAGATCTCGTCCTCAAACTGTGATTGGCTTCTGCACAACGAAAGGACGAATGATCGCCGTCTTGTTTCCTGGTCCCGTGACAACGATGGCATTCTCACTCTGCAGACACAGAGAAACTCCCCCTATGCCTGAGAGAGATCCCAAGGGCGCAATCAAGCTCCAGTTGCGAGGCCAAAAGATGTAGGATATTACTGTGACATCTGCCCTTGTATCGAGCATGCCTCTGACTTCTATTGTTCTGTCTCCACAAGTTAATTGGCATGTGAGCGTGGGTCGATCTCGACCTATGTGCTTTACCCATGTGGTATGTATTTCGACATGTTCCCTCAAAGGAAGCCCTTCTTCATCGAAGATTGACATGACTTCAATGGCGTGTGGTGGCAGAGCAAAAGCTCTCACGATCTGAGTGTTTTCCGCCACGGTCAATGGTGGACGAAGTGCTTTTGCCAGAACTGTCAGTTCCGTACTTTTGTCTGCGGAAACAACTGATGGATAAACAATAAGTCCTAGGATTCTGCTCCTATCCTGTCCTATTATTAAGAAATCTTGTTTTTTGTGTGAATCTCCGCAGATTCCTGTTGGAACCTCCGCATGACTTTCATCCAGAAAGCAAATTAATTTGGAAGTTGCCAGTGTGCACTGTGCCCCTGGTGGAAGGAGGTCTGGGTCGCTTGAGAATCGGCTGAGGAGTTTGCTGAGGGTGTCTGCTTGACGATCCCCGATGATTGTCCTGTTGGTTGTTGTGTCACCGCCATCACTTGTGTCGACGCGCGCTGACGGTTTGTGGGCACGCTCCTTCTCCCGTTTCCCGGAAGTGGTAAAGGATTCCCTTCCACGTCTGTCTGGGAAAAACATTCTTTCACAGAGTGTCTTCCTCTTCCACACCGCACACAAAGTGGCTTTGCAGGCTTTTGTGTCTGCACTTGTGCGTGTGCATGTGGACAATTCTTTTTCAAGTGTCCAAACGCTCCACATTTGTAGCATTGTCCTCCTGATGGATTGCTCTTCTTCTGGATGGTCACAAGAACTTTATTTATGTTTTCACTCTGTTGTTGGAGTACCTTTTCCAGCATCTTTTCAACTTTGTCCTGATCTTCTGACTGCCTCTCTGGGTTTCTTCTTATCTGCTCTCCCCATTCTCCTCTCAGCTCATCCCTCACGATTGACGCAACGTGCTGAGGTGTTCCCACTCTGCCGCATGCCTCCACCATCTCTGCCAAGGATGGCCGTCCTGGCATTGCGCTGATGACCCGTTGACAATCCGGGTTGGCATTGCCGAAAGCTAAACTTTCCATGAGAGGTTGCTTCGCCTCGTCAATCGTCACCTGTCGATCCACAGCTTGCGAGAGCCGATCTATGAAAGATGAGAATGGTTCTGTGGGACCTTGCCTGACGCATGAGAATGGGACGTCCGGAACTCCCGCCGGAGCAATCTGCAAGATTGCTTTGCGTGCTGCTTCTTTGATGTCATTCAACACCCGTCGTGGAAGCCGTGCTGCTTGCTCCACTGGATTGTCATCTGGAGGATCTCCTGCTAACTGTGCTTCTGTGAGGTTTGCGTTTGGCCCACCTTGATAGCTGACTCTCAACTCTGTGAGATATCTTCTCCATCTTCTGTCCCAGATAAGACTTTGTGTGTCAGTGAGAATCATCGACACAAGACATCGAATGTCGAATGGCGTGAAATCATATGTATTGAATGTCCCCTTCAGGAGCTGTTTGAAGTACTGCGAATTCAGACCATTGTTTTGAATGGCCTTTGATAAGTCCTTGATCACCTCGTGACCCAGCCTTTCCCACCTTGGATTTTGGCCTTGTGCATCATATGTCACTGGCATTATTATGTCTCCTGATCCTCTGATCAAACCCTTTTCTTTTGATAATTCATTTCTAATTTCCTTCCAGTCTATTGGTTCTATTGGTTGTTCTTCTTCATCCTCTTCTGGAAACTCCATTGGCCATTGCCTGCACAATGGAATCGTGGAGGCTCTTGGTGATCCTTCGCTCCATGTCCTTTGACTTGAGGTCCTCAGTCTCGCTCCTAAATCCGGAAAAGAAACTTGAGGCTCTCTTGAACGTGTTCTTTTTGCTGCATCAAAAGACTGCAGAAGATTCCTTGCTGCTTCCGCTGCTGAAAGCATCCATGCTGGAATTCCCTCTCTTGCTGTAATGTGTATCATCTCTTCTTCTTGAGACTGTGCTTCATCTGAACTGTCTTCAACTTCATATGATCCTGAAGTTGATGGAATATTATCCTTTTGTTGTGTTGCTGTTGTTGGTTTTATCTTCTTTAATGTGGCTTTCTTTTTATAAATTGTTGGAAAAAATTGCTGCATTGTTGCAGTTTGGCCAGCAGGTGATGTGGTGGCGCTGTCGAGCAGGTCCGACGTGTCCTGCAATGTGGTCACCCCTCCACGAGGTGGCGCTGTCGCCTGCCTGGACAACCTTGATGACGACACGAACTCCATCGGTCCTCGCTCAGCAGACTGCAACGCTCGCAACCTTGTTTGAGACCGAGTTTGCATGGCTGTTGACTGAGCTGGCATTGAGGGCTGAGTACTTGAGCGTTTCTTTTGAGTGGAAAGGGTTTGAACCATAGGGTTTGAGGCTAAAGGCATCGGGCTCAGAGAGGGTGTGGAGCCCCGGGATGTCGAACCCCGAGCGTGGCTCCTCCTTTTCGCCCCAGACATCACAGAGGATCGGACCCGCCCCCGACCTCGCTCCGCCGGCACTTCCCGCGCATGCATGCCTTCGGGGACGCCCTCTGCCTCCCCTGTACTGACATCACTGTCTCCGTCCCGCTCCACCTCCGAAGTCTCCTCCCTATTGTCTGTTCCTGCCCCTCTCTCCTCCTCCTCTGACGCTGTATCCACACCCCCCGCCGAAGCGCGCAGCCCCCCCTCTGCGGGTGTCCCCTTTCTCGCTGCGATTCGAGCCGATCTCCGCGTCCAGACTTCCGGGTCTGACGTCACCACCGCGCATCTCCTGCGTCCCCCCATGGCAGCTCGCCGGAGCTCTGCAGCTGCTCCGCTCTTGCCGCCCGTGTCTGACGCTGCCGCGCCGGTTTGAGAGTTCTCCCCGGCCATTCCCTGAGCTTTGCTCGACCCACGCGCTTTTGGCACCGCTCCAGAGGTGGCTGTCACTGCTCTCGGCGTTGCGCTCGCAAAAGCCACACCAAAACCCGTGTCTCCCATCACCTCCACGCCCCCCCCGCCGGCCGCCGCCGCTTCCGCGCCGCTGCGCCTGCCGCGAGAGAGCGCATCCCCCCTCCCTGCTTGTTCCCTTTGAACCCCCCTCCCCGACTCCGCCACGTTTTCCACCTCCTCCCCCCCTGATTCCTGCGAATCGGGACGGTACACTCCTGAAGGGTGACCTGTCTCTTCGATGTCGCTAGGAGAAAACTTTATTTCATCAGGGAGTGGAATAGTATCATCAGTGTCTGAGTCGGAGTCTGAAGCCCCTGCACTCTCTGGAGTCTCAGGGTGCTTTAGGGTTCCCTTGGGTTTTCGGGATGGTGGGATTGAAGGCAATGACATTTCTCCTTGTACCCTTTTCTCGGGCACCTTTTCCCCCGGGCCAATTGAGATCAGAGCCAATTTCTGCTTGGAACCTTGCTCTGCTCCCTCTGCCCTTGTGGGACTCGCAACAACTTGTTGCCTGGCTGACCCCCTAAATTGAGTCGAGGTTGCCTCTAACATAATTCTTGCTGAGGACAGCAATTTTAAGGCTGTCTTATCCTCATTGATGGCTAGAAAATATAGATGTCTGTTAACTTCTTGCCAAAAGCCTACTTCAAATAACAACCTTGTTTCGGAGTACGGGTAATTACACGCACCCACAGCAATAATTCTCTGAGCTTTTTCTTTGGGATCCCCTTAGTGTGTGTGTCTGCCACGCCTTGTAGGTCGGTGTGGTAGGCCAGGGACAGGTGTTCGGAAGATTTCGGGCTGTAACGGAAAATTACAGGAATCCTTCTACCCCCCTCCCCATAGATAAGGATCACCCTTGGAATGTAGCCAGACGTGTAGCCCCCCTAACCTATGCATGCCAGTAACTTTCCACTCCATACTAACCCTAGAAAGTATAGCCAAACCCCTGTCTGACGTAGAGAGACCCCTTAGTCCATAAATACCCTTAAGACCCCTCAATAAAGGCCTTTAACCGTCCACCACATTGGTGTCAGCGTCCGTTATTGGGCACAAGGGATCCCACGAAGGAGATCGAAGTGCCGGACTCTGAAACCAGGTCATCGCAGCCTTCACAAGAAGGCAACATAGTGGTGCCAAAACCCGGGATCGGGACGAGTCCGGGCGACGGGAGTACTCCTGGCCAGGGGACAGCACTCAACGCCGGAACGGCCATAGCGAAGAAGGAGGACGCCCCAGGACCCGCGATTCGTATGGAAGCGATAGCGAAGGTCGTAAGTTTGATACATATGCAATGGGGAATCAAATGTGAACTCAGGAATTTTAATCTCGCATTGACGAGACTCCTAGAGATTGGGGTAATTTCTCGACCCATAGATATATTGCACTCTGAGGTGTGGCAGAAATGTACTGTCGCGCTAGCAGAGGACACGAAAGCCACAGGCAGCAGCAAAAGCCTGAAAGCGTGGGGGAAGGCAGAAGCTGCCCTACGCAAAGCATTAGAAGAACAGGAGACGTGGAATGCGGCGCGCTCCTGTTTGTTAATCGCGCCACAGCTGGGGGAGGGGGCGATAACACGAAACCCCCCTGGTAGCGACCCGATTGAAAGTGGGGAGACGGGGGGGCTGGGCGCGTCCCATCCCTCCTCCAGCCCAAAGCCCCCGGAGCCCTCGGAGCCCCCGGGGGACCCCCTGACCCCTTCAGGGGACCCGCCGGGGCCCAGACCACCTCCGGAGCCCCCCGGGGTGCCCGCGGACCCCTCGCCCAACCCTTCCCCACCGATAGCCGACTTAGCGCAAGAAGTGGAGGGACTCGCACGGTCCTTTTGGGAGGGGCTGGCGGCAGAAGCCCGAAATATCGAGAGGGCTGGCGCGCGGGCGAGCGGCGGAGGGGATCCGCCCCCCTACCCGTTTGAACACGGCGCGGGTGGCCGGGAAGAGGGGTGGAGCCCGCCGGCTCGCGGCGGGAAGAACCCAGAACCGCGGCCAGCCGCGAACACACATGCGCGGGAAACCAGGGCTGAGCCCATGCCCGGCCGAGAGCCGCGGATCCCAGCAGACGCGCATGCGCGGGGGTGCGACAGAGGGCGGGCACTCGCTCGGGAGCCACGCCCACTGATGCCACCATATATGGGAGAGATCGCTCCCTGCGGGAGGCAGGGCGAGCCCAGGGGGCGGCACCGCCAGCGGCATCAGCACCGCCCCCGAGGGGAGGAGCGGGGCCATAGCCGGACAAAACGGCAGCAGAGACCGGAAGTATATTGGCAGTCGACTTCCGACTCTGAAGGGAGCCACAGCTCCCCAGATCGCTCTGCGGAGCCCACCGAGTCCAGCAGCGACTCGGAAGCAGAGAAAACAGAATCAATGCGGTTTCGGACGAAACCAATTAAAACTTTTAACACAACCGGGAACCAGCCCCAATACGGACTCACCGACTGGGGTAAAATCAAAATCGAATGCGCGGAATGGGCATCCGCAGCATCGGTGCATGCCTTCCCGGTGAGAATTACGGGACCCCAGGGGAACCAGCAAAGAACGTATACTCCCGTTAATTCCAAAGACGTTCAAACAATAGTAAAAGCCATTTCAGAAAAAGGAATTAACTCAGGGGTGGTTTCCATTCTCGTGGATGGTCTTTTTAGCAATGATTATTTACTCCCTTTCGATATAGTGCAAATAAGCCGTATGCTTTTTGATGGGGCGGGCTTGATAATATTTAAACAGGAATGGACGGACCAATGTGCAACCATGCTCGCTCAGACAGCGGGGGAAGGGCAGCCACTCCACGGGTCAAGTTTATCTAGGTTGTTGGGGAAACATGACGAAGTAGCCACACCCCAGCAACAAGCTGCCCAGCTCCGGATCGAGGAAGTCAGGGCGACTTCCCAGGCGGCCAGAGAAGCTATACGTGCCACATCCAGGGTAGTGGCCAGACCGACACCATGGTCGACCATCAAACAGGGGGAGAGTGAAGGCTTTACACAATTTGTTGACCGCCTTCAGGCTGCGGTGGACTCTTCTAATTTACCCGCTGTCGCAAAAGGCCCGGTGGTAACTGACTGCCTTCGACAACAATGTAACACCGTAACCAAAGATATATTGCGTTCCCTACCAGCCGGGGCCAGCCTGGCTGACATGATTAAGCATGTTGTGAGGGAAGAGCAGCTGGCCCCACTTCAGGCAACCGTGCACACCCTAACCAGTGTGATGGCCTGCTTCAAATGTGGTCAATCAGGTCATGTTGCGGCTAACTGCCCCCAGCTGGCACAGCGTCCCCAGGCAACACCCTCGCCCCAACAGCGCCCCAGAGGGATCTGCTGGAGCTGTGGGAAGAGAGGTCACCTCGCTAGGGACTCTAGATCCCGGCCCCGGGGAAACGGGAGAGGGGGGGGGGGCGTGCGGGCCATATTCAGCCCCCTCCCGCTATGGATGCGAGACGGCCCATCTATGCCAACCCACAGTGGGGCAGGGGACCTTCATACCCTATGCTCCCACAGGAGGCAGTCAGGATCGCACCCTCGCCAGCGATACAATGGCAGAGCTATGCAGTACCACCAACCGCACCCTCACACCCCCCATCATCACAAGCCACGCAAGCGCTACAGGACCATCAGGGGACGCCCCAAACCGGGACCCCTGGGTGGCCCTGGCCATGAGAATAGGGAAGGAACCCCCGAGGGTGAGGGGGACATGCCGCCTCTATGGCAGTCAGGACCCCCACATTGTAGGACTTCAGTTTTGGGTAGACACGGGATCAGACTGCACGATTCTCCCTCAGCGGCATTGGCCCAGACATTGGCGGTTTAAGGAAGTCCCCCCAGTGAACGGGGTGGGGGGACAAACCCGGGCGTGGAAAAGCACCCAGCTGGTGGCTATCACACTTCACACAAACAAGGGACCAGAGCAGACAGTAGCAATTTACCCCTACATTTTGCAAAACTCTCCACCACTAATAGGAAGGGACGTCCTTGCTAGGCTAAAAGTCAAGATTACAAATTTATCATAAGGGCTACTGCTGTACACCCTCAGCTGCCGATCAAATCGACTTGGAAATCATCAGATCCTATTTGGAGGGAGCAGTGGCCTTTGTCAGAGCCTCGAGTGGCAGCTTTGCTGGAACTGGTTAACCGTGAACTGCAAAAGGGTCACATAGAACCCTCCACCAGTCCATGGAACACCCCTGTGTTTGTAATCCCCAAAAGGTCCGGAGAGGGTTATCGTCTCGCCCACGACCTGAGAGAAGTGAACAAGACGATTCGACCCATGGATCCAGTCCAGGCACTGCTATGAGAATTGTGAGTTTCTATTTACAGGACATGCTTATTGGCCGTCCCCGGGATGCGTACGTTCCCCTCCCGGAGGAAAGTGACAGTCCACCGAGCCACCGGACAGCACCTGAGAGACCCACACAGGCGGGACCCAAGCAAACACGGTGTTTCTGCGTGATTATGCTATTGGGGCTTGTCGCCGGAGGACAAGCCAGCCCAGACTACTACCCTCATCAGCCATTCAGGTGGGTCATGCAACATGTTGCTGGTGACAAGGTGCTCAGAGTCATCACTACGCCGAATGCCCCATCCTTCGTGCTTCACATCACCGACCTGTTTCCAGAACAACAAAAGGTAGACCCCTACTCTTCACACGCCACGCACATGTACCTATCTTACTGGTGCCCAGCCTCAAACCCAGGAAAAAGTTATTGCAATCACCCAGGGTGGGGATACTGTGGACACTGGGGCTGCAAAACAATAGTTACAGACGCCAGGCCGTCAGGACCTGGGTGGGACCCACAAGAGCCCGACAGATTCCTACAGTTCACCTGGGCACCCACAGGTTGCAAAACACCCGTCTTCCTCCAGGGAAGTTTCTATCGAAACCAACATAAAGTCCCCAAATTCCGGAAATGCACTCACTATAACATGACAGTTTTACAGCCGAATCACCCTAGCTGGGCCGTGGGCAAAGCATGGACAGTAGTCCTTCAAGGGTCAGGAAAGTGGGTGAATGTGCGAATTACCAGACTCCCACCGTCAGCACCCAGAGCAGTTGGGCCCAACAAAGTGATCAAAAGCACACAGAAAGGGAGAAACATGACCTACCCCAAACCCTTACCCACAAGGGTCACCGACGTCCCGACTGGCGATGAGGAAGCCTTCCAGATAGGCCAATCAGCCAGGTCAGGCTCGAACCCAATCCTTCGCATGTTAGAAGCTACCTTTCTATCCCTGAATGAATCTAACCCTAACTTAACCGATTCCTGCTGGCTTTGTTACGATGTTAAACCCCCCTTTTACGAAGGAGTCGCTTTAGATACCCCCTTCAGCTATTCCACAGCCGATGCCCCTCGCCAGTGCAGATGGGACACACCCCGCAAAGGAATTACCCTGAGTCAAGTCACAGGTCAGGGCAGATGCTTCGGCAATGCAACCCTAGCTAAGCGGAAAGGCGACATCTGCACCGAAGTAGTTGAGCCCGACAGGAAAAATAATAAGTGGGTAGTCCCATCCACATCTGGGATGTGGGTTTGCCAGAGATCTGGAGTGAGTCCCTGTGTGTCTCTTGCCAAATTCGATAACTCTAACGACTTTTGTGTTCAAGTTCTGATCATCCCTAGGATCCTGTACCACTCAGACGAAGAGGTGTACCACCTTCTCGAAAATAACAACCGGCTCCACAAGAGAGAAATATTAACAGGTATAACTATCGCAATGCTGCTCGGCCTAGGAGCAGCTGGAACGGCAACAGGTGTCTCAGCCCTAGCAACTCAACACCAAGGACTGTCCCAGCTGCAGATGACCATCGATGAGGACCTGCAGAGGATCGAGAAATCCATTTCCTTTCTAGAAAAGTCAGTCTCTTCGCTCTCAGAAGTAGTCCTGCAGAACAGGCGAGGACTGGATCTCCTGTTCATGCAGCAAGGGGGCCTGTGTGCTGCCTTGAAAGAGGAATGCTGTTTCTACGCTGACCACACGGGAGTCGTCAGAGACTCCATGGCAGAACTCCGAAACAGACTGGCTCAGAGACAGAAAGACAGGGAAGCCCAACAGAACTGGTTTGAATCCTGGTTCAACCAATCACCATGGCTAACTACCTTAATTTCTACCCTAATAGGTCCATTGGCAATGCTGCTTTTAGCTATTACCTTCGGGCCATGCCTGCTGAACAAGCTAGTCTCATTTGTTCAGGCCCGCCTAGAACGGGCTAACATCCTGTTCATGGGACAGCCACAATTCCTGTGAATTCAACAGGGAACGCTGCCAGTCACGAGAGACTTGCTTGGCAGAAACTTACTCAGGTTTCCCAAGACCCTTTTCCCTAGTCAAATCTCAACTTCCAACCTCATTTTGGTGCCTATGTATAAGACTACCTCGTTCATTTGTGAAAGGGGGGGGGGGAAGTGTGGTAGGCCAGGGACAGGCGTTCGGAAGATTTCGGGCTGTAACGGAAAATTACAGGAATCCTTCTACCCCCCTCCCCATAGATAAGGATCACCCTTGGAATGTAGCCAGACGTGTAGCCCCCCTAACCTATGCATGCCAGTAACTTTCCACTCCATACTAACCCTAGAAAGTATAGCCAAACCCCTGTCTGACGTAGAGAGACCCCTTAGTCCATAAATACCCTTAAGACCCCTCAATAAAGGCCTTTAACCGTCCACCACATTGGTGTCAGCGTCCGTTATTGGCCACAAGGGATCCCACGAAGGAGATCGAAGTGCCGGACTCTGAAACCAGGTCATCGCGGCCTTCACAAGAAGGCAACAGGTCGGACAGAATTTCTATTTGTTCCTGGGAAAGTGTTTCCCCCATGTTCTTAATTCTTGACCTTCTCACCGAATTCCTGTCGTCAGAGCAGTCCGAAAGCTCCTGGTCTCTGGCCTGCAGGTCACAGGAGATGGATCCGGAGGCGCCTTTCCGATTCCGATCCGGGCTGTTCTGCTACGAACTTTCTTCGGCTGAGGTGGAGTGCGATGTTTTCTGTGGCTGCTGCGTCTTCAGATTCTCCTGGCTGCTTTCTGGCTGTTTTCCCAAGGAGTTATCAGTGCTCTCCTGGGAATGAGTCCAACTCGGGAGCTGCCCACTCGGTGCTTCAAGGCTGACCCTGTGCAAGAGGTGCACAGCAGAGCTCACCGTGGCTCAGTGAAGGCTGCCGGATGTTGCTGGATCGCTGGTCGCTGCCGAGCTGCTCCTCAGGTCGCCCGCCGAGTGCCCACCGGGTGCCCACCCAGGGACGCCAAATGTCGGGTTCGGCTGTCTGTCTCTGCCCCGACACGGGTAGAGTGGTTCTTGGGTGGCACGCGATTCAAAGGACGAGTCTGGACTCTTCAGCTTTTCGGTCTTCGGATTGTTTATTATTTCTTACCTACAAAATTTTCTGTCTGCCCAACAGAGGTCTGATCTGCAAGCAGTCACAGGCACTCTCTGACCACCCACGGGGCGGTCATGTCTTTTTATACTAAAATCTACATACACAATATTTACCTTTATTTCCAATGCTTTTCACCCATGTTAGCAAGTGCACCTTCACCAGAAACCAATCCCCAAGTGCCAACATCATCACAGGAGATGGAGGACAAGAAGAAGAAAGAAGAAGGACGAGACACGCCCTGATCCCTCCATCTTGTCTCCATAACCCCCCTGTACCAAAAACCTTAAAGTTTATATTTCACCCTCTAAATGTGTCTCTTTTACACCTTTTACTCTAAAGTGATTCTCTTGTCCTCAAACTCTTGTTACTTCTGTGGATGGATCAAAATCAAGCCACCAAACACTCTTGGAAACATTCCAGGATTTTCGAGACCCCCAAGGGTTCTCCTGGCATCTCTGGACATCGGGAACAATGTGCTGAGATCCCACACTGAGAAGCCAATGTTGTGCTACAATTCTCATGAGTGTATCCGTTAGGTTCATTGCTGGGAAACAGAAAGTAAGGCCAGGGTAGCAGAGCAGCTGGGAGCTGGTCACTCCCTGCAAAGGGCTGCTCTGTGATGTGGGAACACCACACATGCCAGGATGGGCAAAAAGGGTAAATGTGCTCAAGGTGCAGCAGGTGAGGTTTGGGTGCACCTAGAGGGCAGGTAGGGGTGGTGAGCACTGCAAGATCCAGCTGCAGTCCCCATCCATGTCCCTTTCAGTGCTGCCTTTAGGGTGTCTGCAGCCTGGATCCAGAGCGCCCTGGGGGGCTCCTGTGGCTGCCTTTGCACTCAGGGTGAGGATGCCCAGGAGCCCCCGAGGCCGGCAGTGGGGACCAGGGCTGGGGCTTGTGGCCTGGCAGGTGCGGCTCTGGGGGCTGTGGCATGCCAGGGCATGGGTGACTGTCACTGGCCTCCGGAGCCCTGGCTAGCTCTGTGATGTTCCAGAGGCAATGGCAAGAGTGAGGAACTGGCTAGGTTAGGGTTTTGCCTGAGCCAGAATCTCTAGGCCAATTGCCTAACAGTACAGAGCCCTGGAGGATCGACGAGGACCGACTGAAGGAGGCAGAAGAGGCTCTTCTGCAGTGTAAAATACAGCAAATTTATCAGGAGAGGTGGGGGAAAGATAGAAGTGAACAGCCCAAAACCAAGCAGAAGTAAAAAGCGCTCCCTGTGCATGGGTTTTTAAAATCTTTCAAAGTGGAGGGTGGACACCATATAGTAACCAAGAAGCGACTCTCAGGGTGTGGTTTTGAGGGTTACAACAAATCAGAACAAGGGGAGGAGAGAGGGTTGGGATAGGGATTGGATCTTAGGGTGAGGGACAGGGAACTTTCTGGAACAAAGGGTAGGGTTTGGGCTGATGGATGGGGCAAAGGGGCCGGGTTGTCTTGACAGACAGGGAAAAATCTGGTGAGGAGGGAGGGGATTCCTTGAGGGACGCCTGGGTAGGAGGGCATAACACAGGGGAGAAACTAACTGTAGGAACTCGGGGAGCACTTGAACGTACCACAAGATAACAGAAGATTTGACTCAGAAACTAACACACTGCAACACAGACATTCAGGCTTTCAGCAGCCGAGAGGTGGCACTAGTAGAACCCGCAGCAGCTGGTGAAAGCCATCTCTCCCCTTCAGGTTCTTGCTGTGTGGGAAGGGGCTGCGAGTTGGGGTGGCTGCACTCCCCCTTTGCTGGGAGGGTGATCTGTACCAGGGGAGAGCAGAAAGCTGCCATGGTGAGCAGAAGATGCTCAGAGCATTACAGTTGAGAGAATGGCACTGCCCCTGAAGTGCAAAAAGCTTGAAAGCATATAGTTCTGTGCAGAATCACTGTACAAATTTTCTCTTTTAGAACGTGCCCATTTTTGTATTCTGTAGATGAATACTCTGGTTTTTATAGAATAAATGGGGTTTTTTTCTAAAGCTTTTTGGGAGAACTCTCAAGTTTATTTTTATTTGCGTTTTACATCCAGCAAGTGTGCAGATTTTTTTTTTTCTTTTGTAAATACTTAGGGAAAAAATACCCAAGCATTTTAAATCCTTTGGGATAGCGTGATTAATATTTTTTGAAAGAAAACCTTGTTGAACAAGTGTGAAAACAGAGAGAGAGGGAAAATATTTTAAAAGTCTTCTAGAACAGGGCATGTAATAAGGACTGCAGAACTGAGTAATTCCTCCAAGGGCAGAATGAGCAAGATATATTACCAAGAATACCTGCCAAGATACTTCCTTAAATCAAGGGAAATGTGACCTGCAGCCATATGAAGTACTGCCAAAGCAAATGAAAACCTTTGGAAAAGAGGGAATTTTGCCAGTGACATCAGTCTGTCTGGATAACTGAGGGATGCCCATCAACCTTGCACTGCAAGCATTCCTCAACATTTGCAATGTCTTTTCTCCCAGTTTCTGTGAAGTGAATAAGCTGCAGTTGTTTACCATTAACTTAAGCTCTTAGGGGAATTACCCAGCACCATGTATGGTTTTTTGTAGCTGAGCAGGACTTGAGTTTCTCAAATCTTCTACAAGGTAGAAGTGAACCACACAGTTACTTGTGCTAATGTTAATGAAGGGTTTCATGAAAGCAGGTGAATGAGAGCATTGCATTGTAAAACTTCCACATTCAAGAAAACAGGAGTCCACTTAGAATAAAACATATGAGGCTAGCATAACATCAGAACAGGATAAAATGAAATTGCTGACAGGAAGTGATGCATCAGAAATTAAGTGTATAATTTCTCATACATCTGCATGCATTTGCAAGCTAAAACAGAAAAAGAAGGGCAGAGATAGAAAGGAATAAAGATTTTAAAATTGCACTGTGCAGAAGAGACACATAAGCCACCAGGATAAAAACAGCTGAGAGATTCAGCTTGGAGATGTACTTGAGTGGAATCCATTCCCTGAAGGTTTCTGGTGCACACGAGTGCAAAGACTGAGGAAAAAAGGAGAAAAGTTTAATTTCTGAAAGCCATTTAGAGTCCTGGAAGCATTGCCTAGAGATCCAAAAAGCTAAAGCCTCAGAGAAGCTGAACCTAAAACATCCCCAAATGGATTGATAAGGTTTGATGTGCACATCTCTGCTGTTTTCAGAGTCAGTGAAACTGACAATGAGTGTCTGGAAATTAGGAATGCCAACCCAGATTTTATCTCCATTACATGAAGAACACCTTAATAAGGCACTTTAGGAAGGGAACATGAACATTCTCACCCTGCTCTATTTACTTTAGTGACTATTTATTTAGTCTATTTACTGCTCTATTTACTTTACATTTGAATACAGGCTGATAGAAGGAGAGATCTGGCTTTAATTTCTCCCCAAGTTACCTGTTGCACTTTCAGGTAAGGAGTAGATGTAAAGTTCAGCTAATCACTCTCTCTATCCATGAATAATCCACTAGTAAACTGACATGTAGAAACATCCTTTTCTCTTGGTATCTTCCTAAGTGGTACCCAATGAACAGGAGACTTGCATAAATCCCACAGAAAATCACCTAAATTGCTGAAATTAACACTCAATTCCGTGATAAAAGCTTCTGAGAAAAGGCTTGACAGGATCACTGAACAAAGTGAAACTTAGGAGAGAAACATGCATTTTAGCACTGATCAAGGGGAAAGGAAAAGAAATGCTGTAAAAATTCCAAGTGGAAGATAAGGAGAAAGACAGGCAGCACAGGAAGAACAAGGCCCTGTCAGATGACCTGTGGAAGGTAACTTTGTGCCCCAGCACTGTTAGAGGACATTCCCCGTCATTGGTGCAAGCAGCTGGAGACATAAATAGTGATTGATTTGGGGGCCGCCATCTTGGTAAGTGCAGAGGTGGTTCAATAACATGACATGAGGGAGTTCCCTCAGAGCAACTGGGATGCCTGAAGGAAGTGAACAGCTCACCACGGCCTGGTCCACTCGGCTGCTTTTCCTTCTGACCCCCCTGGGGAGGCTCTGAGATTTCCTCTTCCCTGATGGAAGTGCAGCTGCTGCCAAGGGAAACGTCCCCAGACTGACTCAGTGTTCCCTTCGCTTGCCAGATGTCCCATCTGCTGTCGCTGTCCAGGAGAGCTGCTCTGCACGGGAGGAGGAGACCGAGGGAGAGCCTGGGAACATCAGCAGCTGCAATCCCTCCTGATCTAGTGCTGTTTATGGATGTGTAGAGTTAGACTTGGACAGTTACAAGTATAGGGATATTTACATACACTGACTGATATTTGTATAGGGATATTATGAATGCGTATCTAGTTACATTTTTGGATGTATGTGTACATATATATATGTGTGTAAATATATATAAAAACATAGATACGTATGCAGTTATTTATATGTGTACCTTGTATCTAGTTATATTTATATGTCTGTGTCCACTTTACATCCCTGCTTTCTTATATTCACCATATGTGTACAGTTGTACAGCTGTTTAGTTCTACTATTAAAGTTAAATGGATTTTTATATTGGTACAATGATATTTGTATTTATAGATAGGATTCTTATGTGTATTCTTATATATGTCTGTTATATGTAATATGTAACGTAACACTTAATACATATTTATACTGTACGTTGTTGTGGTTGTGTGTTTACTTCTATTATATTGAAATGTGTATGGATTTGTATAGTTCTGAAATTGTATTCCTTTAATTCTAGGCCTGTGGTTATTTAGAGAGGGATATTGATATTTCTGTGTTTGTATATGGGCTGTACAGTTGTAGTAGTATGTAACAAATCGGTTAAACTTCAATTGAGATTTGCTTATAGTGAGTGTTTGTAGATGGTTTCAGTACATTAGTTTTTTACCTGCATTTGATATTTGTAAATATTTACATTGCATGGTAGTAACAATAAATTTCTTTTGTAACCTTAAATTGATATTTGTATGTTGGCAGCGCAGGTGTAGCAATTTATAAAAAATTTCATTTTTTAAACTTCCGTTGATTTTTGTGTATTTGTTCACTGTTGCAGCATTGCAGGGTGGTAGAAATGCTGCAGCCTTCTTTGAGGCATTTCCTTCAGGAGCTGTTAAGAGGAAGGCCACAAGAACAGCCATTTCCAGTCCATGTGTGCATGGACTCATGGACTCACAGATAGCTCAGCAGAGGAAAGACAGGAAGGGTTTTTGCATGAGATATTCCAGCGAGGGTTTTATTGCATCCCTCATGCCAGAGGGACAAGACAAAAGGGCAAACCACGTCCTCTGCACAGCTTAAGTGTGGGGTCAGTGACCAATGACCTGAGGGCACAGGGGCGGGCAAAGGGCAGGGCCAAGGGCAACAACAACCTGTAGGGGGGATGAGGGATAAATAATTGGGGTGGGCAGTGTCAACTGGCCAGTGGGGGAGGCAATCTGATGTAGATTGGCAGTAGTGCTGCAGAGCGTCATGGGTTAAGTCTTCTCCATCAGCCTAGGTGGGGAAAACTCTATGATACAGAGTTTGAGGGGGGGGGGAGTCAGAGGATTCCACAACTCCCCTGTTTTTCCTTACTATGAAGACTTCCCCAGTGGACCTCTGCAGACACTTAACTAAACAGGGAAACAGGAGTAAAAACAATGATTACAACCCAAAGTGTTCCTCTATGAAACAATGAAACCTATACTGTCAACCGCCATTGTCCAAAAAGTTCATTGATGTCATCTGAGTTCTTCTCAACTTTTAAGTTCTTTACTTGCTCCTTCAGCTCTGGATGTTTACATGGATAGATGTTGAGTGCGAAGAAAAGTTGAAGCAGAACATCCTTTGAAAGTTGTGGCAGCTGTGTCCACGGGCAAGCAGTGAAAAATCTATTGCTGCTGGTTTTATAGTGTTACATGCTTGGTGCTATTAGCATTTGTTAGCAGCTCACTCGGTGCTTATGACCAATGATAGCATTGGTTTGCTTACTGAGCTAGCACTTTCAATTCTCTTAGCATTTTTTTTTTTAAGTTTTTTGCAGCAGTAACCCCAGGGACCAATACTGAGGCTGCTATTTTCTTTTTCTACCTCAAAAATCAATTTTGTTTCTGCAGCCAGACTTAAACTGATGAACAAATCTGTTGAGCTTAATGTTTTTGGTCATGAATTATGGTAATGTTAGGTGCTAGCAGAGCAGGCTTCCCCAAGTCACGTGGGTTACTTCAGCCATGGGACCATTTATTTGCTGGTGGGGAGTAAGGTTTCCAAGAGGCTGCATGGGCGAGCAGGGCTCCCTCGGAGATAATTTCTCGGAAAACAACCTGTAAATAGAATACATCTGCAAGAAAAAATTAAATTGTAATAGGCTGCAAGATTTAATAAAGACTGAGTATTTGCAAATTTCAGTTCATGGATTTTTTGCATCTAGAATACATAGAGAGACAAAATTCTATTTAGTTACACATCCTTTTCGTAAGGCTGTTAGAGGGTTTTAGCTCTCTGCTTCTCAATGGCTTTAAAGACTCCTTATTCTTAAGACAAATTCACTTGGATCTTCTAACTACCATTATAAAAAGGAGACAGTTGTGCAGTTAGAATATAACAGAATTTTGGAAACAGAAAGCATTCTTAAAAGCTCACAAGAAATAGCTATAAAAGAAGCTATGCCTTTTTTAAATTTTTTTTTTTTATTTTATCAGATGACTTGCATGTGTTTGAGCAATTGAACATTGGTATATGACTTTGCAGGACATTCACACATATGGAACAAAGAGTTTTCAACACTTCTGAAGTTGCTGCAAATGAGGTTTGGGTGCACCTAGAGGGTGGACAGGGGTGGTGAGCACTGCAAGATCCAGCTGCAGTCCCCATCCATGTTCCTTTCAGTGGTGGCTTTATGGTGTCTGCAGCCTGGATCCACAGAACCCTGGGGGTCTCCTGTGGCTCTCAGGGTGAGGATGCCCAGGAGCTGCAGTGGGGTCAGCAGTGGGGACCAGGGCTGGGGCTTGTGGCCTGGCAGGTGTGGCTCTAGGGGCTGTGACATGCCAGGGCACGGGTCACAGTGGGAGCTGTGAGCAGGGGTGTTGAGAGTTTTTGCAGGACAATGGACATATGCAACATATGCACAATCCAGCCTTCATAGAAACTGGGTAACGTCACAATGCCCTTGAAAGGCATGAAAGGGGAAGAACACACTCAGGAGCAGACAGTTCGGGATGCAAAGGCAGACAAGAAAACCGCAGCGAGACGCACGAAGAAGAAAGAGTAACCAAAATTACCTGAAATATTAAAATGCATGCGTAAAAAGGATTTAACCAATCATGTATTAGCTTGAGGTGTGAACAACAGAGAACAGTATAAATATAGTTTGCTTTTTGTAATAAATCAGCTTCAACTGATCATATTGATCATGGCATGATGTCCTGTTACTGATCCTCCGCACAGGGGCATGACCAGCTTGGCAGCTGAGTGACATGGTTCTGCTGGCTGTGACATCACAGAGGACAGGTCACGCTGGCACCTGTGTCCAGGGGCAGCACCGGGCAGTTGCATTCTGGCAGCCAGTGAATGCACACACAGGGGGACAGCTGAGCTGGATGGGGGCTGGGAAAGGTGCCCTGGGGGTTTAAAGCCAGAGGGAGAGTGGGGACCCTCAGGGCAGGCCACTGTCCCCAGGGCTGGGAGAAGTGGGGCTTGAGGCTCTCAGCATGGCAGGTGCCCAGAGAGGCTCTGGGGATATTCCAGGTGTCACCAGCCCCCTGCTCCCTCCCAGCCAGACGTGCAGAGCTCCCTTTCTCCCACCAGGCCATGTCTCCAACACTGGCCTTCATCCTGGCCCTGTTATGCACCCCCAGTGGGTTGAAAGCGGACATGAAAATTGATAAGGATGTGGTCAGGCGGATGCAGGAGCGGGAGGAATTTCTGCATCAGGAGATGACTCGGCTCCTGCAGGAGGTGGATGACAACAACTCCATCATGGAAAGCCTGTTCCTTTCTGCAAGGCAGCTGCTGTGGCTGCCTTGGGTCACCAACGCTGGGCAAAAGGTGCATCCAGAAACTGAAAAGAGTGAAGCTGAACGGATGCAGGAGCGCGAGGAGTATCTGCTTCAGGAAATGAGTCGGCTCCTGCAGGAGATTGATGGCAACAATTCCATCATGGAAAGCCTGTTCCTTTCTGCACAGCAGCTGCTGTGGCTGCCTTTGCTCACCGAGGCTGTTTTGCTCTCTCTGGCCTTCTGGCTGGTCAGGAGATGGAAGCGCAGCTCTGCTAGACACAGCGCGCAGGAGGGATCCAGCAGCAAGTGGAATATTGTCAGGGGGAAGTTCAGCGGCAAGGAGAAGGTCAGTGAGCATGAGAAGATCAAAGGTGCAGACTGGGGTGGCAGCACTTTGGCTGTGCCCAGCCCATCACCAATGGGCACATCCAGGATAGGGCTGGAGCGGGCTGTCAGCAACCTGATCTCGTTGGGAATGTCCCTGCTCATTGCTGTGGGGTTACACTGGATGGTCCATAAAGGTCACCCCTGAGCCCAGCTGTTCTGTGATTCTGCAGCAGCGCCTGCCCAGCACGAAGGTGCTGCAGGAGCTGGTGGACGAGCTCCTCGGTGTCTGCCGAGTGCTCTCCCGGAGGAGCTTCATGCTGGAGCTGCACCCAGCTGCTGGGACGGACACCAGCCCTGCAGCCTGCAGTGTCCAGGAGAACAGCAGCACCTACCGCCCGCTGGTCATCCTGCGGCCACCCCCCGGCCACTCCTTCAGCCTGGAGAGCACGAAGTGGCCGCCAGCCAGGCGCATCCGTGTGGCGCTGGAGTGCCTGTGCTCCGGGGAGCAGCTGCTGGGGCACACGTGCTTCCTGCACGCCTCTGGTGGCCAGCTGCCCAGGGATCAGGAGTGGTACCTGATGGACACCCTCTGCACGGGCTCCTACTTGGATGCCAAGAAAGTCACCCGCTGGGTGCAAACGTTGGTGCTGTCGGCCTGGCTGCTCCTGCCGCAGTCGCGCCACTGCCAGCTCACGGCGCTGCCCTGCGGCAAGTCCTGCAGCTTCCGGCTGAGCGGCGCCTCTGGCCTGCACTGCAGCATCGAGATGGCTCTGGCCATGCAGCGAGGCAGCTCAGGTGCCTGCCTGAGTCTGGAGTAGGCAGCAGCCAGCTCTGCCAGCAGCACCGTGTGCGCCAGAGAGCTGCCACCTCTCAGACTCACTGCCACGATGGCACTGCTGCTGAGGTGACAGCATTGCCACCGAAAATGACTTGAGGAAGGTGAAGAGAACCATTCCTCATGGGACATTTTTTGTTTTCTCTTAGGATTCTTTAGTTCCTTATTAGGAAGTCTGAAAAATGTAGCCAGACCGTAATAATTGTAAAACCTCCCAAGGCAGAGCTGGGAAGGTTAACATGATTTCAAATACATAGAAGTTTATGTTGAGAAAAATTACACATCCATAGGAGTTTTCCTACACCACTTTTTTTTCATTAAAAAAATAAAATGAAGTTCTTTTAACTCATATTTGGTCTCCCAACATGCCACTTGTGATGAGAATACAGTCATAAATTAGTAAATTGTCAATAGAAGCAACTATGGTGGCAATTCAAAATTTCATTGGCTCAGCCACAGCTCCATCTCAACTCTAGGAAGGTTTCTTTAAAAAAGAAAAGAGAAAATTTGGCCCACTACATACCCATTATTAAAAGGAAGGAAAAGCCCCTTGTATCTATGCCAAAGATGACAGGGCCTAAGTGAAAAATGATCATCACATTTCAATTTAAAACTGCTGGCAGCTGCCCTGCACCCAGACTGGGTCTTCTGATCTTTAGCAGGGAGCTGGGGCCGTTCCTAGGAAAAGAAAACAATACAAACTTCCTGGGCAAAACCAAGCTGTGTAACTGCATCAACTTGGGATCATTTGGGCTGGGTTCTAACTTGTATTGCATGAAGTGCTCACTGCACTGCTCTTGTTGCTTCCCCCAACTTAATAACTACTATGACACTACTTGCAAGCATAACTTAGCACCAACACCAAACCTCCTCTTTGTCTTCCTTCTGGATTAGAACAAAATAAATTTGAAGAGTAATAGTGCCTAAAAATTTGTTCCTCTACAGCTCCAAGTTGATCCATAACATTTCTAACTATGAGACAGCAAGAGACTATCAACTCTTCCAGAAGCTCTTGCGTGGTCATGGCTGAGGGAGCTTTTCCTGCAATGGCTGGAAATGGCTCCAGGGGCCCTTGGCCAAGGACGGGGATCAGGGCTCAGGGAAAAGAACCAATGGGCTCAAGGCAATGGCTGAGAGGGCAGAGCTGCCACAGTGTGGCACAGAAAGAGCCTCATCATTTTTTTCCTTTTATTTTTTGATGTGAGGGAATGAAACCAAAGAAATTGGTCTCAGCATGCCTTCTGGGACTGCAGAGATCCCCACACATCAAACCCCAGGTGAACCTTTACCCTTACTAATTAGACCAATCTTACATTTCTCCCTCACTTACAAACTGTATGCAAACTCTGAGGCAAAGGCTTAGGGATGCCAGATGTGAGTAACGGCCTCCTTCTAGTGACTGCATCTCTGTGCACTTTGCAAACTTGTGGAATTTTTCTCAATAAGAGAACTTAAAGAATGAAACAGATTTTGTCTCTCCTATCTGCTCCCGCAAAATCCCTGGTGTTTCTGGTCATTCAATGTCTTTTCTTTATGGTAAGTATTGCTGGCCAAGGGTCTATATACAAATCACAAACAGGATGGGACCTGCTGTGGAACATGCCTTGAGCTGTTTTGTTTTTTAGCATCAGTCTCATTACATGGTTATGACAGTGGGCAGATGCCATCAGCTCACATCCCAGGCAGCAGACCAAGAACTTAATGTTATAACTTACTTTATAAGTTTTTTGACCAATCACACAAAGCAAAAGTACTTTGACAGTAGTTCTATCCAACCACTACAAGCACATGTACCTTTGGTGAAAACAATGCTTGCTTATTCCGAATACAATACCTGCTTGTAAGCCTTAAAACACAATGCACAGAGCTACAGTATAAAGCTTCAAACTTCCTAATGTCTTGCTAGATAACTTTTCTGTAGCTTAGGGAGTAATTCTAGACAAGCATTAATATACAGACCATTGTTCTATTTGTCCTTACCTTTTTACTTGTTAAATAACTTTCCTGCTGACCTATGTCATGGCTGCTGCTTAGCTCTAATCACAGTTCTGCTGTCTCTGAGGCCTGCCTTTTGCAGCTTTCCCAAAACCATCTGATTTTGTGGATTCCCACAATTTCCCCTCTCGGTTCATCTAAAAAGAAACCTTCATAACTGTGTCGTTTATTACTACCTTGCGTTCCATAGCCTTACTATAATATTTCTGCTTATTACCTACCTAAAGCATCTTGTTGCTTGCCCTAAGCATTGCTATATCACAATACAGCAATTTAATGCTGTGAAAGTCCAGTCAGTTCAAAGGGCATAAATCATGCTAGACAATAATTACAAGTCATTGTTCGAAAAAGTCTTGCATGTTCCAAGGTCTTAATTCAAAACCTTCCTCTATGTCTATACCATCATCCACCATCTCTGTGAGATTTTGAGAACTCTGCGTGAATCCATTTCCTACCTCTCTCTCTTGTATGATAAAAACTTTAATAGTTTTGCCCATCATTTGTCACACACACCAACGTATGCAAGGTATTACTACTAGTATCACTACCAAAACACCCAACATACAGAGACCTATTCTACAAAGTTCCCTTAGCCAAGGTGCAAAGCTCCATCCTTGGAACAAATCATCTAACCAGGACCCACCATCTTCTTTAATTGGAGCTGTCAAACCTTTCAGCTTTTGTATGCTTTTGTGGATGGATTCAGAATGATCAGACAGGTTCATGCAGCACAATCCTTCAAATTCCTCACAATCATGTCCTTGTGCCAGTAAAACAAAATCAATTGCTGCTCTGTTTTGAAGGGTAGCATGTCTAACACTATTAACATTGGTCAACATCTCACTGATTGCGGTGGATGTGGCATTAGTTTGTTTACTCAGCCAACACCCAACCCAATCTAATTGTTTCAATGCCATTGCTGAAGCCAGTTGGGGTAAAAACAAACCTGCTGAAACGCTTTGGGCAGCATTCCAAGGCATGAAATCACTCTTACAGTTTTCATCATAGTGATGAGCAGATCTTGTTCCCCTTTGTTTCTTCTTAATGACTGCTTTAGCAGTAGGTGCTACCACAGTGAGCATCCCAATGCTACATGGGCCACCTTCAAGGCGTGATGGGATGCCCTGCCAAGCCCTATCTCCACAAATGAACCAACATCCTTTTGGCAATTGTTGCGGACATTGGTCAGCCTTAGAAAGCACATCCCAACTGTTTGAATAAGTACACCAAAAACTTAAATTTCTGTATTCAAAATAATGGGAAGAAACATTGTACTTTGGAGAATCACCTTCTCACCAATCACTACTGTAAATTTAAGGCAGAAATTCATTGTTAAAGAAGCAAGGATTTCTAATTCTTGGGGTTCAGATACTGCTCTGGGAAGTTCTTTGGCCCAAATGTTCCAATTTAATACCAGATTGCTCTCATTGTCAATTTCACCAGGCTCACCATTAGATTGTTTTTTGACCAAAGGCAAATCCTATACTGGTACACCGACCAGACAGGTTGAGAAAGGCTTTTCTGGTTCTGAATTAGACAAAAATATGGTATCTGACCCTGCTGCCAGGACTAAGGTCACCGAAACATTTGGTTTTGGTTGTTCCACAGGCAAATCTGCACTACAAGAAGCAATTAAAACCCACCAACAAACACCAGCGTATTAATGTCTGATGTGCCCTCTCAATAATTGCTTGGCTTGTGGGAGAGTGAGGAATACCAAAGATGTGATGAACACCCTATGCTTTTAAAAATGTGGCCAATTTTTGAGATATATATGCGGGACCATTGTGAGTTTTTACTTCTTGGGGCACACCCAATGAAGCAAAAGCCTGCAAAAAACGATGACAGGCATGATTACCTGTTTCACCTGTGTGAAGAGAAGCAAAAATTGCACCAGAGAACGCGTCCACTGAAAAATGAGTATTTTTGAATTTACCAAAGGAAGGGTATTTAGTGATATCCATTTGCCATAGCTGCAGGCTTTGCAAACCTCGTGGGTTGACTGCTCCTGTAGAAACAGGAGGCTGCACAAGCTGACAGTCAGGGCCAGTCCTGATGATAGCCTTAGCTTGACTTTTAGAAATTTGAAACATTCCCACAAGTGCTTGCGCGTTTTGGTGAAAAAAGGCATGACTCAGTTTTGCTTGTTCCAAAATGTTTGGCAAAGTGTTTGAAATAACCATTGTCAGTTTGTCCACTCTTGTGTTTCCTACCACTAAAAATCAAGGAAGCAAAGAATTGAGCCCTAATGTGAGAAACAAAATATGGATTAGTTCTATATTGCCAAGTTGCATGAAAGCCAACATATAAAGACATGAAAGCCAACAATATAAAGTGTCATTACTAACATCCTTTAAAATTGATCCTTCTTATATTTTAACTACATTAGCAACATAAGCAGAATCTGTAATTAAATTAAAAGGTTGTGGAAAGAGCTGGAAAGCCAGAACTACAACAGCAAGTGCAGCAATCTGAGGAGATCCTTCTACTATTTGAATATCTGACTCCCAAGCATTAGTGTTTTGGTTCAACCAAGTTACGACTGATTTGTGACTTTGCCAGAGCCATCAGTGAAGAGAGTTATTGCATTTAAAGGTTCTTCACTTAGGTTTCTCCCTAAAGCTCAATTTGGCTTGCAATAATTTTTGAGCTGGGTAATGAACAGAACAAACACCTAGGAAATTCAGCAATGCATACTGCAAATCATCAGAATTTTGCATTGCCCAATTAAGATAATATTTTTTGAATGGTAAATAGATAACTGCAAATTCTTGACCTGCTAAACTTAACAATCTGGTCCTGGCCTTAATTACAATTTGTGCTATCATCCCTAAAACTGTAAAAATAGTCTTTGGAAACCAGTAGGGAAGAAAAATCCATGCTATTATCAACAAAGGATCTCTCTCAGAAGGGTCCCACTGAAAAATGAGACCACAAAGTTGCATTATTTCTCCTGAAATTGCAAAAAAGAAAGGCTTTTCTGGAATACAGCCATGAGCTTGTCATCTTTGGAGAGCCTCCATGACCTTGTCACAGACTGCACGAGCTTCAGGTATTAGAGTTCTAGGAGAGTTGATGTTGCAGCTTCCTCTCAGTCAATTGAAAAATGGGCCCAGTTCATTGTTGGCAATTCCCAGAACAGGTCTGACCCAATTGATTTCTCCTAGAAGCTGCTGTGAATCTTGCAGGGTGTTGACACTGGTCTGGAGCTGTATCTTCTGCGGTGTTACTGTTTTTTCAGTCATCTTCCATCCCACATACTTCCAGGGTGGAACTTCTTGAATTTTTGATGTAGAAATTTCAAGTCCAGCATTTTGACTTTCAGTAACAACACTAGCACGAGTTTGCTCCATCTCTGGCTGTGTTGGAGCTGCGATGAGCAAGTCATCCATGGAGTATAGAATCATGGATCTTGGATACTTCTGTTGAACTGGAGACAAAACTTGGGCAACAAAATACTGACAAATTATAGGCGAATTCTTCATTCTTTGGGGCAATGATTTCCAGTGCTATCTCTGCATGGGCTCTCTTTGATTGATGACTGGAACTGAAAAGGCAAATCTTGGAGCATCATCGGGATGAAGTGGGATGTGGAAAAAACAATCCTTTAAATCAATGACAACGAGAGGCCGGTGTTTTGGGGTCATTGATAAAGAAGGAAGTCCAGGTTGAAGAGGTCCCATGTCTTCAATCACTTCATTGATCTTCTTCAGGTCATGAAACAATCTCCAGGATTTCGATGTCTTCTTGTGGATGATGAATACTGGTGAATTCCAGGGACTATTTGTGGGTGTGATGTGACCTTGCTGTAATTGTTCCTTTACCAATCTTTCAAGGCTATTTAATTGTTGCAGTGCGATTTCCTATTTTACCTATCCCAATCTCCTCAGGTGTGCCAACCTTTCCCCCTCCCCCTTTTGCCCTCCTGCCTAAGAGCTGCCCATCAATCTTAACATTCCAGCAAGGGCATCGTGTGGTTGGCAGAATTTCAAAAGATGCCCCCAGGTCCGGGCTTATTGGCCTCTCCAAGCGTCTGTATCCCTTGAGCCTTCCCCTGCTCACACCTGGTTGGCCCTCACCTGTCCCTCCCCTCGCCCTGTCCCCACGGCTTAAAAGGACACGATACCATGTGGCCAGAGTGTCTATCTGGGAGCTGTTACCACATTCAGAGGTCTACCATGCTGAAATAAAACTCCAGATTAAAGACTCTATGACAGAACCTGCTCCTTTTCTCTTCACTGCTGCTTGAATCTTTTCCACCAAAGGTAAACTGAGTTCCTACTTTGCCTGGATTTGTTCTGAGTGCCCAGCTGCAGCATCCAGCTGGCCAAAGGTATCTCTGCGGTGAAAACACCACAGCTGCAGCCTTTGGTCCAGCAGTGAGGCCAGACGAAGCCAGGCACGACACACCCGAAACATTCGGGGTCGAATATTTAATATTTAATTTTTTCTCTGTTAAAGGCCATGGATCAATCCATATAGGATGATCAGTTTTCCAGTTCAGCTTTCAAGTGGCAGGTTTCGACGTGGTTCCTATCACAGGCCCACTTCCAACCTCCAGTTTTGCTCCCCATTGGGACAGGACACCTCTCCCCCGGATGGTGAGAGGCTTCTGAAGAACAAAAGGATGCACCGTTGCTGTCTTTCCTTCAGGACCTGTAATGGTAATCATGGATGCTCTTTGCAAACATAGAGTAGCACCTCCAACCCCTGTGAGGGAACCTGCAGGAGCTACCAAATCCCAATCGCTGGGCCAAAACATGTGAGAAATTACAGTGACATCTGCACCAGTATCCGGCATGCCTGTAACATAAATTGTTTTACCACAGTGAATCAGGCTACAAGTCAGTTGCGGTCAGTCACGGTTCAAACATTGCACTCAAAAGACTTCTGGACCTGAGGTACTAGATAGCACAGAAACAATTGAATTCTTTGGAAAGTTGTTTTGCTTGGGGTGTATTCATGGGTAACAGAAATGCAATAGCAATAGGTGTTTTTGGTGGAATTACTATAGGAACATCAAGTGCAAGAGCTAAAATCACTAGCTCTTCATTAGAATTTACTGAAACAACAGAAGGAAGGATTGAGAGCCCAAGAATTTTGTTGTTGGCTTTGCTTAGAATCAAAAAATCATGTTTTTGTTGAAAAAGATTGACAATTTCAGTAAGAATGCTCACACAACACAAATTATTTAATAGATGAATCAGTTTTGAGGAGGCTAATTTGAATCTTGATACTTGAGGGTACTGAGCTGGAACCATTTGAGGATTGGTTGATTGAGGGATAAATGCTGAGGTACCAACACCACTTGACTGGGTAATTGGTTGCCAGGGGGTACCACTACTTGTGTCTGAGCACGGTGGTAATCCGCGCTGCTTTTTAAGTTTAACAACAAAGGTCTGCCATTGATGTCAAACTGAGAGTGACAGTACTTAGCAAGACGCTTCCCTTTTCAACATCGAGGGCAAATAGAAAGTTGTTTTGGTTGGAATGTTTTCATATGACAATCCTTTTTAACGTGACTTGGTTTACAAGCAAAGCAACAAGTCTTTTTATCAGAGTCTAACTGTACAGTGCTAACAGAGTTTCCCCACATTTTTTCTTGTTTTTTTTAGGAGCTTTTAAAATTCATCTATTCATTATGTCAGATTATCTTCCAATGTTTTTCCTAAAGCACTGACCTGTATATTAGCAAGATGTGGAGCAGTAAGCTTACTGCAAACTGTCAGCATCTGTTTAACAGTTGGAGGCTGATCAGGCAAAGTTAAAATAATTTTTCTACATTCCTCATTAGCATTTACAAAAGCAAGGTTTTGAACAATACAGGAGTGAGCTTGTTCATCTGGACATTGTTTTTCAACTGCCTGGGTTAATCTATCTAAAAAAGAACCATAGGATTCTGTTTTGTTTGTCTGATAGTAGTAAAAGCATTTACATGGGTACTAGCTGGCTCAACTGAAAACAAAGCTTTTCTAGCAGCATCTTTAATATCTGTTAATACAGGCCGAGGCAATTCTACTGCTTGATTTTCCGGTCTGTGGTAAGGTGGGTCACTTGCTAATTGGCTAACATCTATATCTTCATAAGCAGTATTTGCATATCTTTCAACCAATTTATTAAGAAGGTTTTTCTATTGTAATTCTCATAAAAGATATTGTGAATTGGTTAAAATCAGGGAAGCTACACTTTGACAATCAGCAGGGACTAAGTCATAAGAATTAAAAATACTTTTCAATATATTATTAAAATAAGGAGAACTCACTTTCTTTTAAAGCCTGACACAGTTCTTTTATATCATGGTGAGAAAGACTTTCAAATCGTGGATTTACATCATTACAACCATCTCTTACAGGTAATGTAAGGAGCTGTTTCTTTGAATCTAAATCTTTTTTAAAATTTTGATTCTATTATATATAAAATTTTGATTATAATCGCAATGGAGGGTCAACCTCTAATTTAGATTGGTTTTTATCTTTCTCACTGCTCTTTTGTCTGATCAGGGGAGCAGGTAGCATGGTCACTGACATCAGCTGTTCTGGGAACTCTGCTAAGCTCGAAGTTCTTGGCAGGGGTGTTGCCACAGCAACAAACTTTTCTGGGAGCGTTGCCTGTATGGGCGGGGGAAGAGAACTCTGAAACCTTGGCAACAGTGCCACCTGAACAACACGCTTCTTTGGGATGGCTGCTAGGAAGGGCAGAGGAGGAGACTTTCATGTTCTCAGCAAACTTCATAATGGAGTTATCGGCTAAGGACTGGTTGTATTAGTGCCAGGAAAAAAGCCAGAGCTTGGTTTTTGCTCTTGAACTGCAGATGCTGAATTAGTATTTGTGACACTTTCTAATGCACTGTTACAGGTTCTACACCGCAGCTCTGCCTGCCGGGAATCAGCTGGAAAATTGCCAGCATCAAGCTGCAACCTTAACACGCTATTTTTCCCCTCAGCAGCGAATGAAACAGATTTCAAGGCTTCTAAGCGATCTGTGTTTCTACAGAAACTTTTCTGAGTTCTCTTGCTTCTGCCCCAGGCATCTCTCTGGGCAGAGCTATCTTGTTCTGGCTCGGCCTCTGGCTGCTGCCTGCTGCTTCTGTCTTCTTTCCTGCCCGGCCTTCTGAAGGCAAAGCTAAATCTAAAGCTCCCTTACTGCCTGTAGCTGGAGGCTGGGGAACTAAAGAAAACTCTGGGAGAGACTTGGGGGAGGAATTTACACAAAAAGAATTCTCAGAATTGCAAAGCAATCTGCCTGCTTGAACCAGATCTGAGGGGGTGTCTTCTCGAGAAGGGGAAGCAGTGGCAGGAGTGACTCTCACAGCCTTTCGGCTAGGCAGAGCAGACTCAGAGCCCTCCCCGGCAGTCTCTGCCTGCACAATTTCAGAACAAGCAGCTACTGTATTGCAAAGCCTCTTCAAATTCTCGTCTCTTGGGTCTGCGTGACTTCTACCTGCTCTTGAACACAATCTCTGAACTCCTACATTCCTGGAACACAACAAAAATCCTGAATGCTTTTCTGGGCATGGCAGGAGTGGCTGCTTTTGCGGAAGGATGGGAGGACGGCTCGTCGCAGCAGCAGGGATGCAGGGAATCTTGGAAGGAACGGAGGGCACGACTGAAGCTGAAAGCTGATCCGATTCCTATTTCCTGGGGATCGGGGTGCTGCCCACACTGCCTGGAGAAATCCCGGACACGCCAGAAGGGAAGGAACTCTGAACAGAACTAGAAATCTTCACAGAAGAGGATGACGGCTCAGCATCACTTGGAATTAAAGTCTCAGAACGAGATGTTCTGTTTTGGCGTTCGAGAAAGTCTCTGTTATGATCATTTTGTTTAAAGCTCTCTATTAAAGCTCAGGAGACAGGCATTAGTCTACTTACAGTCTCTTCCTTTTTGAGAGAGAATAGATGATAAATTTTCTAGTTTATCTGATCTCAAAAATCAAAGGTAAAAGCAGACTGCAAGTCTATATATTGAGTATACGCATTTCCCCAGATTAATAAATCTTTCAGTTCATTTTTTGAGATATCTGAACGTCTTTTATCTTGTAAAATTTTCTCAAGCTGGTAAAAAATGTCCCATTCTGTTTTAGATAAATGATTTCCCATGGCATAGCTCAAGAGCCCCTTAATAAAGTTACTTACACGGACATCAGGTGCAGTTGGTGAAGGGGATGGTTTATTCCTCCTTTTTAACAACTTGGGCTTCTGGCGACTGAATTTGCTACGATTTTCTGTATCCTAGTCTAATGTAACTCCTCACAGAGGAAGCACCATTTGACGCTGGCCAGGGGCTATTTACAGACACAAACGAGACGGGGCTGCTGCTGAAAGCGCCTCGAGCTGTTTTATTTTTCAGCATCAGTCTCACTACATGATTATGACAATGGGAAGATGCTAGCAGCTCACATTCCAGGCAGCAGGCCTGAAAACTTAATGTTACAACTTACTTTATAAGCTTCTTGACCAATCACACAAAGCAAAAGCATATTGAATGTAGTTCTATCCAATCACCATAAGCACACGTACCTTTGGTTAAAACAATGCTTCCTTATTTGGAATACAATACCTACTTGTAAGCCTTAAAACACAACGCACAGAGCTCCATTATTAAGCTTTAACCTTCCTAATATCTTGCTAGATAAACTTTCTGCAGCTTAGAGAGCTATTCAGACAAGCGTTAATACACAAGCCATTGTTGTATTTGCCCTTGCTTTTCTACAGTTTAAATAATTTTTCTGCTGACCTAACTCATGACTGCTGCATAGCTCTATTCACAGTTCTGCTGTATCTGAAGCCTGCATCTTGCAGCTTTCCCAAAACCCTCTGATTTTGTAAATCCCCACAGGAAGAGGGCAACATGCAGCCAGAAGTTTAGGATAAAAGGAGGCTACATCCTCCAAAACTTCAAGAGAGACCCCATGGGGTAATGTCTAGTGAACTCTCTCCCTTTACTTGAAAAAAGTTGCAGGACTGCTCTCTCTTTCATGGACACTGGCTTTTCAGAGTGTGGTCTTCCACACACTTTCAACACAGGAAAGAGCTTCCGACTGCTCCTCGTTGTAGAGTGGCAAGAGCTAACTGCTATTTTACTTGAATGAAGTGGTCTGGTTGTTCCCTTGATGATACAGGGTGTGTGGAGGCAGTACAAGTTGCTTTAAGTCCTGCAAAAAAGCAGAATTTTGACCCTTGTGATAAGCAGATGTTGCATCCCAGGACACAGAGGGAGATGTGAAGGCAGGGATGCCTTGGAAGGAGACACCCCTTTAGGTCAGAGTGAGACCAAAAGATGCTCTCTCACAGTTCACTGCCATTATATGTTGATGACCCAAGTCACATCATCTCTCTTCTCCTCCCCAGTTCTAGAATGTTCCACGCTCCTGCTTTTCCTATTGGTCCCCATTCCTTACAGCTCCTCCCCTGAATTCCAGTTTGTTGTCCCTTTGCAAGCCCACCTTTGTACCGCCTCTCTTCCCTCTACCCATTGGCCCACAGATCTGACGCTCTGCCTCCCTTGTCCCATATAAAACCCTAAACCCTCCTTTGTTCTTGGTTCTTTTGTCCCTGAACCTCTTCAGAGTGTTGGCCAATAAACCACCACTGGAACTCCAAAGAAAGAGCCCCTCCCACCTGTTTCTTAGCCATTGACCTTCAAGATACAACATGTAGTGCGAGTGTCTGGTGTCTATCCCTTTCCTAGAGGAGATGCTCTTGGCAAGGCGGTGGTCTTGGCAGCTTCTGCCGCACGGCCACAAGCAGATCTTTAAAAAGCCAGAGAACACCAGCTGTGTGGGGTTGAAAAAGTCCTTCAGAGCTTTGTACTTGGAAGAAGCTGCATATGGTAATAATAAGGCTCACACGACCTTCTCCACAGTTGGCAGTCGCTGGTTTTAGACACAGAGCATGGCTGTAATACCAATAGTCACAGAATATTCAATACAACTTGTAAGAACAGCTTTGCTGAGAGTGCTTCATTTCCAGAAGTACATTTGCCAACATGGCTCACCCCCATCAAAGCTTCAGGTCTGCCTGTCTTAGATGCTCCACAAAGGTAGAGGTGGAGCATTTGCCTTGCAATTTTTGCATATCAGACATTCCTTCTTCCTGTGGATCTTCTTTGTGATGCCCACTGGCAAATAAAGGGTAGCCCCTGCTTCATTCTTTTTTAGAGGTGTCCATACTTTTGCTTTGGCTATTGGCACCAGTAGGCTTAGAGTTCTTGTCCCATTGTATAAAAAAATACCATTATGTAGAACATAACTGTGTAAACAGAAATGGTCGGTTTGATTTTGAGAGCATGGAGGAGATCTCCCTGATCAAGGAATGCCCCAAGGAGGGCAATATTCACCCAGTAGGGCTAATAGAGGGATGCTGAGTGATGAGGGCACATAAGCACCAATTTGCGACACAGTACAGATTTTGGGAGGATCTGAATTATCCTCGCTCTTTTCTCAGAAACCAGTGGCTCCCTACCTAAGACAACAAATGCTTAAATCAATTTGGTGTCCAACCTGTTCTGGGCAGATCTGTTGTTATCTCAACCCCTAGTGCTGCATACTGGGTGTCAATTAAGACTGTGGAGTTTACAAATGGTGCTCTCCAATTCAGTACTCCCACTAAAAACACCGCCACGTCACCTCCACATCCCCTGCCCCCTCCAGCTGAATGCACAAAAGGTAAAGATCACAGGTCAAGATAAGGAGAGTTTATAAGGAAGCAGCAATGAGGTAAGAAAATTACCAGTTGTGACTGTGGTCACAAGGGTTTTCAGGATGAAGAAGAGACGAGAATGTTGACTCCATGATCAGAAGGCTTGATTTATTATTTTATGATATATGTTACATTAGACTATACTCAAAAGAAATAGAAAGGAAAGGTTTCTTCAGAAGCTAGCTAAGCTAAGAATAGACAAGAATGAATAACAAAGATCTGTGTCTCAGACAGAGCAAGAGCCAGCTCTGCCATGAGTGGTCAAGAAATCCAAACACCCACAGGAGACCAATCACGGGTCTACCTGTTGCATTCCACAGCAGCAGATAACCATTGTTTACTTTGGTTGCTGAAACTGCAGCTTCTCACAAGGAAAAATCCTAAGAAAGGATTTTTCATGAAAGATGTCTGCGACAACCAGTAATAGCACTGATATTATAATAAAAAGTATAAGAAAAGAACTTAATTACATAGGCATGCCCTGACAATAAACACATGCCAGACTGCTCTGTGCACCACATTTTCTCAACCAGAAGGGACTCCCTTCCCCCAGAAGAGAGAGAGTCATGTCCCCCACCTCTGGCAAAGACATGAGGTGGTCCTGAAAGTGAGGTGTTACTGACTAACATCTGAGATCCAAGCAAGCCCCCTCCTGGATGCTGCAAAAATTAACCCTCTCCTGGCTGAAACCAGGACCTGTCCTTCAGCCACACAAGTGTCTTCAATAACATCCTCTAGAGTGCCTCTGTCCACATTTTGCATCACCAGACAGAGATCTTCATCAACAAGAGAGGTGAAAGAAGAAAAGAGTGGCCTAGAGAAGAATGTGCACAGCTGAATTACCTTATGGAAAAAACTACAGTTGAATTTTGCTTCCAGGTCACTTGCAATTGAAGACAATATAACGGAGAGACATTCCTTTTCAGCTAAATACTACTTGGAATCTGCATGGTTGTTGTGGTTTGTGTTGTGTCTGTTGTGTTCCCTCATTGTTCATGTTAAAGGTCCTGCCCTGTTCCCAGTTATCTGTCAATCCCTAAACCCCTCCCCAGTTACTATGGTTGTCGAATGTATCATTTTTGTTCTCAACCCCTGGCTGCCTGCCTGTCACTCGGTACCCCTGCCTCCTTTTCCAGAAGCTTCTGGCCAAGGTGTCGGGTGATTGGCTCAGGGGCCGGGGCCCCTCCCTCAGTTGTACAAGATTGGTTCTGTTGCTGTGTCAATCCCCAATGTATCCTTTCCTTCCCTCTTCTGATTTGTCATCCTTCACCCCTCCCATCCCCTTTAAAACCCGGGGTTTTTCGCCACCTCGGGGCTCTCAGCTCTCTTCTCCTTCGCTCCCAGTTCCCCCTGATCCAATAAACCCTTTTACCCTGAAGAAACTGAGAGACGCCTCTTCAATCCTGCGGCTCGGAGTATCATAGCGGCCAACGTCCGTAAGGCTGATTAAAGCCTTAGGCACATTACTCGATTTCGTGTTGGGGAAGTGCCCCCTTGGCTGGAGACGGGCTGGTCATTCCTAGCCTGGGCGTATCTTTCCACCGGCCACATCGCTCCACATGGTCTAAGTGAGAAAGGAGATTAACATGATCTCTCCATAATTAGGTCACTTACAAGCAGGGCAAACAACCAGGGCTGCAAAATTTGTCACAGTGACTCAAAGTGAAGTAGAAAAAGACCCTCCAAAACTCTCAGTTGGGGCACTGCTATTGTTCAGGTCTGTAGCTCACAAAGAAGCCCCTCAGCACTTGCCCAAGTTCATTAGCTCATACGCTATTTTAAGTTATTCTACCATGGTCTGCATAGCTGTATCATGAAAAAGTATATCATGAAAGTAGTGATGTGGAACACACTCTAGTGCTGCCTGTTCCATGTGCAGCTGCAGTGCCAAAGAATAAAGACTTTCTTTTTCTTTCAGAGACCTGAAGCAAAACCCTCCGGAGATCTGTCAGACCTGGCAGCACATTCTTCCAGCAAGTGGCTAACAACCCCATATCAGTTGGAAGAATGATGAAAATCAGATTATTGGACAGCCAGAGGAAAGGTGAGAGTTCAGAAGTCTGTTTGCACTGACATATACAACTTTTATCACACCCCAAACCCACCTTTTAAGTGTCTTCACTTTTTCTATGGAATTCCAGCTTTCAGCCTTCATTTGGTTACCTTCTTGCTAAGGACAGATTTCAGCATTAAATGCCAGCTTTGCATTTAATGGGAAATGAGTATTTATTTATTTATTTATAAATACTCATTTAAGGGAAATGAGTATTTGCCTTTGAATCAGCTCCAACCAAGCTCCACAAGTCAAATGGGCAGGTACATTTCACAAAAAAAAATCTCAAAAAAGCAATGGCAATCCACTTTTCTTCATCTAGATTAGGATATACATCAGATATGAATGTTAAATTCTTAAGAGGAATTCAGCTACCAGACAGGAACTTAATCAACACTGCCACCACCACCAAAAATAACTTCATTCAGAAGGAAAATGTTGGTTTAGAAGCACACACTGCAAAGGCAGAACATCATACATTCACATTCCTATGCATTTCACACTCAGTATTACAGTGTTGGCTTCTTGGCTTTAACCTTGTGAAAAATGCTAATCACTTGTTTTTAAAATGTTAAAAGTTTAATAGTAATAAAATGGTTATAAAAATAGCAATAAAATTAGAGTAATAAAAATTTGGACAATTAGGATTAGGGCAATATGAGACAATAAAAACAAAGGGTTATGGACAACCTGGGCACCTTTTTCTGGGCAAAATAAGCTTGAAAAAGGACACACATTAACAGAGGATTAATTCTTAAAAGTAATAGTTTGCTGTATATTCATATATTTTATATATGAAGCATAACTTTTATTTAAACAAAGGATTCTGTCTGGTTAGTGTTAACTTCTTAATCTTGATGGTGTCTCAGGGCTGAGTGAGGTAGGAAGAAGTTAGTTTCTTTTGATAAGGGAGTAATAATTTTTTTTCTCTGAACGATTTAGGTGTCTTGTGGCTGCTATCTCAGTGTGAGTACTTCATTCCTCTCTTTAAAAAACTATCTTACATAGCATAGTCTCTATTTTAACATTACATTATAACATAAAACTATATTTAACACACTACTTAAGAAAATTAATACAGCATAACTTTCTAACGTAACACATATAATATTAATTTTAATATTTGTGAAAAGCCAATCATAAAATACACATTTTTCACAACCTGTAATCCCATGAATGACTATATACCTTAGAAGAGGCAGAAATACAATGTTCAAATATATATATGAACTGAGAACTGCAATGGTTTTCTTCTTGTTCCTGACTTTACTGACATTCGGGCAAAATATTCAGGGTTTACAGCGACAATGCAGATCCTACTGCACAAGGGGCAGTGAGATGGAAAAGGAATTGCTTACAGCCAGACTGGTTAGAGGCTGCTTCTTAAAAACTTTGTTTCAAGTGCCACAGAACCAAGTTTTGACTTGGAACAGAAAGTGAAACACTGCAAAGATTTTGAGCCAAATCCCCATCTCCCTCAACCTTAATGTAGGACCTTGTCCATGGGGATATTTTAATGTGACACAGGGAAAAGTGCTACAAAATGCCAGTAATTAAATGACCAATGAATCTGAGGCAGATGTTGATCCAGCAAGCTCACACCACACTGATGGTCTGTACAGGATGCCTGTGATTCACCAGCAGAACACCATTTACCCACTTCCCAAAAAACTATTGTCCATAGATCTTGTCAAAGTACAGACTACAAATGTCTTGTTTAGGAGCACCTCTTGAAAGAGATGTCAAATTCATTTTTCACAGGATTCAGCTGTAAGCCAGCACTATATTATACCGGGATTGTTAGGAGATGGCACTTGCACAGAATCACATCAACTATTGAAGAATGGGACTTAGAACAGCAAACAATGCAGCTCTTTGTGTCAGAGACTGCCCTTAAACATTTTCACACCACCATTCACAACACCAATTCAATCCTGATGGCAGTGACTCAGATCTGCTACAGCCTAAAACACAAAGATCACTGCATACAGATTTTACTCAAATGCTGAGATTCAACAACAGTAATAGCACTGTTACAATAAAAAAGAAACCCCAAATTGGAAACAGTAATCATTGGAAGCAAGCAATGGAGATCCTTGATGCACCAGCACCAGGACACAGAAAATCTTTTTAAGAATAGTTTGCCTGTACACCTACAAGATTTCATTCTTAATGCTTTAGTTATTGAATATTTATACACAGAAGTGATCAACTATATCACTAAATACATTTTTACACTACTACAAGAAAAACTCCAGCTTCCATTATTTCCTGGAATCTTTCCTATTTTGAAGTACCACAATGGGAGCCTCCTATTCAAAACTATGCTAGCTATTCATAAACCATTGGGAAAGAAAAGTCCCAAAACAAAACAAAATGAAATCCCAAAGCATAGAATTGATCAACCCAAACAACACTTTGGAAAGCCACTACTACCTGGCAACAAAAAACGCTCGACATCTCAGTGTTATAGATACGTAATGTGATGGATTTACTTTCATAATTAAGGGATGAAAATTGTATATATGTTAAAATAAGTTTATTGATGTGTAGTTATGTTATCGTAATCTTGTTTAGACATCCTTTGTTCTACCCATAGTCCCCTTCCCCCCTTGCTATTGTCACCACCAGACAGCCGTGGCTGCGAAAGACTTGTGAAGGTGATGTACACACCGTATCCTCCGCACACCAGCAGGGCCTTGTCTGTCTCCGCAGGAGGCAAGCTGAGATGAGCAGAGCTCCTCCGGGAAAATCCCGGGGCGCGCCTTGGAGGTCCGTCTTTCCCCTCTGCCCCTGCGGGGACAGAGACGGTCCCATCTGGGTCTCCAAAATGTTTTGCGGAGATACTCAAAACTCCACAACTTTTGTGAAAGTTGTAAAGCCGGTATGTTTATTACAGCACTGGACGCATGTGGGAATCGCTCCCCTCAAACTGACATGCATACTTCTGGGAACTTCAGGTCCTTTTCTATCCCCCTGTCAGATACATATCTCAGATACATATGCATACAATTTCACAATAGGTTCATTTCATATTCATTTTTCATTAAAATCATTCATTCATTAAAAATGAATATTCACATATTCATTTTTAAGAATTTCGCATGACATTTGCCGCTAGCTTTTCTTTATCAGGAAGAATTCCTAGGTCAGGTTGACCGGCTCTCACAGCAGTCTCTCTGTCTCTCGCTATCACGCTCTGTCTCCCCCTCCACCCCTTATCTCTGTCCTTCATTGAAGCAGTTTCTCTGAGCCTAGGTTTTGCAGTCAGGCTAAATAGCAATAGCTATGTTTTCTAACCACAGACTCAACTCAAAAATGTACATTTCACCTAAATCAAAATGGATTTCTACCCTGGAAAATTTCTACTTTGCTTCAAAGGGAGGATGAGTACACTGCGCCCCTTGCAGGAGATGGGAAAAGCTTGTTGCTAGCAGGCGCGGCTGTGACACCACCTGACCTCCAATCAAGGCGCAAGAAAGTAGCCTCCACCAATGGATGGTAAAAAAGAGTTGACAGAGCGACTTTGGGAAGGGCCAGGGTTAGTGATGTAACCACAGGGGTAGAAAAGGCGGAGCAGCCACTGTGTAAACAAGCACATGGCACTTTGATTCCATACTTTCACTGGTGCAATTTTTCTTTATTCAGTCTTGTTGTATTTTATAATAAACCTCTGAAATTTTAAAAGTGAGCATCCTTTTTTGTGAGGTAGTGTTTTCTTCTAGTTACTCAAAATTATTCATATTCAGTAACTACTCCAGCAGCAAATAAACCCACAAGCTCCTCCAAGACAAATCAAAATAGGACAGAACCTCCATGGAAAATATACCCGTTTTCTAGGAACTGCACAGAAAAATGTCTCCATGTTCACTTAAAAGCCTGGGTAAATCCAGGCTCATAATCATGATACCCAAGAATTTACCGCCAGAGTGAACACATCAAACTCCAACACACAGGGACTCAAGGACACAAACTGCACACACATCCCTCACACCCATGCTTGGAATCATCTTCCTGCTGTAATATATGTTAGAAATAATTGATGCTATAAAAGGATGTATTTTATAAAGATTGCAAAATCCAAACGAGTCTCAGACCACAAGCAGCCAGAGAGGCGGACGTCTATTCAAATTCTGAAGTTCCTGAAGGTGGCAGGAGAACAATCGGCAGTTAGCTCATGAATAGACGCACCCAGCGTGATGATCACTGTTATCCCGAGCCATCGGAAGACGCCTAAGAGCGATCATCGATCATTGCCCTGTTGATAACATCGATCAAGATAGCCAAAGTCGCCAGAAAGATGCATGTGAATACGCAACTTCTTGGATTTGATCAACGCTGGCTGTCGACCAGGAAACGGTGATTGTCCAGCTCTGCACAGTGAAAGAACCAACTATGAAAAGTTACAAAAGAAACTTGGACTCCTTTGCCTCAGGCATAATAAACTGTATAAAATATCCCCGCAAGAAGTGGCTCTCATGAACGAGGGGGGTCCGATGCGATAGAGGTCAGATCCAGGTTCACCGAGCGCCGATCCGAGGCTTGATGCTGTCTCTTTGGCTGTGGTGGTTTTGAGGATCATATTTTGGTGACAGAAAAAGATAAATCTTTTTGCATTTTTGATAATTTGGCTTTCGATTGATCATTTATAACACTGCTGAGCTGAGGACAAGAAGCGACCAGAATAGCCCGGGCACTCCAGCTTCACTGCAAGGCATCCAGCAGCCTTGAAGGTACAAAGCGAGCACAGGTCGGAGCTCCTTGTGTCCGGAGCGAGGCCGGAGGAGCCCCCACCGCGGAGCTGACACGGCCCCGGCCCGGCCCCGCTGCGCTCCGAGCGCGGCCCCGGAGCGGCCCGGCCGAGGCGGTGAGGGACGGGCGGTGAGGGGCCGGGGGATGGGGCACTCCGGGAATGGGCGGAGATCCCGGCAGAGGGGAGAGAGACCTGGCAGAGGGAGGAGTGAGCGGGAGAGCAGAGAGATGCTGGGAGGAGGGGGAAAATCCCAAGAGAGGGGGATGAGCCTGGGAGTAGGGGAGATCACAGGAGAGGGGGGATGAGATCCCTGGGAAAGGGTGGGTTGCCTTCCAAGAGGGTAGAGCCGGAGAAAGAGGAGAGAGCCTTGGGAGAAGGGGTAGATCCTGGAAGAGGGAGGAGTAATTGGGAGAAGGGCAGATCCAGGGAGACGAATAAAACACTGGCTACAGCCTGGGAGAGGGAGGAGCTTGGGACAAGGGGTAGCTCGGGACTGGGGAAAACCCGAGAGAGGAGGGAGAAACCAGGAGACGGGGGAGAACCTGAGAACAGGGGGGAGATCTGGAGTAGAGTGGAGAGGGACAGGGAAAGGGGGGAAAGATGTGGGAGAAGAGAGCCCAGCGGCGGGAGTTCAGGAGAGGAGGCTCCTGCAGGCAGACCGGGAAGCCGGAGAGCCCGGAATCAGGGAGTCCTGCAGCCGGGCCGAGAATGGGCGCGGGTCAGTGCGGTTCAGGAGAGCGCGGCTGCGGGGCTGGCTCCGGAGCCGCAGGCGCGTGGAAAGCGCTGCTCGGCAGCCCCGGCGGCGCTGAGAGCACAGCCCTGCCCGGGGAGGCAGCGCCACGGGCGCCGCTCGGCTTCCCAGCGAGGCCTCGGCACCTCTCGCCTTCGCCGCCGTATCCGCGGCAGCTCGGAGCATCGGTCCCTGCCCGGGCCCGAGGCTCACCTGCGCCAGGTGCACCAGAGCATCGCCTCTGCCTTGACAAGCCACAAGGAGCAGTGCCGGGCAGGGACTGCAGATCCCCATTGGTGGCAGAGAAAAAAGAGCAAGGAATCTTCTGTGGGAGAATATAGGCAATAGGATGAGGTGTCACTGTCAAATGTGTTCAGGTACACTCACAAGGATACTATTGCTCTTGGCTCAGAACATGGAAAAGAAGTGGGCAGACACAAATCACAAGCTGGTTGCAATATCCAGGGATCAGTTATCAGAATAAAATGCTATGCAACTGCTGGAATGCTTAATGGATGACTAATTACCCCTTGCTAAGTCATCTGGGCTTGTTAGGGGCAGCATACTTATCTCTCAAAAATTACTCTAGAGCTATGATTAAGAAAATTTTGAAGAAAGGCTCATAGACCCACATTTTAATGCAGTTGCTGTGGGTTTGATAAATGAAATCTGCTTTAATGTCTTGATTTTCCTAAAGGTTTGTGGGGTTTTTTTCACACACGCATGCATGCTAAATTTGAGAATCTAAGGTAAGGTCTTTTCATAGGGGATATGGAAGAGACAGGTCTTCAGTCAGCAATATGTCAGTGAGAGACAGCTGAGCGATGATTACTGAGAAGAAGAACAGCCCTGCAATAGAGGTGTGAGCCCTGGCTGATACTCAGTAGAACCACCTTAGGCAGGATCAGTAACAAGCTTTTGAAGAGTGAAGGGCCTAATCCTTTGGTGTGGTACTGTATGGACTTTGGGATCACTACACCATTGCAAATAGGTTCCCTTTCCAGCAGAAGAGACTTCCATCTGCTGCCTCTGCCGAGACACTGGCAGGGACAGAGTGAGCAAGGCTCAGTCAGCTCGCAGGGTTATTTGCACAGAGGGGCTGCAACAACACGAGAAGCCAAAAGCAAACAAACTCATAGCCTGATTCCAGAACTGCTCAAGTATCTGTGTCCTTGCTGGCAAGGCAAGAAGGTGCTTCAGACCTTAAAGGCAGCTTCATCCTTTGCAGGACCAGCCCAAAATGTCAAGATCTACAATAGAAAGATGGGGGGAGGGGGGTTTGGGTTTTTTTTTGCTCACTGGGTGGGAAATGCTTCAGTTGCGGTTTTGAAGGGCTTGCCTGGGTTGTCATACTAAAATGCAGGAGAAAAAAAAAAAAGCTGTGCTTTTGCTTAATGAAGCCACATTGTATCTGTCTTTCAGAAAGGAATAAAGAAAACACAGATCGCCTACTGAAATTATTCTCCTCCCTTCCAAATCAGTTCACTCCTCAAACACAAGCCTGAGGCACATCCCCGACTGCCTCTCTCCCAGCAGCTCAGAGCTGCATTGCACAGCGCTTGCTGTGTGCCAGAGAGCACAAAGCAGGCTGGCCTGGTGGGCCTGAATATTTCTGCCAAACACTCTGCATCTCACACCTTTGCTCTGGCTGAGTGCAGAGCTGCAGGATTGCAGGTGCTTCCTGCCAGAGCTGTGTGAGGCGCTGGCTCCTGCAGACGTGCCCTGCCAAGCTGTCCCTGCCTCACGCTGGCCTCGCTTCCCCTGGCAGAAGTGCCGGGCCTGAAGGAGGCTGCCCTGTGCTCCAGCCTGCCGAGCAGCCTGGCTCCCTGCCCGGGTGCCCAAAGTGCTGCACACACTGCTGACCTTGGCCAGGAGTTGCAGGGCAGCCGGCGGAAGAGGAGGAATCCTGAGCCAGCCCAGCGGCCCTCGGCTGCCCTTGGCCTTTCTCTGCTCCTGGGCACACTCCAGACGGCCAATGCCTCCAGGCCGGGCTGTGCCCAGCACGGCTGCGCTTCCCCTCGGCAGCAGCCAGCTGCCACCTGGGCTCTGAGAGCGCAGGATTCGCCCGCTCCCAGGAACAGGCACCCAGGGCCCGGCTGCTGCCTCTTGCAGCTCCAAGGGCCTCCTTCCAGCCTGCCTCTGCCGGGGCTCAGCCTGCTCCAGCCTCTGCCGGGGCTCTGCTGGGGCTCCAGCCCAGGCAAGGCCGGGCCCGCTCTCACCTCACAGGCGCTCACAGCTCTGCACCTCAGGAGACCTTGCTGAGCACCCTCTCTGATCTTTCTGCTTTCTCACTTGAGCAAGGCTCTCCTCCAGACAAAGACATTGCACCTAGGGATCCAAATCCAAGTGGCAGGAGCCCAAATGCTCTCCAGTCACTGCTGAACGCCTGCATCTGCACAAGATGTTTGGCCTGCCTCATTCCTCCTTTGCTTTTGCCTTCAAATGCCATTGCCCTTTCTGCCTCAAATAGAAGTACCAAAGCTGGCCAAAAACAGACCAGCGCGCCATATTCCAAAGGCAGTGTGGTCTGGAGAGGATGAATGGAGAAGATCCTTCCCCACTCTCACACCATGCCAAAGACACTGTGTCACTTTCCACCTTTAAGAAACAACAGACAATTCAGATGGAATTCTCGAGTTTATTTGCAGAGTGAGAAGGAAGGGAATCTTCAAGGCACGTTGTGGTTTCAGAAACTTTATTAATTTCCAATCCTACTCTGCAGTCCTATTACACAATCCTACTCTAACCCTAACCTTAATCCTAATCCTAATCCTAATCCCAGTCCTAGTCCTAATCCTAATCCTAATCCTAATCCTAATCCTAATCCTATTCCTAACCTACAGTCCTACTCTAAGAAGGTTGAGGAATAAATGATCCTGATGTGATTGTCACATTCTTGTCTCCTTCCTCTTCTTCACTGAAACAATCAGTGGCACCAGGCTGGACGCAGGCTCAGCAAATCTTACAAATGGATGCTGCCCAAAGGGAAAGAAACCAAATCAACAAAAACCAAGGAACCATGACTTTCCAAGCTCAGTGCTTCACAGGATTCCTCTGGCTTCTAGAAGGATGCGGGAAGAGGACCAATGGGACCATCTACAGCTCCATCTTTATGTGCAGGACTTTGCCATCACAGGCAAACCTGGCCCAGAATCCCACTCATCCATTTATCCAGGTGTCTTCATCTTGCTGAGATTTTTGCCCTGCCAGTGCTGTAGAAATGGTGCTTTCTGTCCTTGGAGTTTCTTCTTTTCAGGAAACTCCAATGACTCATATAGGTCCCTGTCTTTGCAAGACAGGCACTGTGCTGATTCCCACAGGGAGACAGAGCAGTGTCTGCCTTTCCATGCCCTGCCCCTTGTGTGCTGGATGGCACCCTCCTTCCCAGCAGGGCCAGCCCAGTGGCACTGGGCCCTGCAGTTCCCTCTCTGCCACACAACCTGGCAGTAACCCTGGCACAGTTCCCATCTGCTTGAGCGTGCCAGGCAGCAGATGGGGCTGGGACAAGTCCCTCCCAGCTGTCCCTGTTTGTGTGCCAGAAACCTCTAAGGGTGGGCTGGGGGGTACAAACCAGGGCCCCTCCGAGGCTCCCAGTGAGCCCCCCAAAGCCCCTCCTGCCCACAGCCAAATCTCTGACTGCTCAGCTGGGACTGGCTTCGTTGGGTTCCTCCACCACCATTTCATGTCTCTGTACCCTGCATTGCTCTACTTCAATTCTTTTGCTGTTAGATAAAATTGAACACCCCACCAAATTACAAAAGAGGGCGACAGAAACAGAAAACAGAGCAGCTCTCCTCTCAGGAAATGAGGAGAGAGGTGGAGTTATTCAGTTTTGTCAAGAACAGGCCCGAAGGAGATTTTACTGTTGCTTTTCAAGACTTCAGAGTGGTTTTGAAGAAAGTGGGGGACATCTTTTTTAACAGGGCCAGTTACAATAGGATGTGGGTGAATATTTTTAAAGAAAATGGGGATCAAGTCAGAGTAGGTCTAAGAACTTGTTTACTCGGAGCATGGTGCAACCCTGGCACAGCTTGCCCCAAGAGCTTGTAGGTGCCCCATCCCTGGAGCCATTCCAGGTCAAGTGGCAAAGGGCTCTGAGCAACCTGATTTCTTTAAAGATGTCCCTGCTCATTGCAGCACACTTGCACCACAGGACCTTTTACAGGGCCCTGCCAGCCCAGCCCAGTCTAGGATTCCTCACCATTTTCATTTGAAGAGCACCAAGAGTGGAGGTGAGGAGGAAGGGGGCTCATCTGATGCCTTGAACTTGAGTGGAGGAGGAGCCCATCCCTCAGAGCCTGTTTCACCTGCAGCCCCTTCACATTTTACCTGCAGGAGCTCCTTGGCAGACCAGCGCCGCTCCTCATCTGTCTGCAGGCAGCAGCTCAGGAAGTCACGCAGCAAAGCTGAGAGGAGCTTGGGCTGCCGCAGTTTTGGGGTCCCTACTGTGGCTATCAGGCGTCGAGCCTGGAGAAAAAAAAAAACCACGAGGCTCCACCTGCTGCTTTCACATCTCTGAGGCTCTCCCAGATCCCTTTGTTTAACCTCTGTTCTTCAGTGGCAGTTTCTGCCCTTGCAAAGACCCAGAGATGACTTTCCTTTACCAACCAAAAACCCAAACCCCGATGCAGCCACAGCTTTTCCACCATCCCGCAGATCTTGCCTTGGCTGCTGATTTGATTGACTGACCTAGTTAGTGGGAACTACATCAACAAATGCACATTTGCTTCTCTGAGGATTCACACCAGCTTGAGAGGCTTTTTGGAAGCTGTGCTATACAAACTAATTTCAAGGGTTAGTACATGAAAGGCATCTCTGCAGTGCTTGTTGGTCCTTTAAGCACAGATGCCATAGAACAAAACTCATCAAGCTTTTTGTGCTGTTCTTGAAAACAATGGGAATTGGAAGGAAAGAAAGGAAATCCATCAGTTAATCCCCAGAGAAGGAAACAAACATTTACAATCTCATCTTCAACACAGACACATTAAGATGCCTGCACAAATGTATTGGGATGAAAATGCCTGCTTGGCCACACAGGAGCCACCTGCAGCTCTGTCTCTCAGCAGTCTGAAAATTTCAGCTTCCCTCCCATTTTGCAGCAAAAGAAAAACTGTCAGGGTCAGAGGAGGAGAGGTGCCATCCCTGTGGTCACCCTCTGCTCATTTGGCTACTCAAGTCAATACATTAATGGTAGGCCCATCCCAGAAAGTGCCAGGAAACAAACAGGAGCTTTTGGCTGGCTCTCCACATCACCAGGCTCTGGCTTGGTGATGCAGAGAACGGGCCTTGGGCTAGGAGAGAAACACGGTCACTAAATGCAGTGCAGCAGCACTGCACAAGAAGCAGAAGAGACTCTGTGGCCTTTACACCCTCATGCCCAGGTTTCAGGCATGTTTCCCAGTGAGAAGAAACTGCAGAGGGGGTTAGGTTCCTCTCTAAAGACCACAGTTTTAGAAACTTTGTTGGGTTTGGGTTTCCTTCCTTCATTTATGGAAAGATAACAGCAGTTCTAAGGTGCTTGTTTCCTGTTACTGGGGCCATCTCCACAGACAAAAGAACTGGAACCACTTATAACCCAAGGGAAAGTGTTTCCTGAGAATGGAGTTTGTTTGCATATGGTAAGGCTTGAGTTCGACCACTGATGTATCCAAATCTACAGCAGATGCTGATGTGTTGCAGGGACATTTTTAGGAGGGAAAGTAGTGGAATAGAGGGAAACTTGATGGAAATAGTTCCAGCAGATGGCGATGGGATTTTGTCCAATGGCACACAGGACATGGGACAGGCGAGAAAGACAGTGGGATGAGTGAGTATTTGCTCCTTACCGAGGCATGACTTTGGTCCCAGTAAGGAGGTTCTTTTTCTAACATTTCAATCCCCACAATTCCAAAAGACCATATGTCCACTTTGGGGCCATATGGTTGACCTGTCACCACTTCAGGTGCCATCCACCAAGGAGTCCCGGCTACCAAGCACGGTCTGCTCTGCTCAGGGGTGAGCTGAGTAGAGAGGCCAAAATCAGCTGAGGAGAAAGCAAAATACTGGTTTTATTTCAATTCTGTGCAATTAGGAAAACGTACAAAAGAATTCCCCAGTAGAAGTTTGAAAATGTGCTGTTGAATCTCCTGGCATTGGCGACTTAAAAAATTCCCCCATTTTTTACACTGCCTCCAGCAGTGGCTTTTGTTCTTTGGAAACTTTAGACTTGTAGCTCCCTCCCTCTGCAAGGGACACACAAAGAACAAGGCCACTCTTGACTGCTTGTTCCTTGTCCTACCTCTGTGCACGTTGCAACTGTGCCCTCAGCTCACAGCGGGTGTCCCTGCGCTGCCACCAGCACCATTTTTGGGGAGCTGGCAGTCACTCAAAGCAGCCCCACACCCACATCCCTGGAATGCTGCACATAACCAAGAATATACTGACTCAGCTTGACAGAACCGTCAGTTCTGAGAAGGATGTTGTCGCTCTTCACATCTCGATGGATCACATCGTTTGAATGAAGAAAATCCAGTCCTTGCAGGCACTGAGAGAGAATACAGAAAGAGAAGGGAAAAATGAGTGATGGGATTTCCTCACACAAGAAAGGAAACAAAGAATCTAAAAGATTCCCTCTCCAGGGGAATGGGGAGTAATGGCAGAACAGTAATGGCCACTGAGAGGAAGAGCTTGCTGCTCCAACACTTGCAGAGCAGGTCCTTTCTGAGGAAAGGCACGTCAGCTTTTGAAAGAGCAACAGCACCTGCTGTTGTAGGCTGTCCCCTGCAAACCAGCCAGAATGACTGCTGCTGCAGTGCATGTGCTCAGAAGCAAAGAGCATTTGGGCTGCACTCCTATCCTTTTTAGCTGAGGACTGAGAGAAATGAGTCTCTCTTTTTCCTTTGCTGTTTGTTTCAAATCCTGCCACCAGCACCTTTGCTTTTACAGGCAAGGAATGCAGTGAAGACAGGCAAAAGTTTAGCGAGGCAAGATGGAGAACAGCAAATACAAGAGACAGAGCGAGAGTACAACAGCAGGAGATAAGAGTACTGGCACTGAGTACAGGGAGTGCAGGGGCACTGGCAGGCCTTTCACTTGAGGTGCTTTTACTTGCCCATAGCATACCAGCCACACAGAAACAAAGCTTGGAACAGGAAATCACTCCTGTTCTGAGCCCCTGTTCCCAGACAATCCTGCCCAAGCCCTCAGAAGCACAGATGGGATTGCTGACCTCCCGACTGATGGCTGCAATGTGGTCTTCAGACAGGCAGGTCTTGTGGATGACATCACTGAGGGCGCCTCCATCCATGTACTCCATAACCAGCCAGAGTTCCTCACCCAGAAGGTAGCTGAAAGAAGGAAACAAGGGCATGGAGATAAACAAGCATGGCTAGCTTGACTTTTTGCCTCCAGGTTTCTTGTTTCCAGGTGCCTTTGTGACTAAGACAGAATCAAAGGAATAGACAATCTGCAGTCTGTGCAGTTCTGGAGGAGAAAGACACAGCTGTGAAAAAGAAATCTTAGATGGCCAGCAAGTGAAAAATACAGTTTAGTAACAGCCCAGGTAAAAACCTGTCAGGCATGGTGTTTCTGGAAATAAGCACCTCGTCTTCCTGGCATGCACAGCAATGGCACAGCAATGGCAAAGAGGGGCAACAATCTAAGGGAAATCCACTTTAGGATGGTCCATCAGCATTTAAGAAACTTGAAAAAATCAATCCTGAAAAAATGTGGAGGCAGTGTACTTTGAGGCTATTGACTTAGGAAGATACAGTTGATCCAGGTTTTGAATAAGTTTGGAATAATTTTCAAACGATGAGTGGCAGGGAAGACTCATGCAGACAAGATGCACTCTCTTCTCATCCATTGGAGATGAGTAGAGAAATATGAATAAATAAAAATTAACAGCTCTACTTTCTGCCACTAATCAAAGTGGGGTTTTAACCTCTCATGTTTGCTGTATGTAAATGCCCATTGATGGGATAAGACCATGACCTCTCACCTGTCTAAATAATTCACAACACTGGAACTCCTATACCTCTTCATGATCATGATTTCATTAACAGTTAGTTCCTTCCTCCCCAGTCCTTGGAGATTTATTTTCTTTATGGCCACCTAAAATGACATTGAAAATCAGTAACTCGAGAAGTTGGTGGCACGAGACCACAATGCACATGGAGCAAGTGATTTTGCAATGACACAGCTGAGCTGTGCCAAACTGCCTTGTGATGAGGCACTGCAGTCATGAGGAACTGACATTCCAACAGCCCATTTCTCTGCTCCCTTGGGGGCCAGTTACAGCACACGTGGGGCCACTGACATTTTGCCTTGACCACTTGGTAACAGTGGTGTCTCAGCTATCACCGGCAAACCTCTGACCACACTCTCTGCTGCTTTGGATGGGATTCAGAAGAAGTAATCCATGCCTTAATAATCTGTGGATACATCTTGGCCTATGGGCAGGGCTTTTAGGGCACCTTACAGATCTCTCCCTATGTGCAGTTCCCAAGTGCTGCACTGCAGGTGGCTAAGGAACTACCAGGAACTTTCAGATGTATTTGCTGGCAGCCAGAAATGAGAATTCAGGACTCTGAAGCTGTAGCCCCAAAGAGCAGTGAGGTGCTTGAAGGCACCACCTTTGTTTTAGCAATGGAGAGCGAGTGAGCGCGTCCTTCTCTGAAAGGAACCGCTGCCCTCTGTGCCTTCCTTCCGAGGAAGGCTGAGGAGGACAAAGTCCCAAATGTATTTTGCAGGCTGGCAGCAGTCTGTGCTTCTTGTGCCTTTTCAGCACAGCTCTACCCAAAGCTCCAGCCACAGCTCACACCAGAGGGGAAGCCCCTCAAGAGCAGCAGAGTTTGCAGGGCCTGTTGACATTTACCTCTCCTCCTGTGGCATTGTTGAGTGCTCTGACCACATGTCCAAAACCCCTAGAAACAAAACAGAAGCAGAGAAAGGAGAAGCTGTTTAGCTCCTAGAGTGAAAGCCAGCCCACACAGGAGATCTCTGCTGGAAGTGTCAAAACCTGCAGAGGATGCAGGAGGCTCTGCCAGAAGGCAGATGATGCATTTTCCTCTCAAGTGCATGGGCACTGAGCCTGTTCCTGAAGCACTGGGGTTCAACTTCTAAAGGGAGTTTAGTCTTTCCTCTTGGGTTTCACTTTCTAAACTGTGTGGTTCCTATCCTGACCACAGAGACTTTCCTTCTGCAAACCAGGGGAAAGAAATGTTCCTGGCAACTGTTATCTTAAAGCTTTGATGGGGGTAGGTTGCTCTTTCAGGCAAGCAAGTTTCTTCTTTTATCATTAGTGTGCCAGTATGATTTTGAGACATCCAAAAATGCTAAAGAAATTAACACAGAGCATTCCCACACTTGAGAGACAAGGAGATCTTCCAGGTCCTGTTCCTTGATGCAGGCAAGACCTTGGCAACATGGAGATGTCGCTAACAATGCCTTCTGAGCACACTCACAAATTCTGAGCAGCACTGAGAGATGGGACAATCTATCCCCAGTGTGTGAACATCTTTGCAGCTTGCCTGACTTCACGCTGGATAGACATTCCACCAGAAAAACACCTGGCCCATGGTTGTGCAGGAGTAACTGCGGTTGGACTCACCCGCTGCCAATATGTTCCAGTTCAGTGTATTTCATCATGGGATTTTCCTGGTTCACCATTCTCCCTGAGGGAAATAAAATGCAGGATGCTAACTTGAAAGCAGAGATCGCAGCTTTCAGGAGATATAAAAGGCAGCCCCACTCTCTGGGGCTCTGAGCCCTTTGTGCTCAGCTGGGTAACAACAACCACAACAGCAACAGCAACAGGATAGGCAGCCCTGCAGTACAGATGGCTGGCGCAGAGACTGGTTTTGTACAGTCCTTTGAAGAGTTCTCTTGACAGGAAAGAAAGCACAGGGAGATGCATTTCCAGGAGAGAAGGAAATCTTCTCCACCTTTCAGCAATTTGCCAAAAGAATTCCTTCCCATTTGTAAACCAGAGCAGCTCATGCTATAATCAATTCCGACAGGACTTTCAGCATCAGGACCCTCACCTCTTTATGAGCAGGCTGAGCTCAAAGATGCCCCTCTCCCAGCTAAGGAAGGCTCCAGCCTCTGCAGTCCCTCCAGCCCTCAGGGACAGGGTAGCTAGCACAACAAGGCTGGCAAAGCCCAAGCATGAGCACTGACAGGCACTGATGGGAAGAAGCCAGAGTGAGCCTGAGCCCCTTACAAGCTGTTGCCCCCATTCAGGACACAACAGGATGGGCTTTGAGATCAGCCCCACCGAGGCACAGATCAGTGCCCTTTTGGTCCCAACAGGTGATGGTAGACACAGAATCCACCGGGCTCTGGTCTCAGCCCCACCAGGTCTTATCTGAGAGCACAGCACTGGCAGCTGTTCCGGGCAAGAAGCAGATTCATTGGGTTGTGCTGCAGAATCACAAAGGACTTGATATGTTTTCCTAGGGACTGATCTGAGTAGGGCTTGGGCCAATGGCTAGGATTCTAACAGTCATGGGAAAGAGTGGGAATCAGGTATGGAAAAATACCCATGGATCTAAAGAATATACCATGGCTGGGCTGGAGGCTCTCTCTTGAGAAATGCCTGCAGTACAGTTTTATCTGATCATGCCACTTGGATGTGTCTCTTGGACACATCTTGATAAGCGTAAAACTAGAAGATTAAATAAAAGTTGTTCTAAAAGTATTGCTTTTTTCTTTGGGGGCACATGGAAAACACCTCGTGCTCTCTATTTGTCCTGTAACCTGATGTTCTTTCAAAGTAGTTCTCTTTGACAAAAAGATAGCATTCTCATGAAAATATAATGCAGATGCAGTAGTGGTAACAGTAACAGTCATAACAGTCATAAAAATGCCATCAGTAAGATGTGGGGCAGAAGGGCTCTTTCAGGATGGAGAAAAACCAACTCCACCAAAAAAACCCCACAAACCATCAACCAAAAAAACCCAAAACAAAACAAAAAACCCCACAGAAACAAAAAACCAAAAGGCCCCTACAAAAAATAAACACAAAAACACCCCCCCCCCCCCCAAAAAAAAAAAATCCCCAACCAAAAAGACAAAACTCCAAAAGCAGTCCATTTCTGTGAAGTTTTTTTGCTCTGATGACTGGTTGGAAGTCAGGAGTCTAAGGAGAATTTAGGAAGCTAAAAATTCTGTTCAGTGTGGCCACTAGCACACAGGATTTGCCTAGATCATTTGCTAGGTCACAGCCTTCTGCTGATCCAAGAACAATCCTTGCTTCAGCCTTTAGCGAAGAGGGAAGCTCAGGCAAACCCAAGCCAGTCCAAGGTGCCCTCAGAGGCAGCAGGAACACCCAGAGCGCTCTCTCGCTGCCTCGGAGCACAGCACTTCCTCTGGGGAGTCCTAAATGGCCCTGTGACACCAAACTCAGGAGGAGCATTTGGTACAGCTCGGCTGACACCTGCACACAACACACTGACCCTCAGACAAGAAATCCCCCAGACATACCCAGCATCTCCAGGTACTTCTCCTCAGTCTCCTGTTCCAGGGAGATGAAGGAACTGCCCCAGCTTGAGCTTCCAGGTTTGACAGAAAGGCTTCCTCGAGATGATGCTGCTGCGGCAGCAGGTTCAGAGCCCAGGATGTGCTGCACTTGGAGCATTTCTGGTGGGCACTGTTCCTGTGCCTCACTCCAAACTTGGGGCTCTTCATTGCCAGACATTCGCTGGAAGTCTTCGCAGGCTGCCCGGTGAGACGTCAACACTTGCACCTCAAGTCAAACACAACAAAGCAGTCAGACACTACAGCTTGTCCCTGTCAGCCAGGAGTCATCAACTGTGAGGAAAGGCAAAGAACAGACTGACAAGGGATATAGACAGCTTGTTCCAATCCTCCAGCTGGGTCACCACATTCCACTGTAAAAACACCTCAAGAAACAAGGAGAGCAGGAACAGGCCAGCAGGAATCAACTTGGATGACTGCTGGCCAAAAGGCCAAAGGACAAGTTTCACTGTCCAGGGCAGCAGTTGAGATTCAGCACACCAGGAAATGTCCTTCAGAGTGACTGTGATACACACTACAGCAGGATCAGAGGCATCACCCCACTCCCTGCTGCTCTGAGTGGAAAGGCAAGAAGGGCAGAAACCACCAGCTTGGTGACTGCAGTGACTGCATCCCTCTTTCACTCACTTCTAGAGCCTGAGGGAGGCAATTAAGTTTCTCTCTGATGATTTTCATTTCTTCCTCCAGCCTCTTCTCCCTTACCTTGTTGCTAGCCTCAGAGTCCTGCAGCTCTGCCTGCACGTGTCCCTTGATAGACTGTAAAGGAGAAGGGAGAGGATATTTCATGAGTGGAGTGCCTGCCACTCTTTCACTCACCTGGTTTTGTTGATCGCTCCTCTGCTGATGGAGATTATCCTCTTGAATTCTACTCATGTCTTCCTTGTTCCTCCTCTTCACTGCCATGATGGCACTCTGAGCTTCGGGCAGCTCTGCTTGTGGCTCTGCTTTGATGTTCTGTACACACAAATGCAGAGCAAGTGACTGGGAGCTGCCATCAGACTCAGCTTTTTTCGTCTTGCAGCCTCAAAATCACATTTATTCAGCCCCTTCTTTCTGCTTCCCTCCCCTGCTTCCATTGCAAACCTCCTGTCCCAGGGCTGATCTCTGCAGATTCCAAGGCTCTGTGCTTCCAGTGCCTGTGGGACTCCTGGCCTCCTCAGTCCCAAGAGCTCTGGTTTATGCCCCTCTTCCTGCCCTTCCCTCTGTCCCCTGGCCAGTCAGGCTTACCTGGCCATTCTCCTGTGGCTCTTCCACCTGCTGCCTGAGCTGCTCTTCCTGCTCTCGCGCTGGGAACAGCTCTCCCTGAGTCTGCCATGGCATCTCTGATGAAGCAATCTGCTCCTGCTCTTTCTCTAGAAGGACCTGCACAGAAAGCAAGAGAAGATGGGTTTCAACTTCCCACACGACCTTTGTGGGCCAAGACTCAAAGACTGCTGGGCTCACACGTTCCCAAAGCACTGTGCTGCTGCTCTGCTGGGTCATTCTCTGTTCGAGGGGAGGCACAGATTCCAAAGTGACCCTGGCCCTACAATCAGGGGCCATTTGGGACTGAAGCTCCAACAGCCTCTCAGGCAGCTGACAGGGAAGATGTGGCATTTCTCAAGGGTCTGCTGAGGGCCTCCCTCTGCTTCTGCCATGTCCTGTTTGTCTTTCAGTAGTGACTGACACCCCACCCTCTCCCACAGCTCCATCCTGGCTCTGCAGGTGGCTTCCTGGGTGAGCTCAGCCCTTGTGAGAGACACTTCTGCAGTTCAAGTTCATTTCAGGCCTGCACCAGCATTCCTGCATACCTGACATCTATACTCTTGTAAGAAATCCTGGTCATTCAGGAGATAAGAATGTGTGCAAAGATCTTTGATGGAGGTCACAGAGCCTCTATGGCCACCTCAGTATGTGGAAGAGGACCAAGGTGTTTCTTCTCCCTCTTTTGTCAGCTGAGAATTCTGACCAGCAGAAACAGAGACTCTCCTAAGGCCCCATTAACGAATGCACTTACACAGCCCTGGGGATGCCAGTGAAGGAAACCATGTGTCACGTATGGCATGGCATGTATGACCAGAGTCACCAAACACCACCTAAACATGGAATTGTTCCACCTCTTTAGGACAGGCAGAAATCTACAAATTAACTGAGGACTTGAGGGCACAAGAGGCTGGAGGAGGAAAACAACTCTAAAGGGAAAAACCAACATATCTGGAGGGGGAAACATCTCTGCCTGCTCAGAATCGGTCAAGGGAACATGTCTCTAATCCTCTCCTGATAGGGATGAATTAGGTGACCTTTACACCTCCAACTGCTTTGGACCAGAGCCAGGAAAATTCAATTATGGAAATGTTACATAGATAGATAGGTAGGAATACAGGCAGATAGATCTCACTACTATAACCTCCCTTTACTGTCCTCTCTGTTGCTGCACACATCAAAACTTGGTAGCCAGTGCCCTGAACACTCCCGCTCTCCTGAGATTGCTCCCTGTTGCTTCAGAAAAGCACACTCTTGGGGAATTTGGAGTGTGTAGGTCCTTATGGAAAGAGATCAGACCCAGAGAATTGCACTGGGAACTGCACTCTTTATGCGTCTGTGCTTGGGTAAGTTCTCTTGGACTCAAGCACACTGATGGTGCTAAAGTGGCTGGAAACAGAAATAAAGCCCAGCAACTCCCCACAAGTGCTATGATCTCTGAGGAGCAGCTGGAATGCAAGGGCATTGACCTCCTGCTAAATTCCCTAACACAACACACACTGATTCCCTGGACTGTAGAAAGTCACAGGCACTGTGAAACTCAAAGTAATCTTTAAGGCCATGCATGAAGGCCTGGAAACACAAAAGCTCCACCTGGATCAAGGTGCAAACAGGGTGCAGAATCCCTTCAAGAGTTTGATAAGAGCAGGAAAGATGGTGCAGAAGCATCCCTGCTTGCTGGAAAAAGAGAAAATGAATAGGCCTTCACCTCCGAGGAAACCAACAAACCACAAGTTGGGAAGTGTAAGCTACTCCAGTGTCTAAAGCCCTTGGATGCGGGGGGGATGAATTTTGGTGTGAACCAGCCCTTGTGCTGAGCACTGTCATGCAGGGAATGATGGAAGTTTGCCTGAAGGTCCCTCAAGAGCCTCCCATTGTCCAGGCTAAAGCTCCCTCAGCACCTCCTCACTGGCCTTGTGCTGCACCCCCTTGCCCAGCTCCCCTGTCCTTCTGTGCACACGCTGCAGCCCCTCAAGGACTTTCTGCTGCCCAGGGGCCCACAAGTGCACCCAGCACTGCAGCTGTGGCCCCAGCGCTGCCCAGCACAGGGCCACGCTCACTGCCCTGCTCCTGCTGCCCCACTGCTGCTGACACAGGCCACCAGGCCCTGGGCCTTCTTGGCCATCTGGCCACACGCTGCCTCATCCTCAGTGGCTCAAGGCCAGCAGCAACCCTGGCTCCTTTTGGCCCACGCAGCTCCCCAGCCACAAAGGTGCTCATTTCACTTCAGATACAGCAGGCACCGTTGTACGATGGCCTTCCTGTTCTGAGCAACACAAGACAGCAGTCAAGGACTTGCAGCTTCACCCCCACTCTGGGCTCCAATGCACTTGCCAAAACTGCATACTTCATCACTACACAGATCAGTAGAAACTTAGCCCTTCTGCTCTTTGCACCTTCTCAAAAGCCAAAAGGCAGTTGGGCCAGCAGTGATTTTACAAGTGAAGAACGACTCAAGAAAACTGCAGAACACTTCCACAAGCCAAACACAACTTTCCAAAAAGGGAAAAGCAAGCAACAAAGCCTTTTGACCTCCAGCACTACCACGTGAGCCCTTGGCCATAACACCGCAGAAGCCCAGAGATGGAGCTTCCCTGAGCCAAGCAGCCACAAGCTCCGCCGGAGCTGCGAGTTTAACACTGGCCCAACAGGACAGGTCAAAGGCCAATTTCTAGCTCTCACTGCCTGCAGGAAATGACTACGTCCTGCAGGACTCCAGCACCCAGCATCCTCAGCCAGACACAGCAAGTGCTGGCAGCTCAGAAAGTTGCACCTCTGCCTTGCACTAAAGATGGCGCCTCCCACAACGGGCACTTACTCTCTTGGAATGATGAGGACGTTCTGGTGTGACCACGGCTGGACAAAGGCGGTGGTCATCTTTCTCATTTTCCGCCTCTCTGGCTTCTTCTGCAATAGGAGAGAGAGCCAGGGGAAAGATGGCTCTTGCTCTTCTCACCTGTGGCAAAGAGAGAATCATAGGGACAGGCCGTTACCTAATGCTTATAACCCCATTTCTCTTCGTATCAACAGCCACATCTTCTTAGGAGAAATCATCAACTTTGTTAGCAATGGCATTCAAAGTGACTCCAACCAGACTGAAATGGGCATATTCAATAGAAGAGTATAAGGCTATGAATTCGATATTCCTCCCTGGCTGCCATTTGCAAGCAAGGTTGTCTCTGCAAAAGGCAGCTTTTGGTTCTTGAAAGCTCGGAAATGGAAAAGTAGGAAAGAGCCAGCAAGGCCTTTGCTACTGCTGCAGTAGACAAGGAAAACCAGAAAGGGTTCAGAATCCCTCCCAGTGCCTATAAGCACAGGAAAGTTTGCGCAGAAGCATCCTTGCTTGCTGGAAAAAGAGAAAATGAACAGGCCTTCACCTCCTAGGAAACCCACAAGCCACAAGTTGGGAAGTGTCAGCGACTCCAGTGTCTAAAGCCCTTGGATGCAGTGATGGCATGTTTGGCAGGGAAACAGCCCTTGTGCTGAGCACTGTCATGCAGGGAATGATGGAAGTTTGCCTGAAGGTCCCTCAAGAGCCTCCCACTGTCCAGGCTAAGGCTCCCTCAGGACCTCCTCACTGGCCTTGTGCTGCACCCCCTTGCCCAGCTCCCCTGTCCATCTGTGCACACACTGCAGCCCCTCAAGGACTTTCTGCTGCCCAGGGGCCCACAAGTGCACCCAGCACTGCAGCTGTGGCCCCAGCGCTGCCCAGCACAGGGCCACGCTCACTGCCCTGCTCCTGCTGCCCCACTGCTGCTGACACAGGCCACCATGCCCTGGGCCTTCTTGGCCACCTGGCCACACGCTGCCTCATCCTCAGTGGCTCAAGGCCAGCAGCAACCCTGGCTCCTTTTGGCCCACGCAGCTCCCCAGCCACAAATTTGCCCATTTCACTTCAGATACAGCAGGCACCATTGTACGATGGCCTTCCTGTTCTGAGCAACACAAGACAGCAGTCAAGGACTTGCAGCTTCACCCCCACTGCAGGCTCAGAGGCACTTGCCAAAGCTGCAGACTGCACCAAACTATGCATCAAGAGAAACTGGCCGCTTCTGCTTTTGGCCTCGCCAGAAAGCTTCGCGACTCCGCACTTTGTTTCTTTGGCCACGCGGGACAAGAATGGGTCCCCACAGCTGCATGGACCACACAATCCTCCCCTTGCAGCTTATCAAAAGCCAAAAGACAGCTGGCCCAAAAGAGACTGTACAAGTGAAGAACTACTCATGGAAAGTGCCGACCGCTTTCACAAGCCAAACACGCCTTTCCAGAGAGGGAAAACAAACAAACCAAGGCCTGGCACCTCCAGCACTCCCTCCTTTGCCCTTGGCCATAGCACTGCAGAAGCCAAGCGATAGAGCTTCCCTGAGCCAAGCAGCCAGATGCTCTCCCAGAGGCACCAGCCCTTTGCTGCCTCAACATGACAGCTCAAAGGCCAAGTTCTGCGGTCTCTGCCTGGAGGAAATCCCCAGCTCCTGGCAGGACTCCAGCACCCAGCATCCTCAGCCAGCAACAGCAAAGTGCTGGCTGCTCCAAACCTTGCAGCTCTGCCTTGCACTAAAGACAGCACCACACACAACTGGCACTTACACGTTGAGAATATGGTGGTCTGACCACTGATGGAGGCTGGCGCTCATCCACCTCAGTTTGCTCCTCTTTGGCTTCTTCTCCAGGAGCAGCAGGGGCCAGGGGAGAGGCGGCTCTTGCTTCTGTCACCTGTGGCAAGAGAGGAGCATGAGGCACAGGCCATTTCCTATCATGTAGAACCTCATTTCTTTTCAGATCTACCACAACATCTTCTAAGGAAAAAATCATAACATTTCAGAGTGACAGAGGGGTTCTAAATCACAGCCACCAAATTATCATGGGACAATTCAACACCACTCTAGATGGATATGAAGTTGATTTTCCTCCATGGCTTCCATCAGCAAGCAAGGTTTCCTCAGACAAATGGAGCTTTTAGAGCTTGAAAGGACTGAAATGGAAAACTAGGAAAGTGACAGCAACACCTTTGCTACTGCTGCTGCAGATGTAGAAAACTCAAACTGGACCACAATCCCATCCAGGGCTGCAAAAGGGCAGGGAACATTGTACAGAAGCATCATTGCTTACTGGAAAAAGAGGAAAATGAACAGGCCTTCTTGTGCTAGCAAAACAACGAGCCAACAAACCACAAGATGGAAGTGTCACCCACTCCAGTGTCTAAAGCACTTGGATGCAATGAGGGATGAATTTTTGGTGTGAAACAGCCCTTGTGCTGAGCACTGTCATGCAGGGAATGATGGAAGTTTGCCTGAAGGTCCCTCAAGAACCTCCCATTTTCCAGGCTAAAGCTCCCTCAGCACCTCCTCACTGGCCTTGTGCTGCACCCCCTTGCCCAGCTCCCCTGTCCTTCTGTGCACGTGCTGCAACCCCTCAAGGTCTTTCTGCTGCCCGGGGGCCCACAAGTGCACCCAGCACTGCAGCTGTGGCCGCAGCGCTGCCCAGCACAGGGCCACGCTCACTGCCCTGCTCCTGCTGCCCCACTGCTGCTGACACAGGCCACCATGCCCTGGGCTTTCTTGGCCACCTGGCCACACGCTGCCTCATCTTCAGCTGATCAAGGCCGCCAGCAACCCTGGCTCCTTTTGGCCCACGCAGCTCCCCTGCCACAAATTTTCCTAAAATACTTCAAGTACAGCAGACACCATTGCTCGATGTCCTTGTTTTTTTACAGCTGCATCTCCTAAGGAGATAGCATTAAATTTATCAGTGTAGAATTCTCAGTCTCTCTGACTAATTTGAAATCGGGGAATTCTACTCTATAGGAAAGTGCTCTTAGTTCAGTATTCCCCTCTAGGTGCTGTCTGGAAGCGACATTCTACCTGTCAAACTGATTTTATATTTCTTCAGGGCTCTGAGATGGAAAGTAGGAACTATCCACTTATGCCATATGTTTTTTTTCTTGAAGGCATGAAAATGGATTTTCTTTTGGCCTCCCTCTACACTCTACTGCTACTGGCCAAGCTGACAGCTGGGTCCATAATTTCTTAACACCAGGAACATGAAATCTCACTCACCTCAGGATCAGCACCTCTGAATACACGCTTCAGGTGACCTGTAGTGTGCAATGGAAAATGAACCAGATGCTTTGAGAAAACTGCTTGGGCTTGTGAAACCCACAGAACAAGTCAACCCAAACACAGATGATTTCCCATTTCACAACATCCCTCCAGGAGACGCTTTTCATTCACACAGCAAACAATATATCAGGATAGTATTCTTGCTTGTGCCTACACTTGTGCCTGTTTTGTCAGTAAATGACTACAAACATGATGAAGAAAATTCAAATTGTTCTTGAACACTTGGTGTTTCTCTTCTGCCAAATACATAAAGCAGCTTTTTTTATCTCTCCCACGGGTACTTTTTTTTTTTAAAAAGTCAGTTGCATGCACCAATTCTCGTTAACTTGCTGAAAACTGTTGCCCAGAAAAGCTTCCCCAAAATCCCCCTGAGCTGCAGCAGTTCTGTTGTGAAACAGCACAACAGTAACTCCAGGGTTCTGGAGCAGACACTCAGTGCTTTGGAGTTTGCATTTCATTGCAAAGGGAATCTCTATTTTAGCACTCACTAAAGGATCAAGTTAGACAGCCAAATCCCTTCATGACAAAATTTAGAAAGAAAGAAGCTTTCCCTGATTTCTGGGAACAACTGCAGAGTTTTTAGAAGGCATTCCGTGAAGGTCTGCCAGTCTACATTTTCCAAGGTGTCTTGCTTGTCCCAGCAAACTGAGGAAATGACAGACTCTGCTGCCACAACTCTCCCGTGGAGGGAACAGAAGCCCTGCAGGTTGCCTTGCAAATGCTGCCCCTGTGGCTACAGACACCTCCTTTTTAGCTGAACACCTTGACAGGAGCTTGACCAAAGCAGTGGCATCCTAATGCTCTTTCTGTTTCAAAATCAGAAGCTCAGTCACTAAGAAAGAGCAGGAAGACATACAAAAGCCAGAGTTACACCCTAACCTAAGCAGAAGAGGAAACATCTACTTACGTGCGAAGTGGGTAATGAAATAGGCACCATAAGTAACGCCATATGCGGCGAAAAGGACAGGTGCCAGTCGCTCAATCATTGTGATAGTGCCCTGCAAGTCTGCAGGCTGCGCTCTCACAGTAGAAAAAACGAGGCTCCTAGTGTGCAATAGGCCACTAACAAAAGCCTTGCCCAGGAGGATTCTCCTGAACTGAGCAAGCGCTAGGGCTGCTCTGACACTCAGGCCTTCCGTGCACCAAGGCACCCTTCTGATGTCACCACGACAATGTGGCAACCATGCCCTGACATCACAAAGCAAACGCTCCATGTTGCTCTGTGAGTTTATGCCAAGCACTAACCAACCTTCTCTACAGCAAACACAAAAGAGCCTGGGAAGTTCTCCTCTGTCACAAAGCAGCACAAATTCCCCTTGTGGGCCAAAGCCTGTTGTTCAAGGGATCCAAGAGGAACTCCAAGAGTGCCCCAAGCACCTACAGCCTGTACCCCAACTGAGCACTCAGATGGGACACAAGCAAAGGAAACCAGAGCAAGAAAATGGCCCAAAGCATTGCCCATCTGAGAAATGACCCTTCTTTTAACTTTTTAAAGGTTTATTAAACCTTAACAAAGGACTGAATAAGGAAAGATTGCAGCACTGGGAGTCTCCATGATTAGCAGCCACATGCTCATCTACAAAAGGAATGCTCTGCCTTTCATACCCTTAGCCCCTCCAAAAGTTTTGTCAGTCAACTCTTTCTCTGCTGTCCATTGGTGGAGATTACTCTCTTACATCTTGATTGGAGGTCAGGTGTTGTTCCACCCCTCCTGCTGGTCACAAGCCAGCCCTCCCCAAATGCCCTGACTACCAAGGTTATTACAAGGGGGATAAGAAAGAGGACTGTGGGAGGACATATTACAATAACAGCACTTTCCATTTGAACATAATATCTGTCCACATAATAGCTATCTCTTCATTGTGAGAGCCAACTATTACATTACTCACCTATAATGCACAGAACCAGGAGAGAAGGCACTGTTGGCATCACAGCTGAAATCGTTCCTAACATATCCCCCCACATATTTGCACATTTATTGGACATGGCCAGGAGTCCTGTGGATGTACATCTCTGCCTTTCTTCCCCTTTGGAAGCAGTCAAACTGGCAACTTGTGGGCAAACCAAGGCATTTGTGGGGGCTGCATTGCTGTGCACACACCCAGGCCACATGTGGCACAGAGCTTTGGTGCCTAAAAAGATCAACCAGAGGAAAACAGCTGGAAAAGCTTTCATTTTGACCTTTCTCACCTGCTAACAGAAGTTGCCAAAATGAAAGTTTCCAAGCGGGGCCTGATCCCTGCTGCCAGCTGAGCGTTAGAAAGGAGGCATCACTTTATTTCAGTGCTGGGTGCATAGGCAACCTCTTCCCTAAGGCCTGCACAGCCAGCAATCTCACCTACCAGTTTGTATGCATGGAACTAAGACATGTTCAATACTTTGCTGAAACTCACAGGCTAAACATTACCCCAGATTTATTGACATATTTCAATCACTTCTCAGAATTTATTGGCATCAGGGTAGGAGTGTCCTGTAGGTCCCTGGTGATCACTGCCACAGGTTCAGGAGGAGACCCATGCACAAAAGAACCTAAGACACAACTGGGCTTGCAAAGCAAATTTATTCCATTAGTTGCAGTAGCAAATAATACATACCAACCCCTGGATTCCCAAAAATCCACTGAGCAGAAGAAGGAGCTACGGAGCGTGGTGCTCGGCAGCAGGGGCAGGTAGGCAGTGCACTTCCAGGACATCCCCTGGATCAAAACAGTGTGCATCTCATCCTTCTCACCCTTCCAGCTCAGAACCAGGCCTTGTATCTCCTGCTCAGGAGTGCCATTTTCCCAGTTACAGCATCAGCTCACACATGGCTGACTGTGAGATGATGGCTCAGGATGACTCCATGACTCCCTGCCACCAAGGGCTCCATTATGCACTGTTCCCCTTTCAAAGCTTGACTGCTCACCGATTGACCAATAGATTGTTTCTCTTTCAAGGGTCACTTGTTAAACAAGACATTTTTCTTCATTGTCTTGTCAACCTGCTCAAACATGGATCAAACATGGCAGGGCCTGGGACACGACTCCGGTTCCTGACACAGTCATTTCGGAAATAATCCCATTGCTCAAACTCTCGTTTGGTGGCCAAGAGCCTCCTAAAATACTTTCTTCCCTTTGAACGCATTCCAGCTACCTTCTTAGCAGGACCACTCTCCTTATTCTCAAGGCCAAGATAGCCACTTGCACACAGTAAGCACTGCAGTGAGGGAATACAGGGTTCAGCACTCCTGTTAAAGCTATAGGAATTCACAAGACTAAGCCCTGTTTGTTACGCTTAACGCCTCTCCTTCCTATTCTGGGAATCAAACACAAGCGTTTCATCAATACACCCTGCAAGTGCTCTTGCTGAGTGAAGCCACATTGCTGTGTCAATAAAGCAGCCGGGACTCAGTTTCTTCATGCAGGGAAAGCCAATTCTTTATTCACATAACTCATTTATATACTGTTTTCACAGACCTCATGTTCAACTCCAACTGGCTGGTAGTTTCCTTGCCACACAATTTATTGTTTAGAAGGTGTATTAGTGTGTACATGCTAAGACTCTCTCTTTTTAAGACACGCTCTTACTCAGGTGATTACATTTTTCTTTCGTGGACACTCATGGGACTTGTTTATTCCAGATGCAAACAGTTTTCTTAGCACAATAACTTGTTGTGCTAACTGCACTCATGACTATTCCCATGGGAAGTTAGCTGGCTGCACGTAGAAGACCTAACAGGCAAGCTGGGAATTTACCATAGCAAGGCCTGATTTTATAAGGACTTTCTTTTCTAATAACCCTACCTGTGTGCAACACATTATGTCTTTCTTTCAGAAATTAATGAAGAAAACACAAATTGCCTACTGAAAGTCTTCTGCCCCCTTCCAAATCAGTTCACTCCTCAAGCACAAGCCTGAGGCACATCCCTGACTCCCTCTCTCCCAGCAGCTCAGAGCAGCATTGCACAGCGCTCGCTGTGTGCCAGAGAACACAAAGCAGGCTGGCCTGGTGGGCCTGAATATTTCTGCCAAACACTCTGCATCTCACACCTTTGCTCTGGCTGAGTGCAGAACTGCAGGATTGCAGGCGCTTCCTGCCAGAGCTGCGTGAGGCGCTGGCTCCTGCAGACGTGCCCTGCCAAGCTGTCCCTGCCTCATGCTGGCCTCGCTTCCCCTGGCAGAAGTGCCGGGCCTGAAGGAGGCTGCCCTGTGCTCCAGCCTGCCGAGCAGCCCAGCTCCCTGCCCCGGTGCCCAGAGTGCTGCACACACTGCTGACCTTGGCCAGGAGTTGCAGGGCAGCCGGCAGAAGAGGAGGAATCCTGAGCCAGCCCAGCGGCCCTCGGCTGCCCTTGGCCTTTCTCTGCTCCTGGGCACACTCCAGACGGCCAATGCCTCCAGGCCGGGCTGTGCACAGTGTTATAAATAAAAAATCTGCCAATTTTTTTTGGGAAAAATAGAAGAGTTGCAAAACCAGTTGGACCAGTTGCCAGACAAGGTGAAGTTTGTTTGTTTGTTTGTTTTTATTACAATAACCTGTTTGTTATTGTAATCACGGGTCCTTTTAGTTGATTGCTCCTTTTGTATCGGAAAGACCCTGCCTGAGGCTAATTTGATAGTTCTATTTCCCAGACAGTGAGGGGAGGAGACATGGGGGGGAGGCATCAGAGAGAATGCAAAATTACCCACCAGGACCAACATGCCATGGGAGGCTACCCCAGCAAACTTACGGAAAAGACCCCAAAAACAATGAGCCAATACAGAATTAAGAGATTAGAGTGATGTCTGGACGTAAGGAACAGAGTACTGAGCCTGCAGAGATGCTGAAAACCGTTAGTGCCCCTTGCCCTAAGCAGAAGACTTCAACTGAGATCAAGGCCCTGGATGGCAAATCTAAAAGTGGGGAAAGATGGGGTATGCCCATTGCTCTCATGAGGGTGGGACGCCCAGCTCTGCCTTTAAGGGACAAAGCTGCACATTCCTCCTCCTCCGAGGTACCCTGGGAGTGGCGACAGCAAACCACGGACCCGTCGAGCTTCCCAACCTTGAGCTGATCACTTTTAATAAAAGCATTAAAAGGAGAAAAAGTCTCCTGCCCTGTTTATTTCAGCTGGGGACCCGTCCGGGATAGCCATGCCCAAAGAGGACACCAGGACTGGCCATCTTGGACCTCCAGGACAGCTGGCTATCAGGAGCAGAGAGACCGGCTCAGGACCAGTGACGCAGAGGAGCACCGGACCGGTGAGAAATCCGGCGGCGGGAGTAGGAGGCGAGTGAGTGGAGCGTGAGTGAGACGAGAGCGGGCAGCTCGGACCCTCGCCCTCAGTGTGGAGCCCTCAGTACCGCGGTTCCGAACCCCCGCGAGGGGGCTGGCCGGGAACAGAGGGAAGCGAGTGGAATAAGCGTGAGTGAGTCGCCTCCTAAGGGGCAGAGAGGGCCCCCCCTCCGGGCGTGAGGAGGAAATAGTGTATGAGTGGCACGCACCCCAAAAGTCCTGGCAGAGGGAAGTCAGGCAGATTGCAAGTCCGAGACGGATTCGGGCAAGCTCACAAGCCCTGCAGGCAAATCAAGTCCTGACAAAGGGGTCAGGCACAAATCCCAGTGAAGGAAGCTGGGGTTGGTTTTTAAGTCCTGATATGGTCAGGGCTAACATTTGGAAGGTTAGGCAAACTAGAAATCAGGCAGCTGTTTTTCCTGACAGAGGGGAGTCAGGCACGACTTGGGCTCTTACGCCAGGGTTTCGTGTTTTTAAGTCCTGATAGATATAAGACCTGACATGGGTAAAGTTGGGCAATCAAGAGATCAGACAGTTCTTTCAGTGTAAAGTCCTGAGCGTCAGGCAAATATATTTTTATTGAGACTACCTGTCAGTAGAGGCACCTTTGGGATTTTTTCTGTTGAGACCCGAAAAATGGGAGAGTGTAATAGTAAGAAGACAGGCAAGAGATTGAGGAATATACCTTCCAATAGTCTCTTAGGGGAACTGTTAGACAAATGGGATTCTGTAGAGGCCACAGAGGGATTAGATAAGGTGAAGATGATCCACTACTCTGTACAAGTCTGGCCAGAATTAGAGGTACTGGGAGGATGGCCTTGGTGTGGGACAAGGGACAAGTGGATGTGTCAACAACTGAGTCATTATCTGACAGCTCGGGAGGATACCAATCCTGAGCAATTATTGTATGTAGCTTGCTGGTTAAAGAGTGCTACTGGGGATGAAGGTGTGCGAATTTGTAAGGTGCAGAAGAAGAAAGAGGGGAATGAAGCAGGGGATGCTAGAATTGGAAAAAAATGGGACCCCCTGGATTATTTGCCTCCTGCTGCCCCTCCACCTTTTAATCCTCTTCCTCGGGCACCTCAAATGGCAGATCCGGTTCTTCCCCCGGCTGCCATCTCATTAACGTCTTCTCAAATTCCTTCTTCTACCTCTTTGGCTTCCCCTATGGTATCTCCCAGTATCTCCCCTAGTAACCACTCTCTCACCACCCCCTTCGGCTCCTCCAGTTCCTTCTGCACCGCTACAAGTGCCTACTCCACCTGCTGCATTCTCCACCCCTTCTCCAGCTCCACTTAATATGTACTCAAGCTCTTCTCCCCCTCCCGTTGCTGTCCCTTTACCTCCTCCTAGTTGGGACACAAATGCCTCCTTGCCTGGTAAACAGTTACCACCAAATACACCTGCTGATCTGCAGAAAGTTTAGGGTAATCCTCATATCTCTCAAATTAGTACTTTGGCGTCTGGGCCATACTGTAGTACCAGATCCAGGACCTCCAAGGCAGAGAGACTTTTTCCCCTCAGAGAAGTTCCTATGGGAGGAGTAGTGGGAGGTGTTGGCTTTGTGAATGCTCCTCTAATGGCTTCTGAGGTGAAAGGATTCAAGAAAGAGTTTGGGCATTTAGTTGAGGACCCAGCGGGCATAGTCAACCAAGTGGATCAATACTTAGGTCCAAATATCTAGACCTGGGGAGAGATAAATTCCATTCTAAATATTTTATTTTCCCCAGAAGAGGTCCAGATGATTAGGGTGGCTGGCATAAGAATTTGGGAGAAAGACAACCCTCTGGGACCCCAGGTGCCATCAGGTGAACAAAAATTGCCACTAATAGATCCCAGCTGGAACCCTAATCAAGAGGAAGGGAGGAAGGCCATGATGGAATATAGATCTTTGATAATACGGAGGATCAAAGAGTCAGTTCCCAAAGGAACTAATACCAAATTGGCATTTGAGGGTGCACAAGGGAAGGATGAAGCTCCTGCTGCTTGGCTTAATCTCCTAAAGCAGAACTTCCAACTGTACTCTAAAATAGACCCAGACACCAGAGAAGGTCAAGTGCTACTAAAGGTCCAGTTTGTTACCAAATCTTGGCCTGATATACGGAGAAAACTGGAAAAGACTGAAGATTGGCAAGAGAAGGACATTAATGAGCTATTAAGAGAAGCATTGAGGGTGTATTTAAGGAAGGAAGACGAAAAAGCAAAGGCCAAGGTTAGGATCATGGTTGCAGTAGCCAGAGAAAGTGTGGGGTGGGCAGGTCCCCCACCAGGAGGAGGCAAGGATAGGCCTCTTGTAGTGTCAGGCACAAGAGGGATGGAGAGACCTCAAGTCCCTTTGAGTGAACAACACTGCTATTATTGTGGAGAAACGGCTGAGTGGAAGGATATCCAATAGCACCAGGACTGGCCAGTAACATCTCAACTTGTAATAAGTGATGTGAAAGTAAAAAGTACCTTACTGTTATCTTATTGTGTGTGTAAGAGTGAGTCACAAACAAAACCAGGCTAGTGTTCCCTGGGCAGGTGGGGCTTCAGCTGAAGGGTGTGTGTGACCTGCACACCAGGCTACTGTTCCACAGGCAGGTGGGGCTTCAGCTGAAGGGTGTGTGTGACCTCAAACCAGGCTACTGTTCCACAGGCAGGTGGGGCTTTAGCTGAAGGGTGTGTGTGACCTCAAACCAGGCTACTGTTCCACAGGCAGGTGGGGCTTCAGCTGAAGGGTGTGTGTGACCTCAAACCAGGCTACTGTTCCACAGGCAGGTGGGGCTTTAGCTGAAGGGTGTGTGTGACCTGCACACCGGGCCAGTGTTCCCCAGACATGTGAGGGGGCCATAGCTGAAGAGTGTGAGTGACACACAGACAGCCTCACAGGGGAACGAGCACCGGAGCCAACCCCATGTCAGAGCCCTTTTCCAAGAGGCCCAGAGATCCTGAGACCTAGAGGCCAATGCCAAGGTGAGGGGGAGGCCACAGAGATTTACTAGCAATAAGGATCCACTTTGTGTCTTGAGGGTGTGAAGGAATGTGTGAAAGTGAATGAGAAATAAAAGAGAGTGAATGTAGACAAATTAAAGTATAGATAATGTAGTTTGTACATTATAAGTTTTACCACATCTCCTTGGAGGGAGGTGTATCGTGTTGAAAAATAGTGTGAGAAAAAATTTGTTTTAAGTGTAAGGGGTTGAAAGAAAAGTAGTATTTAAGCTGTTAGTGAAAGTAAGAAACAGAGGCAAGAGATGAATAGATAAGATCTTGAAAATAGAACAGAAAACCAGTAAGTTAAATACACAGAAAAACAGGAGAATAAAAGCACTTTTGGAGTTAAGTTAGCTAACAGAAATACAACTCCCTGCAAAATACAGAGTATGCAGAAGTTGAGGAGAGAAACATGCAAGCTATAGAAAAAGAGAAATTATTCAATTATACATAACATTAACTGAAGAAACTGAGTTTTGATAGAATCATAAAATAGCAGACCATTAATGCCTATATTTGAAAGCATGTTTCAGATACTCCTCACTGCTAATTCAACTGTGCAAACCAAAGGAAAAAAGTTGAACCCACCCAAATCACCAGATTCCACATCACTCTCACTCCCTGGCGTTGGAGCAGGATTCAACATCAGTTTGTCCCTCTGGCATTGGACCAGACTCCACCCCACTGTCCCTCTGGCATTGGGCCAGACTCAACATCAGTTTTTCCCTCTGGCATTGGGCCAGAGTCCACACCACTCTCACCTCTGGGACTGGACAAGAGTCAACCACATCACAAGTTAATTCACATGAGTACACCATTATAAAAGGACCAAAAGACTTAAAGTTGACTCTCAGAAGGAAGAGTCAAAAGACTGAACTGTACAGGAAAAGGGTTTGGTATCAGAACCATAACATAGCTTAAAATGTTTCAAGACAGTTCTGTGTGTAAAATAAGTTTGTAAAAAGTTTAAGACTTTAAATAAGTAATTCTGGTTAAGTACCCCAATTTGGTTCAAAATTAATCCAAGTTAATCCTCTGAAGAGCACTCCCCTAAGAGAAACCAAAATTAGTAGAGAACAGACCAAGAGAAGCAGGTAGAAGGGACTCTAAGGAGCTTGGAAGCTTCTTCTCAGTAAAATTCCCCAAGAGGCCAGGCCGGGTGGGCAGGCTGTGCAAGATGACCCATACTGAACTCTTGGGAAGGGTAGTAATGATGGCTCTAATTGCTGGTGGTGCTCTGGGGAGCCCAGGAGAGCCGTGCAGGAAGTGCTACCAACCCCTCTATGAGGAGGAAAAAGGGAGCTCCTTGTCTAGAGTCCACCTCAATTCTAACCCTAATTGTGTTACCCTCTCCCAATTGGTCCTTTATCAAGAAGATAAGAGAATGTATGGGATAGCCCAAATACTGCCACTTTTAGGCAGCCACTCCTGGGAGAGTGCCCTATAGGAGAAGCCTGGTTGTGCTTTGAATGTGATGCTGCTGAAGCAAGCTCAGTAGATCTAGTCAAAAGAAAAGAAATGGTAAAAACAGTAAGAAAGGTGGTTTGTAACAAGTATTTAGCAGTAAAGAATTTGGCTACCCGGTGGATCCCAAGAGATCCAAATAAATTAGAGTCTGTAGAGAAAAGAAAAGAAAGAGACAAGTGTACCCACCATGAAGTATATGAATGTTATGAGTGTACTGAAAAAGGGATAAACCCCTTTTGGAAAATGGAAGAACTGTGTAGATATTGAGAAGGCCCAACAGAAACTACTAACACATTTCAAGAGAGCCTTAAACACCTGGTTTTGATCTCTAGTACTACAGCATACACTAAATTGTCAAGAGACTGGTCTGGCAGCTGCACTGCTAGAATGATAAAACCAAGAAACTGGGTCAAGTTTAGGAGTTGCTATATACAATGATTTAAGAGAAACTAAACAGAAGAAGCAAAGTGCAATAGAAATTGACAGAATCCAAAATTGTAAGTTCAGACCCCAATATCTATGTTAAACAGAATCATCAGACTCCAAGCAGTATTAAAGATAAAGAATGCAATCATTAAAAACATCTCAAATGAAATAAAAAAAAAACTAGCATATGTAAATAACCAAGAACAAACTCCTACACTTGATTCCAGTTGGTAAGATAACCTATAGATTTTCAAAAAAAAAAAAGTATGGGAAAAAGTAGTTTTCCTCACTGTGTGTATACTTGGAAGATTGTTCTTTTTACTATGCTTATTTCCCTGTTTCATTAAAATAATAGTATTGGCCCTACAGACCAAGCTAAAAATCTCAAAAAATTCTAACCTGAAAAAAAAACCCAAGAAAAGTAACCAAGTTGAATAATCATGATTACCAGAGTGCTCAAGAAATTTATTTAAAAAAATAAAGAAATAAGAAGCTCATGAGTCAAGAATTGCAAGTTGATGTGAGCTTAAGTTTAAGCTCGATCAAAGAAAAAGAGGGGGGACTGTTATGAACAAAAATCTGCCAATTTCTTTTGGGAAGAAAAAGAGTTACAAAACCAGTCAGACTAGTTGTTGCCAAGGTGGAATTGTACCTCTTTTGTTATTGTAATCACGGGCTGTTGTAACTAATTGCTCCTTTTGTACTGGTAAAGCCCTGCCTGGGGCTAAACTGTACTTCTCCCCAGGCAGTGAGGGGATGAGAGGTGGCGGGGGGGGGGGGGGGGGGGGGGGGGGGGGGGGCATCAGAGAAAATGCAAAATAGCCTGGAGACCAGCATGCCATGGGAACCTCATCAAACTTACCAAGAAGACCCCAAAAACAATGAGCCAATACAGAATTAGGAAATTAGAGTGGTGTCTAGACGTGAGGAACAGAGTGCTGAGCCTGCAGAGATGCTGAGAACCTTTGTTGCCCCTCACCCTGAGCAGACCTCATCTGAAACCAAGACCCCGAGTGGGACTCACTGGAGAGTTGCTAAATTGGGGTTACGCCCTATGGCTCTTGTGAGGATGGGACCCCCAGCTCTGTCCCCAGTGGACAAAGCTGCACATTCCTTCTCCTTCAAGGCACCCTGGGAGAGACCTGTGAAGCTTCCCAATTTTTAGCTGATCACCTTTATAAAGGCATTAAAAGGAGAAAAAGTCTCCCGCCCTGTTTATTTCAGCTTCCTTTCTTGGCCCTGTCCCTTGGGTCTTGCCCTCAGTTTTTATGTGTTCTTTGTTCCTGAGAGGAAATTTCCCATCCCTGGGAAATTTCCCATCCCAGTGTTCCCACACTGCCAAGGTGGGACCATGCTGCTGAAGTGCTGCCTTGGTGGGATGGAAGCTGAGCTGCAGCAGAGATTTGTGAGAGCTTCATTTGAGGGCTCTGCTAATTAAATCCCATCAAGGAATGGCACTGCTCCTGGGAGGGAAGAGTTTCCCAATTACCAGGCCCAATAGAGGCCAAGGAAATGAATCTGTAGTCTCAGTGGAGCAACTCCTTAGGCACCTGGGATCTTCCTGAGCCAGGCCAAGAACCCCTGAGGGCTGGTGCACTAGGAAACCCTAGCCCCAAACAAACACATCTAAATATCCAGAAGAGGAGAAAGGAGAGCTCATGGAGACCCTTAGGAAATAGCATTCCACTGAGGAGCCCTGGTTGATGTGCTCACCTTCCCCTAGGCTGAGGCATTGCTGTCATTGCCCTTCTCAGAAAAGGACTTTCATCTCCCTTTGCTGCAGCTTTACCACAAAGAATCTTGTTATGCCCAAATTCTTACTAAAGCTGTTGTTTGGTTGATTTTTCTGGTTCTCCTGCCTCTGGTACTGTCTGTCTGTTCTCCCATTCTTTGTCCAGTTCTTGGAAACATTTCTCACAAGCTTTAAACTTCAACAGTAGAGACGCCCAATTTCTTCCTTCTTCTCCTTTCAAAATGTGCTCAGCTAGAGCAACTTTTGTCCCTCTGGCTGTATCCCCAGTGGCTTATTCCTGACACATCAGGAGGGCCAGGACACTGCATTATTTCTGCAGTCATTTTGTCATGGCTGCTGGGAATTTTGGCAGAGATGTCGTGTGGCTTAGAGTCTCAGTGCTCCCTGTGCTTGGAGGCTGCATTTGAAGTCTGCTCCTGAAATCAAAATGGGAAGTTGTTGATTTGTGACATTTCTTCCTAGGGTCTAGTGTTTTCCCTGTAAACCTAATTTGCATGGAAGGTGCACCTGTCAGAGGTTTGTCTCATGGGTGTCCCTTCTGTGAAGCAGGGAATCTCCTGCCTTCCTCCATCCCCTCCCTGCAGGAAATACCAGATACAAAGTGAAAGGAGTTCATCACAGGCTCTTATATGATTCATAATCTTGCTGAAAACATTCAGAATGTATGAGTAAAGCTTGTAAATGATGAGGAATCCTGAAAAGTGAGAAGGAACACGGCATCCTGCCTTTCCAAGGGGAACCTGGGCTGCTGAGAGTCCCTGCCATGGTGTAAGAGCTGTTAGAAGGAATGAGAGTAGAACCCACTCCCCTTTCCCTGGAAGTTGCTCCTGGGATTACAGGTTCTGGCAGCAAGCTGGCTAAAGTATGGTGTGGTAATGCTGCTGGTAGATTTTGGGGAACAAATGCTTTTTCAACCAGGACCTGGCTCATGAACAAACTGTCTGCATCTTCAAACAGCTTTGCTACAGCAGCAAGAGTTCCTTTTACAGCTGTGAACAGCAACCTGAACTGAACAGCCCCAGCAGAGCTGCAAATCCCCTCTGTCCATCCCCAGTGTATCACCTTTCTATTGAAATGAGCTTTGTGTGCACTCTGCCCAGGTTGGCGTCCCTCTGCTCCTGGCAGGAAAAGGATACTTCAAACAATCTGCATTAGTTTCACAGAGGAGTTTTGGAAACTCTTTTTCTCACTTAGCAAGAAAAATTCTTGGTTTTGTTTTAAAATAGTAGCTTATTTCAAGCTCATTTTGGAAGTGACTGGGTTTCTCTTGGTGGATAGAATTTACACACTGATAAACAGTGAAAATTTTAGATGGTCTGTTTGCCAGAATGTACAGGAAGAATTCAAATTTATCACGACTAGAAGTATTGGGCTAAAAGAAGTAAATGGATGACAATCTTTATCAAAAGGTTTTCTAAATTCAGTGTCTGATGTGCTGAAGCCTGAGCAGCAAGTCTGAGCCAGAGCTGACTTACAAGATGAATCCTGGGGTCATCAAGCCCATCAGTATTTAGCTAAAAATAGACTACAAAGACACTTATGCTAGCTCTGCATAACCTCATGAAGTTATCTGCAAGAAACGTATCACTTTAGGAAACTTTCCCAACTGACATGAACACGGGCTTCTGTAGGGTATTTTAGGGGAAACTCCTCCCAGCCCAGGCCTGAGCTCTGGCCGAGGCTGGCCCTGGCTGGTGGGGAAGTGTGCCATCAGACCCAGCAGTAGCTGTGCTAAGGATGCAATCAGGTCACTTTGCCCTTCTCGCAGCTGTTGCAGCACGGGCACCTCAGGCAGGCCTGCAACACACACACAGAGCTGAGAGGGGCCCTGCAGCTGCTGTGCTTTGGCAGGGCAGTCATTCATCCCCTCAACACAAGGGCAGTGGATTTCAGCTGCAAAGCCTCTCTTTGCAATGGGATTGCTTTTGCCCGGCAGCCTCCATGGGCAAGGGCTTTGTGGGAGAAGGGGCCATCTCAGCCTGTGTCCTGGAAACAGAGCCAGGAAAATGAGCAGATCCTGCTGCCTTCTGCTACTGCTGATCCTAGCAGCAACTCCCTGTCACTTCCTCCAGGGAACTTCACTCAAAGGGCTTCCATCATTTCAGCACTTGTGAGATCTTTTTGATTCCCAGTTCTCCAGCCTCCTTCTGGATTTTGGGGCATCTCAGCCCTTGTGTCCATGGCCCTTCCTTCATGCCCAGCCTGCAGCAGTCACAGTCACTGCTGCCTCCCCCTTGCTGCAGCTCATTTGCCAAAGTGCTGCCAAAGGCAGTGGAGCCGGCTCAGGATCCCTGCTGGCTTTTGGTCAGGGATGAGCTCCAGAGGGACACTTGGAGCGCTTCCTAAAGAGCTGCCCATGGGATGGGGGGCGGATTTGTCCTCCCCGGGTGGCTCCTGCTTGGATGCTGTGCTCAGTGGAGTCCGGGAGTTTTCTCAGCAGGCCTCTGCAGCGAGTTCTGAGCCAACGGGGGGCTCTGCTGCCAGCCCAAATCTGCGCTTCCCTTGCCCAGCCTGAGTGCAGGTGGGGCATGTGCTGGGCATGGCTGGAGATTTGCATGGCCAAAATCCTCCAGCATTTACATCTGCTCATGGCTTTGGGGAGCACAAATACAGAACACCCATCGCAGCTGACAAATGGCATTTCTTGCAGATTGCCACAGCCGCACTGCTGATCAACAAATACACGAGAATCAATTTCAGTTGAAAAATGTCATTTATTACAAATAGCTACACCCACATTGACAGTACAGAACAATACAAATCTCAGCTTAGGTTAAAACCAGGAATTCATTAGATTATTACAGCCAGTCTAGTTAAAAATATAAAAATACAACTTCAGTTAAAAAAAACCAAACTTATAGCCAACCTCTACAACAACTCCCTAGATACAGATGCAAATATAGATTAAATATTATAGATAACATACAACATGTATATAAACAGATATATAAGACAAACCTATCTATAAATACAAAAAAAATGTGCCAAGCTAAATATCCATACAAATGCATCAATACAAATATACAGCTGTACATCTCAATATATATGTAAATATAATTACATATATAAATATAAAAATAGACATATATACCAACACAAATAGCAATATCCCTCTTTAAAAAGACATATACCAAAAACTCCATCAATACAATTAGATACCTACACAACTGTATACATATGGAAATCTAAACACAGATATTACAACATACATAAGAAGCTAGATACACCTACACACAAATATGTAACTGCAAACGTGTATGTAAGTATTTGTACATATATACATAGTACATGTATAAATATAATAAGTATTGTATTTCTAGAAATATAGTAAGTATCATATGTATAGAAATATACCAATACAAATAGCAAGATATGTACAGATTGATGTAATTATCACTGCCTGTGTGCAAGTCCAAAGAACTCCAAGCAGAGGGATCCCAGCTCCCCCATCTTCAAAGCCTCTCCCTCGGTCTCCTCCTCCCGTGCAGAGCAGCTCTCCTGGACAGGTACAGCAGATGGGACATCTGGCAAGCAAGTGAGTATGGGCACGTTTCCCTTGGCAGCAGCTGCACTTCCATCAGGGAAGAGGAAATGTCAGAGCCTCCCCAGGAGGGTCAGAAAGAGAAAGCAGCCGAGCGGGCCAGGCTGTGGTGAGCGCAGCCGCGGCGGGACTGTCCTGCAGCCCCGGCAGCCGGGCAGAGCCGGCACAGCTCCCGGGCCCTGCTGGCACAGCTGCCTGGCCCAAGGACAGCCCCTGTGCCAGCCGGGGCAGCTGCGCTGAGCAGCCCCAGCACGGGCAGGGCCCGCTCCTGCCCCGCCGGGCACTGCCCACGGCCACAGCCCACGCCAGCCTCAGCCCCAGCCTGCCTCCCCGGGCCTGTGGCCTCAGCCGGGCTCTCTCCAGGCTGGCAGCAGCAGGTCCCCGTTCACTGCTCTTGCTGCCGGCCTTCAGCTCCTCCCTGCTGGCTCCCGTCAGTCTCCGGCTGTCCTCAAGGTCTTCCTTGCAGCTGTGGCCAAAGTGGATGCTCTGGAATTGCTTGCAAGGCCTGGCACAGCTGCAGTCCCGGAGCCCTCTGTGCTCCCTGCTGGCCCCCTCCATCCCCTCAGCCCCGCCATGCTCTCGCTGAAGCCCCAGCCCCCTTCAGTTTCTTCAGCCCCTCACAGTCCCTCTCACCCCCCTCAGTCCCTTCTGAGCCATCCCGTCCCCTGAGACCCGCCAGCCCCTCAGCCTGTGCCACTTCCCTGTCACCTCAGTGCCACCATGGCCCTCGGCTGCCCCACAGCCCTCAGCCCCAGCAGCAGCTCAGGGTCACCGTCCCTTCGGCGCCACCGCCCCCTCAGCCCCCTCAGCCCCCTCTGTCTCACCGTCCTCCAGCAGCTCCTCAGGGGACAGTGCCTGGGGCCAGCGGCAGCTCCCACCGCTCCAGGGACAGCCGGGGCTGGAAGTGCTGCTCCACCCGGCCCGGCCGCCAGCTGGGACCCAGCACAGGGACAGGGGACACAGGGGGCACCGGGGGAAAAGCAAGAGGTGAAAAAGGCAGCCGAGGGGGGAAAGAGCTAAAAATGCAGCCTAGGCCTACACAGCTCAATCTTTGCATCTAAAATTCCACATGCCTCTAACTAAATAACTACACACATTTCTAAATCTATATCTAAGCATCTAAATGTAAACATCTAAATGTAAGGGTCTAAATGTAGGTGTCTAAATGTAACTATAAATATACAAATGTAAATCTCAAAATCTAGAAATGTAACTAATTCTATCCCATCTATAACAATACAGATCTTTTTAACTGTATAGATGTATATATATGCACATATAAACACACCTCTATAAATCTATAAATTTAACTATATGGATATAGAAATAGAATTGTAAAATCTATAAATCTATGTATACATGAAGGGATTCCACCTGCCTGATGGTCACAGGCTCCCCCTCTAATCCTTCTTCCCACGCAGGACAGCCCTCCTGGCAAGGCAGATCAGGTGGAAATCTGGGAAGCAAAGGGAACACTGGGTCAATATTGGCCTCTGAGCATCTTTCCCTTGGGAGGTAACTGTCCTTCTATCAAAGTCTGTAAAAGATGGCCAGAAAGGCAGACTCTCACTTGGCAGTTTAAAGCCTGCTCTTCAAAGAGCCAGACTCCTTCCAAGTAAAGTTTTAAAGTTTTGAAGTATCCCAATACACTGAAAGCTCTCACAGTGCAAAGGGCCCCCACAAGAGCTTGAAACACAGACAGTGCCAGCTGCCACAAAGAAGCCCAGCCTGATTCTTTCTCTGTGCTGACAGAGACCTCAGTCCTCACTGAAATGGCTGAAGCTGAAGGTGCTGGGAGCTGAGTTATGAACTAGCACCGTTCCCTGCCATCTACAGCCTGCCCTCTGCAGTGAGCAACAGCTCCTCCAAAACAACCAGCAGCTCTGGGTCATCCCAGAGGGAAAGAGCTCCCTACCAGGCCTGCAGGCTGCACCAGCTTTGCTCAAGAATGCAGATCCAAAGTTCTCTCTCTCTCCTTTAGTTCTCGCTAATTTAAAGGGGTAATTTCAGTTTTTCCTTGAGCTACTGGATTTGCGACTGATGATTTCCTTGGCCTCAGAGCTTCTGCTCCTTGTATTTTTAATGTATCTCACTACAGCTATCAGCAGACTGTGGTACTACATTGATTTAATGCTTGGAGACAAAAAGCTCAGACTTCTACACTGACTTTTTGCTGGGCTTTTCCTCTCTTGCTTCAAGAGTCACTCAGTGTTGCCTCCAGAGCACTGACACCCTGCAGCAAACTTCTCCATGGACATCAGCACAAAACTGGGACACCCAGCTTGGTGACACAACTCCCACAAGGTCAGGTTTATTCCCTGCTCTCTTGCCACAGCAGAGGACTCAGTGTCAGAGCCTCTGGAGAAGCGTGGAGGGCAGGGCTCAGGCAGGTTGTGCCCGTGCAGGATTTGAACTCAAGGCACCAGGAAGCACCAAGCCTGCAGACAGGAACTCAACTCTTCTCATCTCCCTTGCTGCCAGAGGCAGGCTCAGAGCAGCCATCTCACACCTCTCTAAACCAAAGGGGGCTCTGTCCTTACCAAGCTCCTCGGGCTCCTGGGAATTGTTCTGCAGCTCTCGGTGCCAGGCAAAGCTCCCTCTGCTGCAGCTCTGTCCACAGGCTCTCCTCCTGAAGACTCAGGGGCAACATTAATATTCCCCTTGAAAGAGAAACAGAAAGGAAGAAACCCTTCTCACCACTTACACAAAACACCTGGTCCAATGGCTCACACACTTAATCCCTTGTTCCTAACAAGAACTCCGGGCCCCAAAGGCCTTCAACAGTCAAAAAGATTTGACTTCTCAAACACAGTCCAAAAGCTGTCAAAGCTGACAGGGTTGAACATGGGGGTGACACTGAACACGTGGAATGGCTGCTAAGGAAGGAGTCCTGCCAGCTCCTGGCACAGGGATGTGCTCCTCCCTCCACAGCCCTGAGCACAGCAGTCTCATCCAGGCTGCAGCTTGGCAGGGACAGCATGGGAACACACATCTCTTCCCACAGAGATGCCCAAGAGCAAGGGGACTGAGCTCTGCAACATGGGCAGCAAGACTGGCCAGTTTGCCCAGCTGAGGATTTCCCAGATGGAAACTGGACTGCAGGCAGCAGCTTCCTGAGAGGACAAGAAAGCTGCAGCTCCAGCCCAGCCCCAGCCACGGCTCTGGGAGCGCCTACACGCACGGCAGGGCTCACACAGCAGCAGCAGCAGCTGCAGCCCAGCCCTTGCTTTGCCTTGGCCTTCCCACCCAAAAGAGGCACAGCCCACATCTGCTGCTGCAACAGAGGCACCTCTGGCATGCCCCTTCCTGCAAGGGACATTTGGCCTTCAGTGCCCCTTCTCCAAACACTCTTCTCTTCTTTCCCATCAAACAAAGCCTCTTAGAACCTACAAGGCTTCCACTTCCTCACCACAAATGCCCCTGCACCAGGGATTCTTCCCAGGAAAACAAGCACCCAAACGTGGCCAACACAGGCTCACACCTTTTCATCCTTACTCAGGGATGACATTTTCATTCCCTCCTCTTTAGGAAGTCTTGCTTTACCAAGCAAAGCCTTCCCTGTCCATTCACAGCTGAACTCAAGAAGCTTTTCCTTCTCAGCCATGCAACAACATTCACAAGCTCTCAGTCCAGCCCCTTTCTTCCCTGCCCAATGCAGTTACCTGAGCCCAGGGAGAAAACATCTCCTCCAGCATCTCAAGTACCATGTCCAGATCCAGGGGTGGCAATTCCTTTTCCCCAGGAGTATATCCACAGCTGGGGGCTGTCCATGCTGCAGAACCTGCACTGCCAGCTGGAGTGCTGGGGGCTGAAGTGCCTGGCCTGGCTGCAGGAGTGCAAACACATTGGTCAGGCTCCACGATGTGTCTTTGGGACACAGAGCTCTGGTGCTGCCTTGCATCAAACATCACAGGAAGCACACAGCAACCTCTGTTCCAGAAATGCATTCAGACTTCCCAGGGGATTGGAGGAGTGAGTTCTTCCTCTTAAAAATATTTATCCTAATTGACATGTACATAGATTAAAGCATGGATTTTAAATCTGATATAGACACACACACACACACAGAAACACCTTATAATCACAGCCTTTTCCATTTTCCCAGCACCTTTGGGATTTGGCTACATTTGGTTTCTCATCACAAAAGACCACAGAAAATGGATTCATGCAGGAACAGCCAAGACCTGCAGACATGTGTGCTAAATTTGTACTGTGAGTTTTTTCTAAAAACAACCTTGAGGGTGAGGCCATATTCTGCAGCTGCAGCTGTTGTGGGGCACACAGAGCTCATTTCAATGGCACGCCTTGATTTGCAGGGCAGGCAGTCTTAAACATCTGCAATATTCTATCAGAGTCCTAGTTTGGCTTCATTCAAAGAAAGAGGAGAGTGCACCTAACACTGACCACTTGTTAGGCAATATCTTTCACCTTGCCCTTCTATCCCTTCACAGAGCCTGTCTGGAAATAAAACACCCAAAACATCCTCCAAATCTGCAGCAAGGACAGGAAAAGCAGGCAGAGAATCTTTCTCCTTTCAAGGTCCCCCTTCCTAGGCAACTTGACACTTTCTACCTGATTCTCACTTGAGATCTACCCATGATAGAGCACTGCAGGAAAACACTTTAAAGGGTCATTAACCAGGACCTGCTTGGAAAGCAAGGGTAGAAGCTCTTTCCCTCCCTGATGGGCTGCGGGCTGGCAACTGCTGCTCTGAAGATGTGCAGCTGCTCCTCTCTGGAGAGACCATGGAAGGGTTGTGATGGTCTATGGGAACCAGTAGGAATGATGAGCTCAGGCTGCATTTAAGCTTCATGGGAATCAGCAGAATGAAGAGCTCACAGTGGAGATGAAATTTGCCTGTGCCTGGCTTCTCCGATGAAACCCCAAGAAGTCCAGAGGAAGCAAACACCTCCTCCCAAGAAGCTAGGAAAACCTCAGAGTCCTGAGCCCTTGCACTTAGCCTGGAAGGGTCTGGAGGCAGCTCTGAATCCTCAGGTGAGGCAGCACTGAGGTCCTGGTATGAGAGCGCTGTGTAGCAGTGAGGGAAGGAAAAGGGAAGCAAAGGGAAGGCTGGGTCACTCTTGGTCTTTGGGTATGTTTCCCTTGGCAGCAACTGTACTTCTGTCAGGGAAAACAAAAGCTCCCTGAATTGGTAAAACTGAAAATCACGGACAAAGACTCTCTAACTAGTCAAAGTTTGAAAGTGGTATGTTCATTACACCGGCGGGTGGCACAGGGGAGGGACATTCCCAAAATGCGTGACCGCTGGCTGTGCTCAGCACAGCATGGCACGGCACAGAAGGTTCCAGCAGGACAGGGAAGGGCAAGGCAGGCAGGGATGGGCAGGGCAGGGCACTGGGAGCAGTGACAGGCTCTGTCCCCACGCTGCATCCCGTGCCTGGGTAACCATCGGGGACAGAGAGGAAGGACATTGCTCTGGCTTGGCTGCAGAAAGGATGAAAAGGGGGGGTTAGAAAACATTCATTTGGACTCCTTTTCAGCACACTAGCTGGTGTTATCTCAGCATGTCTGCCTGTCTTTCGCAGAGGTGGCACATTTCTCGTGATTTGGAGTCAGCTACATTAGCAGGAAGGGGCAGCAATTTTGTCAGCATTGATATCAAAGCCAAAGTGCTGCCCCATGGATGGATGTTGCTTTCTTCCAGGGATTTCTGGCCTAGAGTTGTAGTGAACCCACGCTGGTGTCTTCCCAAACAGCATTGCCTTTTTTTTTCCTCAGGAATCACCTCTTCTTTTTCTTTCCCCCATCTGGGGAGAGCTCCAATGCAAATGCCTCCTGCAGCCAACTCTTGTCACTGCAGACTGACAAAGGAGATCTTGCAGTGGAGAGAGACTCCCTAGAGCTGCTGTGGAGAGCTGAAGGGGGAAGCTTTGTCCCTTAGTCTTGAAGTCTTGTTGGGGAGCTGCTTGTGCTCTGGGGGTTGACACCAATGATGTTTATCCAAGCCTTGCAGGTTTATTCCTGAGCTCCCTGACACACCACAGAGACTTTGGGGTCATCATATCGGCAAACAAATTTCAGTCTGGGCACTTCTTGAAATGCTTCAATTATTCTTTTTTTTTGCTTTTCTGTAGAAATGTTGTCATCATCTATTCCTTCCAGAGAATATTTTCCTACTTCTTGGGGAATTCCTTTTGCTGCCCTCCCAGATCAGGCCATTTCCCCGGGCTCCTTCCCAAAGTGAGGTGTAGCCCATGGCCTCCACTCTCCAGCTGGAACAGAAGGAAGCACAGAGTTTGCTTTTGTGGGAGAGGAGCTTCCCTTTCCTGCCTGCTTTCCCTTTGGGACAGGTTGGTGTGTGCTCATGTGATAAAGGCAGCTTTAAACTCTGAAGCAGTTGTGTTTCAAACTGCTCCCTTCTCAAGCTCTTCTGTGGGTATCCTTGGACAAACGCCTCTTGGTGGGAGCTCCCTGTGGCAGGTTAAGGTAGGAGGTTGATATTTCAGGGTTGTGACTGCTGAAAGCAGCTGGTTTCTGGAGGTGTCCAGAGCTGGCAGTGGCTCCTTTTGTCACCTGCCTGCAGAAAAGGAAGTTGCAAAGTGGGAATTTCATTGGTGGAGATGGCCACCAGGGGTGTTTGCCAAGAGATGGGCTGGCAGAGAGGCAGGTCTCATGCTAAATTGGCTGTGTGTTTGTTTTGATGGTGGAGAGGGTCAGAGATGCAGACGCAGACACCAGCTGAAGGAACGGTGTAATTTTGCACTTTTGCATTTTTGTAATGCAAAAGTGCAAGAAAGAGTCAGGAAAGGATAAGCTAAGCAATGCACCTCAGCATTATTCCAAAAGGGTGCCTCTGGTGATTAAGGAAGGTACATCACCAGGTACCCCAATGCTTTCCCCTTCATCCAGAGCTGCACATCAGCTGGGGGAAGCTGTCCCAGCCAAGCCCTGCAGAGCCATGGCTGGGAACTGGGAAATCCTGCGGTGCCTCCACCTTTGCTGGCCACGAGGCTTCCGAGTGCGCTGTGAGAGTAGCCCGGCTCTGATAGTGCTGGATGAGCAATGTGCCAGAGCTTCTGCTGGGGGGACAGCTGGTTTCATTCTCCTCTCGGCTTTCTCCCCGAGCCTGCCCAGGGCTCAAGGAGGAAGCAAGGCCAGGTATGGCCTTGTCCATTTTCCTCATGCAGAAAGGTGAAGACATGTTTCACCGGTGAATGGATGCAACAATCCTTTTGATAGTAATACTTGAGGCAGATACATAGACCATTGGGTTGGGAAGGGCATCCAGAGGGCAGCTTTGGCTCAGGTCCTGTTGTTGAGTGTCCTGGTTTAGGGCAAATTTGGTGGAGAATTTCCAAATTAGGGCCCCTCCAGTAAGCAAACCCACATGTCCCCTCCCCCCAGCCGGTTCAGAAAGGATTCCTCGGAGAGGAGTGGAAAGAACCTGTTTATTTAATAGGCACAGCACCCCCCAGCACACAAAATGAACAATACCGGATGGCAACACTCTGAAAAGAGATGACAAATTCAGAAAGTCTCTCTTGGGGGTGGTCACTCTGTTCTCAGTCCCTCCGGCGTTGGGGCAGCTGCTGCAGGCCACAAGGTGCAAACTCTCGGTGTTTCCCAGGTCCCAGTCTGGACCAGGTTTGAAATGGTCGGAAAAGGAAAGGAGAAACAGTCCAGGAAGAAATTGGACAGTTTAGCTAAACTAGCTAATGAGCAAAAGCAAGCAGAAGCGAAGCAAGCAAGAGCGAGAGAGAGCAAAGCAAAAAGCAAAAGCAGAAAAAGCAAAAGCTGCAGTCTCTGTGTCCTGCCAGGCTGATCAGAAAACCAAAACAAAACTTTCCCTCTTCAGAGCCAGTCTTAAAGGTACAGAACATAATATCCAACATTAACAGAACACATGAATGGGGATACAAGCATCATAACGTCACCCTAGGACAGCTGCCAAGGAGCAGTGAAGCAAGTGGAAAGGTTTGTTAAGGCTTAAAACATAGAAAGTTAAGTCTTAAAATCTGTAGTCTTTAAAAATTGCCTATTTGAAAAGAGATTTTACTCTTGAGCAGGATCTGTATTTCATTGTACTTCAACACAGTGCGGAGAGATCTCTTTTTAATTACTCTTTTAGGTGGAAATGGGCATGAAGAACCATGAAATAGTTCCTGCTAGCTTAATTGCTTCCCTTGCCAGCCTTAAACATGGTGGCTGTAATAAAATTTTTAGAGAGCTGGCGAAGCACAAACTTCTGGCTTACGAACGAACTAAAAGTAAGTTTGAATTTTTGTTGGACTCCCCTTCTTATCTTGTCCCCAGTGCCTCACAGTGGCACCTGCCCAGCAGGTTGGGATGTAGGAGTGCCCAGAGTGTTTGCTTTGCCTTCTCTTGCACTCAGCCTGGAAGTGTGGGTTTGTGCAGCACCAGATGCTGTGTCTGCTTGTATCTTTAGAAGTAAGAGACAGAAAAAAGATGAAGAGTTAACTTTCTTTTTTGCTCAGAATAAGGTAAAAAGAATCATCACTTGAAGCAGTGTTCAAGTGTGTGTAGGAGTCAATCCAAGTGAGTGATATCCTCACAGTTCTGGAACAGACTGCACAATCCTTGGACATTTCACTGCCTCAGGAATAGCTGCTAAAGCAGTATTTGTTATCTAACATCTGATAAGGTGGTCCAGGCCTTTCCCTATTCCCTTCAGCCTTTTAGTTGGATCTGGCCCTGCAAACACAGTGGGGATGTCTGTGTTCTCCCTCCCAGTTCTTCCGAGGATTGAGGGTTGCTCCAATCCAATTTAAACGTTTTCACCATTCAGTCAAATGGGGCTGGTAAGAGCCAAGGGGTGAAATATTACTTGGGTGCTGTGTACTGCAAGAAACAAGACTAAATTGAGATTTATTTTAAATAGTATGTGTGCATAACAAGGAGTGAAATGTGTTTTATTTTTACCCAGCTGTCCAGGGTTATCGGTTAACTAATGCAGGATATGATTACCTGGCTCTGAAAACTCTCTCTTCCCGACAAGTCATCAGTTCTGTGGGGAACCAGATGGGTGTTGGCAAAGAATCAGGTAAAGTCAAATAACATTTTTTTTTTATTTTTTAAAGCAAACATATCTGTAATACTGCAAATATTTTGCTAGAAACTAGGGGAGTTTTCCTCTGGATAGGCAGATCAGTTAATCTGTCAAACACCGAGATGTATTTGAACAGAGCTTGTTCAAGTGCTCTGTGAGGCTTCTGGCTGCATTTGAATATTTTTTTACAGCAGTGTAATTGCATTTTGCCCAATTTGTTCATTTCTTAGTTCATTATTTAAAAAGGTACTTTGCAGGCAGGTGCTGCTTGTGTTGTGCTTTGTGAAAAGTTTCAAACCATTTAACAAAAAGATAATTTCAGCTTTTTCATCCCACTTAAAGATAAGGTAGTAAAGTAAAATAGGCTCAAAACTATTGGAACACTGTCTTGGTTCCTGCATGTTCATGTAGTTTGACACAGAATGTGACTTTTGTAATTGGAGAAGGGGATTATTTGGGACAAATACTAGAAATGAAGTTTAGGGTATTTGTTAACACTAAATTAGGAGTCTGGTCCCTTGGGTTGTCTGTCCGTTGCTCAGGAAGGAAAAGCTCTTCCAGGATGTAGTTAAAAGCACCAGAGCACTGAAAGATACTTCAGATCCCATCAGCATTTCTTCTACTGGAGTACCATGAACTCTTTTAACAGTAATTTCTTTGTGTTCAAACTTTTGATACACATTGTGTAATTAGCTGCCTTTGCTAAAACTTATGGGTCAGAAAGGGTGAGGAGTGAGGTAACAATCTTTCACTGCACTTTTTCATCTGGCTTGTTAGATATGAGTAATTTCTTAGATCTGTGCTGTGACATATTTTCTAGATATTTATATTGTTGCCAATGAAGAGGAGCAACAGTTTGCACTGAAATTGCACCGTCTGGGGAGAACCTCCTTTCGCAACCTGAAAAACAAACGTGACTACCACAAGCACAGGCACAAAATGTCCTGGCTGTACTTGTCCCGGATAGCAGCAATGAAGGAGTTTGCCTACATGAAGGTAAGTGGCCATTCACACAGAGCCAGCAATGGTAGGACAGGCTACAAGATGCTTCTCAGGCTGTCTTTTGATCACTTTGTGTTCACAGTACTGGCAGGATTTATGCTTCATTTTTATCTCTCCCCTAATGGACCTAAAGTATACATTTCAGAAAGTTTCAATGCAACATGCTTTGTACACTTCCCAGTGCCAAAATTAAGCTTTGCCATTGAAATCACATGGAACAGATTCAGGTATCATGAGAGAATTTCAAATTAATGATGTTATTTATGGATAGATAATCTATATATCACCAGTTCTGCAGTTTTTCCTTCAAAATTTATTGCATAAACTAGGAAGCAGTTGTCGTTTCTTAAAATTAACCTGGTTTTTATTTTACCAAGCTTTCACGTGTTGCTGTGCTGTTGAGGGAAATCTTTCAGATCAAAACTAGTGTTTTGATCTAAAAAGGCACACTTAGTTCTGTGCTGTGAGAAAAGATTTAATTTTACTGCTAATCCTGATTTCTGTGTTTTTTTACCTGCTTCAAAAAACCACAGGTATTGTATAGTGATGAAAGATGATAGCCGAAAACTAATTACTCATAAAAACCTAATTTTCGTTTCTCCTTTTGTGTTATTCAAGAGTAATACTTACATGAAATTATTTTCTTGTTCTTGTAAATAAAGAACCGTGATTAATTGTCTCAGTGGCCTCCACAGAGAGAGAAAGAACTAACACCATCATTTAGATGCTCTGTCCAGGTGGTCCGGCTGGTAAAACCTTATGTGGTCAGAACTTGTAGGAACGTTATTGTGGGGTCAGGTTCCCTGAGCAGAGGACTGGGGGAGGTTTAATTGAGTGCTGAAAAGAAGAAGTACTTAAGTAACAAAAACTGCATTTATGTTGCTTTAACTTAGGACCCTCTAGAAAAGTTCACTGGTAACAGAATGAGTAAAAACAGAATGAACCTGTAAAAAAGTTGAGTGGATCCAATGAATGACTAAATTTGTGCTAGAAAATGCAAACAGGAGAGCTTGAAAATATTATGACTTATCTTTGGTTAATCTTAGTGTGGTATAAAGCCGATTATTACTGTTTAGGAATGAACTTGTGTTCACATACACAAACAAACACATGCTTGTGTTTACAGCAACTGAGTATAGATTGGCTAATCAGGCAGCAGTGTATTGGCAGCAGCTTAGTGCGGAATTCTTTTCTAATGCCAAGAACCCCATTTCCTATTTCTATTACTGATTCCACAGGCTAATGTACCAGGTGAGGTTGTGTCATTTCTCCAGTTTGTTGTGATTTTCTTCTAGATGCATGATAATTAAACTGTAGGCAGTGCACTCAGTGTCTAAACTTCTGAATTTTATTGTCTTTGCAGTGGGAAGTCCAATGGCTGTGAGGCTGTTTTCCTTCCTAGGCACGTGATTTGGGCAATATATACTGCTATCACAGTGATATGTACAGCTTACCTTAGGTGTGGGTTTGTCAATATGTGTAATGTTTCCCTAACAATTTAATTTTAATTTTTCACTGTGTTGTCTCTTTCCAGGCTTTGCACGACAGAGAATTTCCTGTTCCAAAGCCCATAGACTACAACAGGCATGCAGTTGTTATGGAACTTGTTGATGGATATCCTTTGTAAGTAGTGAAAGCTTGAATTCTCTGTGTTACAGAGACCCTGGCAACCTTAGAAAAAGTAACAGGGTTAGGGTTTTTTCTTGTTTTCTACAGAGAAATTGCACATTCTATACGTTACTTTGTATATAGAGTATTAATATCCCTCATGTTCTGAGCTCCACTTTGTGATCCTTGCTCTGTTAATACAGGTGAGTTTGTAACTCAGTTCTGCACTGTTTATAACAGACTACCATGTATAATCTGGTTTTGCATCTTTGAGAAGGATTATTTTGCTTGAGCTTTTCAACCTCTAGAAATATTAAATATTATTGAGGTTTTTAGGTTAAGGGTTGGTTTGGATTTGAATGCAAAAGCATTCAAAACCAAAACCTGTCTCTTTCATACAATAACCCAGGTCTAATCCAGAGATTTAAAGTTTCTAGTTACAGAACAAACCAGTCCATTGTGTTGTATAGGATTCAAGATCTTAAGTTTAATCAAAAGGGAAATAATTCCAAAGTAAAGCAGTTGAAAAATAATGTGGAAAAGACTTCCCACCCTCATTTGTTAAATAATTCCACATCCATTGTGTAAACAGAACACTTAAAGTTCCTTGTGGCAGTCTGCAGTGGAAATATAATTTTTGTTCTTTTCCTAACATAATCTAGAAAATCTGATTTTGTATAAGAAAATGCCACGAGCCATTTGAATTTCAGCGTAAAAAGATTTAGCTCCTACTGACATGATAAGATTACCTAAAACAGGAAAAACATAAAAGTTTGCTGGTCCATTATTTACATAATGCATTATGACAGCAGTGCTCAGTGGGAGACAGTGAGTGAGTTCAGGTGAGGTTTAGCCTGGATATATTGGGGTATTTTCTCCTCTTAAAGACAGAGAGGCAGTGGCACAAGTTGCTTGGGAAGGTTTCACTGTCTATCTCCATTCCCAGAAGTTTTCTATCCCAACTAGACAGAGACCTGAGCAGTCTGGTCTGGTCTCTCTCTTTCAGGAGAATGCTGGACCAGAAACTTGAGGGCCCTTTTAATTTGAATTACTCTGGCATTCTGTCAAATGTATTTCATATACTTTATCTGTATTTTTAAATGAAGTCTTTCAAGGTTGAGATTATTTAATTTTACTTAACTTTTCAGGTGCCAGGTGCGCCAAATTGAAGATCCAGCTGCCGTCTACAGTGAATTAATGGACCTGATTGTAAAACTTGCCAATCATGGTCTGATCCATGGGGATTTCAATGAGTTTAATCTCATCTTGGATAATAACGATCATGCCACTTTGACTGATTTCCCTCAGATGATGTCAACATCACATGCAAATGCTGAATGGTAAGTTTAGATCCAAAGGTGTTTTCCAGGTGAATCTGGCAAATGCTGATGAAAGCAAACAGTCAACCATGACTTGTTTCCATAAGTCTTCTCCTGAATCTTTTTCTGTGAGTGCTGTGATGCAGCACAAGTAATGTTCCAAACAAAGAATGAGTAGAAATGTCTCTGTGTCTCTGCAGAATAAATATGTGATTAATTGCTTCTCAGAGATAATAGTGTTTGGTTAAGTGACACTCTGGATACAGAAATGAACTGTATCCAGTTTCTCTTCCTAGCCTTTTGACTTGAGATTACTAATGGAAATAATTTTCAAATAAAACCATGTAGGGTAAATGCTTCTTATTGCAACAGACTTCACTGATTTTTTGTTTGTACAATTCTGTATTTTTTTACAGGTATTTTAACAGAGATGTTAACTGTATTAAGGAGTTCTTCAAGAAACGCTTCAACTGTGAGAGTGAGCTCTTCCCAACCTTCAAAGACATCAGGTAGAAATGACCAGATGAATTTGAGTTCTACTTATGGCACTAGTGTTGGTATTCTGAGAAAAGTGAATTCCTGTGAGAGATGCCTGTGGGAGAAATAAAAAAAATAGGCCAGACTATATAATTGTAAGTTACATTTTTCTCATTACTATTGTGTTTTTCTCAAAGTTACTGTGAGTGGTTTCCAAGTGTGCTTTAAAATCCTGTGCTGCCTTGTCTTCCTGCAACCAAGAAAGAGAGGTCAACCTGAAAGCTTGATCCAAATGGTGAATGTCCAGGAAATTTTAACAGTGATGCAGAATCAGCCTGTTTGATTTTAATTAACAGTTAAATAATCTAATATATTGAAGATTAATCTGGGTTTCTGTTTCAAAATTATTTTAAACGCTTGTAAATAGAGTGGCTGCCTCCTTAGGATTATTACATTTAAACTTCTAGAGTCTTTTGATCCTTCTGAAAAGTAAAATTACTTTTCACTCATTTTAAGACCAAAACTTACACTGAAACTGTGTAAAGAGACCTAAACTGTTACAATGAAAACGGGTTTATTTCATTCTGAGCACTTTACCCAAGGAGTTCCACACTTTAATCAGCCTTTGTATGTCAGACCCTTTAGTATTCTGTTTGCTTAAGCATGATTTGAACTTAAGCCAAAAAGTTATTCCTGCTAAAGTAGAACAATTTCCTGAAAAAAAAAAAACCAAACCACTATAAATGCAGGTTATGGAGATGCTATTATCTTCTGGAGGAGTTTTCTTCTCTTGGATTACATTCTAAGTTAGTATTTCACCTAAAGCTCAGCACCATCATGTATTTTGTGTGATTCAACAGTGTATCTTTTTTGTTAATAGTGGGTAATTTTAGTCTAGCTTGGTTAGCATTTTAAACCCAAAATGTAGTATATTGGTAACTTGGCTTATTAAATTTAGCATATTAAAAGAAAACATTTTTTTTCCACGGGAGAGAATGTTCTCTTGATAAAGAGATTGCTGCCAGTGGCTATGCAAAGGAGATGCAGGAAGATGGTGAACTGCTTTACCCTACAGGTTCTGATGAGGATGACAATACAGAGGTGTTAGAACTTCCAGAGGATGCTGAGAAAGAGCTCAACTTCTTCAGCAGAAATGAACAGAACAGTGAAGACTTCACATGTGAAGCGGGTGATTTCTCTGAAAGCAGAGCCTCTGACAGCGCTGCAAGCAGCAGTGAGGAGGAGGCTGATACAGCTAAAAGCAGGGAAAATACACAAAGACTAAATATGGCAGAGTTGAGTTCAGCCTTGGAAGAAGATGAAGGGCCAGCTGTGCCTTGGAAGTCCAGTGAAGATGCAGAGAGTTCTGCAGTTACTTCTTTTAAGGGCAAAAGACTAACTGAAAATGCTGCTGAACTGGAAGATCAGGCAGGTCAAGGAGGGTGCCGTGAGGCTAAGGAGAATGAAGAGGAGTGCCCTGAGCTGGTCAATTCAGCTTTAAATGAGGAATTCAGTCATTACAGGTAAAGATTCACATTTACTGTCTAGAAGTCTGGCCCTTTCCTTGGCCCCAAAAATGGATATGTGTCAAGTAGCTCTAGAAGGAGTGCTCTTCAGCTGCCCTTGTTTAAACTGAAGACTAAAAATTAAATTTATTTTGAAAATATACCAGTAAATACCCCTCCTGTTGGTGGTGTGGTTGTCCACCTCTGTTGTATTTATCTAATGAGAAAACAGGTTTTGAACTTCAAAGACCAACCTATTTTCTGTGGTGGATTTTTTCCCCTTTTTCTTCATTTCAGCTAATATTGACAATGAAGGAGTTCTTGATGTTAAAATCCTGCTTCTAAATAACTTCCCTGAGGAAGTTTAAAATTCAAATACTTTGTGTCAAAGGCAAATGTTCTGCTACTCACTCAGCTGAAGTTATCAAGAACAAGCCTGCTTGGAGTGTTTAATTCAAATATATTGTACTGTATGTTGTTCCAGCTTTTAATTCCTTTCCTGACATACTTAGAAATTCCTGCCTGCCTTTGCACTAACCCCTTGTGTGTGAAGTTATATTTCTTGAGGTTGCCAGCCCACCATGTATGTGGATGCAGAGATCATACTCCTCCTCATTTGTTTTTGCTTTTCAGTTAAATACTGTCAAAACGTGCAGGATCTGAAGTGTTTTAGTGCCCTGAGGTTTCTCTTCTTGTGCTCGATACTTACATGGCTGTTGTGCAACAAATTCTTCTTTCACAAAATGCCTGTCTTGAACAACCAGTGTTAATGTTTAAGCTGGTTGTTTAAACATGTAGTGTTTAAAACTTGCATGTTTTGTTGCAAGTTTTCAAGTTGTAGCCCAGAAAGTGAAAACTCAAAGAGGGTGCTCATAAAAGCAAAGGTGTGTTTATCTTGCTCATGAGATAATACATTGATTTTTGTGTTTCAGTAATGAAGAGTGTATTGTTCCCATTGCTGGGCCCAGGACAAGGACTAAGAGCATCACATCAGTCAGAAGTGTTGGGAGCTGTTCAACCATTCCTCCAGTAAATATTATTTTGTTATGTTGTCATCTACTTTACCCTCAGACCATCCTAAATTGCACATAACTGTTAGCCCCTGTTTCTGAAATTCTTCTCTGGCATGAATCATCTTTAAAAACAGTTACCATCTACCTCTCCAGTGTGTATCTCCATTCCCACATTAAATTAGGACTGATACTGCTGTAACTGCTTACAGGGAGTGCTTTCCAGCACTCTCCTTCATATTTTGCTTTTTGGTCTCTCACTGAAGCTCCATATCAACACTAACAACTCTCATTTACCCAATAACTAATTCATATTAATATCTGGTAATGCACTAACAGCATCAGTTCATCCATTTCTGTTGCTAGCCACAATTAATATTTTTATTTTGAATGTGGATACTTGAGTCTAGATTTAATTTTGCCTCTCTCACCTCTCTTCTTAGAGATTTCTCACATTCTTTTCTGGAAGATTTCTGGGAACTCACCTTCAACAGAGATCTCTTTGGCAATTTGAATTTGACCTTCTGAATTACATAAATCAGGACATTTTCAGCAGAATTTAATGTGCTTTTCTTCAACCCCAGAGCAGGCAGCAGGTGATACGTCTACTTGGTATCAGGAATTTAGGAACACATATAGGATGTGATGGTGGAAAGACTGATGGGTCTTTCTACACCAAGTGCTGCAGTTCAGCAATAGAATTTGGTGAACTTACATTAGATTACATGTCGTAATGGTATCTGCCTTGCAGAATTTATTCTAGCAGGTGTCTAGCAAGATTCAACTCCACCATAGTTAAATAGATGAAAACAATTTGATTTCTCTTTTTTGTCCAAGAAAAAATACACAAGTGTGCAATTGGCATCAGTGTGGCAACTTGAGCTGGGACCATGCCACAATCTGCAAAATCATGGCTTTGTTTTTGTTGTGGGCAGATACTGCCATCACAATGGAGAGCAGAGTTCAGAATGAGCCACAGTGCAAGTAACAGATGAGATTTCATAGAACTACTCCAGCTTGTTGGAATGGGAAAACCTGGAGGAGGAATTATAAATCACTAATTCCCCTTCTCTCTTAGCCACATTTGTGTTGCAGAGTTGTTGTTTTCTGTTAGAATCAGTCATATTTTTGTAATCTAAACTTCAGAATAACCAGGGTGCTAAAGAAACAAGCACAAGCCTAACAATTACTGCTGGGCGTGGAATATTCTGCGGTATAATCAGCTTCCACATTTTTGTGTAAGGCCTGTTTCTGCACTGAGAGGTGTGGGTCCTTTAGCATCTCAGTGGGGAACACATTTGAAGATTAACTTCAAAATTATAAAAATATTTAAAATTCTATTTATTGTAATGAAGATTATCAGAGCACACACACAGCACTCCGTGCAGACCTTGTCCATAGCAGAAAATCTCCTTTTTCAGTCAGTTGAATTGTTTTATGATTTTCTTACAAGGATAGAACTCTGTTCATTTCTAGAGTCAAGGTGAACGTCATGAGTCATGAATGTTCATGCTGAAAAAAAAATTCTGAAAAAATTCTGACATCATGTCATGTCATGTTGTACTGCTAAATGATTTAAAGAAGTTTCGATGACAAATGCGTGTTTGTTTGTAGGAGCTGGTGAAACAGAAGATAAAGTGTCAGCTGACCAAGCAGCAGAAATCTGCTCTGAAGCAACGGCTGCAAAAAGGGGAGGCAAATATTTACACCAAGCAACGTCGAGAAAATATGCACAACATTAAGTCAAGCTTGGATGCAGCCAATTTCTGGGGATAATTCATTAAAGCTCCTGTGGAACATGAGGAATGTATACAGCTAAAAGGATCATGCTAATTTACCAATAATCCTTTTATGTAAAGGAGCAATCTCTTCTATGCAAACTAGATGTTTTACTGTCAGTTAATAAATCTTATTCTCATTCCTGTAAATTTGACTGGGAGGTTGTGTTTTGTGTTTCTAGTCAAAACTGTTGACTGTAATTTACATTCTATCAGTAGTATTGATTAAGATTATGACAGGAATTTCCTGCAGTGTTTTGTCATAACTGAGTTGTGGTGTCTTTGTTGTGCAGAGGCACAAAAAGCCTTTTTCTTCAATTGTAGATGCACAATTATTTCCATAAATGTAAAATGGAAATAGTTTCTGCTAAGTTAGCGAGAGGTGACGTTACTTTCTTTTAACTTTTCTTCCAAAACTTGGGGACTTAGTTGGATGTAACAAAACCTGATTTCATTGGCTGAAATAATCATTTAGTGCACGATGTGTCTTGTCTGCTGGAGCTTAGAAACATAAATAGTAGAAATCATTAAAATATTTATTGGCACAAGCACATTTTGAAGTGCTGTTCTACAAAACAATACTAAAGCACAAAAAACCCTACTGCCATCCAACTACTTTATTCTGAAGATAAAAGTAGCTTACAGTAGATGCAAAAAGTTAATCTTAAAATAATAATGAAATACAACTGACAGAGATCTCTAAAAGCAGTATTCAGCAGTCATTTAGAATTTTTTCAATATTTTGCTTGGCAGAGTGTTTATCCCTCATATGTCACTGCCATTTGCACAGAGTGCTATCTCAACACGATTCCATTAATATTTCTGTTTTAATCATCAGTACTGGCAGAGCTGACCAACAGGAATTTAGTCTCATTTGTGTATCCATTCTGATTAGTTTTGGAGTTGTTTGGTTGATGGTTTGTTGGTTTGTTTTGTTTTTTTAATATTCAGTGTCTTCACATGACCTGGACAGTACTCAGTAGGCAAGAAACCCCAAAACATTAACAAACCCTAGAATACAATCCCTACAGACACAGTGCTCATTCTTAGCGCCAGGAGCCCTTCACAAACACCAGTACATTTATCTTTCTAGTCACCATAAGCAGATGACACCGGCAGTTTATATACAGACACAAATGGGACGGGGCCACTGGGATCAGCGTCCTGAGCTATTTATTTTCAGCATCAGTCTCATTACAGGGTTATGGCAATGAAGAGATGCTAACAGCTCGCTGGTCAGGCAGCAGGGCAAAGAAACTTAATGTTACAACATACCATAAATGTGTCTCAGCCAATTACATAGAGCAAAAGCATACTGACAGTAGTTCTATCCAATCACCTTAAGCACACGTAGCTTTGGTTAAAACAATAGTGGCCTATTCTCAAACGGCTTGTTTATAAGAGACAACGAATAAAGCTCTATTCATAAGCATAACCTTCTAGATATATACTAAATAAACTTGTTGCAACTTAGAAAGGCAAACTACACAGCTCTATTATTCTATTTCTCACGTCTTCTCTACCGCTTAGATATCTTTTTTCTGCTGTTTTAGCACTTCACAATTCCTGCTGCATCTGAGGCCTATCTTTTGTACCACCTTCCCAAAACCCTCTGGTTTTTATGGATTCCCACAGCAGACACTGCTGCTGTTCTACAAGTAACAGGAAGTGATGTAACTGGCAGTTTAGGGTGTTAAATGTGAAAATTCCAAATTCTCATTTTTACTGGCACTCACTGGCACTGGATATTCTCACCTGCGGCCCCCAGCTTCCTCCACTCTACCACTCTGCCAGGATGCAGCAGCGGCTGAAGCCTTTCCCCGCCAGGAGCCGAGCGGTGCCCGGGGATGGCCGCGGGATGGGGAGGTGGCGGTGGCTCTGGGCTGCCTGGCGGGGCCGCAGCAGCCTCACCCGCTGGCAGCGGGACGTGCTCCAGGGGCAGGGACGAGCCGCGCTCGCAGCCTGAAACTCCTCCCCCGCCTCCTTTTCGGCCCACCCAGAGCCCCTTCCCCGCTGCCGCCCGCACCGGGATCTTCGTGCGTGCCGCCAGTACATCTTCCCTTCCCCTGCTCCTTTGTATGGCTAAGGAGGGATGTTTGACAAGACATAACTTTGGCAGTGAATCCTCTATTTTCTTCCTTGCTCAGAAGTTCTATCCTTAGGCTTGTTTGCTCCGTAATTCCTCTCAAAGAGGCAGAGTTCTAGCGATCTCTATTTTCTGGAGGTTCTAAATGCAAGGAAGGAAGAGTGAGAAGTTTGTAAATGATAGATAGCAATAGATGACAGATATTTGTCTTTCCATACAGTGGAAAGCGAAGTGCTAGTAGAACTCTAAAATAGGTTTATTTCTTACCATATGATTTAATTGTAATAGATATTTAGATTATTAGATCAATATTAAATACATTCCTAGTACAGTTATGACTTTTCATGTTCTATTGAAGATAAAAAGAAAACCATGCTGTTTTTAAGGAAATACCTCCTTCACAACACTGATTTCAAAAGCCAGTTGCTGTCCTTTTTTTAGATGTCTCTTCATAGGGAAGATTTTTTTAATTTAACCACTACCTTAAATTAGCCACTATCTTATGAAGGAATCCTCCAGGTGTCTTTTTCTATGGCCATAAATCTCTGGCTTCAGAGAAGCAATTCCTTTCTAAAAACATCCATCTCTCTGCTGTCACAACATGGAGCCCTGTAGCCTGCATTTTCCTCTCTGTGCTGCACTCCCTCCCAAGTAATCACTCACGTTGGGATGAGATACAGAGGAACCTGCTTCTGTTATCCTCACTCTACCTTCAGTGCAGGTGTGTATTTCCAGAGGGCATCATCCCCCAAGCTTTGACTCTCTGTTACTCTGAATCTGAAGTTTTCTTCATAGGACTGACAGTAAGTGACCTTTTTGAGTGAGCAAGAATTTTGCCTTTCATCTGCTTCAAGACTTTGAGTTGTGCCTCCTCTTTGCATCTGAAACATAAAAACTCATATATTTTGAGTTTGTTTCACCCTTCATGCCTTGTAACATAAATGATAGAAAGAATATAAAAGAATAATCCTGGTTATTTTTTGACCTCATTTTAATTAAACTGATGGATCATATTTTAATGTGACTTCTTAGATATCATGCTACCAGAGCTATCATGTACCAAACTTAGCAATCTGAAGCCCATAAATTTTCCTGGCTTCTGAATATTTATTGGATGCAATATCCACAGTAAATTGAAAGTTTAAGGGAGGCCTCCCAGCTAGACCAAGGAGACATGAAAACAACAAAAGGAAACAATAGAAGAGACAGATACTTTCTAGTATTGAAATTGTATCATCATATCAGAAACTGTAGCATGTTTTTTCTTTCTTGAAAAACTTTTTTTTTTTAATCCTGGCTGATTGAAAGCTGGAGATCATGATCATAAAATTAGTTCTCAGATGGTGCAATTTAGAATTTAATCTTGGCTTCACAAAATGGAGAATTCCTTTCATTATTTGACTGCTGTGAGCACGTATGACGGGCAAACTTAGGCATGTGTGTGAAAAGATGTTCCCTCTCCATGCTGGAGTTGAGTTTAATGCATCATAATCAGAGTAAAGCTTTTTATCTCCTTTTAAAAAAAAAGTGTGAGTGTGGCACTAAGAATAAGCGGATTTCGTTGTTCTTTCTGTTGTTCTTTCTGCCCGAGAATAATTTCACTTAATCTATATTAACATATCTTAGCTAGTGAAAACTTTTGTAATGTTATTATCTTACAATATAAAGCATTACAAGTGTTTTTTAAACTACAGATTGTCCCCACTAGTTAAACAGAAATAACTTTATTCTGTTTAATTTTCTGAAATAGTAAGTTTTAAAGGAGTAGTTTTCCTCTGCTGTAATTGTCTGTAATTTTTTTTTTTTTTAATATTAATGGTGTTTCACCCCAAAGGTATAATGTTATTCCTCAATAGTGTTATGCTTTTGCAATACTCTTCTGGCTGCATTGCCAGTCCTTACCTGAAGTTACTTTGCTTATTGTCTAACTCAGACCTATAACTGATGCAAAGCCATAGTGACTTGTGATACGAGCCTATTTCTAAAATACAACACAATAATAACAAGCAATATTTTTTCAGTACTTTCTGTTAAGATTTTGTTGGCATTTTAAAAATGCAACTCTGTGATGTCTTTCATTCTGTCTCTTCTCACACTTTACACTTCCAGAATTTAAAAAAAGAAAAATATAGGAAGATGTATAGAATGTATTGGGAGAGAAAGGGGTGGGAGTTGCCTCTAAAAGAAGCAAAAGAAACCTAACATGGACACTTGTAACAAACCCAGTTTTATTGATATCTCATGGAACAATTTCTATTTATTTCAGCTGGATTAACTAAGGTCTCCCATGGAGGAAAGGAAAAGCTCCTGAATGTATGGGACATACTTTTTCCTTCAATATTTTATTTTTAGTAATAAATGCAGGGTTTTGCAATAGCTTGGTAAAATCTTGGTGCAAAATTCTAGAAAAAAAGCAATACAACACTGTCATATAGGGTCAAGAACTCTGCAATAATCAGTTAAAATAAAAAGTTGAGGAGAGAGTTATGCTTAACAGACAAATTGGGACTGAGGTACTCACTACTAATCTGCAAGGAAATATAAAATCTTATATTAATAAAAATCTAATATTTCTGTGTCAAATTCATCCTGGTTGAGAAAAGTTGGGTGGAGAGTTTAATTCCAATAGAAGGGGAAAAGGATGGTTGAGTTCTGTGAGTTGTACATGGACAGAGCTGCAACAATGCTAGAAAGCACGACTGCACAAAGGGAAACCATGCAAGACAAAATAAAGGGTTTGTGATGGATCTCAGGCAGGGGCAGGCGGGGATGCTAAAAAAACAAATTGACAAGTGAGGACTATTAGGAATTCAATAAATAGTTGTTCTTTTGTCACATTCAATACCTAATGACAAGCTAATTCTATACCACTTCCTGCCTGCTTTTACTTCTGTTAAAACAGCCTCACAGAACTTTACCTCACCAGATCTATTTTGGAACAGCACTGAAAAGTACATGGAAAACCAGTTCTATAGTGCAATATTTGTATCTGCAGGCAATTTTTGCAGGTGGCAGCAGTCCTTGGCAATGAAAAGAGAAATGACACTGAAATGCTGGGCATGCAGGAACCATAAGCAATTCAACAGGAAGAGAGGTTCTTGCAGAGAGGCATCTGCACAAAAATGACAGTAAAGCCCAGAGGGTTGTGGAGATTCCATTCTTGGAGGGTTACAAGACCAGGCAAAGACCTGAGTGACCTGGCCTGCCCTTGTCGCTCATCCTGCTCTAGGGAGAAGATTCTAATAAGTGACCTTCTGAAGTCTATCCCAACCCAATTTTTTCTAAGATTCTTCCCATTGAGTTCCAATTTCCATGTTTCCTTTCCCCTGACTTCTCTCCGAGGCAGAAATCAATGTTACTCAAATTATACATAATCATATCCCAATTCACCATATAATTCCCTATAAAGGAATTCCCTAATAAAGGAATTAATTTCAAAATTTAGTTTAAATTATACATGTGGTGTGATACATCAAGATACATCTTGGAACTATTATTTAGAGGACATTATAACTGCTTACAACATAAACTACAAATACACTGTATATTCCAGAAAAACCCAGTGATTTGTTTGTTTGGGTTTTTACCCTTTTTCCTTATCCAAACAAAAATAGAAAGTCAGTAAAATTATGGACAGACAACCAGGACATACAGAATGAGAGCACGGATATAAGGAAATGTGCTCATCAGACTAAGAACTAGCAGAGGGAGCCAAACCAGAGGAATAGATGAAAAGCAGGACACAATCTTCAAAATGTGAGAGAAAAAGGTGAATACTAACAAAGGCATTCCTAGAACACTTAAGGGAACAAATAATCTCAGGAGAAAGAATTCTAAGAGCGTTGCAGAACTACACAAAATGTATTTAAAAAAACCCAATTAACTTGTAGACTTGCACTATCTTTTGAGGAACCACCAGCACTCTGCCTTCAGGAGAGATTTCATTCTCTTCTCCAGCCCCAGATTCAGCTGCTGCCTAGAAGTGCTCAAAGAGAAGGGATCCACAGAAAATGAGAGCTTGCTGTTACATCCCATTTGTCTGCCTCTTTATGCCCCTTCCAATTTTAATGACAGCACAAAACAGCTTTGAAAAAATTAACACAATATCCCTTACATTAACACTGTAAATACAATTGTTTACATTTGTATAACTTAGAAATAACACTATTTTTCTTCAATGACAAAAATACTTTGATTCAGTTCTATTAGGAAAAGGTCACCTCTGAAGACTTACTGTTTGTATCAGTGAGTTTATTTCACATCTAAGACTGTAAGAAAATCCACTTTTGTATTTATTTTGCCCTGCTAATAATAAAAAGTATTTGGTATTTTAGAAAAATCAACATCCTTGTGGAAGATTTGTAAAGAGAATGACCTTGTTAAGTAACTTGTAAGTTTATTATGGAGGAAGATGGATCAGTTAAGAGATCTAACCGGGCTGACTGCTGGCTAAAGCTCCACAGCATTTTCTCAACCAACTGGACTAAGTTTGGGTGAATGGAGCAAGGAAAAAGGCACAACCAGAATATTTTATCATCAGCATCCACACACTGGTAAAATACATAAAAAATTGAAGGCAGAGTAGGTCCTGAAATTGCACTGTAATGAACAGCACATACATTTTCTTCAGTGACACATTGCTCCAGACCAATCCATGACCATGCATATTCCCATAAACACCTCTGATGATCATAACCCTCTCACATAGTAGCAACTTTTAGCAGGTTGGAGCAAGCAGCTCCCCAAGAATAAACACAAGATGTAAGGCTTTATTTTAAGAAACAGAGACAACCATAATCAACTGGAAAACTTATTTAAGCAACAAGGTAAAATGAAAACCTATTTTACCAAGCAGATTTTCTGCAGGAAGACTCAAACAGCCAGTGACACAAATAGCAGAATCAAGGAGCAAAAACTGTAGGAAGTGACAGCCTTCTCCAAACTTGCTTCTAACTTTGTGTAAGTAACTGCAAAATCAGCACCCAAAAAACCCCTCAGTAATATGCCAATGTCCATTGCAAAGCCATTTTTGTTAATAAAAGTAATTCCCCAACACTCAAAGTGCACGTTAGATATCATGCATCTCTCTCACCTACCTGGTATGCTTGCACAGAAGCACTGCTACTAGCCTACATCAAGAAGAGAACAATTTCACTACTAACACCTTGGACATGTTATTACCTTGGAGTTATTAACACCTTGGAGCCATAGTCTGTGGAACTGCCATCATGGGCTTCTGACACTGGTGAGGTGTTGTCTGAATTACTTATTTATCTTCTTTGGTTTCACGTCTCTTACCACAAGAGCTACAGCACATGCACTCAGCGGGGACTGTGATGTAAAAATGTACGAAAGGAAGACCTCCTTGCTTTCCAGGTTATCCAAAGATGTTCTGGGCCCAGAGATGTCTACATCTTCCCCTCCTTAGTCTGTCTGAGTCCCTGGGAGACCTTCACAGATAATATTTTACAGTGAACAGTGCAGCACTCTATGTCCGCCTTAGGACTCTCATGAACACAGATGCACACAGAAGGTGCACAATCAAGAGTGGGCACATTCCCAGTTTCAGAGGCATAAACAGTGTGATTTACTGATCATTGTGACAGAATAAGGGTCATAAACTATCCTTGATAAATACACTGATATGAGAAAGCACAAGCAGTAGAATCCCTTGGAATAAAAGTTACCTGACAGGCACCCTATTGTATTTGCTGAGACTCTTGTGGCAGGAAGGAATGATTAATCTGACTCCATGTTCTCAGAAGGCTAATTTATTATTTTATGATACTATACTATACTAAAGAATGCTATACTATACTAAAGAATACAGAAAGGATACTTACAAAAGGCTAAAAAGATAATAATGAAAACTTGTGAGTCTTTCCAGAGTCCCGACACAGCTTGGCACTCATTGGCCACTGAGTCAAAACACTCACAGCAGAAACCAAACAAGCAACCACCTGTGGTAAACAATCTCCAAACACATTCCACATGAGCAAAACAGAGGAGAAGCAAATGTGATAAGAATTTGTTTTCCTTTTTCTCTGAGGCTTCTCAGCTTCCCAGGAGAAAAATCCTGGGTGAAGGGATTTTTCAGAAAATTCTGCTCAAAGGAGGCAAAAATAACTGTTTTACCTGTGTAAGCTTTTCATATCCAAATGTTCCATCACCTGCACAGTATCGTCCCCAGGCAGTTCTACAACCTTGATGGGTTTAGGCACTCTTACTGTCTGTGTTTTCAGGATGGCTTCCAAACTTGCCATTTCTCCCAGAAACATTTGTCTGGCCTGCCAGATATTAAAGAAAAGCATTGGTCTCTATAAGCATCAGTCACAGTTAAAATAAAATAAAATATAAAATAAATAAAAAATTTGGAACAAATATTTATTGATGCACAAGATACAGACAGAATTGTACTATCAGGCTTGATGATAATTTTACAGTTGCAGAAATTTTAGTTTGTAAAACAAAGTGAAAATCAAGTTAGGTTCTAGCATTCTCTATAACTTAGAAACTCTGTTTACAGTTGAAGGAGTGCAAACTGCGTACACACAAAATGTGTGCAATATTCTATTAATACAGCAAATGTCTAGGAAGTCATGGACAATATACACCATCAGTTGGCAAGCTAGAAGAATGGTGCTGACATTCACAGACACCATGACTGTCCAGACCGAGAAATAGAGTCAAGCTTCAAAAACAGCTCTATTTGCAGCCACAGAATCCCAGAACCATGCAATCCTTAAGGCTGAAAAAGCCCTCTAAGATCCCTCAGTCTAACCACTAACCCAGCACTGCCCTGGGCACTCCATCAGTGCCTGACAACCCTGCAGGTGAAGAAATTTCCTCCAACATCCAATCTAAACCTCCCCTGACACAACTTGAAGTTGCTTCTTCTCACTTGTTCCCTGGGAGCAGAGCCTGACCCTGCACCCTCCTATCAGGGGTTGTGCAGAGCCACAATTCCCTCCTGAGCCTCCTTCTCTCCAGGCTGAGCTGAGCCCCTTTCTCAGCTCCCTCAGCCGTTCCTGGTGCTCCAGCCGCTTCCCCACTCCACTCCCTTCTCTTGTCATCCTCCAGCCCCTCAATGTCTTTCTCGTCATGAGACGCCCAAAACTGCCCGCAGGGTTCGAGGTGTGGCCGCATCAGTGCCCAGCACAGGGGACAGTCCCCGCCCTGGTCCCGCTGCCACACCCGGACTGGCACAACCCAGGGATGCCGCTCCCCACGGCGGCGCCCGCCCAGCCCCGGCAGCCCCGATCCCCACCCTGCCGCGGCTCCCCCTCGCAGCTGCTCCTCACGACCCCCCGGCCGCGGCCCGTGTCGCAGCTCCGGCCCGGGCTGATGCAAACGCCGCCCGAGGGCCCGGTCGGCCGCAGCACCGCGGTGCTCCCAGCTCGCTTCAGCGCGTCCCCCATGGCGGCCGCTGTGAGGGGAGCCACGGGCGGGAAAGGAATTAAAGGCACGGGAAAAGGCAGGGAGAGAAGGAGCGGGCAAGGGGCAGCTGGGGCCGAGAAAGGGCATTTGAGGGGGGAAAGGGAGTCGGAAGGGAGTCAAAGGGCGGCTTAAGTCAGCAAAAAGGGCGGCAGAAGCGGCTGGGGCAGGTAAAGGAACCGGGCTGATGAACCCGGCCGCTGCTGTCAAAGGGCTCTCTTGCTCCTCATATGTCAGTTTCAGTTCGCATGTTCAGTTTTGTTCTTGTGCTCATGACAGAATCAATTACAGAATCGCAGAACATTCTGCGTTGGAAGGGACCCACAGGGTTCATTGAGTCCGACTCCTGCCCCTACACAGGACACTCCAACAATCACATCGTGTGCCTGAGAGTATTGTCCAAGTGTGCACCTTGAGCTCTGTCAGGTTGGTGCTGTGACCACGTCCCTCTTCCAGTGCACAAACACCTTCTGGGGGAAGAAGCTTTTCCAAATATCCAGCCTAAACCTCCCCGATACAATTTCAGGTCCCCTTGGGTCCTGTCACTGGGCACCACCTGTGGGAATCCATAAAATCAGAGGGTTTTAGGAAAACTGCAGAAGGCAGGCCTCAGATGCAGCAAAATTTTCAGCAGAGCTAAAAGCAACAGTCATGAGATAAGTCAGCAGAAAAATTATTTAAGCTGTAGAAAAGACATGGGCAAATAGAACAATAAAGCTGTGTATTAGTGCTTGTCTAGCTTTCTAAGTTGCAGAAAGTTTATCTAGCAAGATATTAGGAAAATTAAGCTTATGAATGGAGCTCTGTGCGTTGTCTCTTATAAACGGATATTGTATTTGAAATAAGCAAGCATTATTTTAACCAAAGCTACGTGTGCTTATGGTGATTGGATAGAACTACTGTCAATATGCTTTTGCTTCATGTGATTGGTCTAGAAGGTTATAAAGTATGCTGTAACATTAAGTTTTCTGGCCTGCTGCCTGGATTGTGAGCTGTTAGCATCTTTCCATTATCATAATCATGTAATGAGACTGATGCTGAAAAAATAAATAGCTCGAGACATTTTCCATAGCAGCTCCGTCCTGTTCGCGTCTGTAAATAAATTGCTGGCGTCACCACCAAGCAGAGATCAATGTCTGTCCCTTCGCTTCCTGCACAAAGTTGAATACAGCAATGAGGTCTCTCCTCTGACTAGTTGGGAAAGAGCTCTGAGATCATCAAGTGCAGCCTGTGACCAACACCACTTTGTCAGCCAGATCATGGCATTGGTGTGCCCCGTTCCTTACACACTTCCAGGGACACCGACTCTGGCACCTCCCTGGGCAGCCCCTTCCAGTGTTTAATCACTCCTTCTGGAAAGAAATACCTCCTAATGTCTAACCTAAACCTCTGCTGATGCAGCTTAAGACTATATCCTCTCATCTTGTCCCTTGTTCCGTGGGAGCAGAGCCTGACCCCCACCTGGCTGCATCCTCCTGTCAGGAGTTGTGCAGAGCCAGAAAGTCCCCCTGAGCCTCCTTTTCTCCAGGCTAAGCCCCCCAGCTCCCTCAGCTCCTCCTCATCAAACTTGTGCTCCAGCCCTTCACCCATCTGTTGAGTTAGTGGGTTTCTTGGGTTGGTGGCCATGAATTGGTGATCACAATTTCCCCTGCCACAATTACACTTTACCCAGTTTGATGAGTTGCCCTTATTTTGTTCCTCATAATCTGGTCTTGTCTTGGCTGTTTGGCCATGTGTCCTTGATTTGAAGATGTCAGCATTGTGTTATGTTTGGTTTTAGTTTACCTCAATTTACTTGCTTTTATTATTTTTCTGTATCTTCTGCCACTGCTGAGACATGTTAAACATAATTTATCTATCTGGAATCCTGATGGTTCATCACAATCAAGTATTTGATTTCTGCCATAAGATTTAGTTTAGTTAGTCTGATCCCAAGGATGGAGCTCCTCTGCTATGGAGATAGGTGGTGAGAGCTGGGGGACTCAAACTGGAGAAGGCTTCAGGGAGACCTTTGAGCCCCTTTCAGAGCCTACAGGGACTCCAAGAGAGCTGGAGAGAGACTTCAGACAAAGTCTGGAGTGACTGGACAAGGGGTAATGTCTTCAGGCTGGAAGAGGGCAGGGTTAAATTGGATATTGGGAAGAAATTCTTCCCTGTCAGGGTGGTGAGGCCCTGAAATAGGTTGCCCAGAGAAGCTGTGGCTGCTTCGTCCCTGGAAGCGTCCGAGGCCAAACTGGACAGGGCTTGAAGCAATTTGGGGTAGTGGAAGCTGTCCCTGCCATGGCAAGGGGATGGAATGACGTGATATTTAATCCCCTTTCAACCCAAACTATTAATGGATTCAATGAAAGCAAAGATCCACAGAGAGCTCTGCCTGGCACTGCCATTCCTTGTGTCCCCCCTTTGAAAGCTTTCAGGTATTGCAAGTCTTTTCATTTTTTGTTTTGAGGACATTTCCCACTCTATCCTTCCGTGGTGTTAGTGAGGATGGAGGAACAAGAGTGGGAAGAAGTGATGGGAGCAGAAATTGGCAATAATGATATGTACTTGATAAAAGAAACTGTCAATAAAAGTTTTTTAAAAGATTTTTAAAAGATTCATGCTTTATGCAGATGAGATATATACCTTCTGTAAATGAGGTATAACCTTCTGTTTATACTCATTTACCTCCCATTATATTTTCCACAGTATTGCTGAAACTGGCAGAAGTTTTAGATTCTCAAAGTTTATGCTTTCAAAACACAAGATGTTCAAAGCCTATTTTGATTTTTCAGACAAGTGATGCAGTTAAGATGTATCCCCTCATTGAACAGAACTGCATGCCAGAAATACCAAAGCCAGGTTTCCTGTTGATCATGTGGAATGTCTTGAGCTGGAGTCAGTTCTGTGCACTGGCTTGATGGTGGAGAAAAAAGAGCAGAGAGATGCTGTTTGATCACTGCTAGATACTAGCATGAGGATTTACAGCAGCCAGGATCAAGGATTAGTGAGATCCCGTGTGGACCTCACCTGTCTACAGCACCTGCAGCATTGGAGTGGTGATGGAGTGGAATCCTGAAGGAATAGCACTGGATTTCCAGCACCTTCTGAAGCAGCACACTTACCCAAATGGGCCAGAACAAATCCCCTCTTCTTCACCAGCACATCTTTCCCATTTCTCTGCATACACATGATAGCAGCACTCTTGCACACTTTATCAGCCACCCCAGCCAGCATGTCACCACAGGCAGTGTTTGTGTGTCTGTGTGAGCAGGTCAGGTCTACAGGGCAGGCACTAACACCATCACGAGCCCTGCTCCAGTGGGCTCCCAGCATTTGCTGAACAGCAGTATCCATGCCAGGTACACAAGAGAGATGCAGATTCACTGTTTTGCAGCACACAGGCTGTTGTGGACACTCACAAGGCTTCAGAAATCCTCAGTGCAGGTGGAGCAAAACCTCCCATTAAAGCCCTGTCAGGTCAAACGATGAACTGCAGTGCTGGACCTCTGCAGCAGCACTGACTTCCAGCTGCAGTGTAGGCACAGCCTGTAACCCAGAGGTGCAGGCAAGTACAGGTCAGTGCTGTTATGAGTAGAAAAGTTGCCCATTTTTTTGAAAGGTTGCAGAGTTCACAGGTTGGGCCAGTTGCTGCCAGGGTGGAGTTCTAACTGTTTGTTGTTGTAATCACCTGTTGTGAATAGTTTTTTGTTAACTACCTGTTGTTGATGGTTGGGAATTGCCCTTTTTTGTCGAGTAACACCCTGCTGCTTCCTGGAAGATGATACCCCAACGGTGAAGAGGAGGGGACATCGGGGTTGGCATGCAAATGAAGAAGCCCCTCACCGAACCTAACAAAAACCCCTAAAAACAACGAGCCAACATGGAATTGAGAGATTGAAGTGATGTCTAGACGTGAGGAACAGAATCCAATGTCCACTAAGACCCTTTTTACCCCTCACCCTAACCTAAAACATGTCGGCTAGAAAGAAGATCGCGAATGTCTAACTGAATATCTGGGAATCTCTTGGTGTTTTCATGAGGACGGAAGCTCCAGCTCTGCGTGCATACCAGCAGACAGAGCTGACTTCTTCTCCTCCTCTGTGATGCTTCTGGAAGCAGTGGTGGCGAGAGCGCAACCTGCCAGTTCTTCCCACCCAAGCTGATTTTAAATAAAGGCTTTAAAAAAGGTGAAAGATCTCCAGCCCTATTTATTTCAAGTGCTATGAAAGAGCGGTGAAGAAAATAATCCAACAGCTGTGCTGGGTCTCAGTGACACAGGGACAGGGCTATGAATGGGCACATGCACAGAAGCGCTGTGTCCCACGTGGCCGCTCATGTCAGACCCAGGGCGTGTGGCTTAGATACAGGACACAGAACTGCCAGAATGGATCCCAGTGTGGAGAACTGCCTGTTTTCTGGAAGAGAAACATTTTCTGGCTCACAATGACACACAACAGGGTAATTTGGTGCTGGAGATGAAGTCAGCTAGTCATACCACCAAAATCTGTGTCAAAAGCACCAAAAAAAAGATTTGAAAACAATGCTTCCCTTTTCACTTGGCAGCATTTTGAAATGACAAATGCAGTGAAACACTCAAAGATTTGACTCAGTTTTGACCAAACAATCTGTGCTTTCACAGGATAAAGCAAGCAGCAATTTACATTAAAATAAACCAAAAAGCTGCATGAAATAAAAGTTTCTGCTATTTGGTAATCATGGTAGTTTATCGTTATAGATGTGTCATCTTTGTTATATTTACGGCACCCAGGACAAAAGTCTTTCAATAAATATTTCATGTAAACAATACCTTATTTTCCTCTCTCTTTTCAAAAAATACTTGATAATAGCATATAAATAGATACTAACATGTTTCAATTATAATCTTGCCCAAAACCTAGATATGTTTCATTTTTGTAAAACATTCATTTTCCCAATATTATTAAAGCTGAGGAACCACTAGATTGTTGAATGCTCTTATCTTCCACAATGGAAGTAGCAATTTTATAGGAAAAACCTACAGCTACAAGCAAGTACATTTAGCCATCACTACAATGGGGGCTGAAGTTGCAGGGGTGAGTTTCTGCCTCTTTAACCCTCCAAAACAAGGTAATTTCTTGTTCTTTTCTCCAAATTTCTAGTCCCTCTATCACTCCAGGCAAATAGTTATAACAAGAGAGAAGAGAAAACAGACTTAGACTTATCCTAAAGTATTTCAATTTCCGACAATATTTTTCTTAAAATGTGCACAACTTCACAGGAGAATTACTGTTCCTCCAGTATCTACTGGTAAATTAATTTCAATGCACAAAAACTAAGCCTTGAAAAAGACCAGAAAAAAGCAGCTTGAAATATGGTATAAGCAATAACAACAAAAGTAGTTACTGAAACGTCTTTAATACCAAATTTGGACACTAATTAGCATAATCTTAAATAATTAAGTTACAATTCAATAATGGCATACATAATCTTACAGGTATTAATCCTGAATTTTAAGTAAATAAGCTACCCTTGATAGACTGGCTGGCTGAAGCAGACAACTGGCACCAGGACTCCACTTCCTGATTGTCCAGTTCCTGTAATAATCTCTTCATGTTAACAGCTTGTTGTGGAGATACTGGCATCTGTTCTTCACCTCAGAGTATCTGTGGCCAAACTATAAAGGAGAGATAAAATTAGGGCATGCAAACATTTCTGCAGAGTTTAGAATTTCATGTTCTTTGCTTTAAATTAGCCTTGAGTGAGACTCAGAGTTTACTGCCTCCCAGAGACTGTTTTGTCTTCTGATACTCTTAAGACTTTTCTAAGAAGCATCTCAGGACAAAAACCCCCTATGAAGTCAATACAGAGAACATTTCCACACTACCAGAAAATGTAAACTTATGTAAAACACTAAAAATACACTAAATTTGACACAAGGCATTTTCTTCTCTGTGAGCCAACATTCTCCTGCTTTGCAAAAACAAATCTCAACCCCCTATGTCACCCAAGATCTGCAATGAAACCTGTCAATAGGCATTAAAAACAGCTCATGATTGAAGACTCTCTTTGGGATGTATCTCATGCTGCTGCACATCCACAGACAGCTCAATCAGGTGGAATCTGAGGGCTGAACAACTTTTTTGGCTGGGTTTTGCAAAAACCTGAGACAGCCCATGCAGCGTCTGCATGCCAATTCCACAAGGTTTCCCTTTGTCTGCTGGAGCCAAGCCAGGGACTCTGCCTTGCACAGCTGCAGACCTAAGAGTGTAGCTGTGGCACAGGGCTGGCAATGCAAATAAGGCAAAAAAAGAGTATTGTATGGAGATCCAGTTCTAAACTTGGGAAGAATGGTGTGATGGCATATTCCAGGTGGAACTGGTACTCAGGAACACCCACCACTTCAGAGTGCTCAGAGACTGTAAGAGCAGCAGAGTTCTTTGCAGAATTTTCTCTCTTCTGCTTTGAAGTTACTGGTCTTAAAACTAATGGTTATGTTAAAAATAGAGCCCCCAGAATCCTGTGGATCCTCAGGTGATCAAAGGCTCCAGACCTCTGTATCTCTTCTTTTGTCTGCTGCTGGTGTTACATGTGTGGCACATTTACCTACAGGGTGCTCCCTAAGGAGCTGACATTGCTATGTGCCAATTGTTAGTTATGTCCTTGCTGTGAACCAAAAGGTATGGCTAATTATATTACTGGGGTTTTTACAGACTAGTCTAAAAGAAGGAAAAAGTGTTCTATTTAAACTTTTTAAAAATTCTCTTTTGGAGGATTAAGGATTATTAATATCCAGAAACTTTTTTTTTTCATTTTTTACAGTCTGCACTGTGTTTCAAACTTGTGTTTAGGACACCAATAATCACATTTCAATATTTGTTCATCATCTTTTATGAGGTGACCAAATTCCATCCGTGCATTTTGGCATGAAGAGGAGTCACATCACCAGAGACAGGCAAGAAGTAACTTTTACTTCTAGTTCTGCTGAAGAAAGACCAGACCATGACTGAGCATTTTGAGAGAGGATAATAAAGAAGGTTCTGATGGCTAAACCTGCAAGTGCTCAGCTAGCCTTGGTGCCACTGGAGTCCCTGGACAATGCAGTTCTATAACCACAAAAATTAAGGACAAGCCCAGCTTGCTGAGGTTGCTCTCTGTCCCAGCTTCCAGGTCATTCACCAGGATATTAAATGATGTTTTGGCCCCAGTATTGATCAACTGGATGCTCTATAAGTATTGGTGAATAGAAAAACTTTGTGCATATTTTATTTTATTTTATTTTATTTTAGGATTAGTAGATGGTTTCATTTTTTCCCCCTGGAGGAACAGTGGAAATTATTTATAAATAAATCATGCTAAAAAGCACAAGGAAAACCACTGCAAAACAGTGAAGAACAGAAGCAAGAGTTTCTGAGATGGAACCACTGGCAATACTTACAAAACTTGTCATGAGAATTTTCTTTATTATATTTCAGAACAGATTGTGATATTTTATATTGGACACCTCTGAATTGCCTCAAGTCAATAAGGAATCTTCAAACTTGTCTAATGAAACTGATTGATTCTCATTACCTTTTTAAAAAGCCTGACCTAATTGTAGCTTTTAGGTGTCTGGGAAAAAACTGGGAAGGAGTTTACAATTCCTTAAAGAGAAAAGAGAGAACATCTATGTTTGAGCATCTGGGGATTTTCCCAAACTCAACTCCCAAAGCTTTTTAATGGTTAAGCAAAGCAGAACAGTCACACAGTCCCAGAAAGCAGCAAAAAGTGTCCTTGTGCCATCACCATTGATCCAGCAGTGTTCTAGAGATGACAGACTCCGACTTCAAAAAATCCCAGGAAAATCTGGTGTGGGCCTGAAAAACCTGGATTTGATGGCCTGTCCTGGGGGGCAGAGGAGAAGCCCCGTGAACAGAGACAAAGGGCTGTCACTCGAGCAGGTGTTACTTGAGGCTGTCACTTGAGCAGAGCCAGTGCCTGTGCTGCCCCCCCAGCAGTCCCAACTTGCACCACCCAGCCCTCAGGCTCAGGAAGTGTGCTCTTCTAAATGTGAAAAGGAGTGGTGGAGTGCTAATGACTCAAATGTGCTGACAATAGCTCGAGGTAAGAAGGGATGATGGGACAGTGAGACCAACAATGGTGATGGTTCCTGGGCACTCTGGAGTCATGGGCAAAGGGCCCTTCTACCCTATTCAGGAAGGCAGCAACTCCAGCTCCTTCCTGCGGCTGTGAGACCAGGTTCCACTGCTGGTGAGTTTGAGGAGGACCAACACACTGGCTTCCAGAAACACGGAGACTTGGGAAATGGAGAGGGACCTGGCACTGTGGGCAAGTGCCAGTGGGAGTGGATAGGGCTGGAGTAAAACATTCCTTTCTGCTTCTCCCCGAAGCAGGAAATCAACCCAAGGGGTGGAAGACTCTCACCCAGGGCTGACCACAGACCACCCAAATCCTCCTAATCCCATCATTGAACACAGAAAGGCAGTTAGGGCCAGCTGCAGACACTCTATGCATCAGAAACAGGGTCAAGACACACAGCCATGGATGTGTGACACAGGTGATCAAGGGAGAGCAACATGGAAATATGAAAGTTCAAAACAAGAAACTCCTACTTCCTTTTTCCTCCTGGCACTGTGCACCTGCAGGGGAGAGCATCTTGTCTCACATCCTGATGACATCACAAGTGACAGATTGTAACCTCACCAGAGGATGGATTCTGACATCATGTATCTCACTGCTGATATTTGGGCACCAGCAGAGCCTGGGCCAGTCTGGTTCAAACCTTGACTCCTGCCAAGCATTTCTACAAGTGGGAGCAGCTCATGGTCCTCACCTCTCCCCAGCCCTCTGCAGAGCACAGAAATGGCCACAGGGACAGAGTGGAGCTGCCCCATCTGCCAGGACACTCAAAATGATGTGGCTTCTGCTTTGCCCTGTGACCACCAATTCTGTTTGGAGTGCATCCTGCAGTGGACAAGGAGAAGTCCAGTGTGCCCACTCTGCAGCAGGCCAGTAGAGACTGTCAGGTTTCCTGGCCATGAAGAAGATGACTATATAGACATGGTCATCAGAGCCTCTGAAGGGTCACCACAGACCAACAGCCAGGCAGAGGCAGCTCCCTTCCTCCTGGATGAAAACAGCCCCAGTCATGCAGCCGTGCCACCTCTGTCTTCTCCACAGGAAACACTGTCCCCAGCTGAGCAGGGGGCTGCAGGGCCAGAGCCTGTGGGTGGCCTCTTGCCCGAGGTGTGGGCAGGACTGTTCCGACAACAGCAGCATCTCCTGGACCCCGTGCAGCCGTGCCTGCGTCAGAGGCTGGAGGGAATATACTGGGACCGGTGGTGGCTGGTTGAGGACATAGAGAGCTGCATCCTGTACAGCCTTTGCATCTACGGTCCAGATGTGGAGATGCTGGTCCAGGTGCTGCAGCCTCTCCTCAGCGAGCACACAGTGCCACTGATCCACAACATCAGCAGTGTCATCGTGGGCCAGTGCAGCCAGGAGGCCCAGAGGCTGCTGTGCTCTGGTCCTGTCAGGGATGAGAACATCAGCCCTATGGCCAGCTCCAGGTCCAGCTCCAGATCCAGGTCCAACTCCAGCTCCAGCTCCAGGAGCTCCAGCTCCAGCTCCAGGAGCTCCAGCAATTGTAGAAGATCCAGATCCAGATCCAGCAACTCTCGGCCCAGTAGCTCCTGGGAGGGGACCCCTACCAGCAGCCCTGCAGCCTCCAAGGTGGAGAAAAAGCCTGGTATATCAGCATCCACCTCCACTGGGAGCCCCAGCTGCTCCTCATCTGCACCCAACCCCTCAGAGTGGGACCAGAGCCAGGAGAGACGGCAGCAGCCGGTGGTGGCAGGTCCCTCTGCCCAGGGCTGCAGCCACAGCCCCTCAGCTCTCAGCCAGGGCAGGAAGCTCTTGCGCAAGGGGTCCCAGGGCCCCCCAAAGAAGAGGGTCCCTAGCTCCCAGGATTCTCCTCCTCCCAGCAGGAGCCCACCCTGACAGCAATGCTAGCAGGACTCCTGCAACCCTTTAGTCAGGAAATATTAAAAGCAAATAAATAGTTGTTTCACTCACACAGTCTCTGTGATTCTCTTCCTACTAATGCCCTTACCCTTCTCCCTGTGCCCCACTATTGGTGGCACCTGCATGCCGACAGGTACAGCCATGAGCCCTGGAGCCTCAGGGCCATATCAGTGGTGCCTCCTCCCACAGAAAACCCTGCTGCAGCCACGCACCCACGGTGCAGCAGATGACAAAGGTGGAGTGCGCAGGAAGGGCAAATTATCTTGCCACAAGTACATTGAGGATCCAACTGGGCATCACTCCTGGCTTCTGCTGGCAGCTCCCTGATGCCCCACTTGGTCCCAGTGCCTGGAGGTCATCCTGAGCTCTTCCCACCCAAAAGGAGTATCCCTGGAAACCTGGGCACCACCCTAGGGTGTCAGCATGGGGAATCACAAGGAGATATTCCCCCACACCAGATGTGCCTGAGGGGCCTGGCAGGGGCTTCTTCTCGCAGCTGGGCACAGTGGCCTACATGCCTACAGCTGGAGGGGATCCTTCCTCTCACCCAGGGCTGGCCACCCCCACCCAAATACTCCAAATTCTGGCATTGCACAGGGAAAGGCAGTGAGGGAAGGAGGCATCATCCAGCCACAGGCAGTCCATGCTGATTGCTCCCGCTGCATTCTTATTCATTGGGACACCTTGGCAATGTGTCAGGAGCAGGGACAAGACACACAGCCATGGATGCATGACACAGATGACCAAGGGAGAGCAACATGAAAATGTAGAAGTTCAAAACAAGAAACTATTTTTATTTTCTTTCCTGTCACTGTGCACCTGTAGTGGGGAACATCCCATTGTGACATCACCAGGCTCTGGAAGGTGACATCCCAAGTAGCAGATTGTGACAACATACCTACTGCTAATTTTATTTGGGTACCAGCAGTAACTGGGCCAATCTGGCCCAGGCCTTTACTTGTGCTGAGGAAGACTCTGGGGTCTGCAGAGTCAAACCAGGCTTTTCCTAGCACTGGGGGTGTGTTGGGGGCTGCCATCAACATCTCTCCTAGAGTGCCCATCCTAGAGCCATCACTCCTATTTCCCTGCCCTGCCTGGTTGGGGCAGCTGGGCACTGCAGGTGCAGCACTGAGGGTGAGCAGTGCACAAAAATGTGCCACTGGGGTGGCCATGGGGTGAGTGATGGGACTAAAGGAGGCGGGAGAGTGCTCTTCTTCAGGGGCCTGGCCATTCCTTCTTCCCCTCCCTGGGACAGTCAGTGACTACAGCTTCTCCTGCAGTGCGTGACGCCAATGAAGGGGAGCAGCTCCTGATCCTCAGCTCTCCCCAAAATGCTGCCAAGCACAAAAATGGCCAGAGAAAATTACAGTAACTGCCTCATCTGCCAGGACACTCCAAAGGATGTGGCTTCTGCTCTGCCCTGTCACCACCAGTTCTGCCTGGGCTGCATCATACGGTGGACACAAGCAAATCCGTCATGCCCACTCTGCAGGACACTGGTAGAGACTGTCAGGTTTTCTGAGCGGGGTGAACAGGACTATTTGCTGTTTGCTGTCATCTCCCCTGAAGGAGAGACACCAGAGTCACCAGAAACCAGCAGCCACATGGGGGCAGCTCCCATCCTCCTGGATGAAAACAGCCCCCATGGGCCTCTGGTGTCTCCTGCACCTTCTCCACAGGGAACGCTGTCCCCAGCTGAGCAGGGGGCTGCTGGACCAGAGCCTGTGGGTGGCCTCCTGCCTGAGGTGTGGGCAAGACTGTTCCAACAACGACAGGACCTCCTGGATTCTGTGCGGCCCTGGCTGTGTGAGAGGCTGGAGGGAATATTCCAGGACCAGTGGTGGCTGGTACAAGTTGCACAGAGCAACATCCTGCATGGTCTCTGCCTCCATGGTCTGAATGTGGAGAACTTGGTCCGGACACTGCAGAACTGCCTTGGGGAACACACAGCACTGCTGGTCCATGACCTCATCACTGTCATTGTGGCCAAGTGCAATGATGAAGCCCAGAGGGTGCTGCTTTTCAGCATTGGCAGGGAGGAGACTGACAGCCCTGTGGCCAGGGCCAGCTCCAGCTCCATGTCCAGCAGCTCCAGTTCCAGCAGCTCCTGGGAGAGGATTTCTGCCAGTGTCCCAGCAGGATCAAACGTGGAGGAGGAAGCAGGAGAAGCAGAGGCCGCCCTCCAAGGGGGTCCCAGGCACTGCCCACCTGCACCCATTCCCACAGAGAGGGACAAGTCCCAGGAGGAACCAGAGCAGGCAGTGGTGGCAGGTCCATCTGCCCAGGGCAGCATCTGCAGCCAGGGGCAGGGCTGGGACCAGTCTCACAGGGAGCCTCGGTGTGCCCGAAAGAGGAGAGCTCCCAGCCCCCAGGATTCTCCCCCACCCAGAAAGAGGCCAAGGCAGGCACCTGTGCAACCCTGCAGTCCTGAGGGGCTCTCATCAGAGGAAGAGATGAAACCTGGACCAAGCAAGCCTACAGCAACTTTGGGAAACAACTGCATCTTCCCAGGTCTTGCTTCCATGCAGTGCTTGGTGAAGTCCCTGCTGGGGCATTTCTCTGGTGCTGGGGGGTCCAAGATCCCTCAGTAAGTGACAGAACATGACACACTGAAATGTGAGCACATTTGAAAATGTAGTCCCAGATACAGCAGTGGTGCTGGAATGAAGAAGTTAACTTGAATAAATGAACCTTTTATACTCTTATACGGTAGCTGATAATTTTGTTATATTACACTGTAATTATTGAACTGCAAGGAGTTCACTCAGGGGGGATAATGCACAAGGAGTATGTGGAAAACTTACTTTCCTAAATGAATGCTTTCTTCGTCTAGCTTGCTGAAAAGCAATTGCTGTAATTGAACTGCTTGGTAAAATTTATTACAAAGCATAGATTTAATAATGGTATATATAAAGCAAAATACAAATGTTGACAAAGAGTCTAATACTGTTCTATATACATTCTATGGTTGGGAAAAATTCTTCTGGTCATTTTTTCAGTCCCACAATTACAAAGCATGCTACAAAGCAAATTACATCTGAATATTTCAGATAATGAAAAAAAAAAAGGCAAAATAGCAGAAACAGTTACATTTTAGCTGCATTTTAGAAGCAGGTAGTTTGCTTTATTGCTTAAGTTAGAGAAGAGAAATGAGAGGATCTGCATGTTGAAAAAAACCATACTAGAACTGTGTAAATACATTCTGTTCCTCTCCCAAATGAATATTCTCATATTCAAAATATCATTGAAGACTGAAGCAAAAATTTCAAGTAACTTTATTTCTATCAACTGTATTAAAACATTAATAATTGGTCTGGATTAACAAGGGTCTCAATGAATTGTAAATTTTGCACATTCTGATACAACAGGTGTCACAAAATGTTACTTCCTTCAATAAGTCAGATTTTTTTAAAGAGTTCAACACAGGTTGAATTAAGTTTGAGTCTGGGTTTTTTTTTTTCCTCTCTAAAAAAAGAGGCTGAAAAAGCTCACATCTTTGTGTACTCAGTTCAAGGCAAACAGGCTCTGAGGGATCACTCAGCTACTACCAAAGCAAAGTCAGAGACTTTGGATTCTGAGCACTTCCAAAAAGATGTCCTTGATTTTCAGACTTTTAGGACAGAAAAAAATGTAACCAAAGCAAAAATGAAATCAGTTGAATTTGGACACTGCTTTGCTCTCCATTAAACCACAAACCTAAATGCTATCCTTCTCATTAATACAAACACAGAAACACTGAAAGCCTTGGTTTGCAGAAAAAAGGAAAGGAAAACTGTCAGTACCAGTCACCTCATCATGATGAGAGCAGTCAGTGCTGGCAGTGCTGTGCTGCATTTAAATCTCCACCATTGCCTTGACTGGCTGCACTCAGATTCTACATCTCTGCCACCCAGGCAAGGCACTCCTCTCCCTCTCTCTGAGCTGCGAGAGTTATTTTAACACATGGGCCTGAGCTTCACAACTTCCTTGGAGGATGTAACAGTTATGGGCAAAATGCAACTCTGTTAATGTTCTTTCTGACTCCTTGCATTGCCCTCATCTTCCCCATTCTCAGTGAACAAAGCTCAGACCTCTCTAAGGCTGAATGTGGGGAAGCAGAGTAATTTCTGCCAAGTCTGATCCCAACAAGAAAATTATCTACTGGGGTATATGAGGAAATTTCTTCTGCTGTTGTTCTTCAGGTAGTGAGAAACAGCTACTGCTTTCAACAAGAGGTTTATCACGAACAAACGCTTCTTATAAAATGTCTTAAAGGCTGTTGTGAGTTATGTATGTGTGTGTGTGCACATGTGTGTGCTGTGGAGGGACTGAGAACTGTACAAGGAAAACTTCTGTACATTTTCCATACAAATAAACTTTTATAAAGGCACAAGCTTACACAAATACAGTACTGGCAAAATTGCCACAAGATGATTAGGTGGTTTAGTTCATCTGCTCGGAGTCAAGTTATTGCCACAAATCGGTTATATAAAAGTCCTTAACACCAATTAATCAATAAGAAGCAGGCAGCCTTTATTTAGCCAGGTGCACAAGGGGATATCTCCTCTGAAATACCATGCATGCTAATATAGAAAAACTTCTGTTAATATATTATATTTTATGTACGTAATCATTGATTTTCCTGGAATAAACATACATCTCATAATCATTTTCTCCAAATCATTAAAGTGATTGTTCCACTCTGTCCACGTGATCTTCTGTCTCAAGGGTCTCTTTGTTGGTCCCTGGTGGTCAGTGACCCCCAAGTCATAACTGACCACCCAAAAATTGGGTACTTCTTTCCAAATTAGCGGAAAAGTTGGCATAACTGGGCTGTTTACTCTCCTATTCTTCTTGGTTAATGTTCAACATGGTCCTAGAATGAGCATTGTGCAGTTCCATAGGCCGGTCATTTTTGATGAATAAACATTGTATCAGCCCACCAGCTGCGCAAACAGCTCTTCATCTGGTAGAAAGGTTGATCATGTTGTGATAACTCTTGATAGAAAATACTAGTCTAATTTTTTTTGTAATGCCACAATTCAATGAGAACATTGGTTTGGTTTGGAGGTTGGCTGGGGTTCTGTTGGTTTTGGTTTGTTTTTTTATTTTAAGATGGGAGACTAGTGTTCTGCAGGCCAGACATTTTCGGCAACTAACCAGATTCTGGGAGTTCCTGTGTAGACCTAGAGAGGCTGTGCACTCTCCTTGCTTTGAGTTTTCAAGAGAAACTGGACAAAGCCCTGCGCAATCTGCCGTGGCTTATGCAGTGTTGAGGAGGAGGCTGGGATAAAGGCTTCCTGAGGTCCTTTCCCACCTCATTATGTGATTCCAGTGCACGACTTCAGTTTGAGTGTTCCTACCACAGTGGCAGACTCTGTTAAGTCTGGTCTAGCAGCAGCGAGTTCCATTCTCCTAGACTGCCCTTCGGAGTCTTTCACTACCCACGAGAGTAAAGGAGCTCGATGTAGGGAGTCAGGCTTGCAGGAGGATGCTCCTTGGCAATCAGGGACCCACTGCATGACTCAGAGTGATATCAGCCCATTGTGAGATGCTCTGCCCAGGGGAGAGGAGCTAAGCATCCTCACCTGGCTATAATCTGGGGTTTGGGACACAACAAGCTGCCCTTACCCACTGGTTTCCAGAACCACAAGAGCTACCAGATATTTTCTACGGGATCTCCACTTCCACAAGACCATTTCATTGGGACTGCTACCACCACCATAACTAGCAGGGTGTCAGGTTGTATTTTGACTCTGTCAGTAGTTTTTCTTTTGTATTATTGAATGTATTTTTTTCCCCTTTTCCTAATAAATTGTATTTTTGAGGTGGAGTCTTTCACTGGTTTTGCTTTCAAACCAGAATTAAATGACATGAGCTTTTTAGCATTTTACAGTAACAGAGTTATCTTCTGGTCCATCAACATGTAGCTCACATTTATTTACTTAACTGAATCTTGGGGGTTAGAGTTAGCAGTTGGTCACAAGTACTGCACTGAGAACTAGAGTTTTTCCTTTCAGTGTCTGAATACCTGTAGTAATGATAACAATGTTCTGCAGGTACCTAGAGTTTTGCTTGCTTAACAAATAAAGTATTAAAAAGAAAGCAGGAAGAATGGTGGACCTTCAGTGTAGTGAATATGAAGACAGGTTTCAAATATGTGATCGTTTTACAAAGTGAATTTGATGTTAATTGATTTGGGTTAGGGGAGTAGAAAAATACAACAGGAAAAACAGTCTTTATGAACCAAAATAAAAATGTGTGAGAAGTAATGAGAGTGGTCACTATTAATCAAGTTCAAAGTATGACATAGTGCTGCTGAAATGGTGAGTGTAGAGCTGTAATGAAATTCCAGTGGAAAAGCAGTGTGGAGTCTCATTTGGAAAGTCCTTCAAGCAAAGACAAAGAAAACCACAGAGAAAGAAAAAAAACTTTAAAAGAGAAAGGTTGCTAATCTTACAGTGACAGGACAGAGGGCAAAAATTATCTCCAGTCACATTCACTTGCCAATTTAAAATATACTGGAATTAAATCCTTAGGATTTAAAAATGGCAAAATCAGAGATGTTAGAACTGGTTGCAATATAATAATAGATTTCTTTGTTATGAGTATATGTAACATTTGGAAACTATTCACCAGGGACTGTGTCACCAACTGTTTTCCAATAAAAAAAACAACCTGCTCTCTCCAGCAGTAGTTGAGAGATTATATCTTTTTAAGTGAACATTTAGACATTTAATTAGAAGATAAAAATGACTGTTTTGAAGAAAATATTCATGAAAATTTCACACATCCAAAGCAGAATGTCAGTAATTAACAAATCCTAATGAAAACAAAAATCATCTGGAATAAGCCAGTCCAGACATAACTAAATGACCAAATAACCAGCTAACCAATCAAAGAACCCACAGACAGACAAACTGAAGACACTGAGCTATCTGAAGCTGTTTTCAGGGCATTGCCAGCTGTCCCTGCCTAGTTGATGACTTCTGGTGACCTTTCCAGGCCTGTCTCCATGGCTACGGCTGCTCCTTGGGCTGGTCCTGCTTTTCAGAATGAATTTTGATTCCTTATTTTAAGCAGGATTTCTGCTTATAGATCTATTTACTCAGTTTGATTTCTGCTTTGTCCTAATCCATTTCTCTCTCATTGAGGGGAGGCATCTTGGGGGGGGAATTGTGTCAAAAGCCTTACAGAAGTCCAGGTAAGTCAGCAGACAGCTCTGACACATCTTCCAAGATAAGCAAGTGGTGCACAGCACCCACTTTCTCAGAAGCTCTTCCACCATCACAGCAAGATTTCCTGTGTGAGGAGGTGTTGCCAAAATGGTCCAGGGGCTCCAGAGGCTCTCAGCTGATGGTGGGGTGTGGGGGTCAGGCAAGGACATTAGAAGGAGGGGGAAGTAGGAACTTTGTCAGAGAAATAGATTTTATTTACTTTTTCTTGGTTAAAGGGTTCCTGGGATCTCTCTAGCGCCACCATCAGAGCGGCCTCTTGCTGGGCTAAAGAGAATCCTGGGATCTGGGGGCTCTCCTCTTTCGGACACGCTGGGGATCCCTGAGAGAGTGGTTCCTGCCCTGGCCAGGAGCAGAGGGGCTGCAGATGCTGCCCTGGGCAGATGGACCTGCCACTGCTGGTTGCTCTGGGTCCTCCTGGGGCTGGTCCACCTCTGCAGGGTCAGGCATGGGTTGGGGACAGCTGTGACTCCCTTGGAGGCTGGCCTGTAACATTCCAGGTTCCTCCTCCATGTTGAAGCTTGCAGAGCCAGTGGCAGGAGTCCTCTCCTGCAAGCTAGTGCAGTTGGAGCTGCTGGAGCTGGTGCTGGCCACAGGCCTGTTGTCCTCTCTGGTGTGATGGAAGCGCAGCAGCCTCTGGGCCTCCTCGCTGCACTGGCCCACAATGGTGCTGATGATGCCATGGACCAGTGGTGCTGTGTGCCCGCTGAGGAGAGGCTGCAGCACCTCCACCAAGGCCTCTGCATTTGGACCATGGGCACAAAGGCTGTGCAGGATGGAGGCCTCTGCAGCCTCTGCCCTCCACCACTGGTCCCCATAGATTTCTGCCAGCCTCTCACACAGCCAGGGCTGCACAGGATCCAGGAGGTGCTGCTGTTGTTGGAACAGTCTTGCCCACACCTGGGGCAGAAGGCTACCTACAGGCTCTGGCTCTGCAGCTCCCTGCTCAGCTTGGGACAGTGTTCCCTGTGGGGAAGACGGAGGAGACATGAAAGGGCCATGAGGGCTATGGAGGAGACATGAAAAGGCCATGGAGGCTATTTTCAGCAAGGTGGAGGAGAGCTCTCCCTGCCTGTCTGTTGGTCTCTGGTGACTCTTCAGGACAGCTGATAGCAAATTGTATGTAGTCCTGTCCACCCCGCTCAGAAAACCTGACAGTCTCTAGTGGACTGCTGCAGAGAGGGCACGCTGGATTTCTTTTCGCCCACCGCAGGATACAGCCCAGGCAGAACTGGTGGTGACAGGGCAGAGCAGAAGCCACATCATTCTGAGTGTCCTGGCAGATGGGGCAACTCCACTCTGTCTCCGTGGCCATGTCTGCCTGTGGCAGCAGGAGGGGAGAGATGATGACCAGGCATGCTTGGCAGGAGCCAAGGATCAAGCCAGTCTGAACCCAAGCTCGGCTGGCACCAAAATTCAAGTAGTGAAGGATGAGACCTCATATCCATCCCCCAGTGATGTCACAATCCACCACTCAATGGTGGATGCCACAGAGGGACATCTAGCCCCTGAATATAAACAGAAAGGAGTGCAAAGTCACAAACCACTCCCACATGACATCATGATCCACCACCCAGCAATGTTATCCTCTATGATAACAGAGGATAATCCAGTGACATCACAATGGGACGTCATGGCACACCTTCATTCCCTCACACCTCGGCACACAGGTCTGGGACTACTGGCAGACATTGCCATGGAGAGAGACATGGGAGGCCAGCAGCCAGGCTGGGTAAGTGCCCTGAAAATAGCCCCCCTTGCCCAGTGCTCCTGGGTGGCCTCATGCCCAGGGGCTGGGCAGGACCAATCAGTTGAAAACGGCATCTTCCAGACTCTGTGTGGCCCTGGCTGAGACAAAGGCAGGATGGAATACACTGGGGCAGCTAGTGGCTGGCAGGGGATGTGGAGAATAGCAACCTCACAGTACAGTGGCAGAGATGCAGGAAGAAGCCGGCACACTGGAAGCCACCCCCACCAAGGCTCCTAGCAAACCCCCTTCTGTGCCTGTCGCTGCAGAGCAGGACCAGCCCCAGGGGGAGAGGATTTTCTCCAGTTTCAAGATAATCTAGATTCTCTTGCCTGTTGACCACAGGGAAACTGATATAAAAACAAATAAAAGGAAAGCAAGGTATAAAACAAGTTGGCTTGTCACAGACATCTTTTATGAAAAATCCTTTCCTTAGGTCCCCACAGCCCCTCCCATGGTCGCCCCTCCAGAAGAGCCCATGAGGGCTCCAGCGGCAGTGGCCCTGCCTTCACCTGCTGGACAGGTGGAGGAGATTGAAGCTGAGAACCATGATCAGCAAGCGGCACTGCCCCCACCAGCCCCCCTGGCTGTTCTGCCACCTTCCGCCGGCCCGGTCCCAGTTCAAGAGGATGCTGTAAATGGCGCTGAGACCGCAGGACCATCTTCGGAGCTGCCCGCGGTCCCGCTACCCCCAGCGGCGGCTCCACGGCGCCTGCGATCAGCCTGGCTTCCCCCCCAAGTTTTTCGGGCTGTCCCGAGGCTGCCCCTGCGGGGGGAGCAGCGACAGGGGAAGGGGATGCCAGCCTGCCCTCTGGGGGAGGCATGGCTTGACAGCTGATTGCAGGCGCAGCCCGGCTGCTGCTTTCAAACTCAGCGTTTTTTGCGGGCCGGTTTGCGTTTGGTCGGGGTTCCCCGTTGGGGGTTGGAATGCCTGACTCCCCCTGTGCCCTCCAGCGGCAAGCGGGGGTGGCTCCCGGGACTTCTGCCTCTGGTCTCCAGCCCAGAGGGGGTCGGGGTGGTGCCAAGGGGCAGGAAGTGGGAACACTGGCATTTGCATTGCAGAGGTGAGAGAAACAGTGGACGGCAACCATCGCTCGCTTGCTGTGGGGACGAAACACCCCCTGAACGGGGGTGGTAGTCCCTGGGAAAGCTTCTCTTTCCCAAGTGCCAGTCTGTACCGGTAGTCCAGGGAGGAGGAAGCGTTCGGTCACTCATGCTGCCCAGGCATTGGCAGCAGGGTGCCGGGTTGTGAGACCACAGAGCCCACCTCATGGGCTGGGTCTGGGCCGTTTGGCTCAGCTCCCTGGGCCAGGGCCACCACCCAGTCGGCCCCCACTGGGTTTGGGGGCTTTGCTTCCCCTGGCAGGACCTGGGCCACCATTCTGTGGGCTGGGTCTGGGATTCCTGATCCTTCCATGAGGGCCTGGCCTCCTGCAAGGCCTCAGAGGCTCCTCTCTGCTGCTGCTCTTTCAGGGGAAAAAAAAAAAAAATTAAATAAAAAGAGTTGAAAAAGCTAGTAGAGCTAGTAGCAGCTCAAAAGCATTGAAGAGCCAAAAATTAGCCTCAGCTCAAGTGGTTCAATAAAGGGCTGTGGCCGAGACATTCTAGAAATTTTCTCAAAATTGTTTGATAACTGTCAGTGGATTTTTGATAATCATTGATGATTTTCTTTAGCAGTTCTTTGTTTCAGGATTCTGCAAGCCTGTTTCAGGACCAAAAGGGAATTTCAGAGATGTCAAAGAGGAGCATCTTCAGTCCATGGACTTTTCCCTGAAACTCAGCTGTTTGGACTTGAAGCAATGAACTTTCTTTGCATTGTTTTTTGCATTTTCCTCTATTGCAAGATTGTTTTAGTGATATGATGGAATTGGATGTTCTACAAGTGAATTATTTCCCTGCTCATTCCACATCAGCACTTGATTGGGGTTTTGATTGGCAACAGATAACCTGTCAAGTGTTTGTTCTTTCCTCTGCATGGGCACAGCAGACAAAATTACAAACACTTTTCTTTTTAATTTAATTAAAATAAAAAGGGTGATATGTCACAGACATCTTTTATGAAGAATCATTTCCTTAGGATTTTTCCTCCTGAGAAGCTGAGAGGCCTCAGGGACAAAATGTAAACAATGATTATCTGCTGCTGTGGAATGCAACAGGTGGATCTGTGATTGGTCTCATGTGGTTGTTTCTAATTAATGACCAATCACAGTCAGCTGGCTCAGACAGAGAGTCCGAGCCACAAGTCTTTGTTATCATTCTTTCTTTGTTATCATTCTATCTTTTTCTATTCTTAGCTAGCCTGTCACTAAAGGACACAAAAGAACACAAGTTCACACCGCTGTTCTCAAGGTGAAGAAAAAAGGGAAGTTTATTTTCTGACTCCAACATTTATAGTTTTCCAAAAGTGACAGCGGATTGGAGGGTGACAGTGACACCTCTCCAATGACACTGGTCAACCCAACAGTTAATCAACTTTCTCCTCCTCCATAAAGGAATGCAAAACAATGAGTTATTTACAGAAAGTGTGTGAGAAAGTTCACTACAAGAATGTCAACATCACAAGGCTTAGAAAATCTTAAAAAACCAGGGTGACATCAGCCTTCTGATGAAATCCTTTCTTCTATTCTTTTAGTATAGTTTTAATAAAATATATATCATAAAATAATAAATCAAGCCTTCTGAAACATGGAGTCAGATCCTTGTCTCTTCCCTCATCCTCGGAGCCCTGTGAACACGGTCACATTGGTTTCTACTAATGAGGCTTTGATTACACTCATCCAGTCTCCGACTTCCAGTGTCTTTAAAAAAATACTCCTTTAATGCTGTCAAATAAATTATTTCCATATCTAACTAGCTCAATAACCAGCTAACCACTTACCTACTTAACAGCTCTCAGAAAAAATCACATTCAATTAAGTTATGATATAAAAGTTAATCATAGTCAAAGGCTTCAGCTACTTTTCACATTACACAGGAAACCATGTGTCTTAGTCCTGTTAAAATCTGCTCGAAGCTGCAACTTTGGACTTAGTATCTGCCCAATTTATCTGATGCATACTGGATAAATTCAATAGCCAATAAAAAGAAAACATATGTATGAAATAAACCTGGCTAAAAGATGCATTGCATCAGATATATATCACTAATACTTTCTGAAAGACTAAATTTGGTGTGCAATAATTCTGAAGTTCATCAGCTGCCTACATTTTTCTGTTCTTAAAATGTAAGATTGTACTGCTCTCAAAAGTAAGAACCTTCCTCAGGCTTTTAAGTAAAAGGTTGTTTGCAACATATTACTTCAAACAAGAAGTGTTTCTCAAATATTTTACAAAACTTAGGGAAAATGTTCTCTTCTTGCAAAATTCACATTCCTGTACAGAGCCAAGCCAATTTTGCCTAAGCAATTATAATCATTCAAACTATTACTATAACTTTCTACACTACAAAGTACTCCCAGTCAGCTGAATGTCAGCACAAGGGTACCAGCCCTGGGCAGGAGCCAGTGCAGGGCCCTTCCTGCAGGAGGAGGGATCAGGCCCTGCTTGGTAACTTTCATTTTGGCGACTTCTGTTGAACAGGTAAGAAGGTCAAAATGAAACATTTTCCAGCTGTTTTCCTCTGCTTTATCTTTTTAGGCACCAAAGCTCTGTGCTGCAGGTGTCCTGGGTGTGTGCAGAGCAGTGCAGCCCCAGAAACCCCTTGGTTTGCCCACAAGTTGTCATGCCTTGTTCCCAGGTGTGCCCAGCTGTGGCAGGAGAAGGAGCCCGCAGCGCAGTGGGCACCGTGCCCTGCCCAGCCGGGGCTCTCTGGCACAGAGCAGCAGCAGCGCCAGCACCGTTCAACTGCTCCTGCCTTGGCTTCCCCTGGGACACAGGAGCCTCTGGAAATCAGCACCGCCAGTCGCGTTCCCAGCTTGGAGCAGCTGCTGCTGCTGGGCAGATGCTGCCAGTTCGACTGCTTCCAAAGCAGTAGAGGTGCAGACTAACATGAACAGGTGTGGAGAGCTCTGTGGACAGTTGGCTAGCTGAGAAAGGTCACGTCTACATAATACCACTGGTTAAGCAAGAAGGAGACAAGTCTAGGAGTCAGCAGTCAGTGTCCAGTAGGGAAGAGGATCTTTGATCTCTTGCCAAAAATATGAAGAATAGTTTCAGCAGAATAACCACAAGAATGCAGAAGTAGTAACAGAATAACCACATGAATGCAGAAGTAAGCGTAGTTAGCTGATAAGTAACTAACCAATAATGAGCTCTTCTTTGCAATATGTATGAGCTTCATTAACACCAATATAAATATGTGTGACTATCAATAAAGTTCGAGACTTGCTGATCACTCATATTGTGTGCCGCATTTCTCCTGCCGATCCAACAAACAGGAGTCCTGGGAACGTCACCTGGGAACGCCCAATAAATATGCAAAAATGTGGGAGGATTTTTTAGGAATTATTTCAGCTGTTATGCCAACAGTGGTTTCTCTCCTAGTTCTGTGCAACACCTCGGGTCCTTTTCTGAAACCAGCAGTCACTGCTGGCTGCATTCCCTGGTTGCTGTCAGTTGCACCTCAAAGCAGGGTTTTGTGGGCTCCAAGTTCCAACTTTCAGGATGGAGCACCAAGCTGTGTTGTTCCTCTTGACTGACTGTTCTCTCTCCTTGTCACTGTGCTTGGAGCATCCACTTTTGCTATGAAGTAGGACATAGAAAACAGAGAATAAAAATGGCTTGGAAACTTTGCTGGGAACTGGATGCTAGAGCTTTCAGTTCTGTTCTTTTGAAGAAATAGCATAATTTTCTGAATGGAGGATGAAGTGTGTTTAGCAGGGCTTTGGGGGGTGGTTTTTATGTTTGAAACTGATTCCTGATCCATGATCTCGAAGAAAACATGGTCACCCTCTGAAAAGTTAAATTTTGGAGATGATAATATTAATAAGCAGGAAAAATAAAGCCTGTATTTTCAAAGAAATTGATCGTTCCAGGCATCTAGTCAAGCATTCTTGTGAACTGTCCTACCTTTCAGTCTGACGACCACAGAGGATTTGCATTAGGACAATGTGCAGTCTCCCAGATTCCACAGCCTGAGTTTGGCCAGCTGCTCCCTCCACTGCACTTTGTGGGCTCATGCACTGGCACTGGGGGTTAATGCTGGCCAAACGTCAGTGCACCCACAACACAAATCATTCACTCCTGGCTTTGGCCGCAGCTGCTCGCGGCGCTGGGATGACCCCCGGCAGCAGGGCCATGTGGTGCAGAGCTGTGAGCGCCTGTGAGGTGAGAGCGGGCCCGGCCTTGCCCGGGCTGGAGCCCCAGCAGAGCCCCGGCAGAGGCGGGAGCAGGCTGAGCCCCGGCAGAGGCAGGCTGGAAGGAGGCCCTTGGAGCTGCAAGAGGCAGCAGCCGGGCCCTGGGTGCCTGTTCCTGGGAGCGGGCGAATCCTGCGCTCTCAGAGCCCAGGTGGCAGCTGGCTGCTGCCGAGGGGAAGCGCAGCCGTGCTGGGCACAGCCCGGCCTGGAGGCATTGGCCGTCTGGAGTGTGCCCAGGAGCAGAGAAAGGCCAAGGGCAGCCGAGGGCCGCTGCGCTGGCTGAGGATTCCTCCTCTTCTGCCGGCTGCCCTGCAACTCCTGGCCAAGGTCAGCAGTGTGTGCAGCACTCTGGGCACCGGGGCAGGGAGCCGGGCTGCTCGGCAGGCTGGAGCACAGGGCAGCCTCCTTCAGGCCCGGCACTTCTGCCAGGGGAAGCGAGGCCAGCGTGAGGCAGGGACAGCTTGGCAGGGCATGTCTGCAGGAGCCAGCGCCTCACGCAGCTCTGGCAGGAAGCGCCTGCAATCCTGCAGTTCTGCACTGAGCCAGAGCAAAGGTGTGAGATGCAGAGTGTTTGGCAGAAATATTCAGGCCCACCAGGCCAGCCTGCTTTGTGCTCTCTGGCACACAGCAAGCGCTGTGCAATGCAGCTCTGAGCTGCTGGGAGAGAGGCAGTCGGGGATGTGCCTGAGGTGAGTCAAGGGCTTAGCTGAAAATGTAATTAGGATAATTGAAAACTGCAGATGAGTCGAGGGGCCAGCTGGGAATAGAATTGGGATAGTTGAAGATTTAATGTTTTAGTTAAGATATTAAAATTAGGTAAGAAGCTAAGTTAGTAATATAGCGAGCAGAAATCACGTACCTTAGTTAAAGAGTACCAAATTTATTAGGAACATAAAGCTAGGAGTGACAGGGATAGAGGAAGCAATTGTGAAGAAGCAGAGACCATAGAAATACCTTGCCTTAAGGATAATTGAACAGTTAGGAGAGGCTTGGACCATGACCAGCAGGTCAAAAGGTCTTGCCAACTGGCCATGGGAGAAGAGTTCACCATGAGGAATGATGCTGGCTGGGGGCTATTTACAGATGTGAATGAGACAAGGCTGCTATAGAAAGTGTCTCAAGCTGTTTATTTTTTCAGCATCAGTCTCATTACATGATTATGACAATGAGAAGATTCTAACAGCTCACAATCTAGGCAGCAGGCCAGAAAACTTAATGTTACAACTTACTTTATAAGCTTCTTGACCAATCAGACAAAGCAAAAGCATACTGACAGTAGTTCTATCCAATCACCATAAGCACACATACCTTTGGTTAAAACAATGCTTGCTTATTTTGAATACCATACCCGTTTGTAAGAAACAATGCACAGAGCTCCATTATAGCTTCAACCTTCCTAATATCTTGCTAGATAAACTTTCTGCAACTTAGAAAGCTATTCAGACAAGCACTAATACATAAGCTTATTGTTCTATTTGCCCTTGCCTTTTCTACAGTTTCAATAATTTTTCTGCTGACCTATCTCATGAATTTGCTTTAGCACTGTTCACAATTCTGCTGTATCTGAAGCCTACCTTTTGCAGCTTTCCTAAAACCCTCTAATTTTTATGAATTCCCAGAAGGAAGACGGCTTTCTTCCTCTCATACAACCACTCCCTCATTTCAAAATCCCACCAACCCAGTTAAGGGAGTACAATTGTGCAGCTGCAATAGATACTCAGCTGATAAAAATACGAAGCAGGCAGGTAATAATTCTGTATTATGGGTCCTTAGGAACCTAATGTAAAACCTTTTCTGTAGAAATAGAGAGCAGGAGTCTGCAACTCCTTGTACGTGTCTTTGGAAACTAGCTCACATGTATCCAGCACTGCAATAAATACCCCTCTTTTCTACTATAATTAGTTGAAGAGTCGTGTGTCCGTGCTTCAAGGGTTATGCTGGAGTAGTGAACTGATTTGGAAGGGAGCAGAAGAGTTTCAGCAGGCAATTTTTGGAAGAGATGGAAGGCTCTTGTGACTGAAGGGAAAGCCATTTGGAATGGAGTAATGATCCCAAAATCGATACAATTGTAACTTTGTGTCTGAATTAAAATCAGAATTATTATAGATAGCTTCATGCAATTTGTCTAAATTTATCAAAGTCTTCATTCTTCTTTGGCGAATCTGTGTAAAAGATATAGTGTGTAACTTATCTGGAAGTGCAAGGGTAGCATTATGTGCTAGTTGTTGGCTCATCTGTAAGACTTGATCAATGCTCTTAGCCTGGGCAGTGGCAGTAGCCCAGGGCCCCTTGCCAAGTAACTGTTGTGCTGTTAAACTATACAGAGGATCACCCTGCACTCTGGGTCTTGCTGCTTCTTGAGCACACTTTTCCTCCCAGCTTTTATGAAACATCACCTGCTGATGATGTGGCATTCTAAGTCTTATTAGGGTATGCATATCAGCTGGAATTAATGTGTTAGATGGAAAAATATACTGCAGAAGTGACTGTGCAGAAGTTGGGATTTTCCACCAAATTGTGAAATTGCAGCTCTCAACTTTTCTAAAATCTTCCAAATGAAAGGTTCTCAAAGTCTACTTGCAGCATTAGTTACTGCAGGAAAAGCTTCTACATCATTTGAGAGAAAAGTCCCTTCTACAATAGCTTCTGGAAGAACTTTTTTCTACTTTCGTTTCCAAGCTGCTTCTATTTCAGGGTCACATTCCAACTCTAATTCCACATTCTTTACAGTGTGAGAGGGAGGATTTTGTTAAACCGGCTCAAATGCTGGCTCAGAGACAGAATGGAGGAGTTTTGGCAAGACAATGGCCATATTCAGCCAATGCACAATCCAGCCTGCTTGTAATAATGGACAATGAACACGTTCACAAAGAATGAATTATGGACATATTCAGAAATGGGCTTGGTATATCCTTGAAAAAGATACAAGAAGAAGAGTCATCAGGACTCAGCAAGTTTGTCAGCAAGCTTGGGAAAGTGAGCCATGGGTGGGCCAGACAACCACAGTAAGACGTGTGAAAAATTAGATGATCCAATCAGCATTCTATTTTAGACACATGAACAGCTAGGATTAACCAATCATGTATTAGCTAGAGACACGTGGACAGTAGAGGTTTATTATAAATATAGTCTTTTAAAGGATAATAAATTTGGCTTTGCTGGATCATATTGGTTATGGTGTGATGTCCCTGAACCTCTGCTTCCTGCATTTCTGGTGGAGAACGCAGGCAGACCCAATGTCGTAGCCTAGTGGGAATCAGGGGACATAGCAATACTATATGGAGTCTGCATCCAGTTTCTTTTAAAGGACCTGAAGATCATGCGGCAACTGCAAAACCATTTGTCATCAACAAAAGCCAAATACTTGTTTGGGGGAGAGACATTTTATCCCAATGGGGTTTAAAATTAGAAACAAATTTTTAACAAGGGCCACCGATGAGCGTGGTGCAGTTAGATTGACCTGGACATCAGACAAGCCTGTCTGGGTAGATCAGTGGCCCCTTCCAACTGATAAATTGACTGCACTAGAAACCTTAGTAAATGAACAGTTACTCAAAGGATGTACTGTCCCCACAAACAGCCTGTGGAATACCCTCATATTTGTTATTTAGAAACCTTGCAATGATAAATGGAGACTACTCCAAGATCTAAGGAAAATAAATGAAGTAATTGAGGAGATGGGACCATTACAGCCTGGCTTACCATCACCAAATATGATTCCTAAGGATTGGGCGCTAATAGTCGTTGATTTGCAAGACTGTTTTTTCAGCGTCCCTTTACAACCAGAGGATGTGCCAGGGTTTGCTTTTTCAGTGCCCTCAATTAACAGACAATTGCCATTGAAGAGATTTCATTGGACCGTATTACCACAAGGCATGCGTAACTCACCAACCATTTGTCAGTGGTATGTGCCTAAAATCCTTTCACCTATTCGAGAGAAATTTCCTCAGTCTGTGATATTTCATTACATGGACAACATACTGGTTGCTGCACAGGATGATGTTGCCCTAAAAACTGTTACCACAGAAGTAATTGCTAAAATGCGTGAGGCTGGATTACAAATAGCTCAAGATAAAATACAGCAACTTCCTGCTTGGCAGTACTTAGGCTACAGAATTACAGTGTACAGTTGTGCCGCAAACTGTACATCTAGAAGACAGCCCTGCGACGCTACGTGATCTCCAGAGACTCATTGGATCCATTAACTGGATTCGAACTCTCCTAGGGATTACCAATCAAGATTTAGCCCCTTTATTCGAGTTACTAAAGGGAGACAGAGATTTAAACTCCCTGAGAGAACTAACAGGAGAAGCAAAAACTGCTTTGGCCAAAGTGTCTGCAGCTTTACAAAGCCGCCAAGCCTATCGATACCATCCAGAACTACCCTTTCTATTTGCAATCTTAGGGGAAAGTCCACATCTGTATGGTCTAACTTTTCATTGGAACAAAAGTTTGTTTGACCCCTTATTGATTTTAGAGTGGGTTTTTGTGCCTTACCAAATGTCTAAGACCATAACTACAATCCCTGAAATCCTAACACAGTTAATAATGAAAGCTAGATCTCGGATTTTATGCCTTTCAGGAAAGGACTTTACTGTTATGTTTATACCTGTTACTTTTTTGTACTTAAAATGGCTCATTCAGCAGTCTGATATTTTTCAAATTACATTGACGGGTGTTTCAGGACAAATCTCAGTTCACTTTCCGAAACATAAGTTGTTATACTTTTCTTTTAATCTAATTCCTAAACCTTTGAGAAGCCATACCCCTCTTAACACTCTCACCATTTTTACAGATGGTTCCAGGAAATCAGGAAAATCAGTAATTACATGGAAAAATCCCCTCAACAACAATTGGGAGTTGGATAAAGAAATCATAGAAGGATTGTGACAAATTATGGAACTCGCTGCAGCTGTTCGTGCTTTTTCTAAGTTCCTCATTCCTTTTAATTTAGTTACTGACTCCTTTTATGTTGCAGGTGTGATGGAAAGAGCAGAAGGTTCCCTCCTCAAGTTTGGTTCTAATGAAAGGTTGTGTAAGTTACTTAAAACATTAATCTTCTTTCTTTCCCTAAGAAAACAGCCTTATTTTGTGACACACATCTGCTCTCGTACCACCTTACCTGGGTTCATGGCCGAAGGTCATGCCCATGCTGACCACCTCACGATGCCCATTCAAATCACCCTCCCAAACTTTTTTGAGCAAGCTCGTTTGAATAATTCATTTTCTCATCAAAATGCTGGCAGTCGGATGTAACACAGTATCCCTCTTTTGGCCAGTTCAAATATATACATGTTTCAGTCAATAGTTTTTCAGGAGCTCTGTTTGCTACTTCACACAGGAGAAAAAGCTCGAGACATTATCAAGCACTTTTGACAAGCTTTCTCATCGTTAGAAATGCCTCAAAAAATAAAAACAGATAATGGGCGCAGATATATTTCACAAAAAGTACAACAATTTTTTAGTTTATGGGGCTAAATCATGTTACCAGTATTCCCCATTCCTCCACAGGAAAGTCAATTATTGAGAGAACACATAGATCTTTAAAAATCCCTTTAGAAAAACAAAAAGGGGAAATAGAGGCCTTATCAGCAGTAGAGAGGCTATCTAAGGCCATATCTGTTTTTAATTTTCTTAATAATTCATTTATGGAACCATTACTGCCGATTTTTCTGCATTTTAGCAACTCCACCCAAGCCAGGCTGAAGGAGACACCCCCAGTTCTAATAAAGGACCCAGAGACTTCACAAATCTCTGGGCCTTTTCCACTAATCACATGAGGTAGGGGATACACTTGTGTATCCACAGGTGCAGGACCCAGGTGGATCCCTGCTAAGAACATTAAACTGCATCTATAGCCACTGCCGGAAACAGCAACAAAACCAGAAGATCAACACAAAGAAAAAGGAGACAATAGAAAGGGGAACTCCAACATCACAATGAAGACTTGGATCTCCCTGTTTATCTGTTACAGCCTCCTTCTCTATGGTGACACTTGGATAGTTTTACAACCAAAACAAAATGTTTGGATAACACTTGCTAAATCACAAAGCAAGACACCCTTTGCCTTTCAGTTGCTAGCCCTAGTAACCCCTTCTCCACCTGTTTAGTTGGATTACCTACGGATGTGTGGCCGATACCGGTGGATACCATCCGTACCTTAAAAACCCAAGGACATAGGACAAAGGTAGTAAAACCTAATCCAGTAGATGACCGGGATCATTGGATCAAAAGGCTGCCATATACACCAAATGAACCTCAAGAACTAGAGCTATTGGGGTCGGTAAAAATGGATTACTGCATCAAATTTTGGTTTATGAGTAATTGGAGAGATGTCTCATCAAACAACAAATGATATTGAAATGGAACTCTATGGTGCAATTATACTGCTTAGGCTTGGTCCAAAACATACCCAATTTAATTGCCACCAGGTGTCGGGTCCGGCTGTCTGTCTCTGCCCCGACACGGGTAGAGTGGTTCTTGGGTGGCACGCGATGCAAAGGACGAGTCTGGACTCTTCAGCTTTTCGATCTTCAGGTTGTTTATTATTTCTTATCTACAAGATTTTCTGTCTGCCCAACAGAGGTCTGATCTGCAAGCAGTCACAGGCACTCTCTGACCACCCACGGGGTGGTCATGTCTTTTTATACTAAAATCTACGTACACAGTATTTACCTCTATTTCCCAATGCTTTTCACCCATGTTAGCAAGTGCGCCTTCACCATAAACCAATCCCCAAGTGCCAACATCATCACAGGAGATGGAGGACAAGAAGAAGAAAGAAGAAGGACAAGACACACCCTGATCCCTCCATCTTGTCTCCATAACCCCCCTGTACCAAAAACCTTAAAGTCTATATCTCACCCTCTAAATGTGTCTCTTTTACATCTTGTACTCTAAAGTGATTCTCTTGTCCTCAGACTCTTGTTACTTCTGTGGATGGATCAAAATCAAGCCACCAAACACTCTTGGCAACATTCCAGGATTTTCGAGACCCCCAAGGGTTCTCCTGGCATCTCTGGACATCGGGAACGATGTGCTGAGATCCCACAACCAGGCATGGTTTTTATTTGTGGAGATATGGCTTGGTGAGCCATACCATCTAGAATAGGAGGTGGCCCTTGTAGTTTAGGACGTCTTACTATGTTACCACCCAATATCACCATGGCGCACAAATTGATTCAGGCTAAAAGATCTACTCACCATTTTTAAAAGGATCACAATGATAAGATTACCTATTGGACAAAAACGACAGAAATTGTGATGTCTTCTTTGCTGCCATGGATGGCTGCCACAAAAGCTTTAAAGCAATTAGATGGGATTGGATGCTGGCTAAGTAAACAGACTAATGCTACATCGATTGCCCTCAGTGAACTGCTAACTGATGTCAACACTGTGCGACATGCCACTTTGCAAAACAGGGCAGCAGCTGATTTTCTTCTTTTGGCACATGGACATGGTTGTCAAGACTTTGAGGGTTTATGCTGTATGAATTTATCTGACCATAGTGGATTGGTTTATCATAGCATAAGCCTTTTGAAGGAAGGAGTGGATAAACTTAATTGAACAAGGAAGTGATGGGATTAATAGCCTTTTTAAAGGGTGGAACCTATCGTCCTATGTAATCTCTGTTATAAAGACAGGACTGCTCGTCTTGCTGGTGTTGATGCATACAGGATTCTAAGTTTACTGTTTTCCACTTTTCTTTCACCTTCCATGCCCACACCCTATGTTCTGAAGGGTAGAGCACCGTTTTTTCATTATTTAATCCTAGTGCAATGACAGGGTGGATAATGTAAACAGTGGCATTACGTATGGTGAGCACAAAGGCAGTGGCCACATTAGAAGCAGGATCAGAGGTGAAATTTACCATAGTCCACCAGGACTGAAACTTCCTTTCAAAATTAATCACATTATCCCAGACAACTTTCCGAATTTCAGCTGGAAAATTACCTTCACCCCCTTCCCATATGATCAGAGCTGCTGTTGCCTGCATCCATAACTGTGCTTGTATACTACTGAAAGCTAAAGACACATTATCTTGAACTGTACTAAGCACTTCTACTATTAACTTGTGGTCTTGGTCCCTGGCCTTTTCCCACTTTGGCAGTATACTTTTGAAATCTGCCACTGGCTAGTTCCTAATGCCAACAGAGATGACTGTAAAGGCTGCTTCAATTTTGCTAGGCCACCTGCTGCAGTGGCCAGTTTATTCATCACTATTTCTCAACCGATTCCATTTAAAACTCTCAATCCTGTCCTTAATGTCTCAGTTAGATCCTTTCTGCTCCTGAGGTATACCTGTCTTTGTAACCATGTTGTCCAGCCCTCAAAGGATGTCCTTAGGAAAGAGGAGCAGGCTGGTTGGATTTTGAGATGTTAATTTGCATTAGCAATTCAACACACTTGAGAGACCATTCTGGATTGAACAATGGTTGTTGTTCACCCACATTCCTCACTACGTATGGGCCTATTTCATACACTTCAGGTTCAAGTTTGGGTTGGGTCTGAACCTAGTGTGAGTTGTATAAGGTCTTGCCGTTGTAAAAAGTGCAGTATCTATTTTAAATTTAAATGAGAGCCTGATAGCATCACGAGCCCAAAGGCAAATCACTTCTACAGGCTGTATTAAGGTGAAATTACACCAACAGTCTGATTTGCTTGGGCTATCACAAACTTCCTGGTGCCTGTATACAGGAGAGGTTGGGACACTAATTGCATCTGGTCTCTCATGAGCCATCTCGTTGACCATCTGGCCCCTATCTTGATTTCTTCTCCTCTGACCCCTTGAAGTGTCCACAGTTCCCATTCCTGCCATTGCTGCTCCTCATATACCTGACCCTCATGGATTACTACAGTGGATAGGTTTAATTCTTTCATCTCAGAAAGTTCTCCCATGGGTCCAGTATACTGATTAAAAGCCTGGGACCAAGGCCAATCAGCATCACTTTGGATAGAGGTACTCTCTAATTCTAAGACTCCAGTTATAATTATATGCAAAACAATTCTGTAAATGAAATTACAAACTACACCCGGCCGCAATATACTCGTTTTGCCTGAGTAAGTTTTAGTCTCAGTTCCTTGTCTCCTGGTGTCACTCTCCAAGGGGCTTCTGGAGCCTTCTTCACTCAAGAGTGGTGGATCCAGGCATTCTGCTCCTTGATCTTGATTGCAGTGAAGGTAGTGAGAAGGGTCCCTGGAATGGTCCCTTCCACTGTGGTTCCAAAGTCTTTTCTGTAAGAGACTTAACATATACATAATCCCCAGGCTGTATGCTATGTACTGCTCCCTCTAGCTCCCTGCTCCGAGTTCCAGACACATGTTTCTCAATTTCTCTGAGCTGTTTGTTAAAGCCACCATGTTGGTGGCCAATGTTAGCTCCCAAGTGTGGGTGGACATTCCCTTTTGTATTCCATATGGTCTTCCATAAAGCATTTCAAAGAAACTCAGTTTTTCTTTAGCCCAAGGTTTAGTTTGAATTTGCAATAGTGCCAGTGGAAGAGCTTGGGGCCAGGGTGGATTAACTTCCTGCCCCAGCCCCTTTTCTTGGGAGTTCTAAAAAGTCAATTTGCCACTGCTGTCCAGGCCCATGGCCTCTCCCAGTCTGACCGAGTTTTGGCCTGGGGGTATTTTTGGGGTTAGTCTGGAGGCAAAGATCACACTGTTGGGTCACTTGAGTAATAGTGGCATATAAATTCCTGGCAACAACTCTCTCAATCAAGTAGGTGTTTAGGGCATCTATTCCCTAGTGTGCTTTCTGGTGTTCTTCCCTTACTAGTGACCACAATAAATGGGAAGGGATTACCAGCTTTCCTTCAATGGTAGCCCACCCTTCTTGGTTATATGACCCTTTTTGATCTTCAATTAGTTTTCTATCTTTCTTATTATATTCTGGCTTACCTTCAAGGGAAATTTGTCCATCTGGAATTAGGGCTCCTTCAATAGTTACCTCACTTTTTGCTGCTTCCTTTGCCTCTCTATCCACCAGCTCATTTCCTTCTTCCAATTCTGAGCTCTATCTCTAGTGTGCCTTAATATGCATAATTGCTACCTTTTCAGGCAGCTGAACTGCTTCCTGAACAGCTTCCTGAACTGATTATCTCTTGTCCGTGTTTAATATTCTTTCCTTGTGAGGTAAGCAGTCCCCTCTCTTTCCAGATGACTTCATGTGCATGCACGACTCTGAATGCATACCCCGAGTCTGTATAGATGTTTATTCTCTTTCCTTTTGCCATTTCCAAGGCACAGGTCAGGGCAATTATCTCGGCCTTCTGCACAGAGGTGCCTGTTGGTAAGGGTCCAGGTTCTATTACCTCTCTGCAGGTGGTCACTGCGTACCCAGCATGTCACTTTCCATTGGCAACGTAGCCACTCCCATCAGTGAACCAGGTCTCTGCGTCATCCCAAGGAGCGTCCTTTAAGTCTGGGTGGCTGGAGTAGGTAGTTTCAATGGTCTCCAGGCAATCATGGTGTACTGCTTCTCCTTGATTTCCACTGAGAAAAGAAGCTGGGTTGACAATATTAGTTACCACTATCTCTACATCATCTTGCTCTACCATGATGGCCTGGTATTTCAGGAACTTCTGTGGTGAAAGTCAGTGGCTGCCCTTTACTGCCAGTACTGTGGACACTGTGTGGGACACTAGCACAGTCATTTTCTGTCCCAGGGTAAACTTGCGTGCCTCTTGAACATTCAGCACGACTGCTGCTACAGCTCTGAGGCAACCTGGCCATCCTTTGGCTGTTGCATCTAGTTGCTTAGGGAAGTAAGAAACTGCCCTCTGATATGGACCCAAGTCCTGAGCCAATATTCCCAGGGCAATTCCTTGTCTTTCATGGGAAAATAGAAAGAATGGTTTACTTACATCTGGAAGTCCCAAAGCTGGAGCTGACATGAGGGCACTCTTTAGCTGGTGAAAGGCCCGTGTGGCTTCCTTTGTCCACTGGAGATCTGTGTTTCCATTGGCAATAAGAGCATAGAGGGGTCTGACGAGCAATCCATCATTATAAACCCACAGCCAGCACCACCCTGCCATGCCTAAGAAGGTTCAGAGTTCCTTCATTGTCTGGGGTTTCGGGGTTTGGCATATGGCTTCTTTGCGAGCCTGCCCTAAAGTCCGTTGCCCAGTGCTCACCTCGTACCCCGGGTAGATTATTTTCTGTTTCACTGCCTGTCCCTTTTTCTTTGATACTCTGTTTCCTTGGAGTCCTAGGAAATTCAAAAGGCTTACCGTCCAGGCCACACATGCTTACCTCCAAGTGGCTACTAGATCATCCACATACTGCAAAAGCCTTCTTTCTTCCTGTGCATCTTCCCAGGACTCTGGATCTTTGCAAGTTGCTCCCCAAACAGAGTGGGGGAATTTTTGAAGCCTTGAGGAAGCACAGACCATGTGAGCTGGGTTTTGCACCTGCTTTTAGGGCTTGCCCATTTGAATGCAAAAATTTTCTGGCTGGCTTTTTGGATAGGGAGGCAAAAGAAGGCATCTTTCAGGTCTAAAATGGTAAACCAGGTTAGCTCAGGTGTTAGACAAGTTAGTAAAGTATATGGATTTGCTACCACAGGATATAAATCTTCTGTTACTTTATTGACAGCCCTCAAATCCTGTACTCTCTGGTATGACCCATCAGATTTCCGAAAGGGTAAAATGGGAGTATTGAAATCAGATTGGTGTAATTGGCATATTCTTTCAATAACCCTAACCATAGAAAATTTTCAATTATTGGGCTGATTCCTTCCCTGTCTTCCTTTTTTAAGGTGTACTGCCTAATTCTCACTGGTTGTGTCCCTTCCTTAAGCTTAATTACTACGGGGGAGGCATTTTTAACCCTCTCTGGTACATCAGAGGCCCATACCCAAGGAAATACTTGACTTAATATCTCTTCATCAATTTCCTCCTTCATTTCAATAGCTGTTAAGGTTAAACTTAATAACTCTGTGTACTTCTGATCATTCACTTTCAGAATAACCTCTCAATTTTTGAATGTAATGGTTGCTTGTAACTCCAATAAATCTCTCCCTAAAAGTGCTTTTGGCAAATTGGGCATATACAAAAACTTATTAATACCCCATTGTTTTCCCAATTTGTACCTTTAAGGTTTGCAAAAATATGCCTTTTCAGACTGGCCAGTTGCTCCCCGCACTACAACATAATCATTCTCCACAGGTACTAAAGCTTTATTTAAAACTGAATATGTGGCCCCTGTATCCAAAAATTCCACCCTTTTCCCTTCTTTCCCCAGCCTCATTGTTATAACCAGTGGGTCCACTGGGGTAGAATTCCCCGGTCCTCCTCAGTTGTTTTGTACATGTGCAGCCACTTGTTGGTCACCTCGTCTCCGTTCTTGGCATTGATTTTTCCAGTGACCAGTTCTTTTACAAATTGCCCACTGGTTTCTGCCCAGCCAAGGTGGTCCTTGTTTGGGTGGTCCCTGATTGTGTTTTCCTTGCCTTTCCTCCTGTACCACTGCTACTAACTTTTTCATTCCTTGTTTATATCCTTCTTCCCGGTTACTAAATACCTTCTGTGCCTCTTCTTTGAGGTTTCTCCCTTCCAGCCTCTAGATATTCTGAAGTTTATGTCTAATATCTCCAGCAGACTGCCCCAAAAATGAATTAACTGGCTGATTCATCCCTATCTCCGACCCCAGATCCAATGATGTATGACAACGCATAGCATCCCTTAAAAGCTCTAGAAACTCGGATGGCGTCTCGGAAGGCCCCTGCTTAAGGGAATATATGGCAGACCAATTTATGGTTTTTGAAATAGCTCTTTCCACTCCTGTTGCTATCCACTCTTGATAATCTGCTAATTTCTTTACTTCTGCTGATACATTGGGGTCCCATTATGGGTCTTAGTGGGGGAAATATTCTTTACATCTGGCTGCTTGCTCTGGCAGTAATCCTCTGCCAAAGTCCCTGCTGTCTTTAAGGTCAGCTGTTTTTCTGTTTCCATGAAATCATCCAGTAGTAACTGGATGTCAGACCAATCTGGATTGTGTTGTTTGATAACATATTGTAGACATTTGGCAGTAAGTATCAGATTGATGCGATAATTCCTAGCAATCCTTTCCCATGCCTCTAAATCCAGAGTGGTAAATGGCACTTTAATCATTAACTTCCCTTCTTCTGGTCCCAATGCCTCTCACAGAGGGGTCTGTAACACTCTTGCCCCCTAGTTCTAGATGCAACTGGGATGTCAGGAGGGCGGTGGGTTCTAGTGGGTGTGCTTTCCCAGCCTGAGTCCTTCTCCTTTTTGGGGAAGTCCTCTTCCTCTTCATCCTCATCCTCAACCTCCCTTCCCCTAGGAGGAGCTTTTATCAAATCAAATGTATCTCATTCTTGCCCCACGGAATGATAAACCTTGTCTGATCTCATACACCATTGTCCTATACTGCATGCTGAACAACAATGCTTGATTTGCCTCCTCTTTGCTTTGTTTTCCTTTCCAAGAGCTAACACCAGTGGGTCAGAGGGAGCTCTGAGCCCACAGTCTCTTTGCCATTCCTGGTGATTTCTTGAGACAAAAAACATATCAGCATACGAAACCTCATTCCATTTACCTTCCAGTCTTAAAAACTACATTAACTGCAATAAGGTATTATAATCTAAAGTTCCAGTGGGTGGCCACTTTGCTCCATCCTCTAACCTGTATAATGGCCAGCGTGTGCACTGTTGAATTAGATATTTTTAATTCTCAGCGCCCCCCCTGCTGGTGACTTCCTTCCAGTGGGCCAAGATGCACCCCAAGGGGCTAGCCCGAGGAACTTCTTTGCTCTGGTTAGTTCCCATTATCTCCTTCTCCTTGTCCTTTCTCGTTTCCATCCAAACCTCTCTTCACAGAGCTTCACAGTCGTTTCCCAGTTTTCTTCCCACACACACCCCCAGGTGGCAGGTATCAGATGTGATCTTCCACACACAAGCTTTAAGATCTTAGGGTCTGAATCAGCTTGATCAGGAAACCTCAATTTACTCTCGGGGCATGTGCCCTGACGCTTATTAGAACAGCAATACCAGCATCTCTCACAAACTCCGCACTGCAATAATGCCCACACAGCGTGCCAGCCTCTCGATGCACCAAAGGCTCTCAGGAATTGCCTGCAGAGGAAGGCTATTCCGTTTATCACTCCAGGGAATTCTAAATCTTCTATGGCAAGTTGTTTCCAGTCCAGACTTACTATAGTACCAGCTGAAGTCCAATAAAGCCCCTCTAAATGAACTCGTTCATCTCCTCTATCTATCCAATAATTCACAGGATTCACAAACTCCCAGGTGTCAAGTCCAAACCACTGGGGCAGAGGAACCCCTTGAGTTCATGTAGCCATGGTTAAAGTGTGCACAATCTACACAAATCCCCACCTTTGAACACAATAAATGTCCTCACCCACGCTTCTCCACTTGCTCCACTTCTCTGCCCGGCGCTCCCTGCTCCCCAGCCTGTCCCAGCTGGCGCCTCAGGTCTCACTCAGCTGCTTCAGTGGCGGGTGGAAACCCCCCTGAACTGTAGGTATATTCACTTACTCGCTCTCTTTCATACACCACACACTCGCACAATTACAAAGACACTAACATTAACCACACAATGCATTTACCATACAATGTCCGGACACCACAAACACACACACAGGTTCACTTGACTCACCCCCAGAGTGGCCAGTGGTCGCTCTATTGAACAGTGAACCCCCGTTTCTAGTCCAGCTGCCCCATCGACTGGTCTGCCTGCTGGCACAGGAATGAGGCTGAGCACTCAGACGTCTTTGAGTGACTCATTCAGCCGTCCTATCTCTCTCTCCCCCAGGGCTCCTCAAGACATACCGTGTTTATCTCTGCACACCAGCAGGTTCTTGTCTGTCTCCGCAGGAGGCAAGCTGAGACAGGCGGAAGTCGTCCAGGAAAATCCTGGGGCACGCCTCAGGAGGTCTGTCTTCCCTCTGCCCCTGCGAGAACAGAGACAGTCTCCTGCCTGGCTCGCCAAAAAGATTTGTGGAAGCAAACAAACTTCACAACTTTTATGAAAGTTGTAAAGCCGGTGTGTTTATTACAGCACTGGACGCATGTGGGGACCACTCCCCTCAAAATACATGCTGTACCTCTGGGAACTCCAGATCCTTTTTTATCCCCCTCTCAAATACATATGCATGCAATTTCACAAGAGGTTCATACATATTCATTCTACTGTTTTCACATGGCATTTGATGCTAATTCTTCTTTATCAGAAAGAACTCCTGGGTCAGGCTGCCCTCTCTTGCAACAGTCTCTCTGTCTGCCCCCCTTATCTCTGTCCTTCGGCTGCAGCAGTTCCTCTGAGCATAGGTTTTTTACGAGAACAGGCAGTCAGACTAAGCAGCTACGTTTTCAAGCTACAGACTTAACTCAAAGATGTACATTTCACCTAAATCAAAATGGATTTCTACTCTGGGAAATTTCCACTCTGTCTCACAGGGGAGAACAAAGCACTGAAGGGAGAACCATCCAAATTCAGTGGATGCACAAACTTAGACTCAGTGGATGTGACCTTGGCTGTTGCTGGAACAAGTTGTTGGAGGAAGCAAGAATGGAAATGGAAAAGGGGTAATAAAAAATTAAATAAAAATATAAATAATAAAATAATAAAAGAAAATTGAAATGAAAAAGAGAGAGGAAGAAAATTATCCCTAATGATCCTTTTCTCCCAAGAGTTTCTGACAGTGGAGCACTGTTACAGCTGGCACCAGAGAAACAGGAGCAATTATTTCTTCAGTGAGGACTTTATCTATTGTGTCCACTCTGTCCTCCACTGCTCAGGCTCCATTCAGGCTCAGCAGCTTGTTTGTAAATCATCCAGTTTTCCTTCTTTCCAAAAGAGACTGATGACACAGTGTTTGGTTATCAGTTTCCCTTGGACAAAACAGAAGCTTCTTCCTGACTGACCTGCGTGGGAAGGGACCTGCTCTATAAATGCACAGTGCCAGAGGACCTCCACCACTTTCTGTACCTGTATCACTGTCCTAGGGTGACGTTATGATGCTTGTGTCCCCAGCTGTCTGTTCTGTTTATGCTGGATATTACATTCTGTGCCTTCAAGACTGGCTCTGGGAGCAAAGTGGGAGAAGAAACACAGAGTTTTGTTATCAGCCTCACTCACTCCTCCACAGTCTGCTGGAACACAGAACTCCACTGTTGTTGTCTGAACATGGACGGGGCAGAACACCGTGCTCCTTTTGCTTTTTCATACGTTAGTTAGTTAGTTAGTTAGTTAGTTAGTTAGTTAGTTAGTTAGTTAGTTACTTTAGCTGGCTGAGGCAGTCCGAGTTTTCCCTGGACTGTTTTTCTTTCCCTTTTCTTGGAACCGTTTGAACCTGCTCCAGACCGGGACCCTGGGAAACACCGAGGAAACATCGTACTCTGCAGCTTGCCGGGGCTACTCTGCAGCCTTTCCAGCGCCAGAGGGACTGATAACAGAGCGACCAGCCACCGGGGAGACTTTCTGAATTTGTCATCTCTTCAGAGCAGCAAATCAGTTTTGTCATCCGGTATTGTTCATTTTGTGTGCTGGGGAGTGCTTTGCCTGTTAAATAAACAGGTTCTTTCCACTTCTCTCCGAGGAAATCCTTCCCAAACCAGTTGGGGAGAGGGGCTGTGTGGGTTGTCTTTTTAGGGGGGCCACTTCTGAAGGTTTTCTCCCAAATTTGCCCTAAAACCAGGACAAGATGGAACAGTGTAAGTTGCAGTTCTGCTGCAAAGTTTGGACAATTGCTCACAAACGAATGATCTCTCTTCATCACTGCTTCAATCTGAACATGATTTATGCTAGTCTTATAGAAACAATTTAAAGAGAAAATCAGTTTAAACTGCTTCTGTACTCTCAATTTAATTGTTTTCTAACCAAGATATCAGAGACTTGGCCCTTTTTTAAAATAAAGGCAAACACAGAAAGGGTTATGCAGATTAATAGTTTTCCTTAGAAAAGGTGTGGTTATGCAAACTGTTTCTTAAAACTCACTATTTTCATTAGCATGCACGAGGCACAGGCGCAGTGCACTGCTGCGGACCCTCTGAGGAAGGCTCCCCATCTTCCTCGGTGGTCTCCTGATGAAGGCTGGAGGTCTTCATCGCCGTGCCCTTTTCACATTTCTCCTCTAGGCATGTGCAGTCTCTTGTTTGCTGTTTCAGTGATTTCCTCACTGTTTTTAGCAAGCTCTGTCCTTCATTTTTGCAAGTTCTGTTCTGTATTTCTTGCCACATTTCATCCTGTGTCTTTAGCTTCTGGCTAATTATTGCTAGCTTCTGTGTTGCTTACAATGTATCTGATTCTTGCCTGAGTATGCGCCTCACATTAACCTTTTAATCTTTTCAAATAGTCACAGTATAAAAAATCTAGGCCTGATTTTGTTGCTTAGCATTCTAAATTTAATACATTTTGATTTAAAAAAAAAATTAATAAAACTGAAATTACTGTAGCACAAATTGAATATCATTAAATACTGCTTATTACAATTTAACTTTAAACAAATACGACTTTTGCTTGGGAAAGTGAACACAGTAAGAGGGCTGAGGTAGTTAGGTCTGAGCAGCAGGCCTCAGCCAAAGTTGACTTATAAGATGAACCCTGGGCGTTATGGGACTAACACCATCATTATTGTTTATGCTAGCCGTTTAACACCAAACAAGTGCTTCAGAAACTTACACATAACCTTGTGTAAATATCTGCAAGAAATGTATAATTTTAAGAAATCTTCCCAACTGATATGAATAGAGGCTTGTTCATAGGGTATTTAAGGGAAACCTCCAGACAAGGCCTGGGCTCTGGCCAAGCCCCTGCCTCTGCTGGTCAGGAAGTGTGCCATCAGATCCACGTATTTCTATGCTAAAGATGTAATCAAGTCACTTTGGCTTGGTGATTTGGGCCTATAAAAGCTGGACCCACTTTTAGGGTGAATTTGGATACCTCAGCTACAGGTGAGGATTTTCCCAGCTGCTGGGAAGATTTCTCCAGCTCCTCTCTATGAAATGGGGCTCCACAGCAACTGGACTCTGGACATTGGTAAAGCGTTCAGGCCATTGGTGATGGATCTTTCTCAATCACTGTCCTGTCTCTCATATAGTAATGAGATTACCTTGCTTGTTTTTGCTTGTCACTAAAGTCAAGCACACAGTTTTATTGAATGTATTGTTTCACTTTTCTGTTGCCTTAATATTCCTAGTAAAATATGATCTTTCTTTCCATTGGTGTCTGTGTCCTTTAAAATACCCCTGTCAATTGACAGAACAAGGGCCTAAGACCTACTGGGATCAACGTTAGATTTGTTGAAGTTGCCTAAGCAATGGTTTGTGCCACTCATTTTTTTCAACAATAGCCCACATCTGTAGAAAAGGGGAACTTAAGCAAGTATCTTGAGTTTCCTGAAAAGAACAAAATTCTTGGACAGCAAGCAGCATTCCCAAAGAGCTAGCAGCAAACTGAAGATACCTTGATGAACGGATTAGTGAGATTATGAGCCACGTTTGCCTGTGATGGCAATGTTGCCTTTTTCCCAACCTGGAAATGAAAGTAGAGATAATTTTAGTAAGGAGATAATATAAAAATGGATCTTTATTTGGAAGTTTTCAGGGGCAGTTATGGAAGATGTCCACAAAAGCCCACTCCCTCCAGAAATGAGTACATATTTGTAGGTTTTAGGAAATTAGCGTAATTGATAAAAAGCACTAATTAGGACAACAAGTGGTGACGCAATTCCCCCCCAGGTCAAGTTCCTTCTCTGGAGTCTCCCCTCTTGGCACTGGCTGTACTTTGTCCATTAAAATGCATCTCAAAGAGTTGTTCTTGTGTGCCAGGAAGAACCAAGATGGCACTGGGGCCTTGGACCCCCCAGCGCTTGGAGCTCTGGAATTTGTTTTGTCTTTCTGCTTAGGGAAAGGACTTGGAAAAGTATTAGGAAAACTGGTGACTAATACAGTAGGATACAGAGCTACAAACATATATGCAAAGAATATAGAAAACACAGAAAAACAGGCAAAACCCAAATGGCATCAGCAAGGTCTTGGGCATGAACACGTATGTCCAGATGGCCTTCTCAGCCCTATTTCTGTGTATTTCTGGGAACCAGAGGAATCCTGCTTGAGCCTGTGCGGAGATGGATTTGGGAAGTAAAAATTTGTTTATTTTTTTCTCCTTGGGGCAGCTCCTGTTCCTAACATCAGCTAAGCCTCTCTCCACCATGATGCCTCTGTTGCAGCAAAACAATTCATGGCAGACAGAAGACACTGACAATTCCAGGGACATGGCTTTCTCCAGTGCCAGCTGTGAGTGGGAGTCAGAATAAAAACTCTGTAAACCACAACTCCATTGGAAGATTCCTTTCCTTTTCATTCCGTAAATAAGCTCTACATTCCTTTCTGAATTGTCAGTTGTTTGTTAAGGATGGGAACTTCTCTTTTATGATTTTTTTTCATGTGGTTTGGAATTGGATAAAGGTATCCTTGATTTACAAACTCCAAACCAAACTGCCTTTGAAATATGGCCCATGGGCAGTTTTTGCCCAGCCATGGTACTTCTAGATCAGAAAGCAAAGGCAATGGTATTTGCAGCCAAAACCCAACAAAGCCTGGGACAACCAAAACATTCTGGGGAGACACAGGCCTCCAGCTGTTCCTAGAAATCAATGGAGTTCCTGCCAAATGGTTCTGTAGCACTAAGTGCAATCTCTTTGCTTGGATCAGAGCCTTGCTCAATGGAAAAAACAGAAAGATCAGCCAGGGTGCTCCCAAAGGCCCATCACATCGTTTTTATTCTGTTCATCTGGCTTAAGTTTGCAACTCAATGTGTGGCTGCAGTTAAACTGATGAGGAGGAAAGAAAAACAAAACAAACAAACAAACAAAAAACACCAATAAAAAAAGAGCCTCATGGCAGGGCTATGACGTTCCACAAGAGGAATCACTGCTGTGCATTTCATGGACCTCTCTCAATCCTATTAAAGTACTGTAGTCCTGGTTTAAAATAGAGAGGTATGAAACAACTTTGGGAGACAGAGACTAAAATGGCTTATGGATTTTTTTTTTAAGAATGAGGAAAACTACCCAAAAGGTGTTTATTTATAACATTTTAAAATATACTACATAAAAATTAACCACTGCAATAAGTAAGAATTAAAAAAATAAGTGCTTTGGTATACAAATAATTGGAAACACAGAAATGTGAAGATATGAATGCATATTTTCATAAAAATATGAAATTACAGACAAAAGTCGCTGATGGTAGAGACAGGAATGTGACATACACACACACTGAGTCCATGCAGCAACAGCCAATGCTTATTGAATGGCTGTGGGAAATGGATTTGTGAAGAATTCTCACAGCCTGACAGAAAGCTCACAGTCTTGTACACCTGTATGCAAACACTGAGGTAAGGTGTGCTGACTTAGGAAGGCCATGGAATAGAGATGACATTGTGGAGAGAGAGAGAGACTGAACTAGAAACACGTTTCAACAAGTTTCAAAATATGGCCCTGCAAAAAGACTAGATATTTTAGAGAATTAGAACTGTGAAAGATGCATTGTAGCAGGACCATGTGGGGAAAAATCGAGGTGATTTGTGTTAGAGTTAATAGCAGCATTGTGTGGCAAAAGCTAATAGGTTGAAAAACATTTATAAGGTATTGTAACCAGGAAATAGGTTGGCTTCTGCTGGAATGGCATTGAGTTTTACATCTCTTGTGTCTCACTATTCATCGAGACTGATAATGGAATCAAATCTTTTTAAATGCCTTCCAGTTGCCCATCTCTGTAAAAGCTGGGAAAACCAACAAAAGGCACCCTCTTTTATAGGGGCTTCAAATTTCCCACTCTTACCTAGCTGATTGGACAAGGGTCTTAGCTCCACCAGCTCACTGGCCAATGATATGGGTGCATTCATGGTTCAAACGGGTTGGCTGAAGTCCCCTGTTTGAACTTGAATCCAGCCTCTCAGTAACACACCCGGGGACTTGTTTGCTTCTACTATCCAATGGATTAGGCTGGTTGAGTTGCTGTCTTGTTATGCCACATCATCTGTGCAGCTTTAGGCCACCTATAGCTGTCACAACCAAAAACTACATACACTTAACTATAATACAAAGGTTGGTACTTTAATTACTCCTTTTTAAATTGTACTTTAATTAGGTCTTTTTACATTGCTGGATTTTTTTTTCTTCTGAAGAGAAGCTAGGATACTGCTCAAGAAAACTATCACATCCAATAATTAAATTCCCTGATTTCTTCTGGTGCTGGGTAAGACCTTCAGGCTGAAAGACTTGACTGAAGGCAAAGAACTAGTTCTGTGTGGTTTTGTTGACTGAAGACCCAGTACCAGTTCTGCTCCCTGTCATATGGGAGGATGCACCCATTGATGACCCAGTACTGTTTCTGGTTGGTGTCAGGTTGGTGAATGTGTCCCTTGATGACCCAATGCTTGCTCTGCTTGGTGTCCCACTGGAGGGTATGTTGCTTGCAGACAAACTGTCACTTCTGTCAGATATCGCATGGGAGGATATGTCCATTGATGATCCAAAACTTGTACTTAGGTTTTGGGTCATCAGTGGACATATTGGACAGTCTGATGTCACACTGGAGGGTATGCTGCTTGCAGACAAACTGTCACTTCTGTCGGATATCTCATGGGAGGATATGTCCATTGATGATCCAAAACCTGTTCTGTCTGGTGTCACACTGGAGAGTGTGTTGGTTGCAGACCCAGGGTACGTTCTGTCAGATATCTCATGGGAGGATATGCCCACTGATGATCCAAAACCTGTTCTGCTTGGTGTCACACTGGAGAATGTGTCGATTGGAGACAGAGTGTACATTCTGTTGGATATCCCATGGGGGGCACACGTCCATTGATGATCCAAAACCTTTTTTCTCTGGTGTCACAATGGAGAATGTGTCGGTTGGAGACAGAATGTACATTTTGTCACATACCCCATGGGGGGACATGTCCATTGATGATTCAAAACCTGTTCTGTCTGGTGTCACAATGGAGGGTATGTTGCTTGCAGACAAACTGTAACTTCTGTTGGATATCCTGTGGGAGGGTATGTCCACTGATGATCCAACACCTGATCTGTCTGGTGCCACACTGGATGATGTGTCGGTGGTATACAGAGTGCGCGTTCTGCGTGGTACCACACTGGAGGGTACAGGCACAGTTCTGTCTGGTGCCACAGTGGATGTTGTGTCGGTTCCAGAAACAGTATAGGTTCTGAGTCTAAGCTCTCCCCTGTGTGCTGGAATAAAAAAAATAGAAAAACAAATCAAGAGCAAATCTACGTTTCCTGTTAAATACCTCTCACAAGGGTATGTATGTGAAGTACTTATAACTGTTTGCTTCTTAAGTGCTTATTTGAAACACATGGCACCTGATTATAGACACTAATCTTTAATAGACAAAGGACATTAGCACAAGTATCCTGCCCTCAGAAGGGTTGGAAAACAATGGCACTTTATTTGAAGTGCTACACAATACTTACAGAGATCTTTTATCCCTCATCATTATAATTCCAAGGCTGTGTTTTTTAATCAAGTAAACAAACTTATTCTACAGTCTCCCTGTCACTGTTATTGGGGAACACTTGCCCTGTTGGCCACAGAAGGGATTTATTTGTTTTTGGATATATTTCACTATTAATTGAAATCAACACTTAATGCTCTTCAAATATTAGTCAAGCATATTGTTGCAGGCAACATTTTAATTAAATTACTCTAATATTCAAGTATGTTACAACAGTCTGACAAGTTAAAAGTTCACATAACTAGAATACTGAGTATCAAACAATTTTTGCATAGAAAAGGCACTTTCTTTACCAAATAGCATGTGTGGGGTTGAACTAACGTGTTTTTGTAAACTTTGTCCTAAGTTACATAATGTGATTTATAATATAAGTTTCATATTGTTATTATTTTAAACTGCATGATTTGTAATATTTAGTTACAACTATTACTTGTGTAAGCAAAGACACATGACAAGGAGAGCATTTGTACTGGGATATGTGCATTCCTTGGCTATGTAGTAATGTTGGCAAGTGATGCTCAGTTGATTAAAATCAGGTAAGAATTGCTACTACTCCTGTAAAAAATTAGTTTCTGGGAGACATCACTGCTTGGTGTATTATAGACACTTCCAGATAAGTAAACACTGTCAGTATGCTTTTCTGTTTTGCCTGTACTGATATCTCCATTCTTTCATGTCTGCCATCATCTCAGTAGCTGGAAAATTCTCTTTTGTGGCATATGTTGGTTTTGCATGGGTTTATTTTTGGTCAGGAGGGAAGAAGCCAGCCATAAAAGTGGTATTTCTGTGAGGAGGTGCTAAAAGCTTCCTCCATGCCAAGCAAAACCAATTGCTGTCTCCCTCTGAGAACAGGCACACTGCTAAGTCAATTACAAAAGCTTGTAATGCCTCTATGGTAATTTATTTATGAAAGACAAAACCTTGGGAACTCTCTTTTTCTTCCTCGGAGAGGTGGGTAGGTGCCAGGGTCTTCCTGCTCCAGGGCTGGCCATGTGGCCAGGACGGCGCAGCCAAGATGGGCACAGCCAGGCTGGCGCCATGTGGTGCGGCTGTCTCGGTGTGGCTCACAATGAGCTTTATTTGCTTTGCTTAGCCGCTTTTAGCCAGCCATGCTGCCAACAAAGAGCCAGAAGTAGTGGCAGTGGATTTTTTTTCCCCTTTTTGGTGCGCCACATGAGGAGAGGCACTGAGTGGAGCTGGCAGCTGGCGCGTCCTGCATGGCGCCGGCGGGAGCCGTGTGATCAGTGTGAGGGGCATGGCGAGCAATTGCCCAGGGTGAAGCCTGCATGGGATCAACCTTTCAACGCTGCAGAGGTCTATAAAACTTTTCAATTGATAGAACTTGAGAACAAATGAACTTACGAACACTAATTCTCTCCTGAGTCAGAGAAAAAGAAAAGGGGAAGACATGCGAGGAGAACAACATGGCGACACTAAGGTTGGTGCAGAAGAGGGAGGGGGAGGAGGAGGTGCTCTGGGCCTCAAAGCTGAAATTCTCCTGCAAGCTGTGGTGAGGACTATAACACAACAATCTATTTCCTTGCAATTCATTAAGTGCGTGGGGGAATACAGAAATCACCTGCAGCCTGTGAGAAAAAGGTGGTCATCCTGGAACGTGTGGATGCTGAGAAGCTGTGATCAAGTGAAAGACTTGAAAGAGAGAGAGAAGCCTTGCTTCCAGAGATAGAAGAAAAACACCTTTGCTTTCATACTAGAACAGCTTATCCTTGAAACAAAACCCCATGAACCAAATGGCCCATGAAAAAACAGTTGTGGGAAGACTTCTTTGCCCTTGGGAGTGACTCATGTTGCAGCAAACTTGGGTGGGGCTGCTACTCGTGAAAATTAGAACCACATTGGAAAAGTTCACAGAGAACTGTCTCCTGTGGAAGAGACTCCATGGCATAGCAAAAAAACACCTCTCCCTAAGCAGACTGAAGAAAGACTTTTAGAAGTGACAAACTGACTAAAAGCCCCATGTTTTGTCTCCCTCTGTTGTTGGTCGGAAGGAAAGAAGGGCTATGGAAGGGTTTTAAATCTCATGATTCTTTTTAAATTTCATTAATAAATTTTTCTTTATCTATTTTAAAGTTTTGAGCCTGTTTTGCCTTTAAAGTCTTTTACTTCTAATCCTTAACTCAGCCCATGAGCTTTTTAATTGTTCTTTCCCCTTCCTCTACTCAACTGTGGCAGAGGAGAATAAGTAAAGGATTTTTTGTAGGTGCACTGGCTTTTAATGCACTGTAGGTGCATTGGCTTTTAGCCAATGTCAAACCCATGACACTATCAGATTTTACTTTACTTACTATCACTGTGAGAACATTCACATGTTTCAAAGCAAATAAACCATTCACTACTAACAGTACTAAGAAAAAGTTACAATTATTTGAGGTCCACATTTACTGAATTCTGTCCTACACTATTTCCAAGAAAAAAAATGCAAGACAGAGGGTGACAAGAAAAAAGCCCAGTCTGACAAATTTCTACAACTTAGAGAAAGCAAAGTTTAAAAAGCAAGGAAATGCAAAGAACTGCAATGGTTGTGGTTGCAAGGAAAGGCTATTACAAAAACATTAATGGTTTAAAACAGAAAGAAAGGAAAAAGCCTTTAAAAATTTAAAATAGTAATGAAAGAAAAAAATGAAAAACCAAATACCCATCCACCTGCCACCAACACTCCCCCAAACCAAAAAAATCCAAACAACCAAGCAACCAAACACAAACAAAAATAAAAATAACCAAGCAAATGGGGACCACTAGGAAAAAAAAAAAAAACTACTAAAAATTACAAAAAATTTAATCCCTGTCTTAGCTATCACCATCCCCTTCCTCTTCTGAAAAACGTCTCTGAACATTTCTGTTTGTGCTAGTTTTAATGCTACATTATGGAATGCTACATTTACAATTCAGTGTTTTGTGCATTTACAATTAAGTGTTGTTGCGTTTGCCTACAGCAGCTGTGCAGCATGAAGGGAGATGCTGGCTGGGAACCCACATCCTGTCATTGCTTGCAAAGCACACTTACCAGCAGGAGCAGGAATAGGAGCAGCAGCTCTACCAGATGCTTGGGGTGAAATGTGAGGCTGAAGAAGATCTGTTTAGTAAAAGTAAGTTTTAATAAGCAAGGAAATGCACAGAATGGAAATAGTTATGGTTACAAGGAAAGGTGATTACAAAATGTTAATGGTTTAAAACAGAAAGACAGGGAAAAGCCTTTGGTTAAAAAGAAAGCAAGCAAGCAATTAAAAGAAGTAAAAAAAGAAAAAAATCAAAAATCAAATACCCACCCACACACCTCAACCCCTCCCCAAAACCAAAAAATTCCAATCAACCAAGCATCCAAACCCAAACTAAAACCAAAAAACCCCACAAGGAAATAGGAGCCAATAATAAAAACCACTAATCCATGTGTTAGCTTCCACCATCTCCTTTCTCTTCTGAAAACAGTCTCAGAACATTTCTCTTAGCACTAGTTTTAATACTCCCTTATGTTTATATTTAAGTATTGTTTGCCCAGAGAAGCTGTGCAGCATGAAGGGAGATGCTGTCTGGGAACCCACATTCAAGTGACTTTAATTGCTTGAAAGGCACAAAGCACACTTACCCACAGGAACAGGAGCAGCAGCAGGAACAGCAACAGAAGGAGGAGGTGGAGGAGGAGGTGGAGGAGCAGAAGCAGGAGCAGGAGGAGGCAGAGGAGGTGGAGGAGGAGGTGGAGGTGGTGAACTGCTTCAGAGTCAATGTGGCAGTGTGAAGATTCTGTTTGGAGAAAGTAAATTGTAATAAGCAAGGAAATGCACAATACTGGGATGGTTGTGTTTGCAAGGAAAGGCTGTTACAAAATGTTAATGGCTTCTAACAAAAAGAAAGGGAAAAGTCTATGAAGGAAAGGAAAGGAAATTGCAAGGAAAGGAAAGGAAAGGGAAAGGAAATTTCAAGGAAGGGAAAGGGAATTTCAAGGAAAAGAAATTTCAAGGAAAGGAAATTTCAAGGAAAGGAAATGAAATGTCAAGGAAAGGAAATGAAATGTCAAGGAAAGGAAATGTCAAGGAAATTTCAAGGGAAGGATATTTCAAGGAAAGGAAAGGAAATTTTAAGAAAGGAAATTTCAGGGAAAGGAAATTTCAAGGACAGGAAAGGAAATTTCAAGGAAATGTCAAGGAAAGGAAAGGAAATTTCAAGGAAATTTTAGGGAAAGGAAATTGAAGGAAAGGATATTTCAAGGAAATTTCAAGGAAGTTTCAAGGAAAAGAAATTTCAAGACAAGGAAATTGCAAGCAGATTTCAAGGCAAGGAAAGGAAATTTCAAGGCAAGGAAATGAAAGGATATTTTAAAAAAAGGAAAGGAAATTAAATTTCAAGGAAAGGAAAGGAAATTTCAGAGAAATTTTAGGGAAAGGAAAGGAAATTTCAAGGAAGTTTCAAGGAAAAGAAATTTCAAGACAAGGAAATTGCAAGCAGATTTCAAGGCAAGGAAAGGAAATTTCAAGGCAAGGAAATGAAAGGATATTTTAAAAAAAGGAAAGGAAATAAATTTCAAGGAAAGGAAAGGAAATTTCAGAGAAATTTTAGGGAAAGGAAAGGAAATTTCAAGGAAGTTTCAAGGAAAGGAAATCTCAAGAAAAGGAAAGGAAATTTCAAGGAAAGGCTATTTCAAGGAAATTTTAGGGAAAGGAAAGGAAATTTCAAGGAAAGGAAAGGAAATTTCAAGGCAAGGAAATGAAAGGATATTTCAAAGAAAGGAAAGGAATGGAATTGCAAGGAAATTTCAAGGCAAGGCAAGGAAATTTCAAGGAAAAGACAGAAAATTTCAGGGAAAGGAAAAGATATTTCAAGGAAGTTTCAAGGAAAGGAAATTTCAAGGCAAGGAAAGGAAAAGGAAGGCAAGCAAAGTTCCAGGAAAGGAAAGTCCCAGGAAAGGAGGAAGGATAATAATATTAAAAAAAAAAACAAAAAACAACTCAAAAACCAAACACATACCCACCCACCACCACCACTCCCCAAAACCAAAAGAAATCCAACCAACCAAGCAACATTCAAACTACAACAAAAAAAACCCTAATCAAATAATGACCAATAGAAAAAAATACAGCACTAATTTTAAGTTCTGTGTTAACTTTCATCACCTTCTTTCTCTTCTGATATATGTCTCTGAACATTTCTGTTTGCACTAATTTTATTGCTTCAATATGTTTACAATTAAGTGGTGTTGTATTTGCCTACAGAAGCTGTGCAGCATGAAGGGAGATGCTGGCTGGGAACCCACATCCAAGTGACTGTAATTGCTTGCAAAGCACACTTACCATCAGTAGCAGGAGTAAGAGGCACCAAAGCTGCTTCGGATTCAAAGTGAGCCTGTGAAGATTGTCTTCCTGTTCTTAATGCTTCAATTCTGGCAGCTGCCAGTGAGTAGAGATCCCTAAGATGTCCAAACATGTTCTTTAAATAAAAGGAATCATTAGTGCCAGGCAAGCTACACTTAAATGCCAAATAGCACACATCCACATTTGTTACAAAAGACAGAATTTTTTTTTAGCAGAGAAATCAAATACAGTTTGGAAGCCAGGCAGATTCTTAGTCCCAGGACTTGAACATCAAAAAGTTCTAACAATGGATTTTGTATTTCTTCTAGAATGTTGAATAATGTAATTGAGGAGCAGGGAATGAGTCCACACCCTAGTTAGAAGATGCTGTGATGTTTTCAAGTATGCAATACAGCATTGAGCTCTTGATACAATTTTTTCATTTTATTTCAATACAAGACTCATTGCAGGTTCAATTTTTGTTCACAAAAAATTACCACATAGTTTCAAGCTAATGTTCACACTTCCAAGATAAGTCAAGTTACTAATCCTTCCACTCCACAGCAAAAAAATTAACTTGCAGTAACAAAAGAAACATTGTAAACCTACAGACCTCTGAAAACAAATAATCCAATTGCACTAGAACTGGAAAGATGTAGCTGTTTCCATGTATGTAGTGGAATAATGTCCCAATTTTGTTATATTGGTTTAGATTGATGATAAAGTTAGCAGGACAAGAGAGCACAGATGATTTGGCAGTACTGGTAACTTTATATCTACCCCAAGTAGTCTCAACTAACCGTTGAAATTATTGGTCTTCTTTACAACGCATAATCATATTTTATTTCTTATAATTTTTCCCTTCAGATAGTATGAAATTGGACTTTTGAATGTAAACCTGTGATACAGACAAAAATTAACCTTGTATCACAAACAGGGATTTACAAAGGTTTTTCAGTTTTCCTTTTCAGTTTTCACATTGCTGATCTTCAGAATAGATGTTAACCCAGGTAAAATCAACCGGGTTGTTTTGTTGTGGTGTCTAGGAAACAGCAGTGGCAAATTAACCCATATCACATCTTTTTTAATGAGAAAAAAATCTCCAAAATGTCTTGGTTCTGTGGTTCTAGTCCTAAAAGAGGATCCTTGAAGATTATAAGGCCTTTAATTTAAATATGCACATCGCAGACTAACTAAGGCAGTTCTAGAGGATGTGCCTGCAAACAACTCCACTGCTTTCAATGACAAGTGTCCCTAAAATGATTCCTACATGCTTACCTCACTCAAGATTACAGGATTGCCCTTAATACAGTTTGGCATGGAGTAAAATTAAAATCCATTAGGTGACCTCTGTCTATAAAAAGGCAAACTTTGTAATAAAACCTCAGTAATGAGCTTGGAAAGGAATCAAACAGGAACTAGAGATGAGGGCTGAGGAGAGAGAGAGGGAAAAGGGTGAAAGAGAGATGAGGAAAGGGAGAAAGAGAAAAAGGGATGGAGAAAAGGAAGTTCACAGTGACACAGACTGTGAGCCATTGCTGCTGTTTGTATATGTATTGAGTTACCAAGTGCACCTGAGGCTGCAGGTGAACAAGAACTTCACAGTTCTGCCCCACCAGCGAGCTCCCCAGCACATACTGTACTATGTTATTTATACCACAAGCACTCTGTGCAAATATGAAATGCAACTTTTTGTGTTTATGATTCTCTTCTGGAGAGAAAGAGGGAACAGGCTGCAGGTGCTTCTGCAATCATTGTGAGGTCAAAAAAGAATGGGAGTTGGGATGGGACTTAAAAAAAAAAAAAGCAGCATCCACTACCAAATTAGAAAATAAGGATTTTAAAGCTGGTTATTGCCACAAATGCCTCCTGTGGAAAGATGCCACCCATGGGACCTTTTGTGCAGCTCTAAAATGGATCATCACTGTACTGGGGAAATATTTGTAATTCTGCCTTTTGACAGAAAAGTTCATCTGTGCTAATTAAGCTTTATGGGAATCTCAAGGCATTATATATTTCATATTTCCATATTTTAGTGTGGAAACACAATAATGCACACATAATTTATGTCTTTGTCATATTGAAATGTATGTATACATGCAAGAGGGCAACAGTGAGAAATTATAATCTGCCTTTCTTGAATTTGTTTGATTTTGTGACCCCGATCCTGCAATTATATTCTGCATTAGAACAGAAAATCTACAATCAATTGGGAGGAATTACTGCAGAAGCTTACACACTGTATGCAATACTTACCCTGTCTAAGTTCCTTGCACTTTACTTGATTACCTACTCTCTCTCTAATTCAGACAGAGAAGTACAATGAAAGAAATATGTACTCACTCTGCCTTTTCTTCTCTCATTAGGAAAAAAATTCTGCTTTAGCACTAATGTATTCTGCACAACTACAAAGACTAAGGGATAGTTTCTGTAGAAGACCAAACTTAAAAACAATAAGGATGCATTGCACTGAATCTGCATTCAGAGCTGAAAATATGGCACATTATTGGTAAATTTCTCTTTTTTTTTCACTCATTGTTTTGTCCTAAAAAAATCAGTATTTTGAAATGTGCAAGTCTTTAAACCTACAGAAGCAAAATAGCTTCTATATTTAAACATTCTAAATAGCAATCTCTTTTAAATGAGGAATGCTCTAAACACCACAGTTAATTCTAGAACCGTGGGTTGAAAAAATCTGATACTGACCAAGAAGGAGCCTGAAAATCTCATCTTTTTTGTTTGTTTGGTTTTGCTTTTTTGTGGGGATCTTAGTTTTGGTTTTGTTTGTGGGTTTTTTTTTAATTAGTCTTGTGTATATTAATGGGAAAAAAAGTGAAGGGGATAGAGGGATATTAATTTCCAAATATATATACTTCTGTCCATGTTTGTTTTCCCATCCGTTATTTAATACTGTAACTGCAAAACTGAAAGTTGACATCACCTCTGAAATACCATGTGCAAGAGTACACATGGAAATTCTTTCAACTGTTGACTGCAATACTTTTGAAGCTTTTTGCTCTCCACATGCTCAGAGCATAATCTGTCTGCCTGTTGCAGCTCAGATGCAAAAAGGAAAGAAAATTAAAAAAAAAAAAAAACCAGGATTGGTTTTAGACTCTAACCTGGAATGATGCAGCCTCTGGCCTGTCTCTCATTGCTTCCTCTGAAAGGGTCTTCAGGCAGGGGAGTGGCATGGCTGATGCCACAGCCTCGTCTCTGACCTAAAGGGAAAATAGCCCAGCATCAGTGGTAATTCTCCTTCAGACACACCAGCGGGGGTGAACGGTGTCCCCTTGAGCCCATTGAGTGGACTTGCTTTGATCACTGGACCTAACATCCATGGATAAAGTACAACTGATTGAATTTTCATTGCAAATAAATCTCTCATTCACAGTGCTGGGAGAGGATGCTACCAAAAAAAAAAAAAAAAAAAAAAAGTACCCTGCCCTGAAAAGAGAAAGGCCACGGACATGGCACAACGTATCTATTACTGTAAGAACACAGCAGTTGCTGCATGACATTCACTTCCAAAGTTTGAAAGAAGCCAGTATGAAGATGGTGGTGGCACAAAGGAAATTTTTTATCAGCACAGTTTGCTGTAGGTGAACCACGCAGTTTAGGTTCTGTCACTTTCCATGAGCATTAAAGGAAAGAAACTTGAAAAAGATATCTGAAAATAAAGTTAAGAACAGTTTTGGTGAATACAGAAACTAAAATAAAGAAGAGATTCCCATTTTGCTAGGAATTAAAGATGTAGTAAGGGAAATGGACACTCCAAGGTAATGAAAACATCTCTGGCTCTGTGCTGCTGTAGATTAAAAGCAGTTATAAAACCACCTACCATTAGAGCTATAGTATAATATGAAAATATTCCTTTCTCCTAAATAATTAATATGTATAGCTTTGTTGGACCTTCAAATAGTCTTATACCAGGCCACACTTGTACAAGTCAGAGAGAAAACTTGAGATTATTATTAAATTTAAAATGAGCTTTAAAAAAATACCATGGAAGGTTCTGACCACAGATTATGACTTCCTGCATTTTCTTTTCCTATTAATAATTTTCAGAGGTTAAAGTACCAGACACAAAGCCAAATGTTTTATGGCCACCAAGTATGTGATCTCTCATTATTCAGTAGAGGGTTAACCACCACAATTGCTAATTTTTTGTATGTTGCATTAGTCTTGACAACCAGAAATAGTGCTCAGCGAGGGAAGGCAAGGGAATTTTGTCATAACTTCTACATTTAGAACAAGGTGTATGTATACTGCAAACTTGCATTTTATTCCACTATAGTTTTTTAAGATGGTAGAAGTTGAGGGAGGAAACTTCAACTCTAAGGAAAGGAAGTTGCTTTGCAACAACTTTTCTCCTCCCCTGAGAATAAACAGTTCTAAGAGTTTGGCATGTTTGGAACACAAATCAGAGGGAGCACTTCAAATTCCTACCTCATTCAGGGCAGCCTCCACAGCTTTTATATGATTAATGATCAACTCTTCGTCTCTATTATAAAAGAAAAAAAACCAAACCAAAACAAAACAACAATGGAGTAACTTTATAAAACTGAAGCTCTTCCAATGTACAAATTAATCTTCAGCTAATTTATGGTTTTGATGTCTTGTAAAATAATTGTTGATAAACTGTTGAAATTGTTGATAAATTGTTGATAAACTCCAATGCAAACCCTGAAAATAGTTCATATTGGTGCATTTGGTGCATTTCCAAATGAAAGATGCTTCTGTTGAGGATAAGCAATTAAAACTGATCTAATTATATGCCTATCAAAACTATCATGGCTTGGATACAGAGGTCATTAAAAGTCTCTAGCAGGATGGTATTATATTCTTGTATTGGAAAACACTGACAGATTCTGTTTATTTCATCTGCTTTGCTTATATGCTCCAAAGGGAGAAAAAAACCCCTATTTGTTGTGAAGAGCTGCTAGAACAATGAAGGGAAAGTTGTCTTTGTTGATTTTCAGTTGCTATATACAGAAAAAAAATGCCATTTTTAAAGTCTCTTCACATGAAAATAATCTTTTCTGGATATATGTGTGGCCACAAAGAAGAATGTCCAAAATAGATTGGGGTGATTACAATGGAAAGGGCAAGCGTTCCAGAACAAATCCTTCTGCAGGTGACAGCTGCTTTGATCAAATCCTACCAAATAACATTTGTCATTTTAATTAGCTTGTTAAACATTTCATTGAGGATTATACAAATTGCATTATTTCCCTGGTGCATAAAGCCCTTACAGTTTCTCAGATGTTCGTCTTCAGAGGTCAAATGAACCCATGTATGACTAAAATTTTTTTAGATCCTAGCCATAAAACAATATTCATAATACATGCTTCATGCTATGCTAAGTATTAGAAACAAAGTCTGCAAAGTTGTTGTTTTATTTTAATCTCACCATATGGCGTAAGAATAGGTTAGTAATAAGCTCCTTCAAGTCATGGGGGCTCCTTTTGACCACCAGTCTTTTCAAAACCAGTGCCTGAGCCTTTCCTGCCACTCTAGGTTGTGGTGCAAGTGGTGTGGGGATTAGGTCTAAATCCAAAACTCCCTGAAATCAGCTGGAAGATCTGTCTTGTACGACAGGAAAGGCAAGATCCAAAATGGGTTTCAGTCCCTTTGGCAGTGAAGACCTGTCCCCTAGCTGATGCTTCTGTATTTACTATAAATAAATTGTATCTGCCTATAACAAGATGGCGTGGAAACACAGAGAACAAACAATCATTTCTTAAATAAACAAAACTTTAAGGATGTGCCAAAGAGATCTTGTCAGATCAGTAAGATCACACAGGTCTTTTGTTTGCCAGATATTTCAGCACCCAGAATTTGGAGCACTATTATGGGATAACTGCATAAAATGTATGACCTCATATTTTGAACTAACACTTTTGTTTTTAGAAGACTATGTCTGAATTTCAAAAAAAAAGGAGACAGATGTACTTTTCTCTTCTAACCTTACACTTTTCAGGGCTAAAACCTGCCCATGGAAGTAGGAATTTAAATTTTTATACATTTTAAGTGACATCCCCCAGGCCCCAGGGCTCACATTGCTCCCTGTTGGATGGCACGTTCTGCCTCCTGGAGAGTCTCCTGCAGCTGCTGCTGGTCCTGCTCTGCATCTTTCAGGAGTCTATTCTGGTGATCCAGAACTTGGTCTCTTCTCCTCAGCTCTTCTGTTGCATTAGAGAGGCTCTGCCAGCAGAGAGCAGAGTTACTCTGTCGCCCAAAGAAACTTCACTTTATGCCACTGGCTACTGACCAACATGGAAGACAAACTGATTGTGAAGTACATTTGGACCACTGCATCCTACGGTTTTATGAATTTCCTAGCAAAAGCATTACTGACTCAGAGCCATCCCCCCCCCCCCAGTTTTTAGTATATTTGCTATGTATAAATAAGTTTTAGAAAACAAAATTAGCGTAGGTAAAAAGCCCAAATCAAACCCCCACTGAAGACTTTTTCCTTAATTGTTGAAAATAAAACATCCATAGCTTAAGGAAAAAAATGGAGTCTTTGAAGTGTTTTCTCAGTAGCCTAAAATTCTCAGCAGACTGAGTAGTGTGTGTATTTACTCCTCTTATTTCATTTATACAAGGATTGCACTATTTGGCTTGTTTAACAGAAGGTGAAACTCTGGTGACTGTTCCAGAAGAATAACATTACCATCAGAGGTACATTGGAGAGCTGGCTTCTATCTTTGTTGGTACGTGAGTGCAATTCCAGTGTATTACTCAGCTCCTGAATTCGTCGCTGGTGTTCTTGTAAAAGCAATTGTGCCTCATGCTCACGCTGCAAAGCATTATCTAACTCCTCGTGTATATTGTCTTGGTTGATTCTCTGGAAAGAGAAAGAAGTTGTGCCTGATTCTGTAATTATATTCAGTGCTTTCCCTACCACTAAGTGAGTTCCACTTGCAAACCTACCAAATTCCAAAACAATTGCATGCTTAGGATTAGTATTGAGGTTTTTTTAACATGAAGACAGATCACTGGACAGTAAAATGGCAGACCAGTTAATTACTGTGTTTTTTATAAAGAACATTCATGTAAAGTCTTGGCATTCATAATTCTTGTCAAAGTAGCACCCTAGGATGCAAAACTTCAATATTTAGAAGGAAAAATAAGCAGATCAATGTTCAAAAACTTAGTGGATAGCTTATTAATCCTTGTAAACACCTTTGTGGACTGTTCTTCTCCTCCAAAAACTGTTCCAGATAGAGGAAATAATTCTTCAAGGAAAGTCGTCATCTACGTTTCAACTACAATCTAAAATGCGACAAGTTTCGTCCAACTGTCCCAAAACACTAAGGGAATAAAACCTGTTAAGAACAAAACTGAAGATGATTAGAGATTTTTGAGTTAAAAAAAAAATCCATTTTACTAGCTAGGAACAGGAAGGACAATGGGTGAGACATCATCTAGCAGATATTCTCTGCTTGGAAGTGTTTGGATTGGGACACCCTGACAGGTTCTACCAACTAGGCTTCAGGTTAGGGAACCCACAGTGTCTCAGTAAGTCAATCAGCAACAGCAAAAGACTCAGGGGAATTTTGGGCATTTGTGCTACTGACAATGTCGGAGAAGGCTTTTTCTCCCCCTGCCAAAAAGTAACTTCTTCAGGGAAACAGACCCAGGAAAATTTGTATTGTTTTTATTATAACAACATCCATTATTATGTTTTTCATCAACATCCATTTGGAGTTAAAACTGCTACATTTATATTTCATGAACTTCTCATGAACGTACTCTTATTGAATATGTTCATTCCAGCTGACTTTACTCTGTGGAAGTGAAATCTTCTTTTAGGATACATAAATCACATCAACATTTCCAACAAATGGGAGAACCTGCATTGCTGAAGACCAAACTGTCATTTATACAGGATACCTCCTTCTACAAATCAAAAGGAAACTCCAGTGGAAAAAGGGTATTTCTAAATACATCTGTCTTCTAGTTTAGTGACATTTACTGGACAAGTTTTCTGGAAAATTCTATTGAAAGTAAATCAATTTTATGCTTGTTTTCCAAAATAAAACAAATCAAAAAATGTGTAGAAAGAGAATCTCTTTTAAGCAAGAGAGTCTCCAAGTCAAATGTACTTACATGCTGAAGTTCATTTAATTGCTTTTGCAGTCTGCAGGCTTTTTCAGCTTCTTTTTGCATCTCGTTGAAAGCCCATCTGCATTCTGCAAGCTGCAGGTGCAGTGAGTGGGACTCTACCTCTGCTGCATGAAGCCTTCATAAAAATCCAAATATTTCTTGCTGCAAGATTGCTATGTTTCTCTGTCAGCAAACAAAACAAGTTGATGGGCTATAAAATCTGCTATTTTAGCAATAAAATGAATAATATTTAAGACCAAAGAAAGTGAAGACAAAACTATATTTTTTTTTCTTCTATCTCTAAAAGACATACACAAAAGTCTGAACCTGTCACCTACCAAGGGTTACTGCAAATTCTGTTTTCAAAGAACTACTATTTTCACCTAAAATCTACTATAAAATATTATGAGAGAAAGTGTTTGTCTTTTCATTTTCGTTAAAGGGAAGAAGGTTATCTTTACTGAAAGAAAGGGTGGTAAACATGAGAAAATAGAAAACAATAATAAAAAGCAACCTTAACACTTACATCAAGCCAAAAGCAAATTTGTTCTTATAAGCTAATACAGATCTGATAGAACTTGAAAAAAAAATCTTTTACTTGGATACACTAAACCTCCTCCAAAAATTCTCTGTCAATAAAGAAAAGAGTTATTCACATCCTAATGTGTGACAAATCAACTTCTGGAGTGTCCATATAGTAGCACTTGACTGTCCTGGACTCATCACCAGCCTGAAACCAAAGAAATGCTGCTATCAAGGGAGCTTCACCGTTGCTGTAAACCTTCTGTTTCCATGAAGGAGGACTGTCAATCTGCTTACTGTGCTGGGCAGTCTGTCATGGAATCCAGCTTCCAGGGCCTGGCATTTACTCTCTGGAGCCCACAAGCCAGCCTCTCTATCAGCGAGTCCCTCTCCAGGTAGGCTCTGCACCCACGAGCGTTCCCTTGAACTGTCTCCATCAGAACGCTCAGGTTGTCCATCAGTTGTGCAAAGCAGTTCCTGGCTGTGCCAATCAGCAAGTTACTAGAAAGCCAGAGCTCTGAATCTTGAAGAAAAAAACAACACAAAGGAAACATCGAGCAGGTTATTAGTTCCCGTTTCTTGTAAGATCACGTTCTTTTTCACTTCTACAGGATGGAAGCTGTAAATATTCTGAAACACAGAATGCTGAATCTGAACCAGTGTTCCAACTTTGCTTTTAAAGGATATGAATTCAATTTCTTGACAACAGCATGATCAAAGAAGAAAGTGCCTGAAACTGAATCCAAACCCATTTGATTCAATGGCAACTTTTATACAAATTTAGGGTTTAGCCTTTTGGAAAATGCATCACCTTGTCTTTGTCCTGCTATTTCCCTTTATTCACATAAATTATCCCTCTTCTAATATCCTTTCTTCTGGGACAAAAATGTGGGGATTCTAAAACTAGAGGTTAATAAAGAACCAGGGATGGCAGAAATGCAGATGAACCAAGGGAACGTGTATCAGTTCTCACTGTAAATAAAGTCCAGAAACACTCTCCAGCCTTCAGCTTCCATGACTCTATATACTGAAAGGATAAAATATCCTATCAGCTGCTTAAGAAAATGAATCTGTTCCAACAGTACAGAAATGTGATCATTCAGAGAATGTAGAAAAGAGTTATTATTTTATCCTGCAATGAAATTACTCCTTCAGGGAAACAGTCCCACTAAACTAAAATTTGTATTGACTAGCTCAGGATATAACCTCTAGTCAAAGATGTCTATCATAAATATCAGAAATATCTCTTCAGAGCTGTGATCCAGAATAGTTTGGATAAAATCATAAAAATGGAAATTATATAACCACCCTGTTGCCTTCTTGGGAAGGCAGCGGCGACCTGGTTTCGAAGTCCAGCACGGCGATCCCCTCCTGGGATCCCTTGTGGCCAATAACGGACGCTAACACCAATGTGGTGGACGGTTAAAGGCATTTATTGAGGGGTCTCAAGGGTATTTATGGACTAAGGGGTTTCTCTACGTCAGACAGGGGTTTGGCTATACTTTCTAGGGTTAGTATGGAGTGGAAAGTTACTGGCATCCATAGGTTAGGGGGGCTACCTGTTTGGCTACATTCCAAGGGTGATCCTTATCTCTGGGGAGAGGGGCAGAAGGAGTCCTGTAATTTTCCGTCACAGCCCGAAATCTTCCGAACGCCTGTCCCTTACCTACCACACTTCCCCCCCCCTCTTTCACAAATGAACGAGGTAATCCTATACATAGGCACTGAAATGAGGTAGGAGGTTGAGATCTGACTAGGGAAAAGGGTCTTGGGAAACCTGAGTAAGTTTCTGCCAGGCAAGTCTCTCGTGACTGGCAGCGTTCCCTGTTGAATTCACAGGAATTGTGGCTGTCCCATGAACAGGATGTTAGCCCGTTCTAGGCGGGCCTGAACAAATGAGACTAGCTTGTTCAGCAGGCATGGCCCGAAGGTAATAGCTAAAAGCAGCATTGCCAATGGACCTATTAGGGTAGAAATTAGGTGGTTAGCCATGGTGATCAATTGAACCAGGATTCGAACCAGCCCTGTTGGGCTTCCCTGTCTTTCTGTCTCTGAGCCAGTCTGTTTCGGAGTTCTGCCATGGAGTCTCTGACGACTCCTGTGTGGTCAGCGTAGAAACAACATTCCTCTTTCAAGGCAGCACACAGGCCCCCTTGCTGCATGAACAGGAGATCCAGTCCTCGCCTGTTCTGCAGGACCACTTCTGAGAGCGAGGAGACTGACTTTTCTAGAAAGGAAATGGATTTCTCGATCCTCTGCAGGTCCTCATCGATGGTCATCTGCAGCTGGGACAGTCCTTGGTGTTGAGTTGCTAGGGCTGAGACACCTGTTGCCGTTCCAGCTGCTCCTAGGCCGAGCAGCATTGCGATAATTATACCTGTTAATATTTCTCTCTTGTGGAGCCGGCTGTTTTCTTCGAAAAGGTGGTACACCTCTTCGTCTGAGTGGTACAGGACCCTAGGGACGATCAGAACTTGAACACAAAAGTCATTAGAGTTATCGAGTTTGGCAAGAGATACACAGGGACTCACTCCAGATCTCTGGCAAACCCACATCCCAGATGTGGATGGGACTACCCACTTATTATTCTTCCTGTCGGGCTCAACTACTTTGGTGCAGATGTCGCCTTTCCGCTTAGCTAGGGTTGCATTGCCGAAGCATCTGCCCTGACCTGTGACTTGACTCAGGGTAATTCCTTTGCGGGGTGTGTCCCATCTGCACTGGCGAGGGGCATCGGCTGTGGAATAGCTGAAGGGGGTATCTAAAGCGACTCCTTCGTAAAAGGGGGGTTTAACATCGTAACAAAGCCAGCAGGAATCGGTTAAGTTAGGGTTAGATTCATTCAGGGATAGAAAGGTAGCTTCTAACATGCGAAGGATTGGGTTCGAGCCTGACCTGGCTGATTGGCCTATCTGGAAGGCTTCCTCATCGCCAGTCGGGACGTCGGTGACCCTTGTGGGCAAGGCTTTGGGGTAGGTCATGTTTCTCCCTTTCTGTGTGCTTTTGATCACTTTGTTGGGCCCAACTGCTCTGGGTGCTGACGGTTGGAGTCTGGTAATTTGCACATTCACCCACTTTCCTGACCCTTGAAGGACTACTGTCCATGCTTTGCCCACGGCCCAGCTAGGGTGATTCGGCTGTAAAACTGTCATGTTATAGTGAGTGCATTTCCGGAATTTGGGGACTTTATGTTGGTTTCGATAGAAACTTCCCTGAAGGAAGACGGGTATTTTGCAGCCTGCAGGTGCCCAGGTGAACTGTAGGAATCTGTCGGGCTCTTGTGGGTCCCACCCAGGTCCTGACGGCCTGGCGTCTGTAACTATTGTTTCACAGCCCCAGTGCCCACAGTATCCCCACCCTGGGTGATTGCAATAACTTTTTCCTGGGTTTGAGGCTGGGCACCAGTAGGATAGGTACATGTGTGTGGCGTGTGAGGAATAGGGGTCTACCTTTGGTTGTCCCGGAAACAGGTCGGTGACGCGAAGCACGAAGGACGGGGCGTTTGGCGTGGTGATGTCTCTGCCTTTTTGACAAGTGGACACCACCTAATTTTGCCGTTCTCTGGCCGCCCGGGAAGTCGCCCTGACTTCCTCAATCTGAAGCTGCGCAGCTTGTTGCTGGGGTGTGGCTACTTCGTCATGCTTCCCCAACAACCTAGATAAACTCGACCCGTGGAGTGGCTGCCCTTCCCCCGCTGTCTGAGCGAGCATGGTTGCACATTGGTCCGTCCATTCCTGTTTAAATATTGTCAAACCCGCCCCATCAAAAAGCATACGGCTTATTTGCACTATATCAAAAGGGAGTAAATCATCATTGCTAAAAAGACCATCCACGAGAGTGGAAACCACCCCTGAGTTAATTCCTTTTTCTGAAATAGCTTTTACTATTGTCTGGATGTCTTTGGAATTAACGGGAGTATACGTTCTTTGCTGGTTCCCCTGGGGTCCTGTAATTCTCACCGGGAAGGCATGCACCGATGCTGCGGGCGCCCATCCCGCGCATTCAATTTTTATTTTACCCCAATCGGTGAGTTCGTATCGGGGCTGGTTCTCGACTGTGTTAAAAGTTTTATTTGGTTTCATCCGAAACCGCATTGATTCTGTTTTCTCTGCTTCCGAGTCGCTGCTGGACTCGGTCAGCTCCGCAGGGCGGTCTGGGGAGTTGTGGCTCCCTTCAGAGTCGGAAGTTGACTGCCAATAAAATTCCAGTTTCCCCTGCTGTTTTGTTCAGCTTCGGCCCCGCTCCTCCCCTCGGAGGCGGTGCCGCTCCCGCCCCCTGGGCTCGCCCTGCCTCCCGCAGGGAGGGATCTCTCCCATATATGGTGGCAGCAGTGGGCGCGGCTCCTGAGCGAGTGCCCACCCTCTGTCGCACCCCCATGCATGCGTGTCTGCTGGGCTCCACAGCTCCCGGCCAGGCATGGGCTCAGCGCTGGTTTCCCGCGCATGCGTGTGCGCGGCTGGCCGCGTTTTCGGGTTCTTCCCGCCACGGGCCAGTGGGCTCCACCCCTCTTCCCGGCCACCCGCGCCGTGTTCAAATGGGTAAGGCGGCGGATCCCCTCCGCCACCCGCCCGCGTGTTTGCCTTCTCGATATTTCGGGCTTCTGCCGCCAATCCCTCCCAAAAGGACCGTGCGAGTCCCTCCGCTTCTTGCGCTAAGTCGGCTATCGGCAGGGAAGGGATAGGCGAGGGGCCCGCGGGCATTCCGGGGGGTTCCGGAGGGGGTTTGGGCCTCAGTGAGTCTCCCGAAAGGTTCAGGGGGTCCCCCGGGGGCTCCGAGGGCTCCGGGGGCTCTGGGCTCGGGGAGGGATGGGATGCGCCCGGCCCCCCCGTCTCCCCGCTTTCAATCGGGTCGCCACCAGGGGGGTTTCGCGTTATCGCCCCCTCCCCCAGCTGTGGCATGATTAACAAACAGGAGCGCGCGGCGTTCCATGTCTCCTGTTCTTCTAATGCTTTGCGTAGGGCAGCTTCTGCCTTCCCCCACACTTTCAGGCTTTTGCTGCTGCCCGTGGCTTTTGTGTCCTCTGCTAACGCGACAGTGCATTTCTGCCACACCTCAGAGTGCAATATATCTATGGGTCGGTCAATGACCCCGAGCTCGAGGAGTCTTGTTAAAGTGAGATTAAAATTCCTGAGTTCACATTTGATTCCCCATTGCATATGTATTGAACTTACAACCTTCGCTATCGCTTCCATACGAATTGCGGGTCTCTGGGGCGTCCCCCTGCTTCGCCACAGTCGTTCCCACTGCTGTGGACACTGTCCCCTGGCCAGGAGTACCCCCGTCGCCCGGACTTGTCATTCCCGGGTTTCGGCACCACTATGTTGCCTTCTTGGGAAGGCAGCAGCGACCTGGTTTCGAAGTCCAGCACGGTGATCCCCTCCTGGGATCCCTTGTGGCCAATAACGGACGCTAACACCAATGTGGTGGACGGTTAAAGGCATTTATTGAGGGGTCTCAAGGGTATTTATGGACTAAGGGGTTTCTCTACGTCAGACAGGGGTTTGGCTATACTTTCTAGGGTTAGTATGGAGTGGAAAGTTACTGGCATCCATAGGTTAGGGGGGCTACCTGTTTGGCTACATTCCAAGGGTGATCCTTATCTCTGGGGAGAGGGGCAGAAGGAGTCCTGTAATTTTCCGTCACAGCCCGAAATCTTCCGAACGCCTGTCCCTTACCTACCACACCACCCTGACTTATTTATTTTTAAATATATTTTGGCTACAACAATATACAGTTAAAATTACCTTGTTTGCTGAGAACACCCTCCAGTTCTGAGATGGAACTGATTATTGCAGTATAGAGTTTAGAGCTAGACAACCAGTGAAGTACTTCAATACAGTCAACTCCTTCCTCTCCAAAACCTGTGAAACAGAATTGCAGCTAGCAGGATAAGTAAATCACTAAGATATGGCACGCTGCTATCTCCAGCTCTTTCAGAAATTAATCAAAAATAAGCATATAAACAACAAATTAGACAGAACAATTTAGACTGTTTTAAGCATGCTTCCAGAATGACTCAAAAAAAAAAAAAAAGTAGATGAATCTTCTAATTTGCAAAACATTTTTGATACTATATATCCTTTTAGAGGGAAATATAAACTGGTCTGGCAACAGAAAGGGGCAAGTAGACATAATCTCAAATGAAAATTTCAAAATCCTAGGCTAATATTTTACCTGAATCAGAAAGCAAGTTTTGTGGAAAATTCTAGAAATTTTAGTAGGAAATAGGTATTAAAAATTATTAGAAAAAGAAGAGGAAATACTTCTTCCAAAAAAAAAAAGGTGACAGTTAATCATTTAGGAACATTGCAAGATATTTACCACAGAGAAGATGCTGCAGCGCCTAGTTCTGAAATCCGTAACACAAATATCAAGGATATCAGATACTGTTGAGTTCATGTGCATAATTGCAATTGTACTTGCAATGCTTAACATAAGAGTAGGCATTTGCTCTTAGAGTGAAATACTCTCATGAAGAAACACAAAAAACATAAATCCATAAATAATAATTGTCAGAATGTCATTAAATATGTCTTTATGCCCTAGCAATAATAATAATATTGCTCTTTGTTATTCCCTAAGCATGTAATTTGACATAACATTTTAAGAACATTTCACTTACGTGGCACAGGATGCCTGCCTCTGGATTCTCCCAGACAAACTTGAATTCCAGAGCTTCCTCTGCATCCATCTGTCCAGATGAAAAAGGTACAAGAATATCGGGCCAGAGCCCTCAGCCTGTCAGCAGCCAGAACTGCGATCACGGCTCTTCGAACACATAAACCAGGTTCTTGGCTCTTCTCTGCCTCAGCCTGCTTTCGTCCTGGTTTCTTTCCATGACAGCAGGGAGAGCATAAAGGAGGCTGACGATCTTGTGGTTCAGGAGTTGGTGCTGGTTCACCTGTTCCTGGAGAATGTCTCTTTGGCAAGATGTGGTGCACAGTCGGCCCTAGAGAGAGCACAGGGCCCCTGACAGCAGCACACAGGCTGCCAGCAGGGATGAGCGTGCCTTGAAAGCATCTAATAATGAATTTTTCAAGGAATTGTTTTCCTGGGTCAGTTGTGCACACATTTGTTCAAGGCCACACAGTTTTTGCCTGTTTTTCTGCTCCCTTTCTTCACATTCCTGCAACAGAAACAAACCAAACAAAAATGGAAGAAATATTAACTATTTTAATATAAATGGAAGAAATATTAACTATTTTAAGATGGTTTTTACCTAGACAAGAGCAAAAAGAAAATTCTTAGTTTTGCCATTCAAATGATTCATTAAAGGAATAAAAATTGTTAGTAATGATAGTGATAAAAGTATCTCTTCTAGTAAACAATTACAGAATCAGATATATGAAACCAAAGCAATGGTAGGAGGGAAATTTCCATGATAATCAATTGCAAATGGACTCCTGATTTCTGACAACAATTCACCAACACCATGACAGCTCACAGAAGGTCCAACACCACTTGACTGCCCACAGTACAGTTTTAGGGGTTGACTTAACAATAGTAATAACATCCTCCAATTTCAGAGAGAACACTGCTGAACCAAGAAGAAAACCCCAGTGTAAGTGAAAGGAAAAATGTAAGGAAGGTTGGAATATGAAACCAGACAAATTCAAGTTTTCACCATGCAGACTTCCAGTCCTGAAATCTGCATCAAATACAGCATTATTCTGTGAAGTAAGTTGCAGTAACTCACAAATGAAAAGGGACATCTGTTTCCTTTATTCACAATGCTTTTAATTGAAACAGGTGTGAAGGAATGTGATGGCAAAGACAGTAAATAATTTTTGTGGAATAACATTTTGGATTGCAAATAACTCATCTAACAAGCAGTGACAGTTTTACATTTTAAAACCACTTCTCACTGTAGCATCAGTAAAGCAGAGACGCTTAATGATGTTGAAATCTACCACTGTTCGTAGGGTCAGTACATAAGTAATTGAATTGATCCACAGGTAACACCACATTATTGTTACTCCATACAATCTCTGCAAATGATGATGCTGAAAAAGTATCAGCTGCCCTCAGTAATTCTTAAAAAAAGGAAATTTGATCTTACAGCTTCAACATTTTCAGAAAAAAAAAACTACCATCTGTAGACGAAATCAGGCTTCTCAGCTGGGGCTGTAGACCAAATTCTCTTCAATAAACGCTTCAACAAAGTGAGTTATTTCTTATTTTAAGTGATGTTAATATTATCCCGCAATGGGCTGGTTTGTTGTTTGTGGGGTTTTTTTAGTTGAAAAATACAGTTTAATTCCCAAATGACCTTAAACTGCTAAGGGGCTTAAACTACTGAAATAATCCATTAAATGTTACAAGAAAAAAAAATTAGAAGTTCACAGCACCATACCTGTGCTCTGGCTTGAATTTCTGCAAGGCAATTTGAGTACTGCTCTTCAAGATATTGCTTTTCTTTCTGCCATAAATGTTCCTGTGCTTTAAAGTGTTCAGACATTTTCTCAAAAGCATCCTCCTGGTTCTGCAGAAGGTTGTTCATAGTGTCAGTCTTTTGCTTGCAAGTATGTTCTAGGTGAGATATTTGTGTGACAAGAATTAAGGAAGAAATTATTATTTACCTTTCCACTTTAAGTTAAGCACAGACCATTTCAGCATAAAATCTAAACTGTGATTTCTTTAATATTTTCATTAAAACTATGTAAAACCCTATCATAGCAGATTAATTACTTGGTTCTCAAAACAAAACTGAAACATATTTTGAAACAAGTATTTATTTGGTTTTGGTTTTGCCATCCTTATACCACCTTGCAGATATTTGTCACCTTCTTTGTAGGAAACCTGAACCAGACACTTAAAACACTTTTTTTAAAAAATTGTATTAAATTTCAGTAAATTAGTAAATTTAGCAAGTTTTAGTAAATCAGTAATCCAAGTATATCCTTTAGAAGTTTGTGATGGTTGCAAACAATAATTAAAAACGGCATTTAATTTTTCATTTTGTTTGGGTTTTTTTGGGTTTTGGTGGGGTTTTTTTTGGTTTTGGTTTGGTTTTTTTTGGGTTTTTTTTTTTTTTGAAAAGCCAAGACATTCCAGATTATTATTAAGTTTTAAAACAATTTCAGGGAGTTCTAACATAGAGAATGTTTTCTTTATAAATAGCTCCTAAGTTTATTATGTGTTTTCAACAAGCATGAAAGGATTCACTCTTGTGGTTTAACACCACACATCCCATGCAAACTAAATGGAGGAATGAACCGAGCCAACAATGATCTCCAAATGCACACACTTGCACTTTGTTGCTAGAAAATATTAGCAAGACACTTCCAGATAGATCCCACTGAACTGTAGGAAAACTGAACTGTAGAAAAAAACCAACACAGTCTAAAATCCCAGAACAGATGCTAAGTACATGAGAAGAGCCCTACAGACCTCATGATCAGTCTCAATAAAAATGCTTAATTAAAAAGCAGCCACAAAAAGATACAAGCCCCACAAACACTGCCAACAATATTCACCCCTTCCCTTCTCTTTCCTTCCCTTTCCTCTTCTACTTCAAAAGAGAAATAAACCAGAAAACAAAGTGAAACCCTAAAGAGTGGCTTAGCCACTCTTAGCTTAGTCTCTGGAGCCAGCTGACTTACCTAAAAAGTGGCTTTTTTTTCCTAAAAACACAAGGTTTTCTGGGAGGAGAGGTCATGTAAGCTCACTTGCATTATTATCATGCAGAAAAGTACAGCTCCTCCTTCACACAAATGCTGACATGTTTTATAATAGGTATTTCAAAAAATGTCATAATCCAAAAGTTACAATTAAACAAAAAAACCCACACTGGCATTCTTTCAAACAGTAGATCTGAACCATAAACACATAATTTAAAAATGGTATTCCTGGAGAAAGCCTATTTTGCCTATGGATTATGGTAAAATAAAGACTTGCTTTATGACTGTAAATGACTACATTCTGTGAATTCTTCATCAGTAAGATGAATTTATTATCTTTTAATTAGGTCCCTGTGGCTAGTATCAGATATTCCTTTCAGAATGTCCTGCACAGAAGGTGGAGCTGAGAGACTTGATGCACACTCCAGTCACATCTAAAGGCCCACAGCAACAGCATCAAACTGAGCAGTGGAAAAGCCAAAATAAATGGTGTTTATTTGTTAGTGTCCAGATCCTTTTGGGGGGGATGAATATCAGTCCTTTTTAACGAGACTGCAGTGTGAGCAAATGTCACTGAGCTCAGCAGAGGCAGCTGATGCCTGGGGACACTCACCCTCTGGTTAGCCTTGCTGAAGTTCGAGACCAGGGCTCCAATATTCTCATGCAAGAGGGCACAAAGCTCTGCCCAAGGTAACTCTTCCAGGGGGACGTTTGTCTGTCTGGAAAGCACCTGGGCATTTGCCAGGGTCTGGTATGTGTTCAGGAGGATGGACATCTCCCTCTGGAACACAAAGAAAAAAATTAATTGCTGTAGCTGGGCAATGTTCAAATCAAAAGAGATGCATCCTATGTCTGGTAGCAGAGCTGCCTGCAGCTGAAAATGAGCCCTCAAGGCTCATTCTCACAGCTTTACAAAATTCCTCAGTTCATTTCTAATAATTGCAGCCATAATAGTGCATAATATTACAGCAGAGTAAGAAAAGAGATTTCCCAAAATTTATCTAATTAGACACAGTATGTAAATAAAGTATGTGAGTAAATCCCAGTCCTATGGGGGCCACAACCATGACCTGGCACAGATAAAAATTTCCATGCTCTTAGTGGATGCAATTCATTCACTCATGTTAATACCTTGAGGTGCCTCCAAATTGTGCCCCAACACTTGCACAGCACACAGAAAACTGTCCAGTTGGCCTGGCAGCACAACACACTCTAAATTCCTTTAAAAACTTGTTTTGCATGGATTAGATATGATTAAACAGCTGGCCAAAATGGGCCTACAGCTCCATCAGTCAAACTCCACAAGCTGTGCCTCATTTATTTACAGTGATTTTAATCAGTGGTATATGAAATTGATTCAGATTATAAATAAATTTCAGCAACAACAGCATGCAGTAGAAATTCAATTCTTCATACTTTTAGTACATACAAGTGCCTTAGAAACTTTGATTAAGATAACAGAATTGTTATCTTAATGTTCCTCAAATGCCATGAAGACTGTATCAGTACAGTCAGAGATCAAGATAAGATTATCAGACTAGAGTGGAAAGAACATAGGGAGCATAGAAATGGTATAAAATATGAAAAAATACTGTACAGGTCAGGAAAGCAGGAAGGGAAAATGAAGGGAAGAGAACACACTGACATTTTTAGTCAATTTAAGTATGGGTATAGCAAAGACCAACAATATATTAAATGTTACCTATACTTAGTTTCTGCTACAGTCTTCTGCTTTTTCATTTTGGGCAGCAAAATCAGAGCTATCTCAATGGAGTAAACAGGATCACATACAGGCACTTCTGCTTCCCAAACAAATAGAAACAGCTTTGGGAAAAATGCAAAGCCATCCAAGGCAATAAATACCTGATCTCATAAGGCAACCACTAATACAACTCTTCCAAAAATGAATATTTTATCACCTGCTCAGGACAGTCTTGTGGTTTGAAATCCTTTGAGTAAAACAATTAAAATAACCAGCTCTATGAATATGACAGCGAGACAATCTTTTTTTTTAACCTTTCAGTAACATAACATTAATTTTGAGTCTACCATTAAGTACTGTTTCCATTACCAGAAATCTTGATCATGAATGGAATCTTGTCCATAGTTCTTGTCATGTCATATGTTTTACTAAGGAATACAAATAAAAAGGAAAACTCCTACCACAGCAACAGCTAGCAAGCACTTCAGGTTTGGAAGCAAGCACTTCAGTAGAATATTTTCAGCTTGCAATTGTGTTTTGTAGTTAGAAATAGCAATCATTAATGCCTGTAGTTAGGGCAGACAGTTGCTTTTCTCTGTATGTATTCCTTTTGTGCCTGATGAAATGACTTTTTCAGGCTAAGTAGGCCAGCAAATGTCTTTTAATACATTAATGCTTGCATGGAAGAAGCTGTTATTCTCCCAGAAAGAAAAAAGAGGATCCTGATTTTATTTGCCTCCAGTTTATGAATGACAGATCTGCCTGGGCAGTGGACAGCACTAAGACAAAGTGTGGAATAACTCCATCAAGTGAACAAAAGACACCCACAAATCTGAAGACTCTCTGATGCAGGTCTCTGCTCCTGTCCACAGGGAACAGACCTCATGCACCTTCCATGCTCAGAGCTCTGACAGAGAAAGAGGAGAAGTTTCCAAGCCACCAGCAAAAAAGTTTTATATTGCTAAGAGTAGAAAGAGAGCAAATGTAACCACACAATGAAAGGAGAGATTTTCTAAACATGCTAAGAACTTTCCTTTGTCCATGCTGCTATGCAAAAAGATGGGAAAATTGTTATTCAAGGTGTAGCTGGGTAAAGAGAGTAGAAAAGCCCAAAGTGATCATATAAAAGGAGAAAGTGTTCAGAAAATAATCCAGCAAAATACATCCAATGTGCCAAATCCACAGCAAAACAAGTAAAAAACAAAACAGCAACAAAATATCCCCTCTGCTTTTCCATCTGAAAGCCTGAAATAATTTTCAAGCAATTTTTACACTCAAATACTTGCACTAAAACTAAAAGGGTGTATGAAATAGAAATAAACATTTCTACAATGATAGCTAATGAAACTTGACAAAAAAGTTAGGTAGAAAGGACATTCTTCACATGAAATGATCATCAATATCTACAAAATGCCTTAATTAGGAATGCCAGTACATCCTACCCATACTTAAAAAATATTTTCAAATTAGCTTCTCCAAGGCATTACATTTATTCATGTATTAAATTTTTTTAAAGGTAGCATAATAACAAAAAGGGTAAGAGCATAGCAGAGTTCTTCCACAGCTCAGCACAGCAAATGCAGCAAATCTTCAGCACAGTGCATATTTTGACAGTATGTTTTAAAAAACACCTAAACTAAACAATGTGTGCCACATTTTTTTCCTTACTATTGAGCCTTCGTGCAGGCTGAAGCTGCCAGGAGGAGTCACTAATGTCCCAGGGGATTCTTCAACCTGGTCTTTCCATTGCACACTGGAGGATAAATGCTGTCTTTGTAAACTGGAAAATTTCCACACAAAGATACTTTACCCAAAATTACTTTTGGCAAATGCACTGTGTTCTTTTAAAGGATAATCAATGGATTTGGCAGATACTACTTTAGCACATCACATGGATTCTGAAACTGCTTGCCTTTCTTAATTGAATGAAGAAATTTATATTTCTTCTAAGAAAGATTTTTCAAGAGGTTATATTTTCAGCTACCAAGCCTCGTGAAATGCAATTCATAAGATTATTTGGATATGACCTCAAACTTACATATAACAAACAGAATTCTTCATATTTTAATTAACACAACATCTGTCTTCAGAGAGACCGTGTATTAATACATAAAGTTCAAAACAGAGAGAAATAGATATGTTGACCAAAAGCACATTCTGTTGTCCTTTCATGGAGCTTGGATTTTCCTGTTTTCAATTATTTGTATTACTAAAGTTTTCCAGGGGAATTCTATTTTTTTAAGTAGACTCATAAAAAGGTGAGATTAACAGTAAACACTACACTTGCACTCAGAGCAAAGTGCATGTGGAGCTTGTTCATGTACATAAACAAGGAAGGAAACCTTACCAGTTCTTCACCTATAAAAGATAAATCTCTAACTTCAAGGAATGCTACCCTCCAGTTCCTTTGTATGTTGTAGAAGTGAGAAGGAATCAAGAAAACTGAATTATCTCTACTTATTTAATCATCACTTCAGAAATCTAAGGGACTGTACTTAGAGAAGTTCATAAGAAAATAACTGAGAAAGTGTCAATGCTTATTGGTGTTACTCAGAAAACAAGAAAAAAAAAAGTGTATATTCCTTCTTGTTTTCTCATATGGTTTTTCAAAAGTCCAATATGAAGGCTTTGTTAGTCAGTATGAGATCACTGAGCAATTATCTTACAGGTTTTTCATACTTGTTTTTTAAAATAAACCCTAATTGCTTTAATGGATCAAACCCTGTGTGATACAGTTTAATAACACAAGAATTTGATATTCAAGTATACATATTACATTTTTTCATGTATTCAAACTTCTCTGGTAACTGCAGATATGATAGCTTTGAAGCCAAAATGTACTCAGCTGAAATTTGAAACTGCAGTCTCAGGATGCATTAATATCTCACACCTAGAGAAGTTGGATGTATGCACTGTATCTCCAAAATTATCTAAGTACCCATTCCAAAGATATAGGACAGAACATTTTAACAGTTTAACTATTGTGAAACATTTCCTTTCCCCTCAATGTTTCAATGCTACTTTGAATTCTCAAACATAAGAATGTGACATTTTATTTTAATATTGATTCTATTAACTTGATAGTCCCCTGAGAAAAGGAGATATTTTTCTATTACCTTTTACAATATTGACACTCATTGCAGAAAATCTACTCAGTGTTCTCACTGGAGCAAGGAAGTCCTGGCATTTTTCAAAGATCGTACCTTTACAAGGTACATCTTCTTTCATCTTCTGTTTCATTGTAAACTTCTACCACATATTTAACTAGAAGTTTACCTGCATGATTTCTGTAGCAGATTTACATTGTATATGTGCTAATCTTGCTGCTGCAGCATCTTCTTCCAGTTTCTTTATTTTCACTGTCTCTGCCTAAAAGTACATTTTGAAAAGTCCAGAAAGATGATAACATCATGCAAAGACAACTTAATTTCTTCAGTTTATTGGGTGTCCATAAACCAATCTGTGGCATCTGAACTACTTGCACTTTGGAACTGTGAAAACTCATATCAATAAATAAGTAAAAGAAAACAATTACATATCTAGAATATTAAAATAAAAGTTTTTGTTTAGTTAAAGAAATTGATGTAGGATTATGTTCTTGCTGCATTTTTTATACTCACAGATACTTATCTCCATGTAAAGGCCTGGACATGGAATTTCAATTGAAAAAATGCTTCTAGCAATAGCAGTAACTACAGAGCTGCTATAATAGAAATTCACATGCAATTTTAACTACACTGTTTCCTATCAAAAAAATATTTTCACTTAGACTGATGACTGATTTGAAAAGAACAATACACTCCAAAAGGACTCCTGCCTTCAAGTGATGCAACAAAGATCAAGAAAAAGAAATTAATATTAAAAGTCATTTAAGACACCTAAAGTTACACAGATACAAGTCAAGTCATTCATTTTGGACAGGTAAAGCAAAGTAGCAAGTATGTGAGACTGAAGCTGACTCTAAGCACTTCAGTTAGGGAAACGTTAACTGAAAAATAAATACATAAACAAATAAATAGATAAATAAATAAATAAATTTAAATACAAGCTGATGGCAATAAATTTAAACTCTGTATAATCTCACATATTCACAAAAGGAAATAACTGAGAAACAGAGATCTGTGGAAGGCCTATTAAAGAGAAAGTCACGGCACAGACCTTACCAAACCTACTCTTCAACAGCATCAGCCAAAAGGCTTAAGCTTTGCCTCCTCCCACAAAACCTATCTGCTTAAGATGCTTAAATAATTTTTTATAAAATTCAAAAATCCTGCACAAATACTCCCTTTATACCTCTATATTGCTAAGAGTACTTTCCTAGTGACATAAACCCCTTTCCATCTGCAGTTCAAACACCACTCTCAGGTCAGGCTCGTAGCATTCACCTGTGAATCCACCTTTCCTGCCAAGTGATGCTCTGCATTTTGTTAATCAAACACAGGGCACTCATAGCCTAACTCAGAGGTTTCACCCCTCAGAAATGAAACTGCTCAGTTTTGCCAATGCTTGCTGAGGCTCCCAGCAGCAGGGAGAAAGCTTTATCTCCAGTTCTTTGATGAGATACTCCTGTTGTGTATTCTTGAAATCCAGACGCTTGGCCTGAAGCCTCAGGATCTTGCTGCAGCCATCGTGCTCTGCCCCCATATCCTTCAACTTTCCTGGCAATGCTGTTCAGGGCAGCGTTTGTCTCCCAAAGATAAATAGGTACATGAATAAATAAATACATCAAGAGGTACTTTTTCTAAGATAAAGTATTGCAGTAGAGAGTTCAATAGAGGAGGAGAGACCACATCAGATGATGATGTTAGAATTTTAAAATCTCAGATGCCAGCACGTGTTAACAGAAGTGTTTACCCAATGCAGGCATGCTTTTAATTGACCACCAAGAAATCTCTGTTGGCCCAAAAATCACTGTGAACATGACCTTCTGTGGTAACACTAAAATCAGATCCAGATCTCCACAGGAAATCTTTCCCTGAAAGAGTGCAGCTTTTCCAATCTCTTCTGTGTCCCAGCTCAGTGGCAATGTTAGAAACATGGTGCATTTGGGAAAATGATGGGGATAGGGACATGGGGACAAAAGTTCATTTTTGTCATGATTTTAATTGCTAAAACTTCAGATGTTTTGAGAGACAATTACTCCCATAGACCAATGTCATGGTTTGACACTGGCACAATGCCAGTGCCCCCATGAAGATACCCTCTCCCTGGTAGCTGCTGTGAGATGTGACCAGGAATAAGCAAAGCAGGCTCCTACTTAGGAAAGAAAAGAAAACAGAACTTTATTAACTACTCTACAACTACAAATAAAAAGGAACACACACACAGGGAAAATGAAAACCTCACAAATGCATTTCCTCCTCCCCCCACCAAATTTCCAACACAATACATTTATTCCTCAAATCACCAACTCTTAGTCCATCACCACTCTTCAAACAATCAATCCTGAGTTCATCAAGAGGAGAGGAGTCCTTCTTGTACCATGGGCTTCCCCTGGAAACACAGCTGAAGCCTTGTGTGTTTCCATGTCACTCATGGCACTGCCCGGAGTACATCTGCCATCGTGACCTCTTCCTTTCATGTCCAGTGCTCTCACCACTGAACACGGACCCGAGCTGCTTCTAGGGCTGTCTTTTAAGGATGCTCTGTCCCGATCCAAAAAAGGCACAGTCTCACCTTTGGGACACCTGTCCCCCCCATATTTTTCACCCCCTGGGGCCGAGGGGCACCAACACTGAACCCTCTTGGTTCTGTGGCCATTGCCTCCCCCTAGAATGCAGTCTCTGTGTCACAAGGAACATGGGTCTGTCCATGGCTATACAAAAAGAGTCCAGCAAAAGCCACTCCATCATCTCTTCCCACTAGGATTCTTCTCTATTCTTCCACTATCTCTCACTCGCCCAGACCTCTCTCACACTTGCACATTTCCTGCCTCATCTTCCACTCTATCTTCTAGGAAAAGTCAATGATCTGTAAAGTTCTCATTCTCCAAAAAGGGGTTAAAAGCTCCTACAAGCGGCCGGCTGAACCCCCCCCCCTTCTCCTTCTCAGCCGTGCTGCCGGCACAGGCCCATGTTTATCAAGCTTCAAGGTTACAGTCTCAGGCAGCAGCTCTTTCTCTCTCTCTCTCTGTGTCTCTCAGGGGGGGCTGCCCGGTGGCTCCCGGTCTCTCTCTTTCTCTCTTCCACCCTTCCACCCCCAGGCTCAGGCCTACCTCTCCCGGCCACATGGCTTTTCCCCTTCCCCTGCCCAGCCAGCAGCTGGGCTGGGGGAGAGACCCAAACTCTTTCCCGCCAGAAACCCAAAAAGGACCTGCCCAGGGGAGAGCTCTGCTTTTAAACCTGTGTTCTCAGAGGCGTGTCCATGTCCTAAATGGCCAGGTTAAATGCCAATATTAAAGCCTGAATATCCATTGGCCCAAAACACCGCATCCCAAAAAACACATTTCCTGTCAAACCACCATAACCAAATAATTTAATTTTCCGCTATTCTGAAAAGGATTTTCTTCTTTGTAGAAACTGAATTACTTTAAAAACTTAAGAAATATGAAGCCCTCAGTAGAATAAAATAAGATGGTCCCCACTTCAATTTCTGCATACAGAAACTGAACTAAGCTACAGGTTGGGAGAATTACTGACATTACTAGACTCTGCAGCTCTGTGAAGTCACTGCTACAAAATCCCCATAGTCCATATGAATTTGGACCAAATTTAAGCTAATCCTCTAGCTTTGCATGTCCAGCAAGACAGGTTTCTTCCCTTCAGAATGAAAAATAAATAAATAAGTCAATCAATAATCCAAAATTAACAATTTCTACGGATATATATACCTGGAAAGATATAGAAATATTTATTTTTTCAATTTTATCTTCCAGATATTAACAAAAGTGAACTGGGAAATATTAAATAATTAATACATAGTTTGCTGTAAAATACTACAAAAAATTTAAAAACATTTTGTACTGGAAATGTAATTAACATCAGCAAACTAAAATTGTCATGCATATATGAAGCTTGTTAAACAAGTCAGTATGAGCTGCAAGATTTCAGAGTTTTGAAGAATTTCTGAACTTTTTGGAGGCAGTATGACTGTTTAATACTATCCCCGTAGCCACCTGCAAATATTTGCTCATGAAAGACATGGCTGGATTTTGTTTTGTTTTGTTTGGTTGGTTTTCTACCGTGTGTAAACGACACAATCTCCCAAGTATTCTAAGGAAAAAAACGTGCAGGGATATGATCTCCTCCCTAACCACGAGGTGATGCTATTGCCCTTCCTATCGAAGCCAACCCTTCCTATCCCGGGCCAGGATGTGCCCAACAGAGCTCATCACGATCACAAAGCAGAGGACTACTTTTCCGGCGTGTTCCAGACACACATTTCAAATATTCTATGACTGCACTCCCATGCCTACCTCAGCATTTTCACAGCCAATTTCAGAATTACAGTTTGTGAAGTGCAGTTTTTCCAGCCAGGATTTGCCTACATGCTCAGAATCCCACTTTTCTGCACATATTAAGACCACAATTAAATCTCCTTAGCTTTCATTTTATAACTCAGAATAACTAAAGGAGATTTAAACCAGGCCTGTAAATACACAACACAAAAGACTGCAATGCATTCAAACTCATAATTTATAAACCCAGATATTTCTGATGTTTATCTGACAAGTTTTAATGAACTAAGCTTTCAAGCAACAATTAATGCAGTCAAGTCCAGATGTAAATTTTTTTAATTTCCCAGAATTTTATAATTATACATAACATGACTCTGGGGTGGTGGGCAGGGGAACAGTTACAAAAGCAAAGGAGAAAAATTGAACATTTTTACTACTGAAGGCAGGTTAGGGTTTGGCACCTAGCAGTGAATCACATTTTCCTTTCAGAGAGTTTTGAAAGTTCTGAAAGACTTCTGAATTCAGCAACGTCAAGATTCTGAAACCCTACAGCTCACACTGACCTGTTTCACGTCACGAGCTACATATATTCATGGCAATCTTAGTCTACTCATGTTGATTACATTTCAATTTTGTCGCTTGAATACATTAACCAACAAAGCCCCTACAACCACTGGCAGAGAACACTGCCAGGGAACTGACAGAGAACACAATGTCCTGAGCCATTTGCTGCTTCTTTTGTCCTTTTTCAAGTACAAACATCACTTGACAGAGCATGGCATACTTTTTTAACTTTGATCTTTTGATGCAGCATTAAACTCTCTGAAGGTAGCTTCTACCTTCAGAGGTAAACACTGCAAAACAGAAGGCAATACCCTTCCAGAGCCTCCTCAAACTAACTCAGCCATTTACTGTTAGCCAGAACTCAGAGCTTACCCTGCTGCACCTAGAAACTTAAAAAAAGAAAGCTCTATCTAAAAGTAGGCTTGTTCACAGCCTATATCCTGCCCTACCTGTGTAAGAATCAGCTTTGAATGAAAAGTGACTTGTGTTTCTGCTTGTTTTGAGAAGGACCTTAGGTCCTGTCCACAAGCTCCTCTGTTTTCACTCCCACTGTGTACTGATAACTTGGGTTAGGTGTTTCCCATGACAAACAGGCACAACACCTTCCATCAAAGCTCCAAACCAGCATTACACACCAAGTGTAACTTCAGAATTCTGTAACTTCATGACTTCTGTAATCTTCAGAACTATTCTGCAGTATTTAGCTATTTGGGGTTTTTTTCCCCTTAAACCAGAAAAACCCCAACCTACCCCACACTTTGCACCAAAAAACTTTCAGCCAGCATCTAATGGAACTTTCCTTCTATTAATACACCATACCTTACAAGCCCTTTCTCTTTCAGCTTTTTCTTTAATAAGGAATTCCATTCTAGCGAGGTATTCTCTGAGGATGTTATCTCTATCCACTGCAAATCTTTGCTGTTCCTCTTCCCACTGCCACTGAGAACTCTGAATCATTTCCTCAGTCTCTGCTTCTTTCTGCTGGTATTTGTCATTGAGTACTGTTGTTTACAAAAAAAAAAAAAAGGGAAAGAGAAAAAGACAAATAGTACTGCAAATAAGCATGTTGAGAAAAAAAAAGAAAAAAGGTATAGTGAATACAAATTCACAACACAAAATCTCTGTATTGTGATATCCTGTGAAACACTGGAACATTAACACTTCCAGTTTCACTACAGAGAAACAATCACATTTTGTGTTCCTGTAGCATCTTTCACATAAGGACATGGAAATGCTTTGGAAATTTTTACAAATTAAAGCTCTTCTCCCTTTGGAAAGGAATAAAAATTCAACTTTTTCAAGGGAGGCCTCTATAGCATGGGGAACTTAATTGCATTTTTCTGCAACACTTGGCTAATTTATTTCCAAATGTCTATGTGAATCTTTAGTCCGTATCAATTAATTTCAAGCTCAGTTTAAGTAACAGCAAATACAGATACCTGCCACATGAAAAAGACTGTAGGAAAACCTAAGGGAGGTTGGGCTAATGAGCAAAGGCTTGGCTTTCCTGAGGAAATTTACTCCTGCTCAAGAGATTTGAATCTTCAGCCCAGAAACTGCCCCAAGATAGGCAAACACTGCATATATTTCTCTGTGAAAGCTTAAATGCCAAGGAAAAGTTCTTTTCCTATAAGCAGTTTTACTAGGGACTTTGCTTCATTTCACAAACTGGCTTTTGGGTCAAAACATTTTCTATTAGCCTTTTATATTACTAAGTACAACTACCTATGTTGGTGTTGATGTGATCACCATTTTCTAATAGATTTTAACTTCAAATTCATTCCATTCTTCTGAAATTTCTTCCTAGCTGGAGAAGGATAAAACAACAAGAAGAGACATGCTGGGAAAACACAGAGAATTAGTGGACACAATGATGGGGAAGACCTGTCACATGTCAGGAAGTCAAGCCTCAAGAACAGCAGAAAAACAGTTTGGAGAAAATACTAAAGACAGGGCACAGGTGAGGTGCTCTGTCCAAGAGTTAAGGTGGGATTGTATCAAAAGCACCACATGAGGTGAACAAGGCTCCAAGAGGCCAGGAATGAAGAAGTGCTAAGTTAAAAAATGAAAAAGAAATGAGAAGCAACACCAGAACTAGTTTGTTTGACACTAAGCTTCTTTGACATTTGTCACAATAAAAACAAAATCAGGAAAAAAACCCCAACAAAAAACCAAACAAAACCAAACAAAAATGAAAACAAAAACCCAAACAAACAAAAAACCTCAACCAAACAAAAACAGTTTGAGAAATTTAAACCAACCATAAGATTTGTATAATTTGTGTGTTCTCCAAATGAGTGAAAGTGCATATTTCTTATTATCTTTTTAAAAAATCAGGCCGTATAAGTGCACTGGCAAGTTTGAAAGTCTCCTTCCGTCCTTCTAAGGTCACAAACTCCAGGAATGCTCCAGTCTTTTCACTGAACACCTAAGTTTCACAAGTACATCTCCTGTACCAAATTTAAAGAGTATTATACTTACTTAGACAACAAAAAATGCATCTCCCCGGCTTTTAAGTGTGATAAATATCACTCTGAGAAGGATTAAGAAAATTTGAGTTTCTGAATGCAGAACAAGTAGGTGAAAAATGTCTAGGTAAAACCCTTCCTTTCTGCAGACTACTGTCATAACACATGTTATTTGTATAAAAACAAAACCAAAGATGACAGAAAGAGACCAGGTATGAGCAACAAAAAGCTAGAAATATTTGAAAATATGAAAGAACAAAGCAGCACTATGAGAATTCCTGAGGGAAAAGAAGAAGTAAGAGTTAAATAAATTTAAAGAAAAGAAAAGAAAAGGAAAGAGTGTAAATAAATTTAAACAGGACTACATGTTTTTTCCCCCCTGAAATGGAAAAGGAAGAACTGCTGGACATAGTGATAAGCAGGATGTGGAGAGGGACACCTAAATTACAATTCTGTACGCACTGAAGGAAGGAATAACAGAAGGTAAAGAGCCAGAGGGAAAAAAGGTATTGATAGGTTTAGCAGCATGTATTTAATTCCTATGAGACAGCAAGGGTTTTGTAAACTCTTATGAGCTTACAGAAGCAGAGGAGTAAGACATGGGAAAATAAGACACTTCCAAAAAATGCGGTAACCATAAAACCTTGTGCAATCTCTGCTTGTTTTAATGACTTGGGACTGATGTAGCCTCTGGTCTACAATTTCTCTTTTTTCTTTGAAAATTACCTTGCAGTTCCAAAAGTTTTCTTTTTGCATCAGATAGCTTGTCCTCTGCAGAATACAGCTGTATTTCAGACATCTTTCTAGCTAACGACATTGCACTCTGCAGACAAAGAAACTCTCCTTTCTTGAGTTCCAACCTTAAATTCATTACTTCTTTTTCACAGTGAGAGACCTAGAAAATAAATATTTTGGAAATTGCATTCAGAGCTGCCATCATATCTGTCTGAATGTGAAATACAGTCTTGAAACTACACATTGTAAATACTTTTTTTTTTTTAAATGCAAACTGATCCTGTTCCTAGATCATTTTCATGTACCTTGAATACACCCCTCTGTTTTTCCAAACATACTCTGCCTTAAAAAAATAAAAGTTATAATTATATTCGACAGGAAATTTTCTGGTAACTGTATTTAACAACTAGAAAACCATTGTGTTGGGATACTAGATTATCAGACACCTCGTAACTCATTACGAAAACACAAACTCCAGTTCAATGATGTTCAGCAGTCATCATAGCAGTTAATAGCAGAATGCTATTAAACACAACAAACAGAACAAAGAAAAGGCTTCAAAAAGAGTTCTTATACAGCTTCTGAACTCACAAGGCAATTGGTGGAAACTCAAACATATGTATCAGAAACCCTAAATTTTTTGTCTCAGTATAGAACCAAAAAACCCTAAACCAACCAAACCAAACCAAAAAAACTCCCAAAAAAACCCAAAAAACCACCAAAACAAAAACAACAACAACAACAACAACAAAAAAAAACAAAAAAAACCAAAACAAAAACAAAACAAAAAACCCCCCAGCCATCCAGTGACAGAACTGCTGAATTCTTACTATGTTAGCCACTTCATTTTGGTTGTCTACTTAAACATTTTCAAATAAAATAGAAACTAGCCTTTTTTGTTCTGAAACAAAACCAGCCTGTTTTGTTTTCAAACTAGAATTTTTGTTTCTGTCAAAATTTTGTTTCTGTTACTTTCTTTAATTGTCACAGCATGGCCAGCAAATGCAGTACTTTATGAAAGCTTCCTACTACCACTTGCAGGAGATTTTTCTGTCCATTTTCATGTAACAACTAGAAGTGCTACAACCACAAAGCTCTCAGAAGATACAAAGACAAAACCATACAAACTCCCTGGAAAGTTTCAAAGCATGCACAATTTGCAGTCTAACAAAATTCAGAGTGTGTTTTCTACTTCCATTTTCATATATTACTAGCTCATCAACCCTTAGTTTTGAACTGAAATACATTTTCTACGAGCTACAGCTTTTATCTAAGATACCATTTTTAGCAGGAGTCTATGAATCTTCAAGAAAGCATTTGAGAAGATGAAATAGCTCCTGAGTTCTGTATTGCAGAAGGTATTTTGGAGCTCAGAAGCTAAATTTTCAGTATTCACTTCACAAGTCTGCTGGATACAGCCAACCTTGACCATTGCAGAAAAGCAACTTTTCACTAGCTTCAATTCCACAGCTGGCAGAAAATGCAGAGTAGTTTTGCAACAGAGAGAAATGTTCCTTCGCTTACTAGCTAGAGTATCATTTTGCTAAACTTCTGCACCTGAAGGAGCTGTCTGCAGTCTGATTTTCTAACCAAAGTATGTATTTGTGGAATTTTGTTGTTCCCATATAACTGGTAGTTTTGTACAGACTAAAGAGAGACAAATAGTTTATGCCAAAGAGGACAGTGGAGAAATAAGAACACAGTTAACCATATATACTTTTACTTGATGAGCTTCAAAGATTGGTCTCCTATATCATAACACCATTAAGGCCTCTAGCAGAGATGTGCTTTACTTTACTTGTCAATCTACTAAAATATTAATTTTTTTAGCCACTCACAGTACCATGTCATGTGAACAATTACCACAGCTGCAATTTGACGCTGGCTTTAGAAAATGGAATTGTACTGCTAGTCCTCTAAGCCTGAACATTGTAGAGAAATAAATATATATATATATACAGTAGAATATCAACTGTCAGAGTTATCAGAACATCAATAAAAAAATGTTATGTTTGTGTAGATTGAGATACATTCTCCTAAGCCTCCTAAGCAGATTGCAAAATCTGCTTCTCTGCAAAACAATTCTAAGGGCGATAAATGAAGGTACTATGATTTTTTAAATAGATCAAATATCCAAGGTTGCCAGTCTAATAGAACACTTGCTATGTTAAAGGCTGATAAGTCTTTCACAAATTGCACAAAATGTTTGCATTAAGAAGTAGCCCTGAGAACTAAGAAATTAGTTTTACACAACACCATTCTTTGCAACTTACACCAAAATCTCATCATGAACAGCAAATAAAAATAAAATTTAAAAAAAATTTGTAGTTTCATAAGAGAATGAAAATGTTTTCTGTCACATCCACATCACTTTGAAGTTTTAAAATTCTTTAAATTACTCTGAAGTCATATAGAGGAAAAGAAAAAAACTAAATCTGAAGACTGTCACCTGGGAATGCTAAAGATTTTGAACATGCAATATTCCTCTGTTAAAATCTGCATCAATAGCTTACTAGCACATAGAGTGATAAATGCAAAAAACATGCTATTTCTTAGGAAAAAAAAAATCCAGTGCTATGGACTGGTTTGTGGGAGCACCATAGTTAAACAAAACAGCAGAAGAAGTTTTTCCTCGGGGAATTATGTTTGATGTATCATTAAAAACTTGTGTCAGCTTCTTCTTGCAAACTTCTGAATATATGCTGAATACTTCACAATAGGCCACTGATTTAGATGTGAGGAAGAAAATCTCCTCAGTGAGTGGTGAGACCCTGGCACAGGGTGCCCAGAGCAGCTGCGGCTGCCCCATCCCTGAGGTGTCCAAAATCAGACTGGACAGGGCTTGGAGCAACCTGGGTTAGTGAAGGTGTCCCTGCCCATGGCAGAGGGTGGAACAAGACGACATTTGAACGTCCCAGGACGTTTGAGGGTGATAGAGACCACTCAAGAATAAACTCAACCGTGATCTTAAGGGGCACTAACTTAAAACAGGCAAAGCCAGGAGCAAGTAACAAATCCGCGGTGAAGCTACAGAAACCCACCGGACAGTCTGCAGCGCATTTCTGGAGCTGTCCCGATGCTGCTCGTCCTCTGGAATGGCGAGCTGGGACAATCGGAGGGCAGCGGCTCCCGGCGCCGCAGGAATTCCAGCGCTGGGACGGGCTGGGAGCCCTGGACGGGAATTCCGCGGCTGCCTGGATACGCGGGGTGATGTCTCAGCTCCGAACGCAGCGCGGGGCTCCGCCGGGCTCCCGCCGCTCTCTGCCGCCTCCCAGACACGTTTAAAGGCTGAAGGGCTCCCCAAGGTAAAATATAACTGCAGGAAATTAAAAGGACTGACTGACACGAAAGCCAGACTGAGATGTGCGTGTCCTCAGGGCAGCGCCCAGGTCAGGGAGAGGAACAAACAGCCAGAAAGTTTTGAATGTCCGTGCACAGAATTCAAATCAGAGGGCTCTCTGGACCACAGGAGCACATCTCCCTCCATGAGGAGGGACTTAGGGTTAGGGAAAGGTTCTTGTGAAACCTCCCAAGCTGAGAGATTTTGAGCCCCAGGTGTGAGCATGTGTGTCAAACAACAACTGAATAAAACCCACCCTACAGTATTCTGGAAAAGCACTTTCTACTTCTCCAAGCACTGCTGTACTTTCTGTAGGTCCATTTTTTAAGTTCCTGTTAAATTCTCTCTGCACACTTAGTGTGAAGATGATTTAGCTCTTTGTTGGCACCAGCCACACTATCCTGAGCTTCTTTCAGCTTTTGTCTTACAGTACACATCCATCAGGATACCCAGGATATATCATTCAAGACTGAAGGTTTTAATCGCAAGAGATAAAAACTCCACAACATTCCATCCTCTGGGATAGGTCTCAAAACTTCATTTCTCATTTGTGACCTGATCTCTGTAAATGGCTTTCAGCCATGGTTCTGCTAATTCTGTGTCATGTAGTCATTTTAAATATGTGCCAAATGAAACAAGGGGGATGGAGAATGTGTTGTGTGTTGTTTCATTTTTTCATAATAATTTCCAAGAGACTTTAGTGTACAAGTCTGTGATTTTAAAACAAATAAAATAATAAAGTAGAGAGTAAGACAACAAACTAACTCCATAGACAAGTCAAGGTCACAGAAAAGTGAGGTTTAAATTTGGATATCTGAAATAAAGACTGAATTATAAAAGGCAGATGTTTTCACAGTTGTCTTCTCTTTCCTTTTGTGAAGAGAGGTTGTCAGGTCCAGTCTATGGCCATGGTCTCTGTGTGTCGTTTTTTAGAATTTCATGTAAGACTTTGCTTTTATTTGCTTCTTCACTGGGGTGCAATTCTAGTTTTTTGTTTGACTCCTGTAGCTGTTGCTCCTGTTCATTCAAAAGTGATTGTGCCTGATGTTTCCAGTGTAATGCATTGCTTAATTCTCCTACACTGTCAAACCTCTCACAATGTGATGAATCTTTGCTGAAGCATATTTAACTGCTCTTGCAGGCTCTGGGCTTTGTCACCTTCTTTTTTTCATCTTACTGAAATTCCATTTGAATTCTGCAAGTTGTAGGTGCAGTGAGTGGTGTTCCATCTGCTCTGCATGAAGCCTTCCTGCAAATTCAAATATTGCCTTCTGCAAGGATGCTTTGTTTTTCATGCTGGACAGTCTGTGACACAACCCACATTCCAGACAAGGACTCTTTCTCCAGATCAGTGGTGCACTTGTTGTGGGCTAGTGGAACTGTCTCCATTATTACATTCAGCTTGTCCATAATTTCTGAAAAGGAGTTTCTGGCTGCACCTACTTTTAAGTGTCCACAAAGCCTGGACTTTGGTTTGTTAAAAACATTCAATCATGGAACTGATTATTGCAGCATGGAAATTAACTAGGAAATCAGCTGAGTACTTCAAAGCTCTCAATTTCTTCCTTTTCACAAACTGGCAGATTATGCCTGTGTTTGGAGTCTCCTACATACACTGGAAATCCAGTGCCTCCTTTTAAGCCCTTTTGTCCAGGTAAAAAGGGAACAAGAAGACTGGGCTAAAGCTTTAAGCCTTTTAGTTGCTGAAACGGCAATCACAGCTCCTCAGAACACATAAGCCAGGCCTTTGGTTCCCCTTTTCCTCATCTTTGTTTTGTCTTCTTTTCCTCATCAGCAGGGAGAGCATTCATTAGGCTCCTGATTTTCTGTTCCACTGATTTGTGGATGTTGGTCCCGGAGACAGTCTCTTTGGGAAGACATAAGCACACAGCTGCCCACAGAGAGGACACAGCAATACCATGCTCCTTTTTGCCTGCTAATGTCCTGGAGATTGTCCCAGGTTCGTAAGTAAGAAGACTTAGAAGCTTATGGAAGTTTTCTATACATGGAGAGAATTAAAAAAAAAGCTGCTATTAAGCACAGGTGCAAATATGGAAGAATAAAATAAAGAGTAATTGCACAGCCACTGTTGCATACAAAATATGTGAGATTTTGTTTCCACAGCAAGACCCAGCTACTGAGGATTTGGAAATCAGCAAATCTGTTTGTGGCAGCTCACCATTACTCTGGAGACCAGCAATCATATGCCCTGACCATCACACTGAGGATATCCTTCAGGAAGAAAACATGCCAGAAAAAAATCATCTTCTTCCAGAGGCCACTCTGAATTCTTCAGGAATAATGATGGTTTATTTTGTTCTGAGCCAGTTAGCTGGTGGGAAGAGAAACCTTCATGAAAGCCTGGTAGTTATAAATTGGACAATTAGGAGTAATCCTAAGAAGCTGGGTTTTGAAGCATTCAGCAGTTTACTCTCCATCCATCAGCTCCTGAGGCACGGACAGTGCAAAATTAGAGACAGGATGAGAACTGGGACAGAGAAGCTGGAGATTTTGGGGCTGTTACACCAAGCAGAAAATGCTGGAGAGGTTTTAGCATTAAACTCTGGTGCTGAGAGCAAAACCTCTTACTTAATAACCCTGTTATTCTCTGTTGCTTTTGGGGATTAAACCTCTGTTGCAGCCAAGGATTTTAGAGACATTTAACCCTGACTTCAATCTCCGTGGCATGTGGAGAAAGGAGCTGTTTTCCTTGCTAAGACACATGCCCTGCCTGCTAGCCTGCTGTCATCACTGTCACAGGGGCTGGTATGGGAGAAGATACCTTTGGGTTTGATCTCATCAGCCAGATTTTCAGCTGCAAAAAGGCAGCTTAAACATCACTGACAGCTGCTGAAATTTGAGAGGCAGTTTTTTTAAGATGTAAGAAAATGGTATAAGTTTTTTGTTAGAAAATAATTAATTTCTCTCTGACTTGAGATATGTATCTCCTGAGGGATAAAAGCATAGCTCTAAAGAACATGAGTGATTCCAATACATGATCTTCTTTCTTGCCTTCCTTGTCCACGGTCCCATGCAGCTGATTTTACTTTGGGTTTAACCATGTGCTTTTTCATCCCTTTCCTTAGTCTTGTAGTTATGCTTTGAGCATCTCTGGGGAATAAGAGGTTCCAATTTGTTCCCCAAAATGTTTCACCTGGTCCTGCACATCTACAGGTGAGCCTGCTTTGGGGTGATGCCTGAACTCCTTCCACCAAGACTATCCAGGTCCATCAGGAGCTTGGTGCACCAAAAGCCAGTCTCCAGCAGTGCCTGAATCAGGTCCCTGAGGATCAGCTCTACTGATTCCAAAGGGCTGGGATGAGGGGCTCAAAGCCTACCCACAGGGCCTGGGGCCACTGGAGAATCCCTCAGAGCAAATCTGCTTGGAGCTGCCAGGACTGAGCCTCGCAGCTGACGCAGGGACTCAGAGCACCTGGAGTACAGCCCAGGGAAATGCTGCAACTGCAATCTTCCTCTGCACTAAGGACAACTTCTGCCTCTCCTCAGCTGCCATCAGCACTGCTGCCCTCTACCTGAGCAGAAAAATAATGAAACAAAAGATCCCTTGCAAAGGTGGGCAAGATCATTCTGATGACTCATTTGGTCTCCAGGCCTCTAAATATACTGGGAGCTGTCTGTGCCAGGGCTGCAGGAAGGACACTGACCTCCTGCCACAGTTACAGGAACTTCTGAATGGCAGAATTACCTCAACATCTTCTGCAAACTCCTGTAAATTCTTGACCATGGTTCTGCCTGGGTCAATCCTTATTCAATGTCACCACCAATAATCCCTGACCCCCACAGCTTTCAGCAGGGCGATAGAGGTAAGCTGACCCAATGTCTTTGTTCACAACTGGGCCACACTCTCTGGTAAGACTCATGAGTTGGTATTTCTTACCCAGCAGGGCCTGAGGTGGACAAGAGAACAAACCAGAAAAGTCAGAGATACAGACAGGGAAAGAAAGACCTCAAACTGACATTTTCAATATGCACTCATTCAACAAGAAAATTGATTATACAACCACAGCTCTATTCTGCAGGAAGGAAGAATGAAAAAAATGAGTGCAAAGAGCAGGAGGGATTATGCTCACCAAGCTCATCATCAGGCTCTGAGCTCCATCTCATGGGTGCTGGCCACCAGCAGTGGCCACTGGCCAAGGGGGCTCTTGCTGCTGGCCTTCAGCTTCTCCCTGCTGGCTCCCGTCAGTCTCTGGCTGTCCTCAAGGTCTTCCTTGCAGCTTTGGCAAAAGTGGAGGCTCTGGAATTGCTTCCAAGGCCTGGCACAGCTGCAGTCCCGGAGCCCTCTGTGCTCCCTGCTGGCCCCTCCATCCCCTCAGCTCCACCATGCTCTCGCTGAAGCCCCAGCCCCCTTCAGTTTCTTCAGCCCCTCACAGTCCCTCTCACCCCCCTCAGTCCCTTCTGAGCCATCCCGTCCCCTGAGACCCGCCAGCCCCTCAGCCTGTGCCACTTCCCTGTCACCTCAGTGCCACCATGGCCCTCGGCTGCCCCACAGCCCTCAGCCCCAGCAGCAGCTCAGGGTCACCGTCCCTTCGGCGCCACCGCCCCCTCAGCCCCCTCAGCCCCCTCTGTCTCACCATCCTCCAGCAGCTCCTCAGGGGACAGTGCCTGGGGCCAGCGGCAGCTCCCACCGCTCCAGGGACAGCCGGGGCTGGAAGTGCTGCTCCGCCCGGCCCGGCCGCCAGCTGGGACCCAGCACAGGGACAGGGGACACAGGGGGCACCGGGGGAAAAGCAAGAGGTGAAAAAGGCAGCCGAGGGGGGAAAGAGCTAAAAATGCAGTCTAGGCCTACACAGCTCAATCTATGCATCTAAACTTCCATATTCATCTTACTAGATAACTATGCACATCTATAAATGTAACTGCACATATATAAATATATCTATCATGCCTATAACTATATATATACATTTAACTGTACAGATTTCAAAATACACCTACACCTATACATGAATAACTATATGGCTACATAAATAGAACTACAGACATCTCTAAAAGTATCAATAAACAGAGGGATTTCACCTGCCTGATAGTCACAGCCTCTCCTTCGGTCTCTTCTTCCCACGCAGGACAGCCCTCCTGGCGAGGTAGATCAGGTGGATATCCGGGAAGCAAAGGGAATACTGGGTCCATATTGGCCTCTATGCATCTCTCTATTTTGAAGTAATTGTCAACCTACCAAAGACTGTAAAAGATAGCCTGAAAGGTAGACTCTTACTTGGCAATATGAAGCCTACTGTTAAAAGAACAGGGATCATTCTAAGTTTCCAAAATTGTGCAAAGCATTGAAATACCTCAGTAAAATCTCAGCACTCACAGAGTAAATGGCACCCAGGAGAGCTTGAAACACAGACAGTCCCAGCTGCCACAGAGAAGCCCAGCCTTGTTCTTTCTCTGTGCTGACAGAGAGACCTCAGTCCTCACTGAAATCGCTGAAGCTGAAGGTGCAGAGAGCTGTCATGAACCAATTTGGGACACCTGAGTTGGTGACACAAGTCCCACAAGGTCAGGTTTATTCCCTGCTCTCTTGCCACAGCAGAGGACTCAGTGCCTCTGGAGAAGCGTGGAGGGCAGGGCTTAGGCAGGTTGTGCCCGTGCAGGATTTGAACTCAAGGCACCAGGAAGCACCAAGCCTGCAGACAGGAACTCAACTCTTCTCATCTCCCTTGCTGCCAGAGGCAGGCTCAGAGCAGCCATCTCACACCTCTCTAAACCACTGGGGGCTCTGTCCTTACCAAGCTCCTCGGGCTCCTGGGAATTGTTCCTGCAGCTCTCGGTGCCAGGCAAAGCTCCCTCTGCTGCAGCTCTGTCCACAGGCTCCCCTCCTGAAGACTCAGGGGCAACAGTAATATTCCCCTTGAAAGAGAAACAGAAAGGAAGAAACCCTTCTCACCACTTACACAAAACACCTGGTCCAACACCTCCATGGCTCACACACTTAATCCCATGTTCCTAACAAGAACTCTGGGCCCCAAAGCCCTTCAACAGTCAAAAAGATTTGACTTCTCAAACACAGTCCAAAAGCTGTCAAAGCTGACAGTGTTGAACATGGGGGTGACACTGAACACGTGGAATGGCTGCTAAGGAAGGAGTCCTGCCAGCTCCTGGCACAGGGATGTGCTCCTCCCTCCACAGCCCTGAGCACAGCAGTCTCATCCAGGCTGCAGCTTGGCAGGGACAGCATGGGAACACACATCTCTTCCCACAGAGATGCCCAAGAGCAAGGGGACTGAGCTCTGCAACATGGACAGCAAGACTGGCCAGTTTGCCCAGCTGAGGATTTCCCAGATGGAAACTGGGCTGCAGGCAGCAGCTTCCTGAGAGGCCAAGAAAGCTGCAGCTCCAGCCCAGCCCCAGCCACGGCTCTGGGAGCGCCTACACGCACGGCAGGGCTCACACAGCAGCAGCAGCTGCAGCCCAGCCCTTGCTTTGCCTTGGCCTTCCCACCCAAAAGAGGCACAGCCCACATCTGCTGCTGCAACAGAGGCACCTCTGGCATGCCCCTCCCTGCACGGGACACTTGGCCTTCAGTGCCACTTCTCCAAACACTCTTCTCTTCTTTCCCATCAAACAAAGCCTCTTAGAACCTACCAAGCTTCCACCTCCTCACCACAAATGCTCCTGCACCAGGGATTCTTCCCAGGAAAACAAGCACCCAAACGTGGCCATCACCTTTCATCCTCATTTAAGGGCTATCCCCCTTTTTCATTCCCTCTTCTTCTGGAAATCTTTCACCAAGCAAAGCCTTCCCTGTCCATTCTCAGCTGAACTCAAGAAGCTTTTCCTTGTCAGCCATGCAACAACATGCACAAACTCTCAGTCCAGCCCCTTTCTTCCCTGCCAATGCAGTTACCTGAGCAGAGGGAGGCTTTTCAGTCAGGGATCTCCTCTCCTGAATCATTTTCTTAACAGCAAGGCCCAGATCCACTGGTGGTGATTCCTCTTCCCCAGGTGCGTTCTGTGCTGAGCTGGGGGCTGTCTATGCTGCAGAACCTGCACTGCCGGTAGAGAACTGGGGGCTGAAGTGTCTGATGTGGCTGCAAGAATCCAAACACATTGGTCAGGCTCCAGAATGGGGCTTTGGGATGCAGAGCTCTAGTGCTGCCTTGGATCAAACACCACAGGAAACACATAGAAAACTATTCCAGAAATGTATTCAACTTCTTCTTCTTAAAAAGTATTTCCTCTAATTGATGTGTACATATATTAAAGTATGGGTTGTAAAATTGATCTACACACACTACTGCCTCCCCTGATCTCCAGCTGCACATCTCTTGCTCATGATCATTTTTTCCCAGTGTTTGCCCTGGTGTCCCCTCTCAAAAGGACTCTGTTGCTCCCAGTCTCTACAGTTTTTAACTGCTTTTTCTAGGAATCCTGAATGTGCTCAACAATCTTTCAGGCTGTTTCCACAATGGATCCTAAGGAGCTCAGCAAAAGCCCAGCCCTTTGGCAGCTGCTTTGGATACTGAAGGCATTTTCTGCTTGACATGCTGATGACTCCTCATTTCAGTTTATGATGGCTCATGACTCTCCAGCCCGGGCTCTCAGCCCTCAAGGCCTGCTAAGCTTTAGATTGAACAGAGGGCTGTAATCACTTTGTTAAAGATTTTATTCAGGAGTCTCTCAGGAAGTAAAGAAGGAACAAGGTGGAGCTGAAGAAGGCAGCTGTGTGTGTTGGATTTGACACAGCTTGGTTTTTGGTAGGGGGAGGGAGAGGGCCATGGGGGCAGCTTCTGTGGAAGGCTGCTAGAAGCTTCCATCATGTCCAACAGAGCCGGTCTCTGATGGCTCTGTAGAGGGACACACTACTGGGCAAATTAGAGAGGTTGTAATGCCTCTGTGATGACATTTTTAAGAAGAAAATCAAGACGGCCCACGTGCAGTTTTTTCCAGGGGTGGCAAGGCACTGCTGCCAGGGGCCATCCAGGTGCAGCATGTGGTGATGCACTGCCACGGCTGCTGCCATCCCGGCACGACCTGCGGCAAGCCTTGTCTGCCTGGCTGCTCCTAGCCAGCCACACTGTGGACACTTCCCAGCATCCACATAAAGAGAGGCGTTAAATAGTGCCAGCATCGCAGAGGCTGCTGCTACCTGCCCAATGGTGGTGGGGGCGCCTGGCCAGTAATGGAAACATGATGAGCGACTCCCCAGAGCAGAACCTAGATGAGATCAGCGTTTTGGCACTGTGAGATCCTGAAGGAATCTTTCAATTAGTGGGACTTTTTGGCAATGGGACCTACGAGGAGCAGTTTTTTTCTAGTCAGAGAAGAGGAAGAAGTGAGGAGATGTGAAGGAAAACAACATGGCAATGCCAAAGTCAGTAGAACAATAAGGATATGAATAAAGGGACAGAATCCAGTGGGCCATAACCTTCTGGGGTGTCTCTTGAGTTTTTGGAGGTCACAGTCTCTCTTTTATCCTGAACTGCCAACTGCATCTTGACCTCTTCCTTTGGCTGAGGTAGTAAGAAGGTACGAACTTCCCAATCCGTCTACTCCATTTAATGCATTTTCCCCCTCATCAAGCATTGTATGACCATTAAAATGATCTTTAAGCCCACCCTGGGCTGAGGGTATGGTCCTGTGTTGAGACCAGCTGTCCGTTCTGCCTTTGGCTTCTCCTGTGTGGTGGTGTGTTTCTATTCTATAAGTTTATCATGGTTGGTTCTGTTACCCCTATGCAGATGGTTTCTCCCTGAATCCTATCCTCCCACGTCCCTTGTCCATCTCACCAAAGAACTGCCCTTTGTTCCAGGCCCTTCCATGTCCATCACTGTAACCCTGCCCTCCTCCCTTGTCTGTCAGTGTAACCCCACCTTTACTTCCAGATCCTTCCCTGTCAATCTTGTATCCCCTGAGACCCAATTGGTTCATTCAAACTGTTCTCCTCCCCTATTATTCTCTATTGGTTTGAGCATTGTATTCCCCACTTTATGCTCCTCCCCATGTTCCTTGCAATTGGACAAAGTTTGTAACCTCCCCTTCTACCCCCCTCCCCCCCAGATACCAGTTGGTGCACAGCTTTGTTCTGGAACAAATCTCATTGAGGAACCATATGTAAGACCCCTCGCTGTTCCTCGTCCTGATTTTGGGCACAGATACAGCAAGTGCTTTGGGGAGCAGCCCTCGCTGCTGCAGCTTTACAGCAGCCCTGCTGTACCACCACCTAGGCCAATCCAGGCAAGGGGCAGCCGCTCTCGGCGCGGCCCAGGAAGGGGCTGGCTACAAGCTGACCCAGTACTTGTGTCATTCCTGCCCTGCAGGGAGAAAGCATTGCCCAGAGACTGTGTGAGAGAAAGAACAATTTATTTCCTTTTCCTTCAATGAAGATTTGTGAGAGCCCTGCTAGAGTTGCCAGTGGGTTGACCTCTTGCAGGGCTGGGAGGAGTCCTGGGGGCTGGGACCCTTCTCTTAACGGGGTGCAAGGGTCCCCATGGCAATTGGTCCCAGCCCAGGACAGGGGTGGAGGGGCTGAAGCTGCTGCCCTGGGCAGAGGGATCTGCCACTGCCACCACCTCCTGCCATGGCTCCTTCAGGGGCCGGTCCCACTCCATGGGGACAGGCACAGGTTGGGGGTGGCTGGGACCCCCAGGGAAGGCAGCCTCCGATGTGCCAGCTTCCTCCTCCACATCACAGACTTTGGGGCCATGGGCAGGAGCCCTCATCCATGAGCTGCTGGTCTGGGAGCTGCTGGAGCTGCTGGAGCTGGAGCTGGCACTGGCCACAGGGCCGTTGTTCTTGTCCCTGATGGCACCAGAGCACAGCAGCCTCTGGGCCTCCTCGCTGCACTGGTCCACAATGATGCTGATGATGCCATGCACCAGTGGAGCCGTGTGCTGCTCGAGGACAGGCTGCAGCCCCTGGACCAACGCCTCGGCGTTCAGCCCCTTGACGCACAGGTCGTGCAGGACGGAGCTCTCTGCGGCCTCAACCAGCCACCACCAGCGCCGGAATATCCCCTCCAGCCTCCGGCGCAGCCAGGGCCGCACGGGCTCCAGCAGCTGCGGCTGTCCACGGAAAAGTCCGGCCCACACCTCGGGCAGGAGGCCACCCGGGAACTCCGGCCCTGAGGGGCCCTGCTCAGCTGGGGACAGTGTCCCCTGTGGAGCAGCTGGACAGGACGCCACAGGGCCGTGGGGGCTGTTCTCGTCCAGGCGGCCGGGAGCTCTCCCTGCCTGGCCGGTGGCTGCTGGCAGCTGCTCGGGGGCGGTGCTGGCCGTGTCCAGATGCTCATCTGTGTGCTCAGAAAGCCTGATGGTGTCCTGCAGAGTGGGCACGAGGGATTTCTGTGTGCCCACTGCAGGATGCAGCCCAGGCAGAAGCGGTGGTGACAGGGCAGAGCAGAAGTCACATCCTTCCGAGAGTCCTGGCAGATGGGGCAGTCGCCGTCCATCTCTGTGGCCATTCTAGGAGTGATGGCTCCGGGACTGGCACCGAGATCTGCCAGGAACAGGGCCCTGCCCAGCACCAGAGAGGCCTGGCTTGATCCTCTCGGCCTTGCCCGCTCACTCAGTAGAGTTCAGGCTGGAGCCAGAGTGGCCCTGCCAGTGTCTGAATGGAAGAACTGAGGGGCACAATGTCACAATCCATTCCCCTGTGATGTCACAGCCCACTGCTCTCTGTCTCCAGCCTCCAGTCCCTGTGACAGCACAAAAGGCATTCCAAGTCCTTGGAGCCCCAAGATCAGCAGTGAGGAAATGTGAGGTCACAATGCAGTGCTCAGTGGTGTCACCATCTGCACTTCAGACTTCATCCTGTGATGACACATCAGGCCTTCTATCCTTGCAGGCACATGTTAGGAGAAAAAAGGAAATACTGTTTTCTAATTTCAATTTCTACATCTCCATGATGCTGTCCCTCAGCCACCTGCACCACACGTCCTTGGCCCTGTCTCTAATCCCTGCTCCTGACACCTTGCCATGGTTTCCAGGGAACACTCCTGGTGTCTGTTCACAGGGCCTCTCATCTCTCCCTGGGAGAGGCCATCACATCCAGGCCTTTCACGCCAGGTCCTGTACAAGGTTTTGTCCCTTTTGGTTTAAGGTCAGAGTTTGTCCTCTCTGCAGCCCTGCTGGATCAAGGGTGATGGGCACAAGGACACTTAGCACCTGTGTTTAGGGCTGTGGGACTGTTCAGCTTTGCTTGCTCAGCAGAATGGGTCCTGTCTAGGGGGGCTCCAAAGCCAGGAAGGAATTCTCTCTGCCTTTTCTTTCAGCAGCAGTTCTTTCATCTGCTCAATGACAAGGCCAGGCCTCCATCCTGGGAGCACTCCTGACGTAACAAGGACACACTCCAAATGACAGCATGTGGGCCTCTTAAGAAAGGAAAATCTGCAAATACATAAATGGTGCCCCAGGGGTGCAGCTTGACTTTTCTCCTTCCTGCCTTTGCTGAGTTGTCCTCCCCACCTGAAACCTGAAGAATGGGAAGGGCACTGTGCCAGCAAGGGGCAGTCTGACACTTCACTGCCGACCAACCAAAAGCCCCTTCATACCATTCAAGCTACAGAACTGTGGGAGTAAATAAAAATGTGTCTGAATCGGTCCAACCAGGCCCCAAGCAGAGCGTCAGGGGCCTCTCTCCATTATTGTGGGACAGTTCATGGAAATTGATCAAGTGAGCAACAGGTGGAAGCCTAGCTGAGGACAAGGTTGGGTTTTTCCAAGATTGGATGTTGCAGTTGAATGCCCAGTTCCAACACTGCTGCTGATCCCAAAATGGGAAGTGCTACTGGGGGATTAGAGGTCATGCACAGAGGTCCAGAGTGGAGCATTTGTAGATCCATTCTGTGTCGAGACCAGCTCTCCCTGCTGCCCACTCTGCCTTTGGCACCTGCTGCCCTGCAGGTGTTCAGCTGCAGCAGATTTCCTGTGGAAGAAGGTGCTGCCCACATGGCCCTGGGCTGTGCCCCTCAGGACATGGCTGCCAGCCATGGTGGGGCACAAGGGCAAGGGCAAGGGCACCAGAAGGCTGAGGAAGCACTGCCCAGAGACTGTGTGAGGGAAATAACAATTTATTTCATTTTTCTTAAATAATTGCAAGGGCCCTTTAGTTCTGCTGGTGGGGGGATCTCTTGCAGGTGGGGGCAGAGTCCTAGGGATCAGGGGCCCTTCTCTTTGGGGGATGCCAAGGACCAGGGGATCCGGGCCTGTTGCTCTGGGCAGAGGGACCTGCCGACATCACCACCTCCTGCTCTGGCTCCTCACCACTCCTGCTCGTCCCCCTCCTGGGGCTGGTCCTGTCCTGTGCGCATGGTGACACTTGCGGGGGGTCTGTGACCCCTGGGCTGGGCAGTCTCTCCTGTGATGGCTTCCTCCTCCTCCATGGAGACTGCAGGGCTGCTGCTGGCTGGAATCCCCACCTGAGAGCAGGAGGAGCTGGAGCTGGAGGAGCTGGAGCTGGAACTGGAGCTGGAGGAACTGGAGGTGCTGCTGGCTGTTGGGCTGTCATCCTCATCTGTGGCAGTGTGAGAGCGCAGCAGCCTCCTGGCCCCTGAGATGCAGTGTCTCACAATGATGTTGATGATGTCCTGGATCAGTGGCACTGTGTGTTCCTCCAGGTCTCTCTGCAAGCTCTGGATTATCATCTCTTGGCGTGGCCCATACACACAGAGCACGAGCCAGAGGTATCTCAATCTCAGCCACCATGGCTCCCTGGTCTCCTGGTACATGGTCTCTGTCCTTTGGCTCAGCCAAGTCTGCACATGGCCGAGAAGTTCCTGTCGCTGACAGAAAAACTGTGCCCAGACCTTGGGCAGGACACCACCGACAGCTCTGGATGCTGTCCCCTGAGGAGAAGAGGTGTTGTGGTTTGTTATGTTAGTATGTTCTGTTCCCCCACTGTTGAGCTGTAATGGTTCTGCCCAAGTTCTCCTCCCCTCTTCAGTTATATGTCAATCACCCAGCTCCTCCCTTGTTACCCCAGTTACCATTGTATCCCCTCCAAACCCCACCCTTGGCTGCCTGTCAGTCACCTGGCACTCCTGCCTCCTTCTCTAGAACCTTCCAACGAGGGTGTCGGGTGATTGGCTAACGGGCTGGGGCCCCTTCCTTGATTCCCCGCTGTTGGTTCTCCCCTCGTGCCAATCTTTTGTGTATTACCCCTCCCTGGACTCCCATTTGTTCCCAAACTGTCGCCACCCCTACCGCCCACTTCCTTTATAACATGATGTATCCCCACCCTCGGGGCTCTTCTGTTCTTGGCCTCCTTGGGGCTCTAATAAACCCGAACTTGCCACCAACTGAAGAGTCCCCTCTTCTTTTCTCACTGATCGAAGCTCGTCTACAGCCACATCTCATCTGAAGGACGTGCTTTCACTGCAGCGTGAAGCACTAGCCTTAGGTGCTGTGCCCGACACGTGAGTTGGGAGAGTGCCCCCACGGCTGCAAGCGGGCTGGCCAGCTAGCCGGGACGTTCTCCATCGGCCAACCAGCTTCAAAGAGGGATGGGCTGGCACAGGGCCATGGGGCTGTTCTCGTCCTGGCCACCGGGAGCTCTCCCTGCTGAGCTCGTGGCCACTGCTCAGGGGCTGTGATGGAAATCTCCAGAGACTCGCCCGCATTGTCAGAAAACCTGACAGTCTCTATTGCTCTTCTGCAGAGTGGGTGCACAGGGCACACAGGATTTATCTGTGCCCACTGCAAGATGCAGCCCCGGCAGAAGTGGTGGCCACAGGGCTGAGCAGAAGCCACATCATGCCAGGTGTCCTGGCAGATGGCACAGTTGCCACCCATCTCTGTGGCCATACTTGGCCTCTGCAGCACATGGGGAGCACTGAGGATCAGGAGCTGTTCTCTGTTGCTGGTGTCACACCCTGCAGGAGAGGGGAGGAAGGAATGGCCAGACTGCTGGAGGAGGACACCCCCCAGCCCCCTGAGCCCCATGGCCACCCTGAAGGGATGTTTCCTTGGGGGAATGTTTCCCTGCACAGCTCACGCTCTGCTGCAAGCACTCGCAATGCCTGGCTGCCCCAACTAGGCAGGACTGGGGAGACCCTGCTGGTTGCTCTGGGACTGGCACTGGGACCTGCCAAGAACAGGCACCACTCAGCACCAGAGAAACTGGATTGATCCTCCACACCTCACAGTCACACTCCATAGGAGGTCAGGCCAGAGCTTGACTGGCCCCGTCTCTGCCCGTGTCTGAATATAAGCAGGGAGGGACGAGATGTCACAATCTGCCTCTTGCTGATGTCACACTCCATCAGCAGGCGATGTCCCCACCAGTGCATGTTGTCAAGAGAAAGATGAAAATATTTTTCTTGTGTTCAGCTTGTCCATGTTGTTCTGCCTTGGCCACCTGCATCATGTGTCCATGGCCCGGTGTCTCATCCCCGCTCCTGACAGCTCGCCAAGGTTTTCTGTGAGGAGCGGAGTGCTGGGACCAGTCAGCATGGACTGCCGGTGGCTGGATGATGCCTCCTCCTGTCACTGCCTTTCCCTGGGCAATGCTGGGATTTGGAGAACCTGGGTGCTGGTGCCAGCCCTAGGTGAGAGTCTCCCACCCCAGTGGGTTGTGTCCCTGCTTCAGGGAGAAGCAGGAAGGAATGTTTTGCTCCAGCCCCATCCGCTCCCACTAGCACTTGCCCACAGTGCCAGATCCCTCGCCACTTCCCAAGTGTCAGTGTTTCTCGAGTCCAGTGCCTTTGTGCTCCTCCCTGTGATGGTGATCGCAGGGGTCTTAGGATGAGGGAAGAGACGAGAATGTTGACTCCATGTTTCAGAAGGCTTGATTTATTATTTTATGATATATATTATATTAAAACTATACTAAAAGAATAGAAGAAAGGATTTCATTAGAAGTCTAGCTAAGAATAGAAAAGAAATGGAATGAATAACAAAAGCTTGTGCTCAGACAGTCTGAGCCAGCTGACTGATTGACCATTAATTAGAAACAACCACGTGAGACCAATCCCAGATGCACCTGTTGCATTCCACAGCAGCAGATAAATACTGTTTACATTTTGTTCTAAGCCCTCTTAGCTTCTCAGGAGAAAAAAACGTAAGGAAAGGATTTTTTAGGAAATACCATGGCTACATCTCCCCAGCAGGAAGAAGGAGCTTCAGGAAGGAGCTGGAGTTGCTGTCCCTCCAGAGTGGGGTACAAGGACCAGAGGAACCCTGTCATGATTCTGGAGAGCCCAGGACCCATCACCATGTGGGCCATGCTGTGCCATCATCCCCTCTTGCCTCCACAACTTCTCTAGAAGGAGGGCTGAGATATCTAAAACAGCTCATGAGACCCCTGACCCAGAAATAAACCCAAGCATGGAAAATTTGGAGTAGTGTAAAGAATGAGAAGATATAAACCAAACTCTGAAAAAATTTTCTGACCGTATTTCCATGTAGGCAAATACAAAACTCAACTGAAGTAGAGAAATACCTAAAAAAGAAGTACCATAATGACTCTAAAGAAAAAATCCTTGCAATAAGCTAGGCCCTGGCATATGCTTATCACACACTACTAGATACTGTAAAGCAACAAATAGAGGCGATAGGCAAGAAAATGAATCAGCAGCTACTCCAGTCACTCAGGCTACAGCCAACACCCCAGCTACTCAAACTGTAGCTAAAGCAAGCAGTGGACCTAAGCCTATAGCTAAACCAGATGAGAAGCCTAAGCCTGCAGCTAAAGAGTAAACCTCAGCCAATAGCTGTTACTCCTACCACAACAGACAAAACCACATTTTTAACCAATTACCAATAAGCAATGATGATGATCCATGAGAAAGATCCTCAAAACCAAAAACTAAATCAAGAGTCAAAAATCAAGAGTTGCTAATTTTTTGCTAGAAGACTTTTGTAACCTAAGAAAAATCTATAGTTAATTAATTAGTCCATCTTTAAGATACTACAAGCGAAACTGCAATTCTAAATGATACTAATGCAAAGCATTTAAGATCACTGCCACATAATCCAGTTACCAACCAAAAAATGATGAGGGGGCTGACCGTCACAATCTCTGGGCACGGGTCCTGGGAAGTGTGGCACAAAGATACCTGAATACAGATGATCTCTATATGCAACAAACCCATTGGAAGACCACAGAACAAAAATTAAACTCTTAAGAAAAATTACAATAACAAAAATTGTCTTTTCAGATGACATAAACACTATAAATCCAAACTTAGCACCATATACATCCCTGATGTGACAAAAACTTGTACGACTTGGGCCACAAGAATGCATTTCTACTTTAGCAATAATAAAGCAAGATAACAGTAAAGAAACCCTACTTAATATGGCAAAGAAGCTCCAAACATATGCAGGTAATACATACTGTACTATATGTAACCCAGCACGTACAAAAACCACATCTACAAAAATTAGAAGACAAAGTAAAAGAAAATCACAAAAATCTCAGAAAGGATATGAAAGAAAGCTTTCTCCAAATCTCAACAATACAAATCAGAAGTTCTAATACCAAACACAAACATCCCCCAGACAGGGAGAGAAAGTACACCCCATGAACTAAACTATAATTCTTCTTATGTAACAATAGAGAAAACATAAAGAAATAAGATTTAAAAAAATCTACTACTGCTCTGGCACAATGGGTACTTAAATTAAAAGACAACAAGATTCAAAGAAAAAATTCCACCAAAAAAGAAACTCCAATAACCCATAAGCGAACTACCAAGTACAATAATGATAACAAAACATCCAATCCCCTTTAAAAAACCTCCCAAACATATGCAAAAAAAAAAAAAAAAGAATAACCAGGCTTAGAGGGGCCCTGCCTAGAGGCAGGTAATGGCTAAGAAAAAAATGTGGTTTTTAGACCACTGTGAATTTACACACCACTGTGTAAATTCATTAGCCTAACATATCAGAACCACAAAAATATAAATCCTTAGTTAACACTAGTGCACAGTAAACCTCAATCCCACCAAAACATGTAAAGACAAAATCTATTTCTATTACTGGCATGACAAGGTGTGGGATCTCAGCACATCGTTCCCGATGTCCAGAGATGCCAGGAGAACCCTTGGGGGTCTCGAAAACCCTGGAATGTTGCCAAGAGTGTTTGGTGGCTTGATTTTGATCCATCCACAGAAGTAACAAGAGTCTGAGGACAAGAGAATCACTTTAGAGTAAAAGGTGTAAAAGAGACACATTTAGAGGGTGAGATATAGACTTTAAGGTTTTTGGTACAGGGGGGTTATGGAGACAAGATGGAGGGATCAGGGCGTGTCTTGTCCTTCTTTCTTCTTCTTGTCCTCCATCTCCTGTGATGATGTTGGCACTTAGAGATTGGTTTATGGTGAAGGTGCACTTGCTAACATGGGCGAAAAGCATTGGGAAATAAAGGTAAATATTGTGTACGTAGATTTTAGTATAAAAAGACATGACCGCCCCGTGGGTGGTCAGAGAGTGCCTGTGACTGCTTGCAGATCAGACCTCTGTTGGGCAGACAGAAAATTTTTGTAGATAAGAAATAATAAACAACCTGAAGACCGAAAGCTGAAGAGTCCAGACTCGTCCTTTGCATCGCGTGCCACCCAAGAACCACTCTACCCGTGTCGGGGCAGAGACAGACAGCTGGACCCGACATTTGGCGTCCCTGGGTGGGCACCCGGCGGCGACCCGGGGGCAGCTCGGCAGCGACCGGCGATCCAGCAGCATCCAGCAGCCTTTGCTGAGCCACGGTGAGCTCTGCTGTGCACCTCTTGCACAGGGGCAGCCTTGAAGCACCGAGTGGGCAGCTCCCGAGTTGGACTCATTCCCAGGAGAGCCTGATAACTCCTTGGGAAAACAGCCAGAAAGCAGCCAGGAGAATCTGAAAACGCAGCAGCCACAGAGGACATCGCACTCCACCTCAGCCGAAGAAAGTTCGTAGCAGAACAGCCCGGATCGGAATCGGAAAGGCGCCTCCGGATCCATCTCCTGTGACCTGCAGGCCAGAGACCAGGAGCTTCCGGACTGCTCTGATGACAGGAATTCGGTGAGAAGGTCAAGAATTAAGAACATGGGGGGTACACTTTCCCAGGAACAAATAGAAATTCTGTCCGACCTACAAGGCGTGGCAGACACACACACTAAAGGGATCCCAAAGAAAAAGCTTAGAGAATTATTGCTGTGGGTGTGGTGTAATTACCCGTACTCCGAAACAAGGTTGTTATTTGAAGTAGGCTTTTGGCAAGAAGTTAACAGACACCTATATTTTCTAGCCATCAATGAGGATAAAACAGCCTTAAAATTGCTGTCCTCAGCAAGAATTATGTTAGAGGCGACCTCGACTCAATTTAGGGGGTCAGCCAGGCAACAAGTTGTTGCAGGTCCCAAAGGGGCGGAGGGAGCAGAGCAAGGTTCCAAGCAGAAATTGGCTCTGATCTCAATTAGCCCGGGGGAAAAGGTGCCCGAGAAAAGGGTACAAGGGGAAATGTCATTGCCCTCAGTCCCACCATCCCGAAAACCCAAGGGAACCCTAAAGCACCCTGAAACCACAGAGAGTGCAGGGGCTTCAGACTCCGACTCAGACACTGATGATACCATTCCTCTTCCTGATGAAATAAAGTTTTCTCCCAGCGACATCGAGGAGACAGGCCCCCCTTCCGGAGTGTACTGTCCCGATTCACAGGAATCAGGGGGGGAGGAGGTGGAAAACGTGGCGGAGTCGCGGAGGGGGGTTCAAAGGGAACAAGCGGGGAGGGGGGATGCGCTCTCTCGCGGCAGGCGCGGCGGCGCGGAAGCGGCGGCGGCTGGCGGGGGGGGCGGGGAGGCAATGGGAGACACGGGTTTCGGTGTGGCTCTTTCAAGCGCAACGCCGAGAGCGACAGTCGCCTCTGGAGCGGTGCCAAAGACGCGCGGGTCGAGCAAGGCTCAGGAGACAGCCGGGGAGAGCTCTCAAACCAGCGCGGGAGCGTCAGACACGGGTGGCAAGAGCGGAGCAGCTGCAGAGCTCCGGAGAGCTGCTGTGGAGGGACGCAGGAGACGCGCGGTGGTGACGTCAGACCCGGAAGTCTGGACGCGGAGATCGGCTCGAATCGCAGCGAGAAAGGGGACACCCGCGGAGGGGGGGCTGCGCGCTTCGGCGGGGGGTGTGGATACAGCGTCAGAGGAGGAGGAGAGAGGGGCAGGAACAGACAATAGGGAGGAGACTTCGGAGGTGGAGCGGGACGGAGACAGTGACGTCAGTACAGGGGAGGCAGAGGGCGTCCCCGAAGGCACGCATGCGCGGGAAGTGCCGGCGGAGCGAGGTCGGGGGCGGGTCCGATCCTCTGTGACGTCCGGGGAGAAAAGGAGGGGCCGCGCTCGGGGTTCGGCATCCCGTGGCCCCACCCCCTCTCCAGTCCCGATCCTAGCCTCAATCCCTATGGTTCAAACCCCTTCCACTCAAAAGAAACGCTCAAATATTCAGCCCTCAATGCCAGCTCAGTCAACAGCCATGCAAACTCGGTCTCAAACAAAGTTGCGAGCGTTGCAGTCTGCTGAGCGAGGACCGATGGAGTTCGTGTCGTCATCAGCGCGGCACGTGAAGCCATTTCGAACGAGAGAGCAGGAGAACGCAGATCCCGGAAGCAGAGAAACGAGCACACAGACGGAGGAAGAAACTCAAGCTGTGAACAACAACTCAGAAGGAGAACAAAAAGAATAAAAACTTTGGGGGGTTTTTTCCTTTGTGGCTTTGAGTGGGAGCATGAAAATGGTTTTTTATAAAGGTGAAGTCGTAAGTTTCATAATGCTCATGCTTGCATCTGTTGCTTTAAGCAATGGAGCAAATCTACCTGTCAGTCAGCCAAAACAAAATGTTTGGGAAACGGTAGCCCAGGCAGCAAATTTAGAAAGTATCTGCCTGACACATTCGAAACCAGGGAAACCATTCACAGCATGCATGGTTGGGTTGCCAGTGGGCGAATGGCCAATTCCAGGGCATCCTCCAATGGAGATTTCGCAGGTCATCAAAGATCCTGTGAATGAATGGTGTGCGTGGACACATCTTTTACCTGTGGCTTCTACTGAACCGCAGGAATTGGAAATTTTTGGGTCCACAACAATGGAGCTATGCATGAAATTTGAAAATTCGAATGTGTCAAGGACAAACAATAGCATTGATGTCACACCAAATCACGAATATTATAGAAATGCATCAGCTTGGTGCAATCACACTGTGACGACAGCCAAAGGATCAATCCAGGTCCCAGTGCAATTGCCACGTGGGTTGTTTTTAATTTGTGGGGACAGAATTTGGCACGGCATTCCTGCGAATGCCAAGGGAGGTCCATGCAGCATTGGGAGGATTTCAATGTTGTCACCAGATTTAAAAGTGTTGAGAGAACAAAAACACAAAGAGAAAAGGTCCTTGCAACATTACAGTGCAGACTGTGATGATGAAGTGTACACCTGGGACAAGGCAAGGAGAATTGCAGCAGCAATTTTCTCACCTCAGACAGCGTCGGGGGTGGCCTTGACTCAACTGGACCACATGGGTTGTTGGTTGAGCAAGCATGCTCAATCAGTCTCTCTTGCTTTGAGTGACATGTTAAAAGATGTAAGCAGTGTGAGAGAGGCAACTCTTCAAAATAGGGCAGCAATCGATTATCTGTTGCTCGCTCATGGACATGGATGTGAAGAGTTTGAGGGAATGTGCTGCATGAATCTCTCAGATCATTCGAGATCAATTCATGAAAGCATTCAAAATATAAAAGACAGTATAAAGAAACTAGGCGAGATCACTGGGTCATGGATTGATGATGTGGCGGGATTTTTTGATCTTTCTCCCTTATGGAGAGGGTTTTTAAAAATGGGATTTTATATTTTAATAATACTCTTAGTCCTCATGCTCATCGTCCCATGCATCTTTATGTGTGTGAGACGTGCCATGAGTCAAGTTGCCAAAGAAGTCTTCTTGGTGCAAACAGAAGGGGGAGATGTGGGATCTCAGCACATCGTTCCCGATGTCCAGAGATGCCAGGAGAACCCTTGGGGGTCTCGAAAACCCTGGAATGTTGCCAAGAGTGTTTGGTGGCTTGATTTTGATCCATCCACAGAAGTAACAAGAGTCTGAGGACAAGAGAATCACTTTAGAGTAAAAGGTGTAAAAGAGACACATTTAGAGGGTGAGATATAGACTTTAAGGTTTTTGGTACAGGGGGGTTATGGAGACAAGATGGAGGGATCAGGGTGTGTCTTGTCCTTCTTCTTTCTTCTTCTTGTCCTCCATCTCCTGTGATGATGTTGGCACTTAGAGATTGGTTTATGGTGAAGGTGCACTTGCTAACATGGGCGAAAAGCATTGGGAAATAAAGGTAAATATTGTGTACGTAGATTTTAGTATAAAAAGACATGACCGCCCCGTGGGTGGTCAGAGAGTGCCTGTGACTGCTTGCAGATCAGACCTCTGTTGGGCAGACAGAAAATTTTTGTAGATAAGAAATAATAAACAACCTGAAGACCGAAAGCTGAAGAGTCCAGACTCGTCCTTTGCATCGCGTGCCACCCAAGAACCACTCTACCCATGTCGGGGCAGAGACAGACAGCCAGACCCGACAACAAGGGGATGACAAAATTTGACTTTAGTAGAAACTGAGGTAAGCCCAACTAGAAATGAATAAAAACCCCACTCTACTGTGACTAGCTCAATAGCCCCAAACATTTTAGACATAAACTTCCTTCAAAGTGGGTATTTGAAAGACCCAAAGAGACTCAAATAAGCATTTGAGATAACAACTGTAAAATCAAAGTGCAAGAAACAATTAAACACCTTACCTGAACTATCAAAGAACCCATCTACAATAAAACTCCTGAAAGTAGAAAAGCATTTTTTAAATAGTTTATTAATATTCCAAAACATCTGCAGTACATCGATAACATCATTGTGTAAAAAAACACAACAATAAAAGTATTTAAGAAATTTACCCTAAACCAAGACAGCAGAAGGAAGGGGCAGCAGCCACTGCTCTGGCAGCACAGAGGGAGCTAGGGCTTGTGCAGCATCTCTGTCCTACCCCCACCACGGGCCTTTGTCCTGCCCTCGTGTCCCTGGCCATGGGGCAGGCCTGTGTGGGCAAACGTGTCTGCCCAGAGGCTGGGGGGCAGCAGGGCCTGACGCTGCTTCTGCTCTCTCCACAGCACTGAAGGAGCTGTGTGTGGGCACACTGCAGGGGTAAGCTGCTGCTGCTGCTGCTGCTGCTGCTGCTGCTGCTGCTGCTGCTGCTGCTGCTGCTGCTGCTGGGGGATGGAGGCTCCCACAGCAGCTACACAGGCAGCACAGCTCCTCAGCCAGGAAGAAGAGTCCAGCAGGGCAGAGGCTCCCAGCTCAGCCACGCTCAGGCTACTGGAGCTGGGTGGTTGCTGGCTGTTGGCCCTTTGTGCTGTGGGGCTGCTCTGTGAGTGCAGCTGGCTTCCTGCAGGCTGAAACCAAGCAAGGGCCTGCCACGGCCCTGTCCAGCGATGGAGGCACCTTTGCTTCCCAAAGTCACCTGATGAGAGGACACGCTCATCAGGTGACTTTGGGAAGCAAAGGTGACCTCTTCTTCTGGCCAAGCTGTGCTCACTTGTTCCCCCAAGTGTGGCCATGGAGCTGTGGCACCCTGAGGGAGGGCATCCCCTGGGCAGGCAAGGGCACCCAGTGGACCGTGGGCACTGCAGGTGGTTGGGCAGAGACGGAGTCTGCGCTGCTGCCGCAGCTTGGAGAGGGCAGGACCAGGGCTGGGGCAGCTTCTCCCAGTTACATGCCAGCTCTCAGGAGCCCCACAGGCACACGCCAGCTGCTGCTCCTTGCCCAGGATGCCACATGGCTCCGCAGGGCGCTGAAGGCAGGGCAGCACAGGCCAGGCTGCGGCAGCGCTGCCCTGGTGTTCTCCACTGATGGCCTTTGGTTCTCTTTCCCTCAGCAGCAGCAGCAGGGAGCGGTGGCAGGGTCAGGACAAGGAGGAGGTGGCTGCCCTGGCCCTTTTGCTCCTGGGCTCCAGGCCAGGAGGGCTCTGGCTGCAGCAGGGCACTCTCTGGGCAGCCCCTGGCAGCCTCTGCATGGAGCACGGCTCGCTGCCCCGTCCTGCTCGTGTCACTTTCCTTCAGCAATACCCTAGAGCTCCTCTTCACAAGGAAAAAACTCCAGCTATGTAAAAAGAGATCATTCAAGTCCAGTTCTACCTGCCTTTGTATTGTACTTCAGTATATGTATGTTTTGTCTGTAATTTCAGTAATTTCATGTTTTTATGAAAATGTGCATTCATATCTTCACATTTTTGTGCCTCTAGTTACTTCTACATCAAAGTACTTATTTTTTTATTATTTATTGCAGTTGTTAATTCTTATGTAGTATGTTTTCTGTAGTATGTGTTATTTAAAAAAAACACCTTTTGGGTAGTTTTCCTCATTCTTAAAAAAAATATCCACAAGCCATTTTAGTCTCTGTCTCTCAAAGTTTTTCATACCTGTCTATTTTAAACCAGGACTACAGCACTTTAATAGGATCGGGAGAGGTCCATGAAATGCACACCAGGGATTCCTCTTGTCATGGCCCTGTCATGAGCCAGTTTTTAGGGTTTTTTTGTTGTTTTTTTTTTTTTTTTGGTTTTTCGCTCTCTCATCAGTTTAACTGCAGCCACACATTGAGTTGCAAACTTAAGCCAGATGAGCAGAATAAAAACAATGTGATGGGCCTTTGGGAGTACCCTTGCTGATCTTTCTGCTTTTTCAGTTGAGCAAGGCTCTGATCCAGGCAAAGAGATTGCACTTAATGCTACACAACCATTTGGCAAGAACTCTGCTGACTTCTAGGAACAGCTGGAGGCCTGTGTCTCCCCAGGATGTTTTGGCTGTCCCAGGCTTTGTTGGGTTTTGGCTGCAAATACCATTGCCTTTGCTTTCTGATCTAGAAGTACCGTGGCTGGGCAAAAACTGCCCATGAGCCATATTCCAAAGGCAGTTTGGTTTGGAGTTTGTGAATGAAGGAGAGCCTTATTGGAGCGGTGTGGCCGATGGAAAACACGCCCAGGCTAGAATGACCAGCCCGCCTCTAGCCGAAGGGGCGCTTCCCCAACACGAAGCTGGGTATTGCGCCTAAGGCAATAACCTGCCTTCCGGACGTTGGCCGCTGAAAACTCCGAGCCGCAGGAAGAAGAGGCGTCTCTCAGTCTCTTAGTATGATCAGGTTTATTGGGTCCTGAGGGACCAAACACTCCCAATAAGTCCAGGGGATGAGAGCAGAGAACTGAGAGCCCCGAGGTGTGGAAAACCTCGGGTTTTAAAGAAGGTGGGAGGGGTGAGGGGGAACAAATCAGGAGAGGGAAGGGAAGGATACATTGGGGATTGACATAACGATAAAACCAATCTACAAGGGTACAACTAAGGGAGGGGCCCCGGTCCCTGAGCCAATCACCCGACACCCTGGCCAGAAGCTTCTGGAAAAGGAGGCAGGGGTGCTGAGTGACAGGCAGGCAACCGGGGGTGGAGAACAAAAAGATACATGTGATAACCATAGAAACTGGGGAGGGGTTTGGGGATTGACAGTTAACTGGGAAAGGGGCAGGACCTTTTAACATGAACAAAGGGGGGTGAACAGAACAAATGTGAAATGAACCACAACACCTTATCCACTTCCAAACCACATTTAAAAAATCATGAAAAAGAACTAACCATCCTTAACAAGCAACTGACAATTCAGAAGGGAATGTAGAGCTTATTTGCAGAGTGAAAAGGAAGGGAATCTTCCAATGGAGTTGTGGTTTACAGAGTTTTTACTCTGACTCCCACTCACAGCTGGCACTGGAGAAAGCCATGTCCCTGGAAGTGTCAGTGTCTTCTGTCTGCCATGAATTGTTTTGCTGCAACAATCAGAGGCACCATGGTGGAAAGAAGCTCAGCTGATGTTAGGAATAGGAGCTGCCCCAAGGAGAAAAAAAGAAATGAACTTTTACTTCCCAAACCCATCTCCACACAGGCTCAAGCAGGATTCTTCTGGTTCCCAGAAATACACAGAAATAGGGCTGAGAAGGCCATCTGGAATACGAGAGGTATCTTGGTTCATGCCCAAGACCTTGCTGATGCCATTTGGGTTTTGCCTGTTTTTCTGTGTTTTCTATATTCTTTGCATATATGTTTGTAGCTCTGTATCCTACTGTATTAGTGACCAGTTTTCCTAATACTTTTCCAAGTCCTTTCCCTAAGCAGAAAGACAAAACAAATTCCAGAGCTCCAAGCGCTGGGGGGTCCAAGGCCCTGGTGCCATTTTGGTCCTTCCTGGGACAGAACCCTCTGGGGAGGTGGTGGAGTCATCATTCCTAGATGTGTTTAAAAGAAGACTGGATGTGGCACTCGGTGCCGTGCTTTAGTTGAGGTATTAGGGCACGGGTTGGACTCGATGATCTTGAAGGTCTCTTCCAACCTAGGGATTCTGTGATTCTGTGACTGAGGCAGCTTTTCCTGCAGCCCGGGAAGAGCTGCAGGGGCCCTTGGCCGAGGACGTCCATCAGGGCTCATGGAAAAGCAGCAAAGGGCTCAAGGCGAAGGCCGAGAGGGCAGAGCTGCCCCAGCGCGGCCCAGAGCGAGCCTCATGTCCTCCTCCTCAAGCTGCGCCCTCTGCGCTGCCTTTGCGGCACCGGCGGCTCCTCTCGCTGCCGGGCTCCAGGGCGTGCTGGGGGCCGGGCCCCTCGTCTTCGGCAAGCGCCGGAGCCTCGGAGGCGAGCGGCTGCTGCTGTGGCCGGCAGGGGAGAGCTGCGGCTGCGGCCCTGGACACGGCCAGCTGCCGCTATGGCCGGCTCCCGCCGCGGCTCCTGCCTCTGCTCCGGCCTCTGCTCCTGCCCTGTGCGCACAGACACGGCCGAGGGCTGCCCGGCAGCTCCCTGCCGCTCCGCGGCGGGCCCGGCCGGGCTGCTGCTCTCTGCGGCCTCTGCCCGCCGCTGCCGGCCCCGCCGCGTTCCCGCCCGCCTCTGCCGCAGCCGGGCCCACAGGGGAGGCAGCACATTGCGGCCGGCTCGGAAAAGCCCTGCCCGCAAAATGCCCGCCACGGCCTCGGCCTCAGGGCACGGGCTGCCGGCGTCCTCGCAGCTGCGAGCCGGCCCGGGCCGCCTGCCGGCCTCGGGCACAGGAGCAGCTCTCCGCAAGCTTTTTATAAACGACCCAGACTCCAAGTGGGAAAGAGTTATAGATGTTTTATTGAGAACAATAAAAAAAATCAGCAAAGCAAAAGGGACAGTGCTGGGTGCATGGCAAAATGCCAGAGGCTCGTGCACAAAATGGCCTTTTATACCCTTGATACTGCCTCAGCTTTATGCATTGTGAGAAACGATGTCTCACTTCTTAAAATTTTAAAAGGTTTCTTGAACCACAACAAGGGACTGAATAAAGAAAAAGGGACAGCACTGGCTGTCCAGTGGGCCTGTTCACAAGGCCTGCACCTGCAACAATCCTTGTATATGCTTATTGCCACACCAAGCCCCTGGTAAGCTGACCCTCCCCACACTCGTGCACATGGCACTCTTCTGACCCAGCTCCTCCTTCCTCTTCCTGACTTGATGGTAGACCGAATGTTTGTAAAATAATTGAATTTTAATTTTTTTAAAGAGTAAAAAACTGTAGGAAATCCTCCTATGGATGTATAAGTTTTCTTAACAAAAAAAAAAGTCATGTTAACCTTCCCAGGTCTGCCTTGAAAGGCTTTAGAAGTCTTATCACCTGGCTAAATTTCTCAGAGTTCATAATAAAGGAACTAAAGAATCCTAACAGAACACAAAAAAAAGTCCCATGAGGAATGGTTGACTTCACCTTCCTCATCTCCTTTTCGGTGGCAATGCTGTCACCTCAGCAGCAGTGGCATCGCGGCAGTGAGTCCGAGAGGTGGCAGCTCTCTGCCAGAGCCTCTGCTGCCTACTCCAGGCCCAGGCAGGCACCTGAGCTGCCTCGCTGCACGGCCAGAGCCATCTCGATGCTGCAGTGCAGGCCAGAGGCGCCGCTCAGCCGGAAGCTGCAGGACTTGCCGCAGGGCAGCGCCGTGAGCTGGCAGTGGCGCGACTGCGGCAGGAGCAGCCAGGCCGACAGCACCAACGTTTGCACCCAGCGGGTGACTTTCTTGGCATCCAAGTAGGAGCCCGTGCAGAGGGTGTCCATCAGGTACCACTCCTGATCCCTGGGCAGCTGGCCACCAGAGGCGTGCAGGAAGCACGTGTGCCCCAGCAGCTGCTCCCCGGAGCACAGGCACTCCAGCGCCACACGGATGCGCCTGGCTGGCGGCCACTTTGTGCTCTCCAGGCTGAAGGAGTGGCCGGGGGGTGGCCGCAGGATGACCAGCGGGCGGTAGGTGCTGCTGTTCTCCTGGACACTGCAGGCTGCAGGGCTGGTGTCCGTCCCAGCAGCTGGGTGCAGCTCCGGCATGAAGCTCCTCCGGGAGAGCACTCGGCAGACACCGAGGAGCTCGTCCACCAGCTCCTGCAGCACCTTCGTGCTGGGCAGGCCCTGCTGCAGAATCACAGAACAGCTGGGCTTGGGAGTGACCTTTATGGACCATCCAGTGTGAGCCCACAGCAGTGAGCAGGGACATTCCCAATGAGATCAGGTTGCTGACAGCCCACTCCAGCCCTATCCTGGATGTGCCCATTGGTGATGGGCTGGGCACAGCCAAAGTGTTGTACCCCAGTCTGCACCCTTGTCCTTCTCATGCTCACTGACCTTCTCCTTGCTGCTGAACTTCCCCCTGACAACGTTCCACTTGCTGCTGGATCCCTCCTGCATCCTGCCGCTGGTAGAACCACACTTCCATCTCCTGACCAGCCAGAAGGCCAGAGAGAGCACAAGAGCCTTGGTGAGCAAAAGCAGCCACAGCAGCCGCCATGCAGAAAGGAACAGGCTTTCCACAATGGAATTGTTGCCATCAATCTCCTGCAGGAGCCGAGTCATTTCTTGAAGCAGATACTCCTCGCGCTCCTGCATCCGTTCAGCTTCACTCTTTTCAGTTTCTGAATTTTCCTTCTGCCCAGCATTGGTGAACCAAGGCAGCCACAGAAGCTGCCATGCAAAAAGGAGCAGGCTTTCCATGATGGAATTGTTGTCATCCACCTCCTGCAGGAGCCGAGTCATTTCCTGATGCAGAAACTCCTCACGCTCCCGCATCCGCCTGACCACATCCTTATCAATTTTCATGTCTGCTTTCAACCCACTGGGGGTGCATAACAGGGCCAGGATGAAGGCCAGTGTTGGAGACATGGCCTGGTGGGAGAAAGGGAGCTCTGCATGTCTGGCTGGGAGGGAGCAGGGGGCTGGTGACACCTGGAATATCCCCAGAGCCTCTCTGGGCACCAGCCATGCTGAGAGCCCCTCTTCCCCCAGCCCTGGGGACAGTGCCCTGCCCTGAGGGTCCCAGCTCTGCCTCTGGCTTTAAACTCCCAGGGCACCTTTCCCAGCCCCCATTCAGCTCAGCTGTCCCCCTGTGTGTGCACTCACTGGCTGCCAGAATGCAACTGCCCGGTGCTGCCCCTGGACACAGGTGCCAGCGTGACCTGTCCTCTGTGATGTCACAGCCAGCAGAACCATGTCACTCAGCTGCCAAGCTGGCCGTGCTCCTGCTCACAGCTCCCACTGTGACCCGTGCCCTGGCGTGTCACAGCCCCCAGAGCCGCACCTGCCAGGCCACAAGCCCCAGCCCTGGTCCCCACTGCCGGCCTCGGGGGCTCCTGGGCATCCTCACCCTGAGTGCAAAGGCAGCCACAGGAGCCCCCCAGGGCGCTCTGGATCCAGGCTGCAGACACCCTAAAGGCAGCACTGAAAGGGACATGGATGGGAACTGCAGCTGGATCTTCCAGTGCTCACCACCCCTGACTGCCCTCTAGGTGAACCCAAACCTCACCTGCAGCACCTTGAGCACATTTACCCTTCTCGCCCATCCTGGCACGTGGTGTTCCCACATCATACACCAGCCCTTTGCAGGCAGTGACCAGATCCTGGCTGCTCTGCTACCCTGGCCTTACTTTCTGTTTCCCAGCAATGAACTTAACAGATACACTCATGAGAATCCCAGCAGAATGTTTCCTTCTCAAGAGTTCTTAGGCAAAAAAACCCTTCACCAATCCGTATTTTGTGCACAGAGAAGGAGGTGCTGACAAGCATAAGGCACATGCATTGCTCTGACATAAGGGCTCCTGAGCCATAGGATTCCATACATTGCTGTTCCCAGCTGCTTTGCTCATATTTTATAGCCAGTTCTGGATGAGGGCTGCTGCTGACAGGGTAGGAGGGATGTCTCAGGCTCAGCCACAGCAGCTCAGTATCAGCAGTGGGAGCAAAAAGCAAACAAAACAAAACCGGACAAGGGGGCGTCTCCTGCACGGTGCCAAGTCAAGGCTCTGCTGCCAAAGCACCCATGAGCACATTGCACTGACCCAGCATCAGCTACAGGTGTTCCTCCTGTTCCAAGGGAACTGGTGCTGGTGCTGTTCACAGCATTTTTCCCCAGCTCTGGGTAGTTTGTTCAGCTGTCCAGCAGAGCTGGACACATGATGGACCTCAGGCACTCCTCAAGAGAGCAGAGATCATGAGGGAGTTCATGAGGGATGTGTTGGATGTGCCATTGCCCTGAGGGTGCTCGTGCTGTGTGTGCCGTTGCTACCATCTCTCCTAAAGCCAGACACCCTTAAATAAACAAGTGCCCAGCATGGCACAGTGTCTGCAAAGTGTCGGGAGTCTTTGCTGTCATTGCTGTCCTTTGCTGTCCTTGCTGCTCCTACGAGGCCTGTCCTGCCCCACCTTGCTGCTCTGGCTGCCTGGGGTCACACCTGACTGAGAAACCAGGGCTGGACCCATGGTGGTAGCAACCCCTTTAGTGTGCTTCTCATATTTTTTCTTGGCATTTCCCCAATTTTCAATTTCTTTTTCTTTCATCTTTCATCTTTCATGAAAAAAAAGTTGTATTATCACTTTGGATTCCCAACATGTAACCTCGTTTGTGTTTTAATCTCACTTTCAGATATATTTAGAACTGAATTTCTTTGCAATTGTGGATCAAGGCTCCTTAAGCCTGTCAGAACATCCTGCCTAGCTACTTCCCACATTAAAGTCATTGCTCCATGAATTCTAGAAAATTCATTATAAAGATCATTCTTGCCTAAGAGGCACACGTCTGTGGATATGGAGTTTACAAGACACCTTCATGTTTATGTCTACAGGGCTGTGTTGTAGTGCTTCCACATCCTGCTCCAAAATCTGTAATTCCTTAACTTGGGTTTGAATTTTGGATTGCCTTCCATCTGTGTTTGTGCATCTGCAGGAGAGGAGGTGGTAGAAGTGTCAGAGTAACACAGTGGCTGTGTGTTTGTTTTGGTGGTGGGGAGAGTCAGAGATGCAGACACAGACACCAGCTGAAGGAACGGTGTAATTTACTGTAATGTAAAAATGTAAAAAAGAGTCAGGAAAGGATGAGCTAAGCAATGCATCTCAGCATTATTCCAAAAGGGTGCCTCTGGTGATTAAGGAAGGTACATCACCAGGTACCCCAATGCTTTCCCCTTCATCCAGAGCTGCACATCAGCTGGGGGAAGCTGTCCCAGCCAAGCCCTGCAGAGCCATGGCCGGGAACCGGGAAATCCTGCGGTGCCTCCACCTTTGCTGGCCACAAGGCTTCCGAGTGCGCTGTGAGAGTAGCCCGGCTCTGATAGTGCTGGATGAGCAATGTGCCAGAGCTTCTGCTGGGGGGACAGCTGGTTTCATTCTCCTCTTGGCTTTCTCCCTGAGCCTGCCTAGGAACCAAGGGAGCTGGCTTGGAGCCAGCACCCCCAGGCAGGGCCAGATGTGGCCTTGTCCAGATTCTAAATGCTGAAAGGTTTCCCCAGGGAGCAGATACCTTGATCCTACTGCTAACAACGCTTTGTTAATGGGTGGATACATAGATCCAATTGCTGTCTGTGTCCTTACAAAGTGCACCAGTAGGGTTGAGTTGCTGAGCACATGCACAGTTCCATGCAATGCCTTGTGTTCCTGGAAGCTGTACATCCCAGTCTCCTCTGCAGAAGACACAGGCTATGAAAACAAGGCCCAGTTGTTACCTACTTTTTTCCCCTCAGGACTTGTTAGACACAATATTTTTTCAAAGGATTGCATTTGCCTCTCCTCAGCTTTCTTATTTAAAGAAGAGGGAGCTGAAGGAGTTTCAGGCATGCGAGTGCCTGATCTCTCTTTCCCTCTAAAGGCTCTGCCTCTCAGAGCCCCGGTTACGTGCCGGTGCGTTGGCATGGGAGTCATTCATTCCCTAAACTCCATTGCCTAAACACAAGTGGACTTCAACTGCAAAGCCTCTCTTTGCAGTGGGATTGCTTTTGCACTACAGCCTCCATGGGCAAGGGCTTTGTGGGAGCACGGGTCATCAGAGCCTGTGTCCTGAAACAGAGCCAGGAAAAGGAGCAGATCCTGCTGCCTTCTGCTACTGCTGATCCCAGCAGCAAGTCCCCTGGCAGTTCCTTCAGGGAGCTTCACACAAAAGGCTTCCATCATATTAGTGCTTGTGAGACCTTCTTGATTCCCAGTTGTCCTGGATTTTGGCGCATCTCAGCACTTGTGTCCATGGCCCTTCCTTCATGCCCAGCCTGCAGCAGTCACAGTCACTGCTGCCTCCCCCTTGCTGCAGCTCATTTGCCAAAGTGCTGCCAAAGGCAGCAGAGCTGGCTCAGGATCCCTGCTGGCTTCTGGTCTCTGGGATGAGCTTCAGAGGGACACTTGGAGCGCTTCCTAAAGAGCTGCCCGTGGGATGGGGGGCGGATTTGTCCTCCCCGCTGTCAGAGGCTGAAATACAATAGTTTATGGTTTAAACATTTTCATGAAAGACTTTTGCCTACTACAGCAGAGCTGTGTTACAAAAGCTGCAGAGATGACCACCACACCCTGAATGGGGCTCTGGGAGGCCTACAGGGTTCTCTGATGAAGAGGAGATAAAGTAACAGCTCAGAGGCATTCAGGAAGCACAAGCCAATGCCTTCAGGGTGGAGATGACGGCCCCAGGGCTATCAGCTGCCAGGTTCACACAGAGTTTGGCACCAAAGCTGGGGGCAGAGGGGCTTTGGGTGAGTGTTGGAAAGCCTCTGGTGAGAGGCAGTGGCCGCCCATCCTCTGCTGGGCAGGGCAGCCCAGCTGTGGGGCCCTTCACCAGGGGAAAGCTTGTCCACAACAGAGGGGGTGATGTGCCCCATCAAAGGGCCCCCAAAGGGGTGCCCAGACCCTGCACCAGAGCACTGCAGCACAATGCCACAGACGCTCAGTGCAGCAAGGGACAGTGTCCAACTGGCCCCCTGCAAGGGAGGCACCTGGGCATTCCCACCTCCCAAAGCGGGTATTAATCCAGGGAATCCCTCACTTGTCAGGACGTGTGGCAGTGTGGTGTGGGACCCTCACCACCAAGGAGACCAGATGGAGGAGAGCAGCGAGACATGGTGGGACCCTTGGATGGGTGATAAAGCTGTCACACATAACCCCTGCCACCCTCTCCCTGTCCCCCCACCGCCCATGCACACTTCTTTCTCCTCCTTTCTTTTCTCTTTATTTCTCTTTGCCTCTTTTACTATTCAATAAAATACACTAATTTAGCACAAATCACAGAACACCCATCACAGCTGACAAATGGCATTTCTTGCACATCGCTGCACCAGCACTGCTGATCCACAAATACACGAGAATCAATTTCAGCTGAAAAATGTCATTTATTACAAATTGCTACACCCACGCTGACAAGACAGAACTATACAAATCTCAATTTAGGTTAAAATCAGGAATTTATTAGATTATTACAACCAGTCTGTGTAAAAAGACACAAATACTAACTTCAGTTAACAAAACTAAATTTATTGCCAACCTCTAAAACAACTCACTATACACAAAGATCAATTAGGCGGTTAACAACTTAATTTATTACATATAACTACAAACATACAGCCCATCTAGAAATACAAAAATATTAATTCCCTCTCTAAATAGCCCTGTACCAAGAATTCATAGAATTATACACAGAACCAATAGAATTTTACAACTATACCACTCCATACATGTTGAAATATAACTAAATACATATATATACACAAATATATAGAAATACATGTATAAAAACATACAGATGTAATTATAGATTAAATATTACATATTATATACAATATATATAAACAGATATATAACACAAACCTATCTATAAATACAAAAATATCACTGTGCCAAGCTAAATATCCATACAAATGCATAAATACAAATATACAGCTATACATATGGATACATATAAAAATCTAAAAATAGACATATATACCTATGCAAATACCAATATAACTATTTAAAGACCCATATGCCTATAGCTGCATCAGTAGAAATAAATAGCAACACAACTGTATATATAGGAAACAGAACTAAACACAGATATAACAACATCCACGTATACTTAGATACAAATATACACATCTAGGTAATTACAAACATATACATATATACAGAGCATACATCCCTAAACACCATACATACAGAAATAGTCCTATACAAATAGCAACCCACATATGTACATATCCAAATGATAATCCATCTCTATGTGCACTTCTAGACATGTCTACATGGAATTCAAAGCAGAGGGGGATCCCAGCTGCCCCATCTTCAAAGTCTCTCGCTCGGTCTCCTCCTGCCGTGCAGAGCAGCTCTCCCAGACAGCGACAGCAGATGGGACATCTGGCAAGCAAAGGGAACACTGAGTGAGTATGGGCACGTTTCCCTTGGCAGCAGCTGCACTTCCACGTGTCAGAGCCTCCCCAGGAGGGTCGTAAAGAGAAAGCAGCCGAGCGGGCCAGGCTGTGGTGAGCGCAGCCGCGGCAGGACTGTCCCGCAGCCCCGGCAGCCCGGCAGAGCCGGCACAGCTCCCGGGCCCTGCCGGCACAGCTGCCTGGCCCAAGGACAGCCCCTGTGCCAGCCGGGGCAGCTGCGCTGAGCAGCCCCAGCACGGGCAGGGCCCGCTCCTGCCCCGCCGGGCAGTGCCCACGGCCACAGCCCACGCCAGCCTCAGCCCCAGCCTGCCTCCCCGGGCCTGTGGCCTCAGCCGGGCTCTCTCCAGGCTGGCAGCAGCAGGTCCCCGTTCACTGCTCTTGCTGCCGGCCTTCAGCTCCTCCCTGCTGGCTCCCGTCAGTCTCCGGCTGTCCTCAAGGTCTCCCTTGCAGCTGTGGCCAAAGTGGAGGCTCTGGAATTGCTTCCAAGGCCTGGCACAGCTGCAGTCCCGGAGCCCTCTGTGCTCCCTGCTGGCCCCCTCCATCCCCTCAGTCCCGCCATGCTCTCGGTGAAGCCCCAGCCCCCTTCAGTTTCTTCAGCCCCTCACAGTCCCTCTCACCCGCCTCAGTCCCTTCTGAGCCATCCCGTCCCCTGAGACCCGCCAGCCCCTCAGCCTGTGCCACTTCCCTGTCACCTCAGTGCCACCATGGCCCTCGGCTGCCCCACAGCCCTCAGCCCCAGCAGCAGCTCAGGGTCACCGTCCCTTCGGCGCCACCGCCCCCTCAGCCCCCTCAGCCCCCTCTGTCTCACCGTCCTCCAGCAGCTCCTCAGGGGACAGTGCCTGGAGCCAGCGGCAGCTCCCACCGCTCCAGGGACAGCCAGGGCTGGAAGTGCTGCTCCACCCGGCCCGGCCGCCAGCTCGGACCCAGCACAGGGACAGGGGACACAGGGGGCACCGGGAGAAAAGCAAGAGGTGAAAAGGCAGCCGAGGGAGGAAAGAGCTAAAAATGCAGCCTAGGCCTACACAAACAGCAATCTATCCATCAATCTCTCCATCTAAACATTCCTATTCCTCTTAATATATAACTATACACATTTATAAATGTCACTTCATTTACATATATTCATTTACATAGATATGTAAGTATATATATTTTACTGTACAGATATAAAAAATTAACTCTGAAAATCTATAAATGTAAATGGATAATAAATTATATCACTTCTCTAACTATATGTATACATATCCACATTTAACTGTACAGATCTATCAATATATGCCCATATAAACAGAACACTATTATCTATAAATGGAACTATAACCACTCATAAATAGAACCACAGAAATCTATAAACATATCTACAAACAGAGGAATTCTACCTGCCTGATGGCCACAGGCTCTCCCCTGTCTCTTCCTGCCATGCAGGGCAGCCCTCCTGGAGATGTTGCTCAGATGGTATCTGGGAAGCAAAGGGAACGCTCAGTCAATATTGGCCCTTGTGCACCTTTCCCTTGGGCAGCAACTGTCCTTCTACCAGGGGCTGTCAAAGATGGCCTGAAAGACGGACTCTCACTTGGCAATTTGAAGCAATCTGCCCTTAAAAGAACAGGGAACATTCCAAGTGTTCAAAAGTGTGTTTCAAAACACTGATGTATCTTGATAAAGTCTCAGCCCCCACAGTGCAAAGGGCACCCAGGAGAGCTTGAAACACAGCCAGTCCCAGCTGCCACAAGGAATCCCAGTGAGGACCTCAGTCCTCACTGAAATGGCTGAAGCCGAAGGTGCTGGGAGCTGAGACGTGAACCAGCTCCATGACCTGGCATCTACAAACTGCCCTCTGCAGTGAGCAGCAGCTGCTCCACCTTGACCATCAGCTCTGGCAGGAAGGGCTGGGAGGGACAGAGCTCCCTACGAGGCCTGCAGGCTGCACCAGCTTGGCTAAGGAATGGATCCAAAGTGCTCCTTCTCTCCTCTTAGGTCTCCCTAATCAGGGGTCATTCAAGCTTTTCCTTTTGTTACTGGAGTTACCATGATTTTTCAATTGGTTGGCCTCTGATGCTCAGCTCCTTGTTTTTCTTGTGGGTCATGACCAATATCAGCAGACTGGTATTACATTTAGTCAGTGATTTGTACTTCTACCCTGACTTTTTGCACTTTTTTTCCCCTGTTCCTTCAAGAGTTGCTCAGCCTGGCCTCCCCTGGCACCCTGCAGCAAATTTATCCACCAACTTCAGCACAAAACTGGGACACCCGGCTTGGTGACACAAGTCCCACAAGGTCAGGTTTATTCCCTGCTCTCTTGCCCCAGCAGAGGACTCGGCCTCAGAGTCTCTGGAGAAGCGTGGAGGGCAGGGCTCAGGCAGGTTGTGCCCGTGCAGGATTTGAACTCAAGGCACCAGGAAGCACCAAGCCTGCTCAGAGCAGCCATCTCACACCTCTCTAAACCAGTGGGGGCTCTGTCCTTACCAGGCTCCTCGGGCTCCTGGGAACTGTTCCTGCAGCTCTCGGTGCCAGATGAAGCTTCCTCTGCTGCAGCTCTGTTCACAGGCTCCCCTCCTGAAGAATCAGGGGCAACACCAACATTGTCCTGAGCTGAAAAACAGAAAGAAAGGAACCCAAAGATCACTCACTAATTTGCTGGAATCATATCAGGGATACAGTAACTCTCCTTCTCCACTCCCAAAGGATGTGGAGCACGGAGGAGGGAACGCTGCCCACACAGTTCACATGACAAGCCTTTTAAATTCAGGATTCAGGAGGCCAAGGTGAAACTGAAGCTCTTACAAAATGACCTTTGAGACAAAAGGGGAACACAGAAAACCAGAAGACACAGAGTGAGGGGACGTGCATGGGATACTTGGCCTTCAGTGCCAGTTCTCCAAACACTCTTCTCTGCTTTCCCAGCAAGTAAAACATCTTCTTCAGTTCTTCATTTCCTCTTTTAGAAATCTTTCTTTACCAAGAATAATTCAATAACTAAATAATGATTAAATAAGTTCAATTAAAGAAGCCTTTGCTTCTCAGCCATGTAACAAGGTTCAAAAGCTCAGTCCAGCCCCTTTTATCCCCATCCAATGGAATTACCTGAGCAGAGGGAAATCTTTTAGACAGGGACCTCCTGTTCTCCCGAATCATTTTCTCTACGGCAAGGCCCAGATCTGCTGGTGGCCATTCCTCCTCCCCAGCTGTGTTCTGTGCTGAGCTGGAGGCCGTCCACGCTGCACAGGCTGCACTGCCGGCGGGAGCGCTGGGCCCTGAAATGCCCGGGGTGGCTGCAAGAATCCAAACGCACTGGTCAGGCTCCCCAACGTGGCTGTGGGACACAGAGCTCTAGAGCTGCTGTGGATCAAACATCACGGGAAGCACACAGGGAAACCAGGCAGAGAACCACAGGGAACTTTGGCAGCATTGTTTGCATACTTTCTCTCTCCCAGGCTCATGATCTTGGATGTGTTGTTTCCGGAAGCCAACTCTGGGTCCACAGGTGCTATAGCTATCTGCATACCCTGTATCACGGAATGAATCAGTCTAATAAAACAAGGAATTAGACATGGGAGAAATAGGATTCCTGCTACTGAACACAGCACAAAGAATATTGTTTTGTTCCACCAGGCCCCATCAAATAATCTGTCCCACCAGGATGATTGTAAAATTGAATTCCATTTTTGGACTGGGACATGGGCCACCTTCTTAATTTAGGCTGCCAATCCTCTTATGGTTTCCCCATAATCATCAATTTCGATACAACACTCTGATTCATTGAATTTTCCACACACTCCCCCTTTGGCCAGCAAATAGTCTAAAGCTATTCAATTCTGGTACACAAACGCTTGTACCTGGGTGCGCTGCTGACTTAGTAAATCCAGGGCCTCTGAAGTGTGATTTGACACAATTTCCACCACTGCCTGCAACCTGATCAGCTGGTTCAGTAGATAAATTGGAGTCCTATATCCATGGCTCCCATCTTGAGCCCATATGGCTGCCCCATAATAATCAATTATTCTTGCTACTGGCCACTCTTCCTCCCCCCAAGTTTACCTACCACTTATGACAGGTATAATTTTCTTCAGGCTTCTTTGCTCCCTCCTCAGGGTCTCATACAGAGGAGTCCCTAGTAAGTTACTCTGTTTGGGGGAGAGTGAAGAAGACTGGCCAGATCATGCCCAAAGTGCATGATCCCTTCCATCTTGGAGGCAACTCACTGTATGCTTTCTTTTTGCAAATCAAATAAATTCCATCTGGGGCTTTCCATCTAATGTTCCTTTTCCCTGGGTCTCCCCAGTATTCTCTCAGACCCTCCAAGGATTGGTAAAGATTGGCTCCAGGACTTTTGACCCAGCAAAGTCCTATTTGTCTGTTCCATTCACAATTTGTTTCATTTCTCCAGCTCCAGTACCCTGTAGGAGGTGCCGGTTGCCAGACTTTGCCCTTATTGTTTGAATTTACCATCAGGGTAGTTATACACGGAGTGTATCCCACCATTTCGGTATATTCTTTCCCCCCTTGACTGATGCAGATCGTTCCGATCACCCTTTGATCCAACACAATCTTTCCCGCTCCACTCTTTTCTTCCTAAGTTCTGACTCCCTCCTTTTCAACTCCTGAGTAATTTCCCTCACCTTTCCCTCAGGATCCGTTCTGTCTTTGTTTCTTGCAAAACAGACAACCCTATCATATTGCAGGCAGACTCTATCATTGTTTGCCTGTGCTAAATCCAATATGATTGGTTCCCTGCTTAGGGTGAATTTGGTGTCAAATTTCATATTTCTTCCCACCCAGTACATCTTTTTGTTCATCACACACGTCCCCAGTTTCGAATTGTCATAACACAATGGATTCACCTGGTGATATGCTACAAAAATTGACTCAGTCTTTCCTCTAACCCACATTGTCCAATTATATTGATTGCAAACAGGGATTGACATTATTTCCACATTCCTTTTCCATATCTGATGTTGGTGTTTGCTTGACTATCCGTTCCGTGTCCGCACCTCCGGATCTATACAGAAGATCTCTTTGCCCAATTAACATAATCTGACCCTTGTGCCGTTCACCCAACAGTACCTACCAGGCTCCCTGATGCACTCCTCCGGGGCTTGGTATGCTGAGGTTCCCCCATCCCTTCGTTCGATTGCGACCATCTGAGTGCACTTATTGCACTCGTCCATGGAGCTCTCATTGCCATCATTGATCGGGATCTCAATGTGCAGACTCTGCATCCTGCACATGGCTAGGCTCAGGCTAATCAGGATTCCCACCAGGCGTACTCCTCTGCCTTTGCCTCCACCCCCTGTGGTGCCACCAGCAGCGAGGAAGACCATCTTCGTGGCAGCAGGAGTATTCTTCAGGTAATACATTCTCAGACCTTGCCGCATACCTCCTCTTAAAGGTGCCCCACCATGAGACCTTGACAGCATCTGAGCTGCACGGTACTTTGATTGACTTCCGACACTCCACATCCAAAATCTCTGCCTTAGACCTAAGTTTTCCACGCACCCCGTTCTGAAAAATGTGAAACCAGTCCTGTGAGTCTAATTCAATGATTCTTAAGTTTGTGGCTAGGGTTAGAATACGGTCAGTCAGTTCAAGCTCCTCTTCCAGACACTGAGCGCACAATCCCTTTGGCCTCTGTCCCCTTCTGCAATGTATAACAAAAGTTCCCTGACAATATTCACACTTGAAGTGTACAAATGGATAGCATACAGAATCAGACAGTATACAACCTATCCATTCACCGTCGGTCATTTATGAGGACGTTGGAGTTTGATTTTCAAGTTGCCTGGGGAAGAAGTGACTCTCCACTTGGGTGCTTCTACCTGGTGTTTGACCTTCTTCACCCTGGACACGTGTCCAACCTTTCTCCGCCATCCGAATGGCTGTGTCTGTTGTCAGAAGGACAAGAAAGGGGCCTTCCCAGTGAGGGGAGAGGGGTACATCTTTCCACACTTTCACAAGCACCCTGTCACCCAGTTGAATTTTGTGGACAGCAAATCCCAGAGGGGTGCTCTGAGATACTATCCCTTGTTTTCTCAGTTCCTGTAAATTTCTGTTTATTGCAATCAAATATGGTTGAATTTGGCTGTCCTCCAATCTGGGGTGTCCCACTGGCATCCTGTGCTTATATGGCATCCCATATACCATCTCGAAGGGTGAGAGCCCCATTTCTGAATGAGGCATCATCCTGATATTAAGCAAGGCCAGAGGTAGGCATTTCAGCCAGGATCCGAGTTTCTAAAATTAATTTAGACAACTGCACTTTCAAGGTCTGATTCATCCTTTCAACCTGTCCTGAGCTTTGGGGATGCCATGGAGTGTGGTATTCCCACCAAATGCCTAGCACCTCCGCCATCTGCTTAATAATTTTCGAAGTAAAATGAGTCTATTGATCAATGCAATTCAATGTAATTCACCACCCCATATCGGGACACAATTTCTTCCAGCAATTTCCGGGACACTGTCTGAGCCATTGCCCTTGGACTGGGGAAAGCCAATTCGTAAATTCCTCCGCACCTGAAAAATTTCAAAAATTGTTCAGCAAGGTCCTGGGCCCCCCAATGTGCTCACTGGTGCAGCTTCCTCAAAATCCTCCTGGTAAAACCTTTAGACACTAGTTCTCTTCCATCCGGTAGTTTCCACTTACCTTCCTCCAGTTTTCCTCCAATCTTCTCATTACTTTCAATCTCCTTTTGGGAGGGTTGAGGAGGGTCGTCTGGACCTTGATCCCTTTGATCTCCGAGGTACTTACCGTCATCAGTGCTGCGGTCTTGGCTTCCTGGTCTGCCAAATTGTTTCCCTGGGTTCAGAACTGCATCCCTGCCTGGTGTCCTTTCACATGGACAACTGAAATTTCTTCTGGCTCCCTTATTGCTTCCAAAATTTGCCAGATCAATTCCCCGTGCATCAGTCCCTGTCCCCATGTGTTGATCAACCCCCTTTCTTCCCAGACTTTCCCAAAGGTGTGAACCACCCCAAAGGCATACCTAGAATCTGTAAAAATTGTTCCCTTCTTTCCCTTCAATCCTTTCAAGGCTCTCAGGACTGCATACAGTTCGCAAGCCTGTGCTGACCATTCCGCGTTCAGGGGGCTCGCTTCTATCACTTTTCCTGTTTGCCCGGCCATGACTGCATATCCTGACTTTCTCTTTCCATCAGTCACCCTGCTTGAACCATCTACAAACCAATTTCCCCCCTTATCTAATTCCTTTTCTTCCAAATCCTCCCTAATCTTTGTCTGCAATTCAACCACTTCCATACAATCATGAACAAGTTCCTCCAAGGCTTCCCCAAAGAAGAACTGCACTGGGTTTTGCTGCAATTCCAAATCTTGTGAATGAATTGTTGTTGTCTGCAATTCCAAATCTTGTGAATGAATCAAAATGGCTTCATACTTCAGCAATCTAGCATCCGTGAGCCACTTATCTACTTTCTGTTGTAGTATGCCCCACACATTGTGCTGTGCAAATACTACCAAAGGTGCTTCAAAAGTTACTTTCTTGGCTTCTTCCACCAACAATGCCACAGCTACGATAACTTGCAAGCAGGTGGGCCAGCCGCTGCTAACTGGGTCCAAAAGTCTAGACAAGTAACCCGCTGGTTTCCTGACCCCTTCCCAGTCCTGTGTCAGCACACCATGTGCCGTGTGATTGCTTACATTCACGAACAACTGGAATGTCCGTTTCACATCAGGGAGGCTCATCACTGGTGCTGCTGTGAGTGCTTCTTTGACTGCCCTGAAATTGTCCTCATCTTTTTCTGTCCATTTGATCCAGTCCGTGATGAGTTTCTCATACAAAAACTTCACCTTCTCGCTGTATCCTTCAATCCACTGCCGGCAATACCCCAACAGCCCCAAAAGTTGCCTAACTTCTCTTTTTGTCCATGGGGGTGGTAAGACAATAATCCCTGCCACCCCTTCCGGATCCAACTTCTTTTTCCCTCTCGTTAACCAATATCCCAAGTACCTGACCTTGGGCTCTGTGAATTGCAACTTTGACTTTGACACCTTTAATCCCTTTTCCCCTAGAAAGTTCAAAAGTTCAATGGTACTTGTCCTCACAACCTCCTCCCTTGGACCTGCAATCAACAAATCATCTACATATTGTAGCAATTTTGTTCCCTCCATTGGTACAAAGTGACTCAGCACCTGCTCGAGTGCTTGCCCGAAAAGGTGTGGGGAATCCACGAAGCCCTGAGGCAAGGATGTCATCTGAGTTGTTCCTTTCTGTTCGCCTCTGTGTCTTCTGCGCAGAGAGAAGTAATCTCTGTTGTCCTCTGCTAAAGGACAGGTCCAAAAAGCATCCTTCAAATCAATCACGCTGTACCACATGTCCTTGGGAGAGATGTAATTCAGCAGGGTGTAAGGATTCAAGACTGTGGGGAACAGTGTCTTAGTCCTTTGAATCACAGCCCTAAAAACTTGCACTAGACTGTAGCTACTGTCCGTCTTTTTCACTGCCAAAATTGGGGTGTTTTGCTGGGACATGCACGGCTCCAACGTTCCTTTCTTTAGTAATTCATCAATCACTGGTTTCAGTCCTTTCCTCCCTGCCGTGGGGATGGGGTACTGTTTGACCTGAATGGTCTTTCAGTTTCAATGTGGATTGGCTTTATGTCCAGCCTCTCGGCCTCCCCTTGGACATACCAAACCTTTGGATCAATTTTCTCCTCATCCTGGGTGGTGAGTTGATACAACCTCACCCTGAGCTGGGAATTCTCTACTGCTAAACCGTTTTCCAATGCCACCATCAAATCCTGTCCCAGCAAATTAAAGCCTGCATCTTTTATTAAACATATTTCCTATACACTTTTTAGTTTCTGTCTCTATTTCAACATCCTTTATGATTGGAACCTTGAAGGGTTTCTCTTTGCCCCAATTACCATCATTGTGTCATTGCTCAGAGAGCTCCCTCGTGGTAACTGCTGCACCATGGTTTGTTCTGCTCCGGAATCTACTAAAAACCAAATTTCCTGCCTGTGGGGTCCCACTCTCAATCAAGGGCTCCTCCCTCGGTGTTCTGGACCCCAAACTGAAAAGCCCCTGACACCCCTAATCCTCCTGAAACATCGCTTGATCCTTGACCTTGTTGGGACAATTCTTTTGAATGTGTCCCTTTTGCTTGCAGTAGTAGCACTCAAAGTGCTTTTTCTGGTTGTTTGAACCTTTTCCTTGGGAAGGATTTTGCTTCTTTGCCTGTGCCGTTTTCACTGAGTCTCTGACCTGTTCCTGTTTCTGTGCTTCCCTTACTGCGCCACCAGTACCTTCGCTTAAATCTTCTGCTTTTCTTCATCTCTCCTCATGTAGACCTTCTGGGCTTCCCGGAGCAAATCCTGCAATTCCCTGTCTTGCCATCCATCTATCTTTTCTAACTTTTTCCTTATGTCTTCCCGTGATTTTGCCACGAACTGAGTTTTCAGCAAAACTGGCCCAATTGAAGAATCGGGGTCCGTCTGGGAATACATCCTCAGGCTTTTCCGGAGCCTTTTGAGCCATTCCGTGGGGGTTTCGTCCTTTCCCTGACATTCCCTGAGTACCTTACTCATATTTTGCCCCTTCAACATCACGTCCCTGATCCCTTGGATTATCATGTTTCTCAAATTTATCATTTTCTGCCTCCTTTCCTCCTTCTGGGCACTCTAAGACGACTTTTGGTTCATCCAGCTCTGGTCTCCCCACTCCCCCTGGGGATTCCTGTGCTCCCAATCCCTGGTCACGGCTTGTCTGATCATTTCCCTCTCCTCGTTGTTGAACAGTGACCTCAGGATCGCATTGCGACCCTTGGTACGTGTACTGGTTCCTAGGAATTCATCTAGTCTTTCTTCCACCCCCAATGGATCATCCATCAATTTCCCCATCTCTTTCTTGAAAGCCCTCACATCTCTGGTATCAATCAGCACATGTATGAAGCCGGTAATTCCCAGAGCTGTCAGCACCTCCCATAAAGGAAAGATGCTGGGCTTCTCTTTCTCATTCTCACTGTCTCCAGTGGTCGCCCTCCTCGTTCACTGCTGCGTCCGATGGCCCAGAGGAGAACTAACTTTCTTGGGAAAATTACCTGTTTTTCTTTGGTCTTGGGAAGGGTCAGTAGCTGGGGCTGCTCGCATGGGAGCAGAGGTGCCGCCACCTGCCCACGTGGGAGAGAAGGCACTGCAGCCAGCCCTAGTGGGAGCGGCGGCGCTGAGACTGACCCCGCGGGATCACTGCCTCAGGAGGCAACGCAGGCACCAGAGGTGCTTGGGCTGGTGCAGGCTGGGGTGGAGGGACAAGGCAGGGAGGTAGAAGGTTGTCCAGTGGTTCCTACTCCTTGCCCTGGTTTGCTGTGTGTCTGAGAGCTCGGATCGGGTATAAACCCGTACAAGTATATCTCCACATCTCGGCATATTCAATTTCCTCAAAGTCCTGCGGGTGGCGATCAACTACATGGTCATACAGGGACTTGCATGTGCAGAACACTGGCCAAACCATGTATTTTGCAATCTCCTTCCCTCCCCACTTTTCCATGTAAAACTGTATCATCTTTTTCTTGGATTTTCCCATTCTCCTGGGGCTGTCATCCCAATGTTCTAACATCCATCCCAACGGGCCTTCCCTCAGGATTTCAGGCAGAATCTTCCCGGGATCTTGGGCAGGTTTTTCTTGGGGCTTTTTCTGGAACCTACTTATTCCCAACTCCATTTTTCCAAAAAACCCGCTTGCAAATTTTCTCACCTTGTCTCCTTCGGTTGGGACTCTCGATGTGAGTCCCCAGTTTCTGTCCAATGTAGATTTCCTGAATTTGTGAAATGCCGCTGGTCTTACTCAGCCACGCAGAGAACCATTCTGCGGGTCTTTTGACTGGTCTCGAGTTTTCTTACCTGTTCCTCTGGATGAGAAGGCAGAGCGGCTCCCAAAATATTCCGGGAACATCTTTTCCCCTTCCTGACCCAACCGTGACTGATTCCCCGAACTCCCTATGAGTCCCGGGTCCCATATGGGAAAAGAAAAAGCGCTTGCTTCCCCCTTGACCGACCAAGTCCTTTGTGGGAAAGTGGAACTGTGATTGTGGGGTCCACACTTGCTTTGTGATAGAATCATGTCTCACACACATGCTTGATCACACCCCACTCAACCATGCAATACTCACGGTTCCTTTTCCCATGTGGATTCTTCGTGCACGTCGATTTCTGGGTGGAAAAAGCACCTCAGTCTCGGGGATCCTTCTTTGGATCATTCCGAGTTTCTGAGAGCTGGGCCTGTTTTTATTCCTCTTTGGCTGTGGTTCTGGTTTCGGTTCGGTGTTTTGATTGGTTTTGCTGACTCCCAATCCCGTCAGACTGCTGAAATCAGCGGGGCACCTGCTGACTGGGAAGGGGTCCCTGAACCCCAAATTCAAATCATGTCAGGATGTCAACAGAATTGTTATAAATGATCAATCGAAAGCCAAATTAACAAAAATGCGAAAAGATTTATTTATCTTTTTGCGCAACCAAAATATGGTCCTCAAAACCACCACAGCCAAAGAGATAGCGTCAAGCCTGGGATCAGCGCTGGGTAAACCTGGATCCAACCTCTATCGCATCGAATCCTCCCCCTGTCCATGCAAGCCGCTTCTAGCGACGAGGTTTTATACAGTTTATTGTGCCTGAGGCAAAGGAGTCCCAATTTCTTTTGTAATTCTTCACATTCATAGTGGGTTCTTTCACTGTGCAGAGCTGGACAAAGGCCGTCTCCTGGTTGATAGCCAGCATTGATTGAGTTTGGGGAAGTCATGTATTCACATGTATGTTCCTGGCATCCCTGGCTATCTTGATTGATGTTATCCGCAGGATGATGATCGCTCTTCCGGCGGTTTCCGATGACTCGAGATACTGGTGATCATTGTGCTAGTAGCATCTGTTCTTCCACTAAAGTGTAGCCGTCTCCAGGAATCTCAGAGTTTGAATAGACATCTGCTCTCAGGCCGTGTGTGGTCAGAGACTCATTTGTATTTCACAATCTTCATAAAATACATTCTTTGATAGCATGAATTATTTCTAACATATATTACAGTGGAGAAGGTGCTGGCGCTGAGCCCGGCGGGCAGCGGCAGCTCCGCCATGGCGTCGATCGCCGACTGTGCCCACAACGCCCGCAGCGCAACGGCCGCGGCTGCGCCGGAGGCGCGCGGCCTGAGGGGGGCGCTGCGCTCGGGCCCGCGCGCGCCCAGCGCGGCCCCGGCGCGGGCCGGACTTGGCGGGGACGAGCGCGGCAGAGCCGGGGCTGCGGGCACAGCGCGGGCGGGGCGGCTCCGGGGCTGGCCGGGCTCGGCTCGGCAGGGCCATGTGCGAGCCCCCTCTTTCTCTGGCTGCAGTCATCCTTCTGCATTAGCTTTGCGGCACAACCCCAAAGCACCAAGGCAAGGAAAATATACAAGCCGCTTCCCAGCCCATCTTGATGCCTGGGGTTATTCCTGCCCAGGTGTGAGACTTTTCATTTCCTTTCCTTTAATTCCGTCAGATTCCCCTCAGGCCAATTCTTTAGCTTTCCAAGGTCCCTCTGAATGGCACAAACATTTGGGCTGTCAGCTGCTCCTGCCAGCTTTGTATTGTCTGCAGACTTGCTGAGGGTGAACTGCTCCTCCAGCCCGGCCATGAATGAAGACATTAAAGAGCATCTGCCCCAGCATCAGCCCCTGGGGGTCAGAGCACCTGTGACTTGCCTCCAGCTCTACTTTGTGCCACTGGTGACAGTCCTCATCCATTTTCAGCCTTCCTCACTGGGCATTTTGGCAGTTTGTGTTTAAGGGTGCTGTAGGAGACTGTCTCAAAGGCTTGGGTAAAGCTGGAGTAGACATCATCCATTGCTCCACCCATATCCATCCATTTGACTGTCCTATCATGGGCATCAGGTAGGTTAACCATTACTCCCAATCAACTTCTCCATTTCTTTGGAATGGTTTCCAGGATTAGTTATTCCATCACCTGTCAGGGGATGGAGGCAAGGCTGACTGACCTGTATTTTCCTGTCCTTCTTACTCTCTTGGAAGAAATCAGTCTATTAGAGCAATTCTGGCTGTTTCTAGCTAGTCAATTCCAGCAAAAATAACCAGTAAGAAAAATGAAGCTCTAAATAAAGTCTATTAAATTCTTCTTTCTGCAACCATTCTAGGCCACAAGAAAGATCTTGTTTTCTTTCCAGTACTGGACAGCTGATTAAAAAAAAAAAAAAAAACAACAAGACAAACGTCTCCTTAATAGAATATAATTATACCTATTTCTCAGAAGACACATAACTTAGATTTTCTTTCAGGATTAGACTGAGATGAAAGGACTTGAGAGCTTCCAGAACTTTGATATTTTCTTGTCTCCAGCTGTTTGGAAAACTGTTAGAGCATGGTGAAAACACAGTGCTTTTGAAAATGCCATTCTGAAGTTTTGTATGCTTGTATTACATATAAAAGTCCCTGCAAGAATTTTAGCAAACCTGTAGCACAGATTCCTTACTTTCAAAATGAGGAAATGCCAGAATTTGTTTGATCTTTGGTTTTTTATGTTGTGTTTCTGATTCCCATATTTTTATATGCATATATATCTTTTTTTAGTATCATGGTTACATACTCCAGTTTCCATCAGATCCCAAAATCATCAGTTCTCAGAATAGCCAATGAACAACTAATCAATATTCTTTTTCATCTCTTTTATTTCATAATAAACTCAGACACCACTGATCTTTTGGGAATCCAGGACAATACTTGTATGCAAAGTTTGCAGGGAAGATTCAGCTTTCAAGCCCTGTGAATTTTCTCTTCTCTCCTTTCCCATTCCCCTTTTCATTCATCTCTTGCCTGACCTCAGGGCCCTTTCCCCTCCTGTCAGGCCCTCTGTTTGCTGCACTCCAGGGAAGCTCTCAGCTGTGGGTTCCCCAGCGTGGCAGCTCCAGGCTTGGAGCAGCAGAACCCAACTGTGGCTGAGAGCTCAGGCACCCCCTGGGCCAGCTCAGCTTTCAGCTGCCAGGGCAGCACAGAGGGAAAGGGGCAAGAGAGAGCTGAGGACACTGCCAGAGCAGCCCTTGGGCAGTGCAGGGTGAGAGTGGCTTAAAGTGCTGCTGAGCCCCACTGCAGGGGCACAGGAGGCTGCGCTGGTATGGCTGGGCTGTGCCACCCATCCAGATAGAAAGGCAGAGCCAGCAGGCTCTGATGGGGGAGAGCAGGCTCCATCCCTACCAAAACTTGGTCAGTCCTGCTAAAACCTCTCTTTGTCCTTCTGTCTGAACACTGACACTGCTTTGGAAAACAGAATGCAGGTGACACAAGACAATCTATCATAACTTGTAAACAAATTTCCGTGGGTTTTTTGTTTGCATGGGGGTTTTTTGGTTTGTTATGGTGTTTTAGTTTGGTTTGGGTTTTTTGCATGTGTGTGAGGCTTAAATGTGTCCTAAAGTTCTTGTGCATCCATGAGGCCTCCACAGGGATCTCCTTCGCTCTGCACACGCCCAGAGAGCAGCACTGGCACCTCAGGCTGAGCACAAAGGAGCATACGATGATCTGCAGGGTGGTCTGTGACAACAGGCACTTGGAGCTGTTGTCCAGTGTGTAAGAACTACATCCCCTCTTCTTCAGACTCTCCTAAAAATGCCCACTAATATTGTTTTGTATGATGCAGCTCTCTTAAGCCCCTATTACACTGTATCTGCACGAGCATTCACACCGATGTTTGCTAAAACAATTCTGCTCCAGCTGAAAAGCACTGGGGACCCTGAGCAATAACAGTAGATAAATGGACATAGAGAGACTTCAGGAGCAGAAGCAGCACTGATGTGAAAATACAGAAATCCACCAATGGTAGCACAGCCCACACATCTCCACTGGGTTCTGCAGAATGGCAGCAAATAATGCACAGGTGTGGAGACCATGAACTGGTTGGTGCTGCACTTATTTGTCAGTGGGCAGAGCTGTGGGAGGCAGGGATTAAGGGTGATTTTGGAACAGGAAGAAGAAAGGTGTTGGAATCTATAAAGTTAGAGGGTTTTGAGAAAATGGTAAAAAAGCAGGCTCCAAAAGGCCAGCAAGGACAGAGAAATGCTACGATAGCAGAAAGAGTTTTAGGCTGCAGCTTAGACATGAGAAATAGACCAATAAGCCTATGTGGTTTGTCCTTTTTAGTTGCAACAAATTTACTTAATGTATATTTTAGAAGGCTAACATGAACAAGCCATTGTGTTAGAAAATAGGCCGCTATTGTTTTAACCGAAGCTATGTGTGCTCCATGTAATAGGGTAGAAGTAATGTCAATATGCTTTTGCTCTATGTGTGATTGGCTGAAACTTGGAAAGATTTTGCTTTATGCTGCGTTGTAACATTACGTTTCTTTGGCATTCTGTTTAAATCAGTGAGCTGTTCACATCGAGTGTCTCCATTGTTAAGTGTTGAGACTGATGTTGAAATAAAATGGCTCAAGACACTGATTTTTGAGTGTCCCATCCTGTTCGAGTCTGTAAATAATTGCCAGTGGCAAAAGGGACAGATAAATTCCAAGTGGAGGCAGAGTGGCACTGCTCTGCTGACCCAAGGAGAGCAGGGAACAAGTTGGAAATGAGTAGGAAAAAAGAGTTCTGTAAAAGGAAACCTTGCTATATAGGCATTAGTGTTCTTGCCACAGCACACAGAGCTTAGAGCATGAATATTCATCCTATTTAAATATTCCTGTAAGGAGTTAGAAAAATTCCTTTACATGTGGTTATTTACACAAACATACCCATGAACAAATAAAAAAACTGCACAACCACATGCATCATTAAGCAGGATACTCTATAGATTCTCACATTAACACTTGCATAATTATATATGATGCTTCCAAACATTTAAAGATTTTTGTTCTCCATTTACTTCTTTAAAACTCACAAAATGTAATGAAATTCTCTTTCAAAACTGCAGAGCCTGCTGTGTGGCTAAGCAAGCCATTATTTGCTTGCCTTCAATCATCTCTTCCTTGTCTGTTACAGTCACTGATGCATTAATTGCTTACCCAAACTTGAAACGGTTCATGAATCACTCTGAAGATAAAATAAATATTAAGGAGCCAATTTTAATGGAATTCATGTCCTCTGCCTCTTAAAGCTGAAGGTCTGTATTTATTACCTGTCAGAATTAAGTCTTGTTGCCTAATAAATGGGGAAATAGGAAGTATGCTCACTAGATCACCACGCTTTAAGGGATCATTGCATTTTAGTCTTACTTGACCAAATCAGTAATCAAAGAGAGAAAGGACTGGTCAATTACAACAGAGCAAGCAGGTGAAAGAGATGTCTAGGTCTGCTGCAGCTGGAGTCAAAAACGAAGTGTGTGGGTTTTGAAGTTGGGAAGGGATTCCAGATCAGATGATTTTAACTACTTTGCATTACTAAATGCATGATCTTCAAACAACCACACTGGCAACAAATATCATGACATAAGAAATGTTGCTATTCCTTGCACTGAGCAAAGGAAGGAGAGAAGGAAGGCAAGGAGTTTTCAGGAGTATCCAAATAAATCCACTTTATTCCGGATCAATATGGAATTTTCACTAAGCAAAACACTAAGTGGAGGGCTCTTAACCCATTTAATTTTTTACTAAAATTCAGTAAAAGATACTGTTTTAGCATGTAAAAACTTTAATGTTGAAAACATGAATGTGCTGAGAGATTTTGAAGTCTGGACCAATGACAATTCACTGTTGAAAATCCAAACCTAAAACTTTTCAAATTAAATGACCCAGGATGAAGTAGGAAACACAAGTCCTTCCCTTGAACCTTGACTTGCCTCTTCTAGCTCATTCCTGAAAGTGGTAGGCAAAGAGGATCCCACAGAAATCAGAGAAGCATCGGGGTCTATCCCTAAAAGGCAACTGTAGATGTGAAATAACTTGGGAATTAGAGGGACATCAATGAGCCACTTGTGAGTCCAACTGCTAGTGAAGAGCCCTTTTCCAAAGAAATGCCAGCTTCTCTCAAGGAAGCTGAGCAGCAGGACATTATGGCTCATGTAGCTGGCAGGTATAAAGCAGATAAAGCAAGAAATTTGTGGAAATGAACCCTGGTATTCACTGGTCAGAGCAGGATGAAGAACCCATTTTATCAGACTCTGGCTCTTAGTAAGAAAGGAAGAAAGCTCTATTTATTATATCAGGACCAGCTGTTCATGGTCAGAGGTGGTATCAGCTGCTCAGCAGAAGGCACAGCTTTAACTCCAGCTCATCATGCCTGGAGGCAGCCCTGAAGTGCTCCTGCACCTCAGCTGGTGCCAGAGCACAGGGACACCTGCACACCCTCCTTAGACCCCTGTGTGCCATAAAACTAAAGGCATCTCCCCAGCCAACCATCCAATTGAGCACTTAGCACAGAGCATGCCACTGCCAGTGACATCTGCGTGAAAAAATACAGAGAAAAGTGCAATTACAAAACATATTGGGGGCTCAATATAATACAGGAAAAATTCAGATTTTGGTACTTACCTTCATAAATGAGCATACCTACTAGCTCTTTCTCCTAAATCGTGGTTAAACATGTGCAGTTTCCATGGCAGTGTCCTAAAATTCTTCCATTCATGCATTCCCAGCTAGCAGAGCTCTCACACAACCTGTTTTTTCTCTTAAGTGTAAGGAAGGCCTTAGTTCAGATGAACTGTGCTGCTTCCTCTGAAAGCTATAAAATTATGGAAATAATATCTGCAAAGTCATAGATTCTTTAAGGCAGGCCTCTGGTATGTAAAATAGGGAGTGTTTACATTTAGCATCATGTGCACATAAGATAACAATCAAACCGTTTTCTTACCTTGAAAAATGAAAAATAGTTTTTGTGCTCCCAGAAGTGGCACAGCCAAATAAGGCCGAACTCAGACACAAATGCGTTCCTCATCATACAAATGGCCAAACCAATGACAGCTGCCGGTGACACTTTTCCCGCGGTCCCGAGTGCCCCAAGCGCGGATCCAAGCGGCGTCTCACCTGCCCAGCTCATTCCCGCCCGCGGATCCGAGCCCGTCGCGAAGCGTCAGCAGCAGGGATGGGAGCTCAGCAGCTCGGGCTCGATGCCGTGTGCTCCGATCGGGGCTCCCGAGAGCTCCTGCGGGGCTGGAGCAGCCCCAGGCAGCGGGAGCAGCTCCTGCTGCGGTAGCCGGGCAGCCTCGGGGGCTGCCGGGGCACGGCCCGGGCAGGGCTCGGCTTGGCCCCGGCAGTGCCGTGCCCTCAGCAAAGCTCCGGGCCGGGCGTGGAGAAGGGCGGGATCTGCTCCAGGGATCCCTGCCGTGCCCGAATCCAGAGCCCGCGGGAAAGGCCGCCTGGGGCACAGCGACCTTCCCGTTCGTCCTCCGGTCTTTTGGGAACGCTGCCAAAGGGGCCCGGGTCTCTCCTCGCCGCCTGCGGGCATCGGCTCATTGCAGGGACCTGTCAGTCGGAGCAGGGCTCGTCCAGGCTGGAGACTGCTGCAAACAGGCCGTCAAAACATCCGATCCCCAATTCCTCTGTGCCAGCGCCTGTGCCGGACAGGAGGAGTCCTATGTTATAATTTGTGGTGAGGAACCAATCACCGACAAGTGAGTCCAAATGAAATGTAATTTATTAATTGACAGAGCAAGCGATAATAGGCAAATTACAGCGCTGGGTGCAGCCGGGCAGTCTCCGCTCCACCAACGGCTCGCACCCACCCGGCGGTTCAGGCCTCTCTCTGATCTGTCGTGGTTGCGTATTTTCCAGTGTTTTCTGCGTCTGCGCTGATAGTTGCTAGGGGGTCTTTGTCTGCCTTTTGGTGGTCGTTTGGAGGAAGGCTCCCGTCCTCTCTCTCAGAGTTTTGATGACCCTGCAATAGTCTTTACCATATATAGGCGTGTGGCTGCATACGTATTGCATATTCAGCTTTTCAACATATTAGCTTGTGACATATTGCGGTTTAAGCCTTATGACATTTTGCAACATATTACCCGTTTTTATAGACTTGATGAACAAACTTGAGAAATTAACCCATTACATCCTACCCCTGAGAAAAACTCCTGCACATTCACAGCAGCCTCAGCAGCCGTGGTTGTACACCATTGCAGAGCAGTGTGCTTGTTAATTCTCAGCCAGCCTGACAAGCATTTTAAAGGTTTCTGCAGTCAATCAGTAAATCGATCATTGATTTTTAAGGTCTAAAAATTTAAAAATTAGAGTAAGAATTTAAAACAGTTACATTACAACAACTTACCTATATCCCAAATGAATTTTTGCATTGGAATTTTTGAGGAGACAAACCTCTCACAAACTAGGATAGCTGTCTTTTTTTTCTCTATAGGGAAACACCTTACGAGTAATGTTACAACAGAATTAGTAATCCATGTTTTCTCTGCGGGTTCCATTAAACACAGACTAAAAATATATAACAGGAAATAGTTGTAAGCAGAGTTGTTAAGTTACAAAATGCAGCAAAGGCCTGTTGTACCTGTCTGTGTACATAAACACATTTGCTCTCTCATCTCACAACTCATTCTGCAAGTTGCCATAAACAGCTGAATGCTCTCAGTAGCTCCAAGTCCTTCCTCTTACCATCCTGAATGGACAGGCAAAAGTAGCAATAGACAATATAAACAACTCTTCAGTTCTATTAAAGCTTAACTCTTAAAAGATCAGTTTTTATTTTGTGTCTTCAGGGGCAGCAGACATACCAAACACACAGGAGAACATGATTTTACACAGTGCCGTTTGCTCTGGCAGGTGGTGTGGTCAAGAGCTGCTTTCCTCAGGAACTGGTGGAGAATCCCTCTCTAAGCTTCAAGAGCTGCAAAATGAGTAAAGCCTGAAGGGACCAAGTTGCATTTCATGTGTTAGATGGTAATCCTTCCATACTCTGAGCAGTGTTTAATAAAGCAGTTAAGGGATACTGGAAAAACATCCTCTCCTGACTTGATCTATGATTTGCGGGTGAGAAAAAAAATATTGATTTTCCAAAGAGAAAAATAGTGTTTTCATTGAGGAATTCCCTAGATCTGCCTGAGGAGGTTGTACTTCAGAGGAGGCAATGAAGCAATATAGGGATCAACAAAAAATTTAGCTTAGAGCTGAGAATAAAAACACAGAAACACATACTACAAATATTAACCCATTTGATACACTGAATGGCTACGACTCTGTAACTTTTATTTCAAGTTGTACACATTTTCATGTATATTTTCCTCACATTTATTTTTAAGTAAGACTGTACAAAGAAAGTAAGGAAAAGCATGAAGTACAGTTAATACTGTCCAAAGAGTGATGTTAAATACAGTCAGAATCAAATAGTGCCAAACCATGTCAAGCAATTTCTGAAGGCATCTGAAGTCTGCTGGTTAGTCGCTGACTGAAAGGAATTATAGAAAAACCAGAATAAATGTAAAAAAGACAAGACTGACTATCACATCTTTAATAAATATCCATGCATAAGTACCTTTTATTATGATAAACAGTTTGTCCTGTTCAGGTCAGTGAAAGGATTCTTGCTGACATGCAGTGGGTTAGAAAGTGCATGCTTTGTGAAAAGATGACAGAGAAAACATTAAACTGGTCAGCACATCCTTTGTAATCAGTCTCTGTTTTCTCCAATTAAAGTGAGATACATGCTTATAAATCACAATCATTCCTCTGCTCTCTGTAAGTCTTATTTTGTATTGCACACCACTCTTAAAATTGAATTTGCTGTTCTGCTTTCTATTCTTTTAGCTGTCACATGAATAGGGACGAAAATGCTGACAGCTGTGGGAATCCATAAAATCAGAAGGTTTTGGGAAAACTGCAGAAGACAGGCCTCAGTTACAGCAGAATACTGAACACTGCTAAAGCAGCAGAAAAGATATCTAAGCTGTAGCGAAGACATGGGAAATGGAACAATAGAGCTGTGTAGTTTGGCTTTCTAAGTTGCAACAAGTTTATTTAGTAGATATTTAGAAGGTTAAATATGAATAGTGCTCTGTGCTTTTTCTCTTATAAACGGGCCATTGTATGTGAGAATAGGCCACTATTGTTTTAACCAAAGCTACGTGTGCTTAAGGTGATTGGATAGAACTACTGTCAGTATGCTTTTGCTCTATGTAATTGGCTGAGACACATTTATGGTATGTTGTAACATTAAGTTTCTTTGCCCTGCTGCCTGACCAGCGAGCTGTTAGCATCTCTTCATTGCCATAACCCTGTAATGAGACTGATGCTGAAAATAAATAGCTCAGGACGCTGATCCCAGTGGCCCCGTCCCATTTGTGTCTGTATATGAACTGCCAGTGCACAACAGCTCACAGCGAAGAGTCAGAAAGTGCATCCCACTTGTGTGGGTTTTTTGGTTTTTATTGCTACGTCACATACATGTGTCACCCTCTCCTTAAGTGAGTTTCAGCATAACCATTCATACCTGCCAAATATCACAGTGATTCAGCAAAGGATTAATTTGTTTCAAAAGTCAGACTCCTAAAGTCAGTGCCCTCCGTGAAGCTGTGTTCCCATCAAAGGAGACCTCCTCAACAAAGCCTCCTGGTTTTACCCTGAGAGTTACAAGCAGAAGTGCCAGCTGAGCACCTCTGAAGCTGCCAAAATCTCCTGTGGCCCCTCACGCCTCTGAGCTGAACTAGATTTTCATCTATATCTATATCTATATCTATATCTATATCATCTATATATATTCTATATCTATACCTATAAATATCTATATCTATACCTATCTATACCTATATATCTATATCTATACCTATATCTATATCTATCTATATCTATATCTATATCTATCTAAAGATGAGTGTACCTTCCACCTGAGCAGTTCGTCTCCTGTACCTGAGACCCATGCCCTGCACCCCATGTCTGTAGGGTCCATGTGTGTATGGGAGACCCTTTTTCTTCTGGAGCAGCAAAAAGGCACAACAGATCCCACAGGTCGATTGAATTGATCAAGATGCCCTCTTGAAGGCACCTGAACCAAGGATGAGATCTCCACCAGCTCTACAGGCAGTTTGGACATGCAGCTCCCATGGAGGCACAGGTACATGGGAAACCAAAGTACAGCCTGAAATTATTAAATATCAACTGTAATACACCTCATTTTTACTGGGGGAAGTAATGACTGCAACGAACATGCAGTCCTACTACAGAAACTTTATGTAGCTGCCTAAGAGTGTTTGAGAGAATTTTTAAGGGGAGATGCCATTTTTATTTGCCTGTCCAAAAGGTCTTGGGTGGTATCTGTAGGCTTTTTATGGAGATTTTGCATTTGAAACAGTATTAGATGGTTGTGCTGAGACCACAGAACTAAATTCTAGATACCTGGTTAACAGAGACATGACAAGCCTTCATATACAATCTTGAAGCAGCCCAGAAGAGCAAAGACAAAAACTTAGGCAAAAATTATTCTTGGTTTATATGGCTTAAAATAATAAAATGTGAAGAATAATAAGCTTTTTTAGCATTATTTTTCCTAGATGGAAACCGTAAAGTCTGTGATCTAAACTATCTATTACAATCCATGGCTGCCCCTATTACCAAGAGCACAAATATTAGCTGAACAAATAAATCATGCTGCACATGGATAGTCAAGAGATTTTTTAACTTGGTCTGAACAATAACAAAGCTTTGATATTGAACTGCATTGCTACTGCCTCAGCAACCCTCAAACGAATGAGTACAACAATCAACTTTGTAGTTTACTGACTTTTTCTGCCTTTCTAAACAGGATATGATGATACTGGCCACTTGTGCTTACAATTCTGCATCATGTTGCTTAATTGTCCTTTTATGATTTCTTACAGAATCTGTTAATCAGTTTTTTTTCTACTGGCACATTTTCTTCTTTATAGCCATGGCAATTTCAGAGATTTGTTTTGCTCTCAGCAAATTTGCTGACAGACTGAAAATCAGACCTGTGTTTACTTGCAAAGCTGAACAGCTCCTGGGAATGCCTCACGATGGCAGTCTGTGTCATTTACAACACTTTCTGATACTTCAGTGACAAATCAAGTGATACTGGTTCCATACTGCAAGCTGTAGCAATGTTTGTCTTTTAAATCTGTGGGCTGAGACTAAAAGAGTCAGCATTAATTATTCAGAAGGATACAAAAAGTGATGAGTTTTCAATCAGTATAAATCTAATCCATATAAAATGCATTTTAAGGTGAGCAAGATAAACTCTTTTTATTGTTATTAAATGATTCTTTGAATCCTCAAGGGTCAGTGTCTCTTATCCCCATCATTCATGAGCTCTTCATATTAACTGCTATACAACATCCTAGAGATGACAGATGCATTTACCACAGATGACATGTCACTTTTGTTTCTCTTTGGTGACAATTAAAATTATTGTTTGTACACTCCTAAATCAAACCTCAAGGTTGTCAATATTTTAATGGATTAATTTTTCAAAGAGCAGCAATGTTTCTCTTCCTGATTTTAGTGAGAAAGGACAGAACACGAGGCTAGCAAAAAATGTAGATGAGAACTTGTTTATGTATAGCATTTATTCAGCTGATACTTCATACCAAGTACATATATACATGGTTTTTAAGTAATGGTGTATTTAACCGGGTGATTAGAAAGTGATGTAAAATAACTCTCAGGCCACTGCTTTAAAAGATTTGCTCTCTTCCCTTCCTTTAACCTTTCTGTTCCTGACAGCCATGGGTATTTGTAAATGATAAAGAAGTTCCAAGGTATCAATTAGTCCAGTGGATTACTGTCTTTAAAATAAAAATCAAAATTATACGTGTCTTGTTTCCTAGAAAAAAAAAAAAAAAAAAAGAAGAAAAGAGAAATCTAGTTTTCTAGTTTTTTATTTCTGGATATTAATCAGATTTAATGGAAATATTGCACAGAATGAAATAAAATTTGGATTCTATTTTAAGCCAGCCCTGCAATTCTCATCCTTAACTTTTAACATCCCATCCTTAGTTTTAGCAAAGTGTCTTCTAGTATAGGAACCTCAGAAAAGAATTTGAAATAAATTTCTATGAAACCATGCTGTTGTAAAACAAGTGCACTTTCTTAAGGTTATCCTTTCTTCACACAGATGAATGTCACAAACATATAAAATTACAAACATATATATATATGTACGTATATAAATCTGCTAAAGCAGAGAAAGCTTGGCTCTAAATGCTGAGCACTACCTTTGGAAACACAGATGGTACTAATGCAGAGACAGTCAAAGAAATTAAAAATCCACTATTAGCAGTGGCCAACTAGTTCTGATGTCTTACAATTTTTATAATTTATGATCAGGTCTGCTTTGTTGGAGTGGTTGGAGCTCAAGAAGCCAAAGGGAGCATGCAGGACAGGTGACTGCGCTGTGACTGCAGCCCCAGGAGGGGTCACCTTGGCGGCTCAGGAGCAGCACCGCTGTCCATCCACGATGTGCTCACTACTCCTGTGTCCTGCGAGTCCTGACAGCAGGAGCTGCTCCCTGCCGCCGGCCAGCTTCTCTGCCTGGAGTCCCTTCCCGTGCTGGCAGTACAAGCTCCCTCTTGCCTGGAGCCAAACGTGAGCCTGTGCCTTGGGCTGGCTTTGCCAGGTCTCTTTTTCCAAGCGTTTGACTCCCAGGCTTCTGCCCCAGCCCAGGGATGTTTGTTATTTCCATCCCCAGGTAGTTTTACATGGTGAACCATTGTGGCTTTACCTAACAGGTGAATCATTAAGGTGGTGGTGCTTTCCTGTACACAATGTCCTGTTAAGACCAAGAAGAAGCTGCTCCTGCAGCTTGGTTTGTGGCTATTCCCACACCATTTATCCCACACTGCATGACTAAAGAAAGTCTGTCCTTTTCCTTACTAAGTTTAGGCTACAGCTGAGTGCAAATATATGTTAAAAGGGAATAAATGCCAGAATCCCCTTACACTTTTCCCATCCCCTCCCCAGCCACGGTGCTGCCTGAGGGGGTTCTAGAGATGGACACAGCTCTCAGACAAATAACCTCAGATGGATGTTTCACAGACAAGACAGGTCTATTAGCCAGAGCTGGACAGACCTGTGAGGAACTGGGTGCCACAGCCTGTCCTACACTCATCAAAGCTTCAGGATCAGTGAAGAAACAGGGACAAACATTGATGTGGTCACTCATCACAGAAATGAGAAGTGCCCCAAAGCCAATGTCAGTTTAAAAGGGAAATTTATTACAGATTGCTACAACTGCACTGCTTAGACACAGAAACCATTGCCTGTTACAGGATGGCCACAGAATGGCACAACTCTGAAGACCCTATAAACAGAGAAAAATCCATTTCAGCTCCCATAATTGAGTATTTTACAGGTTACTAAGTGCTGCCTACATATATCTGTGTGTCTGTATGTAAAGAACCAAACATGGACTGAATTATCTGCATATCCACAGAGCAGGAGTTGTGCTCTCAGCGGACTCCGGGAGTTTTCTCAGGAGGCCTCTGCAGCGAGTTCTGAGCCAACGGGGGGCTCTGCTGCCAGCCCAAATCTGCGCTTCCCTTGCCCAGCCTGAGTGCAGGTGGGGCATGTGCTGGGCATGGCTGGAGATTTGCATGGCCAAAATCCTCCAGCATTTACATCTGCTCATGGCTTTGGGGAGCACAAATCACAGAACACCCATCGCAGCTGACAAATGGCATTTCTTGCAGATTGCCACAGCCGCACTGCTGATCCACAAATACACGAGAATCAATTTCAGTTGAAAAATGTCATTTATTAGAAATTGCAATTGCTACACCCACGCTGACAATAGAGAACTATACAAATCTCAATTTAGGTAAAAAACCAGGAGTTTATTAGATTATTACAACCAGTCCATTTAAAATATACAAATAACAAATTCACTTAACAAAATTTAATTTATTGGCAACCTCTACTATACAGAACTCACTAGACACAAAGATCAATTAGACGTTTAACAACTTAATTTATTACATATTACTACAAACATAGAGCCCATATAGAAATACAAAAATACACATTCCCTCTCTAAATAGCCCTACACTAAGAATTCAATAGAGTTACACAACTATACCCTGCATACATCTTTAAATAGAATACATATGTATATGCACATATATAAATACATATATAACTATAACAATCTACAGATGTAAATATAGATTAAACATCACATACTACATAAAATATACATATAAAAATATATATATCAGTAGATAAACAAAGCAAACCTATCTGCACCTATACAAATATCACTCTGCCAAGCTAAATATCCACCCAATGCATCAATACAAACACAGAGCTATACATCTGGACACATATGTAAATATCAATAAATAGACAGAAATGGAACAATATACATATAAAAGTACACATATGTCCCAATTCAAATACCAAAATACCTATTTAAAAACCATATACCTATACCTGCATCAATATAAAGAGATATGTTCAAAGCTGTAAACCTAGGAAATAGAACTAAAGACAGATATAACAATATCCATGTATACTTAGATACAAATATACACATATATGTAATTACAGACATATATGTATATATATGCTTACATATACATATAGCATACATCCATACATATAACTACATAAAGATAGAAATATTCCTATACAAATAGCAACCCACATATGGAAATACATATGAAATAATCCCTGTCCACGTGCAAGTCCATCTATCCTTAAACAGCAGTCGAAGTAGAGGGATCCCAGCTGCCCCATCTTCAAAGCCTCTCGCTCGGTCTCCTCCTCCCGTGCAGAGCAGCTCTCCCAGACAGCGACAGCAGATGGGACATCTGGCAAGCAAAGGGAACACTGAGTGAGTATGGGGACGTTTCCCTTGGCAGCAGCTGCACTTGCATCAGGGAAGAGGAAATGTCAGAGCCTCCCCAGGGGGGTCGTAAAGAGAAAGCAGCCGAGCGGGCCAGGCTGTGGTGAGCGCAGCCGCGGCGGGACTGTCCCGCAGCCCCGGCAGCCCGGCAGAGCCGGCACAGCTCCCGGGCCCTGCCGGCACAGCTGCCTGGCCCAAGGACAGCCCCTGTGCCAGCCGGGGCAGCTGCGCTGAGCAGCCCCAGCACGGGCAGGGCCCGCTCCTGCCCCGCCGGGCACTGCCCACGGCCACAGCCCACGCCAGCCTCAGCCCCAGCCTGCCTCCCCGGGCCTGTGGCCTCAGCCGGGCTCTCTCCAGGCTGGCAGCAGCAGGTCCCCGTTCACTGCTCTTGCTGCCGGCCTTCAGCTCCTCCCTGCTGGCTCCTGTCAGTCTCTGGCTATCCTCAAGGTCTTCCTTGCAGCTGTGGCAAAAGTGGAGGCTCTGGAATTGCTTGCAAGGCCTGGCACAGCTGCAGTCCCGGAGCCCTCTGTGCTCTCTGCTGGCCCCCTCCATCCCCTCAGTCCCGCCATGCTCTCGCTGAAGCCCCAGCCCCCTTCAGTTTCTTCAGCCCCTCACAGTCCCTCTCACCCCCCTCAGTCCCTTCTGAGCCATCCCGTCCCCTGAGACCCGCCAGCCCCTCAGCCTGTGCCACTTCCCTGTCACCTCAGTGCCACCATGGCCCTCGGCTGCCCCACAGCCCTCAGCCCCAGCAGCAGCTCAGGGTCACCGTCCCTTCGGCGCCACCGCCCCCTCAGCCCCCTCAGCCCCCTCTGTCTCACCGTCCTCCAGCAGCTCCTCAGGGGACAGTGCCTGGGGCCAGCAGCAGCTCCCACCGCTCCAGGGACAGCCGGGGCTGGAAGTGCTGCTCCACCCGGCCCGGCCGCCAGCTCGGACCCAGCACAGGGACAGGGGACACAGGGGGCACCGGGAGAAAAGCAAGAGGTGAGAAAGGCAGCCGAGGGGGGAAAGAGCTAAAAATGAACCCTAGGCCTACACAGCTCAATCTTTGCATCTAAAATTCCACATACCTCTAACTAAATAGCTATGCACTTCTATGTATAAATATATATATGTTACTCTATACACATATAAATGTAAATCTCAAAATCTATAAATGTAGCTACATATATATAAATATAAAATTCCATAACATCTATAAATGTGATGCAATTATTAAAAAAATATATATATTGATTTAACTATAAACACACCTGTATAAATCTATAAATATAACTATATATAAAAATATATACATATATATTTATATCTATATCTATATCATCTATATATATTCTATATCTATACCTATAAATATCTGTATCTATACCTATCTATCTATTATAAAAAATATGTCTATTTAAAAATACATATATAATTATCTATATTGATTTACTATATAAACACACCTGTATAAATCTATAAATATAACTATTGGGATATACAAATAGACTTATAGAAATCTATAAATCAATGTATAAATGGAGGGATTCCACCTGCCCGATGGTCACAGGCTCTCTCTCTGATTCTTCTTCTCACGCAGGGCAGCCCTCCTGGCGAGGTAGATCAGGTGGATATCTGGGAAACAAAGGGAACACTGGGTCAATATTGGCCTCTGTGCATCTTTCCATTTTGAAGTAACTGTACTTCTATCAAAGACTGAAAAAATGGCCTGAAAGGCAGACTCTTATTTGACAATTTCAGACCTGCTCTTTAAAGAATAGGCATCCTTCCAAATTTTCAAAACTTCTGAAGTTTTTAAGAATCCCAATAAAGTCTCAGCCCTTGCAGTACAAAGGGCACCCCCAAGAGCTTGAAACAGCCAGTCCCAGCTGCCACAGAGAAACTCAGCCTTCTTCTTTTTCTGTGCTGACAGAGAGACCTCAGTCCTTACTGAAATGGCTGAAGCTGAAGGTGCTGGGAGCTGAGTCATGAACCAGCTCCATGACCTGGCATCTACAAACTGCCTTCTGCAGTGAGCAGCAGCTGCTCCACCTTGACCATCAGCTCTGGCAGAAAGGGCTGGGAGGGACTGAGCTCCCTACGAGGCCTGCAGGCTGCACCAGCTTTGCTCAAGAATGCAGATCCAAAGTGCTCTCTCTCTCCTTTAGTTCTCGCTAATTTAAAGGGGTAATTTCATTTTTTCCTTGAGCTACTGGATTTGTGACTGATGATTTCCTTGGCCTCAGAGCTTCTGCTGCTTGTATTTTTAATGTATCTCACTACAGCTATCAGCAGACTGTGGTACTACATTGATTTAATGCTTGGAGACAAAAAGCTCAGACTTCTACACTGACTTTTTGCTGGGCTTTTCCTCTCTTGCTTCAAGAGTCACTCAGTGTTGCCTCCAGAGCACTGACACCCTGCAGCAAACTTATCCATGGACATCAGCACAAAACTGGGACACCCGGCTTGGTGACACAACTCCCACAAGGTCAGGTTTATTCCCTGCTCTCTTGCCACAGCAGAGGACTCAGTGCCTCTGGAGAAGCGTGGGGGGCAGGGCTCAGGCAGGTTGTGCCCGTGCAGGATTTGAACTCAAGGCACCAGGAAGCACCAAGCCTGCAGACAGGAACTCAACTCTTCTCATCTCCCTTCCTGCCAGAGGCAGGCTCAGAGCAGCCATCTCACACCTCTCTAAACCAATGGGGGCTCTGTCCTTACCAAGCTCCTCGGGCTCCTGGGAATTGTTCCTGCAGCTCTCGGTGCCAGGCAAAGCTCCCTCTGCTGCAGCTCTGTCCACAGGCTCCCCTCCTGAAGACTCAGGGGCAACAGTAATATTCCCCTTGAAAGAGAAACAGAAAGGAAGAAACCCTTCTCACCACTTACACAAAACACCTGGTCCAACACCTCCATGGCTCACACACTTAATCCCTTGTTCCTAACAAGAACTCTGGGCCCCAAAGGCCTTCAACAGTCAAAAAGATTTGACTTCTCAAACACAGTCCAAAAGCTGTCTAAGCTGTCAAAGCTGACAGTGTTGAACATGGGGGTGACACTGAACACGTGGAATGGCTGCTAAGGAAGGAGTCCTGCCAGCTCCTGGCACAGGGATGTGCTCCTCCCTCCACAGCCCTGAGCACAGCAGTCTCATCCAGGCTGCAGCTTGGCAGGGACAGCATGGGAACACACATCTCTTCCCACAGAGATGCCCAAGAGCAAGGGGACTGAGCTCTGCAACATGGACAGCAAGACTGGCCAGTTTGCCCAGCTGAGGATTTCCCAGATGGAAACTGGGCTGCAGGCAGCAGCTTCCTGAGAGGACAAGAAAGCTGCAGCTCCAGCCCAGCCCCAGCCACGGCTCTGGGAGTGCCTACACGCACGGCAGGGCTCACACAGCAGCAGCAGCTGCAGCCCAGCCCTTGCTTTGCCTTGGCCTTCCCACCCAAAAGAGGCACAGCCCACATCTGCTGCTGCAACAGAGGCACCTCTGGCATGCCCCTCCCTGCGCGGGACACTTGGCCTTCAGTGCCCCTTCTCCAAACACTCTTCTCTTCTTTCCCATCAAACAAAGCCTCTTAGAACCTACCAAGCTTCCACTTCCTCACCACAAATGCCCCTGCACCAGGGATTCTTCCCAGGAAAACAAGCACCCAAACGTGGCCATCGCCTTTCACCCTCATTTAAGGGCTATCCCCCTTTTTCATTCCCTTTTCTTCTGGAAATCTTCTTTCACCAAGCAAATCCTTCCCTGTCAATTCACAGCTGAACTCAAGAAGCTTTTCCTTGTCAGCCATGCAACAACATGCACAAGTTCTCAGTCCAGCCCCTTTCTTCCCTGCCCAATGCAGTTACCTCAGCAGAGGGAGAAAACATCTCCTCCAATGTCTCAAGCACCATGTCCAGATCCGGCGGTGGCAATTCCTCTTCCCCAGGAGTTTTCCACAGCCAGCTGGGGGCTGTCCATGCTGCAAAACCTGCACTGCCAGCTGGAGTGCTGGGGGCTGAAGTGCCTGGCCTGGCTGCAGGAGTGCAAACACATTGGTCAGGCTCCACGATGTGTCTTTGGGACACAGAGCTCTGGTGCTGCCTTGCATCAAACATCACAGGAAGCACACAGCAACCTCTGTTCCAGAAATGTATTCAGACTTCCCAGGGGATTGGAGGAGTGAGTTCTTCCTCTTAAAAATATTTATCCTAATTGACATGTACATAGATTAAAGCATGGACTGGAAATCTGATATAGACACAGACACACACAAACACCTTATAATCACAGTCTTTTGCATTTTCCCAGCAGCTTGAGGATTTGGCTGCTTGACTTTCTCATCACAATCGACCACAGAAAGTGGATGCACCCAGGAAGAGCCCAGATCTGCACACACACACTGAAATTAAAGTGTGAGTTTTTTCTAAAAACAACCTTGAGGGTGAGGCCATATTCTGCAGCTGCAGCTGTTGTGGGGCACACAGAGCTCATTTCAATGGCACGCCTTGATTTGCAGGGCAGGCAGTCTTAAACATCTGCAGTATTCTATCAGAGTCCTAGTTTGGCTTCATTCAAAGAAAGAGGAGAGTGCACCTAACACTGACCACTTGTTAGGCAATATCTTTCACCTTGCCCTTGTACCCCTACACAGAGGCTGTCTGGAAAATGCCCAGAACACTCTCCAAATCTGCAGCAAGGACAGGAAAAGCAGGCAGAGAATCTTTCTGTTTTCAAGGTCCCCCTTCCTAGACGACTTGACACTTTCTACCTGATTCTCACTTGAGATCTACCCATGATAGAGCACTGCAGGAAAACACTTTAAAGGGTCATTAACCAGGACCTGCTTGGAAAGCAAGGGTAGAAGCTCTTTCCCTACCTGATGGGCTGAGGGCTGGCAACTGCTGCTCTGAAGATGTGCAGCTGCTCCTCTCTGAAGAGACCATGGAAGGGTTGTGATGGTCTATGGGAACCAGAGGAACGATGAGCTCAGGTTGGCATTTAAGCTTCATGGGAACCAGTGGAATGATGAGCTCATGGCTGAATTGAAATTTGCCCGTGCCTGGTTCCTCCGATGAAATCCCAGGAAGTCCAGATGTGGCAAAGACTTTCTTGGGTGATCTTAGGAAAACATCAGCCTCCTGAGCACCTGCACTTAGCCTGGAAGGGCCTGGAAGCAGCTCTAAACCCTGAGATGAGGCAGCAGCAAGGTTGTGGTACGAGAGCACTGTGTAGGAGTGAGAGAAGAAGAAAGGAAGCAAGGGAAGGCTTGGTCACTATTGGTCTTTGGGTGTGTTTCCCTTGGCAGCAACTGTACTTCTATCAGGGAAGACAAAAGCTCCCATCCTCCCAAGCAGGGTGAGAAAGAAGAAAAAAGAACCAAACATGTTCTGAAGCTATTCAACTAGCAGTTCCTTGTCTACTGAACTCTCCCCTGTTCATTCAACTGTCTGGGAAAACTGTCCCGCTGCCCTACCCTGGCAGGAGGCAGCTGCCAGAAACCCAACTGGCAGGTCTTTTCTCTGGTGCCCCGGAGGGACAGGAGGCTCGCTCCAGCTGAGCCAAAGAAAGCTCTCAGCTCACACGCACTCACGGAGAGCTCCCCAAGCATCCCAGGGCAGGACAAGGAGCAGCGCCAGCCGCGGCGGGACTGTCCCGCAGCCCCGGCAGCCCGGCAGAGCCGGCACAGCTCCCGGGCCCTGCCGGCACAGCTGCCTGGCCCAAGGACAGCCCCTGTGCCAGCCGGGGCAGCTGCGCTGAGCAGCCCCAGCACGGGCAGTGCCCACGGCCACAGCCCACGCCACCGTCCTCGCCTGCAGCTCCCACCCCGTCTCACCGGCTCTGGGCGGCTGCCCGGCGGGGAAGGAGGGCACCGCCCGCTCCGTGTGGAGCTGCTGGAAGCGGCTGGGCTGGCGGCTGCGCACGTCCAGCCCCGCCGCCAGCCGCTGCCTGTTGGCCCTGGTCAGGCGCTTGATGCGGAGCAGGAGGTCCGGGCGGTCGCGACGAAAGTTGGGGTTCTTGAAGTGAAGCCAGCCCCCGGCATCGCCCGGCTCATCTGAGCCAACCCAGCCCGGCACTTTACGGAAGCCGTAGAGGTTGAGCTGCCGCACGAAGCTGCCGAAGTGCGTGGCTTGGAAGGAGTCCGGGGCTGGTCCCGCCCCCTCAGTGCCCGCCCTGTGGGCGTCGCCCGAGCTGAGCAGCTCCTGCTCGAAGAGGGAGCGGTCGACGAGCAGCCCCTGGGCGCGGCTGTCCCAGCGCACGGAGCGGACGCGGGGGCTGTTCACCAGGCGCCACAGCTTGGCGGGGAAGGTGCTGGCGCTGAGCCCGGCGGGCAGCGGCAGCTCCGCCATGGCGTCGATCGCCGACTGTGCCCACAACGCCCGCAGCGCAACGGCCGCGGCTGCACCAGCGGCGCGCGGCCTGAGGGGGGCGCTGCGCTCGGGCCCGCGCGCGCCCAGCGCGGCCCCGGCGCGGGCCGGACTTGGCGGGGACGAGCGCGGCAGAGCCGGGGCTGCGGGCACAGCGCGGGCGGGGCGGCTCCGGGGCTGGCCGGGCTCGGCTCGGCAGGGCCAGGTGCGAGCCCCCTCTTTCTCTGGCTGCAGTCATCCTTCTGCATTGGCTTTGCGGCACAACCCAAAGCACCAAGGCACGCACAGTAACTTTCAGAAAGGTCTAAACTGAGGAATCCCATCAGAAACTCTTCCTCTTTGTTCAGTGAAAGGAAAATCACTGTGTGTTCTGCATAGCCGAAGTCAGGAAAAACGTCTTAGTCTAAATAGCTTCTCTGTTTTGGTTGGGGATGCAAACAGTTCCTCATTTCCAAGCAGACAGGTCAAATGGGAGAAGGGGAAATGATGAAGGGACTTTAAGACATTCTTTTGGACACACCTCAGCCCCTCAGTGTCCTTCCTGAATTGAGGGGCCCAGAACTGGACACAGTTCGAGGGCGTGGCCTCTCCAGTGCCGAATGCCGGGGGACAATCACTGCCCTGGCCCTGCTGCCACACCATGGCTGGCACAGAACGTGTTGCCCACATTCACCATCTCCGACGCCGTTCCCGCCCGCTCCGGCGTGGACATGGTTCCATTCAGCGGCGGGCAGGGAGGCGGCCGCTCTGCCAGGGCCGCCTGTGGGGGGGGCGGCTCCGCCCACACCGCCATCTTGGGTGCGAGTGCCAGCGCCAGCGTTGGGGGGGAGACAAAGCACTGCCCCCCCCGACGGGTGAGGGCGAAAGGGTGGCCGGACTGGGCGGTGGTGGGTCTGTGGGGACGGCTGGGGTCAGGGAGAGCCGGGAGGTGGCTGTGTGGAGGTCGGAGGGATCGATGGGGGCTGGAGGGAAGGTGCCGGGGAGAGGGGCATGACCCCCGCGGGATGTGGGAGAGCGGAAGAGGTGTGGGAGCAGCTGGTGTGTGTGGGAAGCTGAATCACAGAATCGGTCGAGTTGAGATCATCCTGTGCAACCCCCCTGCCAAGGAGTCACCTGGAGCGGGTGACAGAGGACCACATCCAGGTGGGTTTGGGATGTCTCCAGAGGGGGCAACTCCACACTTTCCTGGTGTCAGGAAAATCCACAAACGTTAGCGTTTATGTCCAAAAAGGAGACAGAGGAGTCCTTCGCCTTTATTCGAATAAAGGAAAGGAGTCCACCCGCGCAAATGGCCGTGGGGTTTTCTCTCTCAGGGTTTCGGAGGGAGCAGCCTCCTTTTATCCTGAGCTCCTGGCCGCATGTTGCCCTCTGCCTTTCCCCTTTGGCTGAAGTACAGCCTTCCTGAACGGCCTACTCCATATCCCCCCTTAAACCTCCAGTTCTACCCCAAAGTTCCGAAGTTCAGGCTTGTACAGGCCCACTTGTCTGTCTCAGGAGCCAAACTGTCTGAGCTCTGCAGCAAACCTGCTGCCCAAAGTCAGTAGAGACATTAAGACCCATTTCAGTTAATTGTAAAGACATTAGCACAGATCTTTCCTCTCAGTTCCTACTCTTCTTATTTCTCAATTTGTCTTTACACCCCCTGCTGACTTTTCCTTGTCTGGTCCCTGCACTAGGTGTGGCAAGTAAATTCAGAGAATGAAGTAGATAATAACAGTTTATATTAACCCATTAATCACTTTGGGTACTGATAACCAAAGTCTCCCATCCTTTTCTTCTAGCTGAGAAGTCCAAATCTCCAGGGCTTTCGTGACCTTGACTGAAGTGGGATGGGTCGATCCGTGTTCAGCTCTCCTGGCTGCTCTCTCTGCAGTCCCGGTTGGATTTTATGAACAGTAAAGTCCAAAGGCAGCATCTGTGCTAACTGGGCTTCGTGTCAAAAGAGATTTCACAAGACACGGTATCCTGGCCACACACTAGTTTAAATATACATCTTCTTCTCCCTGCTACCTTGAAAATGAACAAGGTAAGAATCCCAAACAATTAAAAAGGGAATAATTGAATATTCCCTCGGCTTTGGCTCTTATCTTGCCAAACCTAATGGCAAAAGCCATGCCCAGGGCATCTTAGTTTCTGTTAATAGCTTCAAAGAGTGTTTATTCGTCCATTCATCCTTTCTACTTGGCCTGAATTCTCAGGGTGCCAGGGAATATGGAGGTCCCACTGAAATCTCAAAGCAGCTATAATCCCTTGAAGTATCCCCCTGTAAAACCAGCTTCCCCTGTCCAAATCTACTGCCTTCACAATCCCATGTTCAGAAACCATTTGTTAACTGATTGTTATGAATAATTTATGTAGCTATTGGCTTTCGCTATTATTGACTTCAGTAAACTATTTTGATATAGTACAGTTTGTAATCTCTAACTGCCTTTGATACAGTAGAATTTGTCAGCCTTTTATGGTTAATACCCTAATCCCTGTGTAGATTGTATATCTTGGTGTGTTATATATTATAGTTTAGGCTTTGACAAAATATTAAAATAGAAGCTATGTAATGTGTATTGTAACATTAACTTTTGGAGAAGTAATTGTAGCTTTACTTTTGTAACTGACAAGTAGTGAAGCTAATGTTGATAGGAAGTACTTGTAAAAATGGCTACAATGTCTGTATGATAAGATAACTGAAAAGAACCAGGCAAGTAACACCGAAAGAGCAAGGAAAAATCTACCACTGACCCTTCGGCTATCAATAACTCTAACCACACACCAGGGGGCCTCTTGAGGAAATAAATTAAATACAAGACTCTCAAAATTACATCTGCTTTGTTGCATGTACTCTTTAAGAAGTTGAGGTCAGGGGTTGAACTAAGATAAAGAATTCCTGGAACATGTAAACTCAAAGGAAGGTTTGAATATGTGTAATTGTCATAAATATGCATTTGACTAATGCAATGAAAAAGTAAGTATATAAGAAGAGTTGTTAGAGTTAACCGTGTGCATCTGGCTATGCACCCAATGCTGTTACTTTTGCTTTATCCCTTATTATCTCTTATAAAACCTTTAAAAATTTTAAAGAGTTAGCCTTGTTTCTCACAATGATCAAATAGTTGCTGAAGCAGCTAGAAACTCATCTGGCCACCTTGCCAGCCAGCATACCTCTACCCGAGCATATCTAAGCCCTCTTGCCCAGGGAATCTTAGTAAAATATGTCCTATCCTTGGAAAGGACATAGAGCCCAGGGTCATTTCCCTGCCTTGCAATTTCCTTTATAGTCTGGCTATATACTTTAGCCAGACACCCCTCATTATTAGCACGTTTTGCTAAAACAAAAATACCCAATGCAGTACATCTTGAAGAACATTGCCAATCCTCGAAAGCCCCAATGACTCACCCCATGGAGCTGTCCCAACACCTGCAGGGTCAAAGCTCCTGGCATCCACTGTTTACTGCCCTTTATTAATAAGTTCTCCCCTCTTTCTTGTGCCCCACTACCTTTAATTATCTCAAACTCCTCTGGTGGAAAAGACAGCACCAGCACCACCACTTCCCCCCTCTCCCTCAGGCAGTAGCTCAGTCACAGGGGGTAAAGGGGGGATCCCAGAGACCTCTGGCAGAAGCACTGCTTTCTGAACATCTCCATTGAGCAGTTTATTACCTGTTGTCTCTTCTGAACACCCTGCCTGATGTCCCTTAACTGCTCTTATTTCTGCCTCTTTAGGCAAATTCACTACCTCCAACAAGTGAGTAATTGAGCTCTCCAGAGGGAATGTTTTTCCCTGCAAGTTAATAATCCTCACTCCTCCCAGCTTTCCAAATGCATGTAAAACCCACAAGCATACTTGGAATCTGTAAATCTTCTACTACCAAGCTAACTTGAGTTTAGAATTCCAGCTACTGCTAAGAGAAGGAAAATGGTTCCATGACAGTTGTCTTTTTAAATTTGAGGTGTAATTTAATGTTTCTGTTAAAAGAAACCTCACAGGATCCCCATATGTGCTGTTTCATTAACTCACTTAGATATAATCTTTATATTATACTATATGCTATATACTATACTGTATACCATACTATACACTAAAGGGCACTGCCAAGCTGAAATGATTGTGAAATGCTGCGGTTTGGGAAAGCAGTGTATACCAACTTCATCTTCAAAAGGTAATGGCCTTGTTGCTTTCAGTAGAACTGCTCAATTAAAGCAGGTAAGAACTGGAAGATTCAGTTCCTAACCCCTGGTTTGACTGTAAATGCCATTATAGGCTTAAATGGAACAGGTCGGGTTTTACTGGTATAGTCTGCACTTCATTCACTTCTGATTTCATTCAGTCTGGCACAGCCTCAGTGGCTGTGGGAAAAGAATGCAGCTCATGTCTAGTGACAATCTGATTGGTTCCATTATTCATCTCCAGCTGCTCGTTCACTTTGCAAAGTCTTTAAGGAGATTCTTGTAGCTTTGCTCAATAATATTTTAGGGAACTACAGGAAATTCTGTTCAGACAGGAGAAAAGCCTGTTTTAATGTTGAGGGTGATCAAGCACTAGAGAGGCTGCCCAGAGCCATGGCTGAGTTTCTGTGCCTGGAGATGCTCAGGCTGCCTAGACAGGATCCTTGGCAACCTGCTTTGGCTGAGCCTGCTTCATGCAGGAGCACAGGGCAGGTGATGTCCAGTCCTCCCTTGCAGCCCCAGCTGTTCTGTGATTCTCTGTTAGTCCAGAGCTTTTGAGACTGCTTTGAGTTAGGAATAGGTTCTCTTCAAACATGTTTGCATCTCTCTTGGTACATAGCAAAATTCTTGGAATGGGTCTTTACAAGCCTTGAGTCCGAGTTTCTTTTCAGTTCTGTAGGATTTGTGAGCTCTCTACATACAGTTCTCATTTATTTCCAGGGTGTTGCTGCCTTCAGCTTTGACTGGCTTTGTGTGTAGATTCAATAGGAACAGTTTGGTTGTTGTGCAGTGAACTGGTGCACATACACACTGTCTGAGTTGTTTGCTAAAGTCTAACCTGGTTCTTTTTTGTTAATGCAGAAAAGCAGAGATGGAGGATCTCATCTGGAAGATGAAGATTTTTTTTGTGAAGAGGGTGATAAGGTATGGTGCTTCCATTTTAAATGTTACAGAGCAGTGGACATTTTTCCCATGAACTTTCTGCTTGCTGTGCAGATCCTGCTGGTGTCTTTTACGGCTTAATGTTGGACCAGAATGTATGAGTCAGCACAGGCTGGCACAAACTCCCAGTTAGGTGACAAGGAGTAGATTTGTTTCTGTTACCTTGTTCCGTGTGGGATCCCCAAAGCAAGAGCTGGGCAGAGGTGCAGTATTAGACATGTGAGCACTCTTAAAGTCAGCCTGTGCCAGAGGATCACTGGCTTGTCAAGGGTTATTCCAGCTGCAAGGTGACTTCAGTGATTTACAGTCCTCCTTATCTGTATTCCACTTTTAATCTATTCCTCCCAACAAATATTTTTCAAAATCTTTTTGGTTCCATGATCTTCTCTGTTTTGGGCATTTTGTTACTGTGATGCCTCAACATGTTAAAAACCCCAAATGAAATTGATCGCATGGATGTGTATTTGGTGTTTTTTTGATAGTGTTCTTTAATGTTCAGGAAGAACTTGGAGAAGGTGGGAATCTGTACACTTCAGCCACCATGTCTGGAATTGGCAATAAATGGACGGCTGGAGAGCCTGGCCCTTCTGCACCTCTGGAAAAGAAGGCAGGGGTTGAAAATTTGGGCACCACTGTGGAGACCATTAAACTTGGTGGTGTTTCTTCAACAGTATGTCTTCCTTGCATACCCTTACTCCACCTTTTGTTTTTTTTTCATCTGGAGGCAGAAATGTCTCTGGGGTCAGGGTGAGCCCTTCTGTGACCTGGTCTGTGTGCTGTGTGCCTGTGCCCAGGAGGAACTGGACATCCGGACCCTGCAGACCAAGAACCAGAAGCTGTGGAGATGCTCGACCAGCGCCAGGCGATAGAAGATGAGCTGCGGGAGCACATTGAGAAGCTGGAGCGTCGGCAGGCCACTGACAATGCCTCTCTGCTGATCATCAACCGCTACTGGAATCAGGTTGGGAACAGCTTTTGTTACTTCATGTACAGTTTGCTTGTCTCCCCTGTACCACTGCACTCCTACACTCCTACTGTTCACATCCATTCCTTACCTTGTCTTGCCTTGCCTGTCCCATCATTCAGTTTGATGAAAATATCTGCATCATCCTTAAACGCTTCGAACTGGACCAAGGTCTTGGAGACCTTTTGTCTGAAAGAAAAGCACTGGTGGTGCCAGAACCTGATCTGTCCGGTCGGCTGTCTGTGTCTGCCCAGACATGTGCAGGGTGCAGGGTGGTTCTGGGGCAGCCCGCGCTTCAAAGGATGAGTCTGGACTCTTCAGTTTTTCAGTCTTCAGATTGTTTATTATTTCTTATCTACAGAATTTTCTTTCTGCCCAGCAGAGGTCTGACCAGCAAGGCAGCTAAGGGCACTCTGATCACCCATGGGGCGGTCGTGTCTTTTTATACTAAAAACTACGTACATGATATTTACCTTTATATCCCAATACCCTTCACCCATATTAGCAAGTGCACCTTCACCATGGACCAATCCCCAAGTGCCAACATCACCACAGAAAATGGATGAAGAAGAAGAAGAAAGAAGAAGGACATGACATGCCCTGATCCCTCCATCTTGTCTCCATAACCCCCCTGTACTAAAACCCCTAAAATCTATATTTCACCCTGTAAATATATCCTTCTTGCACCATTCACTCCCAAGTGACTCTCATGTCCTCAAACAGATGTCACATCCCTAGAGGGATCAAAATCAAGCCACTAGACGTTCCTGGCAACATTCCAGGATTTCCAAGCCCCCCCAAGGGTTCTCTTGGTAACTCTGGACATCTGGAGTGATGTGCTGAGTTCCCACACTGATCCAGACTCTGACAGTAATCAGGAGTGTAAAGATGAGAGGGAATATGGTGAGGCACCTATCTGGGGACAGTGGGAAAGGTGGATTTCAGCTGTGGACAGCGCTGATGTCCACTTCTAAAGGCTGACAGACTTTTTTTTGTGACTGTAAGGAACAGTGATATGCTACCTTCTAGAACACACTTTTTTTCACCTCTTTATGTTCTCAGGGGAGGACTGAAGCTGGCATTCTCCATGCTGGCTACTCTAGCCAGCAGTACCAGTGAGGAGATACAATCTCATCTGAGAAAAAGTACTCCTGAGCAGTGTCAGGAATAGTTGGCTCTGTGCAATGTGCTGGCTGAAGCACTCCTTTGATCGCAGTCCTCCAAGCTGCAAGAGAGGGTGGAGACAGCAGAATCCTGGGTGTCTGTCCTGGAGACCATGATTGCTGACCTTCAGTGGGACATTGACAAGATCCGCAAGAGAGAGCAGAGGCTCAACCACCACCTGGCGACATCCTGGAACGAGTAAGTGCTGGCCAGGAGACCTGGGAAGTGGGAAGGATGTTGGATGGTGTCCAGGATTGCCAAGCAAATTGTATTCTATTTGCCATCTCTATGGCAGTTGTTTTCTGTTAAGTGGGTAGTTTTCCTTATCTCTTCCACAACCACTTCTTTCCCCAGGGAGACATCTGCTGATAACAGGCTACTGAATGTCACTGCATGACTGATAAGAACTATAGCATCCCAGTGTGAGATGCTCCACCCAGAGGGAAGAGCCAGGCATTCCTACCTGAGATATAACCAGCACAGCTTCTCCACTGGATTTTCCCAGAGGAACAGCTGCCTCTTCCACTGGATCTTCAGAGGAAGACTACACTCTTTTCCACAGGATCACTGCTTCAGCAGAACCACACCTGACACTCCAGGAGGACTGCAGCCACAATTCCAATTGGACTGCTACCAACACCCTGATGTGTCAGGTTGTGTTCTGACTCTGTCAGTGTTGTTTTAGTTTACTTCATTGTACATTTTATCTTTTTATTTTCTTCCCTAGTAAAGAACTATTATTCCTGCTCCCATATTTTTTGCCTGAGAGCCCCTTATTTTAAAACTTATAGCAGTTTGGAGGGAGGGGGTTTACATTTTCCATTTCAGGGGAGGTTCCTGCCTTCGTTAGCAGACACCTGTCCTTCGAAACCAAGACAGATGGGTGTGTGACATTCTCTCTGGGACTTTGCTTGTAGAGCTGAGAACCTGTAGTGTTCCTTTTTGTGCATATTTCTGCTGCATCACTCTTGTCAGTATTTCACTGGGTCTTGAAGGAATCCCTTACATGTTTTGCAGGTAAATTCCAAAGGCTACAAGGTGTATGGAGCTGGGAGCAGCCTCTATGGGGGAATAATCACAATTCATGGCCTCAAGGTAAGGCCAGGAGCTTGGCTGTGGGCAAGGGGAAGATTACAGTCAAGAAGAACAAGGGCCACAATTTGAACAGAATTTGATACTTATTTTAGATAATTTTTAGATCCTGTGCCACAAAACTGGGTGACTCTGGGCAAGCCATTTTGTCTGTGTATGAGTTTTCTACTTAAGAAACACCTGGTGGAATTAGACTCTGTCTCACTTGTTCAAGTTACCTGACTGCTCAGTCTGTAACTACTGTTACTGCATGAACAGATAGTTCATTAGCACTCTCAGGAGACATATTAACAGTAGGATTTGCAAGGAGTTTATCCCAACAGTTTGAGGAGATGAATGCAGAGCTGGAAGAGAATAAAGAGCATGCTGGGAATCATCTTAATGAATTGGAGGAACTATATCAGGATCTCGAGCAAGTAACCACACAGAATGAAAAGCTCAAGGTGAGACATCTGTAGCTGTGTGAGGATGAAGGTGTTCTGTGGGATGGGCTGCACTCAGCTTTGCGGTGCTGTGTCTGCAGAAAACCTCATTGCAGTGTCTGTTCTGAGCCTGCTCTTTAGCTGTGTTACGCTTTGCTCCAGGTACAATTGAGTGCAGCTCAGTGCGTTGGTGACACCGTGTGGCCACCGTTGGAAATTGTAATGGTTTCCTGCCCGTGTCCCGTTCTGATCTTTGAGTCCATTTTAACCATATCTGGTTAAAACTGTATTCGTCTCTTTACAAGTAGTGATCCCTCCTCCACCTTCCCCAGGCCCTGTGCAAGTGGAACCAGAGAACAGAAACAATCAGGGAACTTGTGTGGGGAGAGAGGCTCTTGAAAGAGTCAAAGAATTTCTGTCTTTCCCACTGTGGGGGATGGATAGATAGGAAACAGCCTGTGAGTTTGTGATGTTTTAAAGGTGGTAACACACTAAGCTTGGCTCTGTGATAGATGAGTATATGGTGGGGAGAATAATCCAAATTTCATCTTAGTGGTCAGTGCCAGTTGTAGGAAATGTCTGTCTCGATAACCTAAATCTGATACTGGGAGCTGTCTTGAGGCACCTCTGAATTTTGTTTATCCACAAGTTTGTTTAGAGATAAGTGGTCTTTAGTTTACAACTTTTTTTTTTCCTTCTAATTGCTTTTAAGCTGAATGCATGTATATATGTATCTGTTTCACTGCTGCGAGTCCACAATCATTTGCTAACTATCTTTATAAGGAGGATTCAGATTCTGTACTTCTTTTTCTTTAATTTCCTTTCAGTCGTTATGTCTTACTGGTAGAAGGCTACCATAATGCCTACTTCACATGCACTTTCTCTATTCTCTCACTTTTCTATGTGTCCATCTTTGTTGATGAGGTGATTATTGTTTATGGCAGGTCCAAGGCTGTCAATGAGCAAGAAGGTATGATGTTGTGCTGTGCCTAAAAATGACCACCACCTCTCCCACACTGCCCTTTAGGGGCTACAGTGCACTAGAACATCTGGGTTTTTTCTTTGTTACTGTTAAATACTTGTTCTGGCAGGTCTCTTAATCTCAAAAAACCAAAGCTCTTCACCTGTTTTATTGGGAGGCCATGGTTGGGTGTAAAACTGGCATGGCTTCTTTTCAGACAATAGTGTTGCTCTACTATGTGGCAGAACGATAACAGTCTTATTTTGTTCTTTGTCATTGTCACTTAGCTTGTTCTCCATCTCCATGAAAGTCCTCAAGAAGGTTGGCAGAAGTGTGGTTTGTTGCAGAGGTGTTTCTGTTTTTGCAGGCCCCATTAATCGGGAGATGCATCACCTCATCAGCAGCCTCCAGAATCACAACCACCAGCTGAAGGGAGAGGTGCTGAGATACAAACGCAAACTGAGAGAGGCCCAGTCTGACCTGAGCAAGGTAACACAGCAGGAGATGCCAGAAAAGAGGGGAAAGGCTTAGAAGGGGGAATGCTGTCACCCTTGCCAGGAATACCAACCTTTCTGATACACTGTGCAGGATGCAGTGAAATTTTCTGTGGAGCTCTGCACTCTGCTGCTTCCTTTGACCAAACGAATGCTCTTCCTTTGTAGCTGTGTAGTGCTCCATGAAAAGGGGGCATGGAAGCATGCATCTGGGAAGACAAGGGAGAAGGGGGTGAGGAAGACTCCTGGCTAAGAACTTAAACATTTGTTTTCTTGGTCATCTCTCTTGCTGTTCCATGCCAGATCCACTCTCGCAGTGGCAGTGCTCTCCTCCAGTCCCAGTCTAGCGCTGAAGACACAAAGGAGGAACCTGCAGAGATCAAGCAGGAGCCTGATGATCCTTCTGCCCAAGTGACTGTTCCCAAGGCTGCTTTTGAAGATGTTAATGAGATAAAGGCCAGGCAAGATGAAGAGGAACGGGAGCAGGTGAGATGGGAAAGAGAGAGGGAACGAGAGAAGGAAAAGGAGAAGGAGAAAGAGAGAGAATGAGAAAAAAGAGAAAGAGAAGGAAAAGGAGTGAGAGCGGGAAGAGCAGAAGCAGAAGGAATCAGAGAAGGAGAGAGAGTCCTAAGAGAAGGAGAAAGGGAAGCATGAAGATGGAAGAAAGAAGGAGGCTGAAGTGATCAAGCAGCTGAAGGCTGAGCTCAAGTAAGAGTTGCTGTTTTCTCCCTTTCCTGTGTGAGCAGTGCCCAAGCCTGAGGTGTTCACGTGGTCTTGCTTTTACAGGATCAGCATCACTGGAATTTGGAGCCAAGAGAGTTTCTTGACACCCTCTGTTTCTGATTGTGATGTGGTCAGTGCAGTAGCTTAAAGCATGAATTACCAAAGGAGGTACTTCATGGTGTGGGTCAAGTAATGTTGATTTGTTGCTGTCATAACAATAGCATAGAAGTTCACAGCAGCAGGTTATTAATAGAGGACACAGCTGTGTTCCCACTCCTATGTGGTTCCCAAAGCAGAGGTGGATAGTTTCTAGCTTATTGTTAGGGTACCTCTTTCATCTCCAGCCCACTTCTTGCATTTCAACCTATGTCCCTTAACATGTTTCTTTTCCAGCCTGTATTCAGCTGCTGTTTTATATTACCAGGATAAGATGACCCAAGGATGACTCCATATCCATGTGGGAGATGAGAGAATATTGCCAGGCTGTGGTGCTGGCTATGCAGCAGTGGCTTTGCTGCTGTGTTCTCACTGTGGTCTGTCTCCCTTTCTCCAGGAAGGCCCAGGAGAGACAGAAGGAGATGAAACTCTTGCTAGATATATACTGCTCTGCCCCCAAAGAGCAGAGAAACAAAGTGCAGCTGATGGCAGCTGAGAAGGCAAAAGCTGAGGTATTCCTAATTTCTCTTCCTTTTTTCTTTTTAATGTGTTACTTAAACTTTTCAGATACTCTGAAGCAGAACTGTGTTGTTTCTCTCCTCAGAATTGAGGATTATTTGTCTTCTCAGCTTTGTCGCTTAGAGATTGGAATGGTCTGGAGATAACAGGGACTAGTTGCTAGTGCAGGCACACACACACGCCAGTCTCTAGGCTCATAAGCATAGACCCATTTGCAGATTCCTTCAGTTCCAGTGCATGTCCCTCTCTTTGGGACCCCTGTGGTTCCAAGCCCCTCTTGCCTTGTTCACAAGCAGGTCTCACCTATAGGCAGCACTTCCTCTGTGCAGCACACACACATGGGGTAAAGAGTTAGATTACATGGCAATACTTAGGAAAAGATACAAGAAGCTAGGACAGGATAGGCTGTGATGATTGTGGGCAAGGCTGAGCCAGACAACTGCGTACTGACTGCCCATATTTCCCATGGGACTGGCTCCTTTTATACCCTTCTCTGTCTAACCCCAATTTGTTCATCCTTGGTCTCCATTTCCCTGCACATTGCTTCTGAATTTGAGCAGTTCTTGATTGCCACAGCTGTCCCAGTTCAGGAGCCATTCCTGCTTTACAGTGTCATCAGTTACAAAGTCCCAGCTGATCCTCCCAGAGGTGGTTCCTGTTATTGTATTTGGATTCTTGTTATTGTAGAACAGAACTGCTCTACCTTGTCAATGCTGAAGTGGCCAAAGTGAGTTTAAGGAGCTTGGCAGCCTGTTAGCTGGAAGCTGTAAAGCTGTGCACATGTAGAATTTTTGCCCTGGTATATCTGACAGCTGTTCAGCTGCTGGGAATTGGGTGTTGGTTTCTGCCCAGCTCTGGCAATGACTGTGTCAAACCTGATTCTGCCAGACAAGTGACAGGTGACCATCTTTTCTCTGCACTTTCAAATTCAGAGTATCTTTTGCTGTGGTGCAGACTTGTAGGGAATACATTTTTCTGGTTGTTGGCATAATGTGGAAGTTGTCCCAGGGAGGCTGGGACTAGAGGATCTTTAAGGTCCCTTCCAATCCAGGCCATTCTATGACCCTGTATCCTGTCATCCTTGGTACCACTGTGGAACTGTTCAGTGCCTTACTGCAAGTCTTTAAGCCACTGCCCAAAAATAAGACATCTTTGTTGCAAATATTTGACTGCTAACTTTTAAAGTGTTGACCAGAGAGATCTGGGTACAGCTCTCTGGATACAGGCACAGCTGCTCAGGGAGAAAAAGGCAAGCCGAAGGTGTGCTCCCTGGTGATGGCGAAGCAGGGGTAGTTTTAGGCTGCAGCTTGAATGACAGCTCTGAAGACCCACAGAGCATGCATTCATTTGTTCCTTCTGGTCCCTCTGTGTCCCTTTCCAAGGTGGATGCCCAGCTGCAGGTGGTGCGTAAGCTGGAGGAGAAGGAACACTTACTGCAGAGCAGCATTGGAACAGGAGAGAAGGAGCTGGGGCTGCGAACACAGGCCCTGGAGATGAACAAACGCAAGGTGAGCAATGCCTTCCTTTCCTCTTGGGCTGTAAGTGGGAGCTTGGGGAGGCATGGAATGTTGTGGTTTGCTCTATGTTTGTCCGGTTTCCCCCCATTGTTATGTAGATGGTTCTGCCCAGTTCCCAGATCTTGTCAGTCTCCAGAACCCCTCCCACGTTGCTATAGTTATCTGATGTATCATTTTGTTCCCCTCCCCTGGCTGCCTGCCTGTCACTCGGCACCCCTGCCTCTTTTTCTGGAATCTTCTGGCCAGGGTGTCGGGTGATTGGCTCAGGGACCGGGGCCCCACCCGCAGCTGTGTTCTATTGGTTCTCCCTTTGTGTCAATCCCAAATGTATCCTTCCCTTCCCCTCTCTGATTCGTTGTCCTTCACCCCTCCCATTCCCTTTAAAACCTGAGGTTTTCCCCACTTCAGGGCTCTCGGGTTCTTCTCCTTCCCTGTTCACTTCCCCTGCTAATAAAACCTCCTACCCCAAAGGACCTGGGAGTCGCCTCTTCATTCAGTCCTACGACTTTGGAGTTTCCCGCAACGGCCAAACGTCCGCAAGCCTGACATTGCTTAGGCACAAGGCCCGGACTTCGTGTCGGGGAAGTGCCTTGTCGGCTGGAGGTGGGCTGGACACTTGCTAGCCTGGGCATTTCACTTTCTACCGGCCACCGCTCCAATGGAAGCCTCTGAGCTCTCACTGGCATTACAGAACCTGGTATTCGCTGGTTTTGGATGAGTGTATCAGAAGGCTGAGGAGTCCTGGAGAGAATTATGATTAAATTTAATTTAATTATGATTAAATTTAAATTTAATTATGATTAAAATACTGGAGAATGATGTTTTGCTTTGATAAGGAGAAGCAGGTTATATGTTTTTCTGTGTAACCTATGGTAAAGAAAGACACAGCAGCCAGATGAACTGGGGTCAAAGCTTTTATAGCAAAGATGGGGTAAGCAAAAGGAGATATAGGTGGGGAGTGTGAACACTTTTAACAAATTCCTAAGATAGTAAAGTAGGTGTGTTACAGTAAAGTAAGACTTAAGACTTGTGCTGCCTTTGTTGTTAAAGTTTAGTAGAAATGCAGAAATTACATTAAAACAGGCAAAAAGGAAAGCAGGAGTATCACTGTGAGGAAGAGCTAGGGAGAATTCAGCAGTCACCTGTGCTTAATATGACAATTGGTGGTATTAGGGCATTTGGTTATAAAGTCAGAAGAGAGGTGGTGAAGAGAGAAGATTGTTAGAAATAGGTATCTTGCAGTTCTGTCTAGTTCGGCTATAGAACTGCCTCTGAATGCTTTTACAGAGAAAATGTTGAAGCCGGAAGGCTGAAAATACCTTAAGAAGAGATTTGGATGATCATTAGTGTTTTTCTAAGTGATGTGCTTTGCAGCATGCCAAGGTTTGGTTCTGCCCAAAGGAATCTTGAAGCTAAATGATCAAAACTTGTTGATAATAAGGTAATTACAAGGGACTAGAAGCCACTAGAGCTGTTCTTCTATGTTTGATCCTTATATACTGGTTTTCTTTCTCAGGCCATGGATGCAGCCCAGCTTGCAGATGATCTGAAGGCCCAGCTAGAGCTGGCTCAGAAGAAGTTACATGATTTTCAGGAAGAGATTGTGGAAAACAGAGTAACTAGAGAGAAAGAGATGTTCAACTTCAAAAGGGCTGAGGTGTCGCAGACATCTTTTCATGAAAATCCTTTCATTAGGATTTTTTCCTGCTGAGAAGCTGAGAGGCTTCAGGAACAAAATGTAAACAATGGTTATCTGCTGCTGTGGAATGCAACAGGGGCATTTGTGATTGGCCCATCTTGGATGTTTACCATTAATGGCCAATCACAGCCCAGTTAGCTTGGACTCTCTGTCCGAGACACAAACCTTTATTATTCATTTCTTTCTATTAGCTTAGCTAGCCTTCTGAGATGAAACCTTTTCTTCTATTCTTTTTAGTATAGTTTTAATGTAATGTATATCACAAAATAATAAATCAAGCCTTCTGAACATGGAGTCAACATTCTCGTCTCTTCCCTCACCTGAAAACCCCTGTGAACACTGTCACACTGAGGTACATATCCTATGCACAATCCTTCAAGATCTGTCTGCTATGGTGTCCTTCTTGTACATCGAGCTTGCCAAGGCTTTCAGCTGAACTGCTCTGGGTGTCCAGTTTCACTTAGATTTTGGCTTCATCAGGTCTTGGCTCTTTCAGATTTTTTTCCCCTGATAACTGACAATACTTGTAGCATCAGAGGATCATGTTGTCTCTTGGATTACAGGGGGTAAAACTATGGGTGGCATGACTTAGCCAGGTGCATGTTCTCTTTGGTCCCTGAAGAAGCTGACAGAGAATGTACTGCTCCTTCTCTTGGTCTCCTGTTTTTGTGCAGGAAGATATTTCTGGGTTGCGCAGGAAGCTGGAGACCACAAAGAAGCCTGACATGGTTCCCAACTGTGATGAGATCCTGATGGAGGAAATCAAGGATTACAAGGTGAGTATCTGTGTCCCTCAGCTTCCCTTTTTATCTTAGTCAGAAGGTGTGTAGGCACACTTCCAGTATCTGACATCTCTCGTCTGTACTCTGGCACTGGAGAAACCATTGTCCTTCTGAGGAATGGAAGGACCTTCATGTTGAGACATCTCTCAGCACAGCAGCTGGGCTGCAGGGCCCCTCACAGCTCTGTGTCTGTGTGTCTCTGTGTGTGTGTGTCTCTCTGTGTGTGTGTGTCTGTGTGTGTGTCTGTCTGTCTGTGTGTGTCTGTGTGTGTGTCTGTCTGTCTGTGTGTCTGTGTTTCAGGCCTGCCTGATGGGCCCGTGCTGCAGCATGCACAAGAAGGACGCGGTGCTCACCAAGTGCTTCCACGTCTTCTGCTTGGAGTGCGTGCAGACGCGCTACGACACCCAGCAGCGCAAGTGCCCCAAGTGCAGCGCGGCCTTCGGGGCCGACGACTCCCACAGGATCGACATTGGCTGAGGCCTCTGAGCCCCCACTGCTGCCGAGCCAGCCTCCCTGCCTCCCTCTCAGCTTCTGCTGCCTGAGCTGCAGTGTCTCCTGGAAGGGGCCTTCAGGGTCTCGAAAGAGACACACTCTGGATCTTACTTCCTTTCTTGGCCCTGTCCCTTGGGTCTTGCCCTCGGTTTTTGTGAGTTCTTTGTGCCTGAGAGGAAATTTCCCATCCCAGTGTTCCCACACTGCCAAGGTGGGAACATGCCACTGAAGTGCTGCCTTGGTGGGATGGAAGCTCAGCTGCAGCAGAGATTTGTGAGAGCTTCATTTGAGGGCTCTGCTAATTAAATCCCATCAAGGAATGGCAGTGTTCCTGGGAGGGAAGAGTTTCCCAATTACCAGCCCCAATAGAGGCCAAGGAAATGAATCTGTAGACTCAGTGGAGCAACTCCTTAGGCACCTGTGATCTTCCTGAGCCAGGCCAAGAACCCCTGAGGGCTGGTGCACTAGGAAACCCTAGCCCCAAACAAACACATCTAAATATCCAGAAGAGGAGAAAGAAGAAATCTTGGTGACCCTTAGGAAATAGCATTCCACTGAGGAGCCCTGGTTGATGTGCTCACCTTCCCCTAGGCTGAGGCATTGCTGTCATTGCGCTTCTCAGAAAAGGACTTTTAGTCATCCCTTTACTGCAGCTTTACCACAAAGATTAACTTTGTTATGCACAAATTCTTATTAAAGCTGTTGTTTGGTTGATTTTCCTGGTACTCCTGCCTCTGGTACTGTCTGTCTGTTCTCCCATCCTTCCTTTGTCCAGTTCTTGGAAACTTTTCTCACAAGCTTTAAACTGCAGTAGAGACATGTGATTTCTTCCTTCTTCTCCTTTCAAAATGTGCTCAGCTAGAGCAACTTTGGTCCCTCTGGCTGTATCCCCAGTGGCTTATTCCTGACACAACAGGACAGCCAGAATGCTGCATTATTTCTGCAGTCATTTTGTCATGGCTGCTGGGAATTTTGGCAGAGATGTCGTATGGCTTAGAGTCTCAGTGCTCCCTGTGCTTGGAGGCTGCATTTGAAGTCTGCTCCAAAAACCAAAATGGGAAGTTGTTGATTTGTGACATTTCTTGCTAGGGTCTAGTGTTTTCCCTGTAAACCTAATTTGCATGGAAGATGCACCTGTCAGAGGTTTGTCTCATGGGTGTCCCTTCTGTGAAGCAGGGAATCTCCTGCCTTCCTCCATCCCCTCCCTGCAGGAAATACCAGATACAAAGTGAAAGGAGTTCATCACAGGCTCTTATACGATTCATAATCTTGCTGAAAACATTCAGAATGTATGAGTAAAGCTTGTAAATGATGAGGAATCCTGAAAAGTGAGAAGGAACATGGCATCCTGCCTTTCCAAGGGGAACCTGGGCTGGTGAGAGTCCCTGCCATGGTGTAAGAGCTGTTAGAAGGAATGAGAGTAGAACCCACTCCCCTTTCCCTGGAAGTTGCTCCTGGGATTACAGGTTCTGGCAGCAAGCTGGCTAAAGTATGGTGTGGTAATGCTGCTGGTAGATTTTGGGGAACAAATGCTTCTTCAACCAGGACCTGGCTCATGAACAAACTGTCTGCATCTTCAAACAGCTTTGCTACAGCAGCAAGAGTTCCTTTTACAGCTGTGAACAGCAACCTGAACTGAACAGCCCCAGCAGAGCTGCAAATCCCCTCTGTCCATCCCCAGTGTATCACCCTTCTACTGATATGAGCTTTGTGTGCACTCTGCCCAGGTTGGCGTCCCTCTGCTCCTGGTAGGAAAAGGATACTTCAAACAATCTGCATTAGATTCACAGAGGAGTTTTTGGAAACTCCTGTCCTCCCTTAGCAAGAAAAATGTGTTGGTTTTGTTCTAAAGTAATAGCTTATTTTAAGCTAATTTCTGGAATAACTGAGTTTTTCTGTGCTTTTAATTAAACCACTGAGAAACAGAACATATGGAAATAATTAAATTTTTCAGGACTAGTAAGTATTGGGGTAAAAAAGTAAAGCAGTGACGGTATTCTTTATGAAAACATTCTCTAAATTCAGTGTCTTAGGCAAGAAAGAAAAGCCTTGTCTCCAATCTCCCGTGCACCTTCTGCCACAGCAGATCCTCCCTTCTGCCACAGCAGATCCTCCCCTCTGCCACAGTCTGCAGGCACTGATGTGCCTGTGCTACTCCCCTTCCCACAGAAACTCACAGCAATCTCCTGTGCCCAGGGGATCAGGCTGGAGCCGTGGCTGAACAAGAAAATAATATGCCAAAATATGTCTCTGTTGGGCAGAAGTTACTTGGGTCCTTTCTGAAAAGGCACAGTTGGTGGTGCAGTAATTCAGAGCAATCCCTGTTCTGCATTTGACATGAGAGAAGCTCCTCAGACAACTACCAGAAATAACACTTGCTTAACAGTAGTTATTAGGTGATTGACATTTTTTCATTTATATTTTTGCTTTTAAATGAAGTCAGATTTGTTGAAGGATTTGGTGTTTAGAGCTTTGAAGCAAAACATTTTTGCTTAAGATACGACTAACATTTTCAGTTTTTTGTTAGTTTTTTTTTTTTTTATCTGTTTCTGGGCTCGTGTGTAGAGATAAGGACATAAAAGCCTTGATAAAAATACTTATAAAATTGGACTGAAATACTTCTTTCCTAGTGTTTTAATGAAAAGAACAATATTCATATGTTCTAAACCAGTGATGTTGGAGGTTGTGAGGTACCAGGTGCTACACAACAAAAAAGATCTTTCTAGAAATTTGATTATCTAAAGGGGAGAGGGAGTGGAAGGGAAGGCAACAAAAGTAATCTGAGTGGGTAAGGGTCCATCAAGTTTGTCAGGAATGTGGGGACATCCCAGATCTATTAGACCTACCGAGGTGCAGGCCTGTGGATCCCACTTCTCTGTTTTATGTCCTAATTTCTCTTCCCCGTGTTACTGCATTGGAAGGAGCAGAAACACAAAAGCAGAGAACAAGCCCTGAGCAGGGAACAGCTCTCCAGCTAATTAGTCTGGGTCTCACTGTGATCAGCTTTTAGTGCTGTTGCAGAGGTTTTCATGTACAAGAGCTCTTCAAAGGTTAGAGATGCAAATAGGTAGAATGTCTTCCTCAATCTGCCTGCAGCCTTTGAACTCCACCTAACAAGAACACCCCGGGCAACCCCTGCAGGTGACTGGAGATACAGGGAGGGTAAAAATTCGGTGATTTATCTGGGAGACTGCAGTTAAGGGACAGTGTTACCAACTTTCTTTTTCTCTGTAATATGGGATGTGTTGGGAAGTGGTTTTTAAAAATTGGTAGAAACCCTATTTAAAAAACACAGTCAGTTGAGTTGATGCAGTGTTTATTCAGATGCTGAACAGCTTACCCTTCCTTCCCCTCATCACCCAGAAGGGAGAGAGCTCCATTCAGTACATTGCCTCTGAAACCACAATTTCTCATTCTTCATTCACAGGTGGTTTTGGTGACTTCTTTTGGTTTTGATGGGACCTTGGTATCTGAATAAATCGTGGTCCAGAGCCCCTTTAGTCACCTCATCTGTGAGGAAGGACCTTATAGTCATCTTAAGACAGAGAATATTAAGGGAGTAGTTTCACACTGGCAAATATTTCACTTTTTGAGGTAAATACTGATTTACAGTAGTGCCCCCTCTCCCTTCTCATCCTTGTCCTGTGCCACTGTGAATCCATCCCTTCACCTGTCAGTGCAGTGTTTGCACGGCTTCTCCCGTGGGAGGGAGTGGAAGCCCAGCCTAGGCTCACAGGCAGACAGAAGTGGTGGTTTGGTTTTTGCCAAGTTATTTTAAGCTGGGTGAGTTCCTTCACCACAGCCTCAGAGCAGCCACACCTCCATTTGTGCTGACTGAGCTGAGGGAATCGTGTGTGGTGGGTTTGCCACCAGGAATTTTTCTTGTGAGCCTGTGCCAGGAGAGAAGGGACTGCCAACACAGAACAGCACCTGCCATAAAGAGGCATCCGTGAGGAGCCTTCACATGAACAGAGACTAGACCCACACAGAACACAACAAAAATGTACCAACAAAGGGACATACTGCCAATGAACAGTTTAAACCTTTTTTTGGTATCTTTTTTTTTTTTTTTCCTTAATTAATGCACAGAAAGGGCTAAAAAAGTGAAACTTCACTGTTACTGTCAAGTGAAGAAACAAGGAACTCTCATTGGGATGCTCCTTGTCTCTCCAGTCCCTTGGGAATGGCTGGTGTTTTCCAGGAGAATAAGAAACTTGCTGTAAAAGGAGAACTCAGGAGGGTGGCAGTGGCTGTGGGCTGCTGCAATTCTGCTCTCCTGAAGAGCTTATTGCCTGGTTTATTTTTGCACCCCTTTCTGGCATTACAAAAGTGTGTTACAAATTTTACAGAGGAAGGGGAGAAAGGAAGAAAAGGGAAAGGGCACAGATATGCTGGCCTAGGGCTCTGCAGTTCTGTTTGTCCGTGCATACTCTTCCAGCTCTGATTTCCTGTCCATGGCAAGTTGCAGCTCCTGCTTGATGATTTCGATCTGCTTCTCCAGCTCTGTCAGCTCTTGCAGCACCGAGGTCCTCGCAGTGTTGAGGGACTCTGCTTTCCCGTTGGTGGTTAAGGAAGGTGGAGTCTCTCTCCTCCCCTGTGGCAGGGGGATGTCCTGGTGCTGATGGATTGTCACCTCGTTTTGCCCCTCATCAGTGCAGATGTATTTTTTTCGGTGGCAGTTGCCCAGGTTGGCTATGTTCCACACCACATGCTGGCTATTCCCCACATGGGCCCTGAACAGAGAGAGGAGAGTTAACACCACATCAGAGCCTGCTCTTGTCTGTGTGCAGACCTCCACTGGGAGCCATCCTACTGGAAAAATATAAGGCTGCTGTTGCATGTTACATAGAAATATTATTCCTTTATCCCTGAAATTATGTTTTCTTGCAAAGCACAAATCATGAATTTAAATGACCAAATTTTTGTGATTTAACCATAGCAGAGGCTAGAACAGAACCCTGAATGTAATCTTTCCCAAAACTTTTTTTCAGTTATGAAATTACTCAGCTGCAGCTCAGGAAAGTCTGAGTCCTTCAAAGCCTCTGAAAGCTTTTGTGGTTGCAATGTGCAAGTTTATTACAGTGTTAGTCCTTTGTGTGTTACTAGTCAGTTCTGACTTGGGCATTTGCTCTCATGGAGAAGGAAAGAGACTCCCCAGAGCTGCTGTGGAGAGGTGAAGGGGGAAGCTTTGTCCCTTAGTCTTGAAGTCTTGTTGAGGAGCTGCTTGTGCTCTGGGGGATGGACACCAATGATGTTTATCCAAGCCTTGCAGGTTCATTCCTGAGCTCCCTGACACACCACAGAGATTTAAAGGCTGTCAAATTGGAGCACAAATTTCAGTCTGGGAACTTTTTGAAATGCTTCATTTTTTTTTTTTTTTCTGCAGAAATACTTCCATAATATTTTGATTCTAGAAAATCTTTTCCTACTTTATGGGGAACTTCCCTTTGCTGGACTCCCAGATCAGGCCATTTCCCAGGACTCCTTCCCAAAGTGAGGTGTAGCCCATGGCCTCCACTCTCCAGCTGGAACAGAAGGAAGCACAGAGTTTGCTGTTGTGGGAGGGGAGCTTCTCTTTCCTGCCTGCTTTCCCTTTGGGACAGGTTGGTGTGTGCTCATGTGATAAAGGCAGCTTTAAACTCTGAAGCAGTTGTGTTTCAAACTGCTCCCTTCTCAAGCTCTTCTGTGGGTATCCTTGGACAAAAGGCCTCTTGGTGGGAGCTCTCTGTGGGCAGGTTAAGGAAGGAGGTTGATATTTCAGGGTTGTGACTGCTGAAAGCAGCTGGTTTAAGGGGTGGATACTTTTCTCACCTGACTGAAGTAAAGGAACTTGGAAAGTGAAAATTTTGTTCAAGGAGGTGGCGACTGTGGGTGTTTTCCAAGAGATGGGCCAGCAGAGAGAAGAGGCTGGAGGGGAGGTGTCAGGCAGGAGCAGCAACCCCTGCCTGGATCATGCTCCAGAGAGCTCAGGGAATCCCAGCAGGGATGTGTATGTAGAGTTGTTTATTTTTGTGCAGATCAGCTATATTCTCATATTTCAAAATAAAAGATGGGAACACTCCAGGTCCAGGCAGTTGATTTTAACAAATGGCAGTCCACAGTTAGCACTTCAGTTTCACCAAGTCAATAAAACCATTTAAAATTGGGCTACCGATGCTGAGCAGCTTTTGTAGTTTTGGTGACCTTAAGAAACCCAACGGATTTTCCTCCAGGAGGATACCTGGAGTAGCATGATGCCAATTTTTTCCACCTCTTTTCTGTATCTTTGGTGCTTTTAAGAGTTCTTCAGGGCCCAGCAGGAATGAAAGCACATGTGATAATGTAAGTGATTTGAGAGCTCTGTGTTGTGCTGATGGCTCAGGTTTCAGCTTTCATATTTTTCAGATTCTATTCTGCTTTATTGTGTAGTGTTGAGCCTCATATTAGGGGATTGTAAGCTCTCTTCACAGAATAGGTAGACAAAACAATTCCTTCTCTAGCTGAGGACCAAAGACAGCTGATCCAGATCTCAGGCCCAAGAGTATAAACACTGGTGGACTGAAGAGAGAAAACAAGAAGGATGGGACTTCATGGGCTAAAGCTGTAATTGGACAATTAGGTCCAATATGCTAATGGACCAAAACTTTTAAAAGTATGAGACCCCATGACCTGTCATCCATTTTTCTGGCCATTTTGGGTTGTGCTGCCCAAGGTGGATCTATTTAAGGCCTCTTAATAAATACCTACTTTATTCTTTAGCTCTGTCTGGTCTCTGATCTAGGTCAGTTTTCACAAGGCATCAGTGCCTTGCCACATGAGTGTTCATGACAATCTGGACATCCCACTCATGGCTCTAAATTCATCCCAGTTCTGTGCAAACAGCAGGCCTGAGATGCTGAGAAGGGCAAGCACAGTGGGTGGGTGTTCATGCACACACCTGAGGGATGACTGCTGTGTGGGCAGAAGGTTTTGGACTGCTGTACATTTTCACTCTCCCAAGTTGGAAGATTATTTGCATGGATCTTTTTCTAAGCCATTGCCTGGGGGGCTTATGCACCATCTCCTCCTGTTCCACCCAACAAGGAGGGTGCAGCAGAAGGAAACATTTTGCAGCACTCATGGCCTCTCGTGCTGCTCATAGATCAAATGCCAGGAGTGGCTGTGTTCAAGGAGGTTCCATACATGGTGTTCTTTGATAAGATGAAGGAATGAACAAAGGAGATCAATTGCAGGCATTTTTAGACACTTGTGTGTATAAAGGCAGCTTAGGAGCTTAGAGATGCTTACTCATCTATATTTGCTGCCTTTAGCAGAGGATTATCAAAGAAACACAACATACATTGACATCTGTAGGTTTCAGTCAGGCCAAACATCCAGTAACATCCTGAAAGACCTTTTGTATTCTATACTCTGTGCCTGAACTTCTCTGTAGAAAAGCAGTGCTGCTGTCTGTGTCCTTACAAAGTGCACCAGTAGGGTTGAGTTGCTGAGCACATGCACAGTTCCATGCAATGCCTTGTGTTCCTGGAAGCTGTACATCCCAGTCTCCTCTGCAGAAGACACAGGCTATGAAAACAAGGCCAAGCTGTTACCTACTTTTTTTTCCAACAACACTTGTTGGATGCAATAATTTTCAAAGGATTGCATTTGCCTCTCCTCAGCTTTCTTTAAAGAAGAGAGAGCTGAAGGAGTTTCAGGCATGCGAGTGCCTGATCTCTCTTTCCCTCTAAAGGCTCTGCCTCTCAGAGCCCCGGTTACGTGCCGGTGCGTTGGCATGGGAGTCATTCATTCCCTAAACTCCATTGCCTAAACACAAGTGGACTTCAACTGCAAAGCCTCTCTTTGCCATGGGAGGTTTTTTATAAGCTGCATTCAAAATAATGAAAGAACAAGATATCTAGATTTAATACTAGAAAAAATAATTAATTTCTGCCTTCTTCATTTGTCACTTCTATCTTGTTTCCTTTTTTTTTTTATTCTATTACCTTTGGGGCATAACTGTATGTCCAAACAGAAGGCATTTAATTTCAAAGTAATATTTATAGTTTGTGTTTTAAGGCATGGATAGCTTCCTACCTCTTTTCTACTCGTTTTTTCTTAGGCTGATGTTTTTCCTCAATAAATGAACTGTTTAGAGCACGATGTAATCTCTAGAGGAAAAAGAGGAACATAAATTAGTCAAAGTAAGATTAAAAATGGCTCCACAAATAGGTAAACAATTTGGGCTTTGTATGATGAAGCTGAGAATAAATTATTTTGCACATTGAAGGATACAAGCAATTGTCTGTGCTTTGTCATTACAACAGATTTATTTTCCTGTACTTTCCCAAAGAAGGGCAAGCTGAAAAGTTGATTAATAGTTTGGGAACAATCCTTGGTGTTAAATTAGTTTTAAAAGATTTCTTCCTCTGTGCTGCTTTAAAGCAATGGAAGTTCTTTCCTTTTCTGCCTTTTGCTGTAAAGTAACTTCTTCCTTTAGAGCAAACACCCAGAGCAATTCTGTCCCATTAGTTTCTCTAGAATACTGAGGGAAATTACCCAGCATTTCCTGCATGCCTCACAGGTTTGGGAACCTGTAACAGTGAGATGGAATGTTCTGGTTTGCCAGTTCAGGATAACAACACTGTTGCTTCCATCATCCAAAAGAGCTGAGCTGTGAGGCTACAAGCGCAAATGGAGGGGTCCCTCTGTAAGCTTTGCAACCAAATATTTAAATAATTTCCTCTGTGTTTCCCATTCCATCCTTAGGTCAGCCTCTTCAAACTCCAGAAGCTGCTGACACCATTCAAATGCCAACTGTCAGTGCCCTTACAACATTTCATACCTAGTTCTTGTCCAGGCTTTCTTGGTCAGCCACACAACTTTCACAAGGTCCCTTCAGAACACCTGAAGAACATACCTGACTGGTATGGAGCCAGTACTTCATCTTGGATTTTTTCTTGATTCGTGGCAGGACCAGTCTGTACACGATGTGCTCCCCAATCGTGGTGAGAATGGACAAACCAAAGCCAACGCACAACATCACGAAGAGCCCTGAGAAATGCTTTATCCCCATCTGCAGTGTCTGTGAATAAAATCAAAAGGAAAAGTTAAGGCAGGAGGTTGTTAGTGTACTGGAGCAGATGCTCTGTTTTCTCATGTGGAAATGTGGTCTGACTGAATACAGAGTGGTGAAATAATGCAGAATGGTTTGGATAGAGTTCACAGCAAAGCCTTTCTGTGCTGCTTGGTGTTCAACCAGAGCAAAGGCTCTGTCATGGGAAGAGAATCAGCCAACACCAGGGAAATTGAGCCATTCCCCTAATGAGGTGGAGTGTTAAATGTACAAGAATACGGTGTTTGCAGTGTCTTTGCATTTTTAAAAGCAAGTACTGCTTGATAGAATGCAGTCAATGAGCTGTAAAGCAAGTCCTTCATCAGCAGTTGAACTACTGCTCTATAGTGTTCATATTTTCAGGGAATTGATTGTGAACTTTCCCTTTTTGTGCTTTGCCCTTGATGGAGGGTCATGGAGAAAATGTTAAGTAAGTAGCACAAACATGGCACCCCTCCACTCCTTATATTAACAGGACTGAAACTGCGTTAGGAACTCTGACTGCAGCTATTGAAAACAGGAACACTCACACCTTTTTCTGCCAACCCACCCTTTTCATGTAGGATAGAAAGCCTTTAATTAATTTGTCTTATTGGCATTAATCATGTTTGAACACCAAGAAACTGTGTAGAACAGGAATCTGTACCACAGATACCTGCACTGCAATGTGTGGGTGAGGCGCGCATGTTGTACCTTTATTCTCAGGCCTCCATAACTAAGTTTATAAATAACTAAAATCCCTTGTGAAAAATTACTGCTCACAGATTACTATGGAAATATTTCCAAGAATACAAAGTCCAGTTGTGTCTTTCTATTAAACAATGTTACTCACCAAGTAAATGAATGGGAAAAAAAAAAAAAAAAAAAGAGGAGCAGAGTTTGGGAAGGGTTGTGTGTCACCTGTGATGCTGCTACCCTGAACCAGTTGTGTTCCTTGTGTTCATTTGCTCCATGGGTGGGGGTGGGGATTGTGCTTTATTATGAGTATTTCCATAAGTTGGAAAAAGAAACTGGAATTAGTGAGAAGATGCATCACAGAATATTTGTGAAGTCTTGTTCTAAGGTCGTTTTAAGCCACAGAGTTCGTAACTGATGAGTCCACTGAAGCTGAGGGCTCAGAAGTCCCTCTGTGTACTTTGGTTGGGTGACTGTGAACTGTATTTCTCTCTTCTGGTTTGCATATTTGATTTCTGCTCTTTAGAACACAATGGTATGAGATAGCATATCACGGGTTTTTTACAAGAACAGAGCTTCTGCAATCTAGCAGAGTGAGAACTTTCCCATACTGGCACTGGCAATGGATTGTTTTGGGGATCCTCTGCCAAAATTAACCTCCTTGTCCTGAAGCACACTGAGCAGAACTTTTGAGATGAGAATTTTTGTACTAGTGAATAAACACTTCAAGGGTGTTGAAGGGTCTAATGGAGGTGTAAAAGCAATTTCTAAAGAAGCTGGAAACCATAAGAAAGACATAGCAAAATGGCTCTGGGGTAGAAGTGTGTCAAAATTTTGGCACAAGGGTTTTTTTGATATGGAAACTGCATTAATTCAACCTCAAGGCAAAACTTGCCTCTCCACATCACAATTTCTTACTGACCTGGTGTCTCATAGTTTGTCCTTTCAGTTAGGGGCATAGGAGGGTGGCACAGAGATTACAGGTGGTAATGCTTTACACTGCTCAAGCACCAAAGTGTTTGACTGTAGGTCTGGCAGTGAAGCCCAACTTTTAGCCCAGGTAGAATAAAATAAGAATGAGGTCCCATGTCTGACCTTTTTCTCAGAGGTCTCAGAGCTAAGGCCTCAGTATGGCTTATCTTTGAATTTGAAATCTTTAAGTATCTGTAAGAAGCAAAAAACCTGCTATCTCAAATAGCGGAACATGCTGGTAAAAGGTACTTTTGCCAGTTCTCCAGGAAGCTCTAATGCAAATCACTCCCCTCCCAGAAAGGGTGTTCAAAGGCAAGTATGCAACAACTTAGAGATGCAGAGCTAACAGTAAACATAAGAACAAACAGAACAATATTTAAAAGGTTATGTGTTTGCTCAGTCATCTGATGAATACACTTATCTACCAGCACTCCCAGGCTCCAGCTGTTGGATGTCACAGAGAGTAACAGCTTGTGGGTGGTTCTTGCCATGGGAACTGGGTTTAATGTAATATCATAAAACCCTATCCATTCAAAACAATAATAAAAAGCCCTATTGCAGTGGGGGTTCCTGAATGCTTGGGGTCAGTGTTTGATGCCACTCCAGCACTGCTACAGAAAGCACACTTGGCTAGCTCCTTACATGAAAAATAACTCCCTCGTCTTCAACAAAGCCTCTCTGATTTATGCTGATGAGTGTCTGGCTCCCTGTCCTGTCAGCTCTGCAGAATTGTTTTCTACCTTCCCTGGAAGCAGGTGAAAGAAATTCCAGCACTGTCATCCCACATGAGTTTTTCACCTGTAATGGATGGCTTTTGAAATTGTCCCAAACAAGACATCTTTTCCTAGCAAAGGAAGTGCCAAAACAAAGCATCAGTAATATTTCATCTAGCAATGAAGAAGGTAATACTTTGGAAGAGCTGCATGATAAAGGCTACAGAGTAAAAGGAAATTTTTGAGACTAAATTAAGGGGGAAAACAAGGTAGGGTAGAAATAATTAACGCAGTGTGGAGTGTATGGAGTGATTATACATAGCAGTATCAGTATAGTCACAAACCATTGTAAAATGGCTATTTATCAGCTGTCTGTAATTACTGTAGAGACACACGTTAAATAGTAAAGGAAAGCATCTAATAGAGGCAGCTCTCATTTTCAGCCTCTAATAGAGGCTTCTCTCATTAGAGGAGCAATCTCAAATACTTATTTTGTTGCTCTTATATGCATTTTTAGGTGCATACATAGAATATACATGGAAAGAGCAGGAAAAAAATGGTTTCTCTGCATTACTGCATTCCTCTCTGCTCAAGGGTTAGGGGCCAGGGGAGTGGGTATGTGGGTTGGGGGTGGCAACAGAAAACAAACTGGTGGATTTCTCTACTGCAATATCTTATTTTTATTTACTTTTATTTAATTTTTTTTTTTTTTCATAAGGAATAAAAGCCCGCCATGTGGTGTATTCTGTACTAAGCCAGGATAAAAATGCAGTCCTTGCTCCAAGTTTGTAATCATAAATCCAGGATGTAGCTTCCTGCATTTTAGGAGAATGAACTCAGTTATCGTCATGTAATGGTTCTGGAACAATAAGCAGTGTAGTCAATCCTGTGATAATTACTGCTAATGGGTGCTAAGCACAACAGCCTCCAAGTTGTTTCCCACTGGCAAATTGGGAAATTGGCATTTCCTAGACACCAAGTACAATAGAAGATATGTGCTTTTTCTTTACATCCTTGAAGACACTTATTCAATTTATCAACCTATATATGCAGTTGCTATCTGAATACTTCCTGTTGTTTCCACTCTAGTAATGTGCCTTTTTTTCTTTTTTTAACCCTGAATACAAGTAAAGGGATGCAGAGAAGCCAGTCTGACATTTGTGTTCACTTTGGAGCAGGCAATAGAGACAAAAACAGCATTTAGTAATTTCAGCATTTGTTTTCATGGGAAGAACTCCTGTTTTACTCCCTACTACAGGAGACTGCAAATGCTTTACTCTCCCTGGCTGCACTGAATAAGTCATCAAATACTCCTGTGGTCCAACTTTGACTAATTAGAAGCTTGTAAAGATTGTTGTGAATAATCTGCAAGTTGGCAGTGCAGCTCAGATATTGGTACTACACACTGCTGAACCCAAATACTAAATATGGGTATCATGTGTGTGTTAAGTATAATAATAAGCTGTATTTTTCTGATTGCATTTTCCCTTTAAAAGGTTTGCTGATCTTTGGAAGTTCAGTTTTGCAGCACCTGTGCTGATAAGAAATTAGTAGGGATAAATGGATATGAAGGGTAGAATTCTAAACTCATTTACACATCTCAGTAGGCTTGCAAAATCCTACTGATGCTGATACTTTTATTTAGTCAGCTAAGTGTTATTAAAACATGCCCCCCTCTCCATGTTGTGGCATTTTTTGTAGCTGCAGAGAGACTTATTTTTAGACTTGATTTTCATTCTTATGGCTTTCTGTGGTCTCAAAGAAGTAGCAGCTTAAAAATAATACATATTTAATCTCTTCAGGGAGATTATCCTTAGCAAAGACTGATGACCATGGCTTTAGAGTTTCAAGTGACAAATTTCAAGATATTGTAAGTACTGTCTTATATTGGCAAGACAAGTTCCTTTTCCCGCTTGTTGTGAGGGTTTTGCACAGAGCTGGAAAAACACTGTTTTGTAAGAAATGTTTTATTTTCTACTCATCAATTTTCCAAGCCCTGTCAGTACCTCTTCAGACAGTCACCTTTTTCTTTTGTTTGTTTTCAGTTTCAATGGATGAATCTAAATCTTTTACTCATTTGCAGGACACATCTTCTCCTAACTCTGTTGACAGAGTCAATACTCATTCAATCCCTTCAGCAGGACTGTTGTGCAAAGTATTTTTTTCCACAGTGCAAGTCCAGAACCCACTGTTTCTTCCTGCACTGAGATGACCCCTTTTCAATGCAACATTTGTCACTTTGTGAGACCCTTTTTGGAAACATTCCCAGTTCCTCCTGTGGGCAGGGGCCACCTCTCCCCCCTAGACAACATACGTGCAGACTGAGAAAAGTGTCTTGGTACAGCAGAACCTTTTTTCCGTGTTATTTCTGTTTGTTTTTCATGCTCTCACGACAAGGTGCTGTGAAAGGTGACTGATGGGCAGCTGCTATTTATGAGCACATTGCAGTTTGTTTCCTTTTTGGAAGTGTCTGCATGGCCTTCCCTTGACACCTGCAGTGCACCAGGGACAAACATAAATCAGAACTTCAAGGTTGGAAAAGTCACTGTTGAGTTGTCAGGCGATGGGTGTAACAAAAAAGGAAACTATTGGCTGACCTTTAAGGGGACTAGGAAGAAGACAGAGCAGAAAGGCACAATTTTCTGGGTGACAACTGGGTGAAATCATGGCAAGATGAATGAGGCACTGTCTGATTGTGTGCCTCTTGAGTGATGCTGAGGCCAAAGATCATAAATTCAGGCAAAAGACCAGTGAATTTGAGCAAGTTCCTTCAGAAACTTGAGAGCTAACAACCATCAACAGCTCTCACCACTGATGGGAGATGAAAAGAGGATTGGTTACCATCCCTGAAGGGATTTAAAAGACCTACAGATGTGGCACTTAGGGACACAGTTTAGTGGTGGACTTGGCAGTGCTGCATTAATGGCTGGATTCATTGATCGTAGAGGTCTTTGCCTACCTAAATTATTCCATGATTCAAAGATGAAAGGATTTTTTTTTTTTTCCTGTGTGGCTTCCATCTGGATCAGATGGAAGGCTGTGGTCAAGGACCAATCCCCACTGTTAGCATGGACCTGTCCCTCAGGCACTGGGAGGAGGCTCACAGCACTTTGCCTTCCCCAGCATCACCACTGTCAGGGTCAGTTTGGCTGCAAGGTCTGTGTGCTTTCATACATTGTTATTTTAAATGTCAGGTTAGATACCATTTGTGTGAAGCATCAGCAAGTTCTTGATATTAATAGCTGGGATAATGGCATGCAGCAATATATTTTTTATTCCATGTGTTGGTTGTTATCTGACTGAACTGCCAGTCAACATGGAAATCAGTCTAAGTTCTAGAGTTCTAGCTGTCCTGTGATCATTATGAATATAAAAGGAGAAATACAAACCTTTCAAGTGAAACAGAAGATACAGTTTCAACAGTAACATTTTTAAAAACATAGCTAAAAAAGCTGTGAAAGATTGTGTACACTTAAGTAGCTCTCCCAAAGCATGGACCAGGAAGGGCTCTTCTTTTTTATACTGTCTTGGTAAATCCTGCCCTGGTCATCCCTGCCTGGCCTGAGCAGCCAAACTACTGACTCCAGGCATTTTGCCTTTCAGGGATACCCCTGCCTTCTGCCCTGCTGGCTGAGTTCCAGAGCTGCTTTGCTGCCAGGAGCAGAAAATTGCAAAATTTTTGGTTCCCAAAAATCACAGAATCATAGACTGGTTTGAGTTGAAAGGGATCTTTCAAGGTCACCTGGTCTAACTGCCCCACAGTGAGCAGGGCCATATTCAATTAGAACAGCTTGCTCGGAGCCTTGGATGCCTCCAGGGATGGTTGAACACTTTCAGGGAGGGGGCATCCACCACCCCTCTGGGGAACATTCTGCTCACTTTCCACCCTCTTTGTAAAAATCTTCTCTCTGCAGTATATTCTGAGCTTGGATGGAGCTAATGGGATGGAAAGCCAAGTCCCAAGAGCCTGGCTCCCTCTGAAGAGGCACCAGTGAGAATAACAGTAGGGTGGAGGAAGAGCTGAGTGTACTCTATGCAAAAATAAAAACAAATTACATTGATCATGCCCAGATATGATGTGCAAATATAACTCTGTCAATTCCTCATCCTTCCTGCACCATGTTTCACCCTTAGTAGGGAACAACACAGAATTTGGCCACAAAGGCATTCCTTTGAAACAAAAACATGACAATTTTAAACCAAGAGTACTCAGGCAATATTGCTAGAGGCTAGCACTCACCAAGAACAGCCACTGCCAGCCACATTACCTGCAGTGGAGAGGGTAAAGTGCAATTCATGGCAGTGTTCTTTCCAAGCCTGAGTTAGCTGCATGCCCCATAATGACCCAGTGGGTGCTGATCAGGGCCAGATACCTTGGGTAAGTGGTTTTGCTGGAGAGGTTGATACAAAACAGCAGAGTCAAGCACTTCTGACCTCTGCAATATCAGAAAGTAAACCATCTTTATTGGTTTCCCAGTTTGAAGATCTGCAAGGTTTTTACTGCAAACCTTCCAGCCCCAGACTGAATAATTTCTTTCCAGGACAACTTTGTTTTGAAATGCAGTTTACAATAAGCAAAGTGCTCATCCACTGCCAGATAGAGAGAGATGGAAAGAGCTAGCATTGAGTTCTGCCACAGGAAATATAATTTCCCAGTGTAAGATTACTAAAAAATGGTGAGTAGGAAGACGGATCTCAAAACAAATCTATAGAAAAATAACTTCAGTGGGCAGGAGTGGCAGGTGGATACGAATCAGGCACAGCTAAAGAGGTAATGACCAAAATGGATGATGGATATCCCACCAATTTAAAGGCTATACTGATCAGTATTTCACCTACATATATTCCCATTTTGGCATCATTACTCTTGGTCAACAGGTGCAGCATGTCACAGATCAAATTTATCAAATCGGCATAGAAGAATACAAAGCCTTACTCTTGCTGTCAAAAGGCAATTGCTGGGTCTCACTTTGCTATATAATCCATGTGAATGACTACCCACTGAGAAGTTGAGACTTTTTTAAAAAATGAACCATCTGCTTTTGTGTTGAACATTGTCTGCTCTTCAGTGAATCTGTAGAATACTACTGTGACTGAGAGCAGGGAGTAAAGTTACAGAGATTTTTGGGCTGTACAGGAGTAAATGACACAAACCAACATAAAAGTAAGTCCAAGACTAATTCCCATGCTTCTTTCTGTTACAGTGGGGAACCTGTACTTTGGAGAGTGTTTGCTGCTTGGCTGTTAAGTTTGGTAATTTTCTCCCAACTAAGAAATCACACATTCTAAAATCTGCAAGTTCTTGGCCAAAAGGAATGGATGAAGAAGAGGGGATTCATGTGGGAGATACATTAAAAGTGAGGCACCTCAGGAAAATGAAGATCTGGACTTAGCAGAGCTTACCCACAAATGGCACAGACTTGCCAGTGGTATTCTGCTTCTGCTTCCTTTCTGATTGCATAAGGGTCTTTCAGTGACTTTTTAGATTCACAAAATCCTAGAACAGTGTGGTTTTGAAGAGACCTTACAGACCATCTTGTTTCAACCCCCTGCCCTGGGCAGGGATACCAACCACCAGATCAGGTTCCTCCAAGCCCTGTCCCACCTAGTCTTGGACACTTTCAGGGGTGGGGTATCCACAGCTTCTCTAGGCAACTTATGTCAGGGCCTCACCACCTAAATGTTTCAATTCTTCCTTTTATCTCCTCTCAACCTAACTCTTTCAGTCTAAACCCTTATCTTGTTACTCCATCCCTTGTCCAAGTCCCTCTTCAGCTCTCTTGGATCCCAGTTAGGCACTGGAAGGGGCTCTAAGGTCTCCCTGGAGCCTTCTCTTCTCCAGGTGAGCACCCCCAGCTCTCCCAGCCTGTGTCCAGAGCAGAGGCCCTCTGATCACCTTTGTGGTCTCCTCTGGATTTCCTCCAACAGTGCCACGTTCTTCTTATGCTAAGGATCCTGGAGCTGGATGCAGCTCTGTAGGTGGGGTCTCACCAGAGTGAGCAGAGGTGCACAATCACCTCCCTCGACCTCCTGCCACTCTTTTAGTGATGCAGCCCAGGACATCTTTGGCTTTCTAGGCTGCCAGACTACATTGCCAGGACATCCTGAGCTTCTAATGCACCAAGGTCCCAAGTCCTTCTCCCCAGGGCTGCTTTCAATCCATTCTGTATATGTGTCCTGCCTGTATCTGTGCTTGGCATTGCCCCAACCCAGGTGCAGGACCTTGCACTTGGCCTTGTTGGATTCCATGAACTGAGTCCTTCAGTCCAACTTGTTGGACTTTAGTTTCTGAACAAAAAACTCAGTTGTACATGTTGAATTAATGCAACTGAAGATGGAATAAGTACTATGGTCAGACAACCAGCCTGGGAGTAGCTATACCTGCCCTTCATTCTTCACAGGTACGTTATACTAAAAGACTTAATTATGTTAAAGCACAACATGTCCTCCATCTGTCACACCATGCTTAAGGCCTCCCATAAATCCTGTGGTTCAAACCTATTCAATAGTGAAAAAAAAAAAAAAACCAAAGGAATTCCATGGGACTATTCAAAGGGCAAAATCTGAATTTTATTTTCAGACTGGAGCAGATTTTTGCCCCACCTCCTCTCCCTTTGTTGGTAGGCCTTGAGGAATCTTGTGTTGATCATGCACCTCTCTTGGTAAAATTTTGAACAAGGACCCCCATATATGTACATCTATTTACAATTTTTATAGGCAGGTATTACTCAGGTTCTAATACTTCTGCAGCCCAGTGTATCATCTCATGCCCCTCCCAGGGGATCTAAGCACCTCAGTACACAGACTTCAGAAGGAACTACATGTTCGGAGAGTAAACCAGTACTAAATAAAATTGTACTTTTCACTGGAATTTATTCTATGACTAAGAATAGAGAGCATGCAGCCCCAGATGAATGCTGTAGGGTAAGACATGATCAGAGGAAGCTCCTTTTGTCACATCACTAGGGATTTATTAGGAAGGTAAGTTTTCTCTGCTGTAAGAGTTTTGAGTTTTAAGCAACATTGAGGTAATTTATAGCATTACCACCTTGTAATTTCCTGAGATTTAATTCAAAAGACTTGTTAAAAAGTAGAGGAACAAGAAGTCATTGAAGGAACTGCTATTTTAAAAAGACAATTTCCTTTTTAGATGATAGTACAATCTTCAGATAAGCTAAATCAGAAAGAGAAGTGAATACATACTTTTATTTAAGTTTGCTTTCTTGTGTTGAATTAATCACATAAAAAAGAAAGAAAAAATGAGTAAGTTGGATAAAAATAAATTGAATTTTCTTCTATGAATGTCTGATGTTAAAATATAATTTATTTCCTATTGACACAACTGTAATGAAAAAGTAAAGAATGTAGTAAGACCTGCAGAAACACCCCAACAAATTATATATTAAAAATGCCAAATAAAGATTTGCTTTGTCGTATCTCAAAAAAATGCTAATTTTGTAGGGATTTAGTCAGCTGCGAGAGGTTTGCAGCTGACCATTGAAAAGTGGGAGTCAGAGTCCAGGAAACTGAGGTTCTCTTTGATAGGAGAATGCTGCCACTTCCTCAGGGAACACCGTGTGTGTGTTTGGCATTTGGCTGAACAGTCTGAGAAGGAGACAGCAGAGTTCTAACTGTTTTGTACCTGTGAGAACACATAACCTATCCCTCCTGGAAGACCTTCAGCTAAAAGAGTATGCTATAAGCTTCACACATTGGTGGTGCTTTTGATTCTTCAATACTTTATCTTATTTTTTCACTTGACAGTCTAGGGAACTTGATGAAAAACTGCTATTCTGGTAAGAGTTATCTTTTCCTCATAAATAATGGTGTAACTCCTCTGATGTGGTACTTGGATGAAGTACCACATGAAGATTTACTTCCATTTCTCATAGATGTACATGGAAGTGAGACCTACTTCCCCTCTCTTCTTGGCATGGTGTCTTAGCAGACCATTTCTAGCCTGAAATCCTATCTTTGGTACAGGTAGCTGCCACCCATGTTTGGAAGTGGTCAGGGTGTATTAAAAAATTCAGGATGTCCTGAGCTCCCCCTCTCTCTGTGGATAGTGATACGCACACAGTTGACTGGAATCAGAATCAGACAGGTTTCCTATGAAATATACCAGATCATGATTTTTACTGCCCTCCTCATGCCCTGCTTGTGTCCAGAGGAGCTCCCTGGTGCCTCACTCAGCAGCACAGTCCCACTGATGCGCTCCTCCTGTTTTGCCCTGACTGCTGCCTGGGTCATCAGCTCTTGCCTTTGAAGTCTCCTCCTTCCCTTCAGCTGCCACCCACCCCTGCCATGTGGGTATGCCATTAGGAATGAGGGGAAATAATTGTCAGCTTGCACAAAGCCTCACTTAGGTGACCCGACTTCATTGCTTACCTCCGTGACGGCGAAGCTTCGTTTTCCACAGGGAACAACCTTGTACCACTTGTCGTGCAGAACATCCATGAAGCCGTGGGATTTGTACTGGCTGATCAGGTCAGAGATGTTTGAGGTGAGTGGAGAGTTGGGGGGAAGACCAATGCCATATCCTAGAAGGGAGAACAGTGCAATCATCTCTCTCTTTCTTGTTTGGTTTTTGCTGACGTATGTTCATTTCAGCATGGAAGAGCGAGCTGGCACTCTCAGCCAGCCAGCCAGCTCAAACCTGGCTTACTGTGGTCTGAGAATGCTGAGACAAGACCTTTTTTGGTGCAAAATAAAGTCACCCAATATAAACAGAATAAGCAAATTCAACATTATTATGGCCACATAAGAAATATGTAAAACTGGAGATTCAAAAACTTAAAATGGAGACAATGGATTAATAAATATTTTCTCTAGAAACACAGACCTTTTCATGCCCTTGTCATGGATTCTTTCAGCAATGCAAAAGGGCCTCAATGTTACATAAATCATTCTGTGATCCCCTTGCATTGTTAGAGCAGTGGATGTGACTGTGGTGTCAGATGTGACATTTTCTTTCTAGGCATTTTCTGATGAGGAGCTGTATGCACATAAATATATACAGGAGCCATCTTCATTGCTATCACACAGCAATTTAAAGCCCAGGGGCTATGCTTTCAGTTTGTGCACTTCTGCTGTGGCACTGACAGGAATTTTCAGATACTAATAAATGCAGTTTTTAGCCACTGTGCTATCTTTCACCATGTTAAAGTGCGGGTAAAGGACTTAGTGTAAGTGAAAATTAATTCAGTAACTCTGAATGTGGTACTTTTACCAGAATCTGGGGTTTGATTTAAGAAATTCTAAACAAATACAATTGATCCCTCGAAGACATGCAGTTGCATGCCAATTGCCTGCAGAGATTAATTTCTAGTCCACTGTGGATTTTTGTTTTTCAGTTCAGAATTCAGAACTTCAGATTGTCTCCTTAAAGAAACCCACAACAACACAGGAAGAAAGAAAAAGCCCTCACCAACAGACTGAATTTTCCAGGACAGTGGCTCACTTTTTAATGAGTGATGAGGTGATATCTGTTCCTACAATGCTTCTCCCTTGCTGCTGAGTTTTTTACATTGTGCCTGTAATTCTACCTGAATAAACTTGCTCCCATCAAAGGATTTATTTCAGAGTTAGCACAGCTAGAACTTATAAATATCACATTTTCAGCATACATTTTTGTAACTGGGTGAAATGAAGGAAGTCCACTCATCCAAAATCATACAGTTCAGTGTCTATTTGTTTGTTTCTTTTTCTACATTGAAATCTAATCTATTTGATTTGAATTTGTGGAAACTTCTGGTTTTATTTCAGCAGAGCTGACCTTTCTGAAAGGGATTTATCGGGTTTCTGAAGGAGGTTGTTTTACATTGTGATGGGAGCAGCTGGAGCTATTGCCCTTGGAGGGGAGGAAAGTGGAAGCACCAGTCCTTTGCACTGTCCATCTATCACAAAAGTGGTTTCTAATGTCTGCTGCTCATGTGCTCATCCATGCTGGAAGCAGCTTCACTCCAACCTGGCTTCCAGGCTGCCTTCTGAGCTGTCCTTGCTAATTTCTCAAGGCTGCAGGAGGCCAAGCACCAGGGCAGGCTCCCTTCTCAATTAACTATAGATTCAGTGGGAATCTTGAGCTCACCTTTAAATGAGAACAGTATTTGCCTGTTTCAGATAAGAGTGAAACTGCAGAACCACATTGTGAACATGTTAGAACTGGGTTTTGAACAAATGTCAACAAAGAGAACTGGCAGAAAAGAAGCCTCATTTCAGGGTCCTCTTTATTTCATGGTGAGCAGGGAAATGGACTCTGCCTCCTAATGTCTGGAGACACACTGCCTGAGCACTTGGAATAATTTCTGTATAGAGCATGGCAACAGATCATAGAATCAGAGCATGGTTTGGGTTGGAAGGGACCTTAAAGAACATCTCATTCCAATGCCTGCCATGGGGGATCTTCCACTAGGCCAAGTTGCTCAAAGATCCACCCAACCTGGCCTGGAAACAGGTGGTAAAAGTGATATGAGATCTCAAAAAAAAAACACCAGAAGAAAAGGCTGGAGCTTTTGTTCTGCTCAATCACTGAGGATTTTGCCATAATCCTCAAGGGGTCCTCAGTTTCACCTCCATATTTTCACTGAGAACACCACAGCACAACAAAGCAAATTCAGGACATGAGGAACAGAGCGGTGTGTTATAAAACAGGTTATTACCTTCAATGGCAAAGGGTTTTCCCACAGTTAGGAGCTTGCAGTCAGCATCTATTGACACTTCATAATCTAAGAGTGCTTTATCCATGATGAAGGCATCAAGTTTTTCTGGATCATGCCTGTATTCAACACCAAAATCAGAAACACAATCACTTCACTGTCTAAGTGACACTGAACATTTGTCTATGCAGTTTTCTGGAAAATTACTGCATGAAAACAGTGACTGCTATTTGCACATCTGCACTTAAATTGAAAACTGATTTGTATTTTGAAGGACAGAATTGTGCATGAAATGCAAACTTTGTGCATTAAAAGCAGTCAGTGTGTTTAGGACTTATTTTGCTCCCACAAAATACTATTGTTCTGAAAGACAAAAATCACTACAAAATGTTGGACTTTGACTCAATTGAAAGTGGCACAAGGCTTTAGTGGAGAAGATCAAAAATTGCTAAAGTACTGTTGCTATCTTGGTTTCTTTGTGATGTTAAACTTGGGGGATATTATAGCAAAAATCCAGAGTGATAACTTATTCAAAGGTATTTCTCCTCCTTTCTCCTTGAATATGAAGTAAATTATTTCCTTCATCCAAGGAAGGAAATCTATCTTTTCTTTGTGTTGTCTTTATGAACACAATGACTGAATTTCACTAAAATAATAATATCTGAACAGCACATTTGGATAAAAATAACAGAGCAGCTGCAATGCCTGATCTCATCTGACCCCAGAACTGCACCCTCCCTTCCTGTCCCCTTAAAAGTCTGGGTGTTCTCCTGATGTGATTACTTCATTGATCTCAATCCATTTACTCCACTTGGACCCAAAGAAGTGCCATGGGTCTTGATTATCAACAGGATGGATCTGGGGAAAAATATATGAACAGGAAACAACAAGAAAAAGCTTCTGGTGAAAAGTTCTCAGGCCATCTGCCAGGCAACTTTTAAGATAAAATGAGTGAATGATTTCAGGCTTATTACCACGTCCCATGTTTCCTGGAAGAGTTGTGTGATGCCCCAGACTGTTAAGCACAAATGTCTCTGAGGCACACTGACACCATGATTCCTTAAGCCAACAAGACTTTGATTACTTTTTACCGGTCTAGTGCTTCTTTTATTTGTTTTAATGATAAATTAAGGTTCCTCTCTGAGAACCTCCTTTCCTCCCATTGCACTGAGGAACTTCATTGGCAGCTTTTGCTTGGACTGGATGTCTTTTTCTGAATGTTTCTCACTGCCTGATGAAGGACTCCCAAGCTCAGGAACTAGCCAGGAGTTTATACACTGCCCTGGCCTGATGGCATCCCCACACCCAGGTGGGCATTCCTCCACATCACCATTCAAGGTGATGGTCTACACTGCGTTTTTCCTCAGTTCTCTTTGTATACAAAAACAAAGGCTACAAGAAGCAGCTGGGATACACTTTCGTCTTTTAAAGCAGAGCACAGATCATCAATACTTTGCTTCATGCCAGACAAAGCAGTATCATGGCACAAGCAATACTACAGAGTACTACCAACAGAAGCAAAGCTGATGATTTTTACCCTCGATGGACAAATGCAGAAATAAGAACAAGACCTGCCATACAGGTTGACTAAAGAGGTGGTGAGGGTTTTAATACCATAAATGGGTATTAATCCGTTGAAGTCCCATGTTTTGTGGGACCCTCAGCACTGAGAAGGAGAGGATCAGTGGGACATGGCATCTACAGAGTGGTGATATTTTCTACATCTGTCTCTCTGTCACTGTCTCTCTTGCTCCCTCTCTCTCTCGCAACATTTACTGTTAAATAAAATCCCTACTATTGACTTTGGCCTCATTTTCCCCTTAATCCGAGCATGTCCCTTTACAATTTTAATAACCAGATCATAACAAGCGGCCAGGGGGGCAGGTGTGGTGCTGTTTGCAGGGTCTCACTTCAGGTAGGCCACGCCGTCGGTGGTGGCAGGGACGTTGTAGCGCCGCATGTACTCGTGCATCTCGGGGAAGCTCTGCCTCACGTAGTCCTCCGCGCTGCTCTCCCGCACCGTGCCGAACCGGAACCCTTGGGATGGGTGGTGGAGCTGAGGAGAGCACAGGAGAGGGTTAGCAGAGCCATTTTCCTCCCATCACACCTGGTGTCTTGGCCCTAGTGTGCCGACAGCTCCTCAGAAATCTTCGGCGCTCATGGGCCTGCCCCTCTGGGTGTTTTCCTGCAGGCAGCTTCCCACCCCCCAGGAAAAGCCTGGAAAGACTTACCAGGTGGCTAAATAGCCTGTCTGTCCAGACTCAGGGTTTCTTCAAATACTGAAAATAATCCCCATGAAACACCCTGAATACCCACGTGTAGGTGTTTATTGGGATTGTCTCTAGAACAGACAATGTTTCAGGAACTGTTATGAAAAGCCTCTGGGCTGGCTACAATCCACCTTCTGGGCTCTGGGTACCCACCAAAGGACACACAGCCTAGATTTGTTTTGTCAGAATGTTTTACTTTGTCCTTAGGGGTGAAATTTAGCCTTCTGCAGAAGGGTAGAACCCCCAGTTCATTTCTAGAAGTCTACACACCATATCACAGTTTTGGCTGCCATTGCTCACAGACAAACTGAGGACTGAAAGGTCACCAAAAAGTCTCCCCTGGCAGTGAGGAGGGAGAATTCCCCTTTGCACGGCCCAGGCTGCAACCATTGGTATACACACACAGTCTTTTTGCCGTTCTGTGCCCTTCTCTGAACCGACTCCACAGTCTGCAGCCACAAGGAGCCCAGTTCAGGTTTCACAGATCCCTCTTTCTGAAGTTTCTGTTTGCCTTTGGGGCATTTAGTGACTGCTGGGGGAAGTCTCAAGCTGCCATGGAGAAGTCAGGCAGCATCTTCCACTACGCCAAGCTCTTCCTTAAGCTGGCCAAGAGCTGCCAAGCCACACTAATTAAAAAGCCTTCAACAATCCACCAGCCTCTAACAGGCCAAGCTTTCAGAGCACAGGAAGCCAAACAGAGCTAAGGCTGAAGCAGTCATGCTGTATTTGCTTCCCAGGAAGCTCATGGACATCACAGCAGCTTGCAAAGATGATCTCACCACAGCCATGCTCTGCTTGGCAAAGACCAAGCAAGAAGCAGTCTGCCAGTCCATCTGGCCTCTGCATTATCATCTAAGCAGAACAGAGTGCAGGGCAGCACAAAGCCATAAAAAGACCTTTCCCAGTCTTCTCTTCAATGACTCCATGGATAAAAGAGTGTCTGTAGTTTTTTAAAGAACAGCAGAGGTAGGATGCAAACTCACTGTCACCCAGTTTAGTCTGAAAAGGAACAGAAAAAGGTCTTTTGGATGGTGTTTCTGCTGTCATGGAAGCTATGAACATTCTGTATTTCTAGTAATTTTTACCTGAAATTGAAAATTAAAATGGGCAGGTGTTTACCACCTTGTGGTCTGCTGATCTGATTTCTGTGTTGCAACCCAGGAATGAGACCTGCCACTAATTCCAAGTCTGTGAGTATGGCAGAGAGTCCTGGTTTTTTTGGTGGGTTTGTTTTTGTTTTTTTGTTGGGTTTTTTTTTAATGTTTCCTGGTGTGGATGGCTGTGGGACAAGCAATGCAGGGTGTGCATCCATCTGGAGCTGGCCATAGTGCTGTGCCAGAAGGACTGTGGGCACAGAGGGAAATGTTCTTGCCTGGGAGTGTGGGAGCAGCATTCAGGTGCCAGAAGACATAAATAGCAGGAGCTGGGCTGTGACAATACATCACGGAGACTTCCAGCACAATGCTGCCAGCCCCAGTCTTGAGACACTGAAGATGACCCCCTTAAAGAAGGAACTTGGAGTGAGGTTCATGCACTCTCTGTCCCAAGCAGATAATCTCCACAGTCAGGACTATTTTTTTTAGGTTTTATTTTTTGGCAGTTTCAGTGAAGAGACTGAACACCTCATTAAGACCCAACACTGAACCACACTGGCATTTTCCAAGTCAACTTAGGTGCTTGTTGTGAAGTTAGTGGCCCACCTAGTGTTGCCAACTGCAGTGCAACATCTGATCGGCAGATAAAGTCTTCACTGGAACACATCTCTCACTCAGACTGTCACCAATGCCTGCATTTGGCTAAACTTTTACACCTGAATGAGAAAGGCTGGTTCAAAACCAGTAAACTACACCTCCATGCAATTTTCTATCCTAAACCCTTTACTGAGGACTGCCCACGCTTTGCTTTGTGTTGGGCACGCTGTCAATTTTCACCCCAAACGATGACAACACCAGAATGTTCATTAGATCAGAAGTCCATCTGGCTTAATATTTTGTCTCCAGCAACACCGTATGCCTGGTGGGAAGTCTTGAGAAGTCTGTACAAGGGAATTGTTCAGCCATCCCTTGTATCCAGTGCTCTACCTGCTTCTGGTAATCTCTGCTTTTTCTTAAGAATCATTATGTGTCTGCAGCTTTGTATTTGATCAAATCCTTTTATGAAGGATAAATGCTAACACTTGTTTTAACCCTCTATGTCTTTCAAGGACTTCTCTGTTCTTCTTATTGCTGCTCACCCACAGGAGGAAAAGGTTTGCTTGCAGCTCTGTGGATTGACAGTGCAAAATGCTGCCAAAAGCACTTCACTGAGGATTTGCTAAGAGTGCTAAGGGTTACTTGCTTCAACAGAAGATAAAAACTTCAGGATGGAAACAAGACTCATCACTTGTCATTGCTGCTTTCTTACCTTCTGTAGTCCTCACCTGGGAAGATTATGTGACAAGATGGAAACCACAAATATCTGTGTCCTGACAGGATAGGTAAATACCATAGTCTTGCCCTGAATATTGCCTTATTAGTTGTCTCTTTTTTCTGATCTTTTCTGTTTCTCATGCTCTCTATCTTTTGTCTTATGTTTTGAAAGCCCTATACTGAAAGAGTCTTTCTGTTTTCTATAAACCAACAAGGGAACGTTAATGCCTAGGGCTTCAGAGAAATCATAAAGTCTGAAAAATCAGCATTTGAAGAATCAAGAATGGATTCTATGTATTTTTTTAAACTTGTAATTCAGGGGAGGCAGTTACTTACATTTATACCAGTAATTGAAAATATAAAGACCAGCTTACTCGAAGAAATAGCTGTTGAAATCAGAGTAATTTCTGCTATGTGGATTCTCTATTTCTGTGTATATACTGTATTTTTCAATTCAGCATTCAGTGTCAGAGGTGAATAACCACCACAAAGCAGGTAAAGAGCACTAGGAAATGCTGACCCTTTTGTATCCAGAGCGCCTGGAGGTTTGCTGGTGACTCAAGCACAATTAAAAATAAATCAATGCAATGATCCATCTGCAGACATGAGTTTTCTTGGCATTTGGCTTAGATAGCCTTACAAAGTCCCTCCAAATTCGGACATCTGTGCTGTAAGAAATGGAAAGAACAAGGTTTGTTCAGACCTGGACAAGGCTCTGAGGTAACAGTGGATTTTATGCACCCTCTGTCCCAAGAAAATCATCACCACAATTGTCCTGGCTTGACAATTCATTGAACAAGATATGAGGATTGTCATGGGTATGGATTTTGCAAAATAGCAGTATGTAAAATAAGGTTATTTAAATTTCTTTGATGATCAGATCATTGAATCACAGAATCATTAAGGCTTAAAAGACCCTAAAGATCAGACCCCAACCACTAAGCCAACACTGCTGAGCCCATCTCTAAAATACACCCCCAAGAGCCACATCTACAGGTCTTTTAAACTCTACAGATCATGACTTCACCATTTCCCTGAGCAGCCTGTTCCAATGCCTGACAACCCTTTTGGTGAAGAAATTTTCCCTGGATCTCTCTTCTGAAGATCCATTTGCATTTATCAAGCAACCAGCCCTTTGAGTGTATCTGGCAAGGCCACTGCAGCCAACTGCAGCTGGCTGTGAGCCTCAGCAGGGAAACACCAACAGCCTGGGCAGTCCAACAGCAAGGGTAAGAATATGTCAATTGAGTAGCTATGATAAAAGCTATTAACTGCTAATGTATTTTAATATTTTATTTGTTAGAAGCTAAAAGGGGTTAAAAACTTATTTAGTGCTGCTGGTTAGTGGCTCTCCAAAAAAGGGGTGACAGCTCCAGCAGCCAACAGTATAGTTTTTGCATCTCAAGTACTGGAGATCATGGATTTCCTATCAGTGAACTGTTTTATACCGAAGCAATGGTGTATACCATGAGGGGCCATTCTTTAGGTGCACCCCAAATTTTAGAACCAGCTCCACACTTTACTGTAAGGGAGCTGTTGCACATGAAGTTGTGATGAGGCACGTGGTGATATCCCATTTGGACCTGGTTTAGTGTTTGGGGCAGACTCAAGAGATGAGTGAGACATGGAGCCAGAGGGGCCTGAGCACTTGAGCACTGAGTGCTTGGATTTTACAGGTTCAGGGCTGTGGAATGCCAAGACCATATGATCTTGCTGTACAGGACAGGGACAGATGGCTCAGGAGCATGTTCCATCTTCTGTGAAGGCAGCAATCTTGAGAGGAAGGACTAGGACATGCTGCTGGGAAGTAGAGGATGCAGATGCAGGAGAAAGGCTAAAGAGCTGTTATTTCTGGAACTGGTGTCCCTGTGAACACTGCTGTCCCTGTGACATTTCTCAGGACAATATCTACTGTAGGACACATGGATTGTGCCCAGCATTTCCAAGAACGAGTCTCACTGCTGAAGAAAATATATCATGGGTAAGGAAACAAACAAGAGGCACTGTGTAAGAAAACAAAGGGAAATGTGAATGCTGCCAAGCACTGAGGAGGTGAAATGGCTGTTGGGTCCCTTGAGACAGGGAGGCCATGAGGTGTTTAAGAAAACACCAGAGCTTTACAGCACATTCAACTTCTCTGACAGTGCCAGGACAAGCTTTGGGACTTCCCAGAGTTTTCTGTGCCTTGCATAACACGGTGCTCCCAGACAAATGATGTTTGTGCCTCTTGTTGCTGAAAGCAAACACTGCAGTTACCAGTTCCTTCAGCTTAGCCCCTTACTTCCAGACATCCTTGGTTTCTGTTTGCTGTTGTTAAAACATCTGCTGAGTGGGAAGTGGAGAACTTGTGTTTTTTGGGAAGATGTTGAGACGAATTGGGCATCTGCATACATCTATGGCTTGGGGTGCCAATTATGCATGAAAACACCAACATGATAAACATCAATGTGATGAAACCACAGCAGCAGAAACAGGAAAACACGATCCTGAATGACAGCGGTTTTGCATAACTTGGCACATTCTATTTTATGTAATGCATTGCCATTGCACTCAATGCTGTCAGCTGGAGAGAACACCTAGATGCCAACTTGAAAGGAAACAGGCCCAGAAATCTCCAGTGCAGGCTGGGATTTAAAACTGAAAATGCAGCAGTTAACCTTGGGACACTCAAGGCTGTGGGACTGTGGGGTTTTGAGGTCTTTCTAGCAGGTTCTGGCTTTTGTATGATGTTTCAGTGCTGCAAAACCAAATTATTTACCTCAAGCACTTTTCCCCCCTTGATGCCCTGGTTTAGTTTAGTATCATTTTGAGGTTGACATCCCATTCAGTTGTTATTTATTTTTGCAGTAAGAGTCCAGATACAGAAAATTATGGTCTCAGGTCCACAAAGTAGGCAGTAGAATATTGCCTGATGATCCCATGGAGTTTGAACTTGCTGGGACCTGCGAGGAGACAAGGAACATCTACACAGAGCAGCTATTGGGAAGGGAAATTGTGTCTATTTTCTACAAGCAATGGTGTAACTGAAATCTAGAAAATTGGTTGATGGGGGGCAGCAGCTGCCTCACTGAGTCTGGCTGAGAAGAGTTCTGTGAAATGGGACTGGAGGAAAAATGCTTTGGGAACTCCATTTCTAATCACGATCTCAACTCACGAGAAGCATTTCATCATTCATTCTGTTGGCCTCTTCAGTGCCCAAATTCAACTCCATGAACTATTTTTTTTTGCTGGAAATGAGAAAAAGGCAACCCAGTATGTAGCTGAGGGCAGTGCCAGTGACCACTTACTTCAGTGACAGAGCTAATGTTTAGCTTTTACCACTACCCATAAATGTGCTTTTTAATTTAAATAGGGTATAGAAATGAGAAACATGGCTGAAAGTGCTTTCCTAACTTTTATAATAACTTCTGAGGAAAAACTATGGTGTAAAAAGTTTTAGTAGCTTGCTTCCACAACAGTGCTGGTTACCTGTTATAACACCAAGTGCAGTGTTTAATGGGCACTTTGTTATCAGCAGAATTGCCAGCATGATCTCTGCCAGACAACTACTCCAGAATCTTAAAAATCTGCTCAGTTTCAGCTCCTAATCACTAGAGAAAGATAGCATTAGTTAAAGGACTGATGTGGTTTTAGAAATCTGCTGTTTTACAACAATTTTCTGTCTCTCACACATAAAGCAATCGTATTTTACTTCACCTTATGTAACCCACACATTTAGGTGATTTCCCAGCCACCAATAGATTTCCCATAGCCCAATAAGAAAATATAAGCAATTGGAAGTGATACGCAAAATTTCAGGGGAAAGTGAACAAAACAAATGAAATAATAGTAATAAAAAAAAATCCCAACCACAAACCAATATAAAACTATTCATGGGCTTTCCCTTCTTATCTGCAGGAGTTTTTGAAAACTAACTAGTGAAACTAACTAGTGAATATTTATGGGGTGCAGAGGGAGATGAAAGAAAATTATTCACAGTGAAGCACATGAATTTCAGATTTTAGCAGATGAAAATTCACAGCTCAACTTCTGGAAGTGGAGGTTTTGATCAGGAACTGTCCTACGTGTTCAGGCTTCGGAAACCGGGAGGTTCCCAGGCCCTCCAGGAGAGGGTGTTTGCAGAATACATTTGAATCAACACTTTCGCTTCTCTGCTGCGAATAGTGTTGGTGGAGCTGATTCTTTCCTTGTCAGGATAATGACAGATTTCCTTAAAATTCTGTCACTTTGAATCCAGCTCAGAGAGGTCATTAGTTCCCATAAAACCTGACAGCTGCACTGAAGTCAATGAGCAGCTTCAATCTGGATGTAAGTACAGAGTCCACTGCTGACAGTTTATTCTCTTCACTGCAACAAGGGAATATGTGAAAGGAAACTGTGACTTAGGTCTCTGCTCAAAAATGTGAATCTTTGTGTTCATGGTCCCTGTGTGAGCACTGATAATTAAATATAGGTCTGCTCTGCTCCTTTGTGTGTTGGAAAAGCTGTTCAGCTCAGGGATGAGACAGGACTAGGTCTGTGGTTAATTTCTGAGGGTTGCCCTGATGATTCAGGTGCTGGGCAGTGCAAAAAGCTCTGTAAGAAGAGCACTCTGGAGAATACGAACTTGCAGGTGTGTTTATCCCTTTTTCTTAATAGCATTCTAAGAGTTTTCTGGACAGAGCAATCTCAAAGCTGTGATTTATTCTGGGAGAGCTGAGGACTGTAAGGTAGAAAGTGTAAAATATTGTAAGAAAAATGGGTAGACTGAGGGAAAAGAAGGGATGTAATTCCCAAAATGCAGTAGACCACTGCTTCCAATTCCACTTCAGCAGAAAGCAGCTGTAAAGATGTTCCAGATGGAGTCACTTCATCCAGCATGTTCTCCTGCTTGCTCCCTGTAAAATGTGGCTAATGCACTGTCAGGCAGGTGAAATCCTTTTCAAATTACAATCAAGTGAAGAAGAGCTGTGTGGCTGAGAACATGTTCCAGCTACCAAAGAGATACCAAAGAAGATTTCTGGTTAGAGAATTCCTCTTGTCCTTCCATCCTGAGTCTCCAGCCTCAGGATGAAAAGCTATCACAGATTTCTACAAACATCTGAGGGCTGAAGGAAGAAATCTAATGTGGCAGCAACTTTAAGTAGGTAGTTTACCATCTTCAAAACCACTGTCTTTAAAATCCTTTTTCTTAAAAATTTCTTCTGCTCCACCTGTTGCCGGTTGAAGGTCAGTCCTCCCACCCCCTGGCCATGTGGCAACTGTCCCCTGGGTGCCAGGGCTGGAAACAGTCCTCTGCCTAAACCTGTAAGGCAGGAGTAACGCTCTGTGCTTTCCAGGAAAGGAACAAACAATGGGTTTGTGTTGTAAAGGGGTTGTCAGTAACCAGGATGAAGGGGTTTCCAATTGTAGGTGGTGGAACTGTCTACCTGCGCTGCCCTCATTTCTGCAACACACTATTTGCTATTTGCTTTGGATTCAAGAGCATCAAATGAAGGGAAATCAGAGGGAGTCCTGTGTTACAGACAGATCCAACATGGGAACAGAAAGGGATTTTTTTTCCCTTCTTGGAATCAGTGAGGAATGTGTTAAGCATGAAGTGTAAATGAAAAATTATGGTTGTATTTGGATACCCTGGCTTCTTGCAGAGTGAAATACAGACACTAGTATTTGACTTTACCTGGTGTTCAGTCAAAGCTTAATGCACGCAGTAAAAACCACTATTTCTTCCAGAGGACTTGGACTGTTGTCATCCCTGAAATCCAGTGGATCAGTGCAGGACTTCTGTCTCCAGGAGGGTGAGCCAGACTAGCACTCTGGTCTCTGTAGATCACCATGGCTGTGACTTTTGTGAACAGAAATAAACATTCTCCATGCTGCTAAGTCAGCTATGCAATGACCTTCCACCTGTCAGGTGATAGGATCAGCTTGTGCACCTTCACTGTTCTCTGCTACTTTTTGCCAATTACTTCAGTAACTTGTAATTCTCCACTTGCATTATTTCTTGCAAGGGTCTGAACCCCACCTATGATGCAGGTGCTATTTCTTGTGGTGGGCTCATTTTCCTTTTTTCAAAATATATTATGACATTTAGGTATTTAGGTATTTAGCTTGAGAATGAGAAACTGACCCCCACATAGATGTGAAAATGCTAAAACATATTAATTCCTTCTGGTGCTTGAAGAAAAACCTTCATGACCTGCACCACACGGAATGAAGACAGCTAAACCTCCTCTCTTCCACACCTACCCCTAAATTCTTTGTCTGAAACAATGAGGGGAGGTGAGGAGTGGCCAGGGCAGCCAGTGATAGTGAGGCAGTGTGTGTAGGTGAGGAACTCAAGCAGTAAGGGTTAATATGCAAAGATAACAAAAAGATAATTGTTGGCAAGAAGGCATAAAGAAAAGTGTTTCATCAGGAAAGGAAACTTGATTTGCAGAACACTGCAGGCATTGTCTGATAAAATGGGTATCAGAATGAAGCAGTTCTGAGCTGGACAGATTCTGAACCTCCAAAGCTGTAACTTTAACAAGAAATCTTTAATGAGGTGATGGGGAAGTTAAACAAGTCAAATGTTTACCACCATAAATTGCATGGGGAAGCTAAAGAAGTCAAGATTGCACCTCCATAAATTCCAGGTGCCTTTCATTCCTGTATGAGACAGCTTTGCAATTCTTTTTTCTGGCTGGAGCTTGATACTCAATTTTGCCTTTGTCTGAGAGTTTTTCACTTTCCTCTCTGTGACACTGAAAGTCTTTTTGAGTTCAAATCCTTCACTGACTCATTAATACTCAGAAAGGCACCATGTATTAATTATCAGGCTGTGATGCTGTGAATCATGACCTTCCTGTGCCCAGTAATTCCTGCACAGAAGCACATGCTCTGTAGTTTCTTCTTTTAGTTGTAAAAAGAGCCCTGTGGTCCTGTACAAATACTAAACCCCATGGCAGCAATAAGATTTTTTTAAATTCCACTGAGTTTGTAACTTGATTTTTTGCTATACAATTTAATGCATTTAATGCATATTTAAATAAATGCTACTTTATTATCTATTTAACACATAGCAGTTCAAGTAGTGCCCTTATAATGATTCATCTCAGGCTGCTGCAGTGAAAGACCACAGCAGTAATTTGCATTAGTGTAATTCCTACAAAAATTCCTTTTTCAGGAAGAAAATTTACCAATAAACACACAACAGTTCTGGCCTCACCTAAAAATTGCTGAACTCGATGGAAAAGATCATTAAAAGAAGGAGTATTTGAATCATGCCTCTAATTAGGGACAACATATAGAGTGGCTTGACCTTTCTTTTCCTTTGATTTGATGTTGCTAAAGCTCATCTGCAGTTGCTTACCAGTTTTGTTTCTGGACAGTTTTAATACAAATAACACAAAGTATTCATTATATATATGATATAATAAGGGCCATAAGGCCTCTAACTGAGATGCTCAGAAATCAGAAATGAGAGCTTGCACCCTCATATTTTATATATCTAGATACAAATATCTGGGTGGTTGCACATACTGAATTCCTGATTAACAAAACCTCAGAAATACCTTGCCTGGATCACTCAGAGTACTTAGTTTTGTAATAAAAATGTGGCCACCTCATAAGAGCAAGTCTTCAGGCACTGAACTGGGAGAAGATCAGAGATTTCTGGGGACTAATCCCAATGCACACCAAGGCTGTTTGAAGGACTTGCTGGGTGGACCTTGCCAGAGTGACTGTAGGTGTCTGCAGTGTATTTCTTGGGGCACTTTGCGTTTTTTTGTGAGTTTTGGAAACACCATCATTCATGGCAGAGAGAAGGAGGCACTTCCATGGAATGATTTAGGTGATCTTGTCCTGAAGCCAGCTCCTTAAGAGCAGCCTACCTGTACAAATATAACTGTAAAGGTATAGTAGACTGACCAATAATATCTTATCTTTTCTTTGTGGGCATGTAAAGTTAGGAGAGACAATTCAGTGAAATTGCTGGTGATGGGACATAAAGAAGTAGCCCTTTTTTTGTTAAATGAAGCTAAATACGTTCAATATTTTATGTCAAAATATAACGCAGAAAGGAACTTTGCCACTGCCAAGAGGTATTTTCGAAGGTAAAGTGATGCAGAGTAGTAAAAACATAACCAGAGTAAATGGCTACTTAAGTGTGTAGTAAAGATGGGAAAGAAAAGCTGTCAGATGTCACAAAAATCACAATGGGTGGATAGCGCCCAAAACCCTCACTAAATTGTTGAAAGAACAACACTTTTTGCAGAAAAGAAGGCCAGGTGTTGGACTACCTTATGCAAAATCTGCCCAGCTCCTCTCCCTTCTACTCCTGTTTGCTTCCATCGTAGCATGTTCGAAATATTTCTTCTGCACTATGGGCTTCCAGAATTCTTTTGCCTCAAATCACCTGAACTATCCAGCACACTCAGGACACCATGGTGCATCTCCACTATGTGTTCTTGCATGAAAAACCCAAAAGCCATGCAGGTCCCTTTGCCACTAAAAAACTCCACTCTCTGGGGGATCCTGCAGAATCACCTGCCATGAACTGCTCTGCAGAGTAAAATATCTTCTTTCTAGGACTTACACATGGCTGTACCAAAGAGTGAAATACATATAAATGAGCAACTTGGTGGAGGGTATCCCTCCCCATGGCAGCTGGGGGGAACCAGGTGGTTTTTAATGCCTCTTCCAGCACAAACCATTCTGTAATTCTGTGATCAGACCATCCCCAAGGCAGGCTCCTGGTCTGCATGCCTGGCAGAGGAATATCTGAACCTTGGAAAGAACTCAGCTCTGGCTGAGTATCTGGCTGCTGGGCACTCTGACAAAGAATAATGGTATAATATTTTTGTGCAAACTAAGAGGTGACATTAGAAGAAAAAGTGAGATGAGCCTGTGTGATTCAGATGAGAGAAGAGATAAGAGTAGAGGAAATTATACAAATACAATGCTTTTTCTCTATGTCCTCTGTCTATAGACAAGCTTTTAAACTTCTTTGCCACATACTGTAGAGAGTTTCTTAAGAGGGATTCAGGACATGGATGCATGCTCCATCTGGGCAGCCAGCACATTTATCCTGTAGCTATCCTGTCTCCTTGTCCTCAAACAGGAGGCTGATTGCATGCCAGTGGACACAAAAACTGTATTTGTCAGTTTCCACTGGCAAGAGATGATGTCTAAAACGTGTACAGTTAGAAAATAAGGGGGGAGGGGGCAGCTCTGGCCCCAAACCACCCATTTTCTTAGAAGAATTAGATTTTAAGGTGTCAGAACATTGCTTCAAGATCTCAACAACCTGGTGTACCTCCTAGGAAAGGGGGCAGCCACCTTTGATGGACACTGCAGGAATGTGGCTTTAGTGACCTGCCCTGGTTAAGACTCTTACACAGAAAATACATGGCAAGTTCCCCAAATTCAAGACACATTCCAGTAAATTAATTCTCATTCCTCACACTGCTTTCCTTCTGCTCTGGTTCCTGTCTCGCTGGCTGTTCCTCCTTTCAGCAGCTTGATGATATTTCTATATTCTCTTCTATATCATTAGTGCTTTTAAAGGTCCAACTGAGATAGCTCTAATTCTGTCCTTCCTGACTGTTCACAACCTTAGATGGGATTTGCCATTTATGGCTGACAGCCTGAAGAAATTACATGTCTTACATCACCTCGAGAAAGCTGCTTCTCTATTTTGGGCTTTGTTTCTTAAATAAATTTCAAAAGCACAGTACAAAGGACACATGCATACTGAAAGCAGCAGAAGGATGTTTAGAAGTATATTTAAATTAAAAATGTTATTTCTCTCTCCTGCTGCCTTCTTTTTGAAATGAGTCTCCACCACTAAAAAGAAAGAGGTAAATATATCTGGGAAGAAAAACCCAAGCATAACATCTTTTAGTCACATAAAATTGCTTTAAGTAACCAGCTAAAGTGGTGCCTGTAAATGTGTGACTGCTGTGGCCCAAATATTTCCTAAACCTAAGCTTTAACTCTTAGAGAGAACTTTGAATAGCCATAGCTCAGACTCTTGTGTGAACAAGGTTAAACCAGTGCACTTTCTATTACAACTACTCTTTCAGACTAAGACTTTGGAGGCAAATGCATGAATGACACACACAAAACTACTCTGCAGCTCATGCAATGGCAGGCAATCTTCTTTCCTAAAATCTGTGTAGTCTTATTCCTATGATGGGAGCTGGTAACTACTCAGAGGCTTAGATTTATTCCATAAAGCAGGGAAGTGCTTTTCTAGGAAAGGCTAGTAATCCCACTGAGGTAATGGAATCACTGAGGCTACTAACCAGGAGTCATCAGTGTTTCTGTTCTGGACTAAGATCTGTGTCTGCAGCACCTGACATGCTTCAATGTTCTGCACTAAGCTTCAACAGCACAGATTTAGAATAATTTAATTTTCCTTGGGGCTGCAAGAATTTTCCAACACCTGTTTTAAAAACATTGCATGTGGTCACAGGAGTGATGCTGAAAAATAGGATGTAATCTGATGCAATTTGATGGATGAGGAGATGCCCATGCAAAGGTAGAAGACTAAACTAATTTTTCAAACCAATGTTGTGGCTTCACACAATGGTATAACAGAGATATCCCTGGAGCTGGGGAAATTCAGCTGAAACCTCTCATCTGCTTCTTCAGAATGCTTTGAGGAAATCATATATAATGGATTTCTATGGCTTGTATTGATCAAGATATTAATGCAATATTTATGATATTTTTTGTTGGGAGGGGAATGGCAGATTATTAGAAGCAATTTGCTTTAAGCCATAAATCAATTTTGGAGCACATTGGGTGAGCCACAAAACTGTTGTTCTTTGTTTATAACATTTTTTGGTAGAAACCATCTAGTTAACACTGCAGGGAGTGAGTCAGGCACTGCTCTTGCACAGTTAAAACTGTCTGGTCATCAGCCTGACTGTGAGGTTTCACTAATGGAACAGATGGAGCCTGGCCTTTGTTGTCTGGAGGGGCATATGTACCATTTATCCACTCAGTTTACAAAAGCAAGATGTATGCCCTGTTCTTGTGTTATTAAAGTTACTTTTTTATAGTGGAACAATCTAACAGTTCAGTCCCTTGAGACAAACACATGGTGGATGGTTTCTGTACCAGCAGTTAGGTCATGAGTACAAAACTGGGTAATACAATCACACCTTCACTGCAGAAAGTGCAACATGAGCAAGGGAAATCTGCTGCTGCCATTGTGTCCCTTGGAGTGGCTGCTGGGTGCAGAGGATGCTCTGGTGTCACCTGCAGCCATCCATTCTCTCTAAAAGCCATTCTGCCCCTTGCTTTCCTGATCACTACTTAGTGACAAATAAATTAAGAGTAGTCTTAGAAAAGGACTGGACTAAAACTCCAACTGAAGCCTTCTTGGGAAGGGGGAGAGAGCAGGTGGAGGAAGTTCTGGAAAGTCTGAGTTCTTTGCAGATGGGTTGTCTACAACATGCTCATCTCCTCCCATGATGGCTCCCCAGCAGAAACTGCACTGCAAATCAAATGCCTGACTACTTGTAAAGTGAATTCTTCTGTTTTGAAGCATAAGGCAGGATTTTTCAAAATATTTCAGTTCTGCTATGTTTCATTTAGCATTCATGGGGAATTTTGCCAGCACTGCCTTTGCCAGCAGCATTATGACCAGTGAAATACTTGAAAAATCCTACCTAGAGAGGATCAGTGGTTTTGTCTCGTTCTGTGAAGTTGTTTTGTTTGAGTAGATTTCAGGATGGCCTGGGTCATCCAACTGATTTAAACAAGTCCCATCAAAGGGAACTTGGAACTGAACTCAAATCCTTAATCTTCAGGTAGAACCAACTATTCTTCTCTGCAGTGGACAGTATCAGAATACTTCATCTTTCTCCTCACCTTCAATCTTTTAAATCCTTCCCCCTACACTCTTATGGGTGTTTAAAGGTCCTATCTCACTGAACTTTCCTCCTGAAATGCCACCAGGTTGTAAGTAACTGCAACCACAGTTTTCCACAAAGATTACTTTCTGATTTTGTTAGAAACCATAAATTATGCAGCAGTGAATTTTGAATGAAGAAAAGGCTGAGTTAATAATAACAGACATGCTTTACCTTTGGGTCATGTATTCCAGAAAGTTCTTCATAGATCTTCTCTCCCACCATGACAGCAGCTAGGTTGGCTGTGTATGTCGACAGGCAAAACAAGCAGAAAATAGCCCAGAGATTCATTAAAAACCTTCCAGTCCAGCACTTTGGGGGTTTGATGGCAGCTGTTCTTCCAAACAGGATTGCGTAGCAGACATTGAGGGCAGAGGAGAAGGAGAACACTTTGTTCCTGTTCCTTCCCCTAGGGGTCATTCCAAAAGGACTTTTCCACTCATACAAGGTGAGGAATACAGCTGTGATGTGAAGAGCAACAAATATCCCCAGCCACATAGTCCAGTGAAGTGGCCACATAAAGGCTCCAATAGGAGCTGCAGTGTCTTTGGTCCTCACCAAAATCCCCAAGCTGGTTGAAAAGAAAGGGCTGGTGAAATCAATCACTTGGCTTCGGGCAGTGTTGATGCTGAATGATGTCACTGCCATGTGAGCTGTACCAGCAAGAAGGTCTCCCACCAGCCCAGTCCAGTGGCCATTCTTCCAGGCACCGTATTTTCCATCCCCAACAATGTACAAGTCAAAATCAAAATTCATATCCTCAGCCAGCTTCTCCAGCAGGTCAATGCAGTAGCCATAGCAGCACTTCTTCAGCTCATTGGGCACGGTGTCATTGCCCCCTTGGAGGGTTTCAAACAGGTTGTCCAGCACACCTGAATCATTGGTCAGCGGGTCCAGGCACAGCTGCCCTGCTGGGCAAAGACCTTCATCATCTACATCCCTTGTGAAGACAAAGGGATGCTCAATCAGAGTCACCACCCTCAGGTGCAGCCGGGTGGGGTGTTGCATGTGACTTTTGTGTCTCTGTGCCTGTTCTGGCCATATCCCATAGTCCATGATGATCTTCCCTTCTTGCCAGCTCCCCAGGCGCGTCCACATTGGATTTCCAACGGGGTCATGCTGCAGATTCCAGATGAAGAAATTATTTTCTGAGCTGACAATGGATGAGCCCTTTACCTTAATGTGGCCACTGAGACCATCAAAAGTTGTGTTGGCTAAAAACCTGTTGGAGAGAGAAAGCAGAGGAGTCAGAAGCAGACAGGTGAATCATGAATTTGTGTTGAAGAGAGTAGATGGGGATGTTGCTGAACACCTGGACCATTAAAAGAACATAGATCCTATGGTACAAGCAACCAGCCACATAATTTATGACTAAATTATATAGGGCTCCCCTACTATCTAATGCAAATGAAAACTCCTCGGGAAAGATGCATTTTTTTATTTACTAGAAAAAATGAGTAGAAGAACAGTAATTTTTTCAGCTACCTTTGCCTCACAAACTGATGAAATACAGGTTAGTTCTAAGCTGAACTCACCAGATCTGCTGTCACTTTCCTAGATAAAAATATATATGAAAATGGAAGAGTGGAAATTATGTATGAAATGTCCTTCCAAGAAAAATGCTATAATCTCAGTAAGATCTAGCTTACATAAGAGGGGCTACTGAAGTGCTGTCAACAGCTTTCAAGCACTCTCAAGTGAACCAATCTGGATTCAAAAATGCAAATTTGGCATTGGTAAATCACTGTTAGACACTTCAGAATAAAGTAAAGGAAGAAAGTGAAAGATGGTTGCTCTAGGACAGTCAGTTTGAATTCTTACCAAAAAAAACCTGAAAAAGCAGTTTTTTAAAAAAATGTGCAAAAGTAATGTTCTTAAATGTGCAGTGCAGTGCTGCCATTGAAGCAGAACTCATGAAGTGCGCCAGCTTTGCACTGCACATTTTGTATTGAGAATCTGGGGCTTTTACTATTCCAGATACTGACAATTAAGTTGTATTTCCTTTGTATTGGAAGGCAGCGTTTGCTAGTAGCTGTCCTTCGTGCCTGTTGAATTCAGCTTCTGGCAAGCCACCATCAAAGAGGCTAAAAACGACATGGATTAAAGAGCTGGGAACTCAGTAGGAATTAAGTGTTTGAAGCAGAAAATCCTTTTCAGTGTGAGCACCATGACTAGCTGAACTGCATGCTGCTAACAGCAGAACTGCTATGCATTTGGCAGGGGCTGCACAAGCCTTAAAACACTGGTTCCATTAAAAACAACCGAGTTAAATTGTTGCTAATATGGTGCAAAGCAAGTCGTGTGCATTTTTTTTCAGTAAGAGGCATTCAGAAGACCGACTACTCGGCTGTCGTAGCAGAATATAGCACTTCACATTAATCCTGAGAATTGGATGAAAGTAAGTGTTGGGAGAAGTATAAAGGCTGTCATTCCAGCCTCAATAAGGAAGACATAAACTTTTAAGTAGAGTTAACTGTTTATCAATAGTTACAGAGGAAAAAAATAACCTTCAATTGATTTGAAAACAATAAATCAGTTGCAAGTGTGTGTACATCCATACTTCTGTCCAGTCTCTACACTTTGTTTTGTTGACTTTTGATGATTTTTGATGGGGTTTCAGCAGTTAAAACTCTGCACTGTTTAAGTTTCAAGGTCATACAAATTTTAGTCCTTTGCAAAGGCAAATTTATGAAAGTTAATGTTTTAGTCTTGAGTTTGGTTGTGTCTGTGATAGCCTTCTCTAAGGCAGCTTCACAGTTCTTGCTCAGTCTCCTTTGAGTAGGTTGACTTTGGAGAAAGATGACACAGACAATACTCTCAAAAGCAGATGATCTGTACGTGTGCTAGCTTGGGTCTGGAAATCACACCTCAAAACACAGACAGGCATTTATAAATTTAAACATATATAAACTATAAATGCAGTTTTCATGTTTTAAATCCTTTACCTTTGTTAAAGGACACCATAGCTCCTGTAATCAGTGGTATCTGCCACTGTTTGCCCACTCCTTCTCTCCTAATCCATGCTTCCTACCTGATGGTGTAACTCCCTCTTTGTGTATGTAAACACTATCAAGACAAAGTTTATGGGAGCAGGCAATCTTTAGCTCTAAAGGAAGGTTTATGCGCCCATAAACTTGTTTGGGTTTTATCTCTCTCTTACTTTTATCTCCCTCAGTCTCTGTAAAAAATTGTGCAACTTCTTTACAAGCCTTGCTGGGCATACAGGCAGAAGCCATCACTGTGACAGTAACAGTAAAACCATTCCATGTGTTTAGATGGACCTGCATGAAAATGTTTTTAGGAGATGTGCACAAAAAACGTAGCAGTTCACAAAAATGTCAACACCAGAGGGACACAAGTCCTCAGGTGGAATAAGCTTGCAAAGTTCTCATGAATTTGGCCCCGTGTTGCTAATACAGCATGACCTGGGCATGAGAATACTGCAAAGCAGGTGCTTTGGGAGTGACTGAAGCCATGGAACAATTCATTACATTAATTTTCTGAAGGTGGAAGGAGACCGCTGGAATTAATGCATGCTGTTCCCTGACTTGTACAGTAGAAGTGAGCATCCTCAGGAGGGCAGAACGAGCCCTCTGAACCCGTCCTGTGGTTCTGTTAGGAGAGGGTACCTGAGAGAGATTTAGCAGCATTTCCATGTACAACTTCACCACCTCATGGAATGGGTGGCTTATCTTTGCAGCTGATTTGCATGTTCTGTATTTTTTCATAGAGACAGAACATGAATCAAAATTAATGATGGGAACCATGCTGGAGAAGCATTTTAACAGCATTTTGTTTTATATGCAAGCAGCTGCGGCTGCTGAGCATTTGCATGCACTGTGAGCAGCACCAGTGAAACTCATGCCAGCAACTTCAAGTGAAAACTCCTTTACTCAATAACTTTAGGAAACAGATAAGAGGCTCTGACTACACTTCTTAAGCTAGAAATCTCCAGTGTGAATCTTTGGGAATTACAAGTGTTGGGTACTGCACAGACATGCTGGCAGTATCTGAGCAGCGCTGTTTCAGAAGGGCTACTGACAGATCTGTATGGAAAAACAGCCTGCACAAATTTCAGAAGGTGAAGGGCCAAATCCTCAAGTCTGACAGCTGAATGAATTTTCTTGATGCTGTGTCAATATATGGGAGCTGACGTTCACACTACAGTCTATGATAACTGCATCAAAGCTTTATCAGAGTCACTTCAGTTTGAACAATGAGTCCAAAGTGTGTCATTTGCTCATTTCAGCTTTGTTTCTCATGTGCTTTGTTACAAGAACCGCTCCTTAGACCTTTAGCAGCACTACCACTCTCCAGTAGCAGTATCTTTGTTGTATATTTAAGAATGATTTAATGAAATTATTTTCTCTCAATCTTGATGGATGGGTCATGATTTAATGAAATTATTTTCTCTCAATCTTGATGGTTGGGTCATTCCACCTCTCTTTTTGGGAAGCTTACTGGAGGCAAGAACCAGAACTGGCATGGAAAAAGAGGAGGTTCTGGGGCGAACTTTTAGTAGCCTTGCAGTCCCTAAAGGGACTGTAACAGAGCCGGAGAGATCTCTTACTGATAGAACAAGAGGAAATGGCTACAAACTGCCAGAGGGCACGGTTAGATGGGATACTGGGAATAAGTTTTTCCTGTGAGGGTGGGGAGGCCCTGGCACTGGTTGCCCAAAGCAACTGTGGCTGCCCCATCCTTGGAAGAGCTCAAGGCCAGGTTGGACAAGGCTGGCAGCAACCTGGGATATTGGAAGGTGTCCCTCCCCATAGGAGGGGGTGGAATGATGTGATGTTTAAGGTCCCTTCCAACCCAAACCATTCTGTGATTTTATGGACCTATGAAATAGCAGGTTGATAAAATTACCCAAGAAGCTGAGTTAAAGCTGTAAGACTAATTAAAGCTATAAGACAAGATGGGGCTTTGAAATTTTAATGCCTTGTTCCATCAACAGGGATGCTCCCGTGAGCAGGCAAGAATAGATGAGGGAATCAATCTCATTGTAAGAGGAATAATGGACAGTGACTTACAACAGTAAAATCTTCAGGGGGTTGTACATCTATACCCCTATCCATGCAGATACAAGCATGCTTTGCCATGCACTAGCTCATTATTCTGCTCCTGGGTTCACTTAAATATCTGCACAGCCAAGGTATGAGATCAGTGCTGGCAGAAGAAGCTCTGGCTGTGCCAGAGAGTGGGGCTGCTGTTCATCCACCCTTTGCAGAGAGGTGAGGTGAAGGCATTGCTTCTCCCTCATCCCCTTCTCCATCCCCATGCACAGCAGCTCCAGGCTTCCCACCAAGACATACGGGTTCATTCATACAGGAAAATGCACTCATTACTAAAAAGCAGTTAAGCACCAGACAAAATATTCATCTTTGGGGGCTAAAAATGCCTAAGACCCCTGGTGAGATGCCAGGTTGGTCACAGTGAAGCCACTCATCAGCATGCCACACCTGAGAAATTAATGGCAGCACTCAGAGTTAATAGTTGTGCTGCTGACGCAAACACAGTTCTGGCCGTCAGTACCTGTCTCGCTCAAACTCTGCAAAAACAGCTGCACTGATTTAGCACAAGGGTTTCTCTAACCTGTTATTTTCTCTTTAATAGGGTTCACAAGCAAATGTATAGGGAAAAAAAAAAAGGCTAAGCATACAATTCTTTCTTTCACTTCCACAATACCTTTACCAATATGAAGGGAAAAGAAATTTCACAGATGTGAAATTGCATATTGTCTCCCAAAATATAACAAAAGCTAATGGTTCTCTATAGAGAGCATCCATGATGAATTATTTTTCATGAATACATTTAAGTGTTTTATTTTTGTTTTCCTTTTTTTAAATCTCTTCTTCAAACCTCAAAAAGCCTATTCATAAAGCTGCTGTCCTCTTGTTACTCTAAGAAGTCTCCTGCTTTTACTTTTCAGTTAAAATATCCAGAATAATGTGGCAAAATAAACATCACAAGTCACGGGGTTATTGTGAGTCGGTCCAGTGTTTATTTCCCAAGCCCTCTTCCATTCTTTGGAAACAGGGAGTTTTTGACTCTGAATGGACAAGTGGACTAAGGAAATGTTGGGGTCTCAAATGGTTATGTTTTGAGCAGAGATGTTAATAATGTATTCATTATTGTGCAGACATATCCAAAAGAAATTATGTTTCTCAAAAAAAGCCTCAAGAACTTTTATCCTAACTCTGTCCAACAAAATCTTTAAATTGAAAATCAGATGTAATGGGGGGAAAACATGTAACAGTTGCTGGATGTAGATTAAGTGATGAATTAATGTAGTTACCCAAGATACTTTTGCTTGTTTTCAAAAAGATGCAAGTTTTCCACTCATATGTTAAAAATTGAATATTTCTAAACAGGAACACAAAAGTAGTTTTGGGAATAGCTTCTTCATAGTGTCATGTAGCAGAGACAGCACTTTGTACTTTTGAGTGCTCTCACCAGAATAAACCAGACAAAGGTGCATCTTTTTCCTCTCTTTTCCATGGAAGCATATTCTCAAGGGCTATTAAACATCTTTATATTGTCCGAGGGCTTAGACAGTGCAAATATTCTGTGTTTTGTACACTCAAAATCTCAGAGAATTTGACAGTAGCCCACCTTATAAAAATAAATATAAATACAAGATTTACTGACCCATTTTCTGACCCATTTACAGACCCAGTCTGTAACCTAGCCTATGCTTACTATGTGATCTCTACTTCTGTGGAACATTGTCTTCTTCTACCAGAATCTCTAAATTTTGGCTTCTCTCCCACTGTGGCAAAGTTAAAATTTCATTATCTGCCCAGAAGTAAAGAAGCGGGAGAAAATACTGAAACAAACATGTTTGTGAGGGAGGGTAAGCAGCATGATAGCTAACCCACAGAGAATGGTGGGAGGGAGGGAGAAGAAAATTATTTTTCTTGCAATACAGCAAATATTACCTAAGGGGGAAAAAAAAAGGAAAAACTTACTTTGACAAATACTGGCCTGAAGTGATATTCCTCTCTTCTGTGTCCATGCAGTTCATTGTACTTGGAATGAGAGCCAGCTCAGGCTGGATCATGGTGGCTGCTGCCACAGCCCTGGCCACCAGCTCCATGGCATCCTGCACGTAGTGCTCGAAGACCGACTGAGTTGTCTTGCCGTGAGCGATGAGACCAAGGGGCAAACCTTCTGTCCTCAGCTCTTCCACGTTCTGTGAATCCCCAATAATCCAGTGCAGCTCTGGAGGCATCACACCAAACTGCGTGGTTATCTCAAAAATCCTCCGTGTTTTCTCCATGTCACACCCAAACATCACCATGGTCGATGTCGTGTCTTTGATGCTCTCCAGGTAAAACTGCAAGTAGTTCAGAAGGTCACTGGTTGAAGTGAGGTTTGCTGTGATGTTTATAATGGACCCCAGGTGGAACTTGGAGCTCTGTTGTGTGAGGAAGAGAAAATCTGTGATGTTCCACTCCTCCTGGCACAGCATCAGGCTGAAATTGTACCAGTTGTTCATTGTGAGGATCGAGAAAGTGACATCAGCATCAGAACTCAGTGAGTTTTCTAAGCTCATCTGCAGGTGAAGGGGGTTCTGTGGTTATAAAAATGAAAGACAATGATCAGAAATGTACTGGACACAAGCTAATGAGTCTGATTAATTTTTATAGACTCCTTTAGTTCAAAGTAACCACCTGCCAATCAACAGAACTGTGTGAGCAACAGGAAAATTTACACCCACCCAGCCTAAATGGACTGTGATTCATGGGCTTCCTCTGCTAGTTTGACTCAACTGCAGCAGTTATTAATGAGCCTGTTTCTGAGAATATGTTCTTCTTTCTACCCACTTGTCCTTTTGGATTTCAAAGCATTCTCAAGCAAAGATTTCCCCGCACCCCTAACAGGGATATGAAAAGGTATTTCCTTACTGCTCAAGTTCAGCCCATTTACTGACCCATTTACAAATGGATGCTGAAAGATTCATTGGTAAATAGTTAAAAAAAAAAAAAAAAAGAAAACCCCTCGGTTGTTTTTATTATAGCTCTTTTTTGTGTGTATGTGTAGTGGGGAGATTTTTTACAGACATATGAGTAACCTAATAAAATGGATCACAGTCTACCACCAAGGCACATCACGAACTGCCAACAACACAGGACAAGTTAGTCAATGCACAAGAGGCTAAGATATGCAGACTCTGATTTCTGAGCTGGAAAACATTTGATAAATAAGCATTTCATACTAATTTTTTTCCATGTCATTGATGCTATTATAGAACTAGACCCATTATGTTTCCCAACACCACTGCCCTTGGCTTTATCCTTTCCAGAAAAGGAAGGAGGATTTGAGGCTAATTCCTCTGTTCTCTTAAGGTGAGTAGTTATTATTTGATCATTCTTTTCCCTTACTCTCATTCATCTCCTTTCCCTGGTCTTAAAAATATTTTTTTTTATTTAAAGTTTTAATAAGAAAGAAAAAAAGTTAAATAATTCAAGCAATTTCTGGCACTTGCTATGAAAAAATTCTCTGCCCTACAAAAGTGTTTCTACCCGGCTTTCAGCTAGCATATTATATATTACTCCAACTTTTGCTTTTCAGTTGAGAACTTGACAATCTTCCCTGTAGCTCTCCTAAAGAAGTTGTATCACTTTACACTGGCATTCAATTCCAGCCATGAGACTGTCCAAAAAATGTCATGTCTGTTCCAGTGCACCTTTTGGTCTGTGAGATCTTTGTTGTGACTTTATGTCAGCATCTGTCTGTTTTCATGTCCACTCAAATTGTATATTACCCTACACAGGTACCTGGATTTTATCTTTTTATCCATTATGTTACTAAACACTTTAGGTCTGTTCATCCTTCTCTTATGTCCTCTGTAGTTAATATGTATTATGTGAGGAACCAAACCTTTTCAAAGTCAATAAAAAATGTCATTTTGGTTTTAAAAGTACTTTACTGATAATAACAGGCTTCAGTGTGTATGGATCTTAGAAATGTCATTCTGAATTCAGAATAATATGATAATGAGTCAATTTACACTAGTTTTATTAAATAAAACCCTGGGCACTCCAACACAGATGTAAGGGGTGAAATCACAAAAAAAAAACCCCAAACCCTGAAGAGCTATGTACTGGCTATAAGCAGCAAGCCCTCATTGTGTTAATTTGCAGCTACATGAACTCATCATCTGTTTTCCAGATAGTTTAAATTCAGAGCTTGATAAAAAGAATGCTGTAATTGAAGATGTTCTCAGTTCTTTTTGTTATCTCTTGGGTTTGGTACCTGTGGCCCTTTTTTTTTTTACCAAGATGCAAGAACAAGCTAATTAAACAGAACACTGTCCACAATCAATGCACATCATGTACTGCCAGCAAGACACAAGAGGGATGACTCTTTGATAAAGGACAAGTTACTCAATGCACAAGGAGCTCACCTGTGCAGAATTTCTGAGTTCTGAGCTGGAAAGCATTGCCTACTAATTAAAACACATGATAAGTTTAGGAGGGAAATAAAGCACTGTGCATAGAGGGTTTGGGAAACTGGCTTGAATAAACTAGTCCCTGCGAACTGAGTCACAACAAACTTTTTTCTGAGATTATGAGATATTCGGGTAAATTTACTCCAGTCAGTCCCTCCCTGTAAATAGATGGGAGTAGAAAGGATTTGCCTTGTCCTCTTTGTCCAAAATTAGGGAGAAGTAGAAATATTTTGTACACAATGATTCACCTCCCATCAGCCAAACTCTGCAAGCTTTAGTTAATTCGAGTGTTAATGCCCGTGAGAAGAAATACTTTTCAATATACACAGAACACCCTCTGCGCACATACAAAGCACAGCACACAATCTGACCATTCCTCTACAGGGAGCAGCAAACACCTTCAGTATTTCAGAAGGATAACATCTCAAGCACAGTACTATGGCTGTTATGGGATGGGCTCAGGGATCAATCAAAGAAATCTACCAGATGCAGAAAAACGACCAGAGAGTGACAGATGTTTGTAGTAACAGCTGTGTCCATACTGCTGCGTCAAACAGCCCAGAAAACAAAAAACAAACTGGAGTTTTTGTACAGCTTACCCTGTCCTGGGTCTGGTTTTGGCACCTCTCAGACCCAGCACATTTGGGGAGTAAGAGTATCCAGAATATCCCAGTAGGGATAAGACTGTGTGAACACTTTCTCTCCACCTCACCCAGCAGAAGATCTCTACGTCCTGATGCCAAAACCAGCACACATGTGGTTTCACAAATGCAAGACTGCTTCTGCTCCTCTACAGAACCATTCTTCCTATATTAGAACACTCTGAACTGATGAAAACCCACACCCAAAGATCACTGAGCATTACCCTGCACCCCCCCCCCTCAAGCACACACAGTCCAGAGAAGGTGCAACTCTGCCTCAGGGCCAGAAAAATGGAAGCAATTTTACTTGGCAATGCAGGTGAAGGCCGTTTCCACCTGACTGGGAGTTCTCAGGTTCTTGAAGGGCTGGACTCCTACAGAACCACACCCAAGGCATTAGTCCTCCAAAGCTCCAGCACTGTGATCCCAGTCCTATGTGCAGCACACCTGGATGTGTCAGCACGGCCCAAAAGCCCATTCCCATGCTGAGACACTCCTCCTCCCTGAACAGAGGAATTATTTGGGATAACCTGGCTTGGACTGAGCCTGCGTGTAGAAGGACTCCTCGGAGTGAGACCATCTGTGCTTCAGCCATCACCTTCAGGAGCCCACATATGCATTGGCAAAAGCACTTATCATCACTGTGATTTATTAGCTGCTAAATTCCCTGCTAGGATGCTTGAAAGATAAACATTCAGCTCTGGAAAAGCAGCAGAGTCTCTCTTCTCTACTACAAGTATTGGACTGCAAACCTGTCTTTAGAATTTTTCTGATAAAATAGTGTACATAAAATTTAGTCACCAGGCATTACTTCTGCTAAGATTTCAGCTCATTGTCTCTGCATACCATGAGAACATCCCTGTAGGTGTTGGGGAGGAAGAGTAATCAATGTTTCCTTTGTACTGGGACTGAGGGAAGGGAATGCTTCTTTTGAGATGTTTGGATTTTAAGCCTTCCTAATTATATTTTGAAAGGTTTATTTGCAATTTGTATGGAGGTTGCAGTTGAAGAAAAATACACAGAAGCCACATTTCAGTAGAGAGCCTTTGATATTATAGTGTTCTTAATGCTTTTACATATCTCTTGTTGATTTGTCTCTCTTCAAAGGCAACAATTACTGCTTTTTAATGAAGAACTTCTACAAATTATTTATTAAATCATTCAGTGGTAATTGCTGAGACAGTGTAATTTCACAGAGAAGGTTCCTGACAACTGAAATGATAATTTAGATGTGTACAACTTCATGGTAATAACAGAACAGAGATTTATGAGATTTCATCTGTGTATTGAACTCTCCTCCACCCTTATTAAAGTTCTCAGGCAAACTCCTTCTTTACTTCCCTTTGAAATTAGCAGAGTTTGACTACTTCTGTTTAAATGACAATTAAAACTCACATGGAAATTCAGTTTAAATGTCTTTGACTTTAAGCTGCCATTGAAGACTAGTGATCTACACCAGTTTTTCTTCAAACTACACAATTCAACCTTATTTGAATAATGCTAATTGCTATCTGTTTTTAGTAATGTGTTTACACAGCGCGATTAGCAGAAACATCTTCTATGTCCATGAGTGCTTAATATTTTATTTGATGTCACTAACTCCTGTTTTATAAACCAGCCACGGCCACCTGACTTCACTGTTTACTCGGCAAAGAACAGGCCTCGAATCCTTAATTTCTGACTAACTGCCTTTGGATCAGATGCTGACAGTCTTTCCACTGCCTTTCAGTGGGCTCTGGACCAAGCCATTCATGGAACATTAAGCTGTACACGGTCTGATGTGTCTCTTCTCCTGCCCATCAGCAGAGACTGTAACTACTGATTTGCTTTTTGTATCCCAACCAGAGCAGTTTTTACAGGTTTTTCACATTGCCTGAGACACCTGAGAGAGCAGGTTCATTTAGCAGCTGAAACCCGGTTTGCATTTCATTAATGCAGCAATTTCCAGGCCTCCATTTCATCAGTCTGCAGACCCATCCTTGTAAATCTTGTGAGCACAAGTGCCTGGAGCTGGGCTGACTTGCACCCTGAAGGATCTGGTCATTTATCGCTTCAACCGAATTTGTAATGCTAATTAGGCATAGTCATGGTGACATTTTATTTGACATTATAATAGCTTCATTAGCAGAGTTAAAAGCATAGATGTGAACATTGTTTTGCTAACTGTGTAAAAGTAAACAACACAAAGAAAATATTATTCCCCTCTGACTCTTGGGGAAAAGGCAGTGATTATATATATATATATATATATATATATACATATATATGTATATACATTTTTAATAAGAAACACAAAAGAGAAAACAGGCTATATAATCAGATCAGAGAAAGTTCCACTGAAGGAAAAAAACCCTCCTGGCTTGCAGTGCCACTGTGGGGACTCACAGCTCTAAAACAGAGCTCAACACCAGCTGTGAGCAAACTGATGCCACAGATTCAAAATCCAGGACTGGTTTTTTCCATGGTTGAAATTAGAAAAATTTAAGCCCAAAGCCCAATTCCTTAAAGTCTATGGGCACTTCCTCATTTCATGCTATGAGAAAAGGTGCTAGGAAATGCTATTTTATTTTTTTAATGTGTGCTGCCTCTGCTGAAATGGCAATACTTGAAGAAGGAGTTTTTGCTGACAGCTGACAGACTGTGGGAAGTTCTGCCCCCCTTCCTGACCAGCTGCAGAGGTGCCCCCTCTGCACCACATCCCAGCCCCTGCCCAGCCCACAGGGCTGCTCCGGAGGGAAGGTGAGCTCCTGTTGCAGCAAAACCCTGCTCTGCCCTCAGACTTCTGGTTTGCTGCTTCTGCTATGCAGACTTCTGGTTCTCTGGGGAAGAAAATCCCAGACCTGCTTTGGACCAAAAACCAGTGAGATGATGTCAGAAATTCCTTTTTTCCTTCTCTTGTACATCTGTCTCCTTATACACCCTTGTTTGACCAAGACCGTAATTTCAAAAAGGGTTGGTCCCCACACTAAAGACCATTTTTTGCAGAGGGTTTAAAAGCTCTGAAAGAAAAGCTTTCTTAGACTAGCCAGAGCTATCCTGATTCCTGCAGTAAAAGAAGCCTGGCATCCATCCAGGCAATGCTTACATGCAAATCCTAAAAATGCACTGACTGTTGATTTTAAAAATCACTATACCACAGGAGTTAGCTTAATTTAAATTTTGACTTAGTTTGTTTTGAAAATTATTTCTTTTATTAGACCAGACAGACATGACTTGAGGTTGCTTTCTCTAATGCTACACAAAAATACTCCAGACTAATCTGAATATGTACAGCTCTCTCTACAAGGTCATGGAGGCAATGTAAAATATGAACTTTCAGCTGCTCTTGGAAAGTAGGGTCCATTATTTTATCTGAATAGCCACTTATAAATTATCCTAAGTAATATTACTTCAAAAACTTCAAGGTGTTCTTTGCTTCAGCAAGAAAAAAAAAATTCCAACATTCAAAGTTCAGTGAAGAACATTTCATACAGATCCCAGGGAGAGAACATTTTTCCCTTCCCTAAAATTTCCCTTTATGGTGTAAAAAAGGGCATGTGCAGACAGACCAGGGGGAGCTGTGCTAGTTCTCCATGGCATTTCTTTAAAATGGCAGTACAATTCGGGTGGGAGGAAGTGGTGTGGGTCCATGTCTGTGGTGTTCACTCCCAGCTGCCACAGAATTGTCATCAGAGTCTAAAAAGCCCTTGCAAAAGCTGCCAGGAGCTGCTGTGTGTGGAGGTCAGAATGGACTACTGAAGTGGGTGAGGACTTGCCAGAAGGAGCTGCCCCACTACCAGTCTTCCCACATCTGTAAAGAATACAAACCACAGTGGCTGTTCCACTAAGAGCATAATTTGGGTCTTCTTCTGATTGCCACTATGGGACTGGATAGCTGTAATATGGTGTTAAGCAGAATTCAATCCTACCCTTAAGAAGAAACCGCATTCTTCTGAATCAAAGGCCTTCAGCAGACTGTTTAGGGATGTCTGAGTGCTTTTCTGTAGAGAAGCACCTCACAAGCACTGGTGCTTTGCACATTATGACTTTCAGTCCAAATGGATCCATTTCGAAAGAGTTCTGAAGCAGGCAGTCTTGAGTTTTCCCACTTGTTATTCAGGCAATGGACAGGGGAGGGGCTTTTTCCCCCAGTTTTTTGGTTCAAGCAATCCAGCTTTTGACAGCAGCAGAGCCAAACCAGCAGCAGCAGGTTGAAGCAGATACTACTTTAACTAAAGTTCTTTGGGCTTGCTGGCATTTGTCTCCTTGCTCCTCACATCTGAGGCACGATAGAGGAAGACTCTGTTGTTGCAAAGAAATTTTGGTAACACACTAGTGCTGCTGGTTTAACTTGAAGAAACTATTTAGGCAGATACAAGGTTGCTCTGTGTGTCTGTGTGTGTGTGTGTGTGTGTGTGTGTGTCTGCTAATGGAAGAACTCTCCTTAGCCTTTTAGAGTGATTACCTACAACCCCAGATCAAAGATAAAGCTGTGGCCAGGCTGCAGGAATAAAATGTGAGTTGGATTATGGAGAAATAAGAGTTTGAAGACTGATGAAATAAAAACCAAACAGGGTTATATTGAAGGTCCCTAGAAGTGACATCACAAGGTAATAGCAAAAAACACCACTGCCTGCACAGAATGGCACCAGGAGGTGCCAGGGCTAAAAATCACCACTCACCAGTGGTCAGCTACTGGCCACTAGGAGACTGCAGCCTTGAGAACTGAGCAGAACAGGATTTACACAGAACAAAGGACAACTACCCAGTGTGTACCACGTGCCACAAATGTGGATATAAGGTAGAACTGCAAACGAACGAGGAATGGGCAAATAAATACAGTAGGCATGCAGGCAGCATTAACAAATATACAGAAGAGACCAAAAGTGGGAGAAACTCCCAAAATCAACATAATGCTCCTGCCTTGAGAAATCCTGGAACACAGATTACTTGCCAGTCACAACCCCCAGCCCCCAAAAACACACAGGCACATGTGCTCTGTCTCTCTAAAGATCTGGGAACCTAGAGGATGATCCCAGAGATGCAGGGATTCTGGCTACCACATTTTGAACTGTGTTGTTACTGAGAATGAGCTGTGGCACTTGCATAATTCCCCTGTATCATTGAGACAAACAATATCACTTTGCTAACAGTGCTGAGACCTTGATTAGGCTAACAATGAATTCCTGGCTTTGCACATCGGAAGGGTTTCTAAAGCTCACATTAGCTGAGTGCAATATTTGCTCGCATGCCTTGCTCTTGAGGACCCCTGCTAACACAGCACAAAAGCTGACAGGGAATTTGGCAACCAGGGCTGTAATTATGATGCACATTGCCAAGCACTGCTCCACACTGGGCTCCTTGGCATGTCACCCCTGCCAGGCTCCTCAGCATCAAGGGCTCTTGAAGCAGCATTCCCCCCATCTTTGCCCTGTTTCGGCAGCTTCCACCTTCCCATCAGTAAGATGGACATCCTGCAGCATATTGCTGGAAAGGGCTGCTTTTTCAGAGGCATGACAGGCTGTGAGTACTCTTTCTGTATGACTTAACTTTTTTGGTATAAGCAAAACAGTGACTGAATAAGAAGAAATTAATTCTGGAAGGAAATGGAGAATAAAAGAGAGGGTATGGAGAAGACCGCTTGATGCTGTGTTGGTGAAAGAAGTCTGGTCCCATTTTACAACAGCATCTGCTGCCCTTTCTGAGATGTACCTGGTGTATGCACACAGCATTTAATACAATTAGATTATATTCACCATTAACACCTGCAGCAAGGAATAAAATCTGATAGAGCACCATTTTCACTCACCAGTGCAATTACAGCATGGCTTGAAAGTGTTTTCAACCCTTCCTGAGCATTTGCATTCCCCATACCCTCAGCAGCTGTGTCCCTGAGAAGAAGTTTCCTTCTTCTCTACAGTTTCCTCCTTCTTCTGTCTGTCAAAGAAATACCCATGCAGAGATCCACAGGGCACCCCTGGAATGATACCTGAATATAGCAATATACAGCAGGGGAAATTGATGCTGACCCATGTCCCATTCCTCAGAAAGCCAGCACCAGCTCATCATTGCATCCTCTTCTGCTGGGCCTTGCTCCAGGCATGTTTCACAGGATTAATTTTAGCTACAAGGGCATTTTGTTCTATATTGATTTTTTTGTATGAAAGAAAGCTGAGAATTAAGCTTGCAAAGCCTGATCTCTTAACTCTATTAAATGAGGCCAGGGTAGATTAAGTTAGTAGTTCATCTTTCTGAGGCTAGGTATTAAAAACATGGCTCTAAGGTGAATTCTTGGGTGTACACAGCTTGGCTTAAAACCAGGATCAGAATTTAAGCACCTTCACTTGAGGTTTCTTATTTAATACACCAAGGATTTAATTAGAAAGATGGGAAATTAGGAAAAAAAAAGAGTTAAATTGGCTCTCAGGGCACAGGATGAGGAGGGAAAAATAAAATCAAACATCTCTTTTAAAAATAAATACTGTCTCCATGTGATGGGATGCAGGCAGCTGACAAAGGGGATGGGCCACTGGAATGTGCTGTCCTGAATGGACTTGAAATGCCTCTTGCTGCTGACCTGAGGCCCGAAATGCTGGCCAGGGTCAGAGGGTGTCATCCTGCACAGGCATCCTCAGCTCACTGGGTACCTTTCACTAATCAGGCAGTGATGCTCCTTCCTCAGCAGGGGGCAAACCCAAATAAACTGGGAGCTGTGGTGTTTTAAGATCCTCAGCTGGGGACTTACTACCTTCCAACACAAGACAGAAATCTGACCGTTCGAAAATGCACCAAAGCCTAGTGGCTTCTACCCACTGCAAATGCTTTAACCACTGCTCCCTACTTTTAATTCCCAATGCTGAATTAAAATACTGTCATTAACAAACAAACAAAAGCCTGAAAGACAAGCCAGCGTGTAGAAGTTTTGTGGCCGTGTTTTGAAATTGCTTTTTCTGAGCGTGCAAACCACAAAATCAGGCAAGATCCCATAATCAAGAGGCGCCCACCACCCACCCCCAAAGGCAGAAGCATTTGAGTTTCCAATAAAGTGTTATAGCAACGACCCACTAAAGTGTGTGACTGCACAGAGCCCGTTACCAGGCACACAGGAGAGGAGGAGGAGGAGGAGGAGGAAGAAGAGGCACCGTCTGGCTGTTGAATATAGAACCTGAGCAATCTAGTTTGAGATCCCTGCCTAATCTCAATGAGCAAACCCCGCTGTAAAGTGGGGATAACCCCCTCCACAGTGCCCCAGAGGGACACATCACCACCAGGCTTCTCACCCATCCTAAGGCTTACAGCAAGATAAAATACTTCACAGCCTTTTACACAGCCACGGATCAGAGGGAAAAAGGGGAAAAAAACCAGAATAAGTAATACATCAAGCCTTTGCCAGAAGCAAAATCTAAGGCCGAAATCTCCACTTCTTTGCTGTGCTAGACACAACTGCCTTAATATATAAAAACTATGGGAAGTAACAGCCATTTGTTTTATGTGTTGTTAAATCATTTGGGTATTTGCACCATTATACTGCTCTGGTGCATCGGCGTGTCCTTCCAACATCCCACTGAAAATCCCCTCATCAGGACCCCATGTCTATGGGTATTTTGGTACTGTGATTTCCTCATTAGTTTAAAGGAGATAAGCAAGTTACTAATGGTCCACAGTATTCCAAATGAGTCCCGGATATAGCGATGAAACAAGATCTTGCCGTAGTAGGTGCCTCAGAGGACAGGAAGCGGTTTACAGCCAGTATTATGGGAAGGTTTGGGAGAATGTGTCAAAAACCATCAGCCATCCCTGTCTCACTCTTGGATTTATAATGTGCAAGATCATCAAGTGAGCATTTACAGCTCCTACTTGTGACTCAATCTTCTGGGCTCATCTAAATGCCTGACAGAAAATACACAACACCTTCACCTCCCTGCTACACACTTGCATGACTACTGCTACCAGTTTGGTTTCTCTCTGCACCTATCGTAGTCATTTGGCCCAAGAATGAAGTGACTGCACAAGATTTGTAAGTAACAATGGCATATGAATCATACATATTAATCCCTCCTTTGAGTAATGTTTAGATTCAGTGGAGCAGTGGTAACTGAGGCTTTAAGCAATGCGTCCGTCCATAAATAACTCAGCATAGTGCTCTTACCAGGCAAGGCCTTTCATGGCAGGGAAGTTCAATACACTTGTAGGAAAAAGATAGTCAGAAGAATGTGGACAAATTGTTGAGACACAATTAAATACCAATTTAACTTCTCTGTAAACAAAGTTTTTCAACCTACCTATTTATGTAAAAACTTATGTGTACTGATACCTTACATTGTTTGAGGGGAAAGGTTGTGGCAGGTTAACAGGGGTTGGCCTTGTTTATGAGAAAATAATGAAAGTAACAGCAACAATTTAATAGCCTGGATGTTAGGGATGAGAAGAATGCTTTGCAGCATGGAAATTATGAAAAAGGCCTACAAAATCTAGTTTTGATACTGGTTTTATCTTCTCTGTTGCAATTCCTTAAAATTTCCACTGCCTCCATTTCCTATTATGAAATAATATCTTATAATCTCCCTTAAAAATTAATGTACCTCCTCCTTAGAATTACATATGGTTTGAAAAACCCTGTGACAGCTGAAAAGCCACTACACTCATTGCAAAGCATCAATTACCCAAGAACATTGGGCATTTAGTTAACTTATTAAGAGCTTTAGCATCTGCTTGGGCTGCACATTTCTGTGAGTCAAAAGGCTCCTAAACATTCTGAACCAAATGAATCAATAAACTCTTGTCTGTGCTTGAGACTCCTACAGACGTGCAAGATCTTTCTTCCTCATGGCTCAGCTCTCCCTGCCCTGATCCATGGGATGATGCCTACGGATGCTACGCTCTCTACAAGTCAGCTTTTTGACCCTGAAGACTGCTAATAAACTATTACAGCTGGCAAAGAGGCTCTCAGCTCTCAGAAATGAACTCTGAGAGTGTTTTGATGCACTTGGGCAGCCAGTGTTCAGGCCTGTGGGTCTTCTGGGTGTAGTTAGGGCAAACAGCATCTTTATTTGTGTCACTGAGAATCTGAGAGCATCAGATTAGTAAAGCCTGTGTAGCCTGCCCTCCCCTGCACTTAAAAACTTTTAAGTTAACTTGCAAGTGACTTAGAAACTCTAAAAACACAGCAGCTGTTACTCCTCTTAAACAGCTCCTCAGTCATCAGAGCCACCATCACTCCAACAGCTTCTCCAGTCCGGTGTTACCAAGACTAATAAACACAGTCAAGTCTAACACTACAAGTTCTACGGGCTCGAAGAAATAATGACATTCATGAATTTAGCAAACGAGACAGAAGTTATGAATTTAATGATCTCGGAGCCAGTCTTGAGTTATGCAAAACACACTGAGTTAGGTATTCACAAAACTGCTCCAGTGTAATTGTCGGCACGTGGATTGTTTGCAAACAGCTTGCACAAACTACTTAGTGTTAATCATTTGTTCCGTGACATAGTTAGTCATGCACTATTTCTGCTCCTTGAGTGGGTGATTGTATCATCCTGAAGGAGAGGGTAAGAACCAGAGAAAATGAGGCGCACCCCAGGAGTTTAACACGGATAAGCGCCTCCAACAAAATACGGGAGCGTCACGTCTCACTAATCTCTGCAAGATGCTTGCGTCTCTCCATCCCCATGCAAATAATCCATGATGACTCTGCAGAGTCTGGTGAACCAAAGCCTGGGGACAAGGAATTCGCAGTGACTATTTCTGGCACCGCGATTCTTTTTAACACTCCAAACAAGGGGGAGTGTTGCAGAGGAGTATCTAATTCCCCCAGACAACCTGAGAGGAAGGGATGACAGATCACCACTCCTAAGAGTTTGGCAAGAGCTTGCAAACTGCTGTCGCTCTCTCTGCAGGAAACAGTACTGCTTCAGGGAGAGAGAACCTCCAGCAAAAACTACCACAAAAAGAAAGTATGTTCCCTGAAGACACAGGAATGTCGGGATTTTATTTCTTTCCACATTTCAGCTTTCATTGTTTATATGATGTTAGCACTTGAGTGCAAGTCTTGGTCAGCCTAAGATACAGAATCGTAGAATGGTTTGGATTGGAAGTCCCAAGGACAGGGACTTCTCCCACTAGATCAGCTTGCTACAAGCCCTGTCCAGCCTGTCCTTAAACACTTGGGGATGGGGAATGTACTACAGTTATTACAGCAATGTGCAGAATTACACATTTCAGTCACCTGGGATGGAACTAAAGAAAGTGAAAAACTATAACCTGAATTGATTTTTATTGCAATAAAGCTTTGATACCCCAGAAGTGCTCTGTGAGGTGTGTGGCAAACTGGAGTGAAACAGACAGCCAGCAGTGAGAATAAAAGCAACAAAGGGAGACTCAAGAAACAAGGATCTGCTGTTAAAGGATGCCACAGCACCACAAAACATTTTCAGTGGCAGCCACATCAGTGTCACACTGGGCAGTCATTGTTTATAGACAGGCAACATGTCATGGGTAATTCCCTGGCAACTTTTAATCTTCCAGAGGAAACTTCTGACAAAGCACAGGAATACATCTGGACTTCATGCCTGGACTGGTAGACCAGCGGCTATTCCAGTACTCAGTCCAGTGCATTTTCCTGTGATTTTAACTGTATTGAAGAGGAATGAATTTCCTATTTGAGTCCCCTGTTCAGTGGTCGGACTGCAGACTCATTTCTCCTCATCTTACTGACAATAATAAGCCATTTTGCTGCTTATTATTCTCCAATAAAATTGTAATAATTTTGTATGACTCTCGGAAGACATGCATTTGCTTCACAGTGCTGGCATAATATGGATCCACAAAAAGATGGATTGTCTGAATTATTCTCGATCATAGTTAGTGAATTGCTTTCTATAGGATTTTAGGCAAAGTGGGAACTCTCTGGTGAAAATAAGTCAATTTCAGGTAAAATTAAAGGTTAGAGTTGACAGAAGTCCAAAGTTTGCTTATGAATATATTTTTACTATCAGAGCAACAAACCACAGATCCTATTGGACTAGTTTCTCATTCAAAGCAAAACAATGCCACACTTAAATGAAGTCTGAATGCTTTTTTTTAAAAATCATGCCAATTGCATCAGAAACAGCATGCAGACACTCCTACAACTGAAAATATTCACTTCAGCTGTTTTTGTTCTCCTCAACAAGAACATTTTCCCCTCTTCATGAACACTTCAGTAATCAAATTATACTAGGACAAATGCTTATAGAAAACGCACAGCAAAACCAAACACTTGAAGTATTTGCAAGTTCCAGATTCCATGTATATCACCAATTCCTGTATTTATTGGACTGGGGGAAAAAAAATCATGGGCTTAGTTAGACAACCAAAACTGTATCTCAAACTGGTCCTTACTCAAAGCCAGTGAAGTAAAAGGAAGTACTCCCATAGATGTTTTGTAAGGCTCTGGGATACTGCCATTCCTTTGTTCTGGCTTGTTCCAGAAATTTCAGGTGGTTTTCAGGCAGAGAAATAAAATGTCTGTGATTATCAGATGTATTATTCACTGTGAATTCTCACTTCATTTTCCTCTTAAAGTACAGTTCTGGGCAGGAATACAAGGGCAGTATGAGCTGGTCAACAAGCTCCTATTCCCTGTCAAACAGAGCATCTTTCTTCTGCTAATCATGTGGCACTGCTGCATCCCACCATTGGTCTAAATTTGCCACTTATAAACCTGTAAGGGTTGTGAACACCCCAGGAGGACATTGTAGCACAGCTCACTTCCACATAAGTGCATGTTACATATTTATATGCACTGTCAAAATGGTGGGAAGATACAAAACTGTGTTTCACTGGAATCCAGCAGGCTGAGCTATTTATAAATAAGTGCCTTATTTTTGGTGCTCTTCAGTGCAGATGAACAGTGAGTGATGAGCAATTTATGTTGCTGATCATTTGTATCACAATAGAGCCTTGCAGTCTTTTCCTGCAGTTCATAGACTCTGTAAGTTCAGGATCTGTAGTATCCAACAGTGGAAGACAGGACCTCAGAACAAAGACCAGTGGGCAAGATAAAGAAAGGATGAAATGAGCATGACACACTGAAAATGGAAGGTAGATAGATAACAGAGCATCTGAAAAAATATTTGAGCATTCCTGGGGATTCTGGGCATCAATATCCAAAACAGACCCATCACCCATCTATCTCTCAAAAAATAAATTCTCATTGTGAAGGAACCCTTTCCCAAGAGTACTCCACATGAAGGGATTTTCAGTTTAGACAACAGAAGAAAACATTAAACAAAACATGGCTTAATGAACATGAAATAAAAGTCTTTAGAAGGATGACATGCTTGGAAGAAATCTTAGAGGTATAACTGAAGTGAAAAAGGAGGTTTTAATTAACAAGCTTGTAAGCACCCTGTACTCTGTAAATAATTCATGTATATAAAAAGACGATCATAAGGATGACTGAATAATCATCATTTTGGCTTCCCTGTGTTGACTGCTGATGTAAGATTCCTAATCAGATGCCACAGGAGTATTGTTAACCATACCAGCTACCCAGGATATTTCTGTACTGATACATTGTGATAGGAACTTTTATATAAATTATTAATAGGTGTTTTTTCTCTCCCCATTATCTCTGAGGAAGAAACACTTATGCCATGTTTTACCATTTCCCTGGTCATGAACTCTGCAGCAGACACTTTCACAGACCACAGAATAATTTGGGTTGGGAGTGATCTTGAACACCATTCCATTCCAATCCTCTGCCATGGGCAGGGACACCTTCCACTAGACCAGGTTGCTCAGAGCTCCATCCAACCTGGCCTTCAACACTTCTAGAGACAGAAGATGAAACATCTGAAACTGTCATGCCTTGACACTTAAACAAAAAATAGCAATGCTTTCTGCTGTAACTATTTACCTGTGTTTGCCTCAAGGCTGTCAGTGGGTATCTATTTGTTGCCTCTGTAGTTCATCACCTATCACACACAAAACTTAAGCAGAAGAAACCCAGGCACATAAACCTTCCATCTTGTTGCCATCTAAGGCAGGGGTAAAATAAGCTCTATAGTATTAGCACACTAAAACAATGTAAATCACAGCTAAAACACTTTCAGTATATTCTCAAAGGAGGGCAGCTCCAAATAGAGGTCAGATCTGGTTTTCTCTCTTTCGATACTTACACTGAGTACAGGAAATTCTTAAAAACAACTGCTGTCTTACAGAAAGCAGTTACATATGAGTGAGCCTTACACACTCAGAAAGTGATAAATAATTATGCATTTACCTAAAATAGCACTGGAAAATTACCAAATTGTGAACTTAATAATACCAACTTTTCACCTGATTTGCAAGATAAAAAGATCTTTTTAAGCCAGTTTGAGTGAGTATGCCATTAAAATTAGTGTAATGCAACTGGTTTATCAGTAGCATCATTGAGAGAGGCTGGTGCATAATTCAGCTGCTCTTTCTTGTTATTATTTGCTATGTCTAATAGCTCCTTCTTTTCAAAAAATGCAAAACTTCATTTTAAAATCTCAGTTAATGCTTGAAGATCTGTCTTGTCTTTTGACTCTGTCTCAAGTTAGAAAGTCTTGTAAAATGTCGTATAGACAGCATGGGCAATAATTTCCTTCACAGTCTTAAAGAAGCTGGAAGTGGGATAGCATGCCTTCAGGGAAATACTAAGAGTATAAAATATGCCTGTGCAGCACATTCAGAGATTTTTATAATCCACTTCAAATACTTTCCACATTGTAAAACAGGCTTCGGAAATGATCATCATAGATGAAAGCGAGTGAAAAAAGAGTAATAAAAATACCGTAGAAAGAAGAGGAAAAAATGGTGGCTGCTTCTTCTGAGCTCCCCAATGTTTGATTTTTCCTGTATAATAATAAGAACTGAATGATCACAGTAATTTCCCCATTTTCTGTGGTTCAGTGTCAGCTGAGGGTGCACCTGTCCCCACCTGTGCCCTCCTCCTCCACCCCCCCATCTGCAGCCTGCAGGCACCCAGGATGAAACATTTCAGATAGAAGTTAATTATCCAGCACTAAACTGCACACCAGACCTTTCCAAACTGCTGCCAACTGGAAACCTTCCCATCAGCTTCTGAGGGCTCTCCCAGCTCACCATTCTTGCAGCAGGGAGGATCTGAGAGGTTCAGCACCATCTCCCTGCTCACTGACAAGGCACTCAGAGCTCGCAGAGGCACAGGATGGCAGCCTGGCATGAGGGGTGGCACCTGCTTTCTGCTTGTACCTTGCTCCAGGCATGCAAGATGCTCATCAGTGCCTGCATGGACCCACACTGCAGGGAAATGACACACAGAGCTCAGGTCTGAGGGGTGAACATCAAGCCTGAACAGAGAGATTCTCTGGAACCCTGTCTGCAGCCCAATCCAAGTCTCAAGGCCAACTGCACACAAACTTTTGGTTGCAATGCCCCACAAGTGCAGCATGTAATGTTACAATGGCTGTGGTATGCCTGTCTCAGTTCTTCATGAAGAATATTACCAAGAGCAGTGTTATCAGCTTGCTGTGACAGCTGCGAAGCACTTGGGGCCAAGCTATGAACTTCTGAGTCACATTGATGAGGAGCCCCTTGAACAAGCAGCTTTGCTCGAGTGTGACTCCCTTAATAAATGAGTCATCCATCAGCGCTGCCTACTCAAGCTTAAATCCTTCTCCCAGTTCTCCTGCTACTTCCACCATCTGCACATCCTTTCCCTGTGGTGGTGAGAACCAATTTGGCTGACTGACAGGGTTTTGGGGAAAATGTGGAGTCTTTCAGGGCCAGAGCAGAAGTAAAGTACAGTCACTAATGTCCAAAGCTCCAATCATTAAGTCCCTGTCCCTGAACCTGCTCCCATTTATTAGGAAATCCTTGTTGGGTACCTACTGGTATGATGCTGCATGCATCCCAGTAACCTGGTGCTCTGAAATCCTAACCAGTCTGACCCTTTGTCCCAAACTATCATGAGGGACTCTCAGCATGAAGTTTGCAAAAAAGGCTTCCATTAATAAAATCCAAATACACCAAGGCCTCACACCCTTTGCAAGACATCCCTCTGGCAACAGCAATAAACCATTATCTACATTTGATATTAATTCCTGTTCCCATCACTGCATCCTAGATGCTGGCTTAATCAGTTTCCTGAGAAATCTGCAGGAAAGACAATGCATTTTGGGGGGGCGGGGGTGGGGGGGGAATGCTTTTTTGGGCAAGCATTACTCACTGGAAGTAACTATTCTTAGCCAGGGATCAAGACAGCCCTGTGAATTCAACTCTGATTTGGGCAAGCCATTCTTCTCTGTGCTTGGTGATTCCAGCTCTTTGTCCAGTGCTTTCCTACAAAATTCAGTTCCTTGTTTTTTGCTGCTAGAACCACAAAAAGTAAAGACATAGGGAAGGGCACCTCTTCTTTCTCTTCTCAGTTCAGCTTATTTTCTCCTTCTCTTCCCCTGTGTCACTGACATGTGACGTTTCCAGTTTTCTTGCTTCCTTTTCTTGTTCTCTTCCTCCTCTTTTCTCTGGGTGCTTTCAGCTCTTCAGAACAAACTCTGCAATGCACAGCTATTTGTATTGCAGTGAGACCTGATGCACTCTCATTTCATCAAATTGAGAAGACAACCCTTCCACTCTTTAAAAGCCCTTCAGTGAGACCTACAGAAACATGGGTTTATAGTCTGAGTCTTTGTTGGAAGGTAAATTTAGGTTTTTTTAAAAGAAACTGCTTTTTCCAGTTTTTTGCTGATTATAATAAATATGTAAATTCCAGACGTGTTATGCCTGGTTTTCTTCCACATTTAAAAATTGATTGGGAATCCAGAGAGGAAAATAATACAACACAATATAAACACTTTATTTGAAACTGTAGTTTAAAACTGTAGCTAGATCCAGCACAGTCTTAAGCCCTAAAACTATGTATTTTCAATATTTCAGGGGTTTAAATAGTAAACAATTTATTAAATATACCCTAAATGAGAACTTTCTAAGGTAGTGTGTGAATTTAATCACAATAAATAAATTGAGTAACACATCACATCACAAGATCTTTTATTGATTTCTAGTTTCTGGAGCTCTACTTCCACTGGCTTTCATGAACAAATTCTTGGGGGAAATTATATTAAATACTCCAACTTACTTTTCTTTGTTAACAATCTGTTCAGTACGGTAACTTATGTACTCATATAGAATCTGACAACAGGTTGTCTTTAAATTTGTCTATTCTAGGCAAAATTATAATTTTTACTTAGTGGATCAAGCCAAGTATTCTTTGATGTTTCTTCTGATGATGCCTGTCCTTCAGCAAAATAATAATCAATGATTTAACGCTGTCATAATTTAGTCATTCATCACTGATAGGAGTTTGTGCAGTGCATTATGAAAGACCTAGCACCAAGAAAGACATTGTTTTGTGAACACCCAGAATAGGAAAAAAGAACCAAACTCAAAATAAACATCATGTATGGCACTGAATTTGATGTTAACTCAGCTTTTCTGCATCAAAGAATCAGCATGAGATAAGGAATGAGAAAATCTTGTTACTGGGCAGCTCTGAATGAGTGCTATCCCAGCAGACTTCAGGCTCTTTCTGTCTCCAAAGGCTTTAGAATTAAGAAACCTGAGGAGAACTGAAGTTAAACATTCTCACCACTTCCTTGCATTCTGAAAAGGGATTTTTCTACAGGTTTGATTAATTGGATCTTCCTTAAACCTTTAACTCCAATAAAGAGACTAGTTTGGGTTTTTTCTCCCTTTCTTTGTTCCATGCAAAGATTTTTGATAGAGGAAATATCACTGGGGTCTCTGGCTGAAAGAGAAGCAACTGGGCATTTGTTTGCACATCCTCTCAATTTCTGCCCTTGATTCCTCTCAAGACCCCTCTCACAAACCCTCCTGAAGTACACAAAAGGCAAGTGCCACACACTATTTACTCAGTGTCAGGTCAAGAGGGTTGCTGGCCATAGGGAAAAACTGAACACATATTCCTCATCTACACAGAAACTAGCACAAGCTCCCAATATCTGGACTAAGACAGATTTGCTGTGGCAGTATGAATGACCAGAGCCTGCAGCCAAATGTGTGTGTTGCATTCTCTCCCTGGAAAAAGGAATTATTAAAACTTTCTCCAAAATCAAACCCACTTTTCTGCAAAAATGAAATTCTGTCTCTGAGAAGGAAAGAAAAAAGTGTCTCTGGGCATTTAGTTGGGCAGAAGCTTTCCCACATCTTTGTCCCGTTGCTGTAATTTCTGCCTGCCCTCACTGGTGCAATGCATAGTCTGTGTCTTGCAGGTCAGTATGACTTCTGAGGACACTGTATTCACAGTGGTACTCCTGTCTGTTTCCAAAAAGACCTGTAATTCCTCACCCAGGCTGGTCTGATATATCTATAAATTAGGAAGCTGTTAAAAAAACTCACTTAATTCCTTTAAAAACAAAAAATTAAATATTACAGGCAGTTTCTTTTGACAGCATCTCTTCTGAGGATGAGCTTGCTTTTCACTGGAAAATTCAGTTTAATCTGGAACTTTGATTTGGTTTATTTATTCTTTTGGCCCCTTCTGAAGTCATAGCAGTAATCAGCAGCACTGCAGTTTCAGTTCCTTTAAGAAACTAGGTAAAGCACAGACTGGCAGGGACCGATGATTTGCAATTACTTTATTCAGTTTAGTTATTCTGAGAAGATTCCTTTTCATGTTAACAGACATCAGAGGTTCTGATTTATCTGAAACCCACTAAAAATACTCCTTTGAATTCAGAGAACACTGCTGCGAACATGACCTCCCCTGTGTTTCTGATACTATCACCAACAAAATGGATATTATGGGCTATCCTTCCCAGACTCAGCTCTGAGCTGTACTACTAGAAGCAATATCACTGTATTTATTTATGCTTCATGTTCCCTGGATCTTTTCCCTGTTCCATCCATGGGAAAATTAATGACATTGGCTATCTTGGAAACAAAAGATAAAGTGCTTCTCTTGATACAAACATACATAAGGTGACAAGCCTTGCCTCAGTGGCATCAGTGCTTGTGAAGATGCTTTCTCCAAAATAATGAGCTGTCAAAGCTTCACTGCAATTTGCATTTGTGTTAGTAGTGAAGAAATCCAATGCCATTTTTTTCCCTTGCTGAATGACAGTGTTAAATTGTTACTTTTGCTCACTGAGTGTGAAAATGAAATGAAGCGTCATTTCAGTGAGTGTGAAATGACAGTAAAGTGGGAAAAGGAAACAGCATTTTTTCAGGTCACAAAAGCACTTGGATATACTGTAAGTGTACATTAACAATTAAATCACAGATATAAAATGAAAAAAGTGTGTCACATTTTACTCTGTGTAGCCTCCCTTGAAACCAACACACTCCTGAACCTCTAGAATAAGCTGTTGCTTTGTGGGAGAATGAGTGTAGTAGCACACCTTGTGGTGGCTGTTGCCTTGTGATCATTCATGGCATGTGGAAAGACTTTGCTCTCTTTTTTTATCCTCAGGGCGGTAGAATTTAATGAGAAATTGATTTTTAAATATGTGTGAGCAACCACAGAACTTTTGAAAACACTGTCTAGGTATCTTATGTGACTGTAGCTGCCCGTCTGTAGTGCTTCATATTTCCTCTGATGTTACACGTCTGAATTATTACTGTCATCAAACACCACAGAGACAAGAGGCAGTATTGTTGCAATGTATTTAATTTCTGGATCTTTACCTTCCCTTTCATTCTATTGCTTTTTTCCATGTTAGAGGAGATTTGATCCAAGATCAACATGCTTTTCAATTACAGTGAACATTTGCCTGTTATAAACCTCTGCATGAAATAATGACATTAAGAATCAGCAGCAGTACAAGACATTGCATGTGTATGCTCCCGTCCTGTTGCAGTGTGGAAAATGAGACTTTGCTAGACATTACTACCTTAAGATCACCCTAATAAAAGATTTCAATATTAAGGAGAAGCAGTATGACACAGCATCTAGTAAATACTGTGTTTGTTATGCTTGCCATGGTCTTCACATGAACACAGTACAAAATGTTCTCCAAGGGCAAAACAAGTTTTGGGTATGCTCCTATACCTGTGTGGAAGGAAGATACCTGCAGGCACTCCTAAGGGCATGCTGCTGTGATTTTGTGGGAGGGAAGATGCTCTGTCCAAGCATCAGCAGGAGGGGTGACCCCAGGGGTGCCAAGTCAGAAGCAGGATTAGCAATCAGTCTTCTTTTCTTCTCTGGATATCTGCATGTTGGGCCTATCAGTGAAATCTGCCCCGTCTATAACGATGTCATGTACAACTGCCTCCTCCAAGATTGCCAGTCAGTAGAAAAAGGCAATCTGCAGCTCCAGGTCTACAGAGACAGGAAGGTGACAGGTCTGTGGCATGTTCATTTCATGTCAGTGCTGGTATGGGACTGTGAGCAACACAAAATCCCTGCCTGCAACAGAGATTGCCAAGAACTCCAGGGACTCCTGGGTCCAATATGCTCTTGGAAATCCTGTAACTCTAGAAGTATGCAGAGCAAGGCTGCTGTAGCACTGCCTCCAGCATTAGCCTAAAAATGGTATGTAGTAAGTGAAAATATGAAAAAAAAACAGTGTTCAGAAAGATGTCAGCCCTTCCAAGACAACCTTGATAGACCAACACACTTGAATACAAGTGCCGGCTGGCCTTTGAGTAAGTCTGAGTTGTTTTTTTTAAATCCACAGATCCTTGAAAAGTAATTTTTTTAAAACTCAGCCCAAAGGAAAAACGGAGTCTGTTCAGCACAGGTGCAGTGCCAGGCATTGGTTTCACTGTCACTGAAGACAATGCCAGTTAAAGGCTGCTTAAGAACAAAGTCCTGATTTGGACTGATCCTTTGGGCTCCACACTGAGAACAATCTGAAAGTTAAGCAGGAGCTTTCAAGTCTGTAGAAAGCAGCAATGAAATATAACCCTGTGCTGCATGTGTTGAACACATCTTGTGAACTCAGGCAGCTTTGGGTGACCTTAGACCTTTCTCTGAGATGGAAGATAAAATAATGCTAACAGCCAGAGCAAATCCTGGGTTCAGGATTTGGCCCTCAGGGAGCTCTGGCTGTTGCCTCCAGCACCATTGTGACTGCAGCTGCAAGGTTGGTAGATGTAACAGCAAACTTGGATGCTACTGGCACCATCAACAGCAGAATTCAGCAGCACTGATTACCCCTGAGTTTCGGCTTAAACCTAGAGAGATCTGAGTTACATGGGTTTTGCTGAGGTAGAGAAGCCTAGCTGAATTAGAGGGCTACAAAAGAGCTGGAGAGGGGATTTTGACAAGGACACAGAGTGACAGGAGGAGGTGCAGAAGCTTCAAAATACCAGAGGGCAGGGCTGGATGGGATATTAGGAGGAAATCCTTGACTGTGAGGGTGATGAAGCCCTGGCACAGGTTGCCCAGAGAGGCTGTGGCTGCCCCATCCCTGGAGATGCTCAAGGCCATGCTGGATGAGGCTTGGAGCAGCCTGGTCTGGTAGGTGTGGAAGTGGGTGGAATGAGATCGTCTTTAAAGTCCCTTCTGACTCCAACCATTCTGTGATTCAGACCAGGATACAGCAGTCACATCTTCAGTTATAGACTAGGAACTGCCTAATGCAGACTTTTTCTTCCTTTTCTGCCTCAATTCAAACACACAAAAACTGAAAAAAAACCCAAACCCATAGAAATTAGATCCAGGCTGTGGTCTGTATTTGTTTTTGCAAAGCAAATTCACTTGGCAATGTGTTTTCTAATTATATTTTGAAAGCAAAGTTGAGCTACCTCTTTTTACATCAAACAGCTATTTATCCTGTACTTAAAAGGCAGCTGTATCATTTTACTTATGACTTTCCTTGCACAGGCTTTACAGAATAGAGCATTTTCTTTCAGCTCTTTTACCTGGAGATGATTCCTGACATCAAATGCAGTTTCAAAATACTGTATCTATCACCCTCCTCCACAGTGTGTAACACTAAGTTACATGTCTTTGTATAATAGAAAGTTTAGCTCCTGATGCTACTTCTGCTTGTGCCTAAGAGTTCTGTCACACACAAAGAATTCCATTTATACTATTTGTGCTACAAAATCAAGCAAACAGGATGGGCAGCAGTTTCCACTACTTTAGTTAGGCAACTCGAATTGGCAAAAATCTGATCTAGTACCAACGCATGAACTACAAGTGAAACTGAACTACAGAAAATCCTGGCGCTACAGCTCAGCTCGATGCAAAGTCAAGTTACACTGAGCAACTTCCCTGAGAAGTGTCACCTGGTGCCCAACCTGCAGTGGCCGTACACAGACCGCAGCATTAAGACCCAAAACAAACACTCTGAAAGCCGTTTGGGTTTTTTTCCGTTTGCCTTTTTTTTTTTCTTTCCCCCTTAACAACATTTCCTTGATATGCAAAGCATATCCTGGACCCCCTTCTGCTCTCGGCTCTGCAACTAATCGCAGTGTATGGCTTCGGGCTAACAACTTCGATTGTGCCACCGAGCTCTTGCCTGCCTTTCCACGGAGAGGATGTTTCTCCCCGGACACCCCAGGGCTAAAGCGGAACAGGGCGCTAAAGGAGGGAGGGACCGAAAACCGATGCCGCCGGCCCCGGGGTTGGAGCGCTTCTCCCTCGGTCAGAATCCTCCTGCCGAGACCCCTGCCCGGCTCCGACGCCCTTCCCTTGCCCCCCGCTTTCTCCCCGTGTCCCCAGCGCCTTACCAGGCTCCGCCGGGGGAACTCGCCCAGCACGATGCTGACCACCGGGATGCGCAGCGCGGCCGAGATGAAGTCCAGCTCCAGCATCTCCCCACGGCTCTGCGGGAAGGCGAGGATGGCTGAGACCCCCTGCACCACCACGGTGTGGCAGAGACTCTGCAGGAAGGAGACGGGGTCGTTGCTCCAGGAGGCGCTGGCTGAAGAGAAGGGGAAGAGGGGCAGGTCTCCCAGCCCCGCCTCGATCGCCATCACCACCTCCAGGGACAGGTTGTAGGGCAGCAGCCCGGGCACACCGTTCAGGTTGGCCACGGCCAGCAGCAGCGCGTCCCGCGGCGAGGGGGGCGCCCGCCGCTGTCCCCCGCCGCCGCCCCCCGCCCGCCGGCCCCGCGGCCCCTCGGGGCGCCCGCCCGAAGCCTCCCCGGGCCAGGCGGCGGCGGCGGGGGCGGCCCGGGGCTGCAGGTGGGTGGCCCCCACTCGCACCGTGTGCCCGATGCGCCGCAGGATCTGGCAGGGCTGCGGGTGGGACGCGGAGCCGGGCACCGCCGCCAGCACCAGGGCGCAGGGCGGCAGCAGGAGCAGGCACGCCCGGCCCAGGACCCCGCGCACCCCCGGCCGACACATGGCCGGGAGCCCCCCGCCGCCGCCGCCGCCTCCTCCCCCGGCCCCGCCGCCCGCATCAAGCGCCCCGCGGGCGGGCAACAGCGGCATCAGCCGCGGCGGGCGAGCCCCGCGCAGAGCCGCCCCCGCCGCCGCCCATGGGGCCGCCGCCGCCTCGCCCCCGCCCCGGGGCTGCGGGGAGGCTCAGCCCCCGGACCGCCCCCCTCGGTTCCGCGGGGCCGGGAGGCACCCGACCCCCGCCCGGCTACCCCGCCGGGAGCGGGATGCTGCCGTGCCCGGCTCCCCCCGCCCGCCGCTCCTCCGCAGCCCGGGCGGGCTCTGCGCCGCTCAGTTCCGCGCTCCCCGCTCCGAGTCCCCCGGCGCGCCCCTGCCCGGCTCCCTGCGCTGCTCCGCGCTCCCGGCTCCCCTCCCCGCCTCGCAGCGTCTCCGCCCCGTAATCCCGGCCCGGTTCCCTGCGCCAGCCCCCTGCCCTTGTCCCCCCGCAGCCCTCGGAGCGCTCCCCGCCGGCTCCGGAGCCGGGCAAAGTTGCCGGTGCGGCTGCGGGCGGTCGCTGGGCTGCGCTGCGCTCCCGCCGGGAGGGACGGCGAGCGCCGGCCCCGCTCGGCTCCTCCCCGGGCCGCCCAGGGGAGGAAGGGGCTTGGGGGGCCGCCCCTTTGCACCCCCGGGGGAGCGTCCCGGGACGGCCCTTACGGAGCCCTTGGTGGTGCCGCGGGGCGCCCCCCTCACCCCGCCCGAGCGGAGGAAGTTTTCCGTGTCCCAAGGGCTGCCAACCGAAGGTGGGGCTTCGGTTCCCCCTCGCATGGAGGGGGAGCTGTGTTTGCCGCTGCCGCTTGTTGTGGAAAGCAGCGCTGGCAGTGCTCGGTGCCTTCCCGTGCGCTGCTGCTTCAAACGGAACCGAGTTCCGACACGTGGGACCCGAGATCCTGATTCCGCAAACCCGGGGCACTGCCTAACATAGCTTTTGGGACAGAACACCCTTGTCCTAAGGAAAAACAGGACAGAGCTGAGATGGACGTTTGTGTGCGTGTCTGAAAGGATCAGGGGAAATCCCCGTCCTTGTCTTAGTTCTGGTAAATGTGTTTAATCCTGGGCTATCGGAGCCGTGCAGACCCCGGGTCTGAGACTCCAATACTGTGCGTGGGGCATTACACGTTCCACTCCTGTGGAGATCGCAGGGATCTTAGAGGAATCCCTCTCCTCAGCCACGCGGAGGAAATCATCTGACGGGTCTCCTCGGCAGCGAGGCGGAGGCTGCCAGCTTTAATACACCTGGGTGTATTTTCTGCCCGTGGGACTCCTGTCTTCTTTCCCTGTTTGAGTCTTAGGTGCAGTGCATGTCCTGCATGGGAGGATGGTTTGAGACATTCACTCTTGGAGTGTTTAGAGGTTTTTTTGCACCTCCTCCAGCAGTTTACCCTGACCCAGTGTTTAAACTTAAGACCTTCTATGAATATTAACTTTCTTTCCCCTTTCTTTGAGGTTTATCTTATAAAATAATAGAATCACAGAATGGTTGGGGTTGTAAAGGACCTTTAAAGGCCATCTACTCAAACACTCCTGGCATAAGTGGAACATGTTCAAGTAGATGGGGTTGCTCAAAGCCCCATTCAGCCTGACCTTGACTGTTCGCAGGGATGGGGCAGTCACCACATCTCTGGACAACCTCTGAAAATGTTCTACTACCCTTGCTGAAAAAACTCTGTTGTCCCCCCTTCTGGGGGGACCAAAACCAATGGTTTTTCTTCCATTGGTATACACAAAATCTGCATAGAAATAAATACTTCCCACCATGCTGCATGAAAGAGGAGGTCACTGCCTCCCAATAGGTCTGAACTGTGTGTTTTCTGATTTAAATTCATCTTTCTTGAGCAGGGGTCACAGAGGTGTACAAAGTCTTCAAAGCAAGGTCTTACCCAGGTCTTGGGCAGTCGTGCTGCTGTTTCTCTAAGTCCTTATCCCCAGCACACTGACAACACACCTGCCTGCTGTTACCTTCCCAGCGCCCTGCAAGGCTAGTGCTTCTCTCACACTGCTCTCTCTAAATTGGTACAAGGTTTCAAAATTGGTTCCCAGCATGGAAAAGTACAGAGGAGAGCGTGGTGGTCTGCAGGCCAAGAGTGCACCGTGTTCCACGTGTAGACGTGAGCTGATAGTTTGTCTGAGTTAGCAACAATTTCCTATTTCCCCTTTTCTTTTTCCTTTTTTCTTTTAGCCTTGTAATCACATTTTTATTTCTTGTCTGGTCAGCCTGGCTTCTTCCTGTCGCTTTTTCTCATTTTCTTTGAAGGAATGGGTGGATTGTGTTAACACAGGTGTTCCAAGTCTCCTCTGTTAGAAATAAGGAATTATTGGCTGGGAGAATTGGCTTTGGGTATAGTAAATCTCACACAGTGTGTAGAAAACTTTTCTTTTTTCCTGAGCCACAGGAGTTACCTTTCAGGTAGTGAGAAAGAGATCATTTGAGATTTGTACAGTTCCAGAGGTGTTGTCCTTATCTGCATCTTGCTTGTCAGGTTGGAAAAAAAATAACTGGTAAGCACATAAATTTTCTGTTCTGTAGCTAGATAATTACTAGTGGGAATTATTACTTTTCATGTGGGAATTATTTTTATAAGAAATGGTGACTCTTCTGTGTCCTAAATTGTCATTCATTTAAAGCTTCATTATACGAGCAAATCTTCCTCTGGCTTCTGGGCACAGGTGACACTAATTTAAAAAAGCACATGCTTCAGGAAAGGTAATCAGCCTTATTATTGAAAGAACTCTGAAAATTACACTAGAATCAATTAGAAAAGTGAAATCATTCAGTATATATTTTTTTCTTCTTGTTTGCTTGCCATTTTTCTAGTGAGTTTTTAATTTGTTTAGGTTTTGTTTTGTTTTATTGGGGTTTTTGTTTGCTTGTTTGTTTTTCATTTGTGGATAATTTATGACCAGATTGTGATATGATTTTTTTTTTGTTCATCAGTGCTACTCTGGGTATTATGGCTGCAAAGAATTTGTGCTCTGGATTCAGTTTTGAGCAAGTCATAGCAAGTTGTCACTGTTAGAAACCTGAACTGTACAGAGTGGTCAAACTTTTGTTTGTAATGCTTGTGACTCAAATGGCTCTTCATCTTGAAAGTATCTTTTCAGCTTGATTATTTATAGCAATAAATAAATTATGGATTTGTCTTCTCTGACATTTGTGTTTGTTTTTACTCTTTGCTCAAATATTTCTGCTAATAAAATTCTCTGCAATGTCCCTGATATAAAAAAGTGCTTGAACACAGGCTTTGTTTTTCAGAGGACATTAAGTACTCCTTAAGTAGTGCTCTGTGAGAGGCTGGAATATTTCCAGAAAGTGCCCTGAGAAAGGATATAAATGCCACCAAAGTTTATATATTTGGAAAGTTGTGTCATTATTTTTTCTGCCTTTTTTTTCATAAATATTCATGTGCAAAAAAGCACAATTGTTTTAGTCTAATAAAATACTTGGAGACTGCTATCAGTTGCACTCTACTTTTTAGAAGTACTGCAGTCCCTCTTCCAGGGCTGAATAAAATACAGAATATAATTTTTGACAGAGTTGTTGACTTTTTTCAACTTCATTCTGAGGACTGGCTGCCTTCAACACTCCTCCCTCATTTTCGCCTTCTCACGGTGGTTGCTGTCATAGAAATGTCCATTCTGCTCTTTTTTGTGTGTGTGTGTGTGTTAGTTATTCAACTGAAACAAGACCAGGCAGACCCAGGCAAGTGGATTCACCTCCTCTGAGCTGGTTGTCACCCTGTGTAACCATGAGCAGAGCAGTGCTGGTGGCGTTGATTGCTGGACAACTGTGGCCACAGAATTTATCCCTCCTTGATTTGTGTCTGAGCATCACAGTTAGAGTTGGTGAAAGCCCTTCAGCAACAAAAAATGCAGCAGGGAATTGTGATTAAAATCACCATTCGTATTTCTCTTGCTGCTCTTTCCGCTTGCTTGGCTCACTGTCATTTCTTTGAAGTAGGGTTGGTTTGTTTGCTTTCTGGGCTACAGAACATTTGTCCTGTGTATATCACAGTGACCTTCTACAAAGCATTTATCCTCTGAGCAACTGGGCTTGTTTGGAAATAGGTTATCACAGTCCTTCTGTCTAGCTCTGTGCTCTTCTGCTCCCATTGCTGAGAAAAAACCCCGAGGCCTTGCAGAGTGTGATATTGCTCAAATTCATGCTCATCTCCCTCCTTTTTGGCTGCTCACATCTTCTGAAAGGCCCAAGTCACAAGCTGAGATGCAGGACACCTCTCACTGTCTCTTTAGCCTTGGAGTGGGTGAGAGACTTATTTTGGGTCAGCCTGGGATGATTTCCCCCCCCGCCTCCTGCCATTTTCATAATCATAGTTAGAAAATGAGAGGGAAAAGTAAACTGTTCAAACAAAGTTAAGCCTTTCATTTACTAGGAATGGACTATTTTGTTTCTATTAAGATGCTCCAATTTATCTAAACACAGTTTCCAAGATTTCAAAATGCTATGTTTTTCATTTGCATTGCCACTTGAAGGGAAAAAAATAGTCATCTGGATGTTCCTTACTTTCTGTCCTCTACAGTCTTTCACCAGCCAGGAAAAGTAAATTTGCAAACATTTTCAGATATCTAAAACTGCATTAGGGGTGTTGAGTGTTATGTTTGAAAACCTTCACGTTGCTGTGGTGGATCATCAGTGCACTGGCTGCTCGAGCCTTACTGTGGGATGGATGCTGATCCCTGAAGGAGTCAGAGAGGGGCTGAAGCTTCCTGTGTGCAGCACATGCTGTGCTGTTCTGTGTTATCTTTGCAGATGGAGATCTGCATGGCTGACATCACGAAAGGCTGAGCTGGCTGTGGGGGGAGGTCCTGTGAGGATAAGATGTGAGGAACAGAACAAGGCTGTGTGGCTGAAAATTTGAAGGACAGCACAGACAAAAAGTGAGTTTTGCCTGTGTTTTAAAGTTCTCATACCTGCATTCTCTAATAATCTTCATGAGGTAAGTGCTACCACATATGTGACTGAAGTACTCAACTGTCCACCCTGATCCTGCTGTTTGTAAGATGGAGGAGGGGGTTAAGTTTGGGCTGTCTGTCAGGAGGGTAGAAATTTCACCTAGCTAGGAGGGAGCCCCAAAACAAACCTAATGGAGACAGATGACTGGAGACTTTGCTCTCCCTTCTCTCAGGGAAGGACACCTTCTTGGTAAGCTTTTGTGTAGGATTACTATTAGCCAGGTTAATACAGTATTATGGTTTTTATTAGAGTTCTCTCACAGCTGGTATGTTCATCCATGGCAGTTCTGAATCTGTTATTTCTGTTCTTTCAATAAACTGCATTATTTGTGAATCTGTGATCGTTACTGTTCCTACCCAACGTGACCAGGCTGATGGTGTGGAATTGCTTTTAACCAGAACTGAAGCCCATGCACACCCAGCCCCTCTGATCTGCAAGAGGGTTTATGTTCTGCCAAAATTCATACATTAACACTTAATGCCTGCAAATATCCTTCTGTGGGCAGGCCTGGTGTCAAATCCATACAACTGCTTTGAAGTTAAATGGATTTTCACCAGTGAGGGCTGTGTGCTACTTTACTGCCTTGCAGGAGAGGCTGAGACAGTTCTTGCTACCTGAACAAAACTTCCACTTTGTTTCTTTTGGCAGTATAAATCCAGACAGGCTGATCCTGTCAGAGGGTGCTCAAGAAGTGAGTGAAGAAAACAGGCAGTCAACCACATTGTCCCTGTGGTCCCTTTCAGCTAGAAGAGCTTCAGGGAACCTTGTAACATTGACAGAAAGTGTCACAGAGCTCACCACCCCCTCTAGCTTTGATAGTCTCCTCTCTAAAGCTAATGCTACCATGGAAAGACCTCAATACATTCCAAGTACCCATAAGTAAAACAAAAAAACCCCAAAAACCCCCAAACAAACAAACAAACAAACAAACAAACAAACAAACAAACCCAAACCCAAACCCCTGAATGTCACTAGTACTCAGTCACAGCTTCATTCTGCCACTGGGACTGACTGAAGGTGTCTAAAGGAGACACAGATACTCACAAATACTCTGTGAGCCCTGTTTCCACTGCCAGGATGAGGGAGGAAGTGTTCAGCTGCACGTGACAGCATTGTTCTCTCTGTCAGTGTGAGTGATCCAGTCGATTGTTTCTATTGCTCCCTCTCCGAGGTGGCAGTGTATATTTTTCTAAACAACTAGCTGTAAAATCCTCTTGAGATCTCCACTTGCCACATATTTTGTTCATGCTGTGTGCTTTGAGTTTGACGCTTAGTCAGGTTTTCCTCCTTGCCCTTTTTTTTAACACTCCCTGTTGTTCTCATCTTGGAGATGCATTAATCCCAGGCAGAGGGACAACTGGAAGAGAAACCACTATACTGACTTGGTTGGTTAGTAAATATTTGGCTTAGTACCTTGATTCTCTATGTGAAGTTTCTGTCAGTGCCTTTAGTTATTTTTATTTGTGAATCTATTCCATTCTGTCATATCTTCTGTCTTGTTTATTCATGTGACAGTGATGGAAACAGCTCCAGTGGACATGATTGGTCACAGCACAGTTTGCAGCATCATGGTGGGTGGCACAGAGAGTCTTTAGAAGGTTCTGGTCTTAGGCAGGTGACGATCTGGGAACCAGGAGATGCTTGGATATAAAGGCTCTGTCTTGGGTCTTGAAGTCTTGTGGAACCAACTGTACAGGAAAAGCTGTCTGGATATTCCAGACCTGAAGGTAAAGCAAAGACCAGGCCAGAGCCCTGCCAAAGAAGAACCAGATTTATGCCAGAAAGATGCTATCCCCAATATCCACAGTGAGTTGTTGAAGAAGAAAAGTCATCCCCACTGCTCATTTCCTGAGCTGGCACACCCTGGCCCAGGGCATGGGACTGGTTCCTGGAGTGGTGTCCTCATGTGCTTCTGTCTTTGCTGTGAGCACATCAGTTTTCTACCTGAATTTTTTCAGCAGACAGGCTCACAAAAAAAAAGATTGCTCCCCCAATTTTTGTTCCAGTAAGAGATCCCCTATCATGGCCCTGCTCAGGACATCCCTTATGAAAACAGGATGCCATTCCATGGACTTTTGTAGGATCAGACTGGATTTAATGCAACTTTCCCCATATATTTTACTTCTTTATTTCAAGATGACAGTTTTAGTGCTTGTGAAAATTCAGGGAGGTGGGAAGAGAAAAATAAAAAATCTGTTTGAAGTCAGTGTCAAAATTGTTACCAGCATCGATGTCATTTGAGTAGTGAGGTCAGACAAACACCTCACAGAGCAAACACAGAATTTTGAAAAAAATATCAATACTGCTTTGCTGGCACCATGGTGCCTCTGCATTATATCTCCCCCCTGCTCTGAATTCTGCAGCAAATATAAAATTATTACAGGCTGTGTGCAACCCTTGCACTGCTCTGGTTGGCTTCAAAAGGCCACTTGGTGTAAACACGCAATAAAGATGAATAAAGACTGTTTAACTTTCAGGGGAAGGCTTCAATTTCCACAAGGTTGGGAGGGCACCCCACTGCTGCATCACTCTGGCAGGATCACAGGCTTCTTACTGTTTGTCCTCTTCTGCTCCCTCTGGCTTAGAGGTGGGGCAAACGAGGTGGGGGAATAGTAAGAAATCACAAGGGTTTATCAAAGTTGAATTATAAGAGTGGTGAAAAAAACAGGAAAAGATGGAACAAGCAAGCTAAGGGAAAGGCCACAGCACATATTTAAGAAATAATTTACCCAATTTGTCCAGCTAAACAATTCTGTCAAGTTTACTGAGGGCTGCAAAATTGGCAAATTGCCTCATCTCCTCGGAGAAGCATAGAGGCAATGGGGGCTTAAGCCTTCTGTTTGCTGCTTTAGAAACTGACTTTGTAAACCCTTCCTCATATCAGCTGGGGTGACTTTACCTAAATTACTGGCTTTAATGAGGATTTCTGGTACAAGCAAAAATGGATTTGGGCAGGAGCCAGCTGCATTCTTGGAAGTCTGTGGGCTCGCTCGTGCTTCTGGGCACTGTTTGGAGCTGCACAGCAGAAAATGCAGCTTGCCTGGAGTGCCACCCTGAAAGAAATGTGAGTCCCTGTGAGGATCCAAACCTCGTGCAGAGCTCCCTCCCAGCCTCCCAACAGCAGAAAATACCTCCTTGAATCCAGTGTGTCCATTCTAGCCTCCAGCCAAACGTGGTACCCACACCTGTGGATTGAGTCCTATATTGGTTGTGGTGTTGAGGAGCAGGCTGCTGATCTCTTCAATAATTTGTTTCGTCTGCTGTGGTCTAGATTACAGTTAAATCCCCTTCAAAGGGGTATCAGAAAAACATACATGACGAAGAAAATGTCTGAGAAGGCCAAATAATTCTGAAGTTTGGCAGGATTAGGCTCACATAGGAGATTATGCTGGCAGAAGGAAAATGTCTGTAAAATGCTGACACATGAGATAAAGTACAAGTGAGAATGGCACTCACCCAAGGTTGTGGTTTTAGGAGGAAATAAATGAACTGGATATGTGGCTTTTGTTCCAAGGAGCCTTTAAATAATGTGAGGCTGGATGCTCTCCTGGTAAGGTGGTGCAGAAGCAACCAGACATGTAAATATGACAAATGGTTTTTGTCATACTCCAGAAGCAACCTAAGAACTGAAGAATTTACACAGGCTGCCTGATGAAAACAGAGCTTGATCTTTAGAAAGTCTGTTTTGGAAAACACAAGTCCCCTTTAACAACACATTCACAAAATTTCCAAGCACAAATGCTGGTGTCAAATTATTCCTGTTGTGCAAGTGTGCACTCTCAGAGCAAGCTCAGGTATTTTTAAAGTGGTGCTGGATAGCAGAGGATAGATATATCATGTGAAAAGAAAGAACAGAGACATCTCAGGCTTTATGATGTAATCCTGGGCTTTGAAATTGTGAGAGTGCTTTCCAGCTCTTTTATACACTCTGTGAGTCTTTTATGAGTTTCCATTTCTTGCTCTCACAGAGCTCAGCACTCCTCTGGCCCATCACATGGGTGACCCTGGGAATCAAACACCTCTGAGAAAAAGAGCACCACTTTTGCAGCACCAGAGAATCTTGAATCCAACATCCTCTTGGCAATTTGCTTTAAGCACCTGAGAGCTCTGTGATAAAGAGGAAGGAAATCAAGGTTTTCCTCTCTTGTTTGCAAACCTGGAGAAAAGCTAAATGTCAGTTGTAACTCTTATAGATGGAGATGCTAATGTGTGAATCTCCAGAGAAACCCCCAAAGCATCAGAAATGAAGGCACAGTCATAACATATTGAACTTATGGTTTTGTATGTGTTTATCAGAAGCGTGGGTGTCCCTATCCCTTGACAAAGGGCTGTGGAAAAAAACCTGCATTTTTGCTTTTCATTAAAGGTACTGAATAGGAAGATAAAGCAGTCCCTGCTCATTGCGGGGAGATTGGACCACATGACATTTAAAGGTCCTTTCCAACCCAAACTAATCCATGGTTCTGTAACTATTAAAAAAGGCTCTTCAGTGAGTTCACTCTTTTGTCTTCTGTATTTTAAAAAGTTTTTTATGTGAGAAGTTGGTTGGGTTGATAAGAGCATGGAAAGTTTAGATGCCAGGCCTCCAGAAGAAAGCAGTTTTCCTGGTCATTTCCACAGCTTCTGTAACTGAGCTGAGAGTGAATCTGCTACATGCCTCCAGGAATAAAGAGATTGCAGGCTACTGATGATCCAGTACTCTGGATTAGTTTAGCTGCTTCTCTCACTTGTAGAGAAGCAAAATTATGGTCTGTCCTTGCTGTGTTTTATCCCCAGCTGGCAGCCACAGCCACACAGCTCCTTGCTCACTCCCAGCCCTGTAGGATGGGAAGGAGAGTCAGGGGTGGGAAATCCCCCAACACCTCATGGACTGAGATGAGACCTATTTAATAATTGAAATGACAGTTCCCATCCCTTATGCACCATTTAAGTCACACCTGGTCTCACACTTCCTAATGCACCATTAACTTTCTGATCTTTTGATAGATTTTCTCACAACTTTTTTTTCCTTAGTTTATGGACCATCTCTATAAAAGCCCACTGAGTTTTTTTTTAAAATGCCCAGAATATTTAATTCCCACTCAAATTTATTTAATCTACTGTAATTAAAATATTGCCATTCCAGCCTGAAAATCCAAGAGTAAGGTGCAGAGTTTGTACAGTAAGAGCATAATCAGGGGCTACTTTTTTCTCTTAGTGGCCCCAGTTTGGTGTTATTCCTGTGTAAACTTGTGTTTGTAGCACATTTAATGCTATTTTACACAAAGCAAAGTTCACACTTAGCACACTTATTTCAGATTAGGGGAAGTCTATCGATGGCAAACTGAATGCAACAACTTGTAATTTTCAGGCCGAAAACCAGTCCAAACCACAGTAAATCATGGAAAAAGTGACAAACATCAGGGTTTAAATATAAGCAATATGATGAAATTTTTAGCTTTTCAGGCTAAGACAACACTTTCACAACTCTTATCAGCCACAGCAATGAAATTATACAGCTTTCCAATTATTTTTAAAATCCTCCTTTATGCCCAGAGCAGTGTGCAGTTTTAGCGTGACAATGACATAGGCACAATAAATAAAGCACTGTAAAAACCCCCCAGTACTTTATTACTTCACTTGGTGTAGTTGTTAAATCCTTCTCATCTTCAATAACCCTCAAATCTACCAGTGCCCATTTCTGTGATATTCCCCGAGCACAAAGGTTATGAGTATATAGCTTATTTTGGTTTTAAAATCAAAAACCCCAGGATTTTTGCTGCGGTACAGTGCCAAAAAAAATTAAAGCAGGCAAGGCTAGGCTGCTCCATGTTTTCCAATTTAAGTTGTACCATAGTTGGCATTTAATTTAATTTAAAGTTAATTTAAAAATGTGTGTACCTGCAGAGACACTCACAAAATGCATTCAAAACCCCAGACCTGGGGTTCTCTTGGCCAGGTTGTGACCCAACAGGTGCCAGCATGTGGGAGAAGGCTGATTTTGAGTACTACGTGGGGGATCACAGGAAGAGTTGGAGCATGGACAGCCAACTAGGACCCAGAGTGGGGAAGGTACATGCAAACATCCCGTTAGTGCAGTTCTAAGCCACCTCCATCTCCACAATTATAGAAAAAAAAAATCCAGAAACTTCAAAATATGCCTGCAAAGGGCATTTTAAAACTGCCTGTGGGTCCCAATGTAACCAGCCTTTAATTTCAGAGAAGGAAACATTTCGCACAGTCAGCCCTCCCCATGCACATTTTAGGCTGTTGCTTCTGTCTGAGGCTGCTGTTAGAGCAAGAAATAAAAATTATTTTACTCAGGAAGGAAGCCAACGAGTTGGGATTGTCTCGTGCTGATAACACCAAGGTTTGATCCCTGTGTGGGGGATTCACTGAGGGGTTGACCCCCCTGATCCCTGTGGGTCCCTTCCAACTCAGAACATTCTGTTATTTAGACCTTGCCCTTGGAAGGGTCTAGCAGTCTTTCAGGGCAGGAGAGGTGGTGTGTGGTGATGGATTGTCACCTGCTGAAGGAGCCCCAATTCCATTGCTGCAGCACATCTAGTTTGGCCACAGCTCATTCCTCATGGTATGCTTGGGTAGCTCATTCCTCATCAGTGTGGCTGGGCTCAGGTTCCCAAATGTGGAGTGGCAGAGAAGGGCACTGCCAGGTGCCAGGTCTGGTGATGGGTGCACAGCAGGTGCAGGAGACAATTCTCACCCAGAATCAACCCCATTGAGGCAGACACCGGGATTCCCTGTCCTCCCCAGTTACCCACCAAGTACAGCCAGGTCCTTGAGCAAAATCAATCTCACAGATGGGTTTGTCTTTGCCTGAGGCAGGAATAACCCAGGCTGCTTTCCCCAGCATATTTTTAATGTGTGCTGCAGGGACTTTATCCCTTTCTACCTTACATAAAAGTCTTGACTGGGCAGGAAACCAGAAGAATCCTTTACTCAGTTTTCATAAAAGGATTCAGACTCCCAACGAAGGCCAAATCCTGCTGAATTTTTGCACTGCTTGCCCCCAGCAAATTGACCTCAGTGGGAGCAGGGGTGGAGTGAGGCACCACTCAACAGGAGCAAGCAGTTTGTCAGTGACATTAACAGCTGGCCACCTGGGCATTGGCTCCTAAATTAATGGAAGAAGCATTTTTATAGCTGACAAAGGCTGAAGTGAAAGAAAAATTTTGGAATCTGTTCAGAATGCAGATCATATTTAAGTGATCAGGGTCTCCTACCTCAGACTTTTTCTGCAGGCAGCAGGAAACTCCTTAGGAACATCACTTGGGGAGATATTATTTTAGCTGCTGAATTTCAATATGAATGGGAAAGATGTTCTAGATTCTTAGAGGCATTTTTGCCGTGGAGGAGGCATCTTTAATTGCAAGCAGAATTATTTCCCACATGCACACAAGTTGTTCATGAACTGAACCTGAATAAATATGTAAGGATGACAGCAGAGCTATAATATAGCCACACAGATTAGTTAAATGTCCTAAAGTCCTCAGCTGTTGGGGCTATCTCTTATGGATCTGTAAGCTGGGAGTACACAGCTGCTTGGTTTGGCTAGGAGTCAAAGTAAGGGAGAAGACAAATGCAGGAATTTACCCACTAAAGAAATAATAATTAAAAACGGAGTATCTGATGTGACTTGGATAAAATATCTGTCTAATGAGGAATCATAAGTATTTTAGGGTGGAGAAAAGTGAACGCAGGAAATCCAACATTCAACAGCCTCAAGACAAATTGACATGATCTGAGTCTACCAAAAATAACAGGTGGTTTTTGCAGCTAGTATTTTGAGAAAACATTTGTTTTGTTTTGTTTTGTTTTTTTAACTAGGCTACTGGTTTGTTTACAAGCGTGGATTCAGTTGTGTGTAACAGAGTTCTTGTACTCCAACCGAGTGAATTATGTGTATTTTGTCCCCTGAAATTACTTACAAATGTAAGTTTATTTGTCTTGGGTTTGCTTTGCTCTGTAGATATCCTACCAAATTAAGAAGAAAAAATTCCATACGGGCACTAGACTTCTTTGAATACATTTTTAAAAAGTATTTCATCAGTTCAGATGTGATCAGACCCCAAACAATATTGATTAGTCGGAAACTGCACAATTGCGTCCTGTGTTCTGAGAGTGGAAAGAAGAAGCTAACATTCCCTTAGTCTCCCTGCTAAATCCCCCCTGGTTAATTAAATGAATAAGTTCTAACTCACATCCGTGTCTTCCAATCATAGTTTTGCAATTAATAGAATAAGAACGTTGTCCTGAGCCCTGTGTGCCTGATGAAACCTACCACGAATTTGAATTCCGTCCAGCAGCTACTTACAAGAAGCTCCTTTTGATAGATCTTCAAGCTGAGACTGCATCTTACAAATTTTTTTTGGGCAACAACAAATATTCCAGAAAGAAACATAAGCTGATTGCAGAAAATAAAAGAAACAAGATTCACTAAGGCTGCCATGAGTTAGTCACTGATGACTAATAATAATTTAAAACCCTCAGAATTATTTGTCTGGGTGTGCTGTCCCTGCCTTGGTAACAACCAACAGCTGATAGGGAGCACTGCAAGTTTGTCAAAGAGCTAAACCTGTGTGCAGGAAGAAGTTGAATCTCTTTAGCCTAATATAGGAGTTGTTAGTTAGTTACAGTGGTGCCAAACACCCACGGAAACAATCATAATCCAAAATAAGCACTATTCAGACTAAAATATGAATGCTTTTATGCAGTGCTCCAGACTGGCTTAAATAAGTTCTTTAGGGGAAAAAAAAAATCACATTTTTGTTTAAAACAATACTATTTGTTCCTTCTTCAGTGCTTATATTCTTTTGTGAGCTAATCCACAAAACTTGAGGTTGTGATGAAAATGGTCACGTTGACAGCATGTTAAACAAAGACAGAGCTACATTTTTAGGACAAGTTATATATTGCATTTTCTGTGTGGAAAAAGGTCAAATTCAAATTCTAGGCTGGTCATGAGCCAGAGATTGCTGTCCATGGTGTTACTCAAAGGAAACCAAGCAAAGAGTGTGACCATTGTGTCTTTGTGAACTGCAAGTTAAATTCTGAAGAGTCAAGGAAAGCAAAGAGTGTGACTGAGCTTATTCTGTGTGTTTAAAGTTAGCTTGGATACAGATGAATCATATGTTAATGGAATACTAGACCTAAATGAGTTTTTGAATATAAAGCCAATAAGCATTCAGTAGAAACCAGGTTCCCTTTGACTATTCCAGCAAGAAGTCATCAGCTGTGGGAGGAATAAGCATATGAGTGTAGTAATGCTTTAATCACACTGAACACATTAAATTATCCCAGCTGAAGGCCTTGTCATCCAACCACATAACTTGTACTACAGCAGGGTCCTGGCAGAATTAGGCAAAGTGGGGAGAGTCCATGATGGTTTATTTGCTGCTCTCCTGTGGTCCATGTGGTCACACAGATTCATGGCATCTGCTGAGGACTGGGTAGTTTTAAATATTAGAACCCTCCAAATGGTATTCATACACTGAATTAAGAAGGAAGAGCAAACATTGAGTTCTGCTGGTACCATGCCAGGGAAGCATATAATGTAGAACATTCTGCAGAGGACTGCCATAAAATCAGTGAGCATTTGCTGCTAAAAAGTTGTCAAAATACTCTTGTAAAAATAGACTTACTGTGAATAATGAAAAATACAGGTGAAAAGTGTATTCAGCTAATGAATGAACAAAAAGCCAAATGAATTAAGAGTGCTTTAAATGCCATTTTTCTTTTTGTTAGATGAGGGGCAGCTTTCTAACTCAATCAACAATTATAAATAAGGTAGAAATTTATTTTTATGTCCATGTGAGGATCAGGAGTTTAGAAAAGATAATAATCTTTTGTTAAGGATTCAGAAGATTCTTAAAACCTTTAGAAGCAGCTTGCTTCCAAAAGACTGCAGGTTTTCCTGGAGCAGACATTATTGTTGTGGAAAACAGATGGCATTTTGGGGGGGGAGGCTCTTTGACTCTGCTGCGGGCTGCTATTGCATTTGAAAACTCACAGTGATGGGGATATAGATTTTAAAGGGCAAGAGTTTGCAAATGCTGCAAACCATGGTGACCTTGAACCAAACCTATGATGGCAAATTAAAGGAAAAGTTGCTCTTAGGTCAGCCCTTTTCTAATTGGAATGGCTTCCTTGAGGAAGGGCCTTGTAGTACCTGGTAAATGCACAGCTTTCTGATTGATTCAGCCTGATGTTTTGATATGTGCTCATGTGGCTCGGAGAAAGCTCACGTGAAAAATCCCACAAATATGAAAGAGTAAAAACATTTACTCATCCCCTAATCTGTCTGTTTTTCTTCACACAGAAATAGAATAGATAGTTTTGCTCCCTGCTGGTGGTTGTGCCTTTGTCTCCTGCTGCTAAGTCCTACAGGAGAAGAGAAAGCTCGAGAGAGGCTTTATTGAGGCCATTTAATACCTTAAGAGGATCTGTGAGAAAGATAGAGGCTGACTTTTTAGTAGGGCCTGTGGTGCTAGGACAAAGGCTAATGTTTTTGATCTAAGCCAGGCTAGATTGTTTATTAAGAGAATGGAGAAACACTGGCGCAAGTTGCCCAGAGAGCTGATTCCATGCCTGGAAACCTTCTGGTTTGTCAAGTTGGACAGGGGTCTGAGCAACCTGGTGTGCTTGTAGATGTGCTTACCCATGGCAGAGGGCTTGGACTAGATGACTATTAAAGGTCCCTTCTAGCCCAAACTCTTCTATAATTCTTCTGTGTTGACAGTTTTTTGCATCTAGATGTCTGAATGTGACATGTAGATTTTGCAGTTCAGTGGTGGAAATAACAACAGTGATATGAGTGAGTCAATCAATCAATCAATCAATCAATCTTTGGTTTCACAGGCATTTCAGAATATTGCCTTATTTTTACCCCAACTCAGATGAGCTCAGTAACTCCCTGGTGGTGGGCAATTATTTTCTCACTTAAGAAAGCATGTCAAAGCACAGTAGAGGCTTGCTGCAGCTGAGCTTGTCAGACAGTTGTGTCCTTTCCTTGTTTCTTTCTCACTCTTGCCTTGTTCTGTTACAGCCTAAGATCTTTCAGCACTTTGCCTTAAAATTTTCTGCCCCCTCCAAGCACCATCAGCAGTCACCCCTCAGATAGTAATGTTTCTTTTTCTGTCCTTTCTGTAATTCATACATCCATTTTCTACCACTCTGCAAACCTTGAGTGAGCTAGTAATTCTACTCCAAGTGACATGAGAGTGAAGTTGCACAGATGAGTATGTGCACAGTGGATTTTTACAGCTCTGTGAGGTATGCCTGAAAAGTTCTGGAGTATTTCTGTGTCTGAAATACACCACACAAATTATATTTGCAGTCTACTAACACATTGTGTTAGCCATAAAAGATATATGAGCAAAATCGATCCCAAGCTTATTGCCTCACAAAATGGCAAAAGATTGGATTCCTGATGTAAATATTATTTATTTCTAGCCTATTCTGGGACCTGGTTAGGCTTATCTAAGCAATTTTCACCTTGCTGTCTCAGAGTCTTCTTTAAAACTCCAGTACTTTTCCTTTGCCTCACTGCTTCTCTTTTCATTTAATGATCTTCACAACATGGAAACCAATGGGAAAATTGCATGCCTTGAATGTATTTCTCCCACTCCTTTTTTTCAAGCAGAAACTGCTTGAGAGAATATTCCTTGTGCTGGATTATTCAAGGGACTGAGGATTAAATTCCCAGAGGTGCCTCGACTTACTTGTGCAGCTCTCACATACCAAGAGACTGTCACCTATTCATGATTGCCAGAACTGAAATGAGATTCTCAAAAACACTTTTCTAATGTCCCCAGAAGACATTTTCCCCCTCATTTTCATGACAACAACCAATGACTGATGTGTGTCAGTATTGGGGCGATGAAGATATTTTCCTTCATTATAGAGAAGCAACAGTGGATATTGGGTTATTTAATAGGAGCAGGCCTATTTAATAGGAAAATTAATTAGAGGAATGATGACTCTGCAGGAATATGACTTACAAGGTTTGTACTTTAGTAGCAAGAAAAGAGCTGCAAATGCTAACATTAGGCATTCCTCTTACTTTATGAGTTTAGGGTTTGTCATAAGAACAGAAAGCCTTGAGCCAAGAGATTACAATCAGAATTTACACACCTGGGAGTGTGATGAGGCAACACTTTGAATTTACTGTTGAGCACATAAACCCTAAGAAAATTTCACATCTTTTCACAACAGCTTCTGAATTGGATAGAATCTCTTCCAACTGCTAAAAGATTTTTGCTTAAAAGTCAGCTTTCAGACACTCAGATGAAAAAATGTCAATATTAATGTCTGGAATTTCATAACAGAGAAATGTTTTAAAACATCAGAACATCAGAACTTCTGGATTTAGTACCCAGAAGAGTTAAGATTTTTAGTTTGGAGGTTTTTTTGTTGGCTATTTTTTTTACTAAAAACTTTTCTATTTAATTCATGGCACTTTGTAGAAGGATTTCCCCCTTATGAAAAGTTTGTAGTGGATTCATATTATAATACTTTTTTCCTACCTTTTTATATTCCAGACCTGATAATTTCACTTTCCTCTCTTCAAGTTTAGTGTCAGTGTGGCTAAGGGATAACATTCAGCATCTAATCTAAAAAGGGGAATCCCCACCAGAGTTCAAGAATCAAGGTGGAATACTGAGAAAATAGAAGTTTGTAATCAAAAAGGAAATGAAATACAAAATAAAATGAGAGTGAGAAAAAAAGGTGAGGATATAACCAGTTAAGAAAGCTGCAATACTGATATTTTTTATCCTAAGCTTGAAGACAGCAAATACTTGTGGGCAACAGAAAACTATGAAATGCAAAGCAATTTTATTTAGACCACCCTGATTCCTTTTTTTTAGCTGAGGTGTTTGGTTCTAGTGACAAGGAAAGAGCAGCAGATGCTGCATTTCTGACTTCAGGAATGAAACAAGTACTGGTGAAGGGCACAGTGACCGTGTGAAGACCAGGAGTTTTAGCTCTTGAAGCTGGAGGAATGAAAGGAGGGCAAAACCATTCCACTTCTGAGAAGAAAACAGAAAACTTGCAAATCCCCAAGATGTGTTTTGGTTGGTTTGGGTTTTTTTTTGTCTGGGGTTTCTTTTTTTTTTTTGTTTTCATTTGTCTTATGTTCTACTCCTGTCCAACCTATATGCTTTAGTCCTTCTCTAACCACCTGCACAGGCACTGCTGGCAGAATCAAAGTTTGATGGGTAGATTAGATTTGCTCAGCACTGGAGTCAGAAATCTTCTAAATATACACCTTGTATAAGTTTAGGGCTTTTTGAGAGTTAGCTTCACCTTTGTTATTTGAGTAAATTTAGCTCTTACAGGGCCTGAAATAGACAGGATTATGTCTATTTCATAGGCAAGAAATACCATCAAAGCTGATTTGATCACAGCCAGGACCCGAAGCCTCAGCTCACTCAGGTGATTATCCCTGTCACAAGTCGGAAAATGAATAGTCCTGTGGGCTTCAATCACCCTCTAATGCCACCCCAAGGGAGGAGGTGTTCAGAGGAAGGGTTTTCAAAACCTTGAGTTTTGAACCATGGCCTAATCCTCTGTATAGGGTATAGGGTTTTATCCCCTTATAAAATTGTTTCAGCTATTTTAATCATCATGATAATGTGGTATGAAGTGGGATTTCTTTTCCAGTCTGGGGAACTTTTAAAGAGACACTGATATAATTTGTGTTGATTTTTATTTCTCTCTTTTTTTATAATATGTGAGGATTCCTGAATTCTTCTCTTCTAAACAACAAAACAAGGAAGTTTGGAAATTTATTATGTTCTAATTTGCATAGAGCTTTAACTAACTATTTGGCCTTTATGTGAACTCAGTTCTCTTGGGAATTGTGAATAACCAGTATGTGGACTCCTATTTCCTTTTGTCATCCCTGTTGTAGTAATTTCTTCCACCTGTATGTGTGGAAATCATCATAATCCTCTAGCTTCTGCTAGTTCAATACTATAAACCATCAGATGACGGTAACTAATAAACTAGTTTTATTTGTTTGTAACAGATACAAGAGATTCTGAACAGAACTTCCTTCTGAATAAAACTTTCTGAATAAGGGAAGCTGGTTCATGCTTCTTTGCATAGAGTCCTTTTAATCTGCTGACAGAAACACTTGTGGGAAGAACTGAACTTGTTTTAAGGGTGGAGTTTGCTGCTTAGAATGTTTGTAGTGAAAAAAAGGCACTTAGCATGGTCTGTGGTAATTACCTGAAAATCTAATTTTATTTGGGTCTCCTGACACTAACTTCTTGTGGTGTTGCATCCATATAAATCATTGTAGACTGCTTTCATTCTAGTTTTCCTTTGTGGGCTCCATATATATTAAGTAACAGAGTGAACTTTGCCATCCAAGTTTTTTGTGCTTTTGCAAATTATATTAAACCTACTATTGCTGATCCCTTGCTTGTCCTTCTTTAAGTCACCTGAACCACTCACTTGCAACAGATGCAAACAAAATGTGAGGATCATTTACCTGTGCTTTAGTGGATTTCATAAACATGAAGCTCTTTCAGACCACTTATCATTGGCATTAACCTTTTGAAGAACTATGACAATGATTGTATCTGAGAGACACCAGGGTCGTCAAAGAGAATCAGAAAGTGTTTTGAGAATACAATATTCACCATGAGTTTTGGTCCATAAGCTGTTATAATGCCTTCAGAGGTAATCACTATAATTTTCCTTCTTCTTGAGAATTCTGAAGAAAGTTCATTCATTCCTTGTTCTTGCAACAGCTCCAGCTTGTAGGATAAACCTCAAATCTCTTTCACTTTTCTGTATTTTCCATTTCCTCCATACCCTAAGAAAGTCTCATCTCAGATTCTTCTTCCCACCCTTCTTTCCTCCACATTGGGTCTTGATTTGGCACTGCAGGAGGAGTCTGCCTATTAATATTCAGATCAACTGCTTCAAACTCTGTCAGCTCTCTACTGCTTCCTCTGGGGACAATCTGCCAGGTGGTGATTTCCCAGGTCAGTTTTGGGGGAGGAAATCCTCATGGCTACTGCACAGAATTCTTCTAATATCCATGTGTCTCATGTAATCTGGTTTTTTCTCTGATATTTTGCCTCGTGGAACATTGGCAAATGGAGGATGCTGATCTCTGAGCATCAGCTCTTCCCTGAAGGTCGGACTCAGGCAGACGCTTTTTGTGATGGATCATGTTTCAGGATCTCTATCATACAGAGCCAGACATAAAACAGGCTCTGAAAGGTTTTAGTTTTTGTTGTTTTGGTTTTTTTTAATCGTCTATGTTAGTTTAATTTGGCTAATGCAAAGCATTATTTAAAGATAACTTTAAGGAAATTTTTGAAGGTGAAAAAGGTGACAGCATCCTGACATGCTGTTGTTAAGGACAGTTCAGTTCCTTTCATTAATCCACAGCAAGACAAAGTAGGATCATCCTACTGCAAATACACAGCCAAAGTTGATGCATTACAACCCTATGACTCACCAGCTTCCTTTTCCTTCTCAAAACTGAATTTTGGATTGAAATCCTTTTAGAAAAATTCCTGTAGGCAATAAATGAGGGTGTTCTTCATCAATCTGTGATGGGTTGGATTTAGTGGAGCCCTAACTCCAGAGAGTCATTCCTTGCAGACTCAAGTCTGACTCATGGTTCATTGCTGCTTCTTGTTTTTTTCTCTTATGTCTTGGTTCACCACTTTTTTTCCTTTGATGGGTAAATGAATATGTCATTGAAGAAACAAATCCAGTCTCTCTCTCTCTCATCGAAAAAGAGATTTGTGGCCGAGGGGCTAGGGAGTAAAATAAGAACTGAGGATTAGTGACTGCTTAACCTGAAGGTCCAATTTTCCAAGTCTGAATACTGAGCTATTTCAGAAAGTGAGGTAATATTGATGTATCTGATGTTGGACACACTAAAATGGAGACACCAAAATTACTAATTGATTTTGAAGAATTGGATCTTTGCTGAAAAGGCCAGTATCTTAGGGCCTAAAAAAAAAACAACAAGAACCAACCAAACAAAAAAAACCACACCAAACAAACGAAACCAACGAAACACCAAAAAAAACCCCTCAAACAATCCACCAAAAACCAAAAAAACCCACCCAAATCCAAAAAACCAAACTAAACCGTCAAACAAAAAACCCCATACACCCATACACCAAAAAAGCCCTAAAACCACACAACCAAGCAAAAAACCCCCAAACAAACAAACAAAACCACAAACAAACAAAACCCCACAAAGCCAAAAGCAAAGCAAAAGAAAAAAATTTAAAAAAGAAAAAAAGAAAAGAAGAAAGAAAAATAAGATTTAGACTTTCCCATTATATAGCACACTGACAAATCTAGATAAATTTTATTTTTTTTTTTGCAAACAGACAAGCACCAAAACAGCTGCAATTAAAAATTCAGAATAAGCATGTGGAGTTTTTGTAGCCAGAGATGGGGTTGACTGCTTGCCTGTGCTAGCAGTGCAAAAGGGATGGACACCAGGGCTATGCCATTCTCTGCAACTGGAGAGGCAGGGAGGGCACTCCTGCTTTTTTATTCAAAGTCTGTGGACTGAGAATTGCTCTATCTGCTGTGATTAACTGAGTGAAATAAGTGGTTCTGCTGCAGAGGGGAAGCCCTCTGGGCAGTACTGAGGTTTGCCCTGTGCCATAGGTGATCTTGAATGTGAGACAGTAGGTGAAAAACATCTCTCAGATAATTTAGAGGATGGTGAGATGTTGCATTCACCATGTTAAAAACTGCTTGTAAATCAAATTGCCCCAGAGTAGATTTAATGGTCTGGCATCCTGGTCTTCATTCTCAGTGTTTCATCCTTTACTGTGCTGCCATAATTCATGGAATTATGTGAGAAAGGCATTGCAGACATCAGGTGCTACCCGAACAAGTACTTCTTCCACAAGAAGCATGCTGCCTTGCCTGCTAAAGTCTCCAGAAGTGGTACTGCCTGAGCGTGCTGAGCACAAGCCTGGTGGCAAAATGATGGAAAAGCACTGTAAATCTGTATTTTTCCATTATGAATTATTCATGGCTGTTACTCAAGTCACAAACAGGAAACTCGTGTATAAAGTCAGCTCGACACAGGCGTTCATTTATGAAAAGAGCTCAGTCATGTGAAGTTTTGCCATATGGTCCCCACCAGAAGAAGCAGATCCAGAGCCATATTTTCTCCTGGTGTGCACAGGCCTGGATACACTGATTTTAATGAAGCTGCAGTTTACATGAGCTCAAGGTTTGCCCTCTTTCCTTTGAGAGGTTTTGTTGTTTTTTCTCTACTGACCCATTCATTCTTCCTTGAGTTGGTTAGAATGTGGTTATAAACTCAGGCTCATAATGTCTCCCCTACAATTGTTTTGGGGTTTTTTTTTTTTTGTCTCTTCTAATCCGTTACAGGGATATTTCATGAAGGATGCTGCATATTTTGTGCTTGGCTTGATATTCAAGAGGATTCAGATGTTTAAACAATGATAAGAAAAGGGGCTTGAAAATATTACTTATATGGTAGTAATGGCTACTGTAATATGTTCAGATTAGGAAGGACTTGTTTCAGAGGACAAAATATCTTTTAAATTAGCAGTTCCTGTACTAAAAATGAGCAGTATGTTATCACAATGGGTTCTCTTTGCCTCCCTCCTAATCTTCCAGCAGTGCCCTGGTGCCATGAGTTTATTTTTTAGAAGATGCTCCACTTCTGTACTTTCTCCCTGGCAGAGGTTTCCTTCTCTTTGTTACTTGAGAGCACTGTGAGGGCAGGGTTTTGGTTTTTTGGGCCAAATGAAGGGTTTCTCTCATGACCTCACAAGGATGGGCAGTGGGCAGCATGTTGAAAGCTCTGGCTGCAGGAGCCCTCTGTGATCTGTCAGTGCTGCCTGGATCCAGATTGTGCCTCCAAAAGCCAGAGTATTCAGAATGTGTGAAGTTTAGTGAATTGTAGCAATTTATGGCAGGCCTCACAGTTTGGAGATGGAGTTGCAATTAATAATAATTAAACTTTCTTGGAATATAATGGGATAATTCCATGCATTTTTATAGCAAAAGACTGAAATTCCTTAGTTAGTCCTTAGTTAAACAGGCAAGGACATTAAAGAGCAAGATGCACCTAAATGCATTGACTTATGTGATGATGCACTACCATTTTTCCTGAGCTGCTGGTCAGACAAGACAGCCAATAGCCAGCCAAATACAAATTAAACCATATCAGGTACTCAAGGCTTAGTAACATTGCTACTAAATATTCCTGTCCTTGCCTAGGCACAATTGCCCAGGATGCTAATTTGCAAAGCAGACAAAAACTAGTACGCATAAGAAAAATCTATGCTGTCATTGAGTGCAGCTTTTTAATGTCAAACATTTGTGTCTGTTCAGCTCTTAGCAAGCAGTGGGCTTTAAGAGTAAGGTTTAAGAGTAAATAGAACTATTCTCACTCATAAGATACTTCTCTGAAGCACACCCTGGAAGGATTTTTGAGATGAGAAAGGCAGAACCACGTGTAAACATGAGTCCTTGTTAGTGCTGCAGCCTTGTGCTATGCCAAGTGTAGGAAGAGGCTGCAGGTGAGAGGAATAAAGAGCTGAACTGCATAAACCCCAGCTCTGATGCTGGCACCTGGAGAAGGTGAGACCAAAATGAATGGAGTCCTGAGGAGGGCTTTAAGTGTCCTGGAGGGATTTAAAAGACAGATGGATGTGGCCCTTGGGGGCATGGTTTAGTGGCAGGCTGGGAGTTGCCGCATTCATAGTTGGACTCAGTGATTGGAAAGGTCATTTTTAACCCCAGTGACTCCAGGATTCCCTGGAGTTTTCAGAATCTGTGGCTCAAATTGCTCCTGCCATGGAGCACAGAAGAGCAGGAAGGGCTGCATGCTGCAAGCTCTCAAAGGTGGTTGAGCTTCCCCAAGTCCCAGGTGATCAGTGGATCTGGGCAGGCCGAGTAAAGGAAACAAAAGGATCAAAACTGGCATTCGTGAGGAACTGTCTGAGACTATTCCTAGCAGCTCCATACAGATCCTTGAATGGGAAAGCAAGGAGATATTTCAGGTCTTGTAACCGTGTCAACACCAGCAGCAGGTTAAGGAAAACATGGAAAACATGGAATAACTGCCACACTGCTCTGGTTTAACTGATGCCTCATATAGCTGGCACACCATCCATGCCAGGAAAACCTGACTTCTCTTGTTATATGACACTTTGCAATACTAAAACAACAGCAGTTTTGAAAATTTGCCTATAAGTCCAGTTTGACTTTTCTTGTTTCTTTTTCATTCTTGAATAATGAAGCTAACCTAATAATTCCATTTTGTCTCCCAGAAAAAGTTTTTATCTGGATGTGCAGTAATTCAATACTGTTTTTGCATCTTGCACAGATCTGGGGACAAACCAGCTTTACTATTAAAGTAAAAAGGTGCATTTCTTTTCCTCCTTGCTTGAATAGCATACCATTATCCTGATCAATTTTAGTAAAATCTAAATAAGTGGGGCATGAAATAGCCAGTTACATATTTGTTCCTGGTGTCTGAACTGGCTAAGAACATCATGGTTGGAAAACAAGTGAATTCCTCACAATAAAGCAGTAAATCTGCATGTGAAATATGCCTCCTCTACAGTATTTTAGCCACATGGATTTGTCTTTGACTACAAAAAAGATTGCCACAGTGCTGAGGTCTCATTACTTCCTTTGGGCTCTTGATCTGACTCGGGCAGCTGTAAGGATTTGGAAATGAGAGCTGTGTACTACTGGTGTGACAGGGAACCTCTTTTGTTTCCATGTGTTCCCTGTCATGATCCTGCTCCACCACCTGATCCAGGCTGGCAGGAAAGTGAGTTCTGCCACTCTGCTTGCTGCTGCTAATCAAATATCTCCATTTCTGGGGGCAGGTAAATCCAGGATCTGCTTGGAAAGTATATTCTAATGCAAATTAAATATGACTTGTTTGAAGTTCCATGGCAGTCTCTAAACTGGTAGAAACGTTGCACATCATGCCTGTGTGGGTAATTCTGGGTCCAGCTTGCTATGAGCAGTTGGAAGCATATGGTGACAGCTTTTGTGTCAGTTTTACATAGAAATCAGGAATCACAGTAAAAGTTAACAAGGAACCTCAATTCACATCCAGATTTGGACTTAAATTTTGTGTCTGCTGTTTCCCTGCCCTATATTCTTCATAGTGAACCAAGTAAAATGAAACTAAACAATAAATCCTGGTTCTCTGGAACATCTATTATTAGAATCAAATGCCTTTCTTACACTTTAAAATGCTTTCCTATACCTAATATATCAAGTGTACCTGGACTGAAGAAAACTCTTCTGTGTTCGTAACAAATTAAGTGGGAAAACAGCAATGGAGTATATACTCAGTCAAGATCAGGTGAAACAAAGTAAGATGGCAATACATGAAAGAATAAACCAGAAAACACTAAATTCTGACATTCAGAGAGAAAACAATGGAAATTATTTGTCACCTTTTCCATGTTGTGAAAGGTCAAATGCCAGACTGGGCTCAAGACAGAGACTGGTTGTTATTTGAAGGAAACCAAGAAGAGAGTGTGACCTTATGTTTTTATGACCTGCAAATTGAAAACTCTGAAGAATCAAGGAAGGGAAAGATTGTGATTGAGCTGATATCCTGGTAAAGCTAACTAAGGCCATGGTGGTTTAGGGAATTTTCTGGTGGTATTTACTGGAAGTTTTCCAAGGCAGATACTTCGGTTCACCAACTTCTGACCACTGATGTGACACTTCATTCAGATTTCATGCTAAGGCAAAGACACAATAGAAGCATCTCCTTTTTTAGAGTCTATTTAAATAAACACCCTGCGCATGCCTGACTTAAGTGGAAAAGCTGGACTGTGAATTTACAACACATTTTTCCATGCAAGATAGAACTTCCTGTATTCTTTCAGCCTGATCCTTAAGACAGGATTTTCATGCAAAATGAAAACTAAAAAATGTTGTGCAGTTTGTTTCCCTTGTTTCAGAGCCCCCGTCTCTTGAATGAGATTTTAAGTTACTGCCTTTATTTCCTTACCCTTTTGGCTATAGACACAAAAAACCTCATACTGTTCATTTCAGATATGCTTTTTGTAGATTTTGGTTAGATTTGTCTTTGGGCTTTTTTCTGGACTAAAGTTGGAGGGTTGAAATACACCTTCCACATGAAAAACTTTCCTTCTTCAATTCCCATGATTTTCATGAAGCTCCTGAATGAGATGTGGGATTGTTAACCACAAGAGTCAGGCAAAGATGTGTTTCTAGAAATGCACTAGGAATGGGAACATATATTCTCATGTGGCTAATATGTCAGGAGCTGAGACAGCCAGAGGCCACTGGCCTGAGCAAATGGGCAGTGACTCATGGATGTTCACTGACATTTGTCATAATGTGAACAGACTTCTTAGGAATCCTTATGGTAAAAAATCATCCAGTTTAAAGAAAATGAAGATTGAACTAACACCTGCTATAACCCATGCCATTGGCTAAATGCAGTCCTATAAGGAAATTCTGCAGTGCTTTGACAGGGATAAAAAAAAGATGTACACTCCCACAACAGACATAATATGCCTCTTTGTCTTATTTCTCATATCAACCAGGAACCAAAGATAACTTCTGAAATCATAGGAGAAAAGGAATTTTTCACCACTTCTTCTTCACCTGCAATATTTCAGTCTCATATTATTTCCCTGTCATAGTATTGGGATGTTGTAATGGTTGTAATGATCAGTTAAGGTTCATACTCAGACCTCAGGATGAAAAGCACCCATAATCCTGAAACCAAATAAACTCACCACCAGAACCAGGGTCCAGTTCTGGTCTTCTGTCCCTCTGATCCCTAGCAGGAATTTGTCTCATAAATGTCATTTTGATAACACAAGGTAGCTCTTGCTTTTGTTGCAGCTGCCACGTTGTTAAAGCCACATATTTTGGCTCAGCAAGCAGACAAAGTTTTGCTAGAAAGCCTTTCTGAGGAGCTCTGCTCTCAAAACAGATACAGTGGCTGGCCTTTTAACTGCTTTAAAGAAAAGCTGCAAGTTACCCCTTCTCCGAGAACTTTTTGGTATTGGGTCTCCTTCCTTTCTTTGGGGCAGGAGATTGAGAGCTCTGAAAACCAAGATTTTTCTGAAGCTTACTTACATTTTTTTTTGTTGAATGAAAAGGATATGAAAAGTAGCCTAACTTGTGAGCTTTCTAGCATTGTGTTTTTCTTTGTTTGGTTGGTTTTTTGTTTTTGGGGGTTTTTTTGTTTGTTTGTTTTTTTGCTTATTGAGAAGAAGTTTAGCTGTGGATTTTGAGAACTTTTTGATTTTGCTTTTTCAGAGAGGGTTTAGTCTTTTCAGTTTCTGCAGCATAAAACTGCAGACAGCATGAAAGATTCTCTTTTTCTCTTACGTTTCACCAACTACCTAAATGTAGTTTCTGCTTGCTCTGAATTTCAAATATGGCTGCAATGGAAAAAGCGTTCCTTTTGTTTCTGTCTTTCAGAAATCAAATTTTCAGAAATAACTTCACCTTGAACTGGCAGGTCAAGAAACCCACAGAAAACTTGAAGTGGCAGAAGTGAAACCAGCAGAAAGCCATGATCCCTTCTTCTTTAATTTACATCCCTTCATTGTGCACCCGGGGATGTCACCCCCATGTGTTCTGTATGGTGACAGACGGATTAAAACAGAAGGGAAACCTTGCTCTTTGTAAAGGTAAAATTTTACAGGACTGAAGATGGATGGCAGGAGACAAGGCATTTTTCTACTCACCTTGCACTTCTCTCTCCCTTCCCATGGTTTTTGTGGGTGCAGGATTGAAGAGCTGAAGAGTTCACAGAGGGGCAGGCAGCTGAGAGTCTGAGATGTGCTAAGCAACCTTGTGTGTAGCTCCTCCTGACCTCCTGCAGCTGGCCCTCTGCTGCTTTCCCTGTATTTTGGCTCTGTAAGCAGTTTTAAAGGTTCTGCTTTGCTGTTCTCCTGTGAAATGCCCTGAAATGTTGAACTGCTGCCCCATTCCCCAGGTCCAGGGGAAGGAAGTGTTGGTGCTTTCTATCACCACACTGAACAGATAAACAGGAACAATGAAAGCAAGAGGGGACAATGGCTACGTTCACTTCAGGTAGGCTTTGTTCTGAGTACCATCAATTAGAGTGACTTAGCCAGGGACAGCTTGTGCAGGCTCCTGCTGTTCCAAAGGCCTCTGGCACTGTTTGTAAATTTCTAGAGCTTGAAAATATCCTATCAGAACATATCTTTTTCTTGCTGCTTTATGATATGAGCTTTTGGCTTGGTGGCATCAATCCTGCCACCTTCAAAACAGCTGTTTTGAGGAGCATAAATAAAAGCTGGTCTCTTAGTTATTTTGTCTGTGTACATGTTTTGTAAGGAGGCAAATAAATAAATAAATAAATAAATAAATAAATAAATCTGAACATATAATATCTGAATGTCTTGTACAGTGATTACATGATTAAAATTCTCTCAGAATATCTGTCTGCATTTCTGACTTGCACAATGCAGCTTTAATGACTTCTAAGTGCTGAATTTTGTCACAGATGAAACGAACACAAGAAGTGCAGAGCTTGTTAACATGAGCCAAGCCTGCCATTTATCTGATATTTTCAGCGCAGTGAATGTGAATGGCAGTTTTTCTGCAATTATGGAACTTATTTTAGACATATCAAGTGCCAATTTTCTTTCAGATCATGAAGAAAGGCCACAGAACAGGAATTTTGTTGTTCTGTTGATAAAGCTCCTTTAGATCATCATAAAAAGGAGCTGCAACAAAGCAAGGCTGCTTCCTGCACACAATGCAGTAAATAGCAGTTCTGTCACAAGTGACAGAATTAGAAACCAATTCCTGCTGATGCTTCTTATCTATGCACCAAAGTGTAATTGGTTCAAAGTGGTGGGGCCACAGGGAGGTACAGATACACAATTTTGTGACAGATGCTGAGTCTGGGGTCTGTGTTAAGGCGACTGGAATGAGGAAGACCAGGAGAATACAGGGATGAATGGAATTTTCAGGCAGAGACCAAGTGTCCTTCTGCTTCAGTAGCATAGGAGCATTACTGTGTAAAAAATCACCAATTCCTGCTTGTTTTTGGATTGGACATTTATTTACCTTTTTGTCCTGCACTTTGTGCAGCACAGAGAGGCTGCAGGATGAGTGTTTGGCTACCTGTCTCTGAAAGTGACAGTATCAACCCACACAATGTGCTCCGGACACTTCTCTTGCTTTTTTTGGTGGTGGAAGATCAGGACATCATTACTCTGGTGCTGTGGCTTTTTAAATCCAGGTCCTAAGAGAATTTCTAGGAGAATTTAGAAGCCTGAGGGTGTTTCAGATGCAATGGCTGGAAGGTAATTTTTACTCTCAGTGGTATAACTCAGGAAGCTGGGCTTGTAAATGACATCTTTGATCATTTCCTCCCTCTCAAATTTGTCTTCACTCTCTGGATCTGCTTGTGTGTCTGTGTGTACACTCCCATACAGGTGGCTGAGGTTCGCACTGCCATCCAGTGGGAAGGATGTGTGAGCAGAAGGTAGAAAAGTGGAGCTGAACTCAGCATAGCAACAACATGAACTACAGGTTGGTATTGAGAGCTTCAGTAGGATTTTGAAAAGTGAGGAGGAAGAGAGATGTCCCATAAGGACTGAAATTCCTGCTCCTGGGGAACCTGCCTGAAGTTTTGTCTTGAGCTTTCCTTTTGAGTCTCAGGTGCGAAAAATGTTTCAGTTTTCTGAATTCAACAGCAGAAAAAAATTGGAGTTGAGCATACAGGGCCACAAAGAACCAAATAAACACTCCAGAGACCAAACCAATAACTTTAGACCCTGCTAGTTTGATCACTCCAAAACTCTCTGCAGCCTTCCATGGGCTGTGGCTGAAGCCCTAAAGTTGCCCCATAAATGACAATACCAGGTCTAATCTAAAGCTTTTTCTTAACAGGGTACGCAGTTTGCTGTGTGCAAGAGAAACAGAAAATGTGATTGATTCCTGACACAGTGCTGTGAACCGCATAGTGGAGCATGATGCAAAAATTAGGGCCTGCCAACCTATTTGCTGTCTTATTCTGGAAAGATGTTGCAAGAGATGTCATGAGGGTCAATTGTAGCAGGGAGATAATGTCTTGTTTAACGACTTAAATGATAAAACGGAAATGGTGTGCCTATCCAGATGGTGTGGGGCTGGGAAGGGCTGTGAGCATGATGGGTAATGGGTTTAAAATTAAATATGATTTTGATTAATTGCAGAAAGTGCATGGTATCAGCAAGATGAAATCTAGTAAGAGCAAATCCAATGTACTATTCTAAATTAAAAGAAAAAAAAAGTGAACAAAGAAAAGTTGGGTGACAGAGATGCAGAGATCACAGACTGAGTCTGCAGCAGCTGTGCTGTTGGGGAGAATGGAGGAGGGGAAGGCACTTTTAATTAAAATACGTCCTCAAAGGAAGATCAAGATGTAGAAGGCAATAATGCCTGGGCACCAGTGAGGCCAGGGCCAGGCTCTGTGTCCCAGTGCAGGCACAGGAGTGCAGGGAGTTTTTTGTAAACTGGAGGAGGGAACACAAGGAGTGAGGACAGATTTATGGAAGAGGGCCTGTGAGGGAAGGTTGAATGAATTAGCTCTGTTCACCTTAGCAATATAAGGCTGAAGGGAGATGAAGAGTAGCTGTTTTTTAGAACTAAAATACACACATAAGGGACAGCAATAAACCATTCTGCATGACCTCTACTTGGGGAAAGTTAAAAGGAACTTCCATCTTAAAAGAAAAAAAAAAGATCAGGTAAGAGGCTGGGTGAAACTTTTTATACTAAGGATGGGTGATCAATAAAAGGAGCTACCTGTGGGAAGTTAAGAATTATATTTTTCTGGATGCTTTAAGGAGAAATAAGAGCAATATTTTGTAGATTAAATTTAGAGTTTAAAATTACCAGATTATACCTCAGGAGAGAGGGAGAAGGGAGTACCTGGAAATAGTAATGCTCTCGCAGAAATCTGGGGATCTGGGAAGTAGAAGCTGAGTGTACAGATCCATAGCCTCTGTCCTTCTTAAAGGACACCTGCTTTCAAGAAATCTTCCAGCTTTTCTGGAGACAGAGTGTATCAGTTACATTCTAAGGAATATTTTCCTGTATTAAGTGTGTATTCAGGTAGTCAGAAACACGTAGTAGTGGTGTTCAGAAGTAATAAAGTAATGAAAATGTAGACAGATAAACATGATAGATATAGCTTTAAAAGTCAATTATTTTCTTTTTCATTAGGAAATTGCTGATGTTTACAATGAGGGTAGTTGGCAAGACAGCCTGTAAACAGCACTTTGTGTCCATCACATTTTTTATATTCTTGCATTTCTTCACCAAAGACTTGTCAAAATAAGATGTATTCAAAATTTGGCAGCTGCGTTCTTCTGTACTCTGCATTATCTGCAATATTTTCATGCAGAAAAAGCTTTACTTTTCCCTTTTGGTGGTTTAGAAGTCTGCTTTAATAGATCACAATTAATATATGGATTTTAAAACCCTGAAAGATGTTCTTGGCTTGAGGCAAAGGGTTGCAGTTGGATAACTTCTCTGAAATCCCTTCCAGCCCTACTTTTTTACTGATTCTATGTTTATCTTTTCATGACTCAAATATAAGAAATTCAGAGAATATTCCTGAGCATGGGGTTTACAGTAGAGATGTATTGGTATTTTCATGTACAACATGGTGGGATTTTAGGCTTAAATAGAAAAAACATAGGGGAAATGCTGCTTTTCTTCTGATTACAACTCCCTTGTCAAAAAAAAAAAAAAAAAGAAAGTGACAGGAGAAAGAGAAAGTAAAGCAGCTCTATTAAGGTTTACTCTATAGGAGAGAGGAAAATTACTTGTCCAACAGGGGGCACATAGGGGGCTGGAGAGACCCCTGTTTTCACTGAACCGTTTCTTTTTTCTTTTTTCATTTCTCAAAAAAATATTAACTGTTCATCAGAAGGAGTAAACAGCCTGAACTCCTTGGGCGCTGATTCCATGTAGGGCTCCTCTTTCAGTAGAAGAGTGTATTGTTTCAACTAGTTTTTAAAAAATCAGATTTTGGATCTCTTTAAATGTGCAGTTGTTCAGTTGTTCAATTTTCTTATTTAACTTGGTAGTGACAGTGAAGAGACAAGGTGTCAGAAATGGTTTCTGCTCTGCTTTTTTTGTAAGCTGAATTTCCTCTGTGAACTTTCCAGGCAAAAGCTCTAATTTCAGAAGAACTCCAGATTTGTACCTCACTGACAGAGGAAACATTTGATCTTCTATTAGTTAAATCAGACCTTTTCATCTTCTTCTAAAGGCAGATTTAAAAGATCTTCTATTTTGTTAAATAGGAAAGAGCTGTGAAAAAGAGGAATTTTATCTCTTGGCAGCCTCCTTGAAAACAATGACCTTTTTTGTTCCTTTCATGGAGTCAAGTAGCGTTTCCTACCCTTTCAGGCAGGGAGGAGCTCATGGACCTTTACACTTTCCTATACAACAAGAAATTAGCAACAAGCAGTTGTGATGGCAAATGTACACCTTTCTGGGGGAGTAGCTGGAATACACATAGGAAAGTGGTAATTTTTAGAGAAAGTGAAATTATCTCGCTGGTCTCTGCACCTTTTTCCTAACCAGAGATTTTCTGCAGACTCAGATAATTGTATAAGTCATCATGAAAGGTTTTGGAAAGACATTTTTATATGGATGGTTCCCTTAGCATAGGGACTTATATGGAAAAAAGAGAATTTAATTTATTTACTATGAATAATACCAATCCTCTTCTTTTATTTTAGCAGACAAGTTTTTTTATCTTTTGAAATCCTTTGATCATCATATTTTTATTTTATAAGCAATTGGAATAGTGTGCTTCTCCTGTTTAGAAAGGAGAAAGATGTTTCTCCTTTCTAAACAAAGAAAAATGGAGCTAAAATCCTTAAAATTATTTCCCAACAATCTGCCTGCTTGCTTATGTTAGCAGTAGTGTGTGGATTTGTTATTTTATGGTAATTTTGTGGATCACTCTGATACTTTCCTCCCTACTGTGGATCTTGCAGGTTCTCATGAATGGAGAAGCTCTGCCTGTGGCACAGCCTGGCTGCAGGAAGGGCACAGATCCTTCAAGCAGCTCAGAACAGAATTGTCTGGGGGGATAATCAGAGGTTTTCACCTTTGTCTAAGGGTGTCTGTGCCCAGCAGTCACTCCTGCAGCCCTTAACCCTGAGCTGACACCTTCCAGCTGCCACAAAGAGCAATTTGGGTTTTTTTGTGTTCTCTGCTTTATGATGTGCCAAGACCCAGAGCACTTCCTTATCTTCCTAAGTTACTATCCTCAATCCCAGCCAGGCCAAAGTAAGTCTAATTACATAATTAAAATAACAAACCCCTCTGTTTGCCACAAATTCAGACATAGCTGTGCATACACAGCAGGCTCTTAGAAGGTAAAACTGAGCTCAGGATCAGGATTTATTAATTCAAATCTTTGCTATTAGGGCTCAGACTGAGGAAGTGGGTTGCTGAGTAGCTGAGCAACAGAGAAATACACATTCATAAATTATTCTATTTGCAAGGTTGTGCAGATACATTTATTAATACAGCAAGGGACATTGTAGCAAGAGATGCAGGAATCTTAGAAGTTGTGTTTAAGGAGGATGGGAAAGACAAAAATAAATTAGTAACAAACTCATTCTTTTCTGTAGTTCACCTACAGATGGTCTGTAGTAGCTTTTTTTCCTTTGATAATTTTTAGCTATTTTCCTCTGTTTTTGTATGTTTGCTTGTTTGTTTTTTATACTTGCACATCAGAAAGCTTTAGTCAAAAGTCTGGTTTTTCTGGTTCATTGTCAAACAAAGCAAAAAAAAGTTTGCCTTATCCCATCAATCTCTTCATGTTTTTAATAACACCAAGCACTTTTCTTGACAGTTTTAATAAAAGGTAAATGTTTCTTCAGTTGTTTAAATAGTGGGTATGTGGGGGGGGGGGGTTGAGTAATTTAAGTGTGACAGCAAAAAGAAACATCAGCTAAAAATTCAGCAGTTAGACCTCCATCTGCCCCAAATATACTTTGGATGAAGAGAAGAATGGTGTTTAGTTGATACACTCTACCCTGAAAACCAAAAAATAAAAAAAATAGTGAAAACATAAATCCAAAGATATAACTATGAGAACATTTTTTCTGATTGTGACAATGAAAGAAATACAACAGAAAATTCAATTCAAAATGGTCTTTTAATAAAGGGAAATATTTTGCTTCTTTTGGTCTGATTTCTGATTTTTTTCCTAGATAAACTTACTACAGCAAGTGCTGGATATAAATTAGCAAAATGCCTGATAATAATAGGTACAGCAGAGCGGTGTTCACACACTGACATTGCAGCTCACATTGGATGAGAAGGTTAAATTAGCAAAATTTGAAAGATGCATTTAAAGTGAAAATTCCTCTTTAGAGCTGCTGTTATAAAGGCATCATATGAGGTGGAAAGTAATGAGACAAAGTAAAGATCTATTCTGGCCGTGGATCCATGCTTAAGAGAGAAAAAGGAGGTTGCTCTCATGAGTACACTACTGTGCTTGCTTTGGTATACACAGAAATAAATCTGGGCAATTTGTTATTCTCATAAATCAGTAACTGAATTTCACATCCCTCTTTTTATGCTAGATATCCTTTTTGGAGAATCAGATCCCATAAATCTGTACCATAATAATGAAAGGAATCAGCCCCTTTATTGGCTTGTAAAAAACTTTAAAGATATCCATGATCTACCTGCGTTCAGGAAATTATGAGTGAATTCTGCTGAGACAAGGATTATTAGACAAGTAGGCCACTGATCTGTCACAAAAAAAAAAAAAAAAAAGAAAAAAAAAGAAAAAAAGCTGGGGCTTTCCCAAAAGATGTCCTGGAAGGAGGATAAAGGGTCTGCTGACAATCTTAGCTAGATGCTAAAGAATTCCTGCAATTAATGGTGTTTCTTCCTCTCTCTTGGAGTGCAAGCAGCAGCTGTGGCTCTGCTGGCAGGAATTCTGGGCACTGCAGCAGTGAATTCCAGGGCACTGCTGCCAGCCCAGTGTTTCACCCCAAAGGCAGCACAAACACAAAGGGAGTTTTCCTGTCCCGTCCAGGAGCCACCAGCTCCCAAAGCAGCTGTGCCAGTGACACCAGCCGGTACAGCTGGAAGAACTTCAGCCCTGGCAGTGACCTTCAGAAAAGATTAAAGGCCTCTCAGAAGCCCAGATGCTCCTGTCCTGGCATCCAAACCCCTGTCACGATAAAATCTGGCTGTATCTGACCTAATTAGAGGACTAAAATCTCATCCTTTTTTTGGAAATAATATAACTTAAAAAAAAAATTAAATTTTATTTCTCTAGTCAGGCTTGGTTTGCCTTTGCCTTGGGGAAAGGAATCTAAATGTGTTTTTTTAAGGGATGTTGCATCACTCAATGGAGATGACCTTAACATCTCAACAGACTGGGAATAGCCCAAAAGATATCAGAAAAGATAACAACAATCAGCAAAACATCAACGACTATAAGAAAACGTCAGTGAATATCTACCCCATCTATGCTGCCCCCTGGCATAGCTGGAGGCACCTGGTCTGTAAAAGGCTGATAAGGAAATCAAGTAGTGTGAACTAATTAATATCAGAGGTGAAGAAATCCGAGTCCAACAGGAAACCAAATACAAAGAAAACCTCATCTTGGGACCAATAGACATTGAACCAATGATTTTCTATGACTGAATCAAGATTGGGAAAAACCTAGTAAAACTTTTGTGTGTATGGAATGTTTTCTGTGGTATATCCTGGCCAGAATAAATTAATGCCTGGCTTTCTATCGCTTCAAATGCAGTGTTACAGGGTTTTTTGTTTTCTTCCCGAGTTTCAGTGACACTTCGAGATACCAGATTTAGTAGTGGTTTATGGTTTCATTCTGATTTCATTTCTTTTGTAGAGAGAAGCACCTATGTGAAAGCAAGAAGATATGTGGCATGTCTGAAAGATGTAGTAACTCTTATCTCCCACATTTGGGACTGAAGCTGTACACACACAGTGTCCTGAAATCAGTTGGCTCTTGAATGCTGCACCTAATTGAGGGAAAATAAGGACACCTGCCCGGGGCCTGATTTTTTAACAATAGCTACTGGCCTGAGATATCCTCGGGACCAATTAGGAGACTAATTATAGTCTTTCTGTGACCCCTTGAATTTACATGGGCAAACACATTTAAATCAATAGGTATTAAGATTCATGATAGACAAGGTACCTGCCTTCCTGTTCCTATCTTCCTGTTCTTTCCTTTACTTCACAGCTGCTGTTCTTTGAAACAAACAAACAAACAAACAAAACCCACTTGTTTTTTCAGTTTCAAAAGATATAATCTTATATCTTATAAGATTAGTTCTACCGGTCCATATGGATAGGAGTTTTGTCACATGTGTAAGCCAGTGGGCTCCACAAGCCTTGAAGGTACAAATTTAACACATTCATTTCCCTCTGTGTGGGAAGCATAAAAAATGTAAAAAACAATCCATAATAATCATAAATGAGCCTTCTCCAGGGCTCTAATGTGTAGAAACTGCTCTTTGTTTTATGCAGATGTCAAAAGAGCTAATATAGCAAATCACTAGAATAGGCATGTATAATAGAATTTTCATAGTCTGTTTACCTGTCTAATTGAATAAATGGATAAATCCAGACTGAACACTTTGTAACCTGTCTTTGCCAGAACTGCTGCTGGGAATAATCATCCCTACTTTATGTATGCAATGTGGTTTAGCCTCTTAAAATATGGTAAAAGGCTTGAGGTCAGGGGCTGAAAAGAAAGAAATAATATTACTTTTGCGATTTGAAAATTATGAGAAAACACAACTGAAGGAAAAAAAGGAATTAGCATTAATAGTTTGAATCTTCTAGATAGATGGTGCTATTAATCCTGACATTGTAGTTGATGCACTGTTTATAGAGTTTTCTTTGTTTATATTCTGATGGACTATATTTAGCAAGAGCAATCATCAAAAATAATTTTCTATTTGTCTTTCTTTTTGCTGCTGTTGTTTTGGTGTCAGAGACAGTGTGCTTAGATATTTGAGACTCTTTGTGTTTAATCTGAGTAAGCTGCATACTGTACTTGGAAGACATGGCAAAACAACGTAATAATTCAAATTCAACTGCTTTTAAGGTAACAGCTCATTTTTCTGACCACTGTACCATGTTTAGACAAGAACAAAGAACAAAGCACTATGTGAAAACACAATGTATGAGTGCCATATGTGCTTCTTCAGGACAGTGATTAAAGTAACAATTCTTTTTCTATCTAGGTCCAAAAATAATATAAGCCAGAATGTTCTATGGAGGGCCACAGGTGAGGAAGGAGCATCGGACCTCCTGATCAGATCCTCTTGGAGAGATCTTCTGAATAATTCCACAAAGCAGTGCTTTAGAACTGGATTAAAATTCAGTGTGACTGGATACCAAAGGGCTCTGACTGTCCTGAATCTCACTGTCTTGTTTGTGCAGGACAAAGACATGCAGTTGGTTTACATGCTGGGCCACGCCTGTGAGGTGTGACCTGGTCCGAGCTGAAAATGGAACCTTTCTCCAGCCCTCTCCTTCCCTCACCAAAGGGTTTACAGCTCCATACCTCAGCACTCTGGGGTGGCACCTGCTCCTCACCTGCTGATCTCCAGCTGGTTCCACCTTCTCAGCTGAGACCTGGAATGGATGGGTCCCCAAGGACACTATAACTTTATCCTGGTGTTCAACCTTTGCATTCATTACAAAAAAACAGCCAAATGTGGATTTATGAAAGAGAGTGAGCTCTCCAAAATTCCTTACTTTGACTTGCACTGTAGGCTATTATCACAGCCATTAGTCTCATACCATCAAAAGGGTGAGATAACAGGTGAGCTGGATTTTATCTAATCAATCTTCAAAGTAATGAGGAATAATGACACTGAAAAGGAAATTCTGCAGAGAATCTGCAGAGCAGCCTCAACTTGAAATTGCTTGAGAAACGCATGCCCCAAAGCCTAAATGGCTACAAGGATTTCCTGGTCAAGCAGCCCTACCCTGTTCCAGGTAATTATTAAGTTATTTTTGGTCCAGTGGTTAAAATCAGATTTCCCTGGTGAAAAAAGAAGAGGGTTAAAAACTGCTGAGATATATTTCTGTGTCATGGGGCAATAGGTCAGCTATGCCAGAATGTGGAGTCCACTCCTAGGGGGAGGGCATCTTCAGGAGCCTGTGTGACATCCAGGGTCACTTGGACCTGCAGCATCCTCTGACAGCAGTTGTCACAGCTCTGAAGTCTGCCCCACCTCTGCTTTGCTGAAACCTGCAGCAGGATGACTGGGATTTGGGAAAGTGAGGCTCCAATGTGTCATTTCTGCTGCAGTATTGAGATGGTGACAAATATGTTTTTACAGAACCAACCTGAAGACTGAAGATTGTTTGAAAGTCATGAACAGAAGAACATTAAGCTGAGTAAATGGTGAAGTTGCTCTCCTACCTAAACTAAACTGCAATCCTTTCAAGGTACACAGAATGACTTTTAACATTTATGTTTCTGGAGTTATAGTTTCCAGATGTTAAGAATTAAAACACAAACAATTTTTCATTTGCTCTTGATCTTTCCAAAGTCTTATTAGACATCTGGTATGCTCTGCCTATCAAGTGTAGAAGAATAAATTTGTCCAGCTAACACAAATGCAAAATGCAATAACTGTTGAAATTTTTCTTTTCTTTTCTTTTTTTTTTTTTTTTTTCAGAGAATTGGTTGCAGTGCCATCATGTTTCTGTTGATTTAAAGCAGAAAGTTATCCAGCACTCACCTACAGACTTCACAGGACAAAGACTCCTTCATGTTGCTTATTCTCACAGGCCACATCTGTTTTCACTTGCACAATTTATCTCACAGAATTTGTTGTTATGTCTTTTTATTCTTCTTTTCAAGGGCATTTTTATATAATACCTTTTTCCTCTTTCACTTAGGTTTGAAGATGTCGATTTTCTCTCTATATAGAACAAAGAGGAGATCTCTTTTCTCAAAAGAGAAAACTCTCCTCTTTTCACAGAGGGAGAGGAACAGAGGATTTCTCAGATATTTGATGATTTGCAAGACATCATTCAGTACCTGCAAGGCGCTAGTGACCTCAGATGTAGATGTAAGAGCACACAAGATATTTTTACAAGTAATTAAGTAAATTGAGGGTGTAATTAAGTAAAAGTTTAAGCTATTACTTTATCGTGGGAACTTAACCCCTAACGTTTCCAAATCCTTTGTTACTAACAACCTGCTTGTTTTTCCTGTAAGTGAAGCTTATCTTTGTCCTTGGGACAATCAAGTCCTTGTTTTTATTCCCTTATACTCTCCTCCCATCCAAACGGATTTCTTTTGCTACTGTTTATGATGCATCTTAGAAATGCTCCTTGCTCTGACAGTTTCTGGCTGCTGCTGCTGCAATCTGTGTGAGAGAGGATTTTGTGATGGTGTTGATGTTTTTGCAACACCAGCAGATGGAAAGGAAGCTGCATTCACGAAACACTTTAAGCTACATAATGGCTCTTGAAAGCCGAAGGAGGGTGAGGAAGGGAGGGCACTCTGAGTGCTCTGGAGGGGCACATGATGTCTCTGCCAAGTGTCATGCTGTAGAGAGGTGCCAGCTGGGCAGGGGTCTGAGGAGTGAGTCCCTGTGGGACTCACACTGCTGGGGCTGGTTGCTCCCCTCCTCACCCCACCGTGCTCCAGCTGTGGGACTGAGTCCATTAGACTACTCAGTGTGTCTGTCAGCCCAGCTCATCCTTCTCCTGGTGCTGCTGGTGGTGCTGGGAGGAGATCTGTACACAGGGAGATCTTTCTCCCTGTGCTGGGGCAGAAATGGAGAGAAGAGATGAGGCTGCTGTCTTTTCCTCTGCATGCAGGCAGTGAAATTGCTGTCTTGCTCTATACACTCATGGAAGAGAGCTATGACTCATTTCAAATCACAGTCCTTGAAGCGGAAGAAATAGAGTTTTTCCATGATGGCTTCTTTGTCTTAATTCTTTCCTTTTTACTTGAAGAGTCTGAGCATTATATGGACAGTCAGAAGTTTCACCATCTGCATAATGAGAGGAGGGGAGAAGGGCACAGGGCTTTTTTACCTGTGGGGTTATTTCTCTGGTTTTGGTGTAGAAGCAGAGCTCTACTTAGGATTCTGTGTTTGTACAAGGTTTCCTCCCCGCTGGAGGAAACTGGACTCAGAGTGGTATCCTTAGTGAGACAGACTTTCCCACACTATGTATGGATGGGTAAGCTTTCCCTCTTTTAGAGTTTTCAGGTGTATTCTGAAATAAGAGCCTTTCCTGCTTTCCTGATTAAGACCAGGAAACCAGACTTCCAGGTCATGAAAGTAAAACTATGAGAAAATGTGTGATATCTTTGAACAGGGTTGGTTTTCCACCTCCACAAACAGTGTTGTTTTTGCACATGTTAAAGTCAAGCTTTCTTTGTGTAGATACTCTGGTCTGGTTTGAGAAATGTCTTTGTTGGAAAGTGGTTTTGATTTGCAAAGGCCCTCATCTCTTTTGATGCTGGCTCTTTATTCCTTCCTTCTTTTATTCCTACATCATTTTCCTCTTCCTGCCTCCCTCTCTCCTTGCCTCCTTTGCCACTCTTTCCCTTCTCCCTTTCTTTCTTGCATTATCAGATATTTCAATAATCAATAGATCAAACCCAGGGGTTTTCTTGTAAGAACTGTGCTAGGTTTTCTCTTAGTGAAACTACTGCCTGTTCAAAAGCTGGAATTGGACTTTCTCCATTTTGTTATTTTGGGAACAGTGGACAACAGTGGACAGTCGGTGTAATGGGTACTTCATTTTCATGACACTTTTCTATTTCTTCATGATAACTTATTTCTCAGGTGAATTTTGAATCTCCCTTCCCAAATGAAGCTTTTCTTTGAATCCATTTTGTTCCTTGAATCCAATCCACCATCAATGAATACCAGATTAACCATACAGAAATCAGCAGTGCCATGGTGATTTGGAATAGATAGTGTCATGGTTCTGTCTGGGATAGAGAAAATTTTCTTATTAGTATCTGGTGCAACGCTGGTGTTGCATTTCATACAAGAATAATGTTGATAACACACTGATGTTTTGATTGTTGCTAAGAAGTGCTCACCTTAAGTCACAATCATTTCAGTTTCCCAGCCCTGCCAGTGAAGAATTGCACAAAAAGCTGGGAGGGAATGTGGCCAAGAGAGCTGAACTGGCCATAAGGATATTGCACACCACAGAATGTCATGTTCAGGGTACAAACTGGAGGGAGTTGGCCAGGAACTGCTGATCACTGCTTGAAGATATTCAGGGCATTGGTTAGTGGGTGGTGAGCAATTGTATTAATTGTATTGTGAATCACTTTTTTCTCCTGGGTTTTGTCTCCCTCTCTCTTTCCCTTTCTCTCCAGCTTTTACATATTTATTTATTTATTTAATTGATTTTAAAATTCTTGTTATTGTGGTTGTTATTAGTTTTTGTTGTTTTTTTTTTTTACCACCATATTATTATTTTTTCCCCCCAGTTATTAAGGTATTGTTATCTCAATTCACAGTTTGTGGACATGAATTCCTTCTGCGGTTTCCCTGCAAGGTGATGTATTTATGCTTCTGGGAAGTCTTTTTCACTTCCTGCTCTTCACGCTCTAATCTCACGGTGCTCACATATATCTCACCTATGGGTCTTGTGTACAACACATTATCATAATGTGTGGTGCAGGGGCCATATTTTAGCACCTTTGTCTTGGAAAAAGAGTACGTGATTTCAACAGTTGTCTTGCATTCATTCTCTAATCTTAATTTGGTTTTAACCTTTAAAATGCAGAGGCAGTGGGCTCCATTTTGCTCATGAGTACAGGAGAAGCAGTTTTTTGCATGTGCTACTCCTTTCTTCATTGTTTCATGGATGTGGTTGAATGTCTCCATCACAGACTGGGCAAGAATATAAGAGGACTGCAGACTACCTAAATATTTGAGGAAGAGAAGCCTCCTTCCTTTTATTTACTGCCCATCATAATGGTGTCTCTGCTGATGTGTTGGTCTCTGCACTCTTTATGTTTGTGACTCTTCCAGGGCAGTGAGGAGTTTCTCCCTGGCTCTGTCTATTCTCTGCCTCACCCCAGTGCAGGTTCTCACTGGTTTGACAGTGGGTATTCCTGCAGTGACCTGGGAAGAGAGCAGCTGTGTGCACAGCATGTCACTCCTGGTGCCAGCTGTATTGCCTTCTGGCCAGAGAAGGACTGGAAAAATGCCAAGCAATTTTAACTTTTAATAAGACAAACCTGGGGCTTGTGGGTTCAATACAGGGCTTAGAAGCTGCAGTGGTTTTTTCCCCTGAGGGCTCTGTCCTACTTGCTCAAATGCAAGTTTCTGATTTCGCACTTTAGCAGCTGTTTGTACCTGGAGGGGTGTTAACAAAGCCCTTGTTGCAGATGATATATTGAAATGGCTGTTGAATTGCAGTAAATAATAGTAAATGGAGGTTACCTGTTTGGAAAATTTGTACATAGCCAAATCTTCACTGACAGAAATAAACACGTGTTTAGGAAAAGAGAGACAGAATCTCATTTTAAGGCTGAAGAAAGTCACATTTTGTCTATATTCGTGATATACACAGCATTGATATGTTGCCTATCCCCATTTTGGTTTTTGTTTTAATATTTACCAGGAAAATTTACTTGTCCAGGATATTGTATTAAGAGTGTGACTCTGGTACTCTGCTGTGCCTCTGAGATTTACAAATACTGCAAAACTCCAGCTGGATACCTCAGGCTGATCTTGCACTTCCCATTCACTTATTTGACATAACATCAATATCAGATAGCATTAGGATGTTCCCAGTAAATGTCTTGATTCTTAATTTTATTGAAGCTAAGACAGGGAAAATATTCTGGCGAATGGCTTATACAGGATTTGGGCGAGCAATCATCTGCACAGTTATGAGCAGTAACTGCATCACTGATCCAAATGAACACTGAGCTGCTTCAGTGACCTCCTTTAAAGCAGAGGCAGAAGTGTCACAGCATAACAGGTACACACTCCCCTGGGATGTGGGAGTCTTGGTACAAATCCTCTTTTGCCTGATTCAGCAGAGCTGGCTCCGAAGTGTCACACATCATTAGTGACTGCCTTAAGTGGCATGTGAAGAACTCTGGAGCAAAACTTTACAAATATCTCAGGCAAGCAGTTCCACAAGGATAGGTCAAACAGACATTAGAAGTATAATTGCAAACTAGTTTTTCAATTCTCATGGAAGAGTCCTACTGGCTAATGAGTTATTTTTTCAGTTTCAGGTCTAGCAGGTGTGTAACAATTCAGCAGGACAAACTGAAATGAGTTATTTGCAGAGAATTGTAAATTAGGCTTATAATCTTACTCTTCTAGGAGGCTGAAAAAATAATGCAAGGAAAGTTCTTTGCATTTAGAGCAACTTGCAGGACTTGGTTTTTTTATTTTCCATATTAGTCCTAAGGTTCAGTGTTGTAGGGTTACTCCATCTGTCTCTGATTTTATAAATCTGGTCTTTTACTTCTAAAATATTAAAAAAAATTCTTTTTTTACTTGAGTGTTTTTTATTTCTGAAAAAGAATTAATCAAATTTGAATAATCAAAATTTAAGTGTCTTAAGACAACTAATACCTCCACACAATTAATTGAAGGCATGCACATTGATGTGCATCAGTGCATGATTTTTACCATATTTTTACTCATACAAGTGCAATAGATTTTGCATTGTGTATCTCCAAAAATTTTGTTTGCATTTGCTAAGCATTTTGCCTGTAAGCAACATATGTGTTGTCATAAATGGAACAATGTTAATGACTTAGAAATAAAGAATGTAATTGCTGCTGTACATCCATGTGAAAGATCAGAGAATATGAAAGATTAAAATGTAACATCTCAGCATCTTTGCTGTATGGCTGTCAGTTGAAGAATTTTAAACCTTGTTGCTGTACACAGAAGAGTGTAATCTTGCCAGTTTTGTTGCTTTTGCTGTATCTCTTTTTTTCTGCCTGCAGATACCTGAGTGACAAGAACCTTCCCTGTCCCAGCACAGTATCTCTAGATCTCTAGATTTAAAGTATCTCTAAATGCAATAAAAATGCAAGGAGAACATAAATTCTTTAATCTTACATATGGTATCTCTTCATAGAAGTGAGAAAAAACAAGTTAACCAGTGAATCATTGCAGATTTCTATGGGGAAAAGGCATCTGAGGCGAACAGGTATTTTCTAAAGACTTCTGTGAAAATTGTGTCTTGTAGGAAATACCTCTAATGAGCTAGGAAATGGAGTGAGACATGGCATGAGAATAATTGCAAGGAATTCTAGTGGACTTATTTGCTGCTATTTCATGCAACACTTTTTCCCAATTTAAACTTGGTCACTGGTTTCATATTTGCTTTTGAAACAATTGTCCTATATATGACTTATAAATTGGCATATGCAACGTGTCTAGATGCACTTCAAAACATTGGGATAATTTTTGTTTGCTAGAGAAAATGTTCCTGTATAAAGTGCTGAATTACCCTAGTGATTTCTGAATATCTCTTCCTCTTTTCTTCTTTTTGCCTTTCTCTTTTCTTTGCCATGAGCCTAGTCCATCTCTGATGTCACAAGGTTTAATCAGTGGAGTTATTTAGCATGCTGTGCTGAATTAGTCCCTGATAAGATCCAGCTCTTCACGGTTTTCCTGTGCTGTCCTTGTTAAGGTAATTGCCAGGCTTGACCACACGTGAAAAGGATGACTTGCCCTCAGATATGCCAGAACAGCAGTTCAGCACTGATTGAATTTGTCATGGTCTGGTGTTTGGTGTGTTCCTGGCTGCTCTCCTCAGAACTGAAGAGTAAAAAATTTATTGAGAAGAAGAGTTAAAACTGACTGAAATACTACATCAGGTCAGGACAGGGCTGCCTGCTGTGAGGCGACCAAGTCCAGGTCAGTGTAGGTAGATTTTTGCTGAGGTAGATTTGAAATAAGACATTTCTGAATATGACCAGGAAGTGAAACCTTCCCAGGGGAGAAAGAGCAGTCCTTTCTTTCAGGTTATGTTGATTCACTAGGAAAGTTTTCATCACAATGCAGAAGTTTTCAAGGACACTAAGGGAAGATTTCCCACAGATTTGCAGCAGCAAATTGAGAGGTTTCTTCCTTCAGCTCTTTTCTCTGTCCTCTTCCAGCGACCATCACTTTCAGACCAAAATCAGTAAAGAATACTGGAACATCACTAATCACAGATGGCTTGGCAAAGAGAAGACTGTGGATTTTAGCCTAGGAAGTCTGTGGTGTAGCGAGGGTATAATGGCAATTGTTTTCAGAGTGTGCAGGTGGAAATTTTTGTGGGGTTGGTGTGTTTTCTTTTTTTGTGAGATACAGTTTCATTCAGCTGAAAAGAGCAAAACAAAATATTTAGACATTGGCATCCTTATCTCTCACCATAGCTGCCTTTCTGGGAGCAGTTTCAGGAGGATATGTTGAGCCTGGGCACAAAGGGAGTTTCAGGGTCACTGATTTGAGTGGGATGAGAGTGTATTTCCTCTCCTGTCACAGTGGAAAGCTCAGGATAGTTTCTTCTTGTCCAGTTTTACTCCATTTATTCCCTTGAAAATTGTGCTAGCAGATATGACCTTGGGCTTAACCAGTGCCAGCAGAAATGTGTGTCCCCTGCCAGTGTCCAGGGTGATGGATGTGTTACAGCTGGATCGGCTGATGTGAGGGAGTGGTGTCCTCCTGCACACCAACATCTCTGCTACCGTGTAGCATGAGAATCTTTACTTCCTTGAATATTTACTTGAATATTTACTTCCCCTGTTTTTCTTACAGTTAGTTAATTTTAGGCTGAATGGAGAGTATTTTTAAGCCTTTTTATGCGGAGAAATTAACTGCCAATCATATAAGAAAGTAATGCATCTAGGTTGAAATAAAATAATCCTAATCTAATCAAAGTCCTAGTGATGTAGAGATTATTCCTAGGGTGTTTCGCGTTACCTAGTTGAATTGGTGAAAAGTATTTTTGCACAGCAGAGCCCACCAAAAGGAACTCAAAAGTCCCTGGACCATTTTTGTATCACTTCTAGGGGCTGTTATCCTGACCCAGCAAACTGAGAATGTTTTTATTAGAGACCTTGTGGAGTTCAAGCATCAGGTGTACCTAATCCATGGAGGACCTGCAGAGGGTGTGTAATGAGACACAGAATTCTTTGTGCCCCATTCACCATAAGCACATGGCCAATGGGGCTAATCAAATTTACACTTGCTGAAAAACACAGCTTCATTCTCCAGCATATATTTTTTAATTCCAGTACTCACCTACTTATAACAAGAGGAGCAAAGTTCTTTGTGCAATTAGAATTTAAAGTCTGGTAATAAGTAGATACTTTCAGGGAAAAAAAAAAAAAGATTGCCTAGGCTGATGAGAAATGCACCTGGTGAGAAATGCAGCAGGTGAAACTATATTTACAAGGGCCCATACTTAGCTCTAATCCTGCTGCTGATTCCTTAAAAATCCAGTGAGGGTGGTGGATAGCAGGAGCCCCACAGAGTGGGACCAGTCCTTCTGAGAGCTTTGGAAGCCTCAGCAGGGCTGTCAGAAATCCCCAGCATCCATCCGAGTCCACACCTCACTGTTACAAAGGCTGCATCACATATGAGCTGTTGTTTCTTTCCTAAAATTTTCCCCAGTCTTCCCAAATCTTTTCTACACATATTCCATAAATGTGAATTCATGACAGCTTCATTCATTTGCCACCAAGGCTGCCCATGTAAGGGAATATTCCTATCCAGAGTATGGATATGTTGGACTGAAGCCATTAGCTCTTGATCTGAGAGCAGGAATTTATAGATTTGCAGGTTTATGCTTGATTGAGTAATGCTCTGGGAAATGCAGGCATGAGTCACTCTGAACATGCCACTTGTTATAGAGAAAATATGAAACAAAGGATGTGTTGCACATTTTTAAAACTCAGTAAAAGGTTAATTTGAATGGACCTTGTAACATTTGGTGGGTTATACTTTTTCTAAAATTTCTTTTTTCTTTTTATTTGCTGCCTCCAAAAAAGTCCTTTTATTTCATTACAAGTCTTGATTTCTCCAGGAGTGTATTTTGGTGAATCATGAACTATGGTGTTTGCTGTACTTCAATTGTTTTTCCTAATGTTCCAAAAACATTCTGAATTGTTTGAGCACAGCTCTTGCAAACTGCAGCTATTTAAAGATTAGGTGTTTTCAGCAAATAATTCAGTAGCTGTTGGAGGCTTTGTGCTTTTGAAGGTCTGGCTCTTCCCTTTCCCAGCACATTGTTTTAAGCAATTCTGCTGTCTTCTTATGTGCAGTATGAATTCTGGACTTTGTACTTGGGATAAAATTTTAACTTTATGAATATTACATACATGATGTGATGGCTTTGAGAGGCTGCTATCACAACCAAAATCCTACTGTGTATGGCCCTGTTTAGACACAGGGAAGCAGATCTAAACAAAAAACACATAAGGGATTTTTGATGTTATGTGTTAGAATTAACACAGCAGGTGCCAGACAATGTGAACATTAAGCAGGTTCCATTTCTTTAGTAAAGACTGAAAATGATGTAAGTTTCCAGAAGCAGTTAATATTTTGCTGAATGCTAGCAGGTATCTAAATTTTTATGGCATTGAATGGCTTCTGAGAATGTGATGGCCCAATTGAAAGTGTCAGAATGTGCAATTCTACAAAGGTGCCGTGAACTTCAAGTCAGAGTATTCATGGACAGGTATCAGACATAAAGAAGAATGGAGATGTCCACAAATATAATAATAAACCTTATTTATAGATTTCAGCAGTAAAAATATTGGATTTTTTGTTTCTCTTTTGAAAAAAATCAAATCTGTCAATTTCTCTCTGACTTTGGTCTTTCACTCCTTTTAGAGCCAGAATAATAATATCCTAAGCTAGTAATCCCTGTACAGAAATCAGGAATACAACTTTTTCTTGGAAAAGTGTCTGAAGGAAGCTCACACTCCAGGTCTTGTATATTGATAGGTACTGATAACTGGTTTTGAGCAGCTGGTGGTTTTACTGAAACACACTGCTACTTTCCACTGCTTTACAGAGCAGAACAGGAGCGGGCTGAGCCAGCTGTTGAAGGGATAGGAGTGGAGCTGCCCCCATTTTCACCCTTTCAGCTGCTCCCTGAATCCATGCTGTTACAGATGCAGGTTCTCTGCACTGGTTTTATCTGGAGGTGCGTTCGTTTTCTTCCCAGGGTCTGGTGTGGGCTGTGTTTTGGATTTGTGCTGAACGCAGCACTGAAAACATGGGAATGTTTTTGTTATTGCCCAGCAGCGTTTACACAGTCCAGGGCCTCTCCTGTTCCTCATGTTTTCCCTTCAGACAGGAGGCTGGGGGTGGACACGGAGCTGGGGAGCACAGCTGGGACACCTGAGGAGATATTCCAGAAGGCATCATGCTCAGCATGGAGAGCTGTGGGGAGGAGAAGGAAGGGGGGTCTGTGTTCAGAGAGCAGCATTTGTCTTCCCAAATCCTTGTTACCAGAGCCCTGCTTTCCTGGTGGTGACTGAACATCTGCCTGTCCATACAAAGTGGTGAATGAATCCCTTGCCCTGCTTTGCTTGTGCGCACAGCTTTTGCTATACTTATTCAACTGTTTTTATCTCAGCCCATGATTTTTCTCACTTTCACCTTTCTAATTCTCTCCCTGCCACCCCATTGTCGTGGAGGGAATGAGTGGGTTGAGGCTGAGTTGTCATGTGGGGTGAAATCAGATAACCTCTGAACTTGCCCTTCAGGCAATGCAAAGCTTCATAAATCTCTTCTGGGTCTCCCTCAGAACCTGAACAGATGCTCTGAAAGGCTCCGGGCCTCAGTGAAAAAGATTTTTCTCAGGCATGCAAAAGGAATTGTAGAATTGTTTGAAGGAGTGGTGAGCACAAAGCTGCATCTGGATGTCTCTCTTCACAGGAGGTCATAGATTGCAATGAGGAGCTTGAGGACTTGGAATTTATGGAAAGCAATTCATTTTATTTTACATCTTTTATAAACTCTTTCTGAAAATAGTCTTGATTCCCTTAGACTGCTTTGTGATGCTGTGTCAGAGTAGTCTGTGTATCATGAAATAATAAAGTGTTTAGCTTCCATGATGTTCAGCACATTCTAATTTTATTATCTTCATTTTAGAGGTGAGGCATAACAAGATCAAAACTGGAGAGTATTAAAAATAGATTATTGGCCAGTCAAGGTTATGAGCCAAAATGTGAGGCAACATCCATCAGTTCACAAAACAAACAAACCCACAAAAACAAAAACAAAAACAAAACAACAAACAAAAAAGAGAAAGCCCAATATAAATTTGAGAGTTTTTTCCCATTGGGTCCATGTGTCTCACAGTTTTGTGATAACCTGTAGTGCTGACCTCTGCAGTAAATGAAAGTGACTCTGCACTTATCTTTATGTAACACTGCTACTATTCCTAATTTTGGAAAGTCAGCTAGTGATTGCACAGAAGCTGACAGGGAAGAGTTTATACAAAAATGATGATCTTTTGATTAAAACCAGAATAACTTCCATACATGGAGAGGGAATAAATTAACATTCTGACACTTCATAGCCATATCTGATAGTGCAAGCTTCACTGTTAATTAAAGAATGTGTGTCCCCCTGAGCTGTACCATGTAATAATTCAAATCTGGGTAAAACACTAGATAGCAATATTGGAGCAAAGTTGTGTAAAAAACCAACCAACCAACCAACCAAAAAACCCCAACAACCCAAACCCCAAAAAAACAACAATAAACAATTGCACAAACAACCCCCAAAACAACAACAAAAAACCAACTTACAAAAAATCAAAAGACCAGAACAAACTTTCAAGAAGAATAGCTAACAGACAAATTCCGATGTTTTTTATTACAGGACTAGATGCTCCCATGCAGTTATCAGTAGATAAGAATATTTCAAGGATATACCGCACACACTGCACTTCAGGGAATCAGAAAAGGATGAATGCTAACTATTTCCAAGATGTAATTTCAGCTAAAAAAACCCAACATTTTGTGTGCAACTTTCGCAACAGTAATGTGTTTGTTTTTTCAGTGCTCTTTAGACATGGTCCAGCCATATATGAGCAGTGCCATAAGCACAGAGGTTGCAAAACAGAAAGAGCCAAACTTGGGGAAAGGTTTTTGTGTTCAGTCAGGATCTGTCATAGCAAACAAATGTTAGAGACAGGCATGCAGGAGGGTATCACCGCCCTTTGTCCCATAACTTCTTTTTCTATAGTAGTACAATTTAGTCTTGGGGATATTTTACGTAGAAATGCAGATAGGAACAATATAGGGCAAGCACAACTGACCCTTTTTGACAGCCAGTGATGGCACACAAGCTGATGAGAGGAGGATCTGTTTAAGCAGTCAGCAGCCTCTTAAAACAGCAAAGTTGACATTTCTGTGCTCAGCTAGGATGACTCCTGTTAGAAGCTGGAAGTGGAACATAACATAATCCATTATGGATGGATGTTTGAGAAAAGAGTTGTTCTCAGCATAGATATACTTTGTACCAAGCAATCTTAGGAAGCTCCTGCATCCAGAGGGATAACTGACTCTGCAGAAGACAGGCACTGAGCCTGTGGCAGCATAACAGAAGTTTTAACTGAGAGGCATCACATTAACCTTGTTTTTTCGAAGGGCATAAAAGACAAGGTCAAACAGCAAAAAAAATGAAAATGAGAAATCAGAAATGAGCAAAGGTTCAAACAATGGAATGAAAGACAAGCTCAGTTTACAATTAAATACTCTTTTTTGAAGAAAACCAAAATGAGACAGTAGTCAGACCTGCCTGTCTTTCAGCTCAGAACTTTGTTCCTGGAAAGGCAAATTCCTTATGGAGGTGAGATGCAGACCCTCTCCCACCACGGATTATAGGACCCCAGGTGTGCACTCTTCCTGCAGGAGCAGCCCCTCAGGTGGTTGTATTCTCTCTCAAGCCCTTAATGCACTATACCACACAAAGGCTTTACAGATTGCTCTGAGGAAAATAAATGAGGAGCAAAGGGAATTTTTTTCAATTTTCCATACACATATTGCCAAGTCAGCTGCAATTGCAAGCAAGAGAGAAAGCAAAAGTAGAAATACCATTCTCTTTCCTGCCACAAGTTTTACTTTTTGTCTCCCCAGTCCTTACCCTGGTATTGGATGTGGGGCAGAGGAGAAGGTTGCTGTTCTTAGAAGGGGATGCTTTTGATCTAAGACAGGTAAGGTGACAGAAATAGCCTGAGGCTGCCACTTTATTGGACAATGGGCTAAGACAATGAGACACATTATGGGCTGTCTAGAGATGGTCATCCTGTTAATGCAGGAACCAGCAGAAGCTTGGAAGCTCTTTTGGAGATCTACAGCCTTTCCTCAAGAAGAAAGGGAGCTGTTGTTACAGGCAGACATTTGGGAATGCAATGGATATTTACTCTGAAGCAAGACTGTTATCCAGAACATTTCAAAATTAGCATATTTTAAGGCAAGTTATAGGATCTGTTCCAAAAGATCAATAAATAATTTGTAACAGAAAGGTTAGAGTAATCTCATTTGGGGTGCTTAGTGTTGTGTTTACTGACAGCACAGATTTAGCCTGTTTATCTAGGCAGTATATAAATAGGTGTTAGATCACACACATAAATCTTTTTATAATAAAAAGGTTTTAGAATAGAGGAAGAAAATCTAAAAACTGCAGATGTGATTTTCCTCAAACTGCAGGAACTCATGCACTCTATGCTGAAGCATGGAAGTCAAATTCTTCCCTCTTTTTATCTCTGTATCAATCTTGTCACAAAGGTATCTGCAGCTTAATGAGTGTCAGAGTTAAGGCCTCAGGCAGGGAAAACAGTCTTGCATAAAAATGTTGGTTTATCTCCTATATAATTTCTAGGTGTGCTAAACTAGTCATGAGCCAGTCACTTCCACATAAGCTAAGACAAGAATTTATATTTGGCTCTTCTGACTATTCCTGATGCTCTACAGAGGAGGAGCATGATTAATATTTTGCATTATCAAGTCCAAATGCTGTTAGTTGATGGTATATGACCACCACCTTCCTCCTCCTCCTCCTCCTCCTCCTCTTCCTCCTCCAAAGGTGTCAAAGGTATTGTAATCAGTTTACTTATGACAAATATCTTTAATTGACCAAAATAGACCTTGGTGGTGGGGATGGAGGTGGTGGAACAGAAATTATTTCTTATGCCAAATTTGGAAAAACTTGGATTGGCAAGCAGAGTGTCAGCCACTCAATTATCCAAGTACAATCCATATACAGGCAGATCTAGGAATTCCTGAAATTATTATCTGTTCCGGTTAAGCTGGAACCATGAGGCCTGAACTTCAAGAGTATTTGAAAATCTTACATGGTTTCCTGCTTGGGAAATTGGTGAAGCTGGGAGAAGGTTTCTCTTATGCTGTTTCCAACTTGTTTAATTTTCACCATGGAACTCTGGTGGGCTCCTGTGGAGAAGTACTCAAGGAAAAAGCTCAGCAGGGACAAATGTCCGTGTGAGCAATTGTTCACCAGAAACAAACTGCAGCCCCAGGAGCAGGGACATTGTGGGAGCCTGGTGTGCTGCCCTGAGAGAAGCAGGACACAGAGGCTGGAGTGGCACAGAGGTATTGTGGCCATGCTCTGTTTAATACAATGGGAACTAAGCCAAAGGAAGAACCCAGCAGGTGCTTGAAACCTGAACTTTGCTTTATTAACTTGAAAATTCACATTGCTTTTCCAACCAGGTGGCATTTGCTGCCCTGTCATACGTTAATGAAGGCAAACCTGTGCATGCTTCACAAGTGTGACCAAAATCACTCAGACTCCACCTGATCATGGACTAGCACTAGCTGGAACTTTATCCTTTATGACTCTTTCCTATGATTTTATGATTTGTGCCTCTGACAGCATCAGAGCACACCCAGGTGAAACTAAGCTCAATGAAGGGTGAAGTTAAGCTGAGGGAACAGAATTTAGTTAGTCATTGGCCTCACTATGTTTACTGCTTACAGAGTAAGTGCATTTAACAACAGCAATTCAGAACCTGCATAATCTGTTGCTCCAGTAAACCACACTACTCTTGAATCAGCAATTGCGCAAGTCCTTACTGAGTGAAATCAGACTTACAGTGCCAAATTGGTCATAATCAGAAATGCAGCCCAGCCGTGCCCAGCCACTCTGATCTCTGAGTACCAGCTGGAATGCAATTGGGTTTATTTTCTGCCAATTTTCATTCTCTAGTGCAACAGAAAAAAAAGTGCAGTCAGCAGGATTGCCATGAATGAACTGCAGCAAAAATATAACAGACATAATTCTGAGAGGGAATAGAATGGGCCCAAAAATTTTGGGAAAATGAGCATAAAATGGTAGATAGAAAACTAGAAAAGTGTGTAAAAAGTTTAAAAAATATAATGACAAAAAAATTATTTGCACAGTATTAGAGACTAACTTATTTTGTGCACAAAAGAAAACCAAAGTGTACTATCTCCCTTCAAAAATTCCAGATTTAGAATATACTGCTTTGAAATACAAATATGAGGTTTTGAAGACATTACTGACTTTTGAAAGAAAGTATTAAGAAAAGCTCAGTACATGAGTAGAGCTCCTCACAAGTGAAACCCAAAACCTAAAAACAGGGAATAAGGAACTTGAAAAAGTATTTTCTGCGGCTGAAAACTGAGAAAAATAGCTGCAGGAAAAATTAGGCCTCTTACTGGACCTGTTGCCATTCATGGTTTAGCTAAAGAAAGCAAAAGACTGGAAAACAGAGCAGACCCCAAAATATGCCACAGGGACATCTGGCATGGTGATGATAATGATGAGATGGAGGAAGGCTCTGATTGCCCCAATACTCATCATTTCCATCCTTATGAGGGTGAAGCAAGCTTTTTTAAACTCCCTTGTTGACACAAGGGTACAGATGCAGTAATTACTGTAAAGTAGCAGACAACCTAAATAAAAAGGCTGGTCACCAAAAAGTGAAAACTGCAGGAATTGATAGAATTTTAGAGAATGTCTCACTGCAAACATGTCCTAATGGCTTCCTGGTGATAAGAAATTAACCAGTGCTGAAATATTGATTGCTGCCACTAAAACCTGTATTTTAGGGTATGATTTGTTGTATGACAAAACCTGGAAATTCCTCAGTGGTCAATCTGGAGTTTTGCTGGATGAAATGGAGGAGACACAGAATCTTTCTATCTGGAATGACTGAGGTAAGATATGGGATCCTAATTAATGATTCCACTAAATTTCATCAAACACAGATCACATTGAAATGAATATTTACTATACCAGTTTGTTGTCAACAACATATGCTTAGAGCAGCACCTTCACTACATTTGCAAAGCACTCCTTAACTTTGACAACCTTCTGACAATTCCCTGGTTGATCACAGTCAAGCATTTGGCCAAGAAAGAAGTAGAAATTTAGTTCTGCTTTATTCCAGTGAAGAGTTCCAGTCTCACTTACACACATGAGAAAGAAGGACATTGGTGTTCTGCAGATGTTGCATAATCCAACATCAAATGACTCACGGACCCAGTTAGCACCAAACTGATTCATTGCAGGCTCTCAGTCATGTTTCCAGAAGAGTTAATACGAAATTCTTGCTCAGACCCCCATCAGCTCTTGGTTCTCCTCTGATGTTATTAGCAGGGTGCCAAAACTGACAACAGCTTTCTGGCCCATGTTAGCTTCTGGATCTGAACCCAGGCATACAGTGGCAACTGATTTGGTGGTTCTCAACACCCTCCCCAGAACTTCCCATCACTTCAGTTACAGAAACCTTTGCTTCCATGCCTGGCAGAATCTGTGATCTCTGTGTCAAAGACAACAAGGATACAAAAAAGTGGAATATTAATATATGTAATTGGTCAGAATGACTCACAGTTCCATACATTTTCTAGGTCCATTACATCTTGTTCTTTGGATAATATTTCAGAAGTGCATATTTTTACCCATCAGCTTTCCATCAGTGCCTGGTGTGAAATGAATGTGATCTATTGCATTAGCTTTTCATTAAAATGCACTGCAAGAGATCAATTCATTGAGTATCAATATTTGCCCAAGGCAGTACATTTGGACATGGAAAGATACCCAGATTTGGTGGAAGAACTGAAGCTGAAATCAACAAGGTAAATTTTCAATATTTGTGCATCCTACTATATTAATTGGTGCTTATTAGTGCAGGCTGTTCAGCACAGGGACTATTTTCTAAAGTTTGAGTTTCACTGAACTGCAGTTCCAGGTGGACTGCAGTTCCATGCTTCCATCAACCCAAGATTCAGTGTCTCAACAGGATTCTTGGAGTATTTGATGAAAAGTATGAGTATACTTTATGAGTATACTCTATGCAGTATGAGTCAGCCCTTCTTTTTCTGATAACTATACCTCTTTGTTCTCATTCTGATTGTCTGTTGTGTGTCTCAATCTTCTGCCTAAAGTTAGAGTGTGGCTTAATGGAAGCAATAACTTCCAGGGAGAGACAGAAAATTTGTTTTCCTTTTGATAGCCTTGACACTTATTGTCAGCATGCTGTACAAAAAAAGAAAAGGGGATTTTGTACCCTGATTTCTGCTCTTTTCTACCCAGAAATGAATTAATCTTGAGACTACCCTCTCTGTTGTAAGAAGTTTGAGATAAATTAAATCAGGCCTTATGGATTATTGATTCAGGCTAGCTTAACAGAATTTATATTGTCCAGTAGAGATAGGTATCAATTGCTGCATGTTTCTCCAGAAACTTACGGATAACAAGGAGAGGAGAGAAAGACTGTCTCCCATGATACTATTGTTCAAAGATACATAGAACTTGAAAATGTTGTTGAAAGATAAAACTGATGCAGCAGATCACTGATATATTCACCCTTTTTTAATTAGGAATGTCCACTTTAAAAAAAATCCCTCCTGCTCAGTAGAGAACAAGGTGAAGGCAGGGTAGGGGTAGAGAACAAGAGAAATATTTCTAAAGTTGTTGCCATTGGAAATTCACTTTTTTAAGCTGTTTGTGTTTCTTTACCACAGAATCTTCAAAGTCATTGAAGGAGAGTGAAGTGAGGCAGCGAAGGCCCTCTCTGTGTTCCCACATGGCCCTCAGCAAAGGAGCAGTACCTGCAAAATCTGTGGCAGAACATTTTAAGATGGATCTACAGCTTGTGTTGTTTCCAGAAGGAATCTGTCTCTTGCACCTGGTAGGAAGAAATTATTGTGACACAGAGCAAGGGGCTCTGTTGTTTGTGGTGTAAGGCACGATGGGGCTATGCCATGTAAGAATTTAGGAAAGAGACACCCACATGCTTTCCAGATTATCCACAGATTAGTGGGCCCAGGGCCAACTAGACCTTGCCCTTCTTAGCCTGAATGTTGTCTGTCTTCCTAGTCCTTGCAGGACCCTTGTGATGCAGAGTCACAGATAATCTCACAGAGCAGCCAATTTGACACAATAAACCTGCTCATTTTCAATATGAACTTTCACAACCACAGGTTCACAGTATGCTTTAGACTAAGTCTGGGAACACTGATGATCACAGACTCACAAATAGTGCAGTTTATTGATTACTATAACAGAACAGGATTCAGAAATTACTACTCATGAGCACACTGGTTGCCATGGAGTAAAGTTTACCTGATAGGCATCCGTATGGGGAGAGATGGGTACAGCCTGTCAGCTGTACAGAAGGGTGGAACACCTCCTCTCTGAAATTACACTTATATTATTTCCTTTGAGGGTGAGGGAAAGGTAAAGTTGATGCCATTTCATGATCAGGGCTTGAGTGACTTCAGTCATATGTGCAAAGTACTTACAGATTTTACTTCATTAGAGTATGCAGAGCATGAAAAGCAATATGTATTTTTGAGTTAATGAAGCAAAGTTAAGCTTTTTTCCTGGTTGGGGCCTTCCTTGTCTTAGCTCCCTTTGGCTGCATTTCTTTAAACAGAGAGTGGCACAACACCTCCATGCCACTCCATCCCTTGTTTCCTGCTTCTCTCAGGCCAGCACACCAGGCTCCCTCAGTGTCCCTGCTCCTGGGGCAGCAAACTTCTTGTTTCTGGTGAATTATTGTCCATACAGAAGTTTCTCCTTGGAGTGCTTTGTCTTTCAGTGTTTCTCCACAGACTGAAGTGGCACATATAATTTTTCTGCCCCAAATTGCCAGCACTTAACAACAGCTATCCTTGAGATGGAGGTTTTTGACAGTTCTGGTTAGAAGCATCCTTCTGCCAGCTGAAGATCACAGCTTCTTTACTGTATACGGGGCACAATTGTATTGGTCAAAATGGGATTTTTGTTCTTGACATATTTAAAAAAAGAAAGGCTGAAGAAGAAAGTGACAAGAACAATTGCCTCTTCTATGTGTCCCAGTTACAGTGAAATACTGCACTTACAACTGTTACTGAATATGTCTCTTTCTATCTTAACTTTTACTGTTATTTACTGACTCTGGTGCACTCACTATCTTCTAGTCATTCCTGAGATTTAATTCCTCTAAGACATTCTCATCCTTAAACAAAAAGTTACAGTTTTAACTAAAGTATTTTGTAGCTGCTTTCTCATACTTGGACCCCCTGTGTTTTATTTTCCCAATCAGATCAGTTAAGAACTAAAAGGCTCTAAAATTTTCAGTTTGCACATACAGAAGTCTTTATGGCTCTGATATTACAGGTAATGATGGGTCTTATATATCTTTATGACATAGCAGTCATAAAACTAAAAGTCATCACAGTATTCAAGATGAGCTTTTAATTGTGCTCATAACTCACTGAAAATTCCTCACTAGCTAGCCAGCATGTTGTTCAGGTCAAACATAAAATTTGTGTTTGCTAGCTGGGAGAACAGAGATAGCTTAGGACTAAAGTTGTGTTTAATTTTGTTTCTCCCAGCTAGATTAAAAATAAAAGAAAGCTGAAAGGTTTTAATCACAGGTTTATGAATTTATCTGTACAGGTAACATCCCAGGGGAAAATACTGAAGTCCTATAGATCCCAGTAACTTTTTTGCTTCTCTGTTACTGCCAAGTAACCCTTTTCATATTTCCTCTAGAGCACAGTAGGGAGACCACACCATATTCTTGGCAGGTTAGGACAAGCTTATCTCTTCAACCTGGGAATATTGCTTTTCAAAGTATTTTTTTTTAACTCTAGCCTTTACACCCTTCACTGTGTTGCCTATCCTGGTTTAAATAGTCTCCTTCCAAGACCATTAATTTTTAAGCAGACCTAAGTTCCTACACCTCCCTAGAATACTTAGATATTCATACAAATGTACACAAACCTATCCTTAACACAGCCAGGAGATTTTCTAATTAACTAGGACCAAATTATCTTCCTTTACTCTTAATGGCTTCTTAAAGAATGATTTTCTGAATAGTGAGAGAACTTAGTCTTTCTGAGAGGCCATTAAAGACAAACTACAGAAAAAGACAGATGTTTGCAAAGCCTAAATATTCCTTCTGCTGGACTGCAGAGGTCTTGCATTGTTTTGGGCTTTAAACTTTCCAGTACTATGGCTTAACTTTTACAGCTCCTCATTTAGTGTGAAACTGAAGGACATTTCCAGGGTAACTGAGTCTAACATTATGAATTTCCCAGAGGCATTCGTGTGGATGCCGTGAACAGATGGTGATTCAAGACTGAAGCACTTGAGTAACCCAGCTGATCTTCAGAAAATAGGAGGAGGAGGGAGAGTGGAATGGTTTCTGGCCATCCCCATCCCAGGTGTCATCCTGTCACCTGCATCAGCTGTACTTGTGGCCATGGCTAATAGGAGTCACCTTGTGTTTATTCTTTAAGTGTCTTCACCATGAGAAAAATCGTTTGCCAGAAAGGTGGATGTGGGAAGTGGTCTCTGTGACGTGGGAGGTCAGTTTAGAAGGTGCAACTTTCTGAAAAGCACATAAAAACTTCACAGAAACACACAAAAACTATGGGGAACACTCAGTAAGCAAGAATACAACTGCTTTGCTTCCAGGAAGTTATTGGGTTAAAATTTTTGCCAGCTCAGACTGAACATTTTTTGTCAATTTAAAAGAATTCTTTTCCTGTGGCAATTATTTAAATTCTTGTTGCATACAAGCCAAGCTGAAAACCAACAAACAAAAAGGTTATCACATCTTAGTGTGCACGAACATACCTGAAACAGGTCAGTGGGAAAGAACTTTGACCACAATTATATACATTTACCACTAGGAAAACTTACTATTTGTACAAACACTTTATTTCCTTCTTCTATCCTTTTAATCTTTTTCTGTACTCTTGACTTTCCTTCACATAGCCTACCCTGTGTAAAGCACGTCTGCTCATCTGATACCTCAGACTATTGGAGCATTTACAGGGAATTGCAATCAGGACAGGCAGCACACATAAAAACCTCAGAAAGTACCAGATGGTTGCAAAATACACTGTGTTTCACCACTGTTCTTCTCTCCTTCTGAAACAAGGGGATTTGTTTGTGAGCAGCTGCATCCATTTCAGAATGTCCTTCCCTTTCTGGTACATTCTTTCCTTTTTCTGTATCATAGAGTAATTGAGGTGGGAAGGCAGCACTGCAGATCATCTGCTCAACCCTACAAACCTGACAGAAGAGGAGCAGATTTCTCAGAGTCATGTCTGGCTGGGTTTTGATCATCTTCAAGGATGGAAACTCTACAAACCCTGTTTCACTATGTGGCCCCTCTCCCTATAATAAAAGTGTAGGGGTTTTTTTCCCTTAAAATTTGAAAATGGAATTTTCTGTATTTCAGTTCACATCTATGATGGAATAACACTGATGTAAGCAGAAATGGGTATATTCTAAATGCAAGAATTAGAATCCTTTTTGTTAAATTATTAAAAAGAAAGACACAAAACCTTTCTTCACATAAGTTTGATTGGCTTGCAGTTATTTATGTACAATGCTAGTTAGGAGACAGGCATTCTTTACTTACCAGGTAGTTAGAAGCATCTGGTTAAAAAAGCAAATACCCAGGTGGACTCTCAGGAATTTGAATTAAAACTATGATTTGTTCAGGGTGTAAGCACAAGCTTTTAGATAGGAAGATTTTTATTTTGTAATTTTTAAACTTTTTTATTGAACTTCTGTTATTCCCAAGTTTTTGGTTGTCCCCTTTTTTTTTTCCAGTATAAGGAATAGTCTTTTTAAATTTTTATTTTATTTTATCATTATGGCTTTTTTTTTCCCTTTTCCATTTTCCTTCTTTTCCTCTTCTTCTCTCTTATGATTCTCTGGAAAAGTTTGAACAGCATATATTTGAAAGGCAGCTTTCATCAGGTAACAAAATTCAAGAGTTTGAGCTGTTTCATGGGAAAAATATGTTTTATCTTTCCCTCTCCACAGATTAGGAAAGGAGTACCATGCTACTCTCCTTTGTCTAGAAAACAAGACCTGCATGGGCCCATGTCCTCCTGCATCTTCATGGGAAGCTAGAAACAGCTGAAAGCAGATAGGGATTGTTTTCTGCAGCTGGTGTGCCTGCTGATAATCAGTCCTTGACTTCTGAGTCCTCCTTGTTTGTAGGAAAAGAAGAGGATATGAGCTGCTTTAGGAGCACACAGTGATGTTTGCTTCCTGAGGAGCAAGGCCACAGATGTGCTCCTCTGTGAGGGTTCTGCAGTGTCCCATGAGGGTGTCTCCTCTGGTTCCCCCGTGCTCCCCTCATTAGAGAAGTCAGGCAGGTTCTCACTGCCCCTTGTAGAACACTTGCAAATTGCAGCATTTTTGGGACCTCTGTCTCTCTTTTTGGATGGGTTACAAGGGAGGCTGCAGAAAGTCAGCTGCATTTTCACACAGGAATCTTTCCTAGGACTAAGAATTACATTTGCATGAAGCTCACCTGCTTGAAAAGGATATAGGTCCTTGTTGTCATAACCATGTTTCTGCATACCCACAAGTCTTTTCTGCATAAGTATCTATTTTTTTCTGATTCCTCCTGTGCTGAGCTCACACAGGCACTGGGTGGGGTGCCAATCTCCTCACAGGGCTCCGCAGAATGTCAAGTGAATGTCAGGCCTCCCTGACACCACCCAGGTACCAATTTCAGTTCCTAAAATCTCTTTTTGTGCCCCATTTCATCCAGGAGCATTTTGTTTTCTTCTAACTGGGTATTCTTTTTTCACAAGAATTAAGTGATGAGAGTAGTGTAAAAGGTGCTTTCCTTCTTAAGTCTCAGTAGGGAATTCTTTGCACCTCCTTTATTCATGTCCTGCATATTTCCAATCAAAGTCACATGTTTGAAAACCCTTTAAAAAAGAAAATTGGAAATGTGACTCTCTTTCCAGTCCAAGTATTTGGATGTCTTGTGTTTTGACAATCTACCAAGATACTCTAGTTTGCATAGCTAGAAGGATGATAATCCTGTTTTTTATTGAATCCTAGAAAACAGTGACTGCTACGTATCAACACATTATCTCACATTGATCTAAGCTGTCTGCCTTTTCTGAGGCATGAACAAAAATAAGTGTGCTTTAAAATCTGTTAGTTAAACATGTTCCTAAATGATTTTAGTAATATAAGTTTGATAACTTTCCTGTAGAATTGTTAATTTTTATTGCATTTTCAAGCCACTGGTTTCTTTTAATGCATGGAGACTTTTGATATCTTTATTCTAAAACCATAAAACTGTTCTATACTGTGCAAATTGTCCTTCCTTGGGACAAAAGAACTAAATGTTGTATAAGTTTACCCCTACTTTGAGAAAGACTTTTTTTAAGGATAAATATTTTTAAGTAGACTTGAATATAATCAAGTAATTAAATAAAAAATTTACTTAATCAAGTAATCTTGAATGTCTGTGCTTCATAATAGCTGGCAGATTGTGGTAAATTTTTGGATTTGCCCCAGAGTTGCCTTAAGTTGGTGAAGAATTGATGAAGAATAACATGAGCTGGGCCCTGTGCTTATCTTGCACCTGGCTTAGGCCTGAGGACTCAAACATATCTGGAGTGAAGCGAGTCCTCTCAGCTGATGTTGTTTCAGTGAGGAGCAGGACAACATCTGTATCTCTGCACCAGCCACTGGCCTCACTCCCCCTTCACTGTGAGAAACAAACCTTGTTATAAATCTGGTTTGTTAAGGAGATAACGAAAAAAATCTCTGTTGAAGGTCAGAGAGCCTCTACAGCTGCCTCAGAGGGTGGAGGAGGACCCAAGTGTTTATTTTACCTTTTGTATAAACTATAAATTCTGACCAAAACAAACCGAGGCTCTCATTTACATATTAGTTTTCACCCCCCTAAGAATGCAAATGAAGAAAAAAAGAAAACATGCCTTACACGTATGACCATGGTCACCAACATCCCATCCTATAACAGGCGACCGTTCCACCCCTTTGGGAAGGGCAAAAAATATAGTATAAAAGAAGGGTGGTGTTGGTGGCACAGAGGGAGGGGGGGAAACGTCTCTGCTTGCTTGGGGTGGGTCCACAGGTTCTGCCTCTTCTCCTTTTTTCCTGAGGGGCCACTTTTGGGTAAGTTCTGCGCTTCCAGCTGTGTTGGGGCAGATGTGGGAATGTCTATAGATAGATTTTATTTTATATATCTATATTTTCAATATATGTATCTATAGATAGATTATATATATATATATATACACACACACATATATGTATGTATATATATATACTACATATATATACACAGACAGATATATATGCATGTATAAAATATGACATATATTATCATCTGTATACCTCTAATAGATCTCCATTACTCCACCCTGATACTCTGTAGCTAGTGCACCTCTCTCTGACAGTTCTGAATTATCCCTCTGTTGTTCCAATGAACTGATCCATTAATTTTTATGAAACTCAGGTGAATTCACATGGAAGTTCATGATTCTGGGTTGTGCAGGTAGTTAATGAATTCAGCCATGGCCTCAGGACATGGTGAACTGCGCCATCTGAGAGTCTGCGATCACAAAAGTTCCCACTGAACGTGACCAGGCTGACGGTGCCAAATTGGCTGAAAAGAGAAAGGGAGCCCAGCTGCACCAGCCCCTCTGATCTCTGAGGATCAGCTGGAACAGAGGGCTGTTGGGTTCTTTCCCTGCCAAAGTTCTGTACCCTTATCACAACACTGGTTTCAAAGAACGGGAGAAGCAAACATACCTTTTGGGTGATGCGGAGCACAGAAGAAACCTTTTGTCCATTTTACTTCCCTACCTCTAACAATAACTTTAGTTAGTCTCCTGCTTGGAGCATTTTCTTCTGTTACAGAACATTTCATATGCAGAGATTTTGCCTATACAGGGAAATATCAGTTATTAAAATTACAGTTTCTGTTGCAAAAACTTTGAGCAGACATCTTTTAGGCTCTGCCTAAATTTCCTTTGAAACTGTGCAAGCCTGGCCTGCTTTGCATCATCTGAGCTTTACTGGAATCATGAAATGTGTCTGTGTACAGCCAGGAATTCTGTCTCTTGAAGGCAGCTGGCTCTTTGACAGAATTCCACATCCATTTTGATGTGAAGTTTTCATTGTCCTTAAGTTACATATAGTACTGAATTTTCAGGAACGAGAATGCACAGCTCACACTAAAATTTGATGTCCCTCTGCTCACAGGCAAAATCTCTTGGATAAATACTTGCCTAATATGTTATATTTGTTGTCCAGTGACAACTAAGTTTAAGTTTCCTTAAGAAACTGATTGTCACACACACAAAAAATGAGAAGCTACTCAAAAGAACTTTGTCCAGAGATTTCCAGGAAAGAGGACAAAAATGGGAGGAAAAAACCCAAAAATCTTCTTTCCCTTAAGAGGGGAGTGGTAATACTTTATTCCATGTCTGGGAGCTGCAGAATATTGGCAGTAGAGATTAAAGTGTTCTTTGTCAGCTGGGAGGGCTCACAGACAAGAAATATTGCTCAAAATTTATGTGGCAGATTGGTAGAGAGGTGCACGAAATTCTCCCTGGCCCCTAAATATATGCTGTCTGAGGTGAAGAGCTATTATTCATAGGAACCCTTGAAAAGTGAGGGTGTCAGTTAAAATTTGACTTTGAGGGATTTTTATGATAGTGGGAAGATGGTTACACTTTGGCTAATTATGTACAATTTTGTGATACCATGCTGTAAATTTCAGATGAGGGAATACCTACAATATCCAAAGATTGCAAATACCTACATGTTATTAGAGAGTATTTTTACATTCTGAGTACTCCTCTTACCTTTAACAGAAGGATAAAATCATGCTGATTAGAAGAATCTGATTTCTATTAAGCTATTTTCCAATAGACTCTGAGTTGGCACCATGACACAAGACAAAATGCCAGTTTTTACTGTAATGCTGTTTATAGTTTAATTACATTCCAATAAATAGGGTAACTAGCAGTCACCCTGAGAAGTTCATTTTATCTATAAGACAGCTTATTCTGATTGAAGAATTTACATATTTTAGCCAAGACAGTAGCCCCTGCATGCTATACCATGATGAAAATAACCAGGGCTGCATTTACTTACTGAAGGGCAGGGAGGGGGAGAAGTAAAAAAAATCACAATAAATCACATTGCACTACAAAACTGTCAGAGTTTTCTGTACTGTCTGGTTCAGATGAGAGTATCAATTTCCATTCACAGAGATAACTGGTGTCAAACCAGCAAAGGGTCCTTACTGGAACACACAAATTATAAAAGTGCAGCAGTTCCCTTGTTCTCCTGTGACTCGCAGGGGGTTTAAGATCTCAGCAGTACAAGAGGGCATGAGGAAGGATTTCTCCCTAGGCATTAGCACAGGCACCCTTAGATGTCATTGTGCTGAAAGAACAGGCAGTGATGCCTAATGCAGGTATTTTCTGAGGACCTGGCTGGTCTCAAAGGAAAATGTTCTTTGCTTCTCACACTCATCTGCCTTTGTCCTTCTTCCTTGATTACTTCAGGGATCAGGTGTGTGGCTTTTTTTGCTTGAGCTTAATTCCTAGGTTCTGCATGATGTTATAGACATGATCTGGTTTTGCTTTGCACTTTCTTTTTATTGCAAACAGGTGCTGTTTCTAAACTCCAGGCAGGCAGCTTCTTAAATTTCTGTCATGCTCATTCAACCAAATACTCTTTTTTCCCCCTGTAGATTTGCCAAGAAAAGAGGAGTGTCCAAAATTATCTTGTGAAGTGCCTTCAACTCCAGTAAACTGGCTGAATGAGAAGTGAAAATTGTCTGTGTGGAGCTGGCAGCACTCAGCAGACCAGCTGTGCAAAAGCAGGGCTGGCCTGTTTCAGTTCCGTGGGTGTGCATGCAAGAGACCTGTGTTCTGAAAAACCCCCAAAACCAAAACAACTACCAAAAAAACCCAGACAACAAACAAACAAACAAAACAAAACAAAACAAAAAAAACTCCAAAAACCAAACACCCATGAAAATGCTGGAACATGGGGTAGGGAGAATCTGCATTTATGAATCATCTTTTTCTTCCAGTAGCACTTAATTCAGAGGTTAGGGTGCCCAGCTGTAACTCAAAAGACACAGAACTGAAGTAACTGTTAATTTCTCTGAATTTCTCCCTTTTATGGTTCTTTTCCCCCCATATAATTGTTTATTGCTTGATTCAATGTAAACAATTTTCTTACCTTATGAAGGATTCCCAATCCTTTTATGCTTCTAGAATCTAAGTATATGGCTGCAGAAATGGAAGTGTTTTGTGCTGGTATTTCCATCAGAAATTAACTGTGGAATTTTCATGTCACTGGAAATTAAAAAAAATATTTTCCTTTCAAACAGGAATGAAGTTGTTAGCCAGAAAAAAGAAAATTCCTGTAGAAAGACATTTCTGAGATTTAGGAGTCCTCTCTCTTACAGAATTCAGGTGAGACAAAAGGTAAATTGAAAATATGTTCAATGATGATAAATTAAATCCTATTTTGTCTTAATGTTTTTTGGATGTGCAGAATGTTAAAAACAGGTTGGTATATTGAGCAAATGCATTGCTATAGTATGCCATGGGCAGATAAGAAGATGATGATGTAATGAAAACTTCTGCAAGTGATATTAGAATTTGAATAATAATGAGAACTCTGTGCCCTTTTCCCTCCAGATGTGCAGTACTTTAAGATCTCCAGATTAACTCTTTACTTGTGCTAAATACTTTGGGAAACTTGGTGTTTTGGACCATTAAAACATTTGGAAAATATGTGTGAAAAACAAAAGAAAAAACAAACAACCCCCCCCCCCAAACCAAACCAACCATCACCACCAAGAAACAATGACAAGAATCTGTGACATTAAATACATAAAGTTCAGCTACAGCTTTGATGATTGTGCAACTCTAATATTATGGTGTCCTGAGTCACAAAAATACATTAACTTCATCCTTTTCCCTAAGATTGAAATGGAGGGTCGCTCCAGAGAGAGCAAAGTAATCCATAACTGATGCTTTCTTTCTGTTTTTCTCCCCCATGGCCAAACATTCAGTAGGATGAGGTCTAAGAAGAAGAAGAATCATGTTACATGAGGTGTGTGCAAATAATCTCCCTCACAGAAAAGTTGTGGCTTATTGCTGACAGGCTGTGCTTTCAGGTTTCAAAGTTTCTTCAGAAAGACACTGTATATTTAGATGAAATGTGATATATATAGAATTTGGGTAGAGATGTTGTGTTCTCCCCCCCTTATTTTCACTTTTGCTAGGTAAACCTTCTTCTTCTGCAAGACAACTTGAAAAGTATAATTTATTTAATCACTTGTTGCTTGGATACTGTTAGTCTTCTTTGACCTAGAGCCACACTCCTAAATCAAGCTTACACAAGTTGAATGAAACTCTAAAGTAGCTTTAGATTAAAAAGAAACATAGCATTGCAAAGGCATCATTTTTTTTCTGAAGAATTACATAAATCTGTTTTTGTGATGGGATTTTGTTCTTTGTTCTTCTTGTGGTACAGTTAACAGTCCTATCAGCTAGAATACAATACAGATTATTTTGTCAGAAATAGTTTTCACTTTCTTTATAAATAACCATTCTAATAACTATTTATTTTCTTTTGTGCTCTTGGAGAACACCACAGAGACACAATCCCTTAGGAGTACTGTACACACTTCCCCAAGATTAAAATTTGGACAGCGAAGAAAAATGTCTATTTCAAAACCAAATAATCAGCAAACACTTGAGAATCACTTCTTCTGCTAGAAATAATATTGAGCAGTTAAACCATATTTTGTTATATGAGAGTCTTTAAAAGAGATTTCTCTTTGAGAGAAAAATACTAATTGTTGGGAAGACTAATATATGCTTGTCTATATCATGTAGGTAATTTTAACATTGAGTATTAGATTTGCCTAATAGGAGGTCAAATGGCATCAATGCTTTACATTCACCACTAACTGTGTCCTGTTGGACAGCTAGAGAATGAAAAGAAAATGAAAAATCTAGAAATTAAAGAAGAGGGACTATAAATGCATCATCTAATTAAACAACCTCATTATGTCCTGGGTTACTTATTCAGTTTAAGGTTAAAACCTCACAGACTTACCAGCTGGTTGATGATCTATCCAAAGAAATGGAAGAGGCTCCCTTACAGAAAAAAGGAAAAAAAATCCATCAAAACCTGCAGAATTTTTCAAGTCTTTCTTCCACCTTTTCCCCCTTCAACAAGATTTTGAAAAACAAGAGGAGGGGAAAAAGGCAATTATTTTCTTGGAAAACTGGGAGTTTTACTAACATAGGGTGCATGAATGAATGTGATAATGTTACACCAGTAATTAAAAACCTCTCTCACATATAAAGGATGTATTTTACAGAAGAGATTGTCTTCAGGCTGGGGAAGGTGTATGAAACAAACCATAAACTGGGATACAGGGTAGTTTTGCTGAAAATTACTCACAAAATTTCAGTGCAGAGGAGTTTGGTGAGTTGGGGCTTTGCCAAACTCCTCAGGTTGTTGTGTGGCCAGGTCACCTCTGTCGAGTATCTGGGATAACCCTCTTACCCTCCCAGCCTCAGCAAGGCCTGGATTTAGGGCATTCCTTGAAGGGGACCTATGCCAGCCCACTGAAAAATTACTGGGTGAATGAGCATGAAATTTGGGTTCCCTGAAGTATTAACAGCAAGCGACATTCAGGATAACATGCCTGGCAGAATTGCCACCTAAGCAACTGTGAAATAATTGCACAAAGATTGAATTTGAAGCCCAGGTACTAATTCCTTCCTTTCAGGGACCATTGCTGACTGGCATGCCATCAATACATTGTTGTAAGCAGTTTTAACACTTTTCAGACGCCCTTGCCTCTGTCTGCAATCCTTCACAGCATGACCTGGAAGAAAAACCTTTTTTTTTTAATAGGTTCTTCCCTGGATCACTGAATCAGCCATTTAGCTCTAGTTAAAACCAAATTCTGGCTTTGATAAGCATGACTCTAATCATCACAATAAAACAACTGGTGAGTGGCGAATCAAGATCACAGGAGATATATGTGGAAGGAGATGAAGTAAATCGCTGCAGTTAATCACAGCAGGGCTTTTTACCCCACTTCTCTCTCTCTTTTTTTTTTTTTTTTGTATCCAACTGTGTGCCTCCTCCCTTGAGATCCCATGGCAAGAACTTAGTGACTCAGATTTAAAGTCTTTTCACCTGTACTATGCAAAAGGAAAATGATGAAAAAGGTATTACTTTCATCTCTCAAAAAATTTGACTACAGGAAGCATGCAGATCACCTTAACTTTGTATTTTAGAAATGTTCTTTCCAGTTTCACAAGCAATGAAAGTATTCTTAGCTAAAAAGCTGGTGGAATAATTTTGAGTTTTTCAGTAATTTCTAACTATAGATTTTTTTCCTCTCATTCAGAATCTATAATTTTTTTTTTCTGGAGAGGCCTTATGTTGTCTTCTCTTTTAAAGATTGACAGAAAAGCTGTCATGCCTTTGGCAGACTATCATTCATGAGATCAATATTAATCCAGTTTTTAGTAGAGCAATTAGAAAGTCAAATATCAGAGATAGTGTAGTTTCTATTAGCTTGAACTGAGCTGAATATAGAAGCCATGAAAATGAGGATCATTTTATTTTTAAATTTATTCGAATGACATAGCTGAACAAGTTCCTCCTCTGCATAAAGTATGTTCATAAATTACATGTTAACTCAAAAACCAGATAGTTTACAGAAAAGAAAGCAAATTGCACTTGTTTGAATCTCTCATTGTGTCCTGAGAATTTCAGACTAATGAATTTGCACTGTAAGTGACTTAAAGCAAATAAATAACATGGTATTTCTCACCTTTAGGGCATATTCTAAGGGAAGATTTTAATTTTTCTGTGTGTTTTATCTTGGCTATTTACAACTTCTTTGGAGAAAGTAAGGCAGCTTTTATCATGTTAGTGATAACAGGGACTTCTTGAAGGTGTAATTGCTCTTCTTCTTCCTCATCAGGAGTTGTTTCCCAGAGTAAGGAAGGTACTTGAGTTTTATGTGCCTCCTGCCATGCAGGAATTGCTTTATTAATGGATTTAGGTCAGATTTACTATGAAATGCTGGCATCTGGGATGCCCCTTCCTACCCAGCTCCCCAGCAGAAGCCTCTGCTCTAGTGATGGTTTCAGAACAGGCTTGAAAAAGATTTTTATGTGCAAGAGCCTGTAAAGTCTTCCCAGGACTACACTAGGCTGCAAAAATTTTGATCAATTGTGATCACATGACATGAAAGTTTTACAGATCTCTGATTAATGTTTTTACTGTGCTTTATTCAAAGCATTAAATCACTGTTGCCCACGTTTGGGAATACACATTATTGTTGTTTCAGGTCCCACTGACTACAACATGCACGACTCAAACATGCTGCAGTTTTACTGAGTAAGGCTGGCTGTATCTCAGCTTTACCAAGCCAGGGGGAAAGGAACTGTTTGCTTAGAAACAGCACTGTGGTAGGATTTAGTTGAGGTACAATTTTTGTTTTATTAGCTTTACAAATTAATTTGGATTAGGAGAAATTGAGACAGCCTTAAAAATTTTCATTTGATGCCACAACTACTTAGCTCATTTTATCTATCATGATGTATAGGGCATGACATCTTTTTATGCTGTTCTTTAACAATAAACAGTTCTGACATAGCCATTTGTTAAATATATGTACAGCTGAGACAGAATAAAGTCTGATGGGCTTGAAACAAAACAGGCAATGAAAATTGGTGTCCACTATTTAAAATACATTTTCTCTCCTTATCCACTGTTTGCTTTGATAGGTGTTTGAAATGACAGGTTCTGTATTTCTGGTGCTGAACACAAGCAGAAGATTAAGCTCAGGCTGCCCAGTTTCACCAGGGGATTCTCCAGTTTGCATTCCCAGAACGGGGCAATGGGAAGGGTCAGCAACTTGACAGCAGTACTGTTAAAATAAACAGTCACCACTTCCACAAAGGCTTGCAAAACTGGACACAAAATGCCTGGGAATAATTATGACACACAGTCGACAGTAATTGCCACTTTCCTGTATATTTTGTTTACCTCAGTGTTGCCTCAGGGGTGAAAGTAGGAGGCCCTTGGGTGAAAAACTGGTAATTTGGGTGTTGGGGCTTTTTTTGTTGTTGTTGTTTTTTGGGTTTTGTTTGTTTGTTTGTTTGGGTTGTTTTTTTTTTTTTTGTGTGGTTTTTTTACCACAGTGCTTGAAGGAAGAACAGAGGATTTTGTTGCTTTTCAATTCCCCAGAGTTCAGAAATTTTCTGAGAGTGCTTTGATGCTCAGCGTCCAAGTGGGAAGGGGAAAACTCCAGGACTGGGAGTTTCCTTTCACCAGGAGACAGGAGCCCTGCTTTCCATCCTACCCGAGTTAATGGTTTAGTTACCCACTTATCTGACTTTCTGATTTTAAATCTGCCTAAAGGCAGATTGTGTGAAGCCACTTTCTGCACCAGTGTTTTGCTCTGTTCAGACAAATTAGTGATTAGTTTCCCTGTGTACTGTTAAATGAGCTGCAGAGTGTGCAGCAGCTGAATTTGACTTTTGGGTATAACTTTATGACAACACTTATGGAAACAGCATTTGTGGAAATCAGCTTTTAGAGACTATAGTCCAGAAGGATCTTTATCACTATCATTTGCTATAAAAGATGTCCACATTTTGCTTTTTAAGTGAATTAGTTGGCTGAGAATATCTTTTGTCATTCCATTTTCCTCATAACTTTTATCTTGCTCTGGACAAACAGTATGATATTATTAGGATGCCTTGTCACTAGCAGGTTATTTGGTTAGTATTTTAAAATACAAGAAGAAAAAAAAGTGTCCAAGAATGAGAATGAGAGCAAGAAAATGAAAATAAATTCAACAGATAAATGTTGAGAATTGGTTTTAATAGAACTACTGACAAAAACTTAGATATAAGACATTTTTCTGGAGAAACAGTAGGCTCAGGCTCAGTAGTGGGAAAAAATATATTTATGGCTTTAAGACAGCTTTTCAGAGCATGCATCCAAACAGAGACATGGCTCTGCACAGATGCTGGGAGCCGCAATGAGGGTTCACTCTGCACTGAGATAAGCTGAGCTTTAAGTTTTAATACCAGGCTTATAAAATAGAGCACCCTGACAAAAGGAGGAGCAAAGTAGCTCTTGTTTTGCAAAGTGTAATTGTTTATCTTCATTGCTGCTGGAGCACTGCAGCAAGGGGATGATTTACAGGCTATGACCAGCCTGGGCTTATTTTCTCACTCCTGCAGATGACTTCTGTTTCAATTGGTCTCTGAGTACATTGTCAGCTTCTACTTTCCCAACTTCTAATTAGCTAAAGATCATTAACAAGGAGGGCAAGGCCATGAGACAAGATGCTTCTCATGTTCCAGGATAAAGCTAATTATCTGAGTTCAAGAGAAAAAAAAAAAAATCAACATCATGATGCAGTTTAAGATAATTACTCACTCTACACAACTCTGGAGCAATTTCCCCATGTTTTAAGACTGTTATTCTGTTCTCTAGTCTAAGTGACCCTGATTTTTTTCAATTTTTATGTGGTGAGTACCAGGGGTTTTATTTTTTTCTGAACTCCTTCAAGGAGTTCAAGGTGTAGTTTCCTCTGCTTTGGTGTGGTCAGTTTGGTTTGTGTCATCCACAGTTTTGCTTCCTTGTTTTGGAGCAGCAGATACATTCTACATATCAGCAGATACATCTTTGCTGATACATTCTCAGAGAAATTAAGTCCCTTTTTAAAGAGCTATTGACTGGTCAATAATTCCTTAAATTAATTTATGGAGTTGATTATCTCTTCTCAAGCAAGGAGGTTAATTGTATCATATTGGTGATTTACTTGCTTTTCCTTTCTGCTGCTCAATTATTATTGTCTCTGTGGAAAAGCTTGTGGATGTGTGGATTTATAGAGTGTGTGTGTGTGCGTGTGTGCACACTTTTGGGGAGAAGTCACAGCAAGTGTTCTGTCTTGGGGTCAGGAAATCAAGTAATGAGAAATATTCTGGAACAACTCATCATTATGTGAGGTCTTCCTCCTTACTAGTTTTTTGTAAAATTACTTCTTAAAACTGCCAGAATGGAGGGGAGTTAGCATGCATCTCATATCTAAATAGTTTTAAGTGAGTTTTAAGACACTGGGTCAGTGTCTTAAATTGTAAAGAGCAGAAACACAAACCAAATTTTTTCAAGGGGCCCAATTCTTTAAAGGACACCTGGAGATGAGATCAGGGTCCAGGATGGGGTTGCCCAGAGAGGCTGTGGAGTTTCCCTCAGTGGGGATGTTCCTGAAGCACAATCCTGTGCCCCGTGCTCTGGGATGGCCCTGCTGGGGCAGGGAGGTGGGACCAGCTGACCACTGTGGTCCCTTCCAGCCTGGCCCACCCTGTGGCTCTGTCATACTTGCTACTAAGAAAATCTTATTTGTTTTGGGTTGTGCCAAGCAGCAATGGTTATAATCTGAAAAGGGGAAGAATCTGATTCAAAACAAGGTAGAAGAAACCGCAGTGTAGTGAGTCTGGCAGAGGAGCAGGGACCCAAGGCAGGTGTGAGAAACAACTGGTAAAATTTTCCCTCCTGTCTCAGGAGGTTTTCAAGACACATCTGGATGTTGTGTGATCCTGAGCTGTCACTCTGAATTTATCTACCTGAGTAAAATGTGGGTGAATTCAGTCAAGCTGGTATTTTTCACCATGGCTGGCAATTCGCAAAAATGATCTTGAAAAAATTTTTGGTGTATTGTCTTCACCCTCAGTGATGCAACTCCATTTAAAATTTTCCAGCTGTGGTGTCTTGATTGTTGCCTGAACCAAGTGTATACACACCATGCTACCAAAATGGAAAAGGAAGGAAGCATAGACAAACATTCAAGCTGAAAAAAGCTTTCCAGACTTTTCAAATACCAAACACTTCACAGGGGAGGAATGGACAAGTTTCCAAACTATTTGCTAAACAAAACTAAGGCTAAATTCTTTATGAATAGGATTAATAATTGAATAGTCAGTCAGCTTTAGTTCTAATTTTCTTTCCCTCTGCTGCATTCCTGTGCTTACTAAATGATTTCAGAACACAAGTTCCCAGGTGACCAACTTTCCTCACCCCTGGCAAACCTCTAAAAGTCAGAGAAGGGACAGGCACATCTCTTTGGAGGTCAGGTTCATGATTTAGCTTATTATAAACAACATTCCCCACTTTGCTCCTTGAGGGGAGGCAGTAAAATGGAGTGTAGAATAGTTGAACAAGGAAAGAGGGAAAAACAGGTGAAGGGAGGGTAAAATATGTAGTGGTGTTTGCAAACAAAAACTTCCTCTGTTTTTTGAATTAATTCAAACACAAGAACAACCAAAGTTTTTGATGGGAAAACAGGAGAATGTAGAGAACACAAAAAGATACAGCAGTTAAGAGAAAAGAGATGGTTGGATTTTTGGATGTAAAAATAAAACAAAAAGAGAAAAAAGCTTTGCTTTTGAAAAACAAAAAGGTACTGGGAAACTCCCCATTTCAAAATACAAATTAATATTGTGGCATATTGAATAAATCAGTAGTTAGGTAATACAAATGTGCATTGGTATGAATTTTCAGGGGATCTTTACATTCATAGGAAACTCCAAAAGAGAACACCCCAGCTGCTGCACAAAATACAAATCAGAATTTGCCAGTGACTGGGAATTGGAGGATCAGGGGGAGGAAGGGAAATGTAGCCACTGCTGCCCATGCAATTGGTGACAGAGACATTTTTCTTTGACATTATGCTAGGAATAGGCTGAAGGGAGATGTAAGTATTTAAATAACAGAGAAATGTGCCCATTCTTTCCCATTTTGTAAGTTCTTTCCTTTCCTTTCCTTCTAAAACAGGAAATTTTTTAGCTTGTTAATCTGTCTGAATATCTGAATGCCAGCCATTCTGATTTAGTCTATCTAAGCCACTCAAATTATTCCTTTGTCTCAACTCTTCAGTCATCCCCTTTATTTTTTTTTTCTCTTGCACTATGGTATAAGAAAAATTTTACCTGATTTTATTGCCCCCGATTCCAGGATTTCTGGATATTCCCATTATACATCTTTGTTCCTCTCCCTCCTGATCCTCTCCACACCGCCAGTAGCTGCAGAAATATTCAGTGTGCGGAAATGGCAAAATGTTTCCAGCCACAAACTTTATTGGCCTGCTCCGGACTTGGGAGCTGAATTCAAACTAGAGTTTGGCCTTCAGTGCAACAAAATATTGAGTCGAGGGGAAAATGTGATCTTTTGCTAGGGCTTGTTTCTTCTGCTTCCTGCAAGCCTTTGTTCATTAGCAAGTGAGGTAAATTTAACATGTGAATGCTTTTTGTACTACGTAATAGTTTTGCAATTTTTCAGTAATTTCTACAAATTGCATGCTGCCACTTTCAGCCAGCTAGAAGAAGCCTTTTACTGCTCTTTTTCCCTTTCATCCTCTTTGCAGAAAAAAAAGGGTCCTACTGAGTTCTTATATCTGTTTGGGTTTTTTTTCCCTGCAATGACAGAAGAATGTTAAGGATGTAGGCCTAATTTTTGAGATAGATCCTAAATTATAGTTCAGATTCATTCTCTAAAAAAGGAAATTCTTGATGAGAGCATATAGGAAGCAACAGGAGCACCCCGAGTCTCCTTTGCTTCTTCCACAAACCAGGATTGTGTCACAGGAGTCACCAAGCCTCACTGGAGAAGTGCTCAGAAGACAACTGGGCAACTCTCTGGGCTGGTAATGAAAAGTAGGTGGTGAGGTGCTCCAAAATGCCACACTTTAGGTGTCAGCAGGGGCTGCCATCCACAGCACTCATTTTCCTGCTTACAGCAGTGCCTTCTGCTCTGCTGTGTCCAAGGAGCGGGGTCCAGACTTGCTGGGGTGGATGGGGAAGTACTACCCAAGTAACCTGCAGGGTTCCAACCACGGAGTGTCACCTCATGGCAGTGAAGGACATCAGTCCCCACAACGAGGAGCAGCTGAGCTGAGAGGTGGCTGGCTGCCCAGCAGGGTCACAAAAGAGAGGATGTAGCTGGAGCCCAGGTGCCTGTAGGAGTTCAGCAAAGGGTTAAGTGTCCAGTTATAGGTGGCTACTTCTGAAATCATCCCAACAAATTTCTCCACGGTTGAATTATTATGCCTTGGTATATTATACATAGAAAAGGAGGTAAGAGGGAAGTCTTGTGCATCTTCAACACACGGACAAGATTCTTTTTCCCTGAAAAATCCTTCTTGAACATTGTTTCTTGGTGATATTTCTTCCCACTCCCTGTGGATATGCAGATGTTCTGCATATTTGCCATTATCTCATGTATATAAAAATAAGAGGGTTTGCAGTTGGTTTTGGTAATAATAAATCCCATCAGTTCTCTTTTTACTTTATTTTTCCACCAAGAAACTTTGGTCATTCATGTGTTTGGATTATTTCTGAAACTGGAGAAAGTTTTGTTTTGGAAATACCACTTCATTTTTACCTCCCCTTCATCTGATTTCCCCTCCTTTCTTAGTTCAGCTATGCTACATTTCCACCTTATTTCCTCCTGGGCTGTCAAAGCCCTTTCACACTGTTGCAATTTAATATACCAATTATGTCTCCTACAGCACCAGCCAACTGGACTCAATTATCCCAAAGATATTTTCCAACTTTAGTGATTGTATGATTCTATAACAATTCAAATTCCTAAATTTTCATGAGTCTCTTGAGAGGGTCCATGTCCTTTATAGGATGTCCTGGGCAGTGTGTTAAGATGCTACATTCCCATGTGTGACTAATTTCCTCCAAACACCAATGGGCTCACCAGGTTCCTCCCTGTGGGCTCGAGGAATTCTGGCTTGCTGTGATGGGAGTGTTTAGAAGACTGACAAATCAGGCACTTTTAAGCTTTATTGAATTAATTCATTAACAATGCCCTTGTTGCTGGTGGCCAGTTCTCACACCACGTTAATCAGCACTTGTTATACACTCAACCATTAATTAAACAATTGCATTCTAAATTAGCTGTGGCTTTTACAGTGGAGCTGATGTCAAAGAGGGAGTCCAGAGGGCTGGAGTCCCACATTGGTGCTTGCCCTGAAATCATGGTGAGTGGGGGTGAGAGAGCTTCAGGGAGAAAAGTCAGAGCTAAGCTCAATTTGATTTCCTCCTTCTCAGGTCCTCTCTCCTCATGCCTGTACTTATGCTGTCCACAGGGGGAGGGTTTCTCTTCTGCTCACTCTTCCATTTATTTGGATTTTCTTCTTCATACTCAATCTTCTTGTGTAAATTTCCCCACTGTTGTTGCCGTTTGGCATGATCACACCAGTCACATCCTTATCCAAAACTGTGCCTGGCTTCCAGGATCACAGAAACCTTGCATTCTGTTGTTATTCCACTTTGGTACACCTATATCCAAGTTCAAGCCAAAATGACATTAATTTTATGCAGATTGGTACTTTTGTGATTTGTAGGTGAGCCTCTGCTCTGGCTGTTGTGCTGACACCCCTGTGAGTATCCACTCCTTCCTCACAGAGCTGGAGGAGTACAGAGAGGGCAGCAGATTTTCTTCAGAATCCAGAGGCTCATTCCTGAGTAATTTAAGGAGAGGCAGCAGGTGGGAAGTCAACTTTTTTTGCTAGGGTCTGTTCCAGACAATTTCATCTGTGCCAAGGAGCTACAGCCGAGCCCGGCTGAGCCCCTCAGCCGCGGGTGGGGCTGACTGGAAGTAGGAATCTCTGGGTAAGTAAAGGAGTGAGGAAAGCAAGCACAGGGCAGAGGGGGGAAGAGCACAGAGGGGCAGGCACTGCCAAACAGCCCAGAGCTGCACAGGAGAGGGCTGAGGGTGACCTGTCCCTGCAGGGCTCCAGGTGAGGGGACAGGGGTGACATCAGGCCCCGGGGCAAAGGTGCTGGGGTATGTTTAGTCTTTGTTAAAACCTGGATTGGTTTTAACCAGTACAAATTAAACTTCTCTCTGCCAAGTCGAGCTGGACTCGCCTGCAGCAGCAGCTGGCTGGAAAAATCCCTGCAGCCCTCTGGTCCCACAGAACTTCCCATCCCACTTCCCTTCATCCTGCTGAGGGTGACTGGCAGGGAGGGAGGGAGGGAGGGAGGGAGGGATGGATGGATGGATGGATGGATGGATGGATGGATGGATGGATGGATGGATGGATGGATGGATGGACGGGTGTTCTCTCACTCTCCACAGCTTCAAAGCTGAAAGAAGCTGGTGCTGGAGGCTTGTTCTTAGAACATGTCCTGTGAGATGTTCTGTCCTACTGCCTCTGATTGGGAAGAACTGGAATTGGAGGCCTAAGTGAGTGCCTTCGCTCCTGTCTTCCCAGAGACTGGGGCATGGCAGTGTGTGAATACCTTGCCTTGGGAGGTGGTCTCTTCACGGCACATCACTTGCACATTAATTGCTTTTCTAGTTAGCCTCGGCACCTCTCAGATTCAAGAGAGGATCAGAATATAATTCTTTTTTTCCACCAAAAGAGATGAAACAGCAGACTGCAAACCCTGCAGCTGAATCTATGGACACGGGCTGATGGCAGCAGTATGTCCTACAGAATTGCTGTTGTTGTTAACCTGTTTAGGAAGTTGGATTTTATATCAGTCATAAATTAAAGCATTTCCAGTAAGTAATGCTTGATACTTCATAAATACTTCATCAATTAAATGCTCCTTCTGATGCCTGCAAGCTCAGATGTTACACTTCACATCATTAAAATCCTCATTTATGACCTTTGCAGCAGATAAGTCATATCCTCTTTTTACTGAAGGATTTTATTATTAGATCATTATATGTAAAATTACTGTGGGAAGATGTTAGCCTTACGTGGTTCAAAGACATGCAGAGTCACAGACCAAGAGCTTCCATGAGCTCTGACAAGAAGGAGCTTTAGTGTGTCCTTTATTTTCAGGAATTGAGTGCAGCATGTGTATGGGACAGGCTTTTATGTGCAGAGCTGCCACATGGCTAAAAAAAAGAAGGAATGAAATAATGTTTAAATACTCTGTGTGTTTGTATTAGAGTGCTAAGAACAGGCCAGGTTTTGTTTCCAGCACAATAAAAGGCTCAGTGGCTATGAGAAAACAGAGAGTTGTGTAGCTCAAATCTATTCAGAGTGGCAGCAGACCAGGACTTCTTGTAGTTTTGAGAATATCAGGAGTTGCTTTGACTTTAAGCAAAAGAACACTGTGTTACTATTCCTGTGCACTGTACAGAGCTTCCTAGTTTTTATTTTACATCTTAAGAGAAGATGTTATGAAATGTTATTTGCATTTAACAATGCTCCGATTTATCATTCAATGCTGACTGAAGTCAGGTTACCATGAAACTACAACAGGTTCCTTTTATGAACACTTCATGGACATGGATAGCACTAAAGGCACCATCAAGTGTCACAAAAATTATGTAGCAATGCACCTCTGAATGCAATTTTTATTTGCCGTGCTTCCTAATCAGCAAATGCAGGTTAAAAACTGCCCTGCCACTGAGTGTTATTTTATTGCAGTGGCCCATGAATTTGTGTGGTATAATCAGCTTGCACAAGCTGAAGAAATTAAAGTTATTAGAACATTACACTTGGATTTCTAGCAAAGAGCAGCAGCCTGGGGTCTGGGAGCTTCAGTGTGAAGCAGAACAGGGCTGTTCCTTGCTGTGCCAGGTGTGTCACCATGTGCTGCTCACACACATTGAAGTGAGGTTTCTGACACATCACAGCGTGGTGTGAGGGAAGACTTTTGCAGGAATTTCTTCTGAAAGAACTCTTCTAAACCTGTGGACAGCCACTGTAAGGGCACAAGAAAATCCTGTTTTCTTTCCCATGTGTCTTCTACCTAAGTAGTCTTTGCCTTTTTGTGAGGCTCTCTCTTTAATGTTTTTCAGATCTGATTTTAGAATAGCACATTTTCTTTTCCTGAGTAATCTCTTTAAAAAATGCTACTCCCCGTGCAGTGACCTGAACAGCTGAGTTTGTGTTTGTATCCATCAAATGAGGAACACACTACAGAGACTCCTACAGCTGATGGGGCACAGCCCCACTGTAGGCCTGTCTTCTTCAAATTCACATTAGCAGCTGGCTATGAGCTGGCATTGTTCCAGCTTAATAGTTTGGACTTAATAGTTTCACAGATTTTAGGGACAGAAGGAGCCATTATTGCAATCAGCGTGCCTCTCTTCCCATGTAAAACGAACCTCAGAATTTCAGCAGATTATTCCTATGTCAAGTCTGATGACTTTTACTGGAACTGGAGCACAGTACAGAAAAATCCCTGTTTTATTCAAAGGATCAGGAAATGGGGTAATCTTCACTGCCATTCCTCCTAGCTAGTTTTCTAGTAGTTGATAACAATTTTCTGGTAAAAGATGTGTGTGATAAGCAGCTTAAATTTTCAGCATCTGAAGCCCCTGTTTTCCATGTGCTTTTGTCAACCAGATAATTATTCAAGGTTTTCTTACATAGACAGCCAGCTCAGGGTCTCGTCCCTTCTGGCATTGCACACATTTCATAACAGCTAAGAAGCTGGCCTGCTGTGTCTTAAGAAATGCTAAATATACACAAAGAAGTAAAGCTTATGCCTGTTAAGAAGGCAAGCCCCAAACCACACACCATTAACTGTGTAGGTGGAAATGAGACCTGACATGTGGATTGTGTGGACTGATTTCAGCAGCGAGTTTATCTGAGAGCCTCATGAGCTTCACACTTCCCTGACAGCTCATGTACCTTGGTACTGACCCGTGGCAGAGATACATGTCAGTCAAGAGCACAGCTCTTCACAAGCTGGTCTGACTGACAAGTCAAGCTCCAGCTGGTTTAATTTCAAACTGTCTTCACCCTGAAAGGGCAATATTACAAAAAATGCTGTTGCATTTCATGCTCTCTCTCTTTCTGTTTTGTAAATGTCTGCAAAAAACATCTTGGAGGACTTGGATTCAGGACCGGAGTCATGGAGTTAAAAGTGCTGAGGGGGACAAGGCTCATGGCAAGAGGGCAAGTTTGTTCCCCAAGGTAGCTTTGTAAGCAGCACATTTACTTGCTCAAGGAGGAGGAAGCCTTGGGGACTGGATGTCTTGTCACAAACTAGAGGAGAGTGAATTCATCAAGAAACTTGGGGATTTCCTCAGGCAGCTGACTGGTGGCTCCCAAGGACTCCTGAGGCAGAAGAAGCTCTTTGTATAAAAAAAATAGAGGGTAACAAATCCCAGAAAGGAAAGGAATGGAGGATGGGAGGGATGAAATGGAGAAGAGCTTGGAGATGGAGCAGCACAGACCAGTGTCTGGAGACATGTTACATTTTAATTTACTGTTTGATTTAAACAAACTTAAAAATGGGAGTTGTTCCCAGCCACAGACAGGGAGCACACAGCTGTGGTTGCATTTCTGAAGGCTGCCCTTAGCTGTAACCTAAAGATTCTGGTTAAATGGTTCTTTATAATGAAAGCTGTTTAAGTTTTCATTCTCATCTGGGTGGTTTTTGAGCTGTATTTTGTTTTGAATTTGAATTTCTCAAGAAGTCAAGGGTGCCCATGGTAAAATTCTGCTCCAGCTGCCTGTGGAAAAATCCAGAGTAACTTGAGTGATTCAAACTGAGTTAGTACTTATAGAAAAACAAAAATGAAGCCATAATTATATTTTTGGAAATGTTCTTCTCTCTCATGGCCTGAGCACCCACCATATGTCACACAGGTAACCCAAGAGAGCTCACAGCGCTGTGGGAGGAGATGTTCCCTGCAGGGGCAGCCTGATGATCTGTGTGGCAAAACGGGACAGAAACACACTTTTCTGACTTTTCTCTTTTTTCTGTGCTACATCTTACTAACAGCTATTGACCCTGCACTAGGAGATGAACAAATCTGATATTCTATCAAGGAGGGAAATAGTGGTTTGTTGCTACCAGTGTTAGAAGCACAAGTCTGCCTTTAAAGTGTTTGCTAACTGTGGACATCATCAAGGCTTCTAAAAATGGTCTTGTGTTTTTTCTCAGAGTTTTCTGTTGGTAAATTTGTAGCACTTACTGTTCTACATTTGCTTGAAACTTTACCTTGAAGAAAAACTCAGTGTAAATAACATAAACTTTCCATTTATTTTGCTGCATAGAGATCCTCATTAGTCCCTTGTAGTCATGCATTAAAGGCTTATAAACACTCATCCTTTTTATAAACTAATTTCTTTTTCAAGTTGTGTTTCTGAAAACAATGTATTCCCTCTAATTTCTCCTATTTATAATTTTTTACTAATTTGGATGATATTTATTCACAAAAAAAGAACAATTTTCATCTTTTGCCAGATACATTGTCTTTGCACTGCCCCAACACTTTCAAATACAGACATTATGTTGACTATTTCACAGCACTTTATCACAACATGCTAACAGGTTTCCTTTCCTTGTTACCTTTGCTAGATCTTGGTTCTCTGCAGCTCCACATCCCAGTAAAAGCAGAAAACATATTGTGCAGTCATTGTGCACTAGTGGCACCCTTAAGAGCTTTGTTTTGGTAACCATGTGGGTTACAGGAGGGGGCTCAGTGAAAGCAGTAGAATGTTTTGCCATAAAATCTCTAGACCTTTTTTTGAAAAAACCTGCTTTTCCTACTCATTTGTTTTATTCTCATTAGCACATGGATTGTTCTTCATCTCGTAATTATCAGGCACCTTGAGGGCAAGGCAAAATTCTTCTGCAATTTTGATTCAGTTTATCAAAACCAAATATTGGTGGGGGACAGGGAACCTAGAATACCAAATTCTAAGTGAGTGTTGAGAGCCTGCTTTAGTTACTGGGATGTGTAAATTGCCTCTTTTATTACTTTAATCATACTCTAAAAATACCCACATTTAAGCTCAAACTTGTGATTGTATGAACAATGAAAACCTTGCAGCTGTGCCTGCCTGTTTCTGATTAATTTGTTTTAGACATAATCAAAACCTCTGGATTTTATTCAAGAATGAAAAAAAACCTAACTTCTGAAACATGAAATGTCTTAGGATATGGAACATCTCCTAGCCAGACACAGACAGCTTCACTGGGTCTCATCCTAGTGAATCCAGTTTTGTACTCTTTATAATTTACCCGGACGGTTAGAATGTAACTGGGTTTTTTTTGTCCAATTTTTGGGCAAGGAGAAAATCCAGGTCCAACATGTATTTGCATGCGGAAAAGACTTGCATATAAGTGAAATTATGCACCTGTATGAAAAAAGTCTCCATGGATTGATTGTAGCTCTCAAAATTAGTGAAGCAGAAGATCTCTCTTGTAGGTAGTACAAGCTTTAAGTAGATGTCTACAGTCTTTTTCCTTATGAATAATCACTGAGCAGCTGAGAAAATTATTACAATATTATTATTATCAATCCCCTGCTAAATCCTGCAGATTTTTTAATATTCTGGCATTAGCCTTTTTTAAGTTTAATCAACAATTTTTACTCCTCTAAGCCATGATATCAAGAAGTATGTCAGTGCTCTGCATTTTAAACATTTTAATAATCACTTCAATGGTTGGAAAAGCATTTTTTAAATGAAGTCAGGAAATCTGGTAGAGAGATTTTAGATTATTTTAAAAAGCTTAAACCTTGCAGGTGATATTGCTCCATGACTATTTTAGCAGAATGTTAGCTGAAGTATTTCCATGGCTTCTTTCAGTATTAACTTATATGTTAACCAAGGATCTGAACTATTAAATTTTCAGTGTTAGATGCTCAAGTTGGACTCAATAGTCTTAAAAGACTTTTCCAATTTCATTTGATTCTATGAGTTATTCTCTGTTTTGGCTTTGAATAAACTAAACACATATGACTCAACATTATGCTTCCAACTTCCCTTTGCTAAAAAGATTAGTATCCACTGTAATGTTTTGTAGATTATCAAAGGAAAATAATTAATTTTAGCCATGGGTGAGCTCAGTGTATTAAACACCATGAAACAATGCACTAGAAAATAGCTGTCCAGTTTTAAAATAATTAGCTCAACAGCAACCTTTACCCCTGCATGAAAACTTATACTTTTCTCCTACAATGATAAATTTTAATGTTTTCCCCAAGGAGCTTTTTAAAAATAAATAATTTTTTTTCTCCTCTTTGGGCACACATAGGATAATTTGCATTTATATTATCAAATGAAAATACAATAAGAAGTCAACAATCTATTTCTGATCAAAAGCAGACCTGCAGACCTGCAATGTCCATGAGCCAGATAAATCTATAGAAGAAAAAGAACATTCTGGTCTTCTTGTAGAGTCCCTGCCCATGGAGAAAATTATAGTTAAAAAAAGTTCTATCCCATTCAAGAGAACCTATTAAGTTGACCTGGTTTCACTAAAGATATTAAAGAGAACCCACCCCATAAACTACCCATCAATGCTTCCAATTTCACATTACCTGAGTATTTGCTCTCCATGAAATAGGAAGCTTTATTTTAGAAACAGCAGCATGAGGTATTGCTGGAGCAAATCCTAATTTGTGAGGTGGAACATTACAAACTTCCACCCTGGAGATTAAAGATGTGCCCAGTCCCAGTCAGCTCAGTCCAGTGATGGAAAAGGGAAGAAAGGCCAGAAAGGGAAGGATCTACATCAACCAGGTTTTAGACCTTTTCTTAGGAGGACAAATTAAGAAGCTGCACTCCCACTCAGAGTTAGCAGAGACACTGAACTTCCCCCAGGGCATTTCAGAGATGAACTCAGATGCTGCTGTTTCTTGATCCTGCACATGGGAGGGTTGGCTCAGACCATGGACAGCTGATGGGGAAATTTGGGATGTGTAAACTGGGTTAAAGGACAGGGCAGTCACAGCACCAAATCCTCCTGCAGGACAGGTTTGGATCTGTGAGTCTCCTCTGAAAGAACAAAGTGATTCACCCACCTGGGATGCAGGCGTGAAAATTCAATATGTTGTTAGGCATCCAGGCTTTTAAAATTATTTTTACTGCCTTGGAATTTGTGTTTCTCAGATTCTGTTTAATGATTTTTCAGATTTCATGAGTTAGGAGGGGGAGAGAGAGGAAGTAAGGGAAAAGGAGGAGGGGAGGGAAGGGTAAGGTAGTGGTGAGAGGAAAGGGGAAAGGAAGACGGGTAGAAAAAGGGAGAGGGAAGAAAAGGGAGTGTAAAACAGAGGAAATCAGTATAAAGTACAAAATCACCTGTTTTGAGCAGCTTATTATTGATGTCCTGAAACATTATTGTTTTGTCAGAATTGGTGTTATGACAGAGCTGCTGTAACAGCAGCAGTGGTTTAGAGAAAACTGTGGCCAAGCTAATACTGTTCTAGAAATTCATTTTACAGCTACCCTCTAAATTACTCCTACTTTACTGATAGACTGGTAAACTTTACTGGTAAACCTAGTCACTGAGGTTTAATTAAGCACTGAGGTTTAATTAAGCACACAGGATATAAATGAAAACATTTAGTAGTGCAAGAGATGCATTAGATGGAGATAAAAAAGAACTGTGAACTCAAAGCTCATTGATTATTTTGAGCAAAAAGAGACCTGATGTTGCCAATCACTTGCAAAAATGGATTTTGAGTGTTGTTTGCTGCAATGTTTTAGTAAACCTGCAACCCCTTTCTGATTCTAAATAATAATAATAATAATAATAATAATAATAATAATAATAATAATAATAATAATAATAATAATAATAATAATAATAATTCTAAATACTTATTGCCTTATTGGCCAGTTGTACAGTCAGTGTCAGACCTGGCACATAGAAAGTTCTCTTCCTTAAAGCACTGAGATAATATGCATGCTGTGGAGAAATGTTACATGTAAGCACCTTATTTAATGGGTTGCTGTCCTCTTCTTTGATTAGAAAACCAGTTTTGAGTAAAAAAGCAGACAGGCATAAGCAGTTTCTGCACTCTGTAAGAGTCCAAAGCACAAGCAAGCTGGAAGAGCCTTATGGAGTGGAAGTTTAAAATTCAATGATTTCAAGGATAAATAAACACGTAATGGCCTTTCCCAAGCATTGTTTGGAATATCTGGCTCAGAACTGCTGTCAGAGGAGTTATAATGAAATGCTTTGTTGTGATTCAAAGTGGGCTCAATATGCTGAACAACATCTTATCAAAGTGAGGCAGTTCACAGGAAACAGCAAGATTCTCAGGAAACTGAATTTTCTGATACAGCAGGTCCTGTGAAGTTTCTTTAGTTAATCCTGCCAAGAAGGATGTGATGACAGTTTACACTCCTTCTTTCTGCTGAACTCCTCTCTGTGTCCCTTGTTCCTGTGAGCATCAAGGTGTCATGCTGACTATGAGCCTGCAAAACACACTTCATGTCAGAAAGGATCCTGTAATATTTATCTGCAGCTTCTACCCATGATTTTAAACAGAAGATGAGAGTAAAATAGATGTTAAAAGTAATTTCATATCTGTAAGTTCTGTTTTCACCTAAGTTCCTCTTTTCCAAGGTACTTAAGCACTTGGAGGGAAGAACAGATTTTGAATGGCTGAGATGAGAAGTCTCTTTGAAAACACATCCTTCTGGATCACAGTTTTGCTTCTGAACAAAGTGCATATTCAGAGCTGTGAAGCTGCCAGCAGACAGGTGCTGTTCTCTTCTGTGCTGCTCAGAAGGTTCATCCTTCTGAAAGTGCTTACCTGCCTCCACTGATTGCCCAGAGAGCTGAATTTCCATTCCTTGGGCTGCCTGCTAGATTGACTGGTTTTAGAAACAGCCATTTCATAACTAAATCTATTTGTCCTGAAAAATTTACTCTACTTATTACTGTTGTTATGAAAATTAATCCACAAATACCAGAGGTTTATGTCCAAAAAAGAGACAGAGGAGTCTTTTCTGGCTTTATTCAAATAAAGGGAGAGGCCATGGGGCATTCCCCTGGGAACTCTCGAATTTTTGGAGGATGCAGCCTCCTTTTTATCCCAGTTTCCCGGCCGCATTTCCCTTCTCTCTTTCCCCACCACCTGAGGTACTTGAGAGGTACAGACTCCCTGATACGCCTGATACCAAAGTTTTCCCTCTGATATATAACCCTCCCTTTTCATTTTTAATTCTTATGGAATTTAGGGGTTTTTCTTCCCCATTGTTTCTTCCATCTTTCAATGTCTAATTTCATTTATCAGCAAACCTAAAGTTTATTTGTAAAAGAAAATATCTTTTTCCATTCATCAATCAGTGGAATCCTTCCCATTATTTCTTTTATCTCCCAGTGCTAGTTTTATCTACCAGTAGACCCACAGCTTGTTTGTAAAGACAAATGCACTATTTCTCTCCCTATTCCTATGATGAGTTGGAAGCACCTCTTTACACAGAGCCTCTCTTGATGCCAAGCCTTCTGCATCATTTGTGTTTCACTTTAAGCTGTTTGCATTGATGTGTGGAAGAGAACACTTACCTTTTTTTGCTTTTCTAAATTACTGTCACTAAACCCCCTGGGGTTTTTATGAAATCTGACCTCTTCTGCAGAGCTGCTAGTATTCTAAGAGATTGAGACTGTGTGTTCTAGTAATTGACAGTGGGAATACAGAGCATTAGAATAACTTTTTTTTTTGTTATTGCTCCATCTGTTTGGACACAAGGACTGAGCAAGGAACAAATGAGAAGAAAATATGCACTAATGCATAAGTCATAGCTTGAAAGTTTTATTGCCAATAAAAAACCACTTAGATGAATAACCAGTTTAGGGGTTCTCAATGACTCTGTGTTGGTAATGGAGTGGAAAACTGCATTGATCAGGACATGTTTGGCTTCCATTAGGTAACAGTTATGTCATCTTGTTCAAGTCCAACACAGCACTGGGTTCAGGATATTTTTCTGATGTGTATTCCTAGTTTACTGTAATGTTAATTTTAAAATTAACTTAAAACTTAATGGAGGTCTCACAGGACTGGCACATATTAATGGCATATGGGGGTATCATGTAGCAGTAGTCATATTTGAGTCTCAGCTGCTCAGTTATTGTTGCTGTTAAATCTGAATATCAGAGTTTTGTGTCTATGGTTTCACAAGCAAAATCAACTTTTCTGGGGCTGTGTACAGACATTTACTGATGTGTATAACTTCCTGCTTCTTCTTCCAGCAATAGTTAAGTTTAGAGCTCCGAGTTATGAAATAGAGAGGGGCACATCAAAGTAGGTAGTGGGTATTTGGTAACTGTATTTCATAGGCATGGGGTTTGCCAGTGTTAAGAGGAGCTTATGTAGCATTAAGAAATACAACATTTTCTATTGATAGTAAATTAAATTACTTCCTTCTTTTTAGTTAGTGAAAGTATATTAGATTCATTTATCAAGGAGGAGATGGAAGGATGGAAAAATTTAAGGAAGAATTGTTGCCTCATACTGAAGTACATAGTTTTTGTGGAGAATTCCTCCTCTCACAACAGGCTTTGTAAGAAAAACATACTCCCCGAACGTACAGATTTTATTAAAAAGACATTGAATCTTATTCCCACAGGTTACATGCCCAGCACACTATATATTGTTCTAAGCCAAGGCTTTGCTTTAAAGCAAATATATATTCACTTGTATACTCACACGGCAAGGCTGTGTCAGAATGAGCATTGCTTGCAAAAAAACAAAGGCTGAATGCTGAGTGAAATTCAATAGAATTTCTCTGTTGGAGGTGAGGGGAATGGGAACTTTCTGTAGTTGATAGCTTGACCTTGTGGTTAAGGTGAAGTTGTGCCATTTTCTCACCATTCTGCTGGTGAGGAACAGCCAGTGGTCTGCCCCCGGGTCAGAAGTGGCTGCAGGCTCAGCTGCAGGGGAAGAGGAAAAACAGACACAATCCAAGCCCCCAGAGGTTTTCCTGTGAAATCATGGGGAGATCCAGGTGGGTTAGCTTCCTGTACAGTGAGAGACTTCTGGAAAAAATGGTTCTTTCTAACGGCATATTAGGTGAGAAAATAAAGGGTTACTCCTTGATTTCTGAAATGGGACATACTGAAATTGTTATCCAACAGCTTCACTAACTGCACCTTGTCATGGCCAACAGGACCAAATCCTAAACTTCAGTAAACCAGCTTACCAACCTCAGAGTCTCTGGACCTCGTTATTTCACATAAGTGAGAAGTCCTGAAGGAAAACTGTTGTCATCATTTTTTTTCTGAGAGATGGTCATGCTCGGATGGTAGCCTGTACATCTATTTACAGACTGGAATAGAAAAGACTTCAGAAGATCCATGAGTGAATTACATGTCCTGAAAAAAATCCCATGGTAATAAATCTACATACAGCAAAACATTTGCTCTAACTATAATTTGAAAAATGACCAAATCCAACTCAGAGCAGATTTTATTTTACACCTTTGTTTAAAATATTGTTCAAGCTACATTAGGATCTGTTTATTGTGAGTAGAAGCATTGAGGCCTACCTCTTGAAATGTCAGTTCCTGAACATTATTTCTTTTCTTTTCAAGCCCTGTTGCTAGAAGTTATTTGAGGATTGGATTTCTTTTTCTTCTTGTGTCTAGAAACCTGAACAAATGAAAGGAAATATGCAAGTGAGATTAATGTAGAAAGTTTGACATGATCTGTCTTCACACAATCACTTGCAGTCTTAACTCTCTCTTGGATGTCAAATTATTAGATGAGGAATGTATCTGGAAGCTGCAACTTTTTTGCCCAGTTTTAACTAGCTCAGGTGTTTTTGAGAGATCTGTGTCTGTTTTCTTTGTTTTCACAGATAATTTTAAATCAACAGTATGGTATAATAGTGTGTAACAATTAGAAAGATCACTTTCCACACATTTAGACATGAGAGAAATCCAACCATTATTCCAGATCAAGATCTATTGGTAGAAGAATATCACTGGGTCTTCTCTCATAAGAGATTTATCAGAAAAACAGCTTTCCATTAGGCAGATGGAATGCAAGACTTTTCACACTGGTTCCTTTTTTTCTTTGGGAGATCCTGTGTGCACTCTAAAACACCTATATCTATGTACTGTGTTGCAGCAAAATATATGTGTACATTATCTATCTATCTATCTATCTATCTATCTATCTATCTATCTACCTACCTACCTACCTACCTATCTATCTACCTATCTATCTCAGGGAATTTGGGATTGCTATGATGGGAGTGTTTAGAAGACTGACAAATCAGGCCACTTTTAAGCTTTATTGAATTAATTCATTAACAATGCCCTTGTTGCTGGTGGCCAGTTCTCCCACCACGTTAATCAGCACTTGTTATACGCTTAACCACTAATTAAATAATTGTATTCTAAATTAGTTGTGGCTTTTACAGCCTATGCCAAAGAGGGAGTCCAGAGGGCTGGAGTCCCACATTGGTGCTTGCCCTGAAATCATGGTGAGTGGGGGTGAGAGAGCTTCAGGGAGAAAAGTCAGAGCTAAGCTCAATTTGATTTCCTCCTTCTCAGGTCCTCCCTCCTCATGCCTGTATTTATGCTGTTGTCCTCCCTGTCCATATGGGGAGGGTTTCTCTTCTGCTCACTCTTCCATTTATTTGGATTTTCTTCTTCATACTCAATCTTCTTGTGTAAATTTCCCCACTTTTGTTGCCTTTTGGCATGATCACACCAGTCACATCCTTATCCAAAACTGTGCCTGGCTTCCAGGATCACAGAAACCTTGCATCCTGTTGTTATTCCACTTTGGTACACCTATATCCAAGTTCAAGCCAAAATGACATTAATTTTATGCAGATTGGTACTTTTGTGATTTGTAGGTGAGCCTCTGCTCTGGCTGTTGTGCTGACACCCCTGTGAGTATCCACCCCTTCCTCACAGAGCTGGAGGAGTACAGAGAGGGCAGCAGATTTTCTTCAGAATCCAGAGGCTCATTCCTGAGTAATTTAAGGAGAGGGAGCAGTTGGGAAATTATGTTTTTGCAGTCCAGAGGAAAAAGAATTACTCTAGTGAAACCCTTGGGAAGGTTCTGTAACTGTTTAGATGTCTTGAGGAAAAGTGGAAAATATTAGTTTATTAGGCTGTATTAAATTGCTATTGCCATTTTTATGCATACAATTAATCAAATTGGATGAATTAATTATCTACAAGTACATCTTAAAACTGATATTTCAACACAGCCTGTTAAAATTTGCTCAAGAATTTGTTCAATAGTAACTCTGCTATATCTCCAATTTTTTTCTCCCATTTTTAACGTGTGACCATCAGACTGAAAATTATTTTCATGGCCTGGCAAAATGTAAGCCAATACATGCCAACTGATCTGCTCCTTTAGCAAACAATTTCTGCTACATTATACATGACCAATAGTGTGTTTAATGAAGTGCTTATGACAATAAGTGCAGTGTCAGCTCATGTTTTATGTAATAGAGGATTAAATATTTGCTTGAGTTGAGCATAAACTTTCTGGAGTCAAAGATTATTTTATGTATTGCATTTTTAGGGATATTTTTGTAAAAGGAAAAGCCAGCCAGTGCAACCAAAGTGTAACCCAAAATACGTGCAGTACACTGAGTTCTGCAATAAGGGATGACCCTTTGTGTCCCCTGCTATTTCCTAAAGATGGCAACATTTTGAATGGGAGAATCAAGTCAATGAGTTAATTAGTTTGCCATCTATTTCCGCCCTCTGCAACCAAAAATATTCACGACGACTGAAAGGCGAGATGGGAGTTGCACTGTAGAGATTGACAGGTTTTCTTTGTGTGTTTGTGGGCTATAAATATGCTTGCACTACTTCAACTTCTCACCAGGGAATAAAGTCTCATCATTTGTTCAAGTCAATGAACATTGCACAAAGTGATGACTACATACTATGGCATGGTGACTTATTTGTGTTTCCCTCAGCAGTATTTTTTGTCACTGGTATTTTAGGATCATGTTTACTTGAAGTTGTGTAGGAGGACACAGTATGGGTAATGTAGAATGTAATCTTATCCCCCAACAAGTTGCAGCTGAACCCTATTACTAAAGATTAGGAGCAGGCCGGATGATAACAGGCAACACCTGTAACCGATAAGAACAAGTGGCATAAAAGGGAGGAGTCAGAGAAGTCAGAGTCAGATGATAGCTACTGCAAGGACAAAGAGGGGTCAGTGCTTAGAGGAGCTGCCTGTGAGAACCATTGAGGAGGTATGAAAGGAGACATCGTGCAAAAGATGTCTCCTTTTTTTCCACTTCTGCTTTTTGTAGTTCTTCCACATGATTCTGTAATATTTTTATTTTGTTCTCTTTCAGCTGTTCCAGTTTGGAATTTATTTCTGCCTCTAGTTCCTCATTGTACACTTCAGCATTTGAAACTAGATTCTTTAAGTTGGTAATTTCATGCATTAGTTGAATCTCACGATCTTTTCGGGTTTGCTTTTCCAGAGCTTCAAATTCATCTATTTCTGATTTTCCTTCAGTCTCTCTTTCAGTTCATTTATTTCTGACTTCAACTGCTCATTTTCCAGCACTAGATTATCAAAGTTAGCTTGTAGGATGGTGACCTCGTTTACAGCAATATCCTTTTCTAGCGCTAATGCTTCACAGAGTTGCACAGATTCTTCAAAGTCTTTCTGGGTCCAATTCATGTTAGGATCAGCAATCCATTCTGCTTTTGAAATTTGATCGGGAACCATCAGGCAATGGCTGTCATATCCAGAGTTCTCTGAGATAGAATCCTCTACATCTGGTACTGCTGGCAGAGACAACTTCATTTTCTTTGTTTCAGTTGGCATTGCATTTTCAACATCTTCAAAAAAGCTCACATTTGCCTGGTTTATTTTATCAGGAGCCCAAGTAACTCTTCTTCACTTGGCTTTAACATTCTCTTTGGAGGCAAAGGAAGCAGAAGTCAACTGCATCTCAGTTAAGTTTTGTATTCTGTCCTCCTGTACTTTTTGATTGGAATTTTTTTTTCTTACAACAGTTGGGCCAGTTGGTCCTTTTCCATTGCACGAATCTGAGGTTTTGAAGACACTTCCTCCAGCTGCTTTTTCAAATCCCGAATTTCTTTGCGGTATCTCTTCAGGAGGGAATCATCATCAAGAACTTCATTAACTTTTGGTGTATTCTACATTCCTCTGGCTGCGTTGGCAAACTGAAGAGTGCTGAGTGTCTCATCAAAAGAAACAGGAGTAATTGTACAAATAATAACTGGTTTAGCATTTCCTCCAAGGGAGTTCTACAGAATTGGAGTCAGCTTGCTGTCTCTGTAATTTATGAAGCTAGAGGGGTCAGCTGATAGCTACTGCAAGGACAAGAGGAGTCAGTGCTTAGAGGAGCTGCCTGTGAGAAACATTGAGGAGGTATGAAACTCTGAGGATATGGAATCCTTGCACCGTAATGATAATAGAACTGTTGTGATATATAAGACTACAAAGTTGAAACTGCTATAAGACGTAGAAGGTTCTGCAGTGTCCTTTCCCTGCTCCATATGATCTCCATGGTGCAAGAAAAGGATGCCAGGCTGTCATTTTGAATTGGCTCTTTGTCTGTTATGACTTAATAGTAATCAAGAGACTGGGCATTGTTGAGAAGCCTTTCCTGCACAGGATTTGGCAAACCCAATGAAAAATGACCATTTGGGAGTCTGTGTGTCAGAGAGGACATGGCCAGTCTGGAAAAACCGGATTTTAAGTCCCAGCAATAACTGGGATAACAGTTTCTGTGGTAGGTCTGTTATTGCCTGACTTTTTGTTTAATGTTTCTCATAATTTCTCTGACACATGCTCCTTGTCACCACCAGCATATCTGACAGGACACTTCTCTGCAGCCCCTGAAAGTCCAGCCAGAGAAAAATCACGAATAGTTCCCTACAAGGATGATGTGGCATAAATCAAAAAATAGGAGAAGATGAGGCAAAGTCAGGTTGTCTTTGAGTACAAACACCTCCCTTGCCTGTGTGAGGACTGAGCCTGCTCTTGTGATTTGTACAGGTGAAGTTTCAGCCTTGACTGGGAAAAAAGGGAGAGATCAATGTGATTGGTTCTCACAGCTCATTAATGAAATGCTGGCATTCATAAACTGCTCTGTGCTGTTTTGCAGAAACACACAACTCCATGATGGCATGCCTCTGGTGCTGGTGCCATCCTCTGGCTGTAGTAAGATCCACATGAAGAAGAATTATTTTCCATTTATCAGAGTCCTGATCAGGATCTTTTCCCTCAGCCCTCAGTGAGGGAAGCTGAAGCCAGAGCTCAGGGAGGGAGGTAGTGCCCTCTTCAGTGATGGTTTTCCTGCACAATTCACTGTCTCCATCTGAAGTCTATTGTATCATCACCAGATAATATTTTTCTGGGCTGGAGAGAAGAGCTGGGTATTTTAACAGCTCTCACGCTCCCTGAGCATTACTTATCAAGCTTGCTGAGGAATTTAGAAACTTAATTAGTCCTTACTGGAAATAAGTTGGAAGTTTCAACTGACTTCTTGGAAAATCAGACATTTAATTAGTATGTACACTGGGACCAGCTGTAGGATCTATGTTTCATGAAACCCTGCAGCCAGTCTGAGCCACTGGTCCTTTTCAGAAGAACCAGGGCTGTGCTGTTCATACCCATTGCTCCAGATTTTCTGAGCACCCTGATGAACTGGGAATCTTTCACTTGCTTTGCTCCTCTGCCAGAGCAAACATCTGTGGGTCTAGTAAATCAAAAGTGACAATAACAAGCAAAACACAGTGAACTCCCATACAGTATTTACAACCTGTATCCCAATGCCCCATAAAGATTTTTAATTTGTAAATGAAACTCTACAGGAAACATTGGGTAGGGAAAACATCCCTGTGTTACCAGCACTGTTTTTAGCACAAATCCTAAGCACACCCCATATTAGTTACTGTGAAGAAAATTCACTCCATCCTACCTAAACCAGCACAGTAATGATTTGAAAGCCTATAAAGGCAGTGTATTTCCCTTTGGTTTTGACTACTAAATTACCTGCAAAGCATCTTTACTGATGCGGTGCTTTTTTTCCCCTGTATATGAAAGGATGCTGATACTATACTCCCTGTGAGAGTCTGCCCTTGTTCCTCAGACTGGCTGCCCTCTGTCCATGTTAGTCTGCCTGTCTGGCTTGTGCATCCATTAATGCAGGTGTTATATAGCTGTGCTTCCACATGTGTACCCACTGGGAATGCATCCTCAGCCTCACCACCCATTGCACTTGCGCCACAAAGTTGTGAAAACCAATCCTGTTGTTAGCACCACCTAACAACTACCTTTTCCACTTTCAATTTGCACACATATCTCTCTCTTGGCTCTTTTGTCAGTTGTTCAAATTTTCAGGCATTTTCACATTTGGGAAAAGAAAACTTTCAGAGCCTGACCTCTGTCTTTGTAGATTTTGACTCTGAGGAATGACTCTGCTGCCTTCACTGCAGTGCTTTGTTCTGAAAATCATACTTTGTGTCCCCTTTGCATTTTGTAGCATGCAAATCTTTGATTATGTTTTGTTCCTTAACATGATTTGATCCCTTAACAAGTGCTTAAGAGATGGTCTTGTGTAGCTGCTTGTGGGCTCAATGTGAATTATTGAACGTCGAAGTTGCATCTGAGGTGAGACTTTCCTAATTGTGAACAAACATATGGGGGAGGTTTTTTGGCTCAAATCAAGTGCTCAGAAGAGAAAACCCTGTTGTGGTGCCACTGACTCTTCCATAGTTTTGGTAGTAGCAGAGTTTAGCATGCCTCTGCTAATAAAGCTTGTGGGGGTGTACAGGTCAGGGCTTTTAAAAATAGCTCCTCAAGTCATTCCAGAAGAAATGGCTCTAGTTACTAGTTTGTCATCATGTCCTCAGAATCATTTGCTTGGTTTTTTTACTCTCAGTTTGATAACCTTCCCCAAGGTTTCTCTGACCTGGCTTCAATTACCCTAAAACTGTTCAATTTTACTGGCTGCTTTTTTTTTACTTTAATATCTTTCACGATTTTTTGAAACTGTATTAGTAAAAACCATTTAGTTAACAAAACCCCCAAACCAACCAAACAAAACAAAACAAAAAAAAAACCCCACCAAAAAAAAAAAAAACAAAACCCAAAAACCCAAAAAACCAAAAAAAGAAGCCCCAAAAAAACAAACACACCCTGCCCCCAACAAAAAGGTTAGGAAAAAAGCTCATTAGTAAAAAACAATTCGTAAGAACCACATTTGAATCAGGTTTTTTTCTCTCTCTTTTACCTGCTTTGGTAATCTCCTAATATCTTGACATGATTGCAGCTTTTTCCCCTAACTTCACCAACATTTCTTGACTTCAGCACAGGTGATCTCTGACTTCTCCAGCTTTTCTTTATTGAAAAAGCTTCCTAATTTTGACTGACACTGCATGTTACTGAATATGGGTGAAATGCCTGCTGTTGCTACATGAATGCTTTTTAACTCACTCTTAGTACTGGCAAACGATCAGATGGTTCTTGGCAAATCTTCATAAAGAACTTGCAGTAGGTTGATCTGTTTTCTGCAGACTGATCACTGAGGCTGCATCTTTACAAGCCAGTGTCTCCTGGCTAATTTGCTAAGTGTCATGGTCTGAGGTCAAGGTCAGTTTAAAAACTTTCATTCTTTTTTGGGTGCCTCACAGGAAAACCTTTTCAGCTGTGTGACCATACCTTGTAGATTAGTTTGTAGGGTGGGACAGTCCTTTATGTCTGGTTTTGACTGAATGACTTTGTTGCAGCTGCATCAATCAGTAACTGTCTGTGAAGTTAAACAATCTTAAGTGAGCAGAACAGCCCTTTGAAAAGTGTGTTGTGGATAAAATGCTAAAATTAATTAAAACATATCCCTCTGGATTAATTCCTCTCTCTGGTCACTTTGGTCAACAGACCCTTGCTCTGTGCTGGTATAAACCTGAAAATATCTGAAAAGAAGTTCAAGGATCAGCTACAAAGATCACTAAAAGTAATGGAAAAAGTTCTCATGATTTGAAATGTACAACCTTTGGAATAGGCACTGCAATTTTATTCAGGTTTGAATGGAGCTAAGCGTGAGGAATCAATGATGGCCTCAATTCCTTGATGCACTGCCACAGGGCACACAAGTAATTGGTAGCTGATGCTACTGGTGTAAATGCTTCAGTTCAAGTAATATAAGAGAAATTATGGAGGGAGACATTTAAGTTCACAGTGAAATTTGTAAATGTCTTTGATGAGGATTATTTTTCTTAGGCAATGTGAGGTGCAAACATAAAAACTGGAGAGCCATGGTAAGATTGGCATGCTGAATGATCAAAACCTTCAGTTCCTACAGCTTCAACTTATTGCACTTACACCTTATTGACTCAGTAACCTTTTAATATTTTCCTTGATATTTGATTTAGGGATAAATAATCACTCTTAAAGACCTACTTGGAGTCAACAGCCTGATTTCAATGACATTGTTTATCTTGATGCCTTTCTCTTCCAAGGTTTTTTGGCACTCATAAGCTAGAGATTTAGGGTTTATTGATAAAGCAAATTCAGGCAATATGATAGTCTGTATTTAACCAAGACAGTGATGAGAGTCCACTGTGGAAGAAATTTTTTCCTTAATTCTGGCATCTTTTTGATGGCCTCTAACTGGATGACAAAAAGAAAATGGTCACATGTCCTGTGAAGAGCAAGAAGGATAGACCAACTTAGCAATAAAGGTTTTAACTGACAGGGGAAAGTTGAATGCATTTTGTTTGGGCCATAAAAGGCTGCCTAAAATACATATATTGATAGAGAAGGAAAGCAAGTGTCAATTTGTTCTGACTATTTAGTTTCAGATCCCTCAGAATGCCTGGCAAATTTAACTGAAAGCAGGCACTGGAAGTTCACTAGGATTTAAAATTTTGTTTGAATTAAAGAAAGTTCCCCTCTTCTGGGGTGTCTCCAGAAGATTTTGTGTACATGTTTGTCATAAACAAACATGGAACAATCCTTAACAAAGCGCAGTAGAAATCGCTGCCTTTTCCACGGTCCTCTAAAGGGCATTGCTAAAGATCACTCAAACTGCAGCAGCAATTGTCTCTGAGATGAGACACCCATTCCTCCAGGGCTGGAACTGCCCAAGACAATGGAGCAAGTCCTTCTCTTGCTGTAATCATTTATGATTTTTGTTGTAATGATGTTCAGGAGCCGCCGAGAACAATGGATCTTCCTCCAGTCATGCTTGCTTCTCTGTTTTTTTCTCACGTGTTTCTTCTCATGCTCCTTCATGACTTTTTTCACAGTTTATCAGCTGCTTAGCTGATGTAGAGACCTTCCCAGGCATCCCTGCTCTAGGATAGCTGGTTTTATGATTTGTTTTGCAAAAGTGCTCCTCTCTCTTTACATTGACCTGATCGGGTTTTGTGTGCATCAGGAAGAAGTTTTTGTCAGATGTGACTCAGAGCATGCAACTCCAGGTCATTTTAAAAAAGGCTTTGAACAATGTATCTGAAGAGCTTTTCTGCACATTATTAACAATATTCTTGTGCTGTCTCAGTCTCCAGGCAGCCCTGAGTCCGGTGATGAGGTACTGCATACAGGAATGCTGCCTGGAGAGGAGGTCTGACAGCTTGGACACACTGAACACAGATAATGTTGGGTGGGAAGCAGAGACAGAGAATTCAACCAGTTCCATTTACATCAGGAATTAGTTGCTGCAAGACCAAAATTTCATCTCTTTCCCCTTTTCACAATTTCATTTCTGCACTTATTAGGACTACAAGGAGGAAAAAGTCTCTTTTCCAATTCTTCAGCAGGACATTTAGCACCTTACCATTGTCACAGCTTGATAAGAGCATGTATACTGGTTTCAGAATTAAATGAAAGGCATTTAATTCCTCCATTTTGCAAGATATTCATCCTCTTCTGGGCCTGTTTTAGAAACAGTCCTTAAGATCGTGGGGTTCCGGCTTGTGTGAACAGTTGTTTTTCCCTGGGCTTAAACCTAAGATGTAAAACTGGCTGGAAATTCTGTACATAAAGCTCTTTTCTGTTTATTGTTTCTTATGAGACTTTTATGAAGGATGGGTAATTGAGAGGGATCCACCTTTTCTTTTGAAGTTCTCTGTCAGTGGAAGCATCCCATACATATAAAAAACTCTTTACTTTTAATTGTTCTTTTGAGTTTTGCCAAGGACTTGCCTGTTGCCATGGAAACTCCTGAGCATGCAAAGATTAAGCAGTCCCTGTCCAGAAGCCATTTGTCAAATAGTAACCATATTTTTTTTTAAACAAATGATAAATAATTCAAAGGTGACAAACACAGCCTGCAGCTAGTGATCCATGTCACGTTAATTAGGGACATAGGAGAAAGGAATTTCTTCATCCCCAGTTTTCCTCCTTCTTTCTTCATGTTATTCTGATTTCATGAATGGAACATGTAGATACCATAACTGACTACCCTTCAGTGGTATATTCTACTTTCAGCTTTCATTCAGAAACAAGATAATTTCTGTTTTGCTCTGTCTAGTGTTCTCTGGCTACCAGGATATAAAATGTCAAAGAAACAGCCAAAGTTTCAGGTAGGTGTGCTCTGCTAATATGTCTCTGCTTCCAAAACGTTAGTATAGGTGAAAAATCCTGGATGCCTTCCTGAAATTCGGGCTTCATCAATCATAAGCTACATCTGGGATCTTACCAGACTGAGCTAGAAGCTGCTGAGCACAGAGCAATTGAGAATGCAGCCGTTGTGTCTGAACACCTCTTTGATTCACAAGCCAAAAAGTCTCTTCCCCGAGGAGCTCCACAGCTTCTTGGACAGTCCAGGCAGCAGGAGGGATGGAGAGGCAGGTCACTTTGTCAGGAGTCAGTCCTTACTAGTTTATCCACAGATACTTAGGACATTGATGCCTCTGTTTGAAAACAAAACCCCTGTAGTGCAGTGCTCAAAGTCCCAGCTTTGATCTGGGCTACATGGAAAATTTTGATCTTTAAAAAGTGCTGACTTGACTGGTTGTCACTGGCCCTCAGACACTGATTGTTTGGTGAATTGTTTGGAAAAAAAACTGAGAAGACCTGCAGGTTGTCAACTTAACATTAATAATGTAAAATATACTAATAATACAAAAATATAATTATCTTTTTCTTCTTGACTAAAGGAATGGCTCAGAAAGGGTTAGCTAAAGGGTTAGCTCAGAGCTCATAGAGCCATAGAGAAAAGATGCTCTTTCAAAGAGCAATGAACCAGATTTTTATGAGTCCTACAATCAAGAAAATAAAAAAAAAGGAGAACATCTAATTCCTCTTTTTAAAAGCTGTTAATAACTAGTAGTGTGAAAGAGCACAGAAAACACTAAAGACAATTCTGAGGTACACATTGCATTTGTCTGCAGAGTGGAAGTAAATCCAAGTGTGAAATGTATCACACATAAAGGCTCAACAGGGAGAATGTAAACCCTATCCTTAAAGTTATTGAAGTTTAATCAGCTATATCCATAAAAGACAAACTGAAATAGCAGAGCAAGGGGAAAAAGTCTATTTTGTAATAAACTGAAACTGTATAATATGAAGAAAAAGTCTATTTTGTAATAAACTGAAACTGTATAATATGAAGAAAACAAAGTGATTGCTTGCAGTGTATAATTTACACTTATTTAAAATAAATGTTTCAGTTGAACCTGTTCAGAACACTCAGAATTCAGTGAATAAGTCCATTAAAACTAAAGTCATAAATTCAAGATTTGAAGGAGAATTAGAGTAAACCCATTTAGAAATGCTTAGTAGATTAAGGAATTCTTATAAAGGTAGCTCATTTATGGCTGCAACAAAACCTTTTGGTATCATACTTTTTCCCGATGCAATTACCCACTGTCAGTTGATTCTGTGCAATCATTGTTTTGGATTGTTAAATTCACTGCAGCTCTAAGTTGTGGCTGTGAGGTTTAAGATCTGGGCAAAAAGAACACTTGAATACCTGGGGGCATGAATTCAGACAGCAGGGTAATAACCAAAGTTTGCACTTGAAAATGAGTATTTTACAATCTACTGAGCTAATACAGAGGGGGTAGTTTTTTAAAGAGAAAGCAGAAAATCACATTCTTCCTGCATTCTAGCTGCTTTGAGTTCTGTGTTGTCAGTGAGTGTCATTGTTTTCATTTGGATGAGGAAACTGACCTTTGGAAAATGAAGTCTCAAAGAAGTATAACGACATACGCTTCATCATTGCCCTAATAAAACCAGTAGATACCAGGATCTTCTCAGGTCTGGGTACCTGGAGGAATTAGATTCAGAAGTCAAAAACCAGCAGTGATAGGACTTCAGATTAGAGACTGTTGTGAGCTAGATATTTCTAGAACTGACCCAAAAGACACCGGAAAATCTTGGGTGAGGTGTGACTTCCAATTTGCTTAGTGAAAAAAAGGAAGACTCTTTAGTCATGAAATTAGCATAAAACTGAGAGCAATTTCTGCCTCAGTTTCCCACTCTGTCTTTGGAAGAGTCTCAAATTCAGGAGAGGGAGCTGCAGTAAACCTTGAGCAGCTCACAGTTGTTCAAGGGAGATGGATTTCCCTTCTTTAATGAAGCCTGACTGTATGTTTGTGGTTTCCTGACACAGTGTTCTGCTTTATTTATGTGACCAGCAGGTTCCCAGAATGGTGACTCCTTTTTCTTTTATGTGACTGCCATGTTTTGTGTGGTGCTTTTTTCCTGGTTGGGCTGTGCTGCTACCTGAGAGAAGGAAAAAACATATTCCCTTTGTAAAGGGCTGTGCTTTGCCCTGCCTCCAGAAAGGGGCAGAGCCCATACTGAAAACATGCAGATTGTACATATTGTACATACACCTTCTGTCTCACATGGAAAGGAAAGCTGAAGCATTTGGGAAGCCAAAAAGCCACTGCCTAGGAAAACTTCAGAGCAGAGTTGAAGCAGACACAGTGGGCCCAGAGGCAGCAAGATCTTCCCCTTCTCAGCTGTATATTGTCTGTCTGTCCAAACACCTGAAAGAACTTAATCATACACTTTCACAGAAAATATTTTTAAAGTATGAAATTTGGCAGAACATACCCCATCTACCCTGCGCTCCAGCTGGACCTCAGGGATCAGAGGGCCTGGTTGTGGCTGGGTTCCATTTCTGATTAGAACCAATTCAGTGCTGTAAGTCTGGTCATGGTCAATATGGTGTTTCATGAACAATGTGATTTATTGATTGCTGTGGCAGAATATGGGTCAGAAATTGCCATGGCACTGGTATCAGAAAGGTAAGTCAGTGATATCACCAGAGAATGGAGCTTATTCCATAGGCCTCTTTATAGGGGAAGAGATGGGCAGAGATGGGCATAGCCCTTCAACAGCCCCAGAACAGAAAGGTGGAGTCTCCTCTGACCTCCTTTCCCTCTTAAGTCACATGCCTACTGTTTACTTTGAGAGTGGGAAAAAGGTAAAGTTCTAACTGATGTAATTTTATGACCAGGTGAAATCTGAGGGACTTTATTCACACTTGCCATGCATATGCAGCTTTTATTTTGTTGGCATATGAGGGAGTGTTAAAAGCAATATATATTTTTGAGTTAATGAAGCAAAGTTCAACTTTTGGTCACTGTTTGGACCCTTCCTTGTCTTAGGTCTCTTTGATTACATTGCTTTAAACAGAGCATGGCACAATACCTCCACGCCACTCCATCCTTTGTTTCCTGCCTCTCTCAGAGTAGCACACCAGGCTGCCTCAGTGTCCCTGCTCCTGGGGCTGCAGACTTCTTGTTTCTGCTGAATTATTGCCCCCACAGATACTTCTCCTTGCAGCACTTTGTGTTTCAGTATTTCTTTCTCTCATATTCTCTCAGCAACATTCCAGTTGTGAATTTCAGCAAAAAGGACCAGAGTCCTTAGATTTGGCACAAAACCCCTGCCTTACTTGCTGAAGAATTGTTTTTCGAGCTTTACCCTGTTCATTTCTGAGCTCATAAGATTCACTTTCCTGTTGCCTTTAGAAACCACTGGGATCTCTTTGTATTATGTATCAATGCCCTCACTGGAACTCAGTGTACCAGGTTGTCTTCAGAAGAATGTCATCAGAAGTACGTACAGTCATGCCAAACACAGCACTCATTCCTTTTTCTGTATGTTGAGTAAGCACAGCACGGCCTGGGGACTGTAACTTACGTGGGTTGTAAGGGCATGAAAACCATTTTAACTGCATCAGGTTTGCAGTTTGCTCCTTCCTTTGCAAACCAGCTGCACAGTGTTTAAGCCATCCCTCTATTTCCTAATTTTAGGCACCAAGATATGATCATCTGCACATGAAGATCTTGGGACCCAAATAGCTGCGGTGTTGGAGTCCAAACATTGGAGAACAGGTACTTACCAAAATTCCCCCCAGCCTCAGCTTCTGCATAAAGACTCTCCAGGTACTTGATTCAAATGTGGTCTATAAAAACCTTCATCCTTTATCTTTTCACCCCTCCATCAGTCTGACTTCTGCTGTGTTGCCCTCCTTTGTGCAACATGATTTTGCTGTAGTTCTGGGCCCTCCACAGGAACCATCTAGAATTCCTGTGAAATTTTGCTCTTTTTGGTCATTTTTTCAAAGGTGAAAATCCCCTTTTGTTATCTTTGCATGTTTTGTGCCTCCTTCTGTCTAATTCTGCTATTCTATTATTTCTTTAGGATGTTTTGGTAAAACGGATATGAAATATGTGAAATCTAGTAATTCTGAATTAGATGGTTTTGGTTTTGTTGTTGTTCTGTTCTTTTTTTGTTTTTCTCTCCTCTTTTTTTTCCCCTCGAAGGAAAGCTCTGAATAACTGAAGTAAAAAGCTTATTCTAGAAGAGGAGGAACTACAGAATTTTGGAAGCTTTCAAAATTAATGACTGATCATATGCCCTAGAACAGTTCATTTTCCAGACAGTGTAAGTTTTTTGTGACAAGCATGAGAGAATTGTGAGAAAAAGCACTGCTACGCTTGTAAAACATTTTTGGATGCAGATATGTGTCTTTTTGCTACAGTGTTATACAAGTTAATTTAAAAGTGAAGTTGAAACTGGTCATGCTGTACCTGATGACACTTTTGCTTCACATTTTGTTGAGGTTTGACAAAATTCCTGTTAATCTATAATAAGCACAGTTCTATTGTTATGTCGGAGTAAAGTTGCATACAAATAGATTGATTAAAGGCATAATGAAAAAAACAATCACACTACAAATTCATCCAGAATTCACAGGCTGGGAATTTTTGTGCTTCATCCAAATCTCTAATTTAAGTTTTTTAATGACCTATACCAATACTTGCAGCAGCACATGGTAGGTCAAGATGTGCTGAGCAGCAGCTGCGAGAATAAAAAGATCTTTGCTCTTATCAGGGACATAGGGAGTGGGAGAGGAAAGTGCTGAGGAAAAAGACAGCAATTTGCTAAAACTTGATTGCTGAGGTTTCCCTTCCTCCCCCCCCCCCCCCCCCCCCCCAGTTATTCTTCTGAGTGGGACAATCAATGCGGACGCAGGTGCCTCAGGTATGTTAAACTAAAAACAAGCTAGAGCAAATAATTCTTGCAAATCTTTTGTAACAAAGAAAATAAGATCAAGTTCTTAATGAAATATCATTCAAATGTTTTTTTTCCCAAAATGTTCTGAAAATACCTGTCAGCTTTGATTGGGAAATTTAGAATTATTAAGCATCTTTAGATGCTTATTATCTAAGCATTCTTTCCTCACTTAATAATTGCCATCTAATAATTTCTACCTAAATTCTCCTACCAGGCAATTCTAAGCAGTGCCACCCTTTCCCCTCACAGTAGTTACCTCTGTGTTTGTTGTCTGAAAATGCCATTTTTGCCACAGAGTAATTCTCTGTGTTTTAACATGCATGTGCACCAGCAGAACCCGCCATACTTGCACTTTTCTTTTATTATCCATTCTGCAAGACTCTCAGCTGCTGCCTGTTCCAATGAGCAGCAGCAAGAGTGGGACAGGACTACTCTGAAATGGAAATGGTCCTAATTACTCCAAAATGGCTCGGCCAGGTAAGTCAGAGCTGGCAAAGTGCCCTGTCAAAGGAATTAACTTTCTCTAATGGCTGAACAGGCAGAGAGTAGGTCTGCTCACTGTTCACTTCTCTGAACCTCCCGGTCAGAAACTCTGCATTATTCCAATTTTTAAAACTTACTTTTTGCACAGAACTTCCCTTTTGTGATTGTGAGCTCTTATGAGTTAGCCAGCCAGCACATTGGTACAGAGTTGACCAAGCTGGTTGGTAGCAGAAGTTATAGCACATTGATTTTTAATACCTTTGTGCTCCTTACTCAACTCTTGTTTTGGTGAGTTGCTTTTTCTTCCTCTTAAAATGCTGGTGCTTAATAGTCTCTGGACTATTAATATCTCTGGAGTTTGTCCTAAGGGCATGCTGGACTATTTCAGATCATCTCTTCAGTGACCCTCTGCTTCCTTCTAGCTACCCAGTGCACTATGAAGTCTATTAATTTTCAAAGTAAGAAAAGGGATATAGGAAAAGAACACTAATTAGGTGTAAGCCACAGGGCATAAGAGATTACATTCTTCAAGACAGAGGCACTGCTCCTTTTAGAGCTAAAATTGTTATATTTCCATAGAAGCATAATGTACTTTAACACACCTGAAGCTCGGAACTCTCATAAGAGAAAAGGCAACACAAAAGCCAAGAAATCAAAACAAATGTGATGGTGCACAGGTACCATTTAGTAAGAAACAAGGAAAGGAAGAAATGGAAGATAACAAAGAGTTGATATCTCTAAGACTGCTTAAATTTTGTCTGGCTGAATTTGAACCTTTTGGAAGGCAACCTTTAGTGTACCTCATCAGTGATATTCTGCCACATTTTCTGAAGAATGAACCTTCTGTAAAGAAAAATCAGACGTGGATGACAAAAGGGCCATGAAATTCTGTACATGGAGTGGATGTTGCATTCAGTGTGCTCAGATGTGAGGTGTTGGGGGGGATTACCCCAGCCATGAATGTCCTCTCAGATGAATCATATGAATGTCCTCTCAACCATTAATCTCTCACAGATTCATAACAGGTTTAGCAGCAAGGACACTTCCTAAGTAAAGATCTAGGAGATACTTACTAAAAGAAGAGATTTTAATTTGTTAGGTGAGAGAGTTAATTAACCAAACACAGAAAGTGATACTTGGGTTCAAAAAGCTGGTTTCTCTGAAGGAAGTGAAACTATTTCAGCACAGAGGAAAAGACAGATAATTTCATGAACATGACAGAATTGCCAAAGTAAAGAAGGATTTAGTCTGTCTCAGCCTTAAGTCTTCAGAAGGCCAGGTTGTACAAACCAGAATGTGCCATAAGAAACAGACTTTTACTGATTAAAATGAGTAAGCGGAGATTCTCTAGCAAAGTGTTAGGAAAAGTGATGAGTCAGTCTGCCAGTGGGGAAGCAATACTACTTCTGATTGAATTTAGCCATAAGTAGTTTAAAAGTCCTTTTTTGTTCATTCTTCATTTAAGTCTCTGTAGCTGCTTCTATACTGAAAGCAATGAATGATTTTACTTGCATTTTACTTTGATGTGGCCTGAGCTAAGAATGATTTCACAGTAAACTGGATAGCACAAGCTTCTTCACACAGCAGCACAGGGAACTTAATCAACCAGGATGGTGGGACTCTGCCTGCCTCTCCCCACATTGCACAGAGCATCTCAGGGTACCAAGATATGTCCCAAGAGGAGTGATTTGGCAACTACAGCAGTGGCCTGAATGCTGTGAGAGATCTTCTTCTAATGACTGAGGGTAGCCAGGAAAGCTTATTGGTACTTAGAAAATCACGTGGTAGCACTAACTTCTGCAAAGATTTTTCCAGAGTGACATCAAAATCTTATATAACAAGAACCAGAGAAGGGGGATCTTGTGTTGCCTCTTGTGGCTTTGGCTCTTTTTTCTTACAGGAGCTCAGAGGCTGCATAGTGCAGTCCTGCCTTGAGGAGACAGAGAGTTGGTGTTGTACAAAGGAGAGGCTGGTAGAATTAACACAGTTCTCTGGTAAGGTCAGGGAGCTGATGTGCTTCCAGGGCCTGGGTTTCCTTTGGAGCTTCATTTTTTTTTTCTGTGTTGAAATATTTAGAGAGATTGGATAAATGATGCTTAGGCTTATAACTTTTCTAGCAATAAACAGAGTTTATAGTCTGTGATCTACAGTCAATTGATGGCTGCTGTTACAGCTGGACATAAAAATTACATCCACAGTAGTTCAATAGGTGTCTGCCTTGCAAACATTCTGGGTAGAGGGGAAAGCCTCAAGCATTGACATATGTGTTCTCACACAGTTGGGAGGGCAAATTTAAGGGCAGATGCCATGCTAGTGGAGAGAAATCTGATGGAAAATCCAAGTGTAAACTGAACTTTGAAACCTAATTATGATTCTGCAAATATTCATACTGGTTACAGTAGCATAAAAGTCTTTAAATTTAATCAGCAGACCTTAATTCAAAGCCTATTTCTACTATAACTTGGAAGGCATCAACAGCAGAGCAAGGGCAGTCCTTTTCTTGATTACAGAACTCCAGTCAAAATGACATCAAGATGTTTTTGAGAGATGAGTACAAATTACTTTGGAGCACAAATGAATGAAGTATTATGAAGTGGTAACAATGTGGTAAAGTAGTGATGAAGTGTTTAAAGAAATTGCACTTTTTACCATGTTCGATGGATGCTTACACGGCAGTCTTGGAGGACAGCAGTACCAGAAAGAGCTGAATGATCAAGGAGGCTTGTGGTGTATGAGACAGTGAGCCTGACTTACTGACACATGTTCCATGCTCACTTCTCCCCCTACCTACGGAAACTGAGAACATCTCATCTCTGGATTGCTACTAAGTCATTAATTTGACTGTGCTAATTTGCATTAGCCTCAAAATAGTCAGCTTTCAATTTCTCTGCACAAGGAGACTTGAAATGGAATCCTTACTGTTCTTTCTTTATCATAGACACACTGTGTGTGTCAGGTCAGTAATCTGCAGCACAGATCTTCTAAACAGGTTAAAACATTCTCATTTTTTGTTCAAGTTGTATAAGATTTTGGGTTTGCTTTCTGCAGAAAGAAAATTATTCATGTCATGTTGACATCATGACTATAATGAAAATATTGTTACTATAATGAAAATATTGTTACAGTTGGATTATGGGTGCTTCCCCTGCAGGTATTTTTTGGGTAGCTGGTTTGATTTTCTTAAGACTTCCACTAAAAGAGTTCTGACCTCTCTTATTCCTGGTGTCTGTTTGGAGTCCAAAGTTTACCTTAACCAGTGAATGTTGCTTTCTTAAGTCAAAATGAAGGCTTAGACTTAGATCCCCTGTCTCAGTGATACACTTCGTCCATCCAGCCTCATATTCCTCCTGGATTCCACTGAGTCTTTAAAACACAGACATGAATATAAGCATCATAGACTAATGTAACAGAACAAAATTCTACTACAGTAATAGAATTTCTTTAAATCACTGTTTTATTCAGTGAAAGGAATCTGTGACATGGTACCATCTAATGATACCTAAAGGGGAACACTTCAAAAGAGTCTTCAGTGCATTAATACTGTTTCAGTGCTTCCAGTATGCAGTGGAAAAAAAAAATAGGAAAAATATTTCATCCTTTTAGGAAAAAACCCAAACAAACTTCCCCCAAAAACTCAACAAAATATTTTCCCATCCTGATACCTTTACTGTTAACAAAAGGTGTACACTTCTGGGTGAAAGAAAATTGTTTCACCCTCAGTTATGATCATTGTTTCTCCTAGATCTGATTTATTTGCATTACAGATAAAAAATGTTTTAAATTCAAATGCTTGTGATTCATTATTTAAAAGACAGACTTTGATTTTCAGGGTTTTATATTTTCAGGTTTTTGAATACCTGAGAAATACAACTTTGTAGTCCTTTAACACTGTGGAAAACAATGAATTTTAGCACAAAGACTGACTTATTTTACATTCAAACAGCCAACATACTAATTGAGAGAAGAATTTAGCCTGCAGTTGTCCTGATTTTGTACATAGAATAAGTGTTAGAGGTGTTGCTTATAAACCTACTTATTGTTTTTAATGGTAATGTTTTCATTTTGAAAGGGACCTATACATTTCAAATATATTCAAATGCTATGCTGCAGGTTTATCAAGTTTATACTGCTATTAAACAATCCTGTGCATAGAGTACAATCATAATATTAGACTTCATCAAAACAGTTCTCTTTCACTAAAGAAAGGACTGGCAGTATTTAAGCATCTGGTCCTCAGCCTTAAAGCAGCGACTGTTTTGTTTTTGTTTTAGTTTTTTTTTTTTCTTTGATTTTTTTTTGTTTGTTTGTTTGATGCAAGAAAGCAAAGGAATATCTTAATCTACTCTAGCGGTAACAAAGGAAGACAAAGATGTGATTCAATTATGTGGCTCAGGGCAATTGCTGGGCAAAGAGAAAGGCTCTGGGGTGGAGGACAGATTCCCTGTGACTTTCATGGACTCTAACTGGACCTGTACAAAAAAAGTCTCACTATCCTTCCTCCTGGTCATTCCTAGTATTTTAATTTTGAAATGCTTACAGAAACACTGATTTCCTTCAGCTGCAAAAGCTGAAAGATTGTGTTTCATTTCCTGTTCTGAGTCTTTAGCTGGAAGATTTCTTTGATGTTTACCATTAAGTCTTTTAGCCACACCTTAGGTGAACTTACCTCACAGGCTTTCTAATGTATTTCTCAGTCTGGCTTCTATGCCTACAACAAGGGTATTAAATTAGCAAAATCAGAAAAGAACAACTAATTTCCCGATGTAATTATTTATACCATGTCTGGTCCTTGTGAAAGTATCTGCAATGCAGTTGCATCAGAAAAGGTGGAGGGAGGCGACATGATGTCCAGGAAGAGGTGGCACAGAGAGCAGGATGTGTCTGGCTTCTGGAGAAAAAACACCTTTTTTCGGTAGTTTTATTTATTTCCCAAAAACGATTGCCTGATGTGAAGGTGAGGCCATCCCTCCTGCAGTGGCTTTTGTAGGGAATTGTATGCAGTTCCAGCAATCTTGAGGTCACTGATCTGCTCTGTAAGTACCACAGAAGCACACGCAGAAGAAATAATCAAAAAAGGGAGTGGAGAAGCATGATTCTAGACACAGTTAATTTATTACTCTTCCATCATCTGCTCTTTATTTAATTGCTACCTGAGGAGGCTGGACATGGAGTTTATAGGGTCAGCAGATTACCTGGTCAGCATACATGGGTTTAAGAAAGGCAAAAGGGGTAACTTACACCCAGAATTCACTAGCACATATTAATTCCCACTTTCACTTATAAGGCCCTTTATTACTCGTTTTCAATTAAATGCCAACACAAAAACCTAAAAACTCCTAGTGGGAATTTTAAACAGGAGTGAGGTAGAGGAGTTAGTGTTGTCCTGATCATCTTCCTGGCAGAGAGGCATAAAACAGTGGAGGGAGAGTACATAGACAGGACACCTGACTGGTGGTGGACTACACAGTAGGTAGGAGTTCTGTTCCCTGCTTGACTTGGGAAAACATTTCTACCAATTCCATCTTCGTTCCATACACCTTTCATGACCCCATGCTGAGCTAGGTCAGAGAAATCCTCAGGCATAAAAATGAACTTTTTTTTTTTCTTGTTTTATAAGAGGTTTCAATGAGATACATTTGGGAAGGGCTTCTTCTCAGTCTCAGGCTTATCCTAGGTGGAGATTGAAGGCAACAACCCCCTGCCTCCTCCCTGAAACAAACCAGCATGATGCCAGTCCCCACCTCCACACTCTGTTGACTTAAATGATTTTGGGAGGGGAAGGACTGGAAACTAGATCTTTCCTGTGATGCTGGGACATTGTGTTTGATAAAAGAATAAAACTCAAATCTGGTCAGTCTAAATGAGCTTTGACTTTCTTTATTATTTGGGGTATTAGAAGAAAAGGTGTAGCGATTTTGTTTTTGCAGACTTACTGGCATTTTTTTCCTAGAAATAGTTGCTATTGCTTTTTAAATGAAAAACTTTTAAGATCACATATTTATTCTCATTAACACCTTGTTACTTCTCAGTTCCATGGGAAAATGTTGAATTTCCCTTAACCTCAGTTTGTGAGTATAGCATAAATTTTGCATACAGTGTTTAGACTCTTTTTCCTTCAGTCCTTGCCAACATCTGTATTTCCTGTTAACATTTGTATTTCAGGGGATTTCAACAGATTCTAACTTTCAAAACCTTTTCTACATTGACTGTGCTTTGTCTGTTCATTTTACACTTATCACCTTTCTCATCAACGCAGGGCATTTTCAGAGGTGTCTTGGTCTGTGTATTAACACATCCCTTCAAAAGACTATCTAGCGACAAATCAATTCTTGTGTTAAGCATTTCTCTGTTGGCTTTCATAGGGAATGCATAAATATATAGCATTGATTTGTAGCATAGAATTTATTCTCTTGAATCCCATTACAAAGATATCAGTAAGTTTTTATTGACAATCTTACATTACAGTGTATCAAAAAGCCCTTGAGGGAAAACACGTTGAAAATGTTAAATAAGAAGTATTTTACTCACAGCCTGTCTCCAACAGGGATGTCTTAATTACCTTATTTTCTGCAGAACAGCAGGTCTTGGCACTGGTGCTATGAGAACCGTGGTGTACCCTGGTGAATTTGTGTCAGGATCACAGGGATTGAGGAAACTGGTCCCTGACACAATCTTTAATGCCAAGGAGCTAGTTTGTCATATTTCTATGGGCTTTTGCTGGTTCTGCAGGACAGCTCATGAATAACAAAGCTTATGTGGAAGTTTCTGAGTTTAGAACTATTTCTAGTCTTTTCAGTTTCCTTAAATGCCTTTGCTGCCTTAGGGCACTAAGAAACCACTTACATTTCAGTGTCTGGCAGAAATGATCATGACACATGGGAAGAGAAAGGATATGGACTGGGGCAAAAATAACATTTCAATAGTGGTGGGTGTGCCTACAGCTGTGTGCAGTACAATACCGTGTGGAATGACAAAATGCTGCTCACCGGTGAAAACCTGCAGTGGGTTGACCATGGCTGGATCAGAGGTGCCCACCTCTATCAAGATAGAGCCACTCTATCAAGTTCCTTCTTCAGCTGGTCTGGGGAAAGAAAATATCAGAAGAGGCTTGTGGGTCAAGATTAGGGCAAGTAGAAATCATTCACCAATTATCTCATGGGCAAAACAGACTCAGCTTGGGGAATTTGCTTATTTACTACCAATCGAATCAGAGTAGGATAATGAGAATTACAAGAAATCTTAAAAAGTCCTCCCACCACTTCCTGCCTTCTTCCCAGGCTTAATTTTATACCCAATTTCTCTACCTTCATCAGCAGTCCCTCAGCAGTCACAGGGGATGGGGAACGGGGGTTCATTATAATGCTTCTGCAATTGAGGCTGGGCAGTTTTTTCTTCTTTCTTAGGTGCTTCTTTCCCCTTACGGACTGGTCATCACACCAACACACCCACCCAGCATAAATCAACTGTGCCTCCGGGTGTACTGGACTTGTACTTCTACTTTTATGTAAGTCCGATGCCAATGTTTGATTTGTTTTTAAACAGAACATGGAAATTTACTCTTGTAATAGGTAGCAGCCCTTCATGAAAGACATAGCTTTGATATCTATTATTTATTACAATAATGATAAGTTAGTCTGAGATCTGTCAGGGATGTGACAACACTTCCACTAGTCCAATGACTGTAGAAGCAGAAGGTCCTCGTCTTTTTCTGGGAAACGTGTCCCATTGCTGAAAGCCAGCAACAGAAGAATAAACCACTAAATTCAAAATCCTAATTCAACACTGAGTTCTTGATTCTAGTTGAGCAGACCTGAATATGAATTCAAGAATGCCATTGCCATGGCTTGTTTACTGCCTTTCTTAAGAGAAATAAAATTATATCCTGTGTTTCATAGGGTTTACAGAAGTAATGTGCAAATATGTCTCTGAGATACAGAATCAGGACTGAAGTTAAATTGGTATTTTCTCAGGGCTTGCACACAGAGGGTTTGGGTCTATTCTAGGTAATCTGATTACCTCAGGAAGTTAGAACAGGAGCTTTCAGGGCAGAGCTATGGACACTTGATTTAAGACTTCCAGGCACAAAATACTTATGGCCATTTCTCAAGAGAAAACTGTTGCCCAAACAAAACTTTGGACACGATCTGATTTGGCAGTTTGACACTTGATTTAATGCTGGTGAAATTACTTCCCTGATCCCAATAGAATCTTCACTGTGCCTCAAGCATATCCTTAAATTGTAACTCATATTTACATGTTATTAGGGCTAATTAATGTACTAGAAATCATAAAATTATCAGCTTGGTAACGAAAGTAAGAAAGAAAGAACTTCCCTTGATGAGTACTTCTGCTTAGGAAGCAAAGTTAGTGTAGAATTAGCTAATTCTGGCAATTATTTACTCAAGCAAAAATTCAGTATCTAGATATATGCTATGTAACTCCCATTTTAGGACTAGCAACTTTTGTAAACCACTATGCACAAAATGCTACCTATCCCTGAAGCTCTTGTCTCAAAGGCACACCTCCACAGCAAAATGAGTAAAATACCATTGTTTCATGTTGCAGGCCTGTGGTTTACCCTGAAACTTTTAAATTATTGCTGTTTTGAAGAGCGGACTTGCCATCAGTTCCAGTCATCTGCAAAAGCTTTTCGGTATGCTTCAGTACACTGCCAAATCAAAACCCAATAATCTCGATCTCCCACCACGCGAGACATATATCCCTCCCCCTGGTAAAATGTTATCTCACTCTTCCCCCATCCTCACGCCGGTTATTTGGAGTTAAAATGGAGTGAAAAGGAACTGAAGGTGAGGTTTCCTCCGGTGCTGGGTGGTTGCCACTGGAAGCTCCCAGTCCCGGGGCACCACTTTTGTTTCCCCACCCTGCTTTGGCACAGACAATTGAGGTGAGCTGTGTCCCCCGGGTCCCTCTGGGTGGGTGACAGGACTCAGCGACCCGGGAGGATAGCATCTCCGGGGGCCTGGCCATTCCTTCCTCCTCTCCCTGGGATAGCAATGACCACAGCCTCTCCCTCTCGGCAGCGTGCGACACCAGCGAGAGCGAGCAGCTCGCGTTCCTGAGCTGTCCCCAGCCTGCCACCGCCGCCAGCATGGCCACGAGGGCAGAGTGGAGCTGCCCCATCTGCCGCGAAGCCTCGGCCAACATCGCCTACGTGCGCTCCTGCCTGCACCAGTTCTGCCGGGGCTGCATCGTGCGCTGGGCCAGGAAGAACCCGTCGTGCCCGCTGTGCAGGCAGACGGTGCACACCATCATCTACCCGGCGCCGCACAACCAGGGCTTCGTGGAGATGGTTGTGTCGGAGCCCTCGGTGTCCAGGAGCGCCGGCCCGGAGGAGGAGTCGGACGCCGCGGGGCCGCAGCCCCAGGCTCTCGTGGCGGGGTTCACTCCCGAGACCTGGGCATTTTTCTTTAGCAACTACGCCGAGATCCTGTGGCCGCTGGAGATGTGGCTGAACGAGGTGCTGTGCGGGGCCTGCTCGTGGGACGTGGCCTTCGCGCAGGGCAGGATCGTGGCCAGCCTGTGCCGCTACGGGCTGCACGAGGAGACCCTGGCGCGGGAGCTGCAGCCCTTCCTGCAGGAGCAGACGGCCGCCTTCGTCAGGCAGCTCGTCCAGGTGGCCGCCGACCGGTGCGGCGAGCTGGCGCGGCTCCGCATAGACACGGGCTCCCAGCAGGCGGTCCCTCAGCAGGCGGTCCCTCAGCAGGCGGTCCCTCAGCAGGCCGGCCCCGGCGCTGTCGCCTTGCCGGGTCCCAGCGGGGCGCAGGAGGAGGAGCGCCGTGAGGGGCCGGGGCAGGCCGGGGCCGGGACCTCGGGCGCCGGGCAGAGCGGCGGCTGCGGCCCCGGGGGCTCCTGGCAGTCCGGGCGGCGCAGAGGCGGCGGCGCGCAGGAGAGCGGGGGCCACAAGAAGGCTTACCGCCGGCAGAACTAGAGTGCTGTGGCAGCACCGGGAGAAACGGGGCCGGGACAGCAGCGGGGATCTTTCTTTAGTTCAAAGTAAAGTAATTTTGAAAAGAAGCCAAACCAAAGCAAAACAAAATCACCAAAAACCCCAAGAACAATTTAAAAATCGCGTGAAAAGCCTTAGTCTCTCACTACAAGCCTTTTACGTGGCATTGCCCGCGCTGTCACCCACATGCCTTCTCCTCCTCCTCCTGGTGCTGTGCACACCTACCCCTAGTTGTGTGTCCTGCAACTCCCACGTTGTCTGCCGTAGTTTGAAGCCCCAATTCATTGCTTAGAGTGTATTTGTCACAGCTTCTTCAAGAGATTGTATTATTACCGCCTCAAGTCTTACGTCCAGTGTGTCTCGGTTTATTAGAAAATTGATGGAATTCCAGACAAACAGAATTCTCCATTGTACTGCTATTCCAGTTTAACTCAGCTATATTTGATGATATTTTTTATGATCGTGATCAAAACATTTAAATTTGTATTAAAATGTAGGTTTGTTTCCTTTTAAATATTTTACATGAATCTTTGTGTAGACATCCGGTGAGTGTGAAGACTTAATTCTTTCTATCAAGAGATTGACATATTGCTAATATTCCAGCAAGAGGTCTTTAATGCTTTTCTTACCTAAAGTAGAAGTCTCTGTGACACATGCTTGAAATTTAGATTTTATTCAATAAAACAGCAATGATTCTGAAAAAAAAAAAAAAGTTGTGAGCCTTGATTTGCATGAAAGTGAAAAGATCAAAGTAAACCTGTTCCTGTCTGTCTTTTTTCGCTGAAGCACTGCACTTCTGTGCTGCTCCCAGCTTTCAGCAGCTGTAACTTGTATATGCAAGCCTCAGTCTGCTCAAATCAGAGACAAAATTCCCAATTCCTCAGCACTGGAGGACTGCACCCACAGTTAATGAAATCATTCTCTTGAACAAAACTAAGAAGTCACAGAAGTTTTCACAGGTCCCCAGCATTAAATTAAAAAATACCCATACAGAATTTCAGTAGTAATTTTTGTTTCATTTCTGCTCTTTATCTTTTCCTACAAGTTCATATGCTTTCATACTATCTTTTTTGTTTTATTTTTTTATTATTTTTGTATGTTAAAGCTGCATCATCATTCACAGTTGTGTTGCTTGCACTACTGTGAGTTACTTAAACAATTTTCTTAATTGGGTCTTTCTTTAATAAATACATTTTGCATTAGCACACTTAAATGGTAGCAATAACAGAGTGATTGTAATAAATCTGCATTTCTGTATAAATTCCCATTTTCCCTTCTAGATACTTTGAACATCTGTTTGGGGTTTTATTACTTTGATTTCCATTCTCTGTCCTCCTGTTAAGGAATATAGCATTTAGCAGATTTACTTGTCTCTGTAAAGTGAAAGACACTGTGATCTCATTGACTGAATAACAGTGGAAGCCACTGGCTGCTCCTGCCTTACTGCTTTTCAGTGGAATTTGCCAGGCTTTGAGAACTACTGTAGAGAATAATCCAGCTATTCCCCTTAATGGTGATGATACTTGGAGTGCTTATGTGAGTGAGGTTCATTTTGTACTGTTAGTGTTCTCTGTAATTTTAAGGTTCTTTAAATGGTACATTCATTATATAAATAATTTTATGAAATTCCAAGACAGTACAGGAATCATCCTTAAAGGTATTAGATCTACATTCCCCACACCGTACTCCTTCTGCTGTCTCCCTGCCTTAATCACATCAACTAGTTACACAACTCGCAAGCAGTAACATTTCTGCTGCATCTTCTGAGTGCTAGGAGTTGTGTGGAAGTCTTGATAACAAAGGTGAGGCTGTTTCAAAGAGATTAATCAGAATAAAGTAAGTTTCAGGAACAGAACACTTCCAGAGAGGACATGCCTGGTACGAGGAGTGTGATGTTGGAAATGGATACAGCAAATGATAACATATTGAGGTTCATGAGATGAAATGAGTGGTGAAATGAATAAATTTCCTCTATTAGTCTAATTAGGAAGGACACATATAAGTAAAAAATAATCTTCCAAGCCACAATAATGCAAAAATGTAAATGCCTGTGCCAGGGATGTTTGTCACCTTATGCCAAATTAGACACATGAACAATAAGTAGGGCAGGGGCAGATTAACAGAACAGACAGAGAAAGCAGGTCTGGCTTTTCTTTTCTGATGTGTTAAAAAAAAAAAAATCAAATTGGAGGGCACATACTGCATGTGATAGCAGGTGAAAATTACAATACAACCACATTCACACTGCAAAAGAGAAATATACCCACAAATAATTAAGTCACCTAATTACGTTTTAAAAACTTTATTTTGGTGACACTACTTTGAAGAATTTTGACCTTGCAAGAAAGAAGAAATAGCGTAGAGTTGAAGAGCAGAGTTGATTCTGATATTCTCACAAGGGGGCTTTTCAAAGACCATAGCAGCTCCCCAAGCACCTTTCTGATGATGGCAGTGGTGGGTGATACCTGCCTGTGAGTTATCTGTGGTGAACAGAAGTTTGAGTGGGAATTGTTTAGGAATGTTCTAATTAAGAACAGTAATGTGCTGTGAAGGAGAAAATTTTTTGAAGAAAATTGCCCATAAAAGAGAGAACTGGAACAAACATAAACCAATGGGAAATATGAGGAACAGGCCCTACACAGTTACATTCTGCCCTCAGGTCTGTGCTAGTATAAGAACTGCTTTGCACTTTTTCTTATTTGCAAAGAATGTATGGAGGAAGTAAAAGGATTTGCTTGGCTGTAGGTTGGGAAATTTTCCTTTAGTGAAGGTAATTAATATTTTACCCATTACTGGTTAAATGAGTAAAAGGAAGTTGTGTGGCAAGGCTACAACCATAATCAGAGGGGCTTTTGTCCTCTCCTTAGACCCGGTCAGACAAGTTTCTTCAGCATTCACCACTTCCTTTGCCTCATTTTTGAGCTGCACAAAGGGTGTGAAGGCACGGTTGCTGATAGTCAGCCCAGGAACAGGTTTTCTCTTTATGTGCTTCTCCCAGGGTGGTCTGAGGAAGGAGTTTCCATCAAGCCAAGTTTGTTAAAGTTTAGAGAGCATGGAGAAGTCTTTGAAATGGAAGAAGTTCTAACAGTCAGACAAATTAGTGTTGTTACTCTGCACTGCTGATGGCTGAGACTTTATAATAAGCCAGAAATGGTTGTGGTCCTCCTTTGGGAAGGAAAAGCGTGCAGGAAAAACAGGGTTGCACAGTGATTTGCCATTTTCAGTCATTTAATGAAGAGGAGGACTACCATATCAGGTTTCTAACAGAGAATCATAAATCCTTTAATTTCTGCCTTCCAGTGGTCTTCAAATGAGAAAGAGGAGCAAGAGACAGAGCTTCTTGGTTAGCAGGTGTGGTTTTTACTAGCACATTACCTGAAGTTCCCTGGGACAAAGCTGGGAAATTATTCCATTGCTGAAAGCTAATGACAGCCCTTTGTTCTGTGCTGGACTCTGCCACATCAATGAAGGGGTCAAGGCTGCCTGTCTACAGCTGCAGTGTGCTGATTCCTCAGGGGCGATGGTGCTGATGCAGCCTGTTCCTAAAAACAGAGAGGGGGGCTGTGGGCTGTGTGTCTGTAGGGTGCATATACAGATCCTGTGTGAGGTTTCCATGGTCAAACGTGGGACGAAAATTCCATATGCTTTGCTCAGAAGCTTCCTGACGTCCAGCTCAGCATCTGCACTGAACTTCTGACTTAATGAACTGGTTCTAATGACCTGTCATTTAATTTTACTGCTGATTAAATATTGACAACCCAGAAGTGTTGCTCTCCGTTGACACCTTGATAAATCTTTATGACTTGATGTGTGGAATGTGAGAGTAGCTGTCTTCCTTAATGTTACTTTGGAAGCAGAAAATAAAGTCTTGCAAAGATGATTGTGCTGAACAGGATTTCAGTGTGGATGTTGCCACATTGTGCTAATTAGATGGTGAAGTTGCTGTGGTTTTTGTGGTACATATCCTGTCATTAATTTGTATGCTTTTCAAAGATTTTGCGGAACAGATATGCTGTGGAGGTTAAACCATTAACACAAAATGCAGAACAAAATACCTTGCTCTGTTTTTCATTTCACAGTATTGAAAGCTAATTAGGCACCTTTGCATAGCATTGGAGGAAAAAATAAATCTCATATGCATTTTGCTGGATTAAATGGCAAATCCAGCCCTTGGTGTGAACTCATGGTATCAATCATCATCCTGGAAATTACAGTGATGTGATGTAGATGGTTATATTGATATCAAATGCAGCCAAAGGTTCAGGGATCAAAGTCCCACAAGAGGAATGATGACAAGGAAATGAAACAATCCTGGAATAAAATAGCTTGTCTTGAGAGCTATTCCCCAGCCTGCAGAAGGGGGAGAAAGATAATTTGATTTGGGTAATCAGTTTTTTGCATATTCTTGGGAATGTTGGAAAATGTGTGTGATTTCTGCTTTGAAGACAGGCTGTGGAGAAGTTACAGAAGGAGGGGAACATTTATGCTCTGCTGAAAGGCAGCTACTTTGATCTGGCACCAACTGTTACCTTTAAGACCAGACCTTGTGCTTCAGTGACAGCTGCAATAAAGATGTCATTCTGAAAAGCATGAATATCTTAAAATAAAATTCGCAGTTTAAAATTTAGTTGAGTTACATACAGAATATTTCACAATATTTTACTCTGAGTGTGTGTGTGTGTTTTTACCAGCTGTGTGTTAGAGTTTCTCTTTGCTTTTTCCTTATCCCTGAAATTAGGCACTTCTGTTCTCTGACCTGCAGCATTGGCTTAGTTCATGGTGCCAGAAGTGTCTTTCAAAGATCCAGACCTTTAAGCATTAGGTTCTTATATGCATATGCAGTTCTTCAGAGATTTTTTTGTTTGCTCCATAAAATAGTATCATTTCCATGTGACATCTTTTTCACTGACAAATCTTCCTCAGATGCAATGTAAATATCTCCAGGATAGTGTGTATCTTCCCACCATTGCCCTCAGATGCTCATTAGCATCCCTGCTTGTTCTTAACCATGCATGGATCATGTAATTGATTCACACCATATGTTCAATTACGTCGCCTTTGGTGGTTTATTTCTTTTTTTTTTTTGTAAGTTGTTTCACAGAGATAATACTTTTCTTAGGTTTTTCTTAGGCAGCAGTCATTGTACACCCAAGAGGTAGCTTTGCAAAACCTTCAGTCTGTCACCTTCAGTGAAACACCTGGAGCTCACTGAGATGTGATGGAAATCCAGACTTTGACAAGCAACTTTGCATTTCTCAAAGATGATTTTTTTAAAATTTTTTTAAAATTTTTTGTAATTTCTGCAACTCTGTTCAACTTCCACATCCATGGCTACAAACAACCGAGACTTTTAACAAAACTTAAGCCAATTAATGACAACATGGCCAAATAAAAATTGTCTGTTTCATCACACCTCCAATTTACAGCAGATACTTCAATTGACATTTTGGGTACTTTGGTGTGATCCAAACCATTGCTTTTTTGACATGAATTGGGCAGCTGCACTCTCCAGGCTGCACAGCATCCAACCTCCAGGTAGCTGCTGTGGAAGCTGGAGGCACAAGCTCCTGCACCAAGGCAGAGTGCATTAGAAAGTGCATTAGGAACAAGGCACCTTGACAAGGAGACTTTCCTTCTTTTCCCAGCCAAGAAGCAGTTTTTCATTGCAACAACTGACATTTTTCCTGGTTTGATGAAACAAATACGCATAATCTAATCCTGATCTGTGTGGTCACTAATTGTTGTGGTGTTGTGGGTCCCCAGGTCGAGGTGAGAGGTGAGAATTGACTCCCGAGTTCTCAGAAGGCTGATTTATTATTTTATGCTATTATGTTATATGAAAAGAAAATGATATACTAAAACTATACTAAAGAAAGAGAAAGGAGACATCAGAAGGCTAGACAGGAAGAATAATAAAAACTCATGAGTGACCAGAGAGTCTGACACAGCTGGACTGGGATTGGTAATTAAGTCAAAACAATTCACATGGAACCAATCAAAGATGCACCCGTTGGTAAGCAACCTCCAGACCACATTCCAAGCAATCAGATAATTTTTGTTTACATTTCTTTTCTGAGGCTTCTCAGCTTCTTGGGAGAAAAATCCTGGTGAAAGGATTTTTCAGAAAATATCATGGTGACAGATCTGCATGTGGAGACAGTTTCAGCTGATGGTTGCAACATGGTGGTGGCTAAGAGCTTTCTTAGTTCAAGGGCTGTCCTTTTTTAGTTCAGTAGGTTTTGGGCTGTGCATGTGAAACTTCTTCCCAAGCAGAGGACGTGCAGGGTGAGAATTGGTAAAACTCCCTGCATTTTTTCCACTGGAGATGTTCTATCATCAACAGTGGCTGTTGTCACTGCTGGTATTTCTGTTAATGAGTAGCATCTGACAGTGCTTCATTCCTGTCTGCCTGAACATTTGGGCAGTGCCAGAGTGGGAAAGAGCAGAGGAAGTGGAATGCTGTGGTGCTGTATGGCTGTGTTTGATGAAAAGGAACAAGATCTCTTTGTACCAGACCCTGAGATCCCAGAGGAGAGTCCCCTTGCTTGGCACACTGAGAACAAAGGGGAAAAACACAGGAGAGTTCTGATGGGTTTTTCGCCTATGGTAGGCAGGGATTTTCTTCAGGAAAGTGGTCTAAGTCTCATCTAATTTTCCCCAAAAACTCCTGGTTTGGAGAAAGAACCACTTCTACTTCTTCCAAATAAGGCTGGTGCTCAGGGCTCTTCATCATTTTTACACCAAATACTCCAGTGAGGCTCCACCTCAGGAAGGAAAAGCCACCATTGGTGTGCCCATGAGGAGCCAAGACAGAGCAGAGAGTGCTAGGGCAGAAGCTGGGGGTGCTGCAGTTTTGCTTCAACTTCATCGCTTCCCAGAGCTGCTGAATCTGACTTCCACTGGTGCCTCATTCTCCCCATCAGAAAACTGTGGAGAGTAATGTGTCCTCGAGGATTTGCCATTTCCAGAGAAAAATACAGTGAAAGAGATAGTTATTTTAGTGCTTGTGATGTTAAATGCCACCTGCTCAAAATATGCTGGAAACTCCATGGTTTCAAAAAGCTGCATTTCTTAAGTGTTACATTTTTAATGCTGTGTAAGCGGGGACAGTGGGAAGGCCAAGGATAACAGGAAACAAAGTGAAGAATAATATCATTTTGGGCTTGCAAGGTCCAGGTAACATCAGTGTTACAGTGGTGCACATCATCATGGGGGATGAGTACTGACCTGCTCCTGCTTGTCTGCCTGTGCACAGTGAGCAGGAGGGGTGGAACATGGTCAGTGTAATTCACTTATGACATATTCATTTGGAGAGCAAATAGAGCATTTAATCCACTGAGATTTTCCATTTTCTGCTTTGTGATGGAGGACACAGGGTTGCAAAGCTAATACAGCTTTAAGAGGTAAATAGCTCACAATAAAATATTATCTTTCTAAAGATTCAATCCTGATGGCTACAAAAAAAGGAAGGTTGCATGCCCAGTTAGCCTGCTATAGTCTGGCAGAAAAAGAAAAGCACAATCTATTTATTTATTTATCTTTGAAGTCATTTGGTCTAATAAAAATAAAACTTTTGCTCCTCAGTGGCATTTTGCAACAACAAAAAACACACATACAGCCAAAATGTTTGGACCAGCTCCACTTGAATCTATCTTTTTACCATTATTGGGCTTTTGAACTTAGAGTGTAATTTCTGATGTCTTCTTTCAGAGTTATCAGCTGAAAATAGCTTTTGCTGAAGTGATTTCCTGACATGAGATGTTATGAAGGAATTACTTCTAACTGATGTTCTAAGCTACAAAATACAGTGTTTACTGAAATGTCATCATATTCTTTATGTTTTGAGAACAGTAACCTTTTTTTGAACTGCCAGTTTCACTGTATTTGTAGGTTGTGCTCATTTCAAAACATTTTGAGAGAAAAAAAAGGAGAAAGGCACATATGCACCAAGGCACAGATCTGATAAGATTGCACAGGAGATTTCTGCTTAAAAGTAATGTTTTTATAGCGTCACAAATGTCTCGGGTATATGATGACAGGCACAAATGAACATGTTATTTGTGATTTCTGAACAAAGTGAATAACCTAGTTGAGGTCAGTGACAATGATGGATGGATCTGCTCAAGACTGTCATAGATTCATTGCAATTCTGCCATCTCTGTCTCTTAAGAGGTCCTTCAAACAATAAATGAACTGCAGTAGAATGCACTAGAATTGGGAGCAGGAGAAGTTAACAGAAATTCATGCTCTTTCTATTGGGCCAGAAAGTTAACTGTCCAGCTAAATGACTCTTTTTTTGTTCCCTCCTATCAATATTTCGATAACACACACTCTGCCTCCATGATTTCTATATGATTTGTTTGGGGTGCATGATTAAGGTTGCACAGTGAGAGCAGTGCTGTGGTTTCTGAAGAGCTTTCCCTGAAGTGACTCGCCCTGGACAAATGTTTCATTTATATACAGTCAATGGTGCCGTTTCACCCAGAGTTTGTACCAGGAGAAAATGGGTTATAAAATAAACCAAGAGGGTATCTATCAAAACAGCTTAGGTTGCAGGGTATTTAAATTCATTTGTTTTCAAATGCTTCTGTAATTTAGCTCTGGACTGAACACAGTCATGGCTATGGACAGGATGCTGGGGTTTATCCTTCATCAAAGATGCATTGTAGATGTAGATGCATGTAGATGTGAGAGCATCTGAACCAGGGAAGGCCTGAGCTTTTATCAGCTTCTGTGAGACTGAGGGGAGACCTCATCATAGTCTATAACTTCTTCATGAGGGACAGCACTGATCTCTTCTCTGTGGTGACCAGTGACAGGAATGGGAATGGCTGGAGCTGTGTTAGGAGAGGTTTAGGCTGGATATAAGGAAAAGGTTCTCCCTCATAGAATGGTGGGCACTGAAGAGGCTCCCCAGGGAATGGTCACAGCCCCAAGTCTAACAGAGCTCCAGCAGCATTCAGACACCACTCCCAGTCACAGGCTGGGATTGTTGTGGTGTCCTGTGCAGGGCCAGGAGTTGGACTGGATGATCCCTGTGGATCCCTTCTAACTCAGGATATTACTATGTGGTTCTTCCAGATGTCTGTCTCCATGCAAAAAAAATCCAGGCACAAAGCCCAGACTGGCATGTTGGTGGGCATACACTCTTAGACAGATTTAGAAACAGGCTATGAATTTAGGTTTGCAGGCTTACCAGACTTGTGTTTTCTTCGGGTTCTGTATTTTCTTTCCTGTTGGGCTAGTATTGAGGTAAAGCTCTAAATTTACACATTCTTTTTTCTCAGTAGAGAAATGCCATGTTGACAGCATGCTGACTTCTCACAGGAGGGATCTGTTTCATGTGGATCTCTAAGCTGCTCTGGAGTTTACAGGATGAGGAAGCAGCAGTGTTACTTTGTCAGGCTCTCCCAGGAGGTGATGTTCTGCCCCCTTGGCCAGAATACAATGCAGGAATTTGAAATCACTCACTTGGTCTCTCACTTTACCTGTATCCCATCCCAGATTTATTTCCATCTGTGTGGAAAGAGAGGAGGACCAGGCCCCAAAGGTGGGAAGCACTTTCCTGAGGAGCAGAGTATGTGATCTCCAGAAATCTCTTTTAATACTTCCAGTCATTGCTCTTCTTCTCTGAACTTTTGGGTCTTTAGTTGTGTGAAACAGATGAAGCAATACTGGGCCCAGTGCTATAGACTGGAATGTCTACAGGCTTGTCTGTTTATTTGCTAACTCTTCTTTGGCCTGCAGTGAAGTGGTGAGGTGGGACTGAAATTTTACCTTTTTTGTTGATAAGCAAAACAATCAAGTTTTTGCAGAAAAAAACAACTGCTGAAACAGCTGCTTATTGAGCCTTATGGAAGACTATGTAACTAGTTATTTCCCTGATTCTAGAGAAATAATAGCACCTTCACAAACTGCAGTTGTGACAGAGAAGGCTGGAGGGTATTTAAGATGTCATAAAGTGAGGCTCCTCACTTTCCTCTGGAAACAGCAATCCCACAGACTCTCTTGAGTAAGTACACTTTACATTTCTCCTTAATTTCTCTTCTAGACCTTCCTTAATCCAGTTTTAGTTCCTGATGTCTTTGCCAATACTCTTTAAGGAAGTTTGTTACTTTCTCATGAGAAAGTACCTCCTGTGGACTGAAAGACTTGTATTCTCTCTCTGCGCAAAACTACTGCTGCTCCTTCATCCCTCTATCAGAAGCTGCATTTTGCAGAGCAATCTGTGTTCTGTATTTCCATCAGGTGGTTCACCATCACCAGTTAAGGTTGTGTCAAACTGAAATTTAACAGTACTGGGTAGAAGAGGAGCTTCATGTGTCTCACAAAGTCTCATTCCACCCAGTGCAGTTACCAAAGGGATCAGTGACCTCAGGACCCTGCCTTGCTGACTCTTGTCACATTTTATTATTCTGTTTACCAATATAGAAAAAAAGAGTCTCCTTTAACATGTAGGGTGATTGAAATCATAAAGGATTATCATAGACAGATAGGAAAAGTATCTGATATATCACTTGTAAGAGCTCTGCAGTCCTTTTAACAGACAACACACAGACTGAAAAATGGTTGCAGTAATACTCTTCCTGGCAATATAATCTTTAACTAGAATTAGGAATTCTTCTCTTCCCAGTTTTTTAAGCATGGTGGGCTCCACCTTCAAAATGAGTGTGTAAAAAAACATCAGACACAGAAGAGAAGGTTTGAGGTTTGGATAAAAAAAGAAATGCATTTGGATCTGCAGCATCACTCTGTGTGGGTCAGCTTGCACTATGTTCAGTACATCAGCCAGGTAGTTGTAAACTTACAGGTCATTTTAGAGAAATTTCTTTGAACAGCCACAGTTCTGTTGAATTTAAAATTAATTTAAAATCTATTATGTTGTAAAAAATACAAAGTTCCCCCCCTCCATTTTCTTCTCCATAGTATTTTCTTTGTTTTTCAGAGAAATTGGAGAAGAACTTTTATTTCAAGATGTCAGACTAAAGAAATATGCAGCTCTTACTAAACAACGACAACAACAACAAAAAAACCCCAAAACCCTGGGGCCTACAAGAATGAATAACACGTGATGTAATTTTCTCCATTAGAAAAGATGAAAATATGGGAAGCAGTCCTGCATTTTGTGCAGTGTTATAGGCATGGATCAACACCAAGCATGGTACAAAGCCAGCAAGTGGGTGCATTGTTGTGGTAATTTTCTTTTGGAGTTGCCTGTATCAATGGCAGGTTTTCACTAGCACTGCCAGAGCCAAGATGTGCTCTGTGCTTGTGTGTGCACAAGGAGGAATTGGAGTAGCTGGTATCTCTGTAGTCTCTTCATGAACTGTGAATCCTCTTTAAATTCTCAACACTTGAACCTCAAGGCCTGAAAAGCTGAAGTATGTCACAGGGTATTGTCACAGAATCTTTCCATGATCCAGCCCTTCTGCCCCTTCATCCTGCAGAGGCTTCAATTATACTGCCTGGCACCATCTAGAGTTCAGTTTTTTGCATGGAATTAAACAACAAAAAACATATCTGAAAAGTTAATGAAAAGAATCATGTGGATAAAAGTAGAAGTGTTCCAGTAATATTTGGCACATGGGTTGGGAGGCATGAAGGATGTGGCCACTTCAGCTTTGGTTGTTTTTTCACCTTGCTGAGAGGGCACTACAGCTTCCCCTTCCCCTGACCTCCCCTTCCCTCTCTTTTTTTCTTTTTTCTTTCTTTCTGTTGTACTGCTCCTGAATTTTCATAAGACATCCTTTATAAGGTGCAATTCAGTTAATTCCATTGAAGTGGGAATGGCTATTACCAGGGTGGGGAATATCTCAATACCTGTTATATCTGTGTGAGTATATACATTGTATATATCTGTTATTGTGAGTATCTGTTATTTGAGTTCACATTTTTTAGATGTGAACTACAAAAACATCCTCCAAGGGAGACTGAGAGAGGTGCTTCAAAATTTGATCCTGAGTGTAAGTCTTCTAACACTTCCCCATGGAAAAGAGTAGAGTCAGTCATGATGCAGTTCAGAAATCAAAGTGACAGTGGAAAGAACTGAATATTTATTAAACATGGTCCATTTCCTAAGAGTCAGTTTATAATTTGAACATTCCAAGTGTTTCTGGAACAGTTCTGTGGATGAGCATTTGTGGTAATTCTGAGCAATTGGGTAAATTCTTTTTCTCTAAAGATGAAAACAGAAGTGGTGAAATTAATAATTGGAGTAGGAAAATAAGAAACTTGTCAAATAAGAACTTGCTGTAATCTGCAATATTTTATTGAAGAGTGATATTTAAAAAAGTAGGTAGATATGGCTCCCTGACTATGAGATGTAGCACTTGTTTCTTTTCAGTTGATAGTTTCTGTATGTAATTAAATCTTACCTGTGGTGACACTGTGGGATGTAAACCTGCATCTGTTATAAAAAGTAAACTCTGACACTTTTTTCCCATTCAGATTCTCTTTTTTTCTACAGGGCAATGCAGGGAAAACAGAGGTGCCAGAAACATGTTATGTATGCCCTGGCCAACTGCTGGCCTCAGGCAGAGCTCCCACCAGTGTCTCCATGGCCACGACTGCTTGGTGCAGAAGGCTGAGCACAGCGACCACCAGGAGCACCAGGAGCAGCTCTCCACAAGCCCAGGCATGTTATAAATGACCCAAACTCCAAGTGGGAATGAGTTATAGATGTTTTATTTAGAACAATAAAAAAATCAGCTTAGCAAAAGGGACAGCGCTGGGTGGGTGCATGGCAAAATGCCAGAGGCTCGTGCACAAATTTGGCCTTTTATACCCTTGATATTGCATCAACTTTATGCATTGTGAGAAAGGACATCTCACTTCTTAAAATTTTAAAAGGTTTTTTGAACCACAACAGGAGACTGAATAATAAGGAAAAAGGGGCAGCAATGGGTGCTTAGCAGCCAGAGGCATACCCACCTTAACCTGTAACAATCCTTGTATATATCTTATTGCCACACCAAGCCCCTGGTAAGCTGGCCCTCCCCACACTGATGCATGTGGCACTCTTCTGACCCAGCTCCTCCTCCATCCCACCTTCCTACCTCTCACAGTCTGTGCAGTCTTGCTTCAACTTTCCCAGTGGTTGGAGATCAACCTTCAACATTACAACATATACAACATTACAACTTTCAACATCATTATATATAAAAACACCACACCTCAACAGAACTTCTTTTAACCTTATAAGATATGTTTAATGTTTGTGAGAGCCAACATGGCACTATCTGTTTATTACATGCATATTTATTTTTGGTTTTACATAGTCCTGCCCTATCTCACTCTTTTCAGTGAGATAGAGCATTCTGTAGATGTGAGAGCATCTGAACCAGCAGATGCTACAACCAACATAGTTTTGTTGCTGTGGTCATCACAGTCCTCAGTGGATGAAATTTTACTCCTTTTAAGGTCATGTCTCAAAAGTTTGTTTAGGAACAGTCTGCCCAATACAAACTCATAAACCCCCATTACAACACACAAAACCATCCTGTCCTCATGAAAGCCAATTTTACAACTACGCAATTGTAACAACATTAACCACTTTATAACATGTATTATTACTACAGCCAATTAAAGTTCATTCAATTGACTGTGGAAAAGAGACTTTTGCATGAATGCAGAAAAGAGTGATAGAAAAGGAGGGCAGGAAGAAAGGGAATGGATCATGAAACTGGGCAGAGAAAGAGGAGGCAATAGCAGAAGCAGGGTTCATATGGACACTGATCATACATGGGGATCTAGCAGTTGTGCTTAAAAATAATCACTAAAGAACAGAACCAAACCCAACTATTCAACCCATCAAAGAATCCCCAAACCCAAGAAAAAACACACAGATGACACCAGGCTGACTGGTGTGGTTGACACATCTGAGGGCTGAGATGCCATCCAGAGGGACCTGGACAAACTCAACGTGGAGGGCCATGGGAATGTCACCAGGTTCTACAGTGCTGCAGTTGCAGCCCAGAAATCCAACTGTGTCCTGGGCTGGCCTTCAACATACCTTCCATCCAAAACTGACTCTAGAAATCCATCATTTCAGGTAAACTGAGTATCTCTTCCTATTGGGGACTTGCTGTGTGTATGGCGTCTTTCATCCTCCAGACGAATGGTTCACCAAGAGACATAAAACAATGAAGCTTCTCCTTCAAAATCTCACAAGCCATTATAGAGCTTCAAAATGGAACTGTTTATTTCTTTAGAATATGAAAACATTGGCATTGTGCATGAAAGCAATATTACTTTACCAGGGTCACCCATGCAACTTGAGATGAAAATAGGGATCCTGTATTCCAACACTGCAGGCAATTTTATCCCTTGCACAAAATGCTGTTCTAACACAAAGTGAGGTTCTTTTTAAACTCAAGAAATTTCTGGACCCCAAATTATGCTCCAGTTAATACTCTGCTTTGGGTCAATGCATTTATTTGGAAGTTAATTACTTACCAGGGACACCTATGTAACGTGAGATGGCAAAAAGTATTCTATATTCCATCATCAGTGCCTCAGGCAATTTTATCCCTTGCACAAAAAGCTTTTCTGATATGAATTTTAGTTCTTTTTAAACTAAACAAATTTCTGGATCACAAAACACACTCTAGTTGAAATGCAGATGCCACTCATAAAACTCAATACCACTGCATTTAGTTGGAAGCTTAGATAGCAGCAGTCTTTTTAACTGAATTTCACATGAATCTAATATTTTCTATCATTTCCAAGAAGCAGTTGTAGTGACTCATGTTTCTTGTGTCTGTTATGAATGCCAAGAAAATGCAATCTTTGTTTTTCTGACACAGCTCTCTCTTCATCATGTGGGACAGCGAGTGCTGATGTGCAGGAGAGTTCCATGATGGAAGGCAAAGGGATGAGAATGCAGCAGGCACAGAGCCAAGCTTACACAGGGATGATCTCTGGCAGTGGCACTGAAGGAGAGGAGTTTCCAGGCAGGACAGAAAATGGCTCTTGGTTTCACCTCTTCTTTCAGTGCTGCTAAGAATGTAGCTTGGAGGAGGCTGCAACACCAGAGCATGGAGCCCTTTCCAGGCAGGGCTGCGTCTGCTGCAGGGGCAGAGAGAGCCCAGCAGGGATCAGACACAAAGCAGCAGGAGACTGAGGAGCTCCTGTGGTGGCAGTGAGCAGCCTCGGGCTCTGCTCACTGCTGGTGCCATTTTCCATTGAACCATCTCCCAGGACTTCTGTTGAGCTCTGTATTTTTAAGTGTCAGCATTCTTGGTGTTGGTTGTCTCCTGCACCTTTATTTCTCCAAATTATTGGATGTTTTAAGCTGCACTGGACAGGAAATGTTAAAAAGTTATATATGAATTCAGTCCCCTTAACTGTTTTTTGCCAGAGGATTCTCTGAGCTCTTAAAGTTCTGAAATCTTGATTGCATTAAATCAGATTAAAATTGAGAAGCAAGAAATGCTTTATGAAGTATTTTCATAGCACTGAAAAGAGGAGAGAAACCCTAGATGGGGAGCTGAAGTTCCCCATCCTTCCTAAGTTGAAACATAGCAAGTAAAAAATTATAGAAAGAGGGAGGCAATACCTAATGAGAGCCTGGATCAGCCCATACCTCATCAATATTCTGCTTGGCGAACCAACCAATTCTATATATGATCATGGAGATGTTTTTCATGGCACAGCTGACATGTGACTATGCAAAGGGCCGAGTTTGCCTCCCTAAAGGATGAAACTGACAGCCCTGGGCCTTGAAGAATTACTGGCCAGAAAGCTAAAAACCTAAAATCACCAAAGCACAGGTGTTTAATCCAGCGTAGATCTGCTATGTGAAACCAGGCTGGATTATCAACATCATGCCAGTCAGAAACTGCAAAGGCGTCTTTCCACTATGGCAGCAGGGAATGATGCTCAGGTGAATTGAACTCACAAACACAGTCTGACTCAGAAGGTCATTCAGCAGTCAGAATATAAAACATGGCACACTGTTAAATGTGGAAGAGTTGGACTGAAGCTCTTATGATTTGTTCATGGTAGTAGAGGTGAAATTTCACAGAAAGCAAAATTTCAAGAGTTGTATGTATTTGAAATTTGATTTTATGTGATTGTTCCATCATTGGGCTTAATTTTGTTCTTTTTTTTTTCCTGAAATAAGATAATTCTGAAATTTAAGAAACTTTTAATTATAAATAAGCCTGAAATGAGGGGATTTTTTTTTTGAAAATGGGAGTGTTCTTCACAGGAATGTACTATTCCTATGCCTTAAGTAGGGTCAGGTGAGGACTGAGGACTGTCCAAAGACTGGAACCACTTGAGTATCAAGCCCAGAATTACGTGTGCTGTGAGGAATGAACCTCAGCAGTCTCAAATCTCAATGTGCAGAGTTGGTGCCGATAAACAAACAAGAAATGCTCTGAGGAAAGCATTCCCGTTCTCCCAGGAGCCTGGCAGTGCCATTGCACCAGAGAGCAGAGGGGCACTAACGAGAACTCCCCAACACTCACAAGGTGTTGATTTACCCTTTGGTTTGCTTGCTGGGAGCTCCAGCCAAATTCTACAAGTCTCAGACATGAGGATGTAGCTGGATGAGGATGGATCTCTTCTCCCAAGAAACAAGGGACAGGAGAAGGGTAAATGTGCTCAAGGTGCAGCAGGTGAGGTTTGGGTTCACTCAGAGGGCAGGTAGGGGTGGTGAGCACTGGAAGATCCAGCTGCAGTCCCCATCCATGTCCCTTTCAGTGCTGCCTTTAGGGTGTCTGCAGCCTGGATCCAGAGCGCCCTGGGGGGCTCCTGTGGCTGCCTTTGCACTCAGGGTGAGGATGCCCAGGAGCCCCCGAGGCCGGCAGTGGGGACCAGGGCTGGGGCTTGTGGCCTGGCAGGTGCGGCTCTGGGGGCTGTGACACGCCAGGGCACGGGTCACAGTGGGAGCTGTGAGCAGGGGCACGGCCAGCTTGGCAGCTGAGTGACATGGTTCTGCTGGCTGTGACATCACAGAGGACAGGTCACGCTGGCACCTGTGTCCAGGGGCAGCACCGGGCAGTTGGATTCTGGCAGCCAGTGAGTGCACACACAGGGGGACAGCTGAGCTGGATGGGGGCTGGGAAAGGTGCCCTGGGAGTTTAAAGCCAGAGGGAGAGCTGGGACCCTCAGGGCAGGGCACTGTCCCCAGGGCTGGGGGAAGAGGGGCTTGGGGCTCTCAGCATGGCTGGTGCCCAGAGAGGCTCTGGGGACATTCCAGGTGTCACCAGCCCCCTGCTCCCTCCCAGCCAGACAAGCTGAGCTCCCTTTCTCCCACCAGGCCATGTTTCCAACAGTGGCCTTCCTCCTGGCCCTGCTAGCCATTCACGCTGGGCTGAAGGTGGAACTTCCAGTTGACAAACATGAAGTGAAACGGATGCTGGAGCGTGAGGAATATTTACATCAAGAGATGACTCGGCTCCTTCAGGAAATTGAGGAGAGCAGTGGGACCATGGAAGCCCTGCTCTGTTCTGCACTGGAAAAGCAGTGGCTTCTTTGGGTCGGTGCAGCAGCCCTGCTTCTGGTTCTTGCTATGGCCTGCTGGCTGGTCAGGAGGGGAAAGCGTGGCTCTGCCAGCAGGAGGAGGCAGGAGGGATTCAGCAGCAAGGAGAAGGTCAGTGAGCATGAGAAGGACAAGGGTGCAGACTGGGGTACAACACTTTGGCTGTGCCCAGCCCATCACCAATGGGCACATCCAGGATAGGGCTGGCGTGGGCTGTCTGCAACCTGATCTCGTTGGGAATGTCCCTGCTCACCGCTGTGGGGTCACACTGGATGGTCCATAAAGGTCACCCCTGAGCCCAGCTGTTCTGTGATTCTGCAGCAGCGCCTGCCCAGCACGAAGGTGCTGCAGGAGCTGGTGGACGAGCTCCTCGGTGTCTGCCGAGTGCTCTCCCGGAGGAGCTTCATGCCAGAGCTGCACCCAGCTGCTGGGACGGACACCAGCCCTGCAGCCTGCAGTGTCCAGGAGAACAGCAGCACCTACCGCCCGCTGGTCATCCTGCGGCCACCCCCCGGCCACTCCTTCAGCCTGGAGAGCACGAAGTGGCCGCCAGCCAGGCGCATCCGTGTGGCGCTGGAGTGCCTGTGCTCCGGGGAGCAGCTGCTGGGGCACACGTGCTTCCTGCACGCCTCTGGTGGCCAGCTGCCCACAGATCAGGAGTGGTACCTGATGGACACCCTCTGCACGGGCTCCTACTTGGACGCAGAGAAAGTCACCCGCTGGGTGCAAACGTTGGTGCTGTCGGCCTGGCTGCTCCTGCCGCAGTCGCGCCACTGCCAGCTCACGGCGCTGCCCTGCGGCAAGTCCTGCAGCTTCCGGCTGAGCGGCGCCTCTGGCCTGCACTGCAGCATCGAGATGGCTCTGGCCGTGCAGCGAGGCAGCTCAGGTGCCTGCCTGGGCCTGGAGTAGGCAGCAGCCAGCTCTGCCAGCAGCACCGTGTGGGCCAGAGAGCTGCCGCCTTTGTTTCCTGAATTCCACCCAAGCTGTGCAACAAATGGGGTGAAATGTCAGTCCTTCTGTAATGAACTCTTTTTTTTTTTTTGTTTTGTTTTAATAAACTGAAGAATTTATAGCAACTTTTGAAAACAGGTGGAATAATTTGTAATTTTTTTTAGACTGGGCTCTATCTCTGTCTTTTAACTCTCATGGCTGACAGAGCTCTTGTTGCAGCCCTGGAAAGGGTTCTGGGGGCCATTGCCCAAGGATGGGGATCAGGGCTCAGAAAAAGGAACCAAAGGGCTCAAGGTGAAAGCTGAGAGGACAGAGCTGCCACAGAATGGTGTTGCATTGTGTTTTTGTATTTCGTAGTTGCAATAAATTATGCCTTGGTTAAATTGCTGTGTCATTCCCTTGACCCCTCCCCGGTATTCTATCCATCACTCGGCAGCCCATCCCCTCCCGCTAGAAACTTCTACCAAGGGCATTGAGTGATAGGTTCAGGTAACAGGGCCCCTCCCCTGGATTATCCCCATTGGTGTCCCTAAATGCCTGTTCCCCTGTTCCCCACACCCTCCTGTAAACCTATTGGCAGATGGGCAATCCCCTCCCCTGTTCACTCCCATCTTTATAACATGTTACACTGCCCAGTACTTCTGTTGACCAGACCTTTGGATTGCAGATCCCTTTCCTGTGCTTCTTCAATAAACCCAGACTAAACCCTCAACAGAAGTCCATTTGTTCTTCTGCCATTGTTGCACAGAGCCTCACCCACACAAGGTGAAAGCCTTAGCTCCTCTCCTGGCCTCCCGAGGAGCGGGAGAGTGTCCCCCACTGCTCGCTGTGCCAGAGCAAGCCGGGGTGACTCCGAGTGGACACTCAGAGGGGTACAGTGACAGCATGGCACAGAAAGGGCCTTGTCTCCTCCTCCTCCACCCTCTGCGCTGCCTTTGCGGCACCGGTGGCTCCTCTCGCTGCGGGGCTCCAGGGCGTGCTGGGGGCCAGGCCCCTCGTCTTTGGCAAGCGCCGGAGCCTTGGAGCGGCTGCTGCTGTGGCCGGCAGGGGAGAGCTGCGGCTGCGGCCCTGGACACGGCCAGCTGCGGCTATTGCCGGCTCCTGCCGCGGCTCCTGCCTCTGCTCCGGCCTCTGCTCCTGCCCTGTGCGCACAGACACGGCCGAGGCTGCCTGGGAGCCGCAGTGGGGCTGGCTGCTTTTCTGTGCTTCCACAGCATGGCTGGCCAGGCCGCTGCTCTCTGTGGCCTCTGCCTGCCACCAGCCAGGCACATCTGTGTCTCGCTGGAGTGCCTGTGCTCTGGGGAGCAGCTGCTGGGGCGCACGAGTTTTGTCCAAGCCTCTGGTGCCAGGTGTTACTGTGTACCAGCTGGTTTTTGATAGGCAAACTAACTAGCCCCTGGGTTGACTTGCTGTGGTGCGCCTCAAATCCTGGGGCGTGGGCCCGGGGGGAGCTGCTGGAGGTTCACAGATCTTGGTGGTAGTAGCAAATATTCAAACGAGAGGTTTGAAGGCTGAAGTGGAAGGAGAGGCAGGAGCTGACCAGCCCCATGAGGTGTTTTCTTTTCGCCTGAGTCTTTGTAGATGGTGAGTGACTTGGGTGCTAAGGGAAAGCACCCAGCTTGGGCTTGCTTGCTTTAGTTCTTGTTTTACCTCGTTGGGGAAATGCAGTTGGGGTAATGGGGGCACGCCTTTCCCTTGCCCAGAAGGAGTTTTACATTCAAGTTCAGTCAATCCTTGTGTTGGGGAATGTTTCTTTCTCTAAAAGGGAGGTCAAGGCATTTGTCAGGTTTCTGCTTAAGCACTTCCCCAAGATTACTTGGGAAGATGCCCTTTCTATTCCTTTTTGGGGAAAAGTTGGGAAATGGATTTATTTGGAGCAAGTGAAAGGGAATTTTAAAGTGCAGAGATTTAATCCTTTGTTTGATCCTATTCTTCATTTCGTAAAACAAAGAGGGAAAGTTGGGACACCCAGTTCTCCTCACCTGTGTTCCTCCCTATCCAATCCTAGACCCCTTTCCCTGATGAGTGGGGCAGGACACAGATCCTGCCCAAGGGCACAGGGCTGCCACCTGCTCCCTGCTGCCTCCTGTCCCACTCAGTCCGCTTCCTGGCCTGGGGCTGGCCACCCCAGTCCGGACCTTACCCACCCTCCTGATCCCAAGACCCCTGTTCCCAGTTCCAATCCCAGTTCACGTAAATGTAAGACGGTCATTCAAGATGGCGCCAACTGCGTGGCTGACCACCCTAGTCCACAAAATGGCGTCCCTTCTTCTTTTGATAGTCCTCCTGCCCTTCCACCGGCACCTCCCACCACGTCAAGCTTTGCCCCCGTGTCGGGTTCCGCCCCTTCCATCCCTACCACTCCTCCCTCGGGTGAACCTACCGTGGGTGGTCCCAGCCCCCAGGAAAGCCACGCCCTGGTGCATGAACCCGGCCTCCCATCAGGCCATGCCCCTCCGTCTCCTGCCCCTTCCAGTTCCCACGACATCAGAACTGGAAGTAGGCCTGACCAGAAGGAGGCCATCTTGGCCTGCTGGGGCCCCAGTCACCAGGCACCACCAGTCAGTTGGAGACTCCTCACTCTAGCCTGCGTGAGGAGGATGAGGACTGCAACATTCCTGGCCATAACACCAGGCTTGGTGTTGCCGCCGCTTGGGGCGTGGCGTCCCAGATCGAGAACGGCTCGGTGGCAGCACCTTTGCCACACGGACCAAGTACACACACTCGCCAATGTAGTGGATGGTAGCTGGCGTCTATTAATGGCTGAACAGGGTAATTTATAACAGGGGCTAACGGTAAGGTAACGGTAGAAGGGGAGGGGTTCTGCCTGACTGTAACATCACGATGTCTTAACCTCCCACATTTCCCCCGCCTTTTATGATTAGTTAAAAACATAGAAAATGCAAAGGTTAAAACTGACAACTGGGAAATATGTGTAACTGGTAAAATGTACTAAACTTGAACAATGTAACACAACTGTAACAAACTTGTAACTGTAAATGTTTAACAAATGAAAATTTAACTATCTCTAACTGGGTTTTTTTGGTTTTTTTTTTTTGTTTTTTTTTTTTTTTTTTAATTAAAACAACAACACGAACTTGTTTAAAATATAAGGCGATTAGTCATAGGGGCTGACTAAACCATGACTCTGGATATCTCTGCAGGACTTCCTCAGTTTTTTGGTTGACACCATAGTACCGAACTAACCTCCCAGAGTCTGCAACAGTTGACCTTAAAACAAGAGAGATGTGGAGAACTCATGTCTGAACTCATGTTTCTCCAAAACTCTCTTTGAACCTTTGACGCAGAAAAAACTCTGGGTTGATTGGCATTCCATTCAAGTAGAGTCAGAACTTGGCCAGAGTTCAAACTCTACTTGATGGATACCACTTAGAACATTTTGCTGAGCTTTTTCCCCTGGTCCTTCTCTGCGCCAGCCTCTCCTTTAGTTCGGTCACTGAGTTCCTTCATGACCCCGGTATGGTCTGCCATCGGGTTGCTTCATGATTCGTCACAGCCTTCAAGAAGCGGGGTATATGGGCTGCAGGGGCGTCTGGGGATTCAGTCCTGCAAAACAAACTTTACAAATTTCATTAGTTTTTGCCCTGAAGGTCCAGTTTTATCGACTTAAGCGGGCACCATTTGATTTTACTATTTTTCTTAACGACTGTGTATCGCCCTGTGAGTACCAGCCTCCAACCTGTTTCCCATTCTCCTAATTCACTTTTAATTATGACTTGTGGGCCTTCCTCTAGTGCCTGGATGGCCCAGTGCCTCTGGGCAGGACTTTTTGTTTCATCTCCCCTGGGGAACTGATTTAAAGCCAGCAGGGCGGTTGCTAGGATGCGAGCTTGGTCTTTTGGCGGGATGGAATTGGTAAAACCGTCTGTTTTTGCTAGCAAATCCAGTTTAGTTTTTAGTGTTTGGTTAGCCCGTTTGACAATAGCCTGTGCGGTACTATTATATGGGATGCCATGGATGCCATGGACTAAAGTTATACCCCATCTTGATGCAAACGCTTGGACTGATTTTGAAATGAAATTTGGACCATTATCTGTCTTGATTTGCCTCGGGATACCAAGCCATGCCATGGCTGTTAACCAATGCTGGATAGTTGCTTTGGAGTCGGTTCTTTGGTGCTGCGTGGGCATGATTACTCCACTGTTGGAGTCCACAGGTGTCCACTGTTACCGCCAGCCATGCTCGGGCTTTCAGCAGCTGGCATAATGTAAAATCTGTTTGCCATATTTCGGCGGCCTTTAGGCCCCTGGAGTTGACACCACTGGACCAAAGTGGTGATTTTTGGCAGTAGGGACATGAGGCGACAATGTGCTTCACATCAGCAGCTGAGATCCCGCATTTCTTTGCAAGTGCTTTGGCCCCGATATGTAGGGATTCGTGTAGTTGACGGGTTTCTCTCAGGGTCCACAGACCTTTTGCGGCAGTGTCTGCCTTGTTGTTGCCATTCTGAAGGAACCCCTTAACTGGACTGTGGCTGTTGATATGGATGATAGACATGGTGCCCTTTCGCAAACAGAGTGCTTCTTCCAGCATCGTCGCCACTGCGGACACTGCCATGCTGGGTCCAGCCATGGCTAGACAGAGCCTGGCCACGAATGTAGAGTCCATCACGATGTTAAGGTGTTCCTCCGGGAACAGTCCACATGCTAGTGCCACAGTGGCTGCTTCGAGTTGCTGGACTGAAAGCGCAGGATCTGTTGTTTTAATACAACGCCACCGCTCTCCTGTCTGCCATACTACTGCTGCAGTGGAGGTTAACGAAGACGTGTCGGTGAAGACTGTGGGTCCTTCTCGTGGCCGGTCGATTACCTTAGGTGGTAGGTCGATGTTGATGACCGCAAGCAACTGCGTCCACGGGGGTTTCGCTGTGTAACGAATTTCTCCCCTGAATCCAGCGAGGACTATGGCCAGGTACTCTGATATTATTGATGACTGTGCAGAAAGCTGTTTGCTGACGGGCAGATATATTCTGGTGGGTTCAGTACCCAGATGTCTCAGGGCGAGTTTCCTGCCTTTCATAATGAGGCTACCAAGGCACTCAACTCCTGGGGAAAAGGTGCACAATGGTTTTCCCAAGACCACCCATTGTATTGGTTGGGCTTCATCAGGGAGTCCTTGGGCTAGCACTCCTACTCCACCTTTTTTTGTAAGGTGGACATACAAATCAACTGGTGCGTTCGAGTCCCATCTGGTGAGCGTGCTCACTGACATCTGATGTTTGATTAAGTCAAGCGAGCTCACTGCCTCTGGCATCAGTACCTTTTGCTCCCATGGGTTCTTCCCTTTTAGGAGGTCGTTTAGGGGATCCATGACCTCGGGAGGGATCAGGATGATGTTACAGAGCCATTGTAGGGATCCCACCAGCTGCTGCATGTCGTGGAGCATCCTGATGTTTTGGCAGATTTTTATTTGGGGAGGGTTCTATAGGAGTCTGAGTTCCCACCCCTATAAAGGTCACGCATGGTCCCCTTTTTATCTTTGCACTGGCAATTTCGAACCCATTTGCTTTTAAGGTCTCTGAGATCACAGACACTAGCCGGTCTACCTGGCTTGTTGATAGTGCGGTGATCAGGATGTCATCCATGTATTGGATAATGGTCGTGGTGGGATCATTCTGTTGGACTGGTGCTAGTGCACAGTAGACCTACTGTGATTTGGCAGATGGCAGGGGAGTTGACCATCCCCTGAGGCAACACCCGCCACTGGAAGCGCAGGTTGGGCTGCTGGCTGTTCAGGAAGGTGACTGAAAAGGCAAACTGCTCTTTGTCCTCGTCATGCAGGGGAATGGAGAAGAAGCAGTCTTTGATGTCAAGCACTGCAGAGGGTTGTCCTCTTGGTACCATAGAATTCATTGGCAACGAAGTTTTCACAAGGCCCATTGGCTGGATCTTTTTGTTCACCTCTCGCAGGTCGTGTAGGAGACAGAAGCCTTCACCAGACCGTTTAGGTATAATGAAGATAGGAGTGGTTCCACGGGCTTGTGGAGGGCTCAGTATGGTTTTGTTGCAGCTCCCAGGTAATTAATTCGAGAAGGGCAGTCATTCGAGGCTTCGACAAGGGCCACTGCTCGACCCACACTGGGTCTAGTGATTTCCCTATCAATTTGATGGGCAGTTGTGGGTATGTAGCAGTGGCCCTTAGAATAAATTTGTCATTCTGACATCCAACAAGGTCAGGGCATCCCTCCCTAACAAGGGTGGATATTCGGACATTACATATGGGGAGAGGGTGATGGTTCTCCCCAGTCCCCTCTCAGTGCAAAGCGTTAGTGCAATAAACTGGCTGCTCTTTCAGGCTCGAGACAGTCCTCCAACCCTGTCTACCATGGGGGCTTCTTCCAATTTCCACTGTGAAGGCCAGTGTATGTCTGGAATAACAGTAACATCTGATCCCGTGTCAACCCAAAAAGGTATACAGATAGCAGGGCCATCAGAGTTGTTATAGAGACAGCAGACAGCCTACACTATTAGTGGGTGTCTGCCCACCTTCACAGCAATAGCCACCCATGGGTCTTGCTCCCACGCCTTCATGGCCAGGGCCACCCAGGGGCCTCGCCCCCAGGGAGCCGTTCTTGGTATTCCTGGGGTGTGGATGGGCTTGGCTGGGCTGTTGGCTGGGCTGTGAAGCTGACCGTGGGAGGGGGCAGTGGGTGCAGGAGTTCCATGCCCCATTGGCAATTGGCACAACTGCTTCATGTTCCGGGCAGGAGGGGGCTGTGTGCGGCCTGAGAGCCCCCTCCCCCTCCAGTTTCTCTGATCCTTAGGTTTTCAGTCCCTAGCGAAGTGCCCCCTCTTTCTACATGTCCAGCATGGCCCCTGAGTCCCATCTGGTGTGGGGGAACGGCTGTTGGTGGGTATCCTGACCGAGGGCAGTTTACTGTGATGTGGCCTGCCTGGCCACACTTAAAGCATGCCATTATGCTAGCTATCGCAGTGTGAACAGCTGCCTGAATTGGGGCTAGGTGCTCCTCTTTAACGACATGCCTAATCATGTCTTCGATGGTTGACCCAGGTGGTAGCGACCACAAGATGTCCTTGGTAGCGGTATTGCGCTGTTGGTGCAGGCAATGTGCTAGCACAGGGCCCTTTGCTTCTGATGGTAGAGCGGAGGAGTCAAGTGCTGCTTGGAGGCGGTCCACAAACTGCATGAAGCCTTCGCTTTCACTCTGCTTTATGGTAACCACGGCGATGGTCTGGCAATAACCTTAGATACAGAGCGAATAGCCTCTCTGGCAGTACGGGTTGTTGTCACAACCTCGTGGGCCCGAAGACCCTCAGACTGCGCCTGGGGGGTGATCATAGTTGGGACTGTGCCCATTAAGCGTTGTAAGCTGGAACCATGTAGCAGATGGTCTGCCCCGGTCACCAAGGCCAGCTGCCTTGCACAGTTGTCCTCCCATTCTTGTTTGAACACAGTCATCCCTGCCCCATCAAAAATGAGTCTGCACATTTGCTTGATGTCAAATGGGAGCATGTCATCTCCTCCAAAAAGACTGTTGATAACAGTAGAGACCATTGTTGAAGTAATCCCTCTGTCTGCAATCGCTTTAACAATCGCCTGTACATCCTTTGGGTTTACAGGCGTATAGGTTCTTTGGTTTCTGGCAGGCCCCCCCACCTGGACGGGAAATGCTAGCTTGGCTGATGGGGCCCACTCGGCACATGCTATTTTTATTCTCCTCCAGTCGGTGAGAGGAGCTTGTTCTTTTCCTAGCTTTCCCTTCACCCAAGTGGAGGATTATGATGGCCACTCTTGTGTGCTCTCACTCCCTCTTTGTCTGAATCAGAATCAGAGTTGGGATCGGCAGTGGACCACTTGTGGAACCATTCGTCCCAGCTCGAGTCCAACTCGGTTCCAGAACTTGACTGACTGGAGACTTCCAGGCTCCAGGATCTTTTTATCAGGCTTCGACCTTGCCCCTTTGCCTTAGCACTGGGCCGCTCCTTCCCTCTAGGCTCCCCCTGTCTCCTGCTGGGGGAGGCCAGGGCCATGTATGAGATTCCCAATGCATGCTTCGAGCACCGTCAGCTCCCCCTCCGTATTTTCCTTCCTTTTAGCCCGCGTGTGTCAGACCTTCTCCGTCTCCACTGATCACGCCTGCGTCCGCCTCCCCCCCCCCTTCTGGGACTTGCCTCCCTGCAGCGCGTAAGGTGGAGGCCTCGCCTAGGCTCCCTTGGACTCTGAGTCAATGTCAGCGCTTCCCGTCTCCAAGGTAATGGCGGCGCCCTGCGCCTCCGAGTCAATGGCGGCGCCCTGCGCCTCCAAGCTAACAGCTACTCTCTGCGCCTCCGAACTAACAGTTGCACTCCACGCCTCCGAGCTAACGACTGCGCTCTGCACCTCCGAAATAACAACCGTGCTCCGCACGTCCGAATTAATGGCTGCACCTCATGCTTCCTCTAGCAGCCCATCCCAAAATGACTGCTTTTTCCCTGCAGCTGGGGTGCCTGGGCTTGGGAGCTGCAAAGAACGTTCCTGTGACTGTAAATCCCCATGCTCAGCGGACCCACAATTATCTGCACCCTGCTGGGGCCCCACCCACAAACAGTCCTGGGTGGCCTTCTGTTGTGGTTTGTTCTATGTTTGTTCAGTTTTCCCCCCGTTGTTGTGTTAATGGTTCTGCCCGAAGGTTCCAGTAAGTGTCAATTTCTGTACCCCTCCCACGTTGTCTTGGTTACCCCAATGTATCTTGTTTGCTCCCCTCCCCTGGCCGCCTGCCTGTCATCCAGCACCCCTGCCTCTTTTTCCAGAAGCTTCTGGCTAGGGTGTTGGGTGATTGGTTCAGGGGCCAGGGCCCCACCCGCAACTGTCTCCCGTTGGTTCCTTGCTGTTATCAATCTTCAATGTATCCTCTGTACCCCTCTCCTGATTTGTTGTTCCCAACCCCACCCTTACCCTTTATAACCTGAGGCTTTTCCCTGCCTCGGGGCTCAGACTTCAGCTCCCCGACCCATCACCACCCCTTCCAATAAAACCTCCTACCCCCAAGAAGCTCTGAGTCGCCCATTCTTCAGCGCCCTGCAGCTTTGGAGTTTCTACCCGCGGCCACTTGCCCTGAAGCACAACACCGCTTGAGCACAGGGCCTGGGTTTCGTGCCTGGGCAGTGCTCGACTGGCTGGGGGTTGGCTGGACACTGCTTCCCTAGCCTGGGCACTCTTTATCACCCGGCCATGGCTCCAGTTCTGGCGCCCAATGTGGGGCCCCTCTCCGGACAGCTCCTGACTGGCGTTGAGGGTCAGTAGAGCTCGGAAGACCATCGGCGCGCGGGCAGGATTTTAAAAATCCTCTGGATGCGGAACTACCCCGAGGTTGAGCAGACCTCGTTTCCGAGGCAGCGCTCCCCGGGGACCCCGGATGGCAGCTCCAGCACCCGGAGTCGTCCCTGCTGCAGGACCTTCTCCGCCCCAGTTTTCCGTTTGTCACCCCCCGGACTGGTGAGTGTTTCATCGCTCTCCCTGTCGCTTTTCTTTTCCCCTGGTGTTCTGTCACCATCCCTTTAGTATCCAGACGGGGGCCGGTGGGTGGCACCCATCTCCCTTTTTCGTTTTCCTTAGCTGGTGCTGAGAGGGCTTAGCTGCGGCTGCTGATTTATAACATCTTACAGAGCTATGGGTGCTAAGCTCTCAGCAGCCCAGAAAGGGCTCTGTTTCCAAGTTGCGGGTGTCCTTGTTGGGGGAGGTTGTTCATTTGATAAAAAAGAAGTTAAAAAGTTAATTAAATGGATCTCCTCTGAGTTCCCCGAGGTCTCCCCTGCCTTAATCAAAGATCCTGCCTTTTGGCAGAGAGTCTCTAAGAGACTCTCGGAGTTGGTTAAGTCAGGGGACGCCTCGCTCTCACAATTGGCATTTTTATCATCTCAAGTTAAAAACATTTTGAGAGCAAAAGGGGACTCAGAGAGACCAAGAGTTACGTTTAGTTGTCACCCCAGTTCAAGTTCTGCTCCCTCTACCCCTAACCCTCCTTCCCGTCCCCACAGAAGCAAATCAGGGATTCTGAAGGGTGCAGCTCGCCCTTCCAGCCAGGTGCAGGAGATCCAGTCGTCCCCTGGCCCCCTTCGGGATCCCCCATCCCCCCGCCCTAGGAGTCCTGGCCAGACTCCTAGGGGCTCCTCGCCTTCTCCTGCTTCCCCTGTTCCTGTCCCGAAATCCCCAGTTTCTAAACCCCCTTGTTCGCAGTCCCTGGTTTCTAGATCCCCAAGTTCTTGCTCCCCAGTTGCCAAATCCCCAGTTTATCCCCAGTTGCCTCCAATGACTCAAAATGGCTCCCAGGGAGCCCAAGATGGAGGCGACCGCATGGCTGAGTTGGCGGGAAAACTCCCTCCTTCTTCCCAGAACCCCTTCCTACAAAATCCCAACCCTTTCCTGCCACTCAGCCACTCCCCATGTCCCGCCTGTTCGTCCTGCCCTTTTTCCAGTCCCTCCTCTTTCTCAAACCCCTCCTCCTCCTCAGTACCTCCCACTCCTCCTCCCACCTACCCGCCCATCTCTCCTCCCCCGTTTCCCACCGTAGCTCCTCCCTTGGTCCCTCCCAGACTACCTCCCATTGCTCCACCCCCTGTTGCTCCACCCCCTGTCGGTCAGCATGCCCTGCCCCTGGACTCCGCCTCCTGGGAGGGTCCCTCAACATCGGACCTCCCTGCCCAGGTTCCCAGTCACGCCCCTGCCTCCCTCTCTTCCGGTTCCCACGCTCCTCCTTCCGGTTCCCACGCTTCGGGGTCCGGGGGGGGGGGGGGTCGAGAACCGGGGACCGGGGCCTGCTGCCATACCATCCGCAGCCCCGGTCATTTACCACCAGGAGGGGGATGGTGGGGTGCGCCGACAGTGGGTCCCCCTCAATCATTCACAAATAAAAGAGCTGGTCAAAGCGCAAAAAGAATATGGTCGGGACAGTGAATATTTCCAGGGAGTGTTGCAGGCAACTCTCTCTGAGGCCGATGTCACCCCCTATGACATCCGGCGCCTCTTCAAGTGCCTGCTCAATCCCAGTGAGCGGGCCTTGTGGGAGGCGGCCTGGAAGAGGGGAGTGACAGAGGCTCTCCCAGGCCTGTGGGGTCAGCCCCATACTGGGGTAGACCTCATGGGAAATGTCCTGGCCATCGACCAGCTCTTGGGGACCTGGGCCTGGGCAGATGGGTACTCGCAGGCGAGTACCATACCCCGGGAGGCACTCCAGGAGTCGGCTCGGGCGGCCAAGAAGGCCTTCCTGGCGCTGCCGGGGGCGGCTCCTCTTCTCCCCTTTGCCAGGATCTTCCAGGGCGCAGAGGAACCATTCCTCGATTTTGTGGAAAAACTGAGGAAAGCGGTCGAGCAGCAAGTGGAGGACGAAGTGGCCCGGGAGCACATAATCAAGGAGGTGGCGGCGTCCAATTGTAACAGTGCATGCAGAGACGCCATCCTCAGCCTACCGGTGCACCCGCCCCCCTTGCTGCACGACCTGATCGAGGTCTGCATCCGGAAGGTCCGAGCCATACCATCTAGAGAGGGAGAGAGGAGGAAAACACCACCGCCCCGAGTCAGCGCCGCCACGGAGCCAACGGAAGATGCCTTCGTCGGAGCCGCCGGACGTTCATCCGCTCCTGGATCTTCTACCGCCAACGCCCCATGCCATCTATGTGGCAAACTCGGGCACTGGATGCCCGACTGCCCGCTGAGGCGGGAGTTTTATGAATTCAAGAGGGGGCAGGGACAAAAGGGGGCAGTCCCGCCAAAAAACTAACATCACAGCGCAGCTCCCCCCTGCGCAAAGACAAAAATAAGGCGGGACAAATAACAGCACGCAGGGAGGGAAGGAATCAGGGACCGCCGTCCGCCGATTGTGACTCTTTGAAACCGGATTTGACCTCTACCTATGTTCCTAAGCCAACACCGACTCTAACACCACCTTTTCTGCCTTTGGACCCTTCAGGTCGCAGCTGACGGAGCCTCTCCACCTTAAGGACTCCAATTTTCGACTCGTGTCAGTTGACCCGGAGTGCCCAGGTAACTGGGGGCAGATAAGGTGTAAGTACGTTGTTGTCGGGGACACAAAACACACACCACACGAGGTGAACATAATCCCGGGTCTCCTACCATCAGACCCGGGACAGTTCGCCGTGGGGCTGCACTGTGTCCAACCCCCATCTTCCTGCCAAAGGGACAGGTGATCGCGCAAGCGATCCCTGTCCCTGAGATGACTTGGGCCATTGGACATCTACCAGCAGAAGTCACCACTCCAACTGTCGCATGGGCCCAAGTCCTGGGGCGGGAAAGACCCCATCTAAATTGTTACATCTCCAAAGGGGGAGAGGGCAAGCCCCTTCAGGGCTTGTTGGACACCGGGGCAGATGTGACGATCATTCCCTCCCGGGAATGGCCGTCACATTGGGAGTTGCAAAACGCGCCAGGGTACGTTCGTGGTGTAGGGGGCTTGCAATTGGCAAGACAATTGAAGAGCGTTGTACAAATTACGGGGCCGGATGGGCAATTGGCTTCAGTGCGCCCATTCATTCTAGACTATGCGGAACCCCTGTGGGGGAGAGACCTCCTGGCCCAATGGGGAGCCTGAATTGACCTTCCAGCGGCTCCCCAGGTTTTTTGGGCGGCGGCCACTGATGAGCGCCCTACCTGGAAGCTGAATTGGAAATCAGATAAACCAGTACAGGTAGTGCAGTGGCCGCTCAACAAACAAAAATTGGCGGCGCTCAACGAGCTCGTTAAGGAGCAGCTACTTAAGGGCAACCTGGTGGAGACCACGTCTCCGTGGAACTCCCCAGTGTTCGTTATCAAAAAGCCCAACAAAGACAAGTGGCGGCTCCTTCACGACCTCCGCCAAATTAATAATATCATCGAGGATATGGGGCCTCTCCAACCAGGGATGCCGTCCCCTACAATGCTCCCCCAAAATTGGAATTTGGCCGTCATTGATATCAAGGACTGTTTTTTCCAAATTCCTCTGCACCCGGACGATGCTCCGCGTTTCGCCTTCACGGTTCCCTCCATCAACCGTGAAGCCCCAAGCAAGCGCTACCATTGGCGGGTCCTCCCACAGGGCATGAAGAACAGCCCAGTGATCTGTCAATGGTATGTCGCTTCCTTGCTGTCCCCGATACGTGCAGCCACCAAAGACACCATCATATATCACTATATGGATGACATCTTGGTGTGTGCTCCGACCAGCAACCTACTTACCCACGCGCTTGACTTGACAACCGATGCATTGATTGGTGCAGGGTTCGAGCTTCAGCACGAAAAGATTCAACGGATGCCACCCTGGAAGTACCTGGGTCTTGAAATAACAAAGCGGACCGTTGTTCCGCAGAAATTGGCTATTAAAACCAACATCAAAAACCTGGCGGATGTCCACCAGCTGTGTGGGTCCTTGAATTGGGTAAGGCCTTGGCTAGGAATTCCAACTGAAGACCTAGCCCCCCTTTTCAATTTATTGAAAGGGGAGAGGAGCTTAGTTCTCCAAGGTCCCTTACTCCAGAGGCCCAGGCAGTGCTGGAAAAAATCCAAAATTCCATCTCGGCCAGGCAGGCCCACAGATGCCATCCGGGTCTGCCATTTAAATTCGTTATCTTGGGCAAACTGCCACACCTCCATGGCGTGATTTTTCAATGGGACACGACCATCAAAGGCAAGGACCGGGGCTCGGGGGATCCCCTCTTAATTATAGAGTGGGTATTCCTCAGCCATCACAGGTCCAAGAGGATGACACAGCCCGCTGAGCTGGTGGCAGAACTGATCCGAAAGGCCAGATCGCGGATCAGAGAGCTGGCAGGTGTGGACTTTGAGTGCATTCACATTCCGTTAAAATTCGATGCGGGCCATCTAAAAAGAAAAATGCTTGATCACCTCCTTGAAACCAATGAAATGCTCCAATTCGCTTTGGACAGCTACACCGGCCAAATTGCAGTTGATCGGCCGGCCCATAAATTGTTCAATCAAGAATTCACATTATCTATCAAGACGGTTCAAAGTAGGACCCCTTTGAAGGCTTTGACAGTTTTCACAGACGCGTCTGGAGCATCCCACAAGTCAGTCATGACTTGGAAGGATCCTCGGACTCAGCAGTGGGAGGCTGATATCACTGAGGTAGAAGGATCGCCTCAGATTGCTGAGTTAGACGCAGTCGTCAGGGCCTTTGAGAGGTTCTCTGAGCCGTTCAATCTTGTCACTGATTCGGCTTATGTAGCAGGTGTAGTGTCCAGAGCTGAGAATGCCATCTTGCAGGAGGTATCAAACATTCCTTTATTTAATTTGCTCTCAAAACTCGTGCATTTAGTCTCCCACCGAGAGCAACCATACTATGTGATGCACGTCAGGTCTCACACCGATTTGCCGGGGTTCATTGTGGAGGGCAACAGGCGCGCTGACGCCCTTGCCGCTCCAGTTCAAGCTGCCCCTCTCCCTGATCTGTTCGGTCAGGCAAAGATCAGCCATCAAAACGCCCCTGGCCTTGTTCGACAGTTCCATCTAACTCGCGAACAGGCCAAGGCGATCGTGGCTACATGTCCCCATTGCCAGTCCCATCAGCTCCCGTCTCTACCTTTGGGAGCTAACCCCCGAGGATTATCTAGTTGTGAGGTGTGGCAGATGGATGTCACCCATTTTCCACCTTTTGGCCGCCTTCAGTACGTTCCTGTTTCTGTGGACGCTTTCTCTGGCGCAGTCTATGCCTCTGCCCACACAGGGGAAAGGGCAGCGGATTGCGAGAAGCATCTGCTTCAAGCGTTCGCTGTCCTGGGCATCCCCAAGGTTCTCAAAACAGACAACGGCCCAGAGTACAAGTCCAGGGAGCTGCGAGTCTTCCTGCAGCAATGGGGAATAGAACATAAGACGGGCATCCCCTATTCCCCGACAGGCCAAGCCGTGGTGGAAAGGACCCACCAGAGCCTCAAAAGAGTTTTAGAACAACAACGTGTGGCCGTGAAGGTGGAGTCCCCCCATATCCGTCTCGCCAGGGTGCTTTATACCATCAACTTTTTAAATTGTTCTTTTGAGAATCTTAACCCGCCCATCGTGCGACATTTCGGGCGACACGAGCAGCTGCAGCTCAGGGCCAGGCCTCCTGTCCTCATTAAGGATCCGGAGACCTGGAAAACGGAAGGGCCTTTCGACCTCGTGACTTGGGGAAGGGGATACGCTTGCGTGTCCACCCCCTCAGGTCCGAGGTGGATCCCAGCCAAATGGGTCAAGCCCTTCCGCCCTGGGAAGACTCCAGGGGCAGAAAACGTGGGGCAGGTCACCGAGGCGTGTTGGCGGCGGCGGCGGAAACCCTAGGGGATGGAGCCACCCTCATCCTGAATCCCTCCCTGCCTTGGGCAGAACCAGGTGTACGCTCCTTTCTTACGTTTCTCCCTCTTGTTCGTTTTAGTTACTTTCATACCGACATGGACCTGGCCCGCCATTTCATCGCCCTGACAGCCATCCTCGTGGGGTCAATCATACCATCAGCAGACCCTTGGATCATCCCCCAGCCAAAGGCCAATGTGTGGCGAACCCTCGCGAACGCCCTCGGCCAAGAACACATATGTCTCAACCTGGCATCAGCAGAGGACCCCATGTCGACCTGCCTCGTGGGGATCCCTCTCCCTCCCATTCAGATTCCCTACCCTATTGGCCCTCCCCTTATTGCCCTAGCTACCAAACCCATCCCTTCTTCAGTTGACCCCAGGTTCGTGTGGAGGGATGCAATTAAGAACTTGGCTCCCCTAGACACCATACCATCCCAACTTGAGTTGCTCGGCTCCGCCAACGCCTCTTTTTGTTTTCAGTTTGTTTACTCCCCCATTCCCGGGGACAAACGATTCGAACATATGAGGCAGTTCAAAGACGAATACACCGCCGGCTTGTGGTGTGACTCAGTTTTCCATATCTACAGCCTGTCCACCTACGCCGGACAGCCGCTGTCTCTGCCCCAGGGAATCTTTTTCATTTGCGGAGACCGAGCGTGGGCAGGCATCCCCTCTCTCCTGGTCGGAGGTCCTTGTACCGTAGGGCGGCTGACGCTGCTTACACCCAACAACATGCAAATTCAGGATTGGAAAATGAAGAGAGCGCAATCTAATTCGACCCGCACTAAAAGAGATCTCAAAGATCTCGACCCAGATTGCGACTCCGAAATTATTCCTTGGTCTAAACCTAAAAGTGTGGCTGTCACCCTGTTTTTGCCATGGGTGTCGATCGCCAAGTCTCTAGGTGAATTGGCCCACCTGGAGTGTTGGGTTGCGAAGCAAGCAAACTTGACATCAGCTACGCTGTCGGACCTCCTAGCAGACGAGGAAACTACGAGGAAGGCGACCCTCCAAAACAGGGCAGCAATTGATTTCTTGCTGCTCCTGCACAATCATCATTGTGAGGAATTTGAGGGCCTCTGCTGCATGAACTTAACATCACGGGCCGAGGACGCGAGGGTGACTATCACCAAGATGAGAGGCCTCGTGCAAGACATCAAGCACCAAACATCGGACTGGCTGGGGGACCTTTTCCAGAGATGGGGACTGTCGGGCTGGGCAGGCTCCATTTTGAAGACTGTTTTCACTATCTTTTTAGTTTTGTTTGTAGTTTTAATTGCCTGCTCTATTGTCTGGGGGCTGGTAAAGAGACTCATTGCACGAGCTATCTATGCTCCCGAAATCCACCGCGTGGAAGTCCAAGGACAGATTAGCAAGGACTGGGACTCCGCCTCCTCGGAGCATTCCGGCTCTGAGGACTTCTGCCCAGACCCCCGTGACGTAGAGCAGGCCCAGACCTCAGTTTAGTTGCCGTTCTTTTTCTTTTTTTAAACAAAAAAGGGGGAGATGTTGTGGTTTGTTCTATGTTTGTTCAGTTTTCCCCCCGTTGTTGTGTTAATGGTTCTGCCCGAAGGTTCCAGTAAGTGTCAATTTCTGTACCCCTCCCACGTTGTCCTGGTTACCCCAATGTATCTTGTTTGCTCCCCTCCCCTGGCCGCCTGCCTGTCATCCAGCACCCCTGCCTCTTTTTCCAGAAGCTTCTGGCTAGGGTGTTGGGTGATTGGTTCAGGGGCCAGGGCCCCACCCGCAACTGTCTCCCGTTGGTTCCTTGCTGTTATCAATCTTCAATGTATCCTCTGTACCCCTCTCCTGATTTGTTGTTCCCAACCCCACCCTTACCCTTTATAACCTGAGGCTTTTCCCTGCCTCGGGGCTCAGACTTCAGCTCCCCGACCCATCACCACCCCTTCCAATAAAACCTCCTACCCCCAAGAAGCTCTGAGTCGCCCATTCTTCAGCGCCCTGCAGCTTTGGAGTTTCTACCCGCGGCCACTTGCCCTGAAGCATAACACCGCTTGAGCACAGGGCCTGGGTTTCGCGCCTGGGCAGTGCTCGACTGGCTGGGGGTTGGCTGGACACTGCTTCCCTAGCCTGGGCACTCTTTATCACCCGGCCATGGCTCCAGCCTTCCACTTTTTCCGCTCCTGCTGAACTTTTTTCAGAGCCTGCATGACTCTGCCCCATAATTTTAGATTTCGCCCCGAGCCTGAGGACATAGCCTCCTCCGCTAGGGCCCTGGTACAATCGTCCCACACTTCTGGGTGGAGAATATCCTCCGGCTGCCCAATTACCCCAATGCGCAGGAGCCTCGACACCGCGAGGATAAAGTCTCCCGGCTCGCAATCTATGCCCCACTGTCTATGAATTTTAAAAATGACCTTTGCAAGGGACTCCATCCTTTCCTTCACTGGTCCTCGGCGCGAGACTTTCTCCTCCGCCAGCGTTTGGCGTGAGACTTCCTCCTTCGCCGGCCTTCAGTGCAAGACTTCCTCCTTCGCCGGACCTCAGCACGAGACTTTCCCCTTTCGCCGGTCCTCTGGGAGCGTCCTCCCCACTGGAGACAGTCCCGCTGCTCTGTTCCCTCGCCCAGGCGGCAGCTCCGGCTGCCGTTCGCTCACCCAGGCGCTTCCCACTTCCCGGATTTGTCCTGGGTTTTGGCACCACTTGTTGCCACCGCTTGGGGCATGGCACCCCGGGTTGAGAATGGCTCGATGGCAGCACCTTTGCCACATAGACCAAGTACACATACTTGCCAATGTGGTGGACGGTAACTGGCGTTTATTAACGGCTGAACAGGGTAATTTATAACAGGGGCTAACGGTAAGGTGACAGTAGAAGGGGAGGGGTTCCGCCCGACCGTAACATCGAGATGTCTTAACCTCCCACAGCTGGGTAGCACCTGGGTGCTGATCAGGGAGGAGGCCACTAGGGATGGTGATCTGGAACTGGCAAGGGACCTCGACCGGGTGGTTGCACCTGTTATCCTAACCTGGAATGGTGACACACGGTGGGAGCAAATCCCTTATATAGAAATCAAAGAGCTGAGGAAATCAGCAAATACTATGGGAGGAGCTCACCTTATTTTAAGAACTTATTAGATCTGACCTTTACCGGACATTCTTTCATACCGCATGACTTACGGTATATTATGACCGCACTGTTGTCTCCTACTGAATTTCTGTTGTGGGAAGTGCAATGGAAAAAGCTATTAAAACCTTTGGTTGAAAAACATCAGGTTTTTCAACCAAAGGTTTTAAAGAGAGGTTGGGAGATGATGCCTTGAATGCTTTCTCTGGAGATGGGATCTTTGATAGGCCAGAGAACCAAGCCACTTTACTGGTGGATGTCTTGAATGATATTAAACTAGCTGCTAAGACAGCTCTGTTGAAGATCCCCAACAGTTCCACCCCTCTCCAGAGCTCTTCTGTAATCCACCAAGGGGTGGATGAACCTTTTTATAAGATTCATTGACCGCCTTCATGAGGCCATCGAAAGATAGATTGATAATATTGAGGCCAGAGACAAGCTTTTAAGAAAGATGGCCATGTCCAATGTGAAACCCCAACACAAAAAAGATTCTTAGGGCTCTCCCTCAGGATCCCAAACCTTCCATCACTCAAATGGTGACTGCCTGCATGAAAGCCACTTCAATTGAACAGACTGTGGCAACAGCCATGAGTAAAGGAGTGGGGGAAGAAATGGTAACATTAAATAATGTGCGGTGCTTCAATTGCAAACAATTTGGCCACATTTACGTTAACTGTCCCTGCCCCCTGTCCAAGAGCCGCCTCTCATTCTCCGTCACTTCTCCCCATCCACCTCGGTACTGTCAGCCACCACGTCACTCGGGAAACAGATGGCAGAGCGTGCCCTGGCCCCCGCCATGACATCAAATGGCAGGCCACAGCAGCTCCCTACCATCCAGGAGACCCAGTTCCTGGATGGATCATTTCCAAGGATTGAGTTGAGTCTGTCCCTGCCACGAGGACGGACTCAACTACTTCTGCAGGACAGGGCAACTAGACCAAAGCCTGTGTCGGGTTCTCTGCAGCTCCGTGCACCTTCTGTTGCTGGATGAAGACCTTGTCAGAGTCCCGACAGGATACTTAAGGCCTCTGTATCATGACTGGCCCACCCAAGTGCTTCTTGTAGGGGACAATAAACACACACCATACGAAATAACATATCCCTGAAGTCATCACCGTGGATCCTTTTAATGAAATTACTGTCACCATTTCATGTACTACCCCTCCATATACTTTGTGCAAGCGCTCCCCTTTTGCACAAATGTGTATTTTACCTGGACAGGACCCTGATTCTACTAACTACAATGTTTATTTTTCTCAGATGCTAAGCAGGGAAAGACTAAATATCCAAGCAACCATCTCTCGGAAGGACAAATACATTGATCTCATACTGATGGCAGATACAGGAGTTGATGTCACCATCATCCCCAGAGCAAAGTGGCCCCGCAACTGAGAGTTGGTGCCTTCTTGTGGCACAGTCTCCAGCATCGGTGGAGCTGTCAACTCCCTCCGTAGCAAGTACCTGGTGAGCATAGAGGGACCCAAGGGGCAAATAGCATCTGTAAGACTGTTTCTTACCACCTGCAATATTGCTTTACTTGGCAGAGATGTCCTGTCTCAATGGGGGACCCAACTACATATCCCCAATGCCACCTGGGATTTTTAGCTTGGGCCACTGCAGAGCGCACCACCCCACCACTTACCTGGAAATCCAATGATGCAGTGTGGGTGGACCAGTGGCCCCTCCCTGAAGACAAGCTGAATGCACTCAATTATTTAATAGAGGAGCAGCTGTGCCTGGGGCACATAGTTCCATGTAATAGCCCCTGGAACACCCCAATCTTTGTCATTAGAAAACCAGGCAAAGATAGGTGGCGCCTGCTCCAAGACTTGTGGAAAGTGAATTATGTTATAGAAGATATGGGCCCCCTGCAACCCGGTCTCCCCTCACCCTCTATGCTCCCGAGGGATTGGCAGCTTGCAGTCCTTGATATCAAGGACTGCTTTTTAACATCCCACTGTACCCTGGAGATGCCCCCAGATTCACATTCTCAATACCTTCTATCAACTGAAGCAAACCTTACAGGCGTTACCATTGGGTCACTTTGCCACAAGGAATGAAAAACAGCCCTGTGCTCTGCCAGACATTTGTTGCCCAGGTACTTTCCCCCATGAGAAAACTGTTACCCGAGGCAGTGCTATTACATTATATGGATGACATACTCGTGTGCGCTCCTACAGAGTCATACCTAAAAGCTGCATTAGAAAAGACTATGGCAGCTGTCAAAGGTGCTGGATTCCAAATCGCATCCGACAAAATACAGCTTTCCACCTGTGGGAATATCTGGGGTTTCTGATCATGGGGAGGATCATTGTGCCCCAAAGCCTTTCTATCAATGAATACTCCCAAACTCTACGAGACATCCAACAATTGTGCGGGATCATCACCTAGATTTGGCCTCTCCTGGGTCTCACCACGGAGGAGCTTGTGCCCCTCTTCTAGCTGTTGCAAGGAGACTGCGACTTGGCTTCTCAATGCACCCTGACACCAGAAGCCTGTGGAGCCCTGGAAAAGGTCGCTGCCGCCATGAAGCCCACCAAGCGCACCAGGTAGATCGCTCCCTCCCCTCGAACCTTGCCATCCTTGGTAAGTGCCCACATTTCCATGCCCTGCTGTTTCAGTGCAATGATGTTTCAAGAGACCCACTCATTATTATCGAGTGGTTGTTTCAACCACATCAACCCCACAAAACTGTAACCACACCTGCCGAACTCATTGCCAAACTTATCATCAAAGGTCACCACGGCCTCCGGACCCTTGCAGCCTGCTATCCGGCATGCATTTACTCAATTCCACTGAATTTAGAACAATTAGACTCTGTGCTCCAAACAAATTAACATCTCCAAATTTCCCTGGACAGCTATCCCGGCCAGATTTCAATTCACTATCCCAAACATAGACTTTTTAGAGATGTACTACATTTGGCTCCAAAAACTTATAAAAGTAAAACCTCTATCAAAGAAGCTCTTACAGTGTTCACTGATGGCTCGGGGAAATCCCACAAGTCAGTGTTCACCTGGAAGAACCCAGACACTCAGAAGTGGGAGTCTGATGTCCAAGTAGTTGAAGGTTCCCCCCAGATTGCAGAACTTGCTGTGGTTGTGAGAGTGTTCTGGAAATTTCAAAAACCTTTTAACCTGGTCACAGATTCGGTGTATGTAGCTGGGATAGCAGAGCGAGCAGAGCATGCCCTGATCAAAGAAATTCAAAATAAAAAATTATAGTTTGCTCTCTGAATTAATTTGGCTTATCTCCCGCAGGGAGCAACCTTATCATATACTGCATGTCCGGTCACACACTGATTTACCAGGCTACATCACAGAGGATAACCGGAGAGCAGACATTTTGGCCATGGCAACAAGCTCTACTCTCACCACTCAGACACTACCTGACATTTTCCAACAAGCACAGCTCAGCCATGCATTCTTCCACCAGAATGCCTCTGCCCTAATTCGACAATTTAAAATATCCAAAGATCAAGCCAGAGCAATCCTAACAACCTGTCCCAATTGCCAATCACTTGCCCTCCCATCGGTTGCATCAGGGGTTAACCCCTGTGGCCTCGGATCTTTAGAACTCTGGCAATCAGATACCACTCACTATGCTCCCTTCGGGAGAATGAAATATATACATGTGTCTGTCGACACATTTTCGTGAGTGGTGTTTGCCTCTTGCCATGCAGGGGACAAGTCAAAAGATACTATTAAATATCTGTGCATGGCATTTGTCACTCCTGGCGTGCCAAACAGTATAAAAACTGACAATTGTCCTGGATTCACATCTCAGAAATTCAAAGACTTTACTCAGACATGGGGCTTTAGCCACTGTACTGGCATTCCACATAATCCCACAGGCCAGTCAGTAGTCTAAAGAGTCCACAAAGAAATTAAAAAGATGCTTGAGCAGCAACATAATGGCGCACTGCTCATGTCTCCAGCGGAGAGATTATGCAAAGCACTTTCTATTATGAATTTTATGAACTGCTCTACAAGAGAGCCCAACCCACCCATTCTCCGCCACTTCCACAATAACACATGCTCACTTAAAGGAGAAGCCACCCATGCTCATCAGAGAGCCTGATTCCAAGTGCATTAAAGGTCCATACCCCCTCATCACCTGCGGAAGAGGGTACGGGTGTGTTTCCACAGATAAAGGTCCTTGATAGATCCCAGGGAAGTTCATCAAACCCTATCTGGATGACGTGACAGAAGAAGACTTGCCTGTTGATCATCTGGCTGCACCCTTGCCACAACATGCCTCTGAAGATGCCATCACCTGGGGACACCGCAGGAAAAAGACTATCTACCCCAACATTGTTGCAAGAGTTCTAATCTCTCATAGATACTTACCCGCTCCCTACAAAACTGCAAACTCTTTCATCCCCTCCCCTGAAATCCCTCTACTCTTCCCCTCCTATCACTTCCCTAAATCCCCCTCATAACCCCTACACCTTACCTTACTATACCTTACCCCATCCTCTTACTCTTCCTAATTTTAGTAACGGGGAGAGAGGTATAGGAAAACTTTATAAGAGATAAACAACATGCTTTTATCTATCTGACATTACCTGTTTTTATATCTGATCCTCCAGAATATTACAAATGGCCACCCCAGTAACATTTCCCAGGTCACCCTGAAACATTGTAACAGCTGCTGCCACCTTCACCATCCTACTGTGGATCCACGCAGCAGATGGATGGATTGTGCCACAACCAAAAGAAAATGTTTGGGTTACGCTCACAAAATCTCTTCAACAAGACAACTTCTGCATGGCCATGGGGAGTGTAGATGACCCACTGACCACATGCCTGGTAGGAATCCCTCTGTCACTGAACGACTATCCCTATGCAGGTAAGAAACCCAACCTGGCAGACACCTGGGATGAGTGGATGAAGATCTTGGCACCACAGGAGCCCCAAGAATTAGATCTTCTGGGCTCCTCCAGAAGAGCCTACTGTGTAAACTTCTTCTATAAGCCACTTGTACAAAATTGGCATGAAACAATCGAGCAACAAGATATTAGGAGAAAAGATGCGTCACCTAACGACAAGAGACACAATGTGGCTGATTGGTGCAATTACACCAGTAATACATTAGCTAAGTCCTCCAATTCCCAGAGTGCTTCCCAAGGGAGTGTTTCTCATCTGCAGTGACAGGGTGTGGGTAGGGATCCCCTTAAAGATCAAAGGGGGCCCCTGCAGCCTTGGCCAGCTCACTACCCTCACCCCAAACACCACCCGAATTAGAAATTGGTGACAAGAAACCCAATTGGCATGGCAAAAAAGATCGTATTCTCAATTCGACCCAAATTGTGACAACCAAATTTATAATTGGGGAAAGACGAAGAGGGTCACTGTGTCTGTCTTTTGCCATGGGTTGCAGCTGCGAAAGCCCTCAGTGAGCGTTCTCACCTGGGGTGCTGGCTTAATAAACAGGCCAACGCTACATCTGCCATGTTATCAGATCTGCTGGCGGATGGGGAGACCACCAGACACGCCACACTGCAGAACCAAGCAGCAATTGACTTTCTGCTGCTTGCCCATGGCCATGGATACGAAGAGTTTGAGGGGCTCTGCTGCTTCAACCTGTCCTAACACAGCATTCCATCCAGGCAAACGTAAAAGGACTCCAAGAGCAGGTGAAGGACATTCAGATGGAGAAAAAGGCAGCTGACTGGGTTGACAAGCTCCACAAGTTGACAGTGGGGAATTCCCAAGTGGGCTGCCCCATTTTGAGAGGCCTTGCCTAAATTTTTATCATCATTGCTATTGTTATGATAGCCATAGCTTGTTTTAAAAAGGCCGTCCAGAAGATGGTAGGCAAAGCATTTTTAATAAACAAAAAAGGGGGAGATGTGGACGGAGCCACAGGGGAAGAGAGGGCGGAGATACCATGGGAAGATACTGTTGTCTGAGATAGCTATGCAGATGCCCTGCTTTCAATCTACAGTGGTTCACTCCCCTGTTCTGGAAAGTTCTACACTTTGAGTCCCTCTGTTGGCTCCGCTTGAAATACCACCTTCGTTCCATTCCCTCACTGCTGTATCCCATTGTCACCCCACCTCAACTCCTCCCCTGACTCCCTTCCCCATTGGATAGCTTGTATCCTGACCCCTCCTACCTTCCCCCAGTTATACAACCTGGCCCCACGCTTGTTCTGAGCTCTGCCACTGATCCCCTTCAATAGTGGTTGTGCTCCTGCCTGTCCCTGTGCCTTTTCCTCACCCTCACCCGACCTGGACCCTCAGACCTATCCTCAATAAACCCTGTTGGACTAACTCTGTGTCAAGAGCCCTCCTTCAGCTACTAGTCGAGCATGCATTACAATATCCAGGCCTGAGTGCAAGTTGGGCTGGGGAAGCTGGTCTCTTGGACCGAAAGGGAACTGCTCTTGGCAGAACCTGCCCAGGGACATTCTCCGCAAGCGAGGACCACTGTTCTTCAAAAATTGGCATTTAACAACCCTAAAACTTTAGCAGACCTGCACTCTCTGTGTGGGACCTTGAATTGGGTCAGGTCTTGGCTGGGCATTACCACTGATGACCTAGCCCCTCCTTCAATTTATTGAAGTGGGGAGAGGAGCTGCGTTCTCCAAGGTCCCTGACCCCAGAGGCAAAGGTTGCACTACAAAAGGTGGAGAAAGCACTGGAACAAAGGCAATGATACTGGTGCAAACTTGAATTGACATTCAATTTTTTTGTGTTGGGGAAACTGCCACACTATCACAAGTTGATACTTCAATGGAACCAGGACCAGAGGCACCCTCTCTTGATAGTAGAGTGGGTTTTCCTCAGTCTTCATTGGTCCAAAAACATCACGAGGCCACAAGAACTGATGGCACAGCTGATCAGGAAAGCTAGGATGAGGCTTTGGGAACTGGCCAGTTGTGACTTCATGTGTGTCCACTTGCCGGTTGACCTTTTGGGGGATGCGACATCCCTGGAGGGGTAAACCAAAGTGATGTTTTGAGTATCTTCCGAAGGAGAGTGGAGCACTGCAACCTGCTCTGGAAAATTACAGTGCACAGCTCTCTGTCCATGCCCCTACTCACAAATGACTTGTTTCCAAGTTCCAATTGGTGCCAAAGAACAAAAGAAGTTGAACACCACTCAAAGCTTTAACAGTCTTCACTGATGTGTCTGGGGCCTTTCGCAGGTGATGACCTGGAAGGACCCCCAAACTCAGCAGTGGGAGACAGATGTGGAGCATGTTGAGGGTTCCCCTCAAATTGCTGAGTTGGCCGCAGCAGTTAGAGCTGTTGAAAGGTTTTTGGAGGCATTCAATTTGGTAACTGATTCAGCTTACGTCGCAGGGATGGTATACAGAGCAGAGAATGCAGGAGGTCTCAACAAAGCACTTTTTGAACTGTTCTCAAAACTGATCTATGCTGTCTCCTATTGAGAGCACCTGTTTTATGTGATGCACATGAGGTTGCACACGGTCTGCTTGGCCCGATTGCTAAGGGGAATCAATGAGCTGATTCCCTTGCAGCAGCCTCTGTCAAACCATTGAGGCTTCCTGACCTTTTCCAACAAGCTAAGCTGAACCATCAAATGTTCCACCAGAGTGTGCCTGGCCTGGTCAGAAAATTTAAACTGAGGCGTGACCAGGCTAGAGCCATTGTGGCCACATGTCCCCATTGCAGCAATGCAATGCAATCGCTGGGCACTGGGGTCAGTCTGCGCGGGTTGTTAAATTGTGAGGTGTGGCAGACCAATGTCACCCATATGCCCAAATGTGGCTGCCAAAAATAGGTTCATGTTTCCATCAACACCTTTTCTGGCGTGACCTAAGTCTCTGCCCACACAGGGGAAAAGGCCAATGATGTCATCCAACATCTGTTACAGCCCTTTGTTGGATTCACATTCTCTGAACCTGGGAGAAGCAGTGAGAGAAGCAGAGAAAAGAATGATCAAAACAATTCTTATCTCATTTACTGCGGCTGTGTTTTGCCAAATAGAGTGCAATGTGGAGATTGTTTACCTAAAGCGATGGTGTTTTGTTTTCTTGGCCTATCAGGGCCAAGCACGTGTCCACACTGTCGGTCAGCAGACAGTCACAAGATTTTGTTCAGTTGAGTGCTTGTGCAATTTTCAGTTTAGGTGTAATATGGTATAAAATAACATAGTATAATAAAGTAAGTAATTAACTTTTTGATATCAATGGAGTCCTCCTCATCATTCTTCCCACACATCGGGGGGCCTGCTTTTTCTGATAGGCCTTTTCTGTGTTAGGGGTCCCTGAAGAAATTAAAACTGACAATGGTCCTGCCTATACTTCCAAGGCCCTCAATGCGTTCCTGCAGGGGTGGGGAGTGGAACACAATTATGTCATCCCCCACTGGTCAAGATGTGGTTGAGCATGCCCACCAGACGCTCAAAAATTTTCTGAGGCACCAATGAGAGAGCAGTAGAGGGCTGACAGCACAGGGGAGATTATGCAAAGCCCTCTTTACTACCAAATTTTAAACTGCTCATTGGAGAACCTGAACCCCCTGGTAGTCAGTTCAGGCAGTTCTCCCCCCATGGCAATCACAGGCTCCAAGAACATCCACCTGTGATGGTTTGGGACTCTGAAAGTGGTAAGATTGAGGAGCCATACAAACTCGTGATGTGGGGGTGTTGGTATGCCTGCATAGCCTCACCCCTGGGTGTTGTGGTTTGTTTTATATCTGGTCAGTTTCCCCCCCAGTTATTATGTTAATGGTTCTGCCCAAAGTTCCAGTTTATGTCAATCTCTGTACCCCTCCCACGTTGCTATGGTTTCCCTAATGTATCTTGTTTGTTCCCCTCCTCTGGCTACCTGCCTGTCACTCAGCACCCCTGCCTCTTTTTCCAGAAGCTTCTGGCTAGGGTGTTGGGTGATTGGTTCAGGGGCCAGGGCCCCACCCACAACTGTCTCCTGTTGGCTCCCCGCTAGTGTCAGTCTCAAATGTATCTTCCCTACCCCTCTTCTGATTTGTTATCCCGAATCCCTCCCTTTCCCTTTATAACCTGAGGCTTTCCCTGCCTCAGGGCTCCGGACTTCTGCTCCCTATCCCTCTACATCCTCTTTCCAATAAACCTCCTACCGTAAGAAGCCGAGAGTCGCCCCTTCTTGTATCCTGCAGCCTTGGGGTCTCTAACCGCGGCCACCCGCCCTCAAGCAAAACATCGCTTAGGCACAGGGCCTGGACTTAGTATCTGGGAAGTGCCTGACTGGCTGGAGGCTGGCTGGACTCTTTCTCTAGCCTGGGCATTCAACTATCCACCGGCCACCGCTCCACCTGGGATTATGGTGGATCCCACAAAGGTGGGTGAAACCGTACATCCCAAGACATACCACCCATCCACCTGAGCAGGCTAGAGAAGTGTCATCTGTGAACACCAGGAAGAGGCTGCACCCCAGTGGTGAAGGAGATCCAGACTCCCCATGTTTCCCTGATTTTTCCCTGTTATGTATGTTTGTTGATCCATTTGATGAGTTGAGTAATCCCTGTTAATTTTTGTTGTGTTGTGTCTGTATAAGTTGGACTGTTTTGTTCCCCCTCTCATGTAATGATTCTGTCCTGGTTCTCTCTTCCCTCCCTTGTGCTGCCAGTTATCCCAACTTCTCCCCAGCTGCCATGGAAGCCAATGTATCCTATCTCAAATCCCTCCCCAGTGCTCTGTCCGTCACTCGGCGCTCCCAACTTTCGCTCTAGAAACTTCCAGCTAGAGCGTCAAGTGATTTGTTCAGGAGCCAGGGCCCCACCCTCAAGTTATCCCCATTGGTGCTTTCCCTAAGTCAATCTTTTGTATCTCACTCCCCTCTGAAATTCTATTTGCCCAAGGACCGACTCCTCCCATCTCTTTCCCCCCTTATAAGCTGCTGTAACCTCCCTTAATCTGTCCTCGGCTGTTGGTTCCCCTGGGACCCAATAAACCTGGATTCACCACAGCTGGAGTCCATTCTCTTTTCTTCTGCTGATTGTAGCTGCAAGCCACGTCCTTCGACAAGGCTATCGCTGCTGTCATGGCACAGGGCGGTTGCCTTAGGTGCTGTCCTGGATCACTGAAATAAGGATTGTGCCCCATTGCTGCTAGCAGTGCTGGATTGCTACTCGGGATGTTCAAGAGGGATAATCCTTCTCCAGCTGGCCACTTCAAATTTTTTTTTTTTGAAGAATAACCATCCCAGAATGTCAACTATCTTGTGGATTTTCCTCATCACCACCCCTTTCTGGCCAGCCTTGGAAGCATGGATCATCCCGCAGCCCCACAAGAATGTGTGGGTCACTCTGGCAGAGACCCTGCAGCAAGATCATCTCTGCCTCTCGACAGTAGCAACAGGAAATCCAAAGTCCATCTGCCTAGTGGGGATTCCATTCAAATTAGAACACTATGCCCCCAAACTAATTGAAATCAGGGATAACTCCAACCATGGGAGGCCTCCGGCTCAGATCATGCGCCAGGCTCTCCTGGAGTTGCACCCAACCACCACCAACCCTTTCCTGTTCTGGCGAAACTGGCACTGCACCCTACCACGGGCTGACCAAGAACTGCTGTGGTGCGTGTTAATTTTATTAAGTTGATTGTTCAGTTGTTTAATAGTGTGTCCTGTTATCCCCCATGTTTTCCCTAGCTGGTTCCCCCCTGAGTTGTGCCTTCCCTTCCAGCTGCCCCTCAAGTTGTCTCCTCCCTTTGTTCCAGACCCTTCTTTGCCTGTCAGGGAAGAATCTGGAACCTGCCCCTACTGCCCTGTCCGTCAGAGTAAACCCATCCCTTTGTTCTAGAATCTTCCTTGCCAATTACCCCCAAGACCAATCCCTAGCTGAGCCCTCTCTCCTTCCCTTATCCTGATTAGCTATTGTTCTGGAAGCCACACCTTGAGTGTATCCCTATTAGTTGCCTTCTTGTATCTGCCCCATTTTGTACAAGTTTAAAAACCCATGCACAGGAGTACTCGGGGCTCTTCTCACCTGTGTCCCCTTCAGCTCTCTTCTCCTGTGTTCCCCCTCCCTTGCCTCATCTAATAAATGAGCTGGACTTCTCACCGTGAAAGAGCCTCTCCTGCTTCCTTTGCCTGATCCCTGTTGCACCTCCAAGAATCTCTGGTTTCCTGGACATCTGGCTCCAAGGTTCTGACTTTGGCAACACCCCAACCAAGTCAGTTACCCACACTTGCCATTGCCCCTGGATCATCCTTGAGCTAGCCTGGGCTCCGGAAAGCAGTGACAAAGGACCCCAAAAATTCTACCTCCTAGGTTCTTCCCCTGCCCCCTTTTGCATTCATTTTGAGTATCACCCCCATGATAAAAACCAATACACCCATAATCAGGAAAATCAACAAAAAAACTCCAGGTGAATCAATGGTGTGGGGTCATCCGCCAAGCTTATATGGCCTCCTCCATTGATGGTCACCCACACAAATTGTACCAAGGTAGTTTCCTAATTTGTGGTGACTGTTCCTGGACTGGAATCTCCTCTGGCCTACTTAGAGGTGCCTGTACTCTTGGCAGACTGTCACTGCTTACACCCAACAAAACCCAAACTGAAAATTGACAAAGAAAGAACAATTCAGCCATCGAAAAGAGAAGTCTGAAAGATTTGGATGAAAATTGTGAGAGTTAAATTATCCATTGGTCAAAGTTCAAGAGAACTGCAGTCTCCATTTTCTTGCCATGGGTGGCTGCAGCAAAAGCTCTAGGAAAATTGGGCTGCCTAGAGTTGGGCAGCTAAGCAAGCCAATTTAACATCAAATGCCATAAGTGACCTCCTATCAGATGAGAAGATAACTAGGAAGGCAACCCTCCAAAATTGGGTGGCCATTGATTTCTTGTTGCTGCTCCACAACCATGAAGGCACCAAGTTCGAGAGCCTCTGCTGCATGAACCTGACATCAAAGAGCACAGTCATCCATGCCACCCTCCAGAGAATGAAAGACCTTATCTCGGACATCAAGGAGGGTTCCAAGGACTGGCTGAATAATATCTTCAAGAGCTCGGGACTCAATGGATGGCTCTCTTTGATTTTATGGACAGTTCTCTTGATTGTTTTGATCATTGTTACCATATTTGTTATGCTTTCAGTTATGAAAAAATTTCTTTTATCTGACATGAACTAAGTTGTCACCCCGGGGTTAATGTCACAGAGATCCCTTCAGAGGCCCCCTCTCCTCCATTTCCCCCTTCGTGGTTTTATGACCAATATCAAGATTCCAAATACTGCACAGATCCTTCTTTTTGAAAATAAAAAGGGGAGATGTTGCGGTTCATATTTTATTAAGTCATTGTTAAATGGTTCATTCTGTTATCTCCCATGTTTCCCCAAAGTTGGTTTCTTCCGAAGTTGTGCCCTCCCTTCCATCTGTCCCTCAAGGTATCCCCTCCCTTTATTCTACTCTTCCATGCCTGTCAAGGCAACCCTGCCCCTTCTTCCAGAACATTCCCTGGCACTCATTGCCTGGACCAATCCCAAACTAAGACTTTTCTCCTCCCCCTGTCCTGGTTGGTTTCTGCCCCTAAACTCTGCCTCTAGTCCTACCCCCACTGGCTGTCATTTTGTGTCCACCCCCTGTTTTGCTGTGCCTTAAAACCCTGTGTACAGAGATGCTTGGGGGTCTCTTTGTCCTGACCCCTCCGACTCCAATAAAGCCTGTTGGAACTTCATGACTGGAGAGTCTCCTCTTCCGTCTTTGCTCAGTCCCTGCCCTGATGCTTAGGAACACTGTCTTTCTGCATAGAGCAGTGCTGGCTCTAAGATTCTGCCTTTGGGTTCACCCCAGCCAAGGCAGTTCCCCACACTCACTGCTCCACTGGAGCAAAGCAGAGATAGCCCAGGTTCTGGTGTGCAGTAGCAAAGCTGTACCTCAATCATTCCCCACCCTCTGTTCCAGAACCTTCCCTGCCACTCTCCCCGTGGGCCAATCCTTGATTGTGACATGCCCTTGGAAATCCCCTAAACCATGACACCCCATTTGCCCCTGTGACCTGCCCTCTCCTTCCACCTACACTGATTGGCTTTAGACTTTTGATGTAACCCCCTCACTCCTCCCTTAACATCCCCCTATTGGTCACTCTTTTGGGTCCACCCCCTGATTTGTTACTGTATTTAATCCCAGGCACTGAGGGGGCTGGGGATCTTCTGTCCTGCACCTTTCACCTAGAATAAGCTCTTCCCTATGGAACCTCAGAACAGAGAGTGTCCTTTCTCCTTTATCCAGTCCCTGCTGTTGCCTGACATCTTGCACCATGGAGCAGAAGCTCTTCAGCTGTGGGCAGAACCCAGTCCCCAGCTGCTCCCCACTCCTGGTGCAGCTTTGGAGTATCCAGTGAGCTAGCCCAGGCTCTGGTGGGTTGTGTCAGGCTGCTGCAGTGTGCCTCAAAGCCTGGGGTGTGGGCCTGGCTGGAGCAGCTGCAGGTGCAGAGATCTTGGTGGTAGGAGCAAATATTCAAACGAGAACTTTAAAAGCCAAAGTGGAGCAGAGTTCCATGTGGGGCTAGTCTGTGGCAAGTAGGAGGTCGGCTGTGGTGCCCCTTGAAGCCTGGGGTGTGGGCTTGGGTGGACCTGCTGCAGGCCAGCTGCCCACGGATCAGGAGTGGTACCTGATGGACACCCTCTGCACGGGCTCCTACTTGGACGCAGAGAAAGTCACCCGCTGGGTGCAAACGTTGGTGCTGTCGGCCTGGCTGCTCCTGCCGCAGTCGCGCCACTGCCAGCTCACGGCGCTGCCCTGCGGCAAGTCCTGCAGCTTCCGGCTGAGCGGCGCCTCTGGCCTGCACTGCAGCATCGAGATGGCTCTGGCCGTGCAGCGAGGCAGCTCAGGTGCCTGCCTGGGCCTGGAGTAGGCAGCAGCCAGCTCTGCCAGCAGCACTGTGTGGGCCAGAGAGCTGCCACCTTTGTTTCCTGAATACCACCTATGCTGTTTAACAAATGGGATGAAATTTTAGTTATTCTGTAATGAACTCTTTTTTTTTTTTGTTTTAATAAACTCAAGAATTTGTGGGAACTTTAAAAAAGGTAGAATAAATGTGTAAATTTTCTTAGACTAGACTCTATTTCTGTCTTTTATCTCTTTTAACTTTCATGGCTGATAGAGCTTTTGTTGCAGACCCGGGAAGGGCTCCATGGGCCCTTGGTCAAGGACGGGGATCAGGGCTCATGGAAACGAAGCAAAGGGCTCAAGGCGAAGGCCTGCGGCCCTGGGCACGGCGCGCTGCCGCTATTGCCGGCTTCTGCCTCTGCTCCGGCTCTGCTCCTGCCCTGTGCGCACAGACACGGCCGAGGGCTGCCCGGCAGCTCCCTGCCGCTCCGCGGCGGGCCCGGCCGGGCTGCTGCTCTCTGCGGCCTCTGCCCGCCGCTGCCGGCCCCGTCGCGCTCCCGCCCGCCTCTGCCGCAGCCGGGCCCACACGGGAGGCAGCACATTGCGGCCGGCTCGGAAAAGCCCTGCCCGCAAACTGCCCGCCACGGCCTCGGTCTCGGCCTCAGGGCACGGGCTGCCGGCGTCCTCGCAGCTGCGAGCCGGCCTTTTCTCTTGGTAATCATTATTTGTGTGCATTTGGTCCTTGTTTCACAGTGAGCAATATTAATCTTTTCAAGTGATACCTGCAGCTGCTGCATTCCTTCCCCCTCTCTTTTTTCAGTAATCCCGCACAATTGTTCACCAGCCCACTCTGCACCCTCTGGCTGAGCGCTCACAGGCAGCACAACCTCATTAATATTCATGAGCAGTCCTCATGCGTCGTTGCGTGCCTTTCATTGGTGGAGCTCGTCTCGCCTCCTGATTGGTGGTGCGGTGCTCCCCGGCCAGGCCTGAGAGCAGCGAGTGCCCCCGTGCCGCCCTCAGGGGCAGCGCCCGCACGGCCCCGCCTGGCCCCGGCCAGCGGTGCCCGGCAGCCACCGCACCGCGGGGGATTGAAGGGAGAGCAGACAAGGGTCCACCACCACAGCAGAACGACAGAAGTACGCGTCAGAAGGACCGCCAACCCCAACAGAACCTCTCTCATCACTCTCAACAACTCTTCCTCATTTGCATGAGCCGACCTCCACACCTTACTCATAACATGCACATGTAAGCAATTCCCAAGGTAGTGCTTGGAAGGTGTGGAGCCCTTTGTTTCTCTGTTCTCCAATTTTGTTTCTTTTCCTACGCCTCTATAACTTACCTGGAGCTTTTCCAAGGAGTTCCCTGGGTACCGTTTATGTGTGGCATAGTTACACCAGCAGAGGGGATTTTGTAGGATGCAGTTTAAAAAAGACTTTGCTGCTGGCCTGATCTTGCCCTCACTGATACCTCTGAGAATTTTACCACTGACTTCCGAGTAGGAAGGAGTCTGGCTACTTAAATGCTGCCTCTTGTCCTCTCCTTGGAAATCATCACTGTCTCTGTGGGTATGTGGATTTGCTCACAGAGTTTGTTCTAGTGCCCTTCAGAAGATTCTTATTGAAGCAACATTCTGTTTTGCATTAAACTGAGTAATTTTCTTCTTCTATCTCTTTGCTAATAGCATTGAGAAAAAAAACCCAAGTCACTTCTCAGCTTTAGCATTGCTAATTGCTCAGATGTCTTTTTTGCAGGTGTCCTCAAGCAGACATTGTGTCCTCAAGGACTGATGCTGTGGCAAAAGGATGCCCCTTACTAGCAAAAATACTACTTTCATGAGAAGATGTTTCCTGTATTTATTCTAAAGCTTCTCTACGATTTAAGAGTTAAAAGAGTTGATTTTTTTTTTGTGTAAAGGAAATCCAAAACTCCTGTTCAAAAGACAAGTGTTTTTGACCCTTAGGGATGGTATGGATTCTGGCTTCTCATACTGTTAATCTTGCTTAAGTCTGGAAATATGAGTTATATTTTTGAGAGCTCTGTGTCTATAGTGTCCAAACCCGGCTGTTACATTTACAAGAGAAATTATTTTGTGTGAGTCTTCATTATTGTAAAGATTTAAGATTCCAGAAGAAATTTTTCTGAATTGTCAGCCAAATTGGACCAAGAAGATTATCCAAATTACTTCAGTGTCCTAATTTCTGGATATCTTTCTAGTGAATAAACCTGGAGTTTCAGATTCTCTAGAATTATATGGTCTACAAATACTTAATTATAACTATTCAATGCAAAATATCTGTGGTCTGGAGCTGTCTAATCAGACATGCTTCTTTCCATAATCTTCTGTATCATTCCATTTAGGGTTTCCTAAACTCCTTTAATCAGGAGTTGTATACAAGATTGTTGAGTGAATCCACAAGTCTTATTATTACCTTCTATTATTGCTTAGTCAAATATATGTTTAAACTATGAATACTTCTGAGAATTAAATTAATAGTGATTTAAGTACAGGAAGGGATCATTAATTAGCAGTGTTCCAGGGATTCTCTGATCATCTCCTCATTTCTTTTTTGATTAAACATAGGTTGGGCATTTTATTAATTCAAAGATTTGCAGAACTGGAACACATTTACCTAGTCCTCCTGTACAATTAACCTTTGATATGCCTGTACTAATTGCCCATTGAATATCTTTGCTGTATGCAGAATTGTGTAACTCCTGTTCTTTTCCCAGGGAGGGAGCCAGGCACACCAGAGAGAAATTGTTCAGAGTTAAAGTAGATACGAAATTTCAGAAGCCATAGAAAAAGAAAAATATCTTTTCTTTATGCTATTGGGCTATTATTGTTTTACGTCAATTTATTTAAATATATATAAACAATAAACAGAAAAGTGACAAAACACGATTAGTCATGGAACTCTTTTGTTTCAATTGGATGACTAATATTCTAATAGTTTATTGGTTTACACCTGGATTAAGGGAAAAACATAACAGTGATATAGTAATTGAAGACACATGAAACTCTTAAGAATCCTTGCTTTGAGTAGGCTGTTTTCCTAGAACAGAACTTTAATTTATAACAAATATTAGGAAAAAAAATTAACTGTTGTATTCATTTCTCTTCTGTCACCTTTTGGATCTCAGCAGAAGGATAGAGTTTTAAAGAAGTAACAGAATTTCATAAAGTAACAGAATGGTTTGGGTTGGAAGGGAATTTAAAAGGTCAACTAGTTACAAACACCCTGCTCTGGTTCAGGACATCTTCCACTATCCCAAGTGGAAGGTTTCTCCAAGCCCCATCCAGCCTGGCCTTGGACACTTCCAGGGATCCAGGACAGTCACAACTTCTCTGGACAACCTGTGCCAAGGCCTCACCACCGTGAGAGTGAAGGATTTCACTGTCAGATGCTTTACACTAGTCCAGGTAGATGATGTCAGCAGCTCTCCCCTCATCCACCACTGCTGTAGCCCATCATAGAAGGCCACCAAATTTATCAGGCATGGTTTGCCCTCAGTGAAGCCATGTTGGCTGTCCCTGTGTCTTAGCACAGTTCCCAGAATCTTGCCAGGCACACAGGGGAGACTGACTGGTCTGTAGCTCCCTGTGTCTTCCCTATCCCTCTTATTACCAGTGGGGGTTATGTTTTCCCTTTTCCAGTCAGTGAGAAGTCCACTGGGCTGCCACAACTTTTGAAACCCAATGGAGAGTGGCTCAGCCACTTCATCTGTCAGTACCCTCAGGATCTCATCTGGTCCCATTGGTTTGTGCACCTTTAGGTTTCATAGATGTTCTGGAACCTGATATTTTCCTGCAGTGGGCAGTTCATTGCCCCAGTTTCATTCCCCCAGTCCCTGCCTGTGCCTCCTGTGACTTGGGTGGTGTGGCTGGACACCTTGCTGGTGAACACTGAGACAAAAAAGGCATGGAGTATCTCAGCCTTCTTCATGTCGTGAGTAACCAGGTCTCCTGTTTCCTTAGAGAAGGCTCACATTTTTCCCAGCCATCCTTTTACCATCAATACATCTACAGAAGGTTTTCTTGTTGCCCTCGACATCCCTGGTCTGGTTTAATTCTTTCAGGGTCTTAGGTTTCCTAACCGGATTCCTGTTTGCTTGGACAGTCTGTGTTGCTCCAAGACATTCTGTCTCTGCTTCCACCCTCTGTAGGTTTCCTTTTAGTGCCTTGAGTTTGTCCAGGAGCCTCTTGTTCATCCACACAGGTCTCCTGCCTTCCTTTTTGTTGAGATGCATTGCTCCTCAGCTCAGAGGAGGTGATCCTGGAATATCAATCAGTTTTACTGGGCTGCTCTTTCCTCCAGGGTTTTATCTGACTCTACCCAGCAGGTCCCTGAAGAGGCCAAAGTCTGCTCTTCTAAGTCCAGGGTACTGAGCTTTCCATGCCCTCTCCTGTCTGCCCTAAGGATCTCAAACTGCAGCATTTCATGGTCCCTTCAGCCCAGGCTGCCCTTGAGCTTCACATTCTCCACTGGCCCCTCCTTGTTGATGAGAACAGGATCCAGCGCAGCTACCCTCCTTCTGTCTCCTTTATTCTCTGGAGAAGGAAGGCATCATCAGTGCATTCCAGGAACTTCCTGGCTTGCTTATTCCTGCTGTGTTGCCCCTCCAACAGATTTCAGGGTGGTTCAACCCCCCCTGTGACAAACAGGGCTTGAGAATGAGAGGCTGCTCTTGTCTGCATGTAGAGGGAATCATCTCCTCAGTCTTCCTGGAGCATGGAGCACAACGCCAAAAAGTCACCCTTAATCCTGGTCACCTCCCTTAAATCTTGATCCATCATCTCTCAAACAGGTCCTCATCCATCGCCAGGAGGGCTTCCTTCACTCCAGCTGGTCATTGACATGGAAGGTGACCCCTCCTCACCTTCCCTACCAGTCCTCAAGAGTCTGTGTCCTTCCTTGCTACATTAAAATGTTTTTGGTTTATTTTGTTGATGCTGTTTTTGTTGTTTTGTTTTGTGTTTTTTTTTTTTTTTGTTCACTCTGCTACAAAGACAGTCTCGGGTTGTGAAGATAATTATTTTTCAGAAGAAGAAAGAATTATATGAGGACAAAACTCGACTAATTTCTACTGTATTGTCTTCCTTTTTAAGTCCTGAAGAAAATGAAAAGGAAATTGAAAGGAGACTGATAAAAATCCTTAAGAAATTAGTCAGAGAAAGCAAAGAGGGAAATGTAACTTTGTAGTGTGGGTGATGTGGGATCATCCCAGCATGTTTCTCTTAAAATGGAATGGCTCTAAGTTGCCTGACTCTGCCCTTTACAGCAAAATAGTCCCATCAATAATGTGATAATCCTCATTGTGTTAATCCTCTTGCTATTTTCAAGCACAATGCACATTTTTCAAACACAATCAGCTTTTCAAAGATATAATTGGGCAATTTTGTTGTGAATGGCATTTGATTTCAGAAACTTTGTGGCACTCACTGGATGTGCTATGTCCACAATTCAGTAAATGAAGCTGTGCCCTAGCAACTGCTAACAGTGCAAAGACGTGCAATGACTGGAGCAAACATGTACCTCTGTAAATCAATATTTTTTGGGTACCTGATAGTACTATGATTTTAAACTCTATTTCTAGTGGAATCAGGATACGGTAAAGTGATTGTAAGGCCTGTTCCACGAAGAAGGTACTTCAATTTCCTCCCATTTTACTTGATATATGACATCTCCTTCAATATCCTTTGATTATGGGATGACTGTTTCAGAAGATCAGCCTTGCAAAAAGGTACCCTTCAGTCACATCAATAGAAGCACAGCTGGCTGAATAGTTTTCAAATTACTTTTTCAGAGGAAAATACTTGAGTCATTAAAACACAAACTGGTTGAGCATAAAGGTCCCTTTCAATGAGACTACCAGTACCAGAAAAAAAGTGTAAAAGCAAACATTTTAATTTAAAGAACAGCTTTGAGAATTTGCTTATGTGGACACTAAACATGATCTATAGTATGTACTACAGATGAAATGTAACAACTCTTCAGAATTATTGAAACAAAGAATTTGATTGACTCCCTTTTATTTGATTTGAATGAGATTTTTGCTATTCATGCCTTTTTTAAGGTTTGAAACTTAGGCTTGATTCAAGCCAGTGAAAATGTCAAGAACTCTTGCAGAGTGGTGAAAATGTTTTCAGTCCCTTTTTTTAACAGTCTGTTCTAAATGCAAAGGAGAAACACTTTTCCATTCTTCCTTTAGCATCCTTCTGCTTGTTTTTACCACAGGCACTGTGCATCCTCTAACGTTGAGGCACAGGGTGCTAATGGAGGTTATTGCCAGTGTGGCTTCTGATGAATCACTGCTTGATTGCCTGAGCTAATGAAGGGCCCCTATTAACTATTACTAGTTATACAGCCAATTTGACAAGTTAGATACAAATATTGAAGTTGGTCTAATTGGCTCTGCCAAAACGCAGTGGTGCATGCACCCACTACTCTATTCATTGTGAATAATGTCAGTATGCCATATGTTGAAAGATTTTGAGAATAACCTTGTTCTAGAATAAGGCTGCTTATGTTGCATTTTCTTACAATTCCTGTTGATACTCAATGGTTTTTTTTTTATCAATACGGGGTCTTGTGTGCTTGTAGAAAGTTGGATGCAGTAGAAGAGGTGACTATGAAATATAAGAGAAAGGACACCCTTTTATGTATGGTTAATCAGCCTGCTTTGGAGTCTGGATGATAAACTGTAAGAAAATTTGAAAGAAGGAGCTGGAATTTGGAGGTGCTTTCCAGGTCTGGCCTGAAGTCTGTCACAATTAGAATTGCAGCTGAGGTGTTGTGAGTGACGCCCCACTACTGAGCCCTGGTGGGGCTGTGAGAAGAACACTGCCTGCTCTGAATATGGAAGCTTCTGTGGTCTGAGGCTGGATGGCTTCCTAAGGCCTTGTCTTCTGGAACAGATTGAGCTGTTTTGCACAAAGACCTTCTAGGTCAGTAAATAATTATGTCAGTGAGGGAGTTACTGTGATAGTAGGTTTTTTAAAAAATCTGCACCTGCAGCCCAACTGTAAATTGTGAATGGGCCCAGTTAAGGTCACTCACTAATGGGTGAGCATGGAGGTGTCCAAATTCTCTAGAGGTCTCCAAAATAGAGGAACTCCATCTAGTGATACTTATGCTTTTTTGGCAGATCTTGAATCATAGAATGGTTTGGATTATAAGGAAACTTGGAAGACCCATTTTGTTAAAAGCCCCTGCCATGGGCAGGGACACCTTCCACTGTTCCGGGTTGCTCCAAGCCCTGTCCAGCCTGGCCTTGGAAACTTCCAGGGATAGGGCAGCCACAGCTTCTCTTGGCACCCTGTGCCAGGGCCTGACCATCCTCACATGGAAGAATTTCTTCCTAATATTGGTCTAAACCCTGCTCTCTTTCAGTACAAAAAAATTGTTTCTTGTCCCGACACTCCAGGCCCTTGTGAGAAGTTCATCTCCACCTCACTTGGACCTCCTTTAGGTCCTGGAAGGAGCTCTAATGTCTCCCCAGAACATTGTCTTCTATAGGCTGAACAGCCCTTTCTCTATCATGTCTTCATAAAAGAAATGTGTTCCTGCCCTCTAATTATCTTTGTGGCAGTTCCTTGAAAGGGGATTCTCTTTCTCTCCCTGAAATAATTAGGACTAAGTCCAAGAATCTGGAATTCCCTTTAGAACTGACATAACTTTAATATCAGTATAACGTCTTCTTGCAAGTGAACCTGTGAGATGCTTGTGTGCTTGTTTCCCATGGCATTTTTAGCAGCAGCATTTTCCTAGCCTGGCTTCTCACTGTGGATATTTTAAATTTTGCAGTGTTTGAATGTTGAAGACGCTGAGTAATCAGAGTAGTTCTCCAATGGTGATATGAAGAGAGTGGAATAAAAGTGGTTCTCCATAAATGCTTGCAGGATGTTTAAAGTGTATCCCTGCTGGGCATACACTTTGAATATTGTACCTGTGGGGACTGATTGCAAGGGGGACAGGAATGAGAAAATGTGCAGGTGAAATGTTAATAAACACAGTAATATTAGATTGAAATAATTCTGGGCCATGTCTAGCAGTAAGATATCCAAAGAACCTTTATTTCCACTACCACAGGGAAGGAGTCACCGAGCATCTCATAGCTTGACAGCTAACAGGGGAAGCTGTCTGCTTTACTGAATGTTTCTCACAGCTACAGATACCCTTGTAACTGAAACAAAGATAAGTAGTGAATATGAGGGTATAGGGGAGATTCAGGAGTGAAAGTGTCCTTGTCTACCTCTCCCCACCTTCCTTGGTGATGATATAATTGGTGGAAAGGACAGTTTTGAGCTGCCACTGGGAAGAAATCCAAATAATTGAAAAGAAAAAGAGCTTCAGAACTACTAAATCTACAAGCTGTGCTCCTCAGGATATGTGACATGTGCTGTGGCTGGTTTGGGCATAAAACCCCCAATGCTCTCACATTGATGAATGCCTAAGTACTTTCATTTTTGCATACACTTTGTAATGCATTCTGCACAAAGCAGTCTCTTGGAAATCAAAAGGACCACCCTGTGAGAACAGATGCAGTTTTCAGTCCCATTTATGATTCTCTTGCACTGAACACCACAGTGATATTGCCAGACAGGCAATCTCCTCCCAGAAGAGATGGATTCTCATTATGGTTTAATTCATAGAGCAATTATTGTTTCATGTGTGATATACAGCTGAAGCTCTACAAAGTTAACTTCTCAAATGTGGGCAATATTGAAGAAGCAGGATGTAAGCTGCTTTGCCTCAAAACCATTATGTTCCATTTTCTTTCCTGCCTTTGGTATCTCAGGTACACCATGATAATGGAAAAAGGAAGAATATTCAGCAGAGCTATTATTCTGGGAAGATGAAAGTAAGCCAGTAAAAGGGAGTACCCTTTTCTGTATTCAGGACAGGTTAAAAAACTCCCATAAATTTCTCAAGCTAAAGCACATTTCCTTTGAAATATTTCTACCAGGGGCAGGAACAAAACTCCTACCAGGTTCAAGAGTCAGTGTTGGCTCCATAGTTGCCAATTCAGCTGGTTGTGCAGAGAGGAAAGGGTAAGGTGGAGCATAAGAAAGAAACCAAGGAGGAGAAGGGCAGGAAATAATTAATGAAAGACAGAAAGTATTTTCATGAGTTGTCATTTTGAGCAGCATGATTTTGTGAGTCCAACACAGAGGTGTCTGCCTTTGTGGATATAGAGGAAAATATTTCAAAAGTGTTGTCTCTGTTATTTGCTGCAATGACTATGGAAAACACATGCCTAATCAAAATAGATTTGAGACTATGGCTTGAAGTATTATTGAAAGGAAGAAGAGTTTCTTTAAATAAATACCTCTGAGAACGCTTATAAAAATGCTTTAGTGCGGCCATAAACACAAGCATTCCTACATTTCTAATACAAAACACTAATGTAATTGAATTGGTATTTAAACCATTTAAATATTGGTAATCAGAAATGTTTGAGAACATGTGAAGAAGAATTAGTGGGAAACCACATTCTTTAGCTTTAGAACCACCCATTCTTGTTTTCTTGATTCCTCCCTTTTGTTTTTTATTTATTGTGATACCATGACATTCATGGTGATCTCACATAAGTTTTACTCAAGGTGTTGTGCACCTGTGATACCTTTCCAAAAAATATCACTGTATAAACCAGCCAGAGCTTTGAAAGCATTTTGGAAACTGACTTGAAGTCTTGAAAATAGCAAGGTGTTCAACTGTGAAACATGATGCATCTTTTAACACTTCTCAGCTATTAGACACACTTGAAAAATTCAAGTAACACTTACTCAAAGTAAGTCTTTTGAAGTAATTATTTTCATTTATGAATTGCAAGGTCCTGTAAAGTTGAAATATTTTTGACAAACTTTCAAAGGAGCTTTGACTCAGAACTCAGACTTAATTTGTATGCAACACTGTAAAGTTCAGATCCATGTGTTTAGGCTAGCTAGATAGCTAAAGGCACCAAATCCAATTAAAATAAGATATTTTGTGGGACAGAAGCTGGCATAGTAATTTTTGAAATGAGGTCACATACCTAAATTGCCAGAGCTTCTCATGAAAAGTTGCACTGGAACAATAGCACATTTTGTGGAATAAAATAAACAAAATAAACACAAAAGTTATGTTTTTAAATGAATATAGTGGATTCTGAGATGGTGCATTATGGCGAGGACAATTCAGAGTATGCCTGATCCTGACTTCAGTCTTCCAGCTTGCTCTGTAGGCAGTATTTTATTGTTACAGCTGGAACATGTTTTCATCAGTAGCAGATATTTTTTCATGCCAACCTAATGGAGTAATTACTTGAAAGAAAGCCTGAGTAATTATAAAGTTACATATTCCTGCTGCTACTTTTATATTTATTACTCCATGATATTGCTGCTCACCCCTGTTCTTTGATATGGAAGGTTCAAGTCAGTTCTTAGGACATAAGCCCTGACTCCTTATGAAAGCATAAAATGTTTCAAGATGGGCATCACACTAGAGTACAATTTTCAATCTCTCCAATTTTTGCTTGTGCTGAAGGAATTAGTAAAGAAAAAAAAATAAATTCAGTGTTCAATTACCTGTCATGATTTCAGCAAAATTATCTGTTCTATTTCATAAGAATGGTAAAACTTTGAATTCACTGTAGAGATGTTGTAATGAAAAGAATGTAAAAAAATCGCAGACTGTCATATTGAAAAATTTAAAAAGATTTTACTTAAAATAGCAAATTACTGGGATTTCATTTGAAAAAGAGTGTAATTTGTAATTCAGTATCATCTACATTGCCCCAGTTACTGTTCTGGTGTAGATGCATTTTCATTGGTGTAGTAGAAATTTCTTCTAAAACATCCCAGCCTATTTAGAAACCAACTTTACATTATGTCTAATGCATTTTACATTTGCTTCAGATCATTCTTATTAACTATAAAAATAATTATATGTTCATTTTTCAGAGAGCCACTCCTTTTTTTCTATGGATTTCAGGGGTCTATTTTCTTGTTCAGCTCATCAGAACTAGAAGATAGGTAATAGGTGTAAATGTTTGCAGTTACTTTTATTCTTAACTGCTCTGTGCAGAACAAATGAAATATGAGTAGCACCAATGCTCATATGCTAACTCTTTTTTGGCACTGCCAGTGATGTTCATTTTCATGTATCCTTCACATTTCCCTCATGTGCATAAGAAGAGTACTTTGTATTAATGTCACAGGGATAATTCAGGCTGGAAGGGATCTCAGGAGGTGTCAAGTATGACCTCGTGTACAAAGAAATGTCAGAACTGAGATTAGACCAAGAAGCTGAGGGCTTTTTCCAACTGATTCTTGAAAATCTCCAAAAAAGGAGGTGATACAACATCTCTGAGCAATTTGCTCCATTGCCTGTCTATTTTCAGGATTAAAAAGCATTCTTTAACTCCAGATTATGCCATTCAAAAGGCGTTTGCATGGTTGGCTGTTGCTGTCTTGGCTGGGTCTGCAATCCCAGGTAAAAGCTGCCCATTGCTCTTCCCTGAAATTTATGGAGACCCTGTTGGCCCAGTTTCCCCTGCCCTGTCCTGCCTATCAGGATGAGAGTCCTCAAATGTCATTCAAACTTGCCGTCACCTGCAAAGCTGATGAATGTGCCCACCAGTGTGTCCTGCAGGTCACTGAGAGGTGTTAAATGAGTTGTCCTGCAATAAAACCACAGCAGTCCACTTCTTGCCAGGCTGTACTGTCCAAACTTGGACACAATCATATTGTGGCATAATATGTTGACCAGCTTTGGACAAATAGTTAAGTCCATTGCTCCCCTGCCTGACTAATCCAGTTTTGTTTGTCAGAAAAGGTAAGTTGGGTCAGGCATGCTCCACCTGTGATAAATCTATGCTGACTGTACTCAGTCCCTTTCTACTTTTTCATATGCCCAGAAATGTGTTATGAGAGGACTGTATTTGTGATTTTACCAAGAGTCAAGATGAGGCTGACTGATTTATAGATCATCCCCGTGTACTTTTTTGAAGGTGTGTGTGATTGGTGGCCCTTCTGTCCTTGGGCTGAGTTCTGGCTTGAATGACACCAGCCCTACATGCCCAGGCAGCTTTACTAAATTCCTCCTTTGCACTCTGTCCTTGCTCCCAGCCCTGTTTGCTGTGTTTTTATGCTGGAGTTCTGCCATCATGTCCTTTTAGCCAAGTCCTGACAGAATGGCATGTTTGCCTTCACACCAGAATGGGCTGTTCTTTAAAGGTCTGCTAGTTTTCCTGAGCTCCTTTGCCTTTCAGTGTCCTTTCAGGTCCCCCCTCCACCTGAAGTCCAGGAATTTCACTTTGCTAAAAGATTTTAATTTTCTCTTTTCATTAGTTCAACTTTGATGTGCATGTTCCTCTAGGAGTCACTCTGCAGGTTCTTGCCTCTTAACTCCTAAACTGGCAGCTCTTTCTGAACTTTGATCTTTCCTGCATTTCAGTGTGACATAGCCCTCTTTGTCAGATTTAACTGTATTTTCAGTTTCTCCCTGCCAGCTTCTCTGATGTCAAGATTCACTGGTGTGTTTTATTATGAAAAAGTGATATGCATTCTTTTGTGTTATGTTTTTATCTCAAATACAGTTGTGTTTCTATTTTTAGAAAAAGCATCTTCCTTGAAGTGATAACTCAGGTGAAGTACTTTCAAGACAGTAATATCTTATTTAGTATTTATCCTCTTTATTTTTTTCTATTTCAAGATTTGGAATGAAACTGACTTTTTTGAATGGCAGTTATGAAGAAAAGTCCTTTCCCTCAAAAAGAGGAAACTGGAAACAATATTTGTAAGGATTATGAAACTGGATAGTATTTTCACATTTTCCTCAAACCTGGCTGTTTGAGAAAGGTTGTTTTTTTTTTTCAGGCTCACCCAGTGTTTGCAATCAAAAGTGAAATAGCCTGTCAATTCATAGTTTGCAGGCAAGTTTTCTCCCTAGTTCAACTACAGCAAATTGAATTTATTTTGATGTATGTGCTGGTTTGGGCTGGGGTAAAATTAATTTCCTTTCCAGGGCTGGTGTGGGGCTGTGTTTTGGATTTGTGCTGAACTCAGGGGTGATGATACAGATGTTTTTGTTATTCCTGGGCAGGGATTGAACAGAGCCAAGGCCTTTGCTGCTCCTTGTGCTGAGGAGACCCAGCCAGGACAGGTGACCCCAACTGACCCCAGGGATGTTCCAGACCATGTGGCATCATGATCAGTGTAACAAGTGGGGGGTGGAAGGAAGGGGGGACATGTGGACTGATGGCATTTGTCCTCCCAAGTCACTGTGATGTGCAGTGGGACCCTGGGAATGGCTGAACGCCTGCCCAGCCATAGGAAGGGGGAATTCATTCCTTGTTCTGCTTTGCTGTGCAAGCGGCCTTTGCTTCCCCTATTAACCTGTCTTTATCCCAGCCCACAAGTTTTACCCTTCTGATTCTCTCTCCCATCCCACTGATGGGACAGTGAGTGAGCAGCTGTGAGGGTCCAGGCTGCTGGCTAGGGTTAAACCACAATGTGTGTGATGTCTGGCAAATGTTAGACATTAACATACTTCAACACAGTGTTCTTAAGTATCATGGTGAAATATATTTGTTTTAGCAAATATTATATATATATGAAACAATATATTAGCTTTCTAGAATCACATATTTGAAAAACAATCCTGAATTTTGAAGATGCACTACATGAAAAAGTATCAAAGACTTTATCATGCACACGATTGAAATAACTACCATGACATCTCAGAATTCTGCCTGATTCATTTAGAGAGAAAAAGGTGAGTGTTTTGGCTGTGTTCTGAATAATGCTTTTATTTCCCCTGTTTAATAGAAGAGAGAAATGATGATGCTGCAATCAAGGCATTCAGCAAGGAGGAACTAGAGAAATGACCTGACTAGATGTGTTTCTTGTGGAGTTGTAGGTAAGGACATCTTGCTGAGGACTGTGCAGACCAGTGCTTAAAGGATCTTTGTAATTCTACCTGATAATTCAGACGAAAAAAACTACTTCCACCCCCTTCTTTTTTAAACTTTTTTTTATTTACCTTTTTTTTTTTTTTTTCCCCAGCTGAAGCTATCAAGAATATTTGAATGGAATTTGGGAGATATTCAGGACTGGCTGAAACGAAAACTTCTCTCTGAATAAAATTTTCTCTGAAATAATTTACCAGCTCCTCAACTCATTAAAAATTTGCCATTTAAACCATGTGGATTTGTGCATTTTCCAGCAGGAATTCCCTTGCAGCTCATTACTGCAATCAGAACATGGAGGGTGGAGGTAAGCAAGCTGGCACTTTTATTAGCAGTTTCCAAAGCTCCTGTCAGAGTTTGCCACAGAAGGCTGTTTAACAAGATGTATAGATGAGATGTAAAGTGCTTTTATAGATTCAAAGCTAAGAGACATGAAACAAAACAAGAAGATAGATGGCTGTTTTTTGGCCTGGTTAAAGCTGAGCAGCAGCCACTGCTGAAGGCTGTGTCAGGTCCGGCTTTTCTTCTTGAATACATAAACACTTCCCCTACCCCAAAACCCCCAGGAATCGGTAAGATGGGAACTTCTCCACGTTCTTTATGTTGTCCAAGACAAGACAAAGCCAAGACTGAGTTCATAGAATGGTCACTGGAAAACTCCATCACCAGAGTAATTCAGCACTGGTAAATTCAGTGCAACATAATATGCGCTAAAATGAGACATCCAGTGATGAATGATAGGAGGAGATCTAAGCTGTGGATAGCACTCAAGGCCAGGTGGTCTGTGCTGAGACTAAATGCTAAATCTTCTGTCAGTGCTACTGACAAACATCCCTGCTCCTCATCTGTGTTTCTCCTCAGTGGAAGTGCAGTTCCTGGGTGGTGCCTTTGCTAGGGTGATCCACAGTTCATTGGTACTGATGTTCTGCCTGCTCAGTTCATATACAAAACAAGCTGGTAATTGCCTTCTGGTGAATGAAAATTGTCAAATGTTCCCTTCACATCATCCCCTGCCCAGCTTTGCCAGGCTCAGCAGTTTATTCTACTCAAGAAGCCGCTCAAGGATACAGCAGTTAGATTTGAAATGGCTTGGAACTGCCTGCACATCATAAAAACAAACCCTCTAAATGTGGTACCAATGGCATTTACTTTTGGCTGTTTTCACATAGGTTTATTTCAATCCATATGTGTGGATATTTTGCTCTTTTTGAATGTAAGGCACTGGATACTCACATCTACCATAGAGAGCCACTCTCACACTTAGCTGAAAATTGGGGGGCATGAACCGGACACCAGAGTTGTACAGAACTTTGGACAAAGTTGTACCAAAGTACAGCAGAAGTTACTCAGAGAAATTTTGTTGCAATTAATAATTAAATGTATGTTTATTATATACAGACATAGGTATATTGGTAAGAAATATTAACAGGTAATTATATGTCTATATTGTCCAAGTATAGAAATACCTAGATATGAATAATAATTTAAATGTGCATTTTTGTCCCTACATATGTCTAAATACAGAGATTTCTGTTAATTACTACATTACTAATGTTTACATGCATATAGAATGATATGTATTTATATACACATGTGTGTGTATATATATATAGTCAATTATCTAGATACCCATCTATTTGATGTAAATGTCATTGTATAACATGTATACATATATATGGTTGCTCTTTTGCCACGAAAATTACATTCTTTTTTATCCTCTAAGGATAAAGGGGAGTGTTCCTGTGCTTCTTTGTGACTTTTTTTAATCTCCAACAGATATTTTAAAAATACTTGAGCATGATTCTACTGTAAAATAGTTTCGAGATCCAAGATGGTATTTTATCACCAGGCTTGGGCAGATACACTTTTTTATATCAGTGTCTAGATAATGTGCATTTAGATGGGAGGGATGAAGAAATTTGTCTTAGGGGCCGTGTTGTATTATTCAGTGATATTGACCTTCAGGTTTGATAATCAGCTTGAAGCTGTGCCTTAGCTCAGAAATGTTGCTTCCTTCAGCAGGACTGCAACAACAAAAGCTTCTGCAGGCATTGTGCCACACCCCTACCTGTGCCACCAGAACCTAAACAACTACCTAGCAGGAATTCTTTTTCAACATAGATTTAAATCATTGTGGAAAAGGTATAGCAAAGGTTGACTTGAAATTCAATTCCCACTAGGGCTTTATTGTGGCTTGTTTCCAAAAGTCCGCTGGACACTGAAAACCAGACATGCAATTGCTATTTCAATGTGTTTTTTAAGTATTTCATTGAATAAATATATTTTTTTAACAGAAATTAAAGATAGGAACAAATTTTAAATGCCCAGAATCTGTGATAAAACCTGTCTTTTTGGAATTTTTTAGAGTGCAGGTTTCTGACACATTCAGACAGTACTAATGTTTCTGTAATTATCAACTTCAGCTTTTTTCATTGATTTCACTGTAATTTTTCTGTGCGACATCTGCCTTTCTCTTTGCTTTTACTCTTAAAAAAAAATCATGAAGGATCATATTTAATAAGGATGTTCAATAACTTAAAATATTTCCATGCTAAACCCCCCTCTCCACCAACAAAACCCCTGGAAACCAATAAGCCTGATGCTTCAAAAAGTTTCAACTTATGGAAATGAACATTCTCAATCACACCTTACATCAAAGTCACACCGGGAACACAGGCACTTAACTTGTGGTATGGATTGAAAATCTACTTTCACTAAACCTCTTTGATTAGCTGTTTTCATACCTTTCATTTTAAGTATAGCATCACTTTTCCCCAAAACTTTGTAATGCAAGTTAAGGGTTGCTCAGATTTCTTTCTTCATTTGCAGGTTTTTGTTTTGATGGAGTGTTCTTTTTTTTTTTTTTTAAGATGGAAATATAACAAAACCTTAAAAACCGTGTATTAGCTATGGGTTTAGTGAATAATCTTGGGCTACACAAGGCTTATAAAAAAATTAGATATCTACACTGAAAATATTTTTTCACTTTCATATCTTCAGAAATTTTGAATATAAAATATGCTGCAATTCCTGTGTATATCCTATACACCTGCATTCATTATACCTTTTCTTGTCTACAAAAAAAGAAAAAAAGAGTTTTGCAACAGAAATTTGTCTTGTTTGATGGTTTACTTTTAATAGTATTGATGTATGCACTCTGGAGTGTATTCATTTAAGTAGAATAATTTCTTGTTTTTCTTTTCTCACTGATTTTATAATAAAGTGATGTCTTTTGACCATAGCATTTTTAAAGACTTTAGAAACATCATAAAAATGCTTTTCACTGTCTTATTTCTGAATATCCACTGCATTGCTTTGCATATCCGTAGCATTGCTTTCTTATTATTGTAGGCAGTGGTGAAACCTCAGCTTGGTGATGGCCAATTTCATGTTTGGGAACCTTTGCAACACTTCTGGTTCCAATCCAATGGATAATCATCCCTGCCCTTAGCCTTTCCCTCATGCACTTAATTGTTGTTTCTTTTTATTACTCTCTCCTCTGGATCATCTCAGTTCCTCAATCTGGATTTAAGGACATTGGCACAAAACATGAAGATTAAATTAGTTTGGAGTATTGTGCATGCTCCTGTGTTCCCTGGCTGTGATGAAATTGATAGCCTGAGAAAGAGACATATCAAGGCAAATTCTATCTGCCGTACTTATGCAAGGGTTTGCCCTGTAACTTTGCCTCACAGCAGCAAGAGGTGCCCTGAGCTGCAGCCCATGGGCTCTGTGGGGCAGTGTCAGGGCAGCCCCTAAGGTGTGGAGGGCTTAGAGATTAGGTCACCATACCCCTAATATGCCTTTTCACATCCAACTGGCTCTATTGATCTGTGCAGCAAAGACAGGCTGCTCAGGAAATGAGACAGTTCTGCCATATCCCTTGTTCTCCCTTGCGCTGTTACTTACTTTGACAATTCATTGTGTAGTTTCTTTTCTTGTGCGTGTATTGAGTTTCTGAACCATGGAACAAAGAATTGTGTGATCTCTCATGATCTTGTGTTCTTTGCTTGAGGTTCAGCTTGCCAGGAGGCCATGATACGCTCCCAGCTCAGGTGAGACTTCCAGAGATGGACATTCCAGACACCACGAGTGGTGCAGTTCACACACATGGAGGATGGGGATACCCTGAGAGATCTGGGCAAGCTCCAGAAGTCGCCCATGGGAATCTCATGAGATTTAGCAGGACCAAATGCTGGATCAGGGCAGCCCCTGGTATCAGGCCAGGCTGATGAACAGATGGAGAGCAACCCTGCCAAGAAGGACTTGGGGGTGCTGGTGGAAGAGAGGCTGGACATGATCTAGCAACATGTGCTGCCAGCCAGACATGTCCTGGGAAGCATCAAAAGCCCCATGGGGAGCAGAGGACAGGGGTGTTCTGCCCCTCTGCCCAGTTCAGGTAAAACCCCATCTACAGTGATGCCTGCAGCTTGGGGACCCAGCACAGGAAGGATCTGGAGCTGCTGGAGTGAGTCCAAAAGAGAGCCATAAAGATTATCAGAGAAATGGAACCACTTTGCTGTGAGGAAAGGCTGAGAGAGTTGGGCTGTTCAGCCTGGAGAAGAGAAGCTTCAGGGTGAACTTATAGTGCCTGAAGGGGCTACATGAGAGCTGCAGAGGGACTTTTGACAAGGGCATGGAGTGACAGAACAGGGGCAATGGCTTTACACTGAAAGAGATTAGGTTTAGATGGGATATTAGGAAGAAATTCTTCAGTGTGAGGGTGGTCAGGCTCTGGCACAGGGTGCCCAGAGAAGCTGTGGCTGCCCCATCCCTGGAAGGGTCCAAGGCCAGGCTGAATAGGGCTTGGAGCAACCTGGGATAGTGAAAGTGTCCCTGCCCATGGTGGAATAGGTTGGAACTGGATGACTTTTGGGATTCCTTCCAACCCAAACTATTCTATAATTCTATGGTTTAAAACTACCCAGTTTAAATATGGAGACTAGGAAGGAAAATACTTTCCAGAGTAAAGCAGGGTGTGCCGTAAGGAGGAGGTGATCTGTTTTAGAGCACTGAACTGGACCCGGCAGTGCTGAGAGAAGGGTTTGTTTTTGTCTGATAGATGACCCTAAAGAAGGCAGTGTTTGAGCATGGGGACATGGGAAGCCACAGGAGGATGGCTCTCTCCTCTTTCTGCAGGATATTTCACATTACCTCTTCCTTAACCTTTTTTTCTGTGCAGAGGATGGGGAAATGCATGCACTCTGATCCAAGCAAAAGTTGGGACTACTTGAATCCATTTGCTTTGTGCAACAGAAAAGCCAGTCCCTGAAACTGCTGGAGTGAACAAATGTTCTCAGTCTGCACTGGCTTTGAGAGGTACCAGAAGATCTGCTGCTGCTGAACTCAGTGTTGCCTTCAGGTATGTGGCTACCTGGGATTCAGGGAATTGTTCTGTGGAAAGGAGAACATTTCCTAGTGCTGCTGGTGTGGTGTCTGCAGGAAATAAGCAATAAAAACTCCCATGCTATGTGCAAGGCTAAGAATTTCCAGTGGGAAACTCAAAGGATAGGGAAGGTTTTCTGATTATCATCGTTCTGTCAGTCTTTACACTAGAAAGACTTAATTGACCCTTCCTTAGTAAAAAGCCTTTTCTGATCAGAAATATGTCCCTTTGATATTAAAGGAGATTTTGAGCAATAATTCTAGGGTAGTAAAATCTTACTCTTTATTTCACTTGCAAGTTTAATCCCTTTTTTAATCCACAGGAAATAAGTATCTGTGCTTTTTGCCTGTGCCCTTTGCAGGAATGTGTTGTGCTTGTGCGTTTTGTTCAGCATTATTTCTCTGCACTAATTCAAATTGTAATAGTCATCCCTTTTGTATTTTATATAGGTGTATTAGGAAGAAGAAAAAATGAAAAAAAACCCTACTTTCATCCTAAAGAAAATTATTTTTCCTGAATTTCCTCTACAGCTAATGGAGAAAAATAAGTCTCTCCAAGCAGTCATTCTGTAGTGGGCAATGGACACTATGTTGTTTCCAGGGAGGAATTCTAGGTTTAGAAATAAATAGCACTTCTTTTTTAAAGATGAGTTGCTTGAAACCAGCTGCTCTGTTAAAAAGCCCTGTCTCACGACACAGAACCAAGGCAGTTTATTGAGACTTGTCATGATACACCAGCCTGTCTGGACATTTACACCTAGTGATAGAAATGGGTTCCATTTCTCTCCCTGTCTAGTATATTTCTTTAAAAATAATCTGCAAGAGACAGCAGGTCATTTGTGTATTCAGATTCAGATATGTATTTTCAGAAGCAGGCAGAAGGGTTTGTGAGAATGTGAACAGAAAGCACATATTGGATATAACCAGTGCCTATAGACAGCACTGCTGCTTTCTACATTTTAAAATAAAATAAAAAATTAAAACACCTACTGAATGCCATATGCTCAGACAACAGGTTAAGGAAGCTGCACAAAAGCATAGTACAAGTACAATCAATGAGGTGCTTCAGAAGGTGTGGTTTTTGTGATAAACAAAACAAATTCCTTTGAGGCCAATTAGTATTTATTGAAAGAATTTATGAATAATGCATTATTCAACAATGTGTTGAAATATTTAGTTTAGTTAATATGGATATAATTACCGTGTTTCACGGTTGTGAGAGATATAAATTGTAATAACCCATCCCTTTCTTTTTTTAAATGCATAAATGTTTCACACTGGAGAAGTGAGCTTTTGAAGACTAAGTGTTTGAAATATTTAGAAAAGGATTATTAGAGTCTGATGGAAAGCTTGGGGTGGGGGGAGGGAGAGACAGAGGACAGTGTAACTTCATAGTTTCTCATACCCATCCCTGTCATCTTTACTTTGAAGGAGAAACTGGAATGAGATAGGAGGATGGAAAAAGTCTGAGGAATGCCTCTAACAGCACTGAGTTTCCAGGTTCTTCCAGCAGCACCCCACAGCCACCACTGCATTAAGGAGCCAGACTGCTCTAAACAGGTAAGCCAAAAGCTGGAGTTCAGACCATTCAAAACTTGGGCTCATTTTTCAAAGTCATGCACCAGTATGATCTGTTGCAGTCCCCTTAAAAAAAAAGGTGTGTGTTTGTGGTGGTTGGTTAATATTTCCCAGTGGTATTTTAATCACGAGCTGTGTTTTGTTTCACTGCAAATGAAAATGTTGCAGACACCAAGACATGGCTGTTCATGATTCCCTTTAATCCATGAGTTAAAAAACAGTCCAAGTCAAGGAGCTGCAATGCTCACACTCTCCCTGTTTGTTGAATTTATTTATTTCTAATAAAAGCAGTAGCACCTATTCAGAAATACACCAGTATATAATATGCAAATATAAAACCAGTATGGATGGAAATAATGAAATAAACTACTTGTGCATAAAATGGACATTATTCCTCTTCAACTTGTGTAACAGAGAAAGCCAGAAAAGGAACACAATGCAAATTACTTGCTAAAAGTGTTTCCTGTGCTGATTGCTGCCAGGTTCTGGCAATAAATGTCAAAGTCTGAACTTGATACTGAACGCTTGAGACTTTCTTGCTGTGTTTCTCTGTCATTTCCCTGAAGCTCTTTTCCTTCACTGCTTGAGTGAAGGTGATAGGGGACAGAGGGGGCTGAATCAGGAATTGCAATTGCCATTAGCTGATGTGGAGGAGAGGAAAAGAGCAGGAGGTGAAGCTGTGCAGCCTCACTGAAGAAGAAAGTTTTTTGCCTGCAGCAAAAAAATTAATTCTTGTGATGTGTGACTGGCCAGGATTTCTTTTTCCCTGATCCATCCTGTGTGTATTGTTAGCCTACCACCCCTGGAAATACTCCATCCCATCCAACCTTGGGCATTGCATGGCACGGAGAGATGTGTTACAGAGCAATCATAGATGACCTGATGAGTTTAATATAGCATTCAACTACTGCTCCTGATTTTGGATTATTTATAGGGAGCACAAAACAAATCCTCCTGTCCCGACTGCCAGCTTGGAGGGACTGGTAAGAGCCATGGAATCAAAAACATGCAAATCCCAGATATTTTGATAGGTTTTGTTTCCACTCCCTGAAGGCAAAATTTCAACAACTTCCAGTAAAATAACAAATGGTTTCACTGGATAATTTTTCTTATCCTTTGGACATATCACATCTTAGGATCAAATTTGATCTATTAATAAAAATATAAACCCCACAATTTAGACATTGTAATATTGAACTACAAAGCAATATCACTTAGAAGGCATTGGTATAGATTGTTAAACTTCGTTGAAATGGGAAATCTACTCATTTACATGCTTTCTGGTGAAAAGTTTTACGTTCCCTCATTCCGTATTTTTTAATGGGAAAAAATCTTTGGGAGATGAACCCACAAGATCAGCTTGCTGAGTAGTATTAATTTACAGATAGTTGCAACATAGACTGGCCACACTATTCTTCCATTTCAGTCAATGAGAACAGGGGCAATGATTTGCAGCTACAGTTACAGCTGCATTTGCTTATTAATATTTTTAGGATGTCAGTTTAGTCTCTGCATTTTCTCACAGCATTTGTGATGTCAGATTTCAAGGTTGTGAGAGATATAAATTGTAATAACCCATCCCTTTCTTTTTTTAAATGCATAAATTTCTTTGAAGGTATTTTCTTTATTCTCCCTGGTAAAGATGTAGGAGGACTTGGTTGTCAGGCTCTCACCTATGATTTGCATACTTAAACAGAATTTCTGCATTATTGCAACATGATGATTCTTGCATTTCACTGCTGCAAAAACACTGTTTTATTTTGGTGAGAAATGGACCATAAAACAGGAATAATCAAGATTCAATGCTTAAATGCAGCTAATTTAAGGTTGCCATGGAGGAATTTTGACTAATTCTCTCTGTAGTTTGTGCACAACCTGGTGAGCAAAATGAAAGTGGATAGAGGATGACTGTATCCTCTAATAAAAACTGTGTTTGCATGCCCTGCCAGTTCTCTGCCTGCCTTGTCATGGTAGAGAACTGCTCCTGTGTTAATGAATTGGTTGCATTCCATCACACACCTCAGCAGTGTTTTGAGTGCTCACACTTCTGCTGATGTGTATGTAACCTGTTCTAGTTAGAGATAAAGGGCTGGCATCAGCAGAATTATAATCACCTGCAAGAAATCAAAGCAATGGGTAGCTTTTCTGAACACTCAACTTGCTCATGCTGGAGTTTTATTGTTAAAATTTATTTCTTTCCTGTGCCACCTCACCAGCATAGTGCCTAGTAAAAGATTTTTGTAAACTAATCACTGGTTTCCAATATCAGATTTCTTGCTCACAGTACAGAAGCTTCAGCACAGACTGTTGGGAGATATTTTGATGCAGATTTCTGGGAAGGTGTTCCATCTTTCAATACAAGAAAATCCAGAGACATGAAGGTTAATTTGAGATCCACTATTCACCTAATTTCCTCTAGAAATCAGAGGAGTTTGGATCCAGGGCTAAAATTTTCATTGTAAATGGAAAAACAATTTTGTGATCTTCTAGGGTAATAGTGTCTTCTAAGACTACATCTGCACCAGCAGTTTTTAATGTATTAATTGTGGCCAAATATTATCTAGGAGTTAAAACATTTCAGACGATTAATGGCATTATGGATTTTGGCTATACTAATATTTATATTCCATATATTTTATGCCTTTGCAGCAGGAACAATTTGTGAGTGTGGGAAACTCAAAGAGAAACTCAAAATTCTGGGCTGTGTCAATCCCTGGCATAGCTTGGCTCTTGGTAATAGCTGTGTTACAGCAATTTAGAAATGATCCATATTAGACAAAACAATTTCCAGAACCATGTCTATGTCACTAGAAGCAATGGAGATGTACAAAAATAATGTGAAGTCCCTGTTCCAAAGGGCTCACCATTCCAAAGGCCAGTAGAATAAGAGGAAATTTTGTAGAGAGGGAGTGAGAGGTGTCAGGTTTGTAAAGTAATGGGATATTTTATCATAGTCAGTCAGCAAAATATTGTTAATTATACTGAATAATACTGCATTTACATTTGGCAATGTTGTGTTCCTTTTGCATATTAAAATTAGTAAAATAATCTGAACAATGATGCACAGATGATTTTTGAAAAATTGGTTTGATTACAGTAACAGTTCAGTGTAGGCCAGGGCACTGAATATTCACTGGCTGTGTTTGATGCTGGCAACAGTCAGCAGCAGCATCTTCAGGATCAATGTCAAGGTGGTCTCTCCCTTCTGCACTCTGACAGAATAAAAAATGCCTTGCTGAAAGGAAACACTTTAAATGGCGGCATTGAGCTCTCTAAAAGAGCCTGAAGAGAAACCTAGCAGGACTTACATGGCTTACAAGACAGGTGGGACTGTGTCACGTGGGAAGGGGAGATGTCCTCACCCTTGGTGTTGGATTTGTCTGTCAGCACCCCAGGAAAGCCAAGCCCCTTGTGCCCCACCAGTCTGTCAGTGTCCCATTACAGGGACCCTTCACTGGACAGCCCTGCTGGATTGGAGGGGCTTTGATTGACTTTCTCAGGGACACAGCCCAGCAGCTCTGAGGGGTCTCCCCACTTGGTTCCAGTCTGTTCCCATGGCTGGCGCTGCCAGCGACCGAAGGATCCCACGGACAGTTTATGGAATAAGAGTCTCTTTAACACAAAACTGTGACCGACCAAGGTTTGGGGAGCATCACTGACAGTATCTGACTGCAGAAACCCCAATAAAGGTGTTCAGCACACACAGAGGTCTCACCCACAAGTGTCCCTGCACTGGAGAAGGCAGGTTCAGCCTATTGACTGATCCCAGCAGTTACAATGCCATCTTCCCTAAATTTTCCCATTCTTGACTTATTTTTATACTATATATTCATATTTAAGTGGAGTTGGAGTGGCTCAGGTCATACATGCCCTTGTTACTGATGGTGTAAATTTCTCTCCCTGGCTCAGGCACAGTTGATGAACCACAGACCAGTGAGGGGTGGTCAGACCCTGGGGCAGGTAACACTGGTTGGAGGGGTGTGTTAATATCACAGTTAGCTTATCATGAGCCCAGCTCATCCAAGGAGAGTTCATCCCGCCCAGCTGCTGGCTCAGCAGCAGGACATCTCCTCCTCCCTGCCCTGGCTGACAGGTGCTGTGGGGTTCATCAGCTGCAGAGAGCCATCGAGTTCCCTCCCCGTGAGGATTCCAGCAGAGCGCAGCCACCCACCCTCCATTCCATCGCCCTTAGCAGGTGCTGCAGGTGCAGATTGTGGGTGTGGCAGTCACTGTGAGACGGGTCTCAAACATTCCAGCCACATTCCATCCAGGGACCCAATAATTTCTATACTGTTACAGCTTCTGTTAGGATATAACTTCTCAGTTTCCTCTGATTTTACCCTCAGCAAAAAAAGTGGTGAGAGCTTTTTCCACTGTCAAAGCTCTCACCACTGGCCCAAATCTTTATCCATCTAAATTGATAATAAAAACTCCTAGTTTGGAGAAGGATCTGCAGGCTGAGGCACTGGAGTGTATTTATTCAGTGCTTTCTTTGCAGCTGTGGCAGAGAGCTGGAAGTGCCACGAAGAGGAACTATCCAGTTTCACTGTGGTTACCAATCTGCCTTCCCTCTGGCGGGACCTGTCCTCATGTTGCCAACTGAGAGGGACAGTCCAGGTGAGCATCCTGACTCTGAGCTGCCCCAGTTCACTGGAAGAAATGGGATCTGTATAACTGTGGGGCAGAATAGAGGCTGATGTAGCTGAAAAAGGCCATCAGAGACAGGGGGCTTAGGAGAGAGGGAGAGAGGGAGGGGCTGAACACCCTTCCCATCAATTTTCATTGGTGTTTCAGTCTTGCCATTACTCTTAACACTGTTTTGCCTTCTTATACCTGTACCTTTATTTTATTTTATTTTCCCCATACTAGTTGTGGGAATAGAAGCAGTTAATATAAATTATAACAGTTTTTATTTTCTAGCAGTCGAAGCACTGGGGAGCAACATTCAGGGACCAGTTGGGCTGTAAAGCAGCACAGCACAAGCACAGTCTCTGCTCATGACAATTTACAGCACAAACAGGCAGAGCTGGTGCTTCATGATAGGGCTGGGAGAACCACAGAGACCTAAATAATCCTTCCCCAAATTAGAAAAACTCCCACACTGCAAAACTGGAATCATTAGCATCACCTAGTACAACCAGTTGGATAATGGGCAGTACACAGTGCAGCACTTCCAAGTGAAGAAAAACCCCTGCATTTCTGTGGATAATACATTTTAACACTTAATAGCTTTCTTGCATAGAGTCAGAGCTTTTCTTCAATTTTAAATGTTTTCCATTTCAGTTTTCAGCTCCTGAGTGCTGATGTGTATTTTTTTGCTTGCATAAGAAGTCAGTGCCTGCAGATGGGACTTTGCCATGGGACACAGTGATGCATTTATTATTCAGCTTTCCTGGAGGTGAATGGGGGTTACATCAACAGTGCAATCTAAATGGCAAGTTATTTAAGCATTAAGTCTTGCCCTGTTTCAGGTCTGACTCTGACACTTAGGAACACCAAAAGACAGAAAAAAGGCTCACAAGTCAAATAATTCTGTGCCATATTCTTAAAAACAGAATTACCTATGGTGACATCAGTGTGGGGTTGCACCAGTCCTGAGATTATGAGCACCTGTCATGCCCCAAGGACATCACTGAGAATTTTGTGCTCTTGATTTGGAAAGTGGCCTCCAGACACCTTGTGACTGTTTAGTTTCCATTGTTCCTTTTATTTCAGAGTAGGACATTAAAAACCAGTGCACTTAGAACGTTAGTTTCATGATTAAACCTTACTTTTACTCATAATACAGCACAGGGCAGGTTACTGTCTTCTTGGCATAGACTGGTCAGGTAGAAAAGGGCTTGTAGCTAAGACTTGCCTCACATATTTTTTCTTCTATGAAGTCCATATCATATAGTAACCGTAAAATGGCAACTTCCAGCCACGTTCAAAGGGCTTCCATCCTTTAAGGTCTGAACCCCCATTTTGGTAAAATCAATGAATCCTGCATTATGTATAGTTACAATCTTCACCCTATTTGTAGATGGACAGGTAGAAGTTAGATATCCCACCCAAGGCAGCAATTTAAAATGCCTTTATGGTAATCAGAGAGAACCATGCCTCTCCAAAAGCAATCTCATACTAACAGAGTGCAGGAAGAACTGGTCCCTGGAAGAAACTCTCTGTCCTCTGATTCAGGGAGCTTACAGAAAACCATGGAGAAGATGATATGGGGCACTATTGAAAGGCAGGACAGCCAGCATGGCTGTACAGAGGGAAAGTCGTGTTTAACTGATCTCACTTTAAGACAGTCACCCACCCAGTGGATGGAGGGAATGTAGTGGATATAATTTTCTATATTTAATGAGGCTTTTGATACTGTGTCTCACAGCAGCCTTCTGGACAAGTAGCCCAGCTAGGGGATGAGTGGGCTCATGTTGTTCTGGGTGAAGAACCAGCTGCACTTAGATTTGTAGGGAATGGGGCTATGCCTGGCTAGTGACAGGTCACCAGGGATGTGACCACATGGCTCACTCCTAGGTCTGGCTCTGTTCAATATATTCACCAGCTGTCAGGATGCCAGAGCTGAATGCCCCATTCCAAGGTTGCTGCTCATCCCAAACTGGGAGGTGCTGTGACTCTCTTGAGGGGCCAGAGACTTTGCAGAGGTATCACTGGGAAGCACCGGGAACAAAATGGGTGTGGAAGAGGGCAGCACAGCCAGGGACAGGGAATGCCTGTCCTCGGAGGGGCAGCTGAGCTCCCTGGCTTGTCTGGTTGGAAGAGAAAGAGCCTGAGGGGCCACTGCTCTCTGCATCTTCCTGAGGAGGGGCTGTAGAGAGAGAGGTGCTGATCTCATCTCCTAGAATCAGAGAGAAGTCTGGGCTGGGAGGGACCTTGAAAGGTTTCTTTGGGATCCAGTGACAGGGCAGGAATAAGTGATTCAAAGCTGCACCAGGAGAGGTCCAGACTTCATACAAGGTAGCATTTCTTTAGGGAGAGTGTGGCTAAACACTGCAGCAGGTTTCCACAAGTGGTGGTCAATGCCCAAAACCTATCATTTTTTCAGAGGCATTTGGACATTGTCATTAATAACCAGTTTTCACTTCTGTTCAGCCCTGAAGGAGTCAGGCAGTTGGATCAGATGGTCTTTGCAGGTCCATTTTAAGTGAAAAAAAATTATTCTATTGTACTGAGTGAAGTGCTTTCAGTGTTAGAAAAGTCATCCTAGGGACACATAATGCCAGTGATGGTGTTGTCTGTCCAATGCAGATTCAACTTAGGGGATGACAGCCATGCTCTGGATTTTTGACTGGCAAAGAATTAGTGGATTTAGGCATTAGAATTAGTGGGATTAGGAGAACAAGTGGAGGAAGAACTACAAAAGTGAAGTAGGAGATGTTGTAGTTTAACAGTAAAAATTCAGCTATCATTAGTCACACGAGTCACAGTTGGACAAGTCACACCTGGAACCAATGAAAAATCTCCACGAAAATCTCTCTGAGGACTTTGTCATTATGACTGTTAGCAAATGCTTCCTTGTGGTATACCTAAAACTCATCTGCTGAAGTTTGTGTCCTGCCCTTTTCACCACAGAAGTGGCAAAGAAATCCCTTTCTTCCTTTTAGCTACCTACTGTTTGCAAGTAATTTTGTTGACTGTGTTCCTGCTTCTAGGATCCCTCAGCTATTTGAATAAACCAGGCCCTTTCAACATAAATGGTCTGGAGAGCAAAAGAAAAATCTTCTCAGCTTGAGTAAAACTGATGACTGTCATTGTTTCAAGTGGTTCTATTTCCTGTGCCTCTTTCACTTTGTGGAGGATGCTTCCTGGGGTAAGGCAGGTAGAGATGAAACATGGAAGATGTCTTGAATTTTCTGAGATCCTGCTGATTGAGGGCATAGATTCTAGAGTCAATCACTTAAATCAAAAAGGAAATATCTACATTTAGCTGAATAAGGCAATGAGAAACATGAGCTGACTTTATATATTTTTGTTTTAGAGAGCTTCCAGAGGCCCTGCTGAGAAAATCTTTCTGCTCATTTTGCATCTTTCCTGTGTTTTCCCATTAGAGACAGAATTTAGGACTGAAAATCCCTTGCCTTGATATCTGTGCCAGATGAGGGTTGAAAATTTAATTCTTTGTCTGTGTTGCCTTCATTCTTGTGCATTTTAAGAACCTTCCTTTGTCCCGTGTCAGCTCAAGACCACTGCATAGACACACACACCCCCTGCCTTGCTCTGGACAGTTTGATATATAGAGCATTTAATCCAATTTATGATTCTCTCCCTTGACTCTTTTGAGTCTTCTCTCTCAGACTGAAAATGGTACATGTTCTGACATTAATTATGTTGTTTAATATCTCATATTCTGTGCTCAGAGATATCTAGTCTTACATGTGATTTTTCAGCTTTCCTAGCTCATCCCCTGTGCACAGGTCACTTTAATCCTAGGATCAGCACTCATAAACACATATACACAAAGAAAGGAAAAGTTTTGTCAGCCATTTTTATAAATGCAAATATCTAGCATAATTTTACAGACTTCTTGCCAGAAACACAGGAAATTAATAGAAACTGGTACCTTTAGTCTGGATTTGCATCTGTGTAAAGGAAAAAAAAATTACCTCTAGATGTCAAAAGGAGAACAAGGAAATAGTTTTTGTGTGGCATTCAAAAGGACAAATTGAGATAAAGCAGTTGAGGTAAAGCAATTGAGGCAAAGCTGTAGCAGGAAAATAGCAGTTGATGTGGCAGCATTTTTATAAATACTTCCTTTAGCTGGAGTCTGCTGAACCTTGCAAACATGGGATCTTGTTCTGTCAGCAGGAAGTGTCTCACCATCACAGACTGTAGCACTTCCCAGCAACGTGAGGCTTAGCTCTAGCCCTGCTTGGGTATGAAGTCCTAACAGTAATAAAATCTTTTCAATAAAATGATAAAGCCTTAGCAAACAGAGGCAGAGAGCATTCCCCTTTAAAACAATTCCCTTTTGGAAGGCTGCAGGAACTGGAGAACAATTTGGCTTTTCTGAGAAGTGCAGCATGTGTATCCAGGGCAGCATATCTGACTGAATAAAGTGGGATTTTGTCCCAGTGTTGCAATGATGTACCCAGCTTGCCACTCTGACTTCCATGGAGATGAAGGCTTTTCCATGTGAGTCTCTCCTGGAGTTATTTGTCACAGTGACCTTCAAACAGTTGTGATGAATGTACATCTTGAGATGACCTGGAACATCTAAACTTTCTGCACTGCCTCCCTCTTTGCTGCAGCTTCATGGGTTTTGTTGACTGACCTTCTGTTGGTCAGGTACATGGATGTCAGCAATGTTATTATGCTGCAAAATCTGATGTTTTCACAGTTATTTCAGCCTTTTGGGGACCATCATCCAAGCAGGAGCTGACTGTGCTTTACACCTCTATACCTGAAATGCCTCAACATTCTCTCTAGGGCGGTAAAGCTTGCAAAAGATGCAATTTTTTAACAGATGGTAATGTATGGACAGCATAGACTTCATCCATCACCACTCCCAGAGTCACCCCTACTCTTCAGAATGCTTAACGTGTTTTTTGGAGCAGCCTGTTGTCTGAGGGAATGTCAGGGGGGTGGGAGGAGTGTTAGAAAAAGCTGTCAAGCTGTCCTTCACTAAAGAGAGGTTTGGCTTGAGCAAGGCTGAGGACAGCTGGTGTTTCCAGCTCTGCCAGGAGTTATGGGAGCATCTCTACACAACCTGAGACTGAATGCCTCTTTTTTATCAGTAATTTCTTCATTTATCAAGCTCAAGTATCAAGTTTCTTGAGCATGGTGTAAATAAAAATAAGAAGGATTGTTAAATGACACTACACCAAAAGAATTATAATGAGCTTCAGTTTTATAAATTATCATTTATTAGCTGGAAAGGTTGCACACCATTCCCCAACTCATGTCTGACATATTTTCCATCAACTTCCACCTGCCAGAATAATTTAGACATAATGGCCCAACAGGACAGAACATTTTTATAGACTTTCTTTTCTTTCTCTTTCTTTCTTTCTTTCTTTCTTTCTTTCTTTCTTTCTTTCTTTCTTTCTTTCTTTCTTTCTTTCTTTCTTTCTTTCTTTCTTTCTTTCTTTCTCTTTCTTTTCTTTCCTTTTTCTTTCTTTCGTTCCTTCCTTTTCCTTAACTTGCAGAAATAAGTACTTACTTTCTTCATTTATCATGTGAGTTCTCACATGATGTGAGTTCATTACTCACATCTTCATTTATGATGTGAGTTCTGGCATATGGGGTACATATGGAGTACAATATGCAACCAGACATCCGTGAACCATACAAGAGGAGAAGCGACTCCTTAGCAAATGAGCCAGACACAAAATTTTGTCCTTTCTTCCTAAGCACCCAAAGTCTTGCCAGAGAGAGAGGGGGGATCTTTGGTGGTTCGGAAGCTGCTTATGTCTGTCACAGGAATCAGCCTAAAAGTCATATTTTACTTTGGCTTTACTCTGTGGCAGAAAGGGAATGGCAAAACCAGACAGGATGAGTGATTTCCAGGGCCTAGTTCAGCCTGGTACCGCAGACTCAAGTTGTGTTAGCACTTTTGTCAGTTTCAGTGGATTTATTCACATGCTGTGCACTGAATTAATGGATTCAGTGCATCTATTCACTGTGCATGTCCCTAAATGAATGCCCTGAGGAGATGGAACCACGATCTGCAGGTTATCAGGCTGAGATTTACAGAACTGCTACGCAACACACAAATCTGAGCATGACTCTGGATTGCAAGACTGCTAAAAGAATATGTCCCAGAAATCCAAGATTTAGCACAGAATGCAGGGCAGGGTGCACAGAAATAAACCCCCACCCTGTAGCAATGGCTAGATATTTTAAACCTTCTCTGATCTCTGGATTACATTACAATTTAGAAATGAATAATAGAATTTTAATCTGGTCTTTCTGTTTGATGTTTTAGAGTTGTCTACTCTCTCTTCTTACTCTACAGTTGTGATAAAAGGGAAAAATATTCACATTATTTGCATTTGAAAAGACGCAAGAAATTGGCAAAGAATTTGAGTAATTCTATCTCACAAAAGACAGGATAAGGGTCATCATCAAACGACACAGAGCATATCTGTGTTCATTAACAGATTTTCCAAAACAGTTATTAGTACATGTTCAGTGTTCTTGGTTCTTCTTTTAACAAAAGCAGGTTGTTGAAAGGTCTAGAGTGAATATTTGAACATTAGAACATTAGGCATTTAAACATTAGAATATTTAAGCATTAGGGTTCCCAGAAACCCAGTGGTGAGAGTGATAACTTTGCATTAATGCTGATTAGCAGCTGAATTTTTCACAAAGGCATATGGAGAAAACTCTGAGATGGAATTAATTAAAATGAAAATTGCAGACAGAACTAGATTACAAAAGACAATGAGCTAGAAACTCAGCTGGTACAAATCACTACAGAATCAATGAATTCAAAACCTAGCTCAGTGCTTGCTGGAGGACATCCATGTCCTGGTTCCAAAGTGTCTGAGAGAATTTGTGCTGTGCCATTTTAATAGTGCCAGTGAAAATTATGGTCTTCCTGTAATCAACTTATTAATGACTACACAACATAATTACTGGATTGTGTGCAAACCATAGGGTTGGGGTATTTTCCATTTCACTGCATTGTTTCTGTTTAGCTCAGATATCAACAGAAATTTTGAAAGGATGTATTGTTTTGTAAAAGGTACATTTTAATTGCTGGGTTTATGATTACTTTTGAATAATGTGAGCCTTATCTCCCTGCTCAGAACAAGAATACCCATTCTGAAACAGTGACATGGGCTCTTGTGACCAACACAGTGAAAGCTGAAATGATATTTTCAAGAGGTGAGTCCAAGCTGACAGCATGCAGATGTGTGAAATATTTAAGTCATGCGCTTTTCCTTCAAGTAAACTTCTCTTGTCCCAACAAAGTTGGTTCCTCAAATTATGACTTTTTAATAGTCTAATATGACTTTAGTCATATTAGACTATTAATTGTCTAATTTCATTTCTCAAAAATATGTGAAGAGAAATGGATATAGTTTTTAGTTGTCAAAGAGGGAAAATATCTACATTCTGTATGTAGAGAGAACAAGCAATCCTTTCTGTGTGTTTGTTTTTATTTTAAACAGGGGCAAAGTCTCTGACATTTTGGTAAGAAAATGTCATGGTTTGACACTGGGACAATGCCAGTGCCCACATGAGGATACCATCTCCCTGGTTTCTGCTGTGAGATGTGTGACCAGGAATAAGCAAAGCAGGCTCCCACTTAGGAAAAAAAATTATTAACTAAACTACAAGGGAAAGGGAAAAAAAAAGAAACACACAAGGAAAATGAAAACTCCACAAATACATCTCCTCCTCCTTCTCACCGAAATTCCCAACACAAAACATCCCCCAAATCATCGACTCTTGGTCCGGCACCACCCTTCAGAATACTCAATCCTCAGTTCATCAAGAGGAGAAGGAGTCCTTCTTGTGCCAATGGTGACCTCTTCCTTTCATGTCCAGCGCTCTCACCACTGAACATGGACCAGAGCTGCTTCTAGGGTCGACTTTTAAGGATGCTTCATCCCACTCCAAAAAGGCACAGTCTCAACTTTGGGACACCTGGTCCCCCCCATATTTTTTCAACCCCTGCGGCCGAGGGGTACCCACGCCGAACCCTCTTGGTCCTGAGGCATTGCCTCCCCCTAGAATGCAGTCCCTGTATCACAAGGAACATGGTTCTGTCCATGGCTGCACAAAAAGGGTCCAGCATAAGCTACTCCATCATCTCTTCCACCTGAGTTCTTCTCTATTTCTCTCATGGCCCATTTCCTCTTATCTCATCTATATCTCTCTTCTCATTCAGCTCCAGGAGGATTAGCATTTGCAAGGTTTCCATCATCCCAGAAAAGGGTTAAAAATCTGAGGCTCTGTCTGTCCAGAACTCCCATGGCTGCCCAGCAAGGCACCTTCTCTCACCCCCCCTTCTCCTTCTTGGCCGGCCAAGCACAGGCACAGGCTCTCTCTCTCTGTCTCTCCTGGGGGGGTGGGGGGTGGCTGCCCGATGCCTCTCAATGCTCCTCCACCCTTCCATCCTGCAGGGGCCTTCCCCTCCCTTCTGTCCAGGCCCAGGCCTACCTCACCGGGCCGCATGGCTGCCCCTGGGCCTACCTCACCCGGCCCCATGGCTGCCCCTGGGCCTACCTCACCCGGCCCCATGGCTTCCCCTGCCCTGCCCAGCCAGCAGGCGGGCAGGGCAGCTCTGAACCTTTCCCTGACCGGAACCCAAGAGAGCCTCCCAGGGGAGAGCCCTGCTTTAACCCCGTGTTCTCAGAGGCAGATCCAATGTCCCAATGGCCACATTTGGTGCCAATATTAAAATCTGAGCATCCATTGGCCTAATCACAGCATCCCAGAAAACACATTTCCTGTCAAACCACCACAGAAAACAGCTGAGAGTACAGAAGCAGTTTAAACTGCTTTTCTCTTTAAATTGTTTCTATAAGACTAACATAAATTATGTTCAGATTGAAGCAGTGATGAAGAGAGGTCATTAGTTTGTGATCAAATTGTCCAAACTTTGCAGCAGAACTGCATTTTACACTGTGATACAGCTACAGAAAGTGGTGGAGGTCCTCTGGCACTGTGCATTTATAGAGCAGGTCCCTTCCCACGCAGGTCAGTCAGGAAGAAGCTTCTCCTGCTTTGTCCAAGGGAAACTGATAACCAAACACTGTGTCATCAGTCTCTTTTGGAAAGAAGGAAATTGGATGATTTACAAACAAGCTGCTGAGCCTGAATGGAGCAGTGGAGGACAGAGTGGACACAATAGATAAAGTCCTCGCTGAAGAAATAATTGCTCCTGTTTCTCTGGTGCCAGCTGTAACAGTGCTCCACTGTCAGAAACTCTTGGGAGAAAAGGATCATTAGGGATACCTTTCTTCCTCTCTCTTCTTCATTTCAGTTTTCTTTGATTATTTATATTTTTATTTAATTTTATTTTTATTACTCATTTTCCATTTCCATTCTTGCTTCCTCCAAACATCTCCTGACCTGTTCCAGCAACAACCAAGGTCACATCCACTGAGTCTAAGTTTGTGCATCCACTGAATTTGGATGGTTCTCCCTTCAGTGCTTTGTTCTCCCCTACTGCTCTTACAGACTGGAGAGGGTCCAAAGGAGGGACAGAGATGATCAAAGGGCTGGAGGACCTTTGCTGTGAGGGAACACTGGAGCAGTTGGGTCTTTTCTCCCTGGTGAAGATGAGGTTCATCATATGATTCCAGCATCTAGAGCAGAGACACAAAGAGGACAGAACATCTCTGCTCACAAAGAGCCACGTGGAGAAGACAGAGAGCAACAGTGCAGGTAACACTGGGAGGGGTTTTGTGTCAACAGGAAAAAGCAATTCTTGCAGTAGGAACAAGCCTTTGCTGGAACAACCTCCCCAAGATGTGGCAGAGTCCCCCTTGCTGGGGGATTCCGAGCTGCAGCTGGACAGGGCTCCAGGGAATGTCACCAAGGTTCCCTCCCCTTCCCACAGAAAGTTTTACCTTCTGAGGTGCCTCCTGCCCTAGGCTGTTCTGTCGCTGTGTCCTTGCAGCAGAGGGCCATGCTCCCTGCTCTGTTTCCCAGGCTGGTTTTCAGTTCCCTCAGTGCCCAGCTGTGCCCACGCCAATGCAGATCCAGTGCAGGGGACAGAAGGCAGCGAGCCCCTGGCTCCAGGAAAACCACACAGAGCCTCCCCTTGTGTCCCAGCTGCTGGTCACTGCTGGCTGCTGGCACCTCTCAGCAGTGCCCACCTTGCAGCTTTGACTCCTCTGACCTATGGGAAGTCATTCTGAGATTCTAGGGAAATTCCCCCCTGGCTCCAGGTGCTGTTTTATGATTTAGATGCTCTTCCACTGGATTTTGGTGCCTGTTATGGTTATGCTGCACTGGATTCTGAGAATTGACACAGCTACAGTCAGAATTACAGCCAATTCCCCAAAAAAAGCATTGAGGAATTCCCTATATTTAATAGTTGGATTAAGTTTTGCTGATAGCTGTTGGACATTAGGATATTTGGTCGACAAGTAAGGAAACTTCCCTCGGACAGTCAGACTTCCACCAGATAAGTTTTGAGGACACATGAAGCAGAATATTGGTCAGTACCACCTTTCTAATAAGGAATTGAAACCTTAATGTTTGCCAGCAATCAATGTGCTGTTCTCACACACCAGTTTTTGGTTTTTTTCAGCTTCTAGGTAGAACTCAGAGTGCACTGAAAGCAAGATGAATCTCAAAATCAGCTGTAATCTTGTGTAGATGGTATAGTAACAAAACCTTCTATGGCTTGAACTGACATTCTGTTTATCATAGGAGCAAATTACAGAAATACAACTCGGTCTCTGTGATTATTTCCTGTTACAGCAGTCAGGGCTTGCTTATGGAAGGCATTTGCCATAAATACTGGTATCCTTGACAACACCAGAGTACAATAAAGGGCTTTGTAATGAACTACTTTTCAAAAATGTATTCCTTAACTTGGATGATTGTGTGATAATAAGATTGCACTGGGCCAATTTTGGAAAATATTTTAGATGCTATGAGCTTAAAATAGAATGTTGCAAGATATAGTAAAATGCCTCAACTTGCTACCAGGCACAGAGCATGAAATATCAGGCTGAACTGGTGTGAAACCTCCTCTGGTTTTTGCTGTGTTTGGTTATGTTCTCTGCAATATGACCAAAATGGTGCCTTAACAGTCACAGAATCGTAGGATCTCAAGGTTGGAAAAGGCCTCCAAGATCATGGAGTCCATCTTTCCAGGCCTACCATTAATTAGAGCAGTTGACATTCACATGACATGGATCCACACTCTGCCCACTTTTCCAGTGTGTTCCTGGCACACAGACACATCTCCGTGGGGGTGAGGTGAGCACAGAGTCACTGGGCAGCACTGACACGTCAGGGTGTGTAAATGCAGCCCCTGAGGTACCCTGGAACTGGTGTCTCACTGGTTAAATCCCATTTACCATGTGTGGGGCCAGCCCTTCAGGCCAGCAAGCCCACAGCACAGCTTGAGAGGAGCTGATCCTGGCTTTTGCTGGGGAGTGCCCATGGAAGGGGAGTTGGGGCAAATGCTCCGGCTCAGGGCGCTGCTGACAGACGTGGTTTGGGGTGCAGCCACCCGTCCCTGTGCCTGCAGGTCTCTGGAGGGTGGAACAAAGGGTCAGCCCTCATCCCCTTCCAGTTTCAGGACACTGTGCGTTGCCTTCCCAGCGCTTTGTCTGATGAAAAGCCGACGGTCACGCGGCACCCTTGGATTTGCTCCGTGGAAGCAGCACGTGGCAGAAGGCTGAGGTTCCTTTGGAGAACGTTCCCAGTGCTGCACTCAGCTCTTCCCAGAAAATGCCAGGAGAAACACGTGCTGCTTGCAAGTGACAAATAGCCAGGCTGGGCCCCAAAGCCAGCCAGAGCCAGGTTCCAGAGGTGAGGAGCTCCAAGTCCAGGGAGATGTGCCAGCAGACAGGGGATAGAGAAACGAGCCCGGCCCTGAGGGGGAAGAGAAAATGCTTGGCTTCTTACAAAAGGGCAAAAGTATTGAGATGAAAGAGATAAAGGAAAATCTGGCCAATTTGTTCTTCAGATTAATGAACTGTTGAGATATTCCCTTAACAGAGCCATGTTCTTTCATAGTATGAAAGGGCTGCACACTCAGCTGTGCTGTAAATAGGAGCAAAGGGCTTCTTGTCCATAAATTTGAGATAACATAGATAAGACTGAAACCAGCACTTTTTGCCTGTTCCTAGTACCTCTGCCATCTGAACATCCAATGTTTTCCATTGCACAGCCTACACATTTCCAGTTCCTGTAGAACATGATTTTCTGTCCATAATCACCAGAACAATGACGAGGATGCCTATTTGTTAATGACCAATTTTATGTTGATTTAAACAATTTCTGGATTTGTGGCAGCTGAATTAATGTTACTGCTCAATTGCTGGGACAAGGAAATGTTAAGCTTGAGTTTGCAATGAGCAGTTGACAATGATGTGTGTAAGTGTTTTACACTCCCTCCACCAGTCTGCAACTCCACAAACTGTCCATAATGGTGCACTAAATGACATTTACATGATACCTCTGAATAGGTCAGGTTCTTGGAGGTGAGGGTACAGTCAGAAAAAGATAGACAAAGTGATAAAACCCAAAAAGATAAACAGAAGATAAAAAATGTGTTTTACTTGGAATTTAGATGTGATGTGATCTAAAATGCAGAAAATTAATTTTTTTTTTTTTTTTTTTTTGGTTCAGAAGGGTTATATATTTTGGTCTCCAAGAGCAGATTAGGTTAAAAATGAAAAGATTGGTAAACATTGTTGATAAATGTTAAGAAGGCTTGGAAAATGTCTCTTATTTTCCAATAAATGGAGTGCAAGTCAAATTTCAGTGCAAACAATGGGAGTAGAAAATAATAGAAATTAATTGACTTCATTTGGGAACACATTCTATAATTATGGTATCGATTCAAAATTTAGTGCCAACCTCTTACTTCAGTATGTTTATTATAAAATGTCTAAATCAAATAAATCACCATTAAACTCTTTAAATTCATTAGTATCAAAGGGAAAAAAGGAAGTGCCTGATAAAATGCCGTGCATTTGGGCCATGAGTATGTGCAGGACCTGCAATGACACACAGCGATGGTGTCAGCCCCGGAGCACTTGTGCCAGTCACACACCCCAGGGATGAGTTGATGCTGAAGAGCCCCAGCAGTGCAGGGAGAACTCGGTACAGAAACAGCCCCAGCACCTCTCTGTGCTGTCCCGGCCCTTCCAACGCTTCCTGAGGTCCCACAGCTCAAAGGCTCAGCCTGGGGCTCACAGGAGCCATCAGTGTCCTGGCTCTCTTGCTGGGAGGTTTGTGATGGTATTGCTGGGAATTTCCTCCTCTCCCTTGGGAGGAGGAACACACTGATGTTGGTAACCCCTTCCTACCCGCCTTTGGGTCCACCTGAGTTGGTTTTCATAGGTTTTCTCCTCAAAATCTGCCCACAAGCTCCCTTTTATCCCCATGGTTCCCAGTTGTGCAGTTTTCCTGGGGTTTTTGCTGTCTTCAGAACCATCTGTGGCCAATGAAGCTGAGGGAGCCTGCAGTGACCTGTGCCCAGGCTGGCCTCTGTCCCCGTGCTGTCCCTGCCCTCTGCCCCAGTGCCGGTGCAGCCGTGGGGCTTCACCCCACACAAAACAACTCCTGGCACCGTGAGCTGAAGAGCAGCTGCACCAAACTGGGCTGCGCTCTCCTGCTGGTGAGAGCTGCCCCAGGCTGGAGTGGCCTGGGCTGGACAGAGCCAGGGCAGCCTGGAGACGCTGCAGTGTCCGGCCAAAGCAGAAATGGTGTCCCTGGTAGCGCCCAAGTGTCACATTGCCTGGGCTCGGGGCACAGGAGGTGCAGGACAGGGACAGCACGAGGCTGAGGCACGTGGGACTCACCAGCCTGCTGCTGAGGGAGAACCTGCTGTCCCCGTGCGCTCGGAACACGTGTGGAGGGTCCCCGAGATGCCCTCAGAATGGGCTCTGCCAGGACCTTTGCTTGTGCTGCTGCAGGTTTTGGAGACAATTGTGCATAAAAACGGGCACTAGGACCAAACTTGGGGCTGGCGTGCTCTGCATTTCCAGGATGGCTCATGGACAGGGTGAGGTGGTACCAGTGCACTCTGCATCAAGCTGTGATTCTATGGATACTTCAGCAAGAGAGGGTTTTTGCAGGCTGATTAAACCTTCATCCTTGCTATGCTTGCTGTGACATTTGCATCTCTCTTTTGTAAAACTTCAGAAATCTTAATCATCTTTGGCCCTGTGAAATGTTACAAACATCAGCAAAAGTCATCATAGTTTCCATGCAAAAATACATACATTTTGACATTTGGGAACTGGAAATTCTAATAATTTAAAACTGATTTCTATTGCTGATGATACACAAAGAGGGCAGGTTGGTGCCTTGGGGCCTGTGTCTGCTATTGTTGACTGGAAAATACCTTTTGAAGTGGCACCCTATGGCTCTGGATGGCCAGAACTTAGGGCCAGGAGGCTATACAGGTGTTTACTACTGAGTCTTTGAGCTTTTAAGCCAAATACAAGTTATAAATTCTTAGAAATATGTGTTTATAAAGCAAAAGTATAAAGGAGAGATGTTGTACATTCTCTGTGTACAACAGAGAGAGAGAGTGTGTGTGTGTGTGTGTGTGTTTGTGTCACACCTTGAACATATCACATTATAATAACACACTATCCAAACATCCATTCTTTTTTATGACCATTTCCATTATGAAATCCCATGTAAAACTTATTTCTTTGTTCAGAAGTACCTCACCTATTGACAACAATTAGAATTGCTTACAGGGCCTCAGTTGCAAATGCAAAACACTCAAAACTCAAGCTAATTGGTTACATTAGAAAACACACTTTGCTTTTCTCAAGAGGTTGATTGTGAGCTATTTTGTGAACTATTCATGAAAATATCCTGGGGCTGTTTGCATCAAACACTGGGATTTTGTTAGCAGTAAAAGAGGGAAAGTGCACCATGTGTGGCAAAGTAATTCCCTCACAAAATATGTGCTGGAGGCTACTTAGATCAAAAGAATTTATTTTTAATTCCATGGGCCAAAGAACTGCCCATCATCTTCTTTTTCAGAAAAAGAGGGTTGGGTCCTTGGGCCCTTTCAGAGCCTTGAATGACTAAAGCTGAAGGGATTTCCCCCAAAAAGCAAGGAGTGTTTTGAGCAGTGGGGCCATACCTGTCTGCAGAACTGACCATGGGCCAAGGGAAGGTGCTGCTGCCCAGAGCCAGCCCGAGGTGTCCCTGAGGATTTGTCACATCCTCTGTCTCCTCTGGCAGTGCTGCCACAGAGCCCAGCAGGAGGGATTCCAGGGATTTGTCAGCATGGGGAGGCAGAGTGTGAGCTCCTACTGATATTTCCATCCAGGGCTGGCACTTTCAGGCCAGCAATGACAAATTCTGCAGCTCTGGCTGTACAGTTGCTGTTGGCACTGCTGTGACAGCCTCTGCCACCAAGCAAGAGCATCTCCAGGGGCAGGATGGTGCAGAGATGCCTCTCAGAGAACGGAGAGAACACCTTTAAACAGCATCTGGCAGAGTTAATGAAGGGCTGGTAAATCCCTTTGAAGGGGTCGGGTTATAAAAACCTCTCTCTGTGAAAAAAAGAGACAATAGGAGTGAAGAGGGAGTGGGAAAGGGAAAGGGAAAAGGTAAAAAAAACGAGGAAAAGGAAAGAGAAAGGGAGAGAGGGAGAGGATAGAGTTCTTGCAAATTCTGATTTTATCTAAAGGACATTTTCTCACAACATAGATGTTTGCTACAATAAATAGTGCTTTCCCACATGCTTTGGCTTTTTAGCTCTTGATATTAACTGAACCCAGTGAGTTTTAAAAGAGAGGGGAAAAAAATTAGTAAAAAGTTTTCCTTCAAGACCAAATATCTGCCAGAGACTGAGTGCTATGGTTAATGGCTTTTGAACATTCACAGGAATGATCAAAGCATTAAAGTAATTAAACAGGGCTCTCCGAATCCATCATAAGTTGTACTGATGAGGAGATTAAATAGAGATTCAGATTGCACTGTGTGTTTTATAGTCTTGAAAACAGAGGCTTAGTAACAGTATTTCATGCACACACAATAACATAAAGAAGGCCAGCTCATGCCTTTTTGTCCTGGTAAGTATTTGCTGCAGCAGCCACCTTTCTTCCTAGCAAAGATGTGTTCAAAGCCATTTTTCCCTGTTTTCTGTTGAAAACTGTTTCATATCAAAAAAGGATTAGTCCCATATGTAGTCTTTTCTTCTTGAAGGAATGAGCTCAAATCTCCAGGCAAATATAAAAGGCTACAAGATCTTAGAAGTATGTAAGTTACACTGTTAATGAACCTGACTTGAATTCAGTTTTGACTTCTGAAGAATTAAAAATCCAATTGAGAATGACACAGCCTCACCTTTCCTTAGTGATATGTGAAAGGCCAGGACAAGAAAAGAGACTCTCACTTACTCTGCTGGTGCCTGCTGAAATCAACATGTACTGAGAAATTATTGTTATTATTGAAAGAACAGTTTAAATTACAGGAGGGTCTCTTGCCTTGGTGAGCCCTCAGCCCTCTGGGATACACCTCACCTCAATGCAGACTTCAGGTGGTTTGGGGTTTTCTTTTTCTTCCTCCGAAACACCAAGAGATCAAAATTCTTGGTAAAAACAGGACTTCTACTTTCAGTCAAAGCCAAAGAGAAGCTCTGCAGGGCTTCTTCCTAGATACAGATAAAATACTCTGGTGATCTTATCACACCCTGTTCTCCAGCTTTTGGCACCAGATTCTACCCTGGAACACCATGACTTCCTTGTACTCTGAAAGAGGGAACAAATCAAACCTCAAGAGCTGGTCCTACCTTTAAAACCAGTGTTCCTCCCACCAGAAACTTCTTTTCCTGTGCTCTGCAATCCTCACTGTTTATTACAATAAAATGCTTCTTTTTATTAGGTTTACATCAGTTCCTCATGCTTTTATGAGATTTTATGCCTATTCATCTATATATGTTTAATACCACTATCTGCTTATTGCAACATTCCAGGAATCCCTTTTGACTCTTCCTGCAGAAGGTCAGGTCACTGTGGGTTTTACACCAGTAAAAATCCAGGTTGTTCAGCTCCTAGGCGTGATGGGCAGACAGTTTCCCTGCTGACACAGGGATTGAAGACAAACCCCTCTGTTGCCACTGAAAACAAAAGAAAGGAGGAAGTTTCTGCCCATTGGAAAGTCCCCGTTTGCCCTGAAGGACTCTGCCTCTTCTTTCTCAGCAGCAGCTCAGCAGCCGGATGCCAAGAAGGACAAGAGAGGGAGGGGTGGTTGATTTGTGTGACAATTTAACAGCACTTGCAAACGAGAGCTGAGTCTGTCAGTAACATCTCTGCAGAGGCAAGTCCTTGCTGAGGATGCAGAGCTGTGTCACTTGTGTTTAGGTTGCATTGAGTTAATGGCACGGTGGGTTTTCATGCTGCGGGTGTGGCCCCTGTGACAGCAGCCTGTTCATCCTTCAGGGGGTTTGCACCCACAGGGACGGTGCTGCTCTTGCCAGCACACCACAGTTTGTCCTCATGCCAAAAAGTCCAGGCAGAAATTACTTCTTAAAGGAACATTTTCCTTTTGCTCTCAAACCAAAGATTTAGATGTAATGGTATAATAGAAACAAATCTTTTTCCCTGTTGTCTATTGGGACAGGAGGAAAATCCTATCACATCCAGATAGCAAGGCACTGATTTCATTTCCACTCTGGAAATGACTTGCAGGAGCAAGTAAAGAAAATTCTGTGCTGGAAGAGTGAAGTCCTGCCACTCTAAATCAGTGTGGTGCCTGAAGGGTTTTGTAGCAGGTTTTCACTTGAGTTGGTGCTCAAAAAGTTTATAAGGTCCAATGTAGACCTAAGGTTTGCACAGCAGAGTTTAGGCTGACAGCTAAAGGAGCATAAATTAAATGGTCTTTCCAACGCAGAAGGCTGATGAGAATTGTTGGTATTTGTGCTCTCCTTCCTTGTTTAAAGGATAGCAACATATTTGATGAGATTTTGGAATTGCATGATTAAGTCACATAAGTGGTTGTTGTGCATTTCTACTTGTGGAGGTCAATATCAGTGTAGTTGCTTCTGGTGATAGAAAAAGCTCTTTCAAAACACTTCTTAAGAGAAATGTCTTTTTCCTTTTCACTCTTAGCTGCAAAGCCCCTCCAGGATGTACAGCAAATAGGTTATCTAGATTGTCCTTTCACAATAACAGAAAACTTCCCCTTTAATCAGCCTGAATTGCACAATTCTCATCTGTATGAAGGAATTTCATTTAGTCTCTGCTGTAAAGAAGTGATTTCTATGCAAAAGGGATGATAAAGGACAGACCCAAATTAACAAGAGGGGTATTTGTTAGAGCTGCCATTACTCATCACACACTTTAAGCAACCCATACCGTCAAGCCCAAAGCTAATATGGCTCTGTGTTAAATATTTCTGATGGATTACACATCCTTGTGTGATGATGGAATTAGGATTTAAAGCCAGTATTTCTGCATATACAAGCATTGTGAGAGAACATTGCATCTTCAAAATGGAAACCAAATATCACCTGTACAGGGTAAACACTGCAATAACATGAATATACTTCTCCCATCAGGTTCACAGGCAGCTTAACCAATTCTGTGCTTGCAAATAATCTGTTCTGGCATCTTTTGGGGCCCTGAACCAGGAAAGTCACACCGAAATACTGTGGGACCATGAAAATTTCTCCAGATCCAAACCAGTCTCCAGGTGACACAAATGACTGCAGCCACCTCCAATAACGCAGCGGGGGGCCAGGTTTGCTGTGCTCTCTTTGTCATTGTGGGTTTGTAATTCAGACTCACAGAGGGGCTTGAGTTGGAAGGGGCCTTAAAGACCCTCTAGAGCCAACCCCCCTGCCGTGGGCAGGGACACCTTCCACTAGACCAGGTGGCTCAGAGCCCCTCCAAGCTTTGGCAAATACCCAAGGACACCTTTTTCTCTGTTTTGCAAGGTCAGATTTCCATGCTCACCTTGACAGATGGCTCCAGTCTCACACAGACATTGCTGGTTGGTCACTCTTATCTCCACAGCCCAGCAGAGATCCTGTTTTGGATGGCTCTCACTGCTCCCAAGGCCCCAGGGACCGGCCACTGCCTCTCCTCCTTCTGCTTTCCCTTCCAGGATCAGAGATTTCCTGCTGCTTCCTCCACATCAGAGACAACTGGAGGAGATGAGGGGCTAAGGATGTGGCTTCTGACAGAGAGTTGGTAACGCTCAGCTGAGTGTTTTATTCTCCTGCCACTAAGCTGTCAGGCCACTGACACAAATTCCTCCTGCTTGGAAAGGGCTGGTGTGAGCAGCAGGAATTGTTGCTTGCTGGAACTTTTCCAAGAGCTGGACAAAATAAGCATTTTGTGGGAGGCCACCAGCTGCACAAGGTGTGAGGTCCCCTTTGAAGGCCATCCCTGCACAAGGACAGCCTGGCCTTCTCCAGTGCCCAGAGCACCTTCCAGGCTTTCGGGCTGGCCTCGTCCCTCACCCTGGAGAAGCAGGTTGCTGTTGGAACGCTCATATCCACAGTTTCTGGCTGGATTGCTGTGTCTTACCACAGACAGCCCTGGAGACACCAGTACAGGCTCCATCTGCAATAAAAGGGGACTTTGTTCCAGCTTTTCCCTTAGACCAGCGTGCAGCAAGCCCACCTGGGCCTTATTCAGGTCTATGTGGGCTGGTAGTCAGCTTCTGCTGGGAATTTAAAGCTTTTACCCTACTTTCCACAGCACATGGTGGAGCTAACCCAGCTACACCAAACCCCTGGATTTCACTCTAAAAAATCACAATTTTCATTTTCCTCTATTCAAGCTTTGAAGAAAGCAAACTTTACTTGAGTGAGCTGGAGGCACAGTGTCCTCCAAGATCATTCCTAAGTAGGACAATATTGCAGGGGAAGACTGGCAAACACAGAGTTTACTGGCGCTTAGGAAGCTTTGCAAAACCTTCCCAAGTGCCGTGCTCTTGCACCCTCCTGAGCTCCTGGAGCCCTCACTCACCTCAGGCACAGTTTGGACAGAAGGGGATGGTTCCACAGAAGGGGATGGTTCCGTCTGTCACATATGGGGACAGGAGGAGGGAAGACTTTGCAAACACTGCCACGAGGGCAGGGCTGTTTTCATTGATGGCGCCAAGTGGTAGTACATCATCTTTGATTAAATGTGAGGTGCTGAAGGGCAAAATTTCTCAGTGATAAGGAGAGAGTGTCTCCACTCACACAGCAAGGGAAGTGAAGGGGAAAGTGCAATCTGTATTTCATGGGAGGTGTTCAGATTTTAACAAAACATTTTTGCAGAAGACATGCCTAGGCAGGGGTGATTCAGAGCATTTTATCAGCCTCACAGAGTATCCCCACATCTGTTTTTGCCACATTTTCTGTCTTTTCTTCATTGTGAATGATTTCTCCTGCCAGGGTTGCTCCTGCTTGGAGTTCTACTCTCAGTGGAGTCTGGGAGTTTTCTCAGCAGGCCTCTGCAGCGAGTTCTGAGCCAACGGGGGGCTCTGCTGCCAGCCCAAATCTGCGCTTCCCTTGCCCAGCCCGAGTGCAGGTGGGGCATGTGCTGGGCATGCCCGGAGATTTTCAGAAGACACCAAGTGGGGGGACGTGCCCCCACGCTCTGACCCTGCCTTACCCCAGAGCTGGGAGAAATCAGCCAGCGCAAAGCCAGGGGCTCTCCTTGCAGCCAGCACGGCTGCCAGCAAGGGCAGAGCTCGCTCCCAGCCCTGCCCAGGGCTGTGTGCTGCAAACCCACAGGCAAAGCACACATTTCTGCCTGGGAGTCTCAGCACCCCCAGCCAACTGCTCACACAACCCATCACAAGGTGCTGCTTCTCGGAGCCCTCTGCTGCTGCCCCACGTGTGTGATCCAGGCAAACATTTATGCATCCAGGGTATTTCCAGGATCACATTTCCAGGGGCAAAAATCTGTAAATTTGGGGGGTGGGAAAAAAAAAACAAGCCAAAAGACAGGAAAAGCCTGTCGCAGACATCTTTTTATGAAAATCCTTTCTTAGGATTTTTTCTTTTTGAGAAGCTGAGAGGCTTTAGAAACAAAATGTAAACAATGGTTATCTGCTGCTGTGGAATGCAACAAGTAGATCTGTGATTAGTTTAGTGTAGATGTTTAGATTTAGTGACTAGTCACGGCAGAGCTGGCTCTCTCTCTTTGTTTGAGCCAGCTGCTTTTGTTATCATTCTTTTTCTATTCTTAGCTTAGCTAGCTTTCTGAGATGAAACTTTTCTTTTTATTTTTTTTACTATAGTTATAATGTAATATATATATCATAAAATAATAAATCAAGCTTTTTGAACATAGAGTCAACATTTTCATCTCTTCTCTCACCTGAAAACCTCTGTGAACACTGTCACAAAAGCCAGACAACCAAGTAGTGTTTCTATTCCACTGAGGAAGTAAATGTCCACAATGAAGCAAATTACCTTTGGACACAAAGATATTCTCACTATGACCAGTTTCAGAATATTCATCTCTTCTGCCATAGCCCGTCCATCAGAACCCTAAAGATTCTAAAGATGGTTCTGAGCCTGCAGTGTTTCCTTTTATTATGGAATAAAATGCTTCTCTAAACTGCTATGTGTGACTTTACAGAAGACAAAAGTCATGCCACTTGAGAATAAGGTATTGGTAAATCCAAAAAGTCCCACTCTCCCCCTTGAGTCATAATCACAAATGTACTGCAGGCAATGGGTCAGCACATCAACAGAAAGAGAGACATTCTTTGGCCAACACGTGTAATAATCTGCAAAAGGACAGAGAGCTGCAGCTCCAGCCCAGCCCCAGCCACGGCTCTGGGAGTGCCTACACGCACGGCAGGGCTCACACAGCAGCAGCAGCTGCAGCCCAGCCCTTGCTTTGCCTTGGCCTTCCCACCCAAAAGAGGCACAGCCTGCATCTGCTGCTGCAACAGAGGCACCTCTGGCATGCCCCTCCCTGCACGGGACACTTGGCCTTCAGTGCCACTTCTCCAAACACTCTTCTCTTCTTTCCCAGCAAACAAAGCCTCTTAGAACCTACCAAGCTTCCACTTCCTCACCACAAATGCCCCAGCAAGAAGGATTCTTCCCAGGAAAATGAGGCCAACACATACTTGCACCTCTCATCCCCACTAAGGGGGGAGACTTTTTCATTTCCTCTTTTAGAAATTTTACTTTACCAAGAATAATTACATAACTAAATAATAATGAAATAAATTAAATTCAATTAAAGAAGCCTTTGCTTCTCAGCCATTAAACAATGTTCCAATGCTCTCAGTCCAGACTCTTTGGTTCCTATCCAATGGAATTACCTGACCAGACAGATATCTTTCAGACAGGAACCTCCTGCTCTCCTGAATAATTTTCTCAGTTTCAAGGCCCAGGTCCACTGGTGGTGATTCCTCTTCCCCAGGTGAGTTCTGTGCTGAGCTGGAGGCCATTGATGCTGCACAACCAGCTCTGCCAGGTGAAGAACTGGAGGCTGAAGTGTCTGCTGTGGCTGCAAGAATCCAAACACATTGGTCAGGCTCCAGAATGTGGGGAAAGACGTGACAAAACAGCATATGACTCTATAAGTACCTAATTATCTGTAGACATAGATAATGTGAAAAAGCAGCCTCTACAATGAAAACCTTAGCCTGACACATGTCACTATAAACATCTAGAAACTGAACTAGAGGGAGAGGGGTTCCTTCTGCCCCATATTCACAGCCTCTCCCTCGGCCACTTTGTCCCACACAGAGCTGTCCTCCTGCCGAGGTTCAGCACATGGGCATGGAGGAAGCCAAGGGCTGCAGAGCCCTTGCAGAGCTGCCATGGAGCTCTTGCCAAGCCCTGCCCATCAGCAGCCCTCACCAGCGCCTCGGGCTGACTGAGGGCAGTGTGGAGAGAAAGGCAGGCAGCAGAGCCTGGGCCATCCCTACCTTGGCTTCCTGGCCTGCTGGAGCCTCCTGCATTTCTCCAGTCTTCTTTGGTGTGTCCTCTTCTGCTTCCCTCCTGGCTGACATTCCCTGTCTTCTGGCCAGGCCTCTTCCCACTCTCTTTTCCTTCACTTTTTCTCTTCCTGGAGATAGCCGCCTTTAAGCCTTTCACCACAAAGTTGGATTAGAGAGGCAAAGCCAGGAGCCATGAGCTAAGTCCCTTCTTGTCCTGGCTTAGTCCCTTCTTGTTGGAACCAATGTCAGTTCCTTTTATCTTGTTGATGCAGAAAGGCTCATCAGGGCTTTGGCCTTTGCCAGTGACTCTGTGGAGCTCTGGTGGGTGTTTGGAGGCAAAGCTGGAGGCGCCTAAAGCAGAAATTCTGGAGGTGAGAGGTGACAAGAGACAGCCTGGAGGAGGAAGGGAGCAACTGCCAAATCGCCCCCTTAGCTCTGCAGAGAAGAGTCTGCTTTTCATCAGCCCCTCTCACACAGTACAGCTGCCCCCAAAGGGACTGGAGGGAGCTGGCATGAGCGGGGTCTGAGCCAAAGGCCTCTCAAGGTGACAGCTCCCCTACTGCTGCTTTAATTTGCAACTATTTTGTAAATTAATGAAATACATGCCTAAGGCACTGGCAAGCAACCTGTGGAGTTTTTGCTAGCATGTGTCAGTGTGGGGGGAGGAAGGCAGGGAGAGAGAGAGGGAGAGAGGGAGAGAGAGAAAAGGCAGGCAGGAAGGAAGGCTGCAGGGCTGCGCCCTCAGGAGCAGGCACAGCAGTTCCTTGGCCTCTGTAAAACTGCCCACCTCTCTGGCCTGTGTTGTGCCAGGCTTTGTGCAGCTGCCACACCTCTGCTCTTTGGGCCTCCAGCACTGTGGCCTCTCTGCCATCTTCTTGCTGGACATCTGGCAGAGAGGGGGATGCATCAGGATCGCTTCTTGCCTGGGGCTCCTCCTCTGCTCTTCCTTCAGGGCCACTTTGCTCTTCCTGTCCCAGCTCTAGAAAGCAAAAGCATGTGCAGCAAAGTGACTTGGAACACAAGGACACCAAAACAAAACCCAGAGGGGAGCCCCACACTGCTTTTTTTCTTGATCCTGAGATTTCTGGGACCCTGAGTCCCAGGCTGGGACAAGCCTCTGTACCTGATCATACCTGTGGATGTGTCTGTGGGGGCTGGGGTCTCCTCCAGGCCAGCCACCTGCTCAGCAAAGATGTCATCCATGTTCTCAATCAAAAAGGCCACCAGCAGCTTCACCTGCACACAGAAAAGCCTTGGTCTCAGCCCAGGTGCTGACAGTGTGCCAGGCAGCCCTTGCCATCCCTGCTGAGCCTTTTCCTCTGCACAGAAGGCTTTGGCTGTGGGGCAGCTCCTGCATGGCCTTGGCTGGAGAGAGGGGACAGCCAAGCACAGGCACCTCTGAGCAGCCAAGCTTGTAAGGGCGGGGGAGGCTGCAGCCGCTGCTGAAGGCAACGTTACCTTCTTGTTCTCAGCCAGCATGGCCTGGAGCTCCATCTGCTCCTCCTGGGCTGGGCTCAGCAGGTTTGGCCCCACTCAGATGGCCAGGTTGACGCAGGTCATTCTGCTGGTGGCCCCGTGCTGGCTGATGTGTCTCAGCAGTGAGAGCAGCTGCCTTGGGAGGAGCAGGTTCACTGCTGGCAGCTTGTTGGCCGCCCTGAGGGAACAGGGAGGCAGGCCCATGTTGCCCACAGCCACCCCAGAGCTGGCGCCAGGCAGGGGGCGGCCAGCGGCTGCTTTGCAGGAGCTCTCAGCATTCCTGGGGGAAGGATGCAGGGCATTGCCTCCCAGCTCCCGATTTCCCCCACGCCCATGCAAGGGAAGGCTTCCCGTGCATTGCCCCAAAATCACACTGCCAGCCAGCAAGAGGGAGCTGTGTGAAAACACAGCCCTTCAGGAGAGCATCCTCTTCCAGGTGAGTGCCAGGCTTCCAGCAGTGCCTGCTGCAGAGCTAGAAGCTGCTGCCCATGCTTCCCCTTTCAGCTGACAGATCTTGTCCTCCCTGCTGGCATCTGCATCCCAGCCATCCAGTCCTCACAGAGGCCAGAACGAAGAGCTCAGAGGGGTGCTTCACAGGAAGTCCAGCAGTGCCAAGGGCTGCTGGTGAGCCTTGGCCTTAAGGGTCTTTTTCAATGAAAATGATTCTGTTATTCTGTATTATCATATCATATGATGAGAAATATCATGTGCATCAAAAACTACCAGTTCAGTGGGATTCGTAGTTCTTGCCTTAGTGTCTTGCTCAAAACCTGCATGCACAAGTCCAGTTTGTTTCATTGTTCATTTGAAAACAGCCACAATTCAGCACATTATTTTAGCACCTGATAGCAAACATTTCTGTGTGACAGAAAACAATTCTGTTTGAAAGTAGAATATTCTGTGCAAAAGTTCTGTGATTCCATGCTTTGAATGCACAGTCCATTGATTTTTCCCCTGTGGACTGCAGCTTCTGCAGCTCTCTCACTACTGAATGTGTTGGCAGATGGGCATTTGATTTAAGTGGCTTCCTTTTGTTTGTACCAGGAGGAACACCCTCAGCTGGAAGCCCTGGACCAGTATCTGCTGCTTGGACATTCATGTAAGAGAAAGGGCACACCAGGAGAGCCTGTGTGAGGTGTCAAATTGTGGGTGATGCAGAAAATTAGGAACCATTCACTAATTAGCAGCAATTAAAAAAAGCAACATTTCACTGATCACAACGAGGACAGCCACAGAGAAAGGAACTGAAACACTTTTATGTATCTGGATTTTTTTTCTGTAGTAGTCTGTACCACTTATATGTGTTTGACAGAAGGACAGTACATGCCAGTAAAACTGGTCCTAGGGAAAAATGCCCCTTTTAACTTTTTATTTCAGATGAACTGGGTGTCAGCAGTTTTTTCCAGGGAGCATCCTCCAGACTTTCTGCAGTGCATGATGCTGGGTTACAGTCTTCTTCCAGAGAATAAGGAAAACTACTCTGGCAATCCTTGACAGAGCAGGGTCAGACCTTTTTGTTTGATGGGACTTACAGACATGTCCTCCCCAACATTTTTGATTTGCTGTCCCTTCCTTATGTTGTTAAAAAAACCCCAAGTGATGGTTTAAATTAGGTCTTCCAGCAACTTCTGACAAAATAATATTCACTGAGAATATGAGAGCCCAGAGGACAGATGGCATATTTCCTGCTGGCCTGGTGGGGCAAGAGCCTTCTGGTGTCTCAATCTATTTGTATTAACCCCTTCCAGCATGCTGACTGCCAACAGCAGCAAGCTCATTTTTGTTAAGGAACAGATATGAAAAGGCTTGAAGGGGAATGGCCAATATTTTGTCAGCATGACCAGAGATTTTGCCATCCTTTACAGTCTTCAAAGGGCAGATGAAATTATTTCTTCTTCTGTTGTGGTTATTGCAATGTCAGTGACCATGACAGTGGCAAGATCAGCCCTGAAAGGAGGTTGTAGCCGGGTGGGGCTTGACCTCTTCTCCCAGGTAGTGACAGGGCAAGAGTACACAGCCTCAGACTGTGCCCGCAGAGGTTCAGGTTGGATGTCAGGAAGAATTTCTTCCTCACAAGGGTTGCCAAGCATTGGAATGGGCTGGCCAGGGTAGTGGTGGAATCACCATCCCTGGAAGTGTTCAAGAAACAACAGGATGTGACAATTAATGCTGTGGTTTAGTTGACAAGGTGGAGATCAGTCAAAGGTTGGACTCAATGATATTGGAGGTCTTTTCCAGACTTAATGATTCTCTGATTTTCTAATTCTCTGATTCCAGAAAAAGGTTTCCCTGTCTCTGGACTATCAACACCTAATCCACAGAATCATTTGCAGTTATTTTCAGCTTGGACAATATCCCTGTGCATGTGGGATGTATACATAAGAAGAAAACATTTGAGAAAACATTTCAATTTGAGCAAGGAGTTTGTTTCCATTCCTTGCACATTCCTACAGAGCCATGAAATCCAGAGTGCATCTGAGTCCTTTTTGATTTCAACAATCCATTTTATATTCTGAAATTGCTAATTCATTTCCTCAATACACCTTCCCTGTCACATCCTGTTTGCTTTACTGCTACCAGCGCTGCTCTCTCAAGTGATGAATCTTTCTCTGCTGTCCAGGAAGTCAGAATCAATTCCAGAGCCCCAAATAGGGAATTCATTTGCCATGACTTCAGTAAGCCCTCTTAGCTGCCTTTGGCATTAGCTCTCTCCACCAGATTGAAGCTGTGGTGCCTTAGGATGCTCTCATAAAGGACAGAGGTGAAGTTGTGAGGAATATTCCTTTTGTGATGTGCTGTGGCTGTGTCTTTCCGTGTTTATGTTTGTTTGTGTGTACAAGGGCAGTGGTGGCAGAAGAACTCTGGGAATTAGTTCTCATTTGTGGACATTCTGGTCCTGTGGACTATCAACTGCATTTGGTCCTGTTCAATTTGAGACTTGCACACAAAATGTCACTTTTTAATTTAAATTGTAAGTATTTTCCTTTTGTTTCTTAAATTACACCTTTCCTAGTAGAATAAAAACATTACTGATGACCAAGCAATACAGTCTGAGGAGGACAAAAATAATTCAATAATGGAATCTTACATCAGTTAAAGAAAATCTGTTAGACAAGTAGCTGACTGAATAAACAAAATTAAGTCAGAAATTATTTTGAGTTGCATGTTGGTTTGGGCCTTAGTGACAGGTTCTTCCCACACAGAGTTCAGTTGAACTCTGGTTGCTTTCATTTTGGCAAACTTTGGGGAGGGTATGGACAAACACCTATGAGTTGGGAAAACCAAGTGGATTTAAGTCTTTCAATAATGCAGACCTCTACCATCTGTAAAATTTTCCTGTAGTGCCTCTGCATATTAGCTCAAATATTTGTGTCTCCAAGTCTAATCACTGCTTTACTGCTTTCCTGAATTTCTGCCTTTTTCCTGAAGTGCTGCTCATTTCTCCAAATGCTTATTTTGCTTCAGGATAAAGTGTAACTGAGATGTTACTATATGATTTTCATACTTTATTCTTTTAGAACTAGACACTGGATCTCTGTCTTCATTATATATGCAGCTAATATGAGTATTTCTTCTATTTCATTTCTACTGGACAGGGGCTAATATAGAATTGTATTAAATTTGTATATAACATTCTTGAAACATAGGGAGGGAACAACAGCTTTTTTGTTTATCTATTTATTTATCTGCACAATTATCTGTGCTTTTGAGAACACATTTTATACTAATCTTTCCCTTTTATACGGTTTTTCAGATATAAAGCCAAGCAGGCATTTGCTTAAAAATAGGTGTCTAGCACTGATTTTCCTGCCAATAATTCCTGCAGGCTAAAAAAGGGAGAAGATTGAAGCAGAGCAAGAGACTCGCTCTGTTGTGGTGTTTGGTTTATCAGAAAAGGTAAGTTTTATACTTGTTACCTTATTTTTAATTCTCTACTTCAAAGAAAACAGGAGAAAAGGAATTTGAAGGAATACCTCCAAAGCACCATTCGTAAAATGTGGAAATGAGTGTAGAAGGGTTTGTCAGAGGCTCCTGTGAATGGCGCCAGGCTGTGGCACTGCCTCCCCTGATCTCCAGCTGCACATCTCTTGCTCATGATCATTTTTTCCCGGTGTTTTCCCTGGTGTCCCCTCTCAAAAGGACTCTGTTGCTCCCAGTCTCTACAGTTTTTAACTGCTTTTTCTAGGAATCCTGAATGTGCTCAACAATCTTTCAGGCTGTTTCCACAATGGATCCTAAGGAGCTCAGCAAAAGCTCAGCCCTTTGGCAGCTGCTTTGGATACTGAAGGCATTTTCTGCTGACATGCTGATGACTCCTCATTTCAGTTTATGATGGCTCATGACTCTCCTGCCCGTGCTCTCAGCCCTCAAGGCCTGCTAAGCTTTAGATTGAACAGAGGGCTGTAATCACTTTGTTGAGGATTGTATTTAGGAGTCTCTCAGGAAGTAAAGAAGGAATAAGGCAGAGCTGGAAAAAGGCAGCTGGGTTAGACATAAAAAATAAGTAAAAGGGATGTGCATCAGTGGGTGCCCAGTGGAGATTCCTGAGCATTTGATGGTAGAAAGGTAAAATACAAAAGCATTAATGCCCTGAACAGGCTAAACAGCACCAGGTGTGCCTGAGCTGAAACCACAGAAGCAGAGAGGTCATTGGAAGAAATTTCAAATACCATTGCCATCAGTCTCTTTGCAGATCACCATAGAAAACCACTTCAAGTGTTTGCTGTATTTATTATCTGTGCTTATTTTACATTAAAACAGGGAGAAGCTGGGTTCTGAAGCTGTACTTTCAAAACACATTGACTGTTCTCCAAACCTGAAAAGTGAATATGTGATGAAGAGGCTACAAAAACAAGGTTGGAAATACAGATTGGTTTGTAATTGATTGCTTCTTGAAGAGCTGAATTTACATTTTGCAAGGCTGATAAAAGTTCATCTGTCATTTGAATGTGAGGCAGTAAAGGTGAAGTGAAAGTTGCACAACTGATCTTTGAAAACACATGTGAAATTTGGCAAAAAGGAGTCAGTTGTCAGGAGCATTGTGTTGTGACACTGTAGTTATGACTGAGAAATCTGAAAATGGAGAAAAAGTAGAACAAATGAATAGGCAGAATTCAGAATTGACTCAATCAAGTACAAGATAAAGAAACACATTCACCATGACAAGAACTGACAGTCAGCACAAGGCCCTGCATTAAGGATGAATTTGTGTAGTATTTATGAGAACTGGGAATTAATGGAGGAGAGAGATTTAATCAGAAAGAGCTACTGGAGTCTTTAACAGAAATCATTCTTTCAGAAGGCTGGGTTTTATGACAAACTTGTCCCCTCTTTGATTGCTGCAGTTAATTAGATATTGCACAGTGGGCAAGTGGTGGACACTGGCTGGGTAGAAGGCATTGAGAAAAAACTAAAATGCTTCAGAATAAGCAAGATTTTTCTTAAAACTAAGTTTGGGGTTTTGGGTTTGGGGTTTTTTGTTTGGGTTTTTTTTCTCTCTTTTTTTTTTTTTAATTTTAATGAAGTGACAGCAGCTTTTTAGCAATTTGCAGTAACAGAGTTATCTTCTGGTCCATCAATATTTAGCTCCCATTTACTCACTTCAGTGAATCTTGGGGGTTATAGTTAGTAGTTGGTGACAGATACCGCACTAAGAATCAGATTTGGGTTCTTGCTCTCAGCTTCTGAATATCTTTAATAATTATTACAATATTCTTTAGCTATGAATAGGTTTTGCTTGCCTTTTTTTAAATTTGCATGCAACCTTTTTTGTCTCTGAAATCAACATCACAACAATTCAAGGGAAAGCAGGAAGAATGATGGACCTTCAGTGTAGTGGATGTGAACACAGGTTTCAAATATGTGATCACTTTACAAAGTAAATTTGATGTTAATTAATTGGGGTTAGGGGAGCAAAAAAATATGACAGGGAAGACAGTCTTTATGAACCAAAATAAAAATGTGTGAAAAGTAATGAAAGTAGTCATTATTAATGAAGTTCATGGACTAGAAAAGCTATGACACAGGGCTGCTGACCCCTCTGAAATGGTGAGAGTAGAGCTGCAATGAGATTCCTCTAAGAAATACTCATCTGGAAAGTCTTTCAAGTAAAGGCAAAGAAAGCAGCAAAGGAAGAATAAAACCCCAACCCAATAGACTGAGGTTACTTCCCCTTTTACTGGGGTCTCTAATGATAAATCAAAGGCCAAAAGTTCTAAACCAAGAGCAGATAGATTTAGATTGGACCTAGGGAAGAAAATTTTTATGATGAGAGTGGGGAGGCCCTGGCACAGGTTGTCCAGAGAAGCTGTGGCTGTCCCTGGATCCCTGGAAGTGTCCAAGGCCAGGTTGGATTTGGCTTGGAGCATCCTGGGATAGTGGGATATGTCCCTGCCCATGGCAAGGGTTGGGACTGGTCTTTGAGGTCCTTTCCAACCCAAACCATTCTGTGATTCTGTGTTGCTAAACAGGCAGTGTATCTGGAAAGTTGTATCCTGACAAAGAAGATCAATAAAATTGTCAGAGAGGGACAAAAGTGTTTGTTGTGGCTCTGATTTCTTTGGAATGCAATACACTGACCAAAACCCAGTGATTTGTATTTCCCACTCTGAATGTCTTCTCTCGATGGATCAGATTCTATTGAATCTGTTGCTCTCGGGATGAGTTATCTGGAATTGGTATCCTAACTCATATTTCTCTTACATGCCAGATAGCTTACATTCTAAATTGAGTTGTTCATAAATGAGCACTGTGATGCACTTAAAAGAAAATTACTTTCTTTGTGCTAAAAATCCAATATTACATGCAAATTGTGCCAGTGTGCAGCTAATTAACCTTTATTCTGCTGCTCCCTAAGAGATGGTAGGTGTATCTATGGATTGGCAGAGTGACTGAAACTTGAGCTCCCCCCGAGAGTTTTTAAGTTATTCCCATTGCACAGTGCTTCTTTTTACTGACAGGTGACAAAGGCCGGGAAGAGAAAGAGGGACACCAGAAATGAAAATGAACAAGATACTTTTATGGATATGATTTTAGAAGAGCCGAGTTTCAGAAGAAATGGTTCATTATTGTTCTCTTACTGACTGTCCTGCAGAGTCTGAAACCTCATACACAAGTCTCTGAAGCTACAAGTGTCTTCAACGTCCACCAGGGTTGTAAAAGTCCAGAAAAATATTGCATCTTGGGCATTCCCTTTTTTTTCATACTCCATAATTACACCAAGTAAGAGGATTATGAAAATAGAGCATCTGAACTTGTACTGTAGCCAAATTATAGTTTCATTCTGAGCTTGTTTTCAAAATTTTTTCAATAACATAATGAATTTGGTTTACATGGCAAGTTTTTTTTTTTTTGGTGGATCACGGGTTTAGGAAAGGACAAAAATCACTGAGCAGCAACTGGGAGAGAGAATATGTGAGAGGAACAAGCACCAAAGTCAAAGAAGAGCCGAGTCTCTGTTCCAGAGGCCCGAGCTGATTCCCTGTGAGGCACAGACTGTGAGGAAGAGCATGAGGAGAAAGGCAGTCCGCAGCTGCCCAGGAGGTCCATGATGGAGCTGACATCCACCTGCAGCCCCTCTTTGTCCAGTGCAGGAAATTGCAATATACTTTCCACAGAAATGATTTCTTCTGGTCACAGTTCCTGCTGCTTCTGAGGATATTTTATGGAGCAGAGATATGAGAGACAGAGGTGGTTTACACACATGACATCAAGTGACAGAGGAAGGAGCTGCAAAAGGACACAAATGACTCTCTCATGAATAAGAAAGTATTTGCTCAAGTTCACTGCCCTTACGAGAAACAAAATTAAAACAAGGTAAATAAAACCCTTGGGAAGTGCTATGAGACAAAAATCTCTGCATTCCTGAGTGGTGGGAGAGAAATGCAGAGACACCTCAAAGCACACAAAGTGCTCACATCAAAGGCCCTTTAAGATGGGATTCCTCACAGACACTTGAATCTGCTGACACTTTTCCCAGCTGTTCTGCATCCCTGTTGAATTTAGCCCTCACAGGACAGAATAAAATGACATCTGGTTTCTGGTGGAGTCAGCCACTGTGTAACTTCCAGGATGGGCAAATTACTGCAGCCTTAGGGCCTTCAGCTACAGCTCCTGAATTCTGACCCTTGAGCATTCTCCCTTCAGAGTTTCCCTCTTCTCTGCCAGTGGGACATTTTCTGCCTGGAGAGACACAAATTTCTGTTCCCTTTGCATTCTCTGATCCAGACGCTTGGTATGTGACAAGAGTCAATATATGACAAGATTTCTTCAAACCCTTGAGCAGTGTCTCAGGAACAGTTATAGAAACAAGCACAGGGGAAGGGGACGGTAGGACTTGGTTATTTCTGAGCAAAGGGAAGGTTTAGAGGTATTTATACAGAGATCCTGTCATGGTCCCTTTTCCTAGTCTCATTTCATTGTAATGGTGAGGCTCTGTTGGTCTGGGGTTTTCATGGGTCTGACATAAAGAGAATCACATCTCAGAGGAGAAACCTACATGGCTTGGTCCTGATTTCCAACTAGGAAGGCCAAGTTATCTAATTATTCCTTTTTTGGACCAAAGTAAGTTTGAGGTTCAGTTCCAGCAGAGCTTGGCATTGCATTTGCACATCGACAGATACTACAGTAAGAACAACTCCAGGGAGCACATCCGGAGAGGCCAAGACCAGGTGACATTGCCATTCCTCTATCAGATAAACTTGCTCTTGTTTGTAGCATTACAGTGGTGCTAAAACAGACAGCACCTGCATTAAATTCTGTTTAGTAAGGAACAAAACGTCAATAAAGCTGGGCACCCTGTTGCTGTTTGTTAGCAGAAGGAAAAGCACTTATTTTGTCTTGCTCACAAATGATCCCTGACTAAATTTGAAAATCTGAATTGTTTTAAGATTTTAATAAAGAGAAAACCATTGCTTAGCAACCAGAATGTTTCTTTTAGACAATAAGAATTTAACAAACACATAACTCACATCAAGGTCAATTTAGCAAAGAAAGGGAGAAGTTGCTGCTGGAGTGGAAAAATGGAGACAGCTGTGGGGGGAAAGGAGTGGTGACTTAAAGGAGTGTGTGTATACAAGTGGAGGATGAAGACCAGTGTAAAGAAGCAAACTCAGTCAGAGTAAAGAAGAGGTGTGTAAGGAAACTGACAGATGTGCAGGGGTTATGGTGGGGCTTTGTCAGAGAACTGGAGTGTGAATTCCATGGAAGCAGCACTGAAGACAGGAAGAGCTGCAGTGAAAAGCATTCACTGGAGCACAGGCTGGAGACAGCCCTGAGACAGCCAAGCACAGGCTGAGGCCAGCAGGCAGCAGAGACATGTGTGTGGGTGAGGATGGACCTGCCAGAAAGCAGATCAGCCACAGCAGCAGTCCAGCACTGCTGATGGGAGATGACACAGGCAGGAGGTGATACTGGTGAGCCTGAAATGAAAAATCAACAGAAGACAGGAAAACGTGGCAATAAAAAGAGAGGGAACTGCAGTCAAACAAAGTGGTTTTTTGGAAGTGAGTGTTTACAGACAGCTCTTGAAAAATGAGCTGAACCAAGGCCAGCATGGAGATAATGTACATTGGCATAAATAGTGCCTGGATGTTAACGTGCAGCTAATTTTCCATTTAGGCATAATCACACTTGGTGAATAGAGGTGCATGACATACAAGTGCTTTGGCCTGGACAAGTCCCTCTCAGGTGGGTCTGCTGTTGGTGAGGATTTCTTTCACATGTTTTGTTTTACTGTAAGCAGACTGCTGTGCAAGCTGACATTTCCTGCATAAACAGGAGAAAAAACAGGTGGAATTGAGCTCTGTCACAGATTCCAGGGGGATCACTTGTTCTTTGTATCAGGCAATGTATTAGCCACAGATAACTGGTAGGTGAATCAAATAGGCAGTACTGGTGTCTTTTTCTTCAGCCTGACCAAACTTTGGCTTTTGAATTTAGCTGGTGAGCTCTGACTCCCTCTGTCCTCTCTGTGGTTGGAACAGAAGGAAACAGAACAGTTTCTCCAAAGGCTCATTGCAACTGTGTCGCCAACTCATTGCAGTGTCACCACCCCTTCTCAATTCTCATTAACCTCATGCCTGGGTAGGCACAGGGAACTTCTACATCTTTTGCCTTCCTTGCTGAAGTTTCCCACTGAAAGGGGATTTCAGAAGCAGAGTTGTCATCTGAGTACCTGAGACCCATGGATTTCTTCCTATGCCAGGACATTGGTCAAGCACTCCCACAAGGGACAGAGGAAATGTTCCCTTTGCACTGTGGGGCCTTCAGAGACAGACATGGGATGGATTGCACTGGAGATCACAAAGCCCCAGCAGCTTCCACATCTTCAGCCCTCAGCTCTGGCTGTACCCTTCTATCATAAGCAAGATGTGGTTTTTTTGTTGCTTTCCCCCCAGTTTTTTTTCTCTCAAGATTTGACACAAATCTTTCCTTAGTCCTTCTTACCACATCCTTTGTTTACTCCATTTGCTGTTTCCTTCACTTCACCTGTCACATTTTTCTAGTGTTTCCACTTCTGCTGCCCTTCCTGCTTTGCAGCTTGTGAAGAGGTGGCATATTTTGGTGCATTTTGGCACATTTTGGTACATTTTGGGCTTTGTTCCCTCCATGAGCCTGTTTTGGGCTCTGCCTCACACACAGGCTGGCACTGGCAGCACTGCAGCAGCAGCAGAGCATTTTTGCAGCTCAGTGCTCAATCCCAGACCTGTGGCCTGCCTGTGCCAAGGACTGAGCTCAGGACCTGACAGCTCACTTCAGAGCTGGAGGCAGCTGTGAGACCATTTGCCAGACATATCTGGCTGAGCTGCATATGCTGTTTGAGCGTTCTTTTACCGTTCCAGATTGTGGCTTTATCCTTTATGCTGCACTTTATCTTGTGGAAAAAATTACTTTTTCCCTCTTAGATATTTTTCTCGTTGTCCTGTAATGAAAAAAGCATTCTCCCAGGAAGGCCACTGGGCAGTTCCTCAGGGCTGGTTGGCTAAGAAGAGTCTTTAATGGAGCAGTGCCTCCTTGTGAGTGCACCTCTGCAAGGAACATCAATCATGTTGATTTTGCCTCTGTGAATCTGCTCTGAGAGTGCTCTGAGTGGCCACAGAGCTCTGACTGTCACTGAAAAGTGGTGTTTGGGTGCAGGAAGGGTCTGCTGGGAAGAAGAGCAGATCAGGAAGGCTCACTGGGTAGAGTGAACTGATGGATTTCAGGAGAGCACTGCTGTCTCTGCAGCCTGTGTACCTGCCTGGCAAAAGCTCAGCTTTGTCAGTGGTGCCTGTGGTGCAGAACTGCTCCCCGATTTGCAGAGGTACCTTTAGCTGGATCATTTCCAACCACCTTCAGACCTTGTCACTCCCAAGGCTCATGCTGGGGCCTGTGCAGCCTTATTCATATGACTGATGGCACAGAGTTAGTGCAGAAAGAGTTAATGGGATTTTGGAACAGAAACCAAGGTTTTTAGTACTGCAAAACCCTGTAACAAATACTGCATCTTCTTCCACTGCTTTTCCTGCTGGAGGGAGAAAGCATCTTTAAGTGCTTTTTTTTTGCATTTGTGAGATTTAAGATGGGCAGTGAAAAAATGTTACCTTTTTGTCTTTCCCTTTCCCTTTCCCTTTCCCTTTCCCTTTCCCTTTCCCTCTCCTTTCTTTTCCTTGTCTTTCCTTGTCTTTGTTATTTTCTAAGACTGATATTACAGTCTTTTCACACTGGACTCCAAGGGGATTAATAGTCATGGCCACAGCAGTGGTGTGGAGGCCTGCAGAACGAGCCACTCTTCCAGGGGACTTCCCTCTCCAGGGCAAATAAAAAGGAGATTAGACACTTTGGGGCAAAGCAGATTTCCACAGCCTCTCTCTGCAGTGGTGACACCACGCTGTGCCAGTGCCACCCCAGCTCCAGGTGGCTCTGGGGACCTGCTGGAGACCTCTGCCTCAGCAGCAGAGTTTCATTCACGAACCTCCTGGTGGCTCTGCACCTTCCTGGTGGCTCTGCCTGATCCCTCGCTCCGGAGATCACTGGACAGATTGTGAATGCTCTGCCTTTGCAAGGAGAAAACATTCTGCAGACTCCCTAGACTTGTTAAGGGAATGGCATGCTAAGATTAATTACAGCAAAGCCACTTGTGAAGCCTTCAGTGAAAACCTTCTCTGAATGTTCTGGCTTCCCAGTCAACACTGAATGACACATCTTTGGTGGTATGAAGAAAAATCTAATACTTCAATATTGTGTCTTCACTCGACATTAAAGGATGACACCCAAGCTAAAATGTGTGGTCAACTTCTCATATAATTTACTCAATGAATTTTAAAACATTTTCAGTTAGATTAACTGAATAATTGCTTTCATTTGCCAGTTTCATTTGCACAGAATGAGCCACTCCTAGGGAAAGGGAAGTCTGACAGTCAGGCTTTGAAAGCAGATGGGTACTTCAAATCATATTAATTTAAGAAAGTTGTTGAATTTCTTTTGCAAAAGGACTGCAGCAACAGCCTGTGTGCCTCCTTCTGTGCTTCAGACAAGAGCAGATGACCCCTGGCTCCCTCCTGTCCTAGGAAAAGAGTGGCATGTGTGAGTGACTTCCTCAGAATGGATGACATTAGTATCTGTATCTGTCTGCTTGGTTGAGAGGAAAATATTTGCTTGCAAGAAGACATTGATTTTTTTTTAATTGTGAAAACCGACCTCAGTAACAGCTACAGAACAAGGCATCTGTGGAACAGGAGCCCACAGCTGCTGGCAGTGAGGGTGATCCAGGCCCCAGCAGTGAACAGGGCATACGGAGAAAGCATGTGTGCCTTTATTTAAAGTTTCCTTTTCCTTGTTCCCATGCCTTTGCTCATTCCCAAGTGTTCTCCTTAACCTGTCTTAAACCAAGACACCATCTTGGTCATCACCTTTTGGAAAATGGGGACAGGAGCATGCACTGTCTGTCTCTTCTTTTGTTTGACAAATTCTTTAAGTCCTTTCACAATCAGAGAATCTGAGAATGCCACAAGTGTTTTCAGCCTCTCTGTTTTGCTGGTTTTAACAGAGTTTTTAAGTGTTATTTCGAGTTCATTTGCCCTCCAGGTGTACAGGAGAAAAGTGGCAAAAGAGGAGCAACAGAAAAGAGAGTAGTGCCACAGAAAGGCCGGGGTGCACTCAGGAAGCCTGTGCTACCTCAGCAGGATGAGAAAGAGGAAAAAAATAAACAGATTCATTACATTCAATGGCATAAAAATATTCAATTGCATTTCAAAGGAGCCTATGCACTTTTTATAAAATTGCTGGGTATTGACATGTTGGTTGGACAAGGGAGATAAGCCAAAAATACATGTTACTGCAAATTAACCAGTGCAGCATAATAAATGTAAGTGCCTTATCAATGTACACTATTTTTGCTATACAGCTCAAAAAGTGAGCTGGTGGGGCTGATCCTGAATGCAGAAAAGCTTCTGGAGTCAACAAAGTTTCAGTCCAGAAAAGGTGCAGGGTGCTGAGAAGGAGCCACAGCTGTTGTGATTAGTATTTTGCTGGAGATGATAAATAGCAGTAGAGCAACCTGTTCTAAATGAAAATTAAATATGGGGATATTTCAACTATCCTTTACCCCTGTAGCCACAAAGATCAGAATTTCTGAGCTGTTGGTGGAGTCTCCCATTGCACTTTCTGCACGTGTTCCCTTGAGAGCTACAGCACAGTTTCTGTAGTTAAACGTTTGCTGTACATCATGTCCACCACAAACAATTGGCTTTGCAACACCAATAAATCCATCTGCATACCTTACAGGAAGCCGATTCTGTATAACAGGCTTTTCCCCTGCATGGGAATTAAAATCTACATCTAATTTCAATAATTATAGAAACCAATATTAATAATTAAATAACCTGATGCTTAATTATCTGCTAAGCAATGAACTGCAACTAGTCCATTACCCTCAACACCAAGAAATGTAACTGAACAGATGGCTTAGCAGTAGTTTTTCCTTGTGCAGCTGACAGCACAACAGCTTTTCTTCAATGAAAGGAAATAAAACTTAATTTGTGGAAATTCAGCTCCTCAGAGACACATAGTGTTTACATATTTTATAGAAGTCTCTGCTCCCTACACAGCTTAGGAAAATTAACTAACACCTTCTTGTAGTTCTTAGCTTTTCTTTCGGTGCTCATTTTGTTTTGTTTTCTTTCAAAATAAGAGACTTTATGTCAAAAGAAATAGCATGGCAAACATACTTCTTTTAAAAAACAGGAAAAAATTCCTCTATTTGACTATCTCCTCCTTTTTTTCCCTTTAGTCTGCATTTTATTAATAAATGGTACAAATTTGATTCTCAAATTTTAAAATATTGAAATTTTAGTAAGACAAATGTCTTGTCTAAGTTATAATGGTGTATTTTGGTACAAATTCTGGCAATGAAGACTCAAGGACAGACATGCCATGGATTACCAGCAAAATGACATAACTCATTTTCTCTGATTTGAAAATCAGCGAAAGGAACAATTATTTAGAAATCAAAGAAAGAAAGAAAACATTAAAATACATTGCTGTCATCAAATAAAACTGGTTGAACTGAACTTAATATTTTTTCCCATAATAAACGCAAAATGGATAATTAACATTCTTCCATAATCCACTAATGACATTTTTATGGACCTTGATTATTTTGAGCCCACAAGGTGTGCTTCTCTCAGTTGTTCTGTGCAGGGATGGGAATTAGACTTTCCTCATGGATCCCTTCCAACTCAGAGTAATCTATGATTTTATGACTCTGTTAGCGTTCAAAAACACATAATCACATAAGTGATTATATGTGGTGCTTTTTATTGAAGAGCTCTGGGAATCTGGGGTGTTTTCCACCCAAATCTGGTTCCGACCATACATTCGAGGTGAACGTGTTTTATACTCTATCATTACATAACTTTCATGTTAATTATTAATAATAAATATAATTAATATATATTGTTAATTAATATATTAATTAATATATTAATATAATATAATTAATTATATTGCTCTATTGTATACACAGATTTCAGCTAAACATAGCCCCCTTTAAATTTCCAATATAGTTTCTCACAATTCTTCTTATGGCTTTATAATAATTATATTTAGTTACTAAACAATCATCACATCTAACAATTATATCATTTATCATACTGCTTACACAGGTGCAGTGATCTGAGAAAACACAAAGCCTAATATTTTCAAAGACTATTTTTAGCATTTTCCAGGGCTCCACTATCATTCTCCCCCCTTTGAAAGCATTTTCACTTCACTATAGGTGCAAATGTTTTCACTTGATACAGTCTTTTATTCCTCAATTTATACTTGATGTTCTTCAAATCCATGGTTGATGTGGATGCTATCATGAACTGGAGAACCAGAAGATTTTGAGCATGGATCTTGTGTCAGTGCCTTTATTATTTTCTGGTTCCAGGACGTTTTCTTCTGTATCTCTCCCTTTAAGATGCTGTAAACTAACCAAATTGCTAAGAATACAATTAGCAAGATTATCACACTCTCAATGATAGATTTAATCCATGAACTCACATTCCAACCTAACCCTTTAAAGATTTTTCCTAGCCAGCTTGTAGTCAAGTCCTTTTGCTCTTCTCTTGCTTCATGCTCTATTTGTTTCAACTGATTGATGTCATATTCTATATCTGCAGTTACATTTGGGATATGAACGCAGCAATGATCAACTTGTCCCTTTAAAAATCCACATACTCCATGCTCTTTCAGGAGTAACAAATCTAAGGCTAATCGATTTTGTAAAGTCATTTTTGGTGGCTTGTAATTGTACGTTTAATTCTTTAAATCCTTCCCGGGTGACTCTTGCCAGTCTATCTACCTGACCTGTAAGTTTGTACAGCATCTCCCTATTCTGATAGTTTGCTATAGGACCAAGTAGTGACTCTAGGGCCCACCCAAATTTCACTCCACTAGAGGGTTCTTGCCAAGTGTCATCTGGATTTTCATTGTCTAGAACTTCCCATCTTGCTCTTATCTGCAGAAGTTCATGTTTTCTGTTAAATGGGGACTTTTTCTAAATTGGACATGAGGTTGCAAGGCCTAAAGCAATCTCCTTTACTTTCCCGTCTACACGCAGCTGTGTTGTCCAGGTGCCATCACTTCTTGCCCATACAAATTGTCCTGGACTTCAGACTGTGCTTCTGGTACATCTACAACTACTTTATAATTCACTCTGTCTTGTTTATGTTTGATCCCTCTGCAAGCACAACCAATTTGTAGGGCTATTGCCAGGGGAGGCATCTGTTTTATCTCTAGATCATCAGAAGTGCAGTCATACATTTTATTACATGCCCACCAACTTACTTTGTCTGCCCTCGTTCTGCTCCTAGTGGCAGTGTTCATTATTGCTGGATCTATTTCATTCTCGGGGCCTTCCCACTTAATACACCAAGGGGTATTTGCCATATATTGGAATATTTGAAGAATACTCACAGACCATGCACTGTCCCAAGGCTCTATCTGATCTTTCTGATCCTTGGCCTTGCACTTCCATACCAGAGTGGTTTCTGTAACATTTTCTATAATCTTTTTATAGTGTGGCAAATAGCATTGCCATTGTGTGATGCCTCCTGATTCTCCTATAGGGGTCCCTAGTATGCCATCACTTAGAGTACAGTCTTTCTGGCCCATGGGTCTCATCCATGTTCCTATTTTCTCCCAAGTTTCCTTGATTACTTGCCTCGATTTGGGTACCTGTTTACATGTAATTGTTTTGTTCTTTTGTATTTCAGGTAGTTTTGATGTTATGATTCCCCAATTTACTGGGTCTCTTGCTGCCTTTGGTATTGGCAAACAGGCAGTTATTCTACTGGTGTTTTGCATTTTGGCAATGTCTTTGACTAATCCAATCATTAAATTCTCAGCCCAAACTGCATTAGAAACCTTTATCACCTGTGTTTCTGTTTGTACCTCTCTCTTCATTCTAGAATGAAGAGTAGTTAGTTGATCATTTTGCATTCCGCATCCCAAAGACATAAATGACCATAACCTTAGCACAATTACTGATAGCATTCTCAAAGTGATTAAACACATCTTATCTGCAGCCTTGTTGGTTCCACAGTTTACACAGTCCGTGATTCAGGATGGATTTTCTTCACTCAGGTGTAATGAATCCAGGGGTCCACGCCGGCTACTTTGACTGCTGTAAAGGTGGTCAGCAGTACCTGATGGGGTCCACTCCACTTTTCTTTCAGCGGTTCTTCATTCCAGTTTTGATGTACACCTCGTCTCCTGGATGTATGTTATGAACTGGGTTCTCAAGAGTCAGTGGTCTATTCCACACGAGGATGCTCCGGAGCCAAGCTAAAGTTTTCCCGAGAGACAGAACATAATTATACACTTCCTGCTTTCCTGTGACGTGTACATTAGGGTTAGGCTCAGGAGATTCATATTGTTTCCCATACAATATCTCATAAGGACTGACTGACATCCCACTCCTAGGCTTTATCCGAATCCCCAACAGTGCTATTGGCAAAGCCTGGGGCCACTGCAGTTTGGCTTCTTGGCATATTTTACTGATTTGCCTTTTTAGTGTCTGATTCATCCTCTCTACCTGTCCACTCGACTGGGGTCTCTCCATGGTGTGTGGAGGTCCCAGGTTATCCCCAGCAATCTACTTACCTCTCTTAGTACTGTGGCTATGAAATGGGGCCCCCTATCTGATGATACCTCTAGGGGTACCCCAAACCTGGGAATAATCTCCTGTAGTAACCACTTAACTGTTTCCTTTGCTTGGTTTGTGCGACAGGGAAGGGCTTCTGGCCACCCAGAGAATGTGTCAACCCCCACTAACAGGTATTTGTATCCTCGAGTTCTTGGCAGTCCTACAAAATCTACCTGCCAATAGTCTCCTGGCTCTATTCCTATCCGAATTCTTCCTAGCTGTGCCTGTCGCCTAGCCACTGGGTTGTTTTTCAAGCAGATATCACATTTTGACAACACTGATTTGGCCATCGTTAACATCCGTACTGAAATTAAACTCTGCTTTAGCAATTTTACCAATGCCTCTGCTCCCCAGTGACATTCTTTATGTTTAATTTGTAGAACTTCTCTCATTATCAAGGGGGGTACCACTATTTGTCCTTGTGCAGTCACATACCATCCCTCTGAATCCTTTTTGCATTTAGCAAACGTGCCAGTCTCTCATCTACTGAATATTTTGGTTCTGGAGGCAAATTGAATTGGGATACATTAAGCTTTAAAGGTATCAATGCCATTGTTGTTTGCACCCTTTGAGCAACCTGTCGGGCTGCCCAGTCTGCCTTTCGATTTCCCTCACAGATTTTGGAGTTTCCTGATTGGTGTGCTTTACAGTGTATAATTGCCACTTGTTCAGGTTTTTGTACTGCTTTTATCGATTGCAGGACTGCATCCTGCTGTTTAATGTGCGTACCTCGAGAAGATAGTAATCCTCTTTCTTTCCACAGTGCTCCGTGTACCTGCACCACTCCAAAAGCATATTTTGAGTCAGTCCAGATATTTACCTTTTTCCCTTCACTTAATTCTAGTGCCCTGGTTAAAGCAACCAGTTCTGCCTTCTGGGCAGATGTATTTGGTGGTAATGCTTTTGCCTCCACTACTGTACTGACTGTTGTTACCGCATATCCAGCGTATCTGGTTCAGTTTTCCACAAAGCTGCTCCCATCTGTAAACTGCTCCCACTCTGGCTGCTCTAGTGGGACATCTTTCAGGTCTTCTCTTGCTGAATAGGTGTATTCTATTACCTCCACACAGTCATGCTCTAATGGGCCTTCTTCAGTTGTGGTACCTAGGAACAAAGCTGGATTCAAAGGTTAGTTGTTTTGAATGTGACATCATCCTGCTCAGTCAGGACTACCTGGAATTTCATCATGCTGCTTGGGGATAGCCAATGGCCCCCCTTCTGCTCTAAGACAGTGGTTACCATGTGTGGTACATAGACATCTGTGTGCCTTCCCATAGCAAGCTTCCTGGCTTCTTGTATCAGCATCACAGTGGCTGCAACTGCCCGCAGACATGGAGGCCACCCAGCACTTATGTTGTCAAGTTGTTTGGAAAAGTAGCCCACCGGCCTTTTCCAGCTTCCCAGATGTTGGGTCAGGACTCCGAGTGCAAGGCGCAGCCTTTCATGTACAAACAGCTGAAAATCTTCACACAGATCAGGTAATCCTAATACTGGAGCCATTGTCAGTGCTTCCTTTAATTTTAGGAAGGCTTCTTTCTGTGGTTTGCCCCAGGTGAATGGCTGCGTCTTCTGAGCTTCATACAGGGGCTTTGCAATCAGTCCATAGTCCATGATCCACAGGCGACACTATCCTGCCATCCCGAGGAAGACTCGCAGCTCATGTAAATTCTGGGGCTCTGGAATAGCACAAATAGCTTGGATATGGTTAGTACCTAGTTTTCGTTGCCCTTGTGAAATTTCACATCCCAGGTAAATCACAGTCTGTTGGGCAATTTGTGCCTTTCCTCTGAATAGTTTATAACCTCCCAATCCCAGTGAATTTAAAATCTCAACGGTTACCTTTATACAGGTTGCTTTTCTTCTGCAGCTATTAGTATATCATCAACATACTGCAACAACAGCTATTGGTCTCTTGGTACTTGCCCATTCTCGGTCTAAATCTCCAGCTCCTTTGCCAGTTGGTTTCCGAATAGGGTCAGGGAGTTCTTATATTGTGTCTAGGTGAGCTGGGTCTTTCTCCCATTCCCTAGGTTTTCCCACTCACAGGCAAACAGTTTCCTACTTTCTTTGTCAAGGGGGATGCAGAAAAAGGCATCTTTTAAATCAATTACAGAAAACCATTTATATATCTCCTTTACGGATGTCAGCAATGTGTAAGGATTTGTTACCACTGGATAAATGTCCTTTGTTATTTTATTTATTGCTCTCAAATCCTGCACTAATCTATATTCACCATTTGGGTCTTTACTGGAAACAATGGTGTATTAAATTCTGATTCAGATTCTTCTAAAATTCAGTATTTCAAGAATTTCTCAATAATCTTTACTATTCCTTGCCGTGCTTCTGGTTTTATAGGATAGTGTTTGACTTGTACAGCCCTTGCCCCTTCTTTTAATTCTACATGCACTGCTTGTGCCAATTTAGATTTCCCTGGTATATCTGTCTCCCATACAGAGGGAATCACTGCATCTTCTACCTCCCTAGGGATAGAGGGAACAGGTTTTTCTTTGATCATTAATATCTGTCCCGTCTTTGATTCAGGTATTTTCATTATAAGCTCTCCATTTTCAAAGGTTATTACCACATCAAGTTTCACTAGCAAATCTCTCCCTAAAAGTGGAATTGGACACTCAGGTACATATAAGAATTCGTGTGTTATAACCTTGTTTCCAAAACACAAATCTAGGGGTTGCAAGAATGGCCATTTTTCCTCTTTCCCTGTAGCCCTGACTACTGTTGTTTCCTTGTCCCCAATTTGTCCTTGCAAATCATTCAATACCAAGTAAGTAGCTCCTGTATCTATTAGAAATTTCACCTCTTTATCTCCTAATTGTATATTTATAACAGGTTCCTTAACTTGTTCTACCGGTTCTATGTCTAGTCAGCTGGTATACTCCCCCAAAACCATCCCCTTGGTAACCTGCTGGAACTGATTGCCCTGGTGAAACTGGTTATTCAAGTCTGGACATTGTCTCTTCCAATGGCCCTCCCGCTTGCAATACGCACATTGATTTAGGTTTAACCCCTGCATAACTGGTCTCCTACCTTGACCATTCCTGTTATGTCCCCTGAAATTTGGGTTCCCTTTTCCTTGTATTAGTGCCAAAAGATTCTGCTGCTGCCTTTCACTAGCTTCTCTTTTGTGATTGTTATATACCTTCCAGGCTACCTCAAGTAGCTTATCCAAATTCCTTAGTTCTTCCCCTTCTAATTTTTGCAATTTTCTATGAATATTGTCCTGTGACAGGCCCAAGAATATGAGCGCGAGCTGAACCTTTGCTTGTTCTGTGTCCATTTGGAGATCTGTATATTTCCTTGCTACCTCTTTAAGCCTCTCCAAAAATGCAGTGGGAGATTCCTTCCTTTCCTGTTGAACCTCATATAGTTTGGACCAGTTTATAGTTTTGGGTACAGCATTCTGAACTCCTATTTGGATCCACTCTTGATATTTCCGTAGTCTCCTCATATCACCTAATAAATTAGGGTCCCAATTTGGATCCTCAATTGGGAAATTCACATCTAAATTCCCTGTTACGAGTCTGTTTCTGATGTCCTCTCTTACCCTTTCTTTGGCTGCCTTAAGTACCATCTCTTTCTCAGTAGAATCCGTCAAAGTATCTAATATTACTTGTATGTCATCCCAGTCAGGATTTTGAGTTTTTATAATCATTTTACTACTCATGCCATTTTATCAGGATTTTCTCTATAAGTTCCGGCTGTTTGTTTCCAAATAACTAAATCTGCAGGAGAGAAAGGCATTTTTACAAATACTGGCCCTTCCACTCCTACACCTTGTCACAAGGGGGCAATTACAGTCCGTTTTTGTCTGTTTATGTCTTTTCTATCCACAACTGGGGCAAGCTTTCTGGCCTTCCCCATAACTAGAAAAACAAATCAACATACGGAACCTCATCCCATTTTCCTTCTTGTTTACAAAATGACATTAACTGCGAAATAGTGTTATATTGCAGAGTACCGTATTTTGGCCATTTTTCACCATTCTCCAAGGCATATTCTGGCCATCATGTATTACAATAATCAATCAACTTAGCTTTACGTAATTCTTCCCCAAAATTACCCTGTTTCCAATGTGCTAATAAGCACCCCAAAGGAGAACTTCGCGGGATAGAGGTGTTGCTGCCCCAAATCCCATTCAGTTTCTCCATTCCAAATATATCACAAATTGCCAAACCTGCAACACTTTCGTGATTGTCTTATGGAACGGCGCCTAGGCTTGTACCAACAGGAATTCCTTTAGCCCAACCAAGCGTAGCTTTTGCTGCGTCTTATTGGCAGGCACCCAAACCAAAGTAAAAAGCACCTTACCTTTCTCCCAGGGACGTTGTGAGCGGCAGAGGCGGTCGCGGCCGATCAAGCTCCCCGAGAATCCCTCGGTGCCGGCTGGAGCGTGGTCGAGTCGCGAAACTCGCTCAGCAGCACCCGCAGGGTCCCATCCGGGGTCGCCAAAATGTTAGCGTTCAAAACCACATAATCACATAAGCAATTATATGCGGTGCTTTTTATTGAAGAGCTCTGGGAATCGGGGTGATTTCCACCCAAATCTGATTCCGACTATACATTCGAGGTGAACGTGTTTTATACTCTATCATTACATAACTTTCATGTTAATTATAAACTTATATTGTTCTATTGTATACACAGATTTCAGCTAAACATAGCCCCCTTTAAATTTCCAACATAGTTTCTCACAATTCTTCTTATGGTTATATAATAATTATATTTAATTACTAAACAATCATCACATCTAACAATTATATCTTTTATCACACTGCTTACACAGGTGCAGTGATCTGAGAAAACACAAAGCCTAGTATTTTCAAAGACTATTTTTAGCATTTTCCAGGGATCCACTATGAACTCCATGCTTTAACAAGTTGAGTGTATGGTGTAAAAAAATGCAACAAGTGAAGGGAAATCTGCATTTTAACTCCAGTAAACAGATCTGAAGAGGCTCCAGAACAGTAAGGACTGACCAAGGTTTTGAATGCGCTGCTGAGTGTGACGTGGGGACACCCAAATTCCTTCCTTTTGCACAGCATCCTGACAAACCCTGCCGACAACACTCCTTTGGTAGCCTTGGGTTCACTAGCCTGGTTAAGGTTAGGTTTGGGACCTTCTCTTTCCCCCTCTCTTACATGAAATTGTTGACATCCTCCTACAGACAAGTTCTTTGTCCTGAGAAGTCCTGGGCATAAAGGGATGGAAAACCAGGATTTTCATTAAAAAAATATAACATCTTACAAAATTACTAATCAAGTTTTAAAACAGAGGCAAAATTTTACAAATTTTCAGCCATAAATTGTGAAAATTTACCCTGACATCAGCTACTGCTGGGAACATGAGGTGTCAGGAGGCTGGCTGGCTAGTGAAGCAGTGGTGGAGTCACTCCACGAGCACTCTTAAGTATAAAAACACCGATGGAAAAGATTGAAGGAATTCAGAATTTATTGTTCAAAATCTAGAAGTCAGTTAAGGTTTAATTTGCTGTCTTCAGCACAGACAATCCAAATTTATCACCATGTGATCCGAGTGCCATGTCATGTGGGGCTTCCCCACTGACTTCTTAAATTCACAATTCTTTAACTGCACATGATGGGCTTGCCCTGGGCTCATGCATTCCTTTGGGGATGGCTCTGCTCCAGGATGGCATCTTGCAGAGGATGCAAGTGGATTTTGTGCTCCTTTGTGGCATGCAGGTGGTCAATAAAGCCTGAGCCAGCCCTCTCTGCCCACGTCCAGCAGTGTCATGGTGAGGGGGAAATTTGGGAGCATCCCTAGCCCTGCTCTGTGTCCTGGCTGGGCACACAGCTGCTGGGACACGGGTGTGTCTTGCTGCCCCCAACCATTTTAGGGCTGAATTAGGCTGGTTCAGGGAGAGCAAATGGGCAATTTGGGGGGATTTATGGAGTGTTTCCCCACCCCAAATATCCCTGCCCCATGCCTACTGATCCCTCCTGTGCCCCCCAAAACCCCCTGGGAAGGGGAGGTACACTGGCCCAACACCAGGCACTCATGAGAGTCACTTGCTCACCCTCCCCTGCTACAGCTGGGCAAAGGAGAAAAAAGGGGGAAAAAAGTTAACGAAGTCTTCATGAGTGAGATAAAGGCTGGGAGAAACACTTCAGGGCAAAACAGACTCAGCTAAAGTTGTGAAGTGAATTTATTACTCAGAGAACCCAGAGAAGGATAATGAGAAGCAAAATAAGCCTTTAAACACCCTTTCCCTCCAGTCCCTTCCTCCTTCCCACTGACAGAGCAGGACACAGGGGCTAGGGCTTTGGTCAGTCCATCCCTGAGATTTTCTTCTGGGAGAGGAGCCCATCCTGTGAGGGCCGTGGGGTCCCTCCCATGGGAGACAGTTCTCCGCCAACTTCTCCAGTCCACTCTGGAGTTCCTCTAAAACTGCTGCAATGTGAATTCCCCCCATGGGCAAACAGACCCCGAAAACTGCTGCAGCGTGGATCTCTTTCATCAGGGTGCAGTCCTGCAAGGACAAACTGCTCCAGCCTGGAAACAGGGCCCCTCTTTCCACTGGCTCTCCTCCTGGATCACAGCCTCCTCCAGACATCCATCCGTTCTATGAGGGCACCTTCCCCATGGGCTGCAGGTGGATCTCTGCATCCCTCCTGGATCCCCAGGGGCTGCAGGGGCACTTATAGTTCACCCTGGTCTTATCACAGTCTGCAGAGGAATCTTAGCACCTCCTTCCCCTCCTTCTCCCCTGACCTTGGTGTCTCCATGTTGTTTTCCCTCACATGTTCTCACCGCCTTCTCTTCTCTGGCTGGAAGCAAAACTCGTGACTTTGATTTTCTTCTTACATATGTCATCAAGAGGCATTACTGGCCTTTCTCATTGGCCCAGTTTTGGACAGCAGTATGTCCATCAGCCATTGCCCTGTTGGACATGCTGGAAGCTTCCAGCAGCTTCCCACAGGAGCCATCTTTGTGGCCCCCCTGCTACCTAAAACCAGGCCTTGCAAAACCAATCCACCCCACTATCTGCAATCCTGGGTTTATGGACAGGACCCCCACCCCACCACTCCAGATCTGCTCTTGGGATGGCAGTGAATGTGGGGCAGGGGAATCCCCCAACAGGACATTTCTGGGTCAGCTCTAGACAGAAATGTGAGGGGCAAAGGTTAAGGTCAGGGTTTTACACTGAAGGCATGCTCATCTCTCACAGTTACTGAGAAAGGAGCACACAAAGGGCCTGCTGAGTTGAACATCTGCAATTATAATTACCCCTTTCTCATCTCATCTGCATCTCATGTCTGCATGTTCTATTCAATTTCCATTTAAATTGTAAATACAGAGAAGAAAATGCTGTTCCTATTTACTAGTTCTTTTTTTTATTTCCCATTTTGTTATTTTCAGTTGAAAATCCACTCTGAGCCTTTACTATGCAATGTTTGAACATTAAAGAGATGTAAATATTTGATAGAAGAAAAATTATTCTCTCTTGTCATTGGTGTAAATGTGCTTACACTGCCTCTATATTTCTACCCAAGAGGTCAGAATAGGTTACCTAATTGGACTGTCTGGCTTCAAAAACTTATTAACAGATAAAGCACAGGATTCTCTGCCTCGAAATATCTGGTAGCCTCCAGTACTATAACTATACTTTTACTAAAGTATCTAAGGAAGCAAAAGCCATGTGTGTGGTTAAAAACTTGAAAACATGTCTTTCCCAAAGCACTTCTGTAAATGTGCCCCAAGGCAAAGGGAAGATATTCATTATGCAAGAACACATGTTGGTTAAACATTTTACTGGCTTCTCACAGTGTTTTGTGAAAATTGTGATCACAGTACATCATTCACCTTTTTTTTTCTCAGCAAGCAGAAATTACAAAGCCAGGCTGTCTCACAGGACATGGTCTTTTTTCTTTTCTTTTTTTAAATTTTTTTGTGTTATTTTTGCCTTTTTTGTTTTGTTCTGTTTTGGACTCAAAGGCAGAGTGGTTTTTATGTATAAGAAGCAGCCAGTTTTAGGAATAAAGAAAAATCGGTCCATCTGGAATATTTACTTCTCTTGCAGAACACTTGACACAAGAACAAACACCACCAACTGCTGATCAACTTCTCTGTAATTGCTGTATTAAGAAAACAATTACACTGCACTATCACAATTGTATGAGCATCACCAGGATCTGTGCCAAAACCTGTGCTGCCTTTCATAACTCTCCATAGTTAAAGCTAACTTTGTGAGGTGTGGCTTTGCTAAAAATTGTTAACATTTTGCCAGGAAAAAGGAAAGGAAATCGGGAATCAGGTTTTCAAGAGTAAATCCACATAAAACATGTCACACTATGCCACAGAATGTATGGCAGAGGCCTGATATGACCAAAACCCAGCAGTTTCCACAGTGGAAAACTTTACTGTCAGTGCATTGAACCAAAACTGCTTTGTCCACTCAGTTTTTCTTCATATGTTACTGCTTATTTCACACTCGTAGCACAATCCCAAAGGACTATGTAATGGACACTGCAAAGTTTTAGGGCTGCATCATCACTGAAGTACATCAGTTTTCTCTTGAAGGAAAGAGTCCTAAGTAACGAAGTAACATCAATTTTGTGAGTAACTGTAGCAAAAAAAAAGAAAAAAAATCAGACAAATGCTTCTGTATTTGCAAAAAGAACATAAGAGAAACAAAAAACCCAGGAAAGATAAATGCAGAAATGCTGCCAAATAGAATGCTTTTGCAGAAATAGGCTTTTTCTAAAACTACTTTAATGAAATTTCAAGCTTTCTATAGCTGGTGGCTTTCATTATGCAAAGCCACTGATAACTACTTTATCAGCTAATTCCTTAGCTTGTAAAATGCACTTTCAGTGAAAAGCAGTGCATGACCCATTTGTCAGCCTGCAAAAATCCATCACTAGCTTGTAAAAGCTGCCCACTCCCTGGTGATTGATGGACTCAAGGATGTTGTTTACAGAAAAGCCAAGTAGATGTTCATGTTAGGGCAGAAGGGCCAAGTGATAAAGATACAGAGTTAAAGCATCTGACAAGGGATGGAATCCTGCTCCCCTTTGCTATCACTTCATTGTTATTCAGTGATTATTTTATGGCCCATGTCAGTACGTAAATTATCCTGGTTTCATATTTTTCAATGCATAAATTGGAAAGCAATTAGCTTAAAAATTTTGAAAAAAAGGAGATACTGTTTGCAAGTGGGACACTGTTGAAGTCATGCACTTGGTCCTGTCTTTCCTTGTAATGCCCAACTCATCTGGTTATTAAATAGTGAAAAATACTGAATTGCAATGCCTGTGCCAAATTTAATATTTCAGAATTATACATTTTGTAGGTGACACAGGTTACCTCTTATTGTATGCCTAAAAGAGGGGAAATTCTTGTCTGAATCCTTTCCTTCTTCATACGTCCCACTCAACTTATTGGGTACACTTTCTGGATAAAAGAAATATAAAACCTAATTCTGCAACGGCTTTACCCCACAGAGAAGGAAATATCACAATATTACTGTTTAATAAACCCTGTAGTGCTACCACTTCTGGGAAAATATTTTTGGAGTTTTCTATAAAAGGACTGTAAGACCAGAGTTATACTATGTTGACTCCAGGAAAAAAAAAAAAACAAAACAAAAACAAAAACCCAAACAAACAAACAAACAACAACAAAACAAAAACCAACCAACCAAACAAAACCAACTAAGCAATATATGAAATGAACAGGTGGCAGTAAGGATTTTGGAAATTTTATCAGTAGGAGGTGAAGTCTTTGGTTGACTATTCATCTGAGCAAAACACTTGAAAATGTTTCTTACCCAGAATTATCAGAGAAAGTGGAGAGTAAGAAAGAACAGAGCACAACTATCTTTAATTAAACTGAGTGCCTGAGGAGTGTCAGAATTGTGTTCATGCAGGTACAGGTCCCAAGGGCTGAAGGTGCTTCTGTGCTGTGTGTGTGGGCTTTGACTTAAAAAAATCTCCAAAGATCTGCATTCCTGAATCAGAGAGGTTTCAGGCTACACAGAGGAAGAGAAAGAAACACTGAGAGCTCACATGGCTGCTCATGTGACAGTGAAGTGTCCCACATCCAGTAAGTTTTCCTCAGCTGGTGTGCCCTAGCAGTCATCATGTTTAGTATTAGGTGAGTATGGGAAACTGAACTTTAACTTAACATAACAAACATAACATATGACATATGACACATAACAAATAACATATAACATAACATAATATAGTGAATGTATTAAAATGCATAGGCACTGTATTTTAAATCACATAACGTACAGTTTCAGTCTCTCTTCCAAGTTCTCTTTGTGACACAAGGCACATCAGGCTGACAGGAAGAAACAACTTTTACAGCTGATTACCCTTTCATGACAAAGGAGAGCAAGCATTGACAGGTTGCCTTCTCAGGACGTAAAAAACATAATTTTAAATACCTCTAAAAGTTCAGGAAATGCTGTAAAATATTGATTGAAACTTCCTGACTGTGTAGAAGCAACCTTGATCTGCCAAACTACATGGAAGGAATACCTGCAGGACACTGAACAGAGTGAGCTTCAGAAAACTCAAATTAAACTTAACCTAGAAGAGATTTATGTGACATACATGAAACTAATTGGATTTAATCCTTTCAGCCTCTGCATAACCATGTCTTTATGGTTTTGCCCCCATTTTTGCTATGTTCTTGACTTCATGTCTCTTATTTTCTTAAGAAGCTATCTGCAAAATAAATTGCTTGTGAAGCTTGTGAAGCTTGAATTTTACTCTCTGGGAAGCAATTAGGAAGAAGAATGTAGATATTGAAAATATTATCTCTTTGGTTTTCAGTAATGTCTTAGCCCAACAAAGACATAACATTTTCTTAACAACCTGACGTTGCTGACTCAAAATGTGGGAAATAATTTTATGCTGGTGCCATTCCACTGGACTTCCCAAATCCTAACTTATCTGTAATGATTTACATTAAAAAAGAAGAAAACTGCCTTTTAACACGGTGCTGGAGGAGACTGAGGATCTTCAAGGGATTTTTACTCATCCAGAGGCACAGACCAAGTGAAGCACAAACACAAAAGTGAAGTGCATTGATTCCCTGTTACAACACAGCAGGTTAACATTGCTGTTTCAGGAGGTTTCTCTCTCTCCAGTTGAGGACTCTTAGGCTGAGCTCCACTGGGGGTTTAGATGATTATCTGGATGATTCTGCTTCACATCCAAGACTGAGTTTCCAGGTGCCTAAAGCCATTATTTGACATTGTTTTCATGCAGTGGGGTGTCTACCCAGGTTTACTAGTCAGTTTTTATTATTGTCAGCAGAGAGACAGCATACAGAAGATTTTGGAAACAAAACTGAGCATGGCTTGTTCTAAGGAGTTTATTCACCCTTTAGCTCAAATACTCCTGGGTATTTATCCTAGCAGAGAACAAAAAGCCTTGACTAACAAAGAAGAAAAAGGGTGGCAGAATTGCCCCATTTTCTGTTCTGCCAGTGGTCACAGCAGGGTTGTATCCCACACAGTGGGTTGCAAGGCAGCAGGGCTAGAAAAATATACATGCCTCATGTACGAGTTCATGTCCAGTATCAGCAGAAATAGGCAGGAAACATGAGCAGGGCATGAATGGCAGCGATAAGAATGAGCACAAGCCTTTGTTCTCTTTCTTGTTCCACTGAGTATACCCAACCCAGGCTGCCAGAGGCTTCAGAAAATTAAGTGCACGTCTAGAACAACTTGTTTAGCAGCATCTCATGCAAATATTCTTCCAAGGTGGTCACACTGCAGAAAAGCACACCGAATGCTACCTCTTGTTCAGTCATGTTGGCATCTTCTGCTTCATCAGACCAGCTGCAAAACTGTGCTTCTGTGATAATAAAGTCTCTCTCACTCTCTCTCCCCCTTTCTCTCTCTCAGTAAAACTTTCCCATGGTTTTATTAAGAGTAGGAAAGGAAATCTGATTCATGGCATAAGTATAGAGTGCCTAAAGAAAGCCCGGGGTTTGATTTAGAATGACCTGAATTGAAAGGCTGGAAATCAAAAGGATTAAAAAGTAAGGAGGGAGGTGGAAGAGAGAAATAATGACAAAAAAGAAAGGAAGTAGAAATTTGTAAGAAGCTTGCCTGGATTCATTGCTTCTTGGTGATATTTCAAGCACTCTGTGGTTACCCAAGAGGCTGAGGAAAATTGACTGTGCACATACATATATTCCCTGTGCTTCCCTCATAGCTTCCTGGAGCTGAGGGAATTCAGCCATGTGAGAGTAAAGAGGAATCACTTGCCTTCAGCAAGATCTATAATCAGTACAGATAAGGCACTTTAAACAGACCCTGGTTTTCCCTGGCTGCTGTCATGGCCTGTAGTATTCCACATGGATGAAGGAGAGGCTGAGATGCCTTGGGAAGATAGCATGGTTTAGGTTAGGGTGACTCCTTCGAGTTTTTTTCTCACAGTTCTCCGAGTTATATGTTAATAGTACTTGTGACGTTACCCTTAATTTCTGCCCCCCCACCCAGTTCTGGAAAGTTCTCTGTTCTCTACCTCCCCATTGGTCCACATTGCTGTCAGTCCTCCCCTGTTCCCTCATTGGTTGTTCTCCCCTGATCCCCGCTTTGTACCTGCCCTCATCCTTTCACCCATCAGATTGTTATACCCAACCTACTCTGGGTTGGTTATAAACCCCGGACTCTCCCCCTGTTTGGGGCTCTTTTGCTGTCCCTGGACCCCTTCAGTGCACCTGTCAATAAACAGTCACTGGAATCCCACACAGAGAGCCTCTCCTGCTTCTTTCTGTTGGTTTGACTTGAACAACTGGCTGTACGAGCATCTGGTGCTCACTGGGCTGTCCGAGCATCTGGTGCTCACTGGGCTGTCCATCTTCTCAGGGAAGTCACTCTTGGGAAGGTGGCCATCCTGGTGACATCTGCTCTGTGGCCACAATGGCCCTGTCCTCAGTGCTGAGCACAAATGCAGTTTGGTTCTTCCATTCCTTCTCACCGTGGTTTCAGCATGGGGTGCTGGTATCTGGTGCTCAAATATTGCACAGGGCAGCTGAGAGGCTCCAGAGCATCTTGACTTTGCACCAGGCTTGTCATTACCTGCGAAGATAGCAGTTTCTGGGCAGACCTTTTCCTCAGTTTCTGTTCATTCACATTAACATAACTGAGCAGGGACTCCCATGAGTGACCAAGTGTTTTTGACAAAGATGTTGTAGCTGTGGAGGTGGAAATGAGTAATAAACTGGCAGGAACTCCTTGGGTCAGGAAATAAAATCCTATAATCCCAGTCATAAATTACATCAAGTTTTGTCCAACAACAAATTTTCTGTTCTCACCTCTATTAGGAGAGCTATTTTATAACCTCCTTTCTCTGACAATTAGAAATCATCTTCTAAATTGCATCCTAAGCTATTTAATAGCCAGTTGATACCCATTTGTTCTTGTGCCAACACTGTACTCCAGTTTGAATCGCTCTCCTGTTCTCCCTCCCTCCCTCCTTCTTGGAACAAGTGACTAATTAATATGTTGAGAGAAGATGCTGAGAATATGCCAAGTCTCTTCATGCTGAACTTAAGATTTCCCTGTTTTCTTTTCATTTTATCATCAGACTCAGTGTGTCCTGGAACCAACCATTTAGTTGTGTACTGTGCCTTGCCCTTTATCATCAATAATGCTCCCTTGGGTGTTCTTCTGTCTGTTTAGAGTTGTGATTAGGTTTGCAGGGGAGTTAGAAAGTGTGTGAACTCTGGCAACTTCAAAAAAGCACAAGGAGTAAGGGCCAGAGAAGGAACAGCATTTCTCTTTTGAGGCGCTCTTTTTCTAAATCTATAAAATTTCTCAGTGATGTTTGTGCTCACCCAGAGACTGCAACCTTCAGGATTTTCAAAATCTTCCTTCTTTGGCCTTTCCCTAATTGAAAGCTTGCTGGCTCTTGGAAGAGTTGTGGGGGTGGGATAGACATAATTATCTCACCTCATTAGCTGCGGTATTTTTTGCTAGGGACAGGCAGGCTGTCGTTTAGAGGACAGCTGACAGCTCTCCATCTGTACTGAGTCTGAGTCAGATGAAATCTGTATTGATACAGTAGTCAAAGAGAAAGAAAACAGCACGTGACCTGGAAGTTTAGAGAAAATGCAACCGAGCATGCAAATCTGCATAATTTCATTTTTGTACAGGCCCAAATAAGTTATTGTTCCTGCCATGGGTATCCTTTCATGATGTTCCACAAGTGAATGCATTGTGCCAGTTTCCATGGGTGCTGGGTGGGAGTGTCTGCCTCTTTTCTCTGGCACATTTCAGAGGAAGCCAAGGAGCTCAAGTCACAACTGGGGCATGCCATTGGAGAGCTTTATCTTCCCTGCAACACATTTTGGGGAACAAGGCTCAACACTCCCTGTGCTAGTGCTCAAAGCAGAAGTCACAGTCTCCTTCCCTTAGCCCATTAGCCCTTGGTACCTGTAGCACCTCTTATATAACCAAGTGCTGGTGTGGTCAGGTGGACAGTGGGATTTTTTTTTCCTTATTTGAGTATATTTCTAGATTGATCTGTGACCTGAACTAGTTGAACATACCCACAATAACACTTGGCATCATTTCAAGGAAAACAGCATGGAGCTGGAAGAGGGATGGCAGGAGATGCATTTGGGCAGCACCTCAGTTTTAAGCTAAGTAATGGATACTGTGAAACTGTGTGCCTGGGTTCTGAATTCAGTTTAAATGTGGCCTTGCCTTGCTTTGTGTTTAATTTTTTATTTACAGAAAAGGTGACAAGCACCTTCTGTCTCCAAAGGAACGTGGAGAGAATCAGGGAGCATTTCCTGCTGGGATGGGAGGAGGATGGAGGTTGAGTGTCCATGTGAAGAAGAGGAGAACGCAGAGCTCTCATCTCTGTGTGGAATAAGAGCTGCTTTAGCCTGGTACAAGGAATCCAAAGAGGCAGACTGGGGAAGAAGAAGGGGAAAGCTTCCGAAACAATGCATAAAGCCTTTGCCCCTTTCAAGGATGTTTGCAGCAAGATACAGACACACTGGAGCAGGTGCTGTTGCACTGTGCTTCCTTTCTTTAGAAGGAGTTGTGTAACCCATCAAGAATGCAGAGAGTTATGGTGACTCTTATGGTGACTCTTCTTGTTTCCAGAACACTGAGTTAAATCTACAGGTGAAAAAACAAGCCACTAATTTTTTTTTCTAGCATCAGTTATTTCAAAACAGTGGCTTTGACTTTTGTATGATTGTCAGTGACTCAGATGTAAAAGTTTCCTGTGTATGCTGCATTGAAAGTAATAGTCCTTATGAATCACTGAAATCACAAAAAAAATGGGAAGATATGATGGGCCATAAAAAGGCAAAAAATTCTTTGAAATGTTAAAAAAAAAAAGGAGAAGAACATACAGAGACCCCCTAAACTGAAAACAGATTGTCATGTGATTAACTCAATGTGGGATTCAGCATGTACACAATGAAAGGGCAGCATATTTAGGTCCATTACAGTATAATCAGAAAGATAGTGGTGTTGGCACCCATCAAGGGCTCTGACTTAAATCAGTAATGATTTAAGTTCATTTAGCAGCAGCCTCTGCACAGTGACTTGTCCTTTCCACAGTCCACATATACCCAAGTTTGACATACTTGTCACTACCATGGAAGAAACATAGATTTCCAGACACAAATCAGTAGTACACAGGTCCTCTTTGGATCAGGCAAACACAAATCATGCAAACTGAAAACACCAGGACTCGTTCCACAGCAAGGTCACCTACCTTTTACACAGCCCCTTCCCTCTGTAGGAAGTGTTTTATCAAGCAAGAAAACACCATCAGAATAATTTTTCTGCTGAGGAAACAGAATTCCAGAGAGGTCCCTTTGCCAGCTAATGGGGGTGATCCTTTAGAGTACAGGCCTCAGTCTGGTGCTTTTACCTCGAGACCTAAGTCTGTCGTCACTGCAGACACACAACTGAGCTGCTGCTGCTGCTGCTGCACAGCTTTCAGCCCTTCTGTTCGTGTGCTGAAAGCACCCAAAGAGCCTTCTCCTTCCCACACATCAGACTGCTAGTGAAATAGGACAGTGCAAACCCATCTCATGTGAGCTGCAGGAGTTGTTATTATTGATGGATAAATAAAATAGATGGGGTGTGTTGCCCTCAGCCAAGCACACAGTGTAATGGGGGGAGAGGAAGAAAAAAGGGCGCAAAAGGATCAAGAACATGGTGGGGAAAATTGGAGAGTTTGAAATAATACATATTGAGAAAGGAACTGGAAAAAATTGAAAAGGTCAGAGTTCCATTCATTCTCGTGGGAGCTTGAACTGTTTTGTCTTGGGTGACATCAACACCAGGCAGGACAGTTCCTACCACCAGGAAGACTTTCCTCACCACTTTGCACATGTCCACCATCTCCTGCAGCCTGCATTGCCTCTTCAGAGCAGGTTGAAATCTCTCAGTCACCTTCTTATTCTTTTTTACATTAATGGTCTTGAGCACAGACCACACTGAACAGCATCCAGCCTCTGGCTTTTGAGGTGGTTTTCTTCTTTTCAGCAACACAGCACACAATTTGTTGTATTCTCAGAGGCATTTTGAGTTCTTAACTGAGAAGGCTGAGTGCAAAAAAGAAAAGGGTTAAAAACAACCCAGGAAAAAACATTTGAGGTCTTTCTTTTCCATAAACCAGAAGAGAAGAAGATTATTCAGAGGAAAGCCCCAATTCAGAACAGATTTATACCCTGTGAGACTGCCTTTCATGAAGCAAGTTTTAAATGGCATTAATTCAATATGAGCATTTCCCAAGATCTGTAGAAAATAACATTGAAGTAGGAAAATACCATGAAGAGATATGAGCTCAGATTATCCACTGAGTCAAACACTGGGAAAGGCTGCCCAGGGCAATGGTGTAGTCACCCTCCCTGGGGGGATTTAAAATACTTGGAGATGTGGCACTTACAGACATGGACTCCTGGTGGGCTTGGCAGTGCTTGGATAAATTTTGGCTTGATATCTCAAGGATTTTTTCGAAGCTAAATGATTCTGTGATGCCATGATTCTAAACATACACGGGGGAAACCCTTATCCAGCAAAATTTTGAGTGTTTGACTACTCATTACAATATTTATTAGTAATCATTCAAGACTTCTCACAGAAAGAACATTTATTAAAAAATTAGGAAAACTGAGGAAGAAGGTAACGGTTGATGACATTCAGTCCACTTGGGGAGAGACACTGTACAAATATGTCCATGTTTTCTTGCAAAAGGGTAAAAAGGAACTATGTTTTTGTTCTGAAACAGCACTGCCAGGTGTCAATTTACACTCCATTAAAGAAAGAAGGGAAGATTGTGTATAAGTTAAAAACAAGACTGTTAATAGGAGGTTTGATTTACATGCAGTCAGTCCAAAATTGTGCCCCTTTATCCCCTTTTTAAGAAATCAGTAGAAAATAAAAATTCATTTTATTTTCTAAACCAGACAGTGGATGCTGTCTGGTTTAGAATTGTTTTGTGTATGTTTGTTTGTAATTATCCATTCATACCTTTGCTAACACAAGATGTTATGGTCCAGCAGTGAAGCTGCATAAAACAACCCGGATGAGGAAAAAAATCCAAGAATGTACCATCTTCCTTGTTCTCTCAATTTTATTTAGTTCTCTTTAGGGAGGAAGAGAAAAATAATGGTAGGGGAAAAGGGGAAAGGCTCAAGAGAGCGGAACAGTCAAGTACAAGTGACTCTAAGAGAACAGAAACAAAGAGAATTGCCCAGAGCCTCTTGGAAATGGCTGCGTTTAGCAAACCTGAAAGTTGTGCCAATGAAAATGAAGTGCAATAAACTGTTTATAGAACTTTCAGAAACAGATTAGGGTACTAGTCTAATAACATTAGATTAACACCATTAATGGCACTGTTTTATGGCACCTATAACCTAACCAGTGCTAGGTTAAAGGGGCACAGCCAGTTTGCCAGGAGCTCCTGGGGTGCCCCAGATGTTTGGGAGTCACACAGGGAGCCCAGGCACAAAGAACAGCACCAAACGGGCTGTGCTGTTGGAAGGGTTCAGGGTGATCTGTCTGCAAGAGGACATTAGGAACACAGGAAACAAAGAATGACAGACTGACAGAATACTATCCTTTAAGAAATGACTGGATGTGGCACTCAGTGCTGTCGTCTGTGTTTGGTCATAGGATGGATTTGATGATCTCAAAGGTCTTTTCCAACCTGGTTAATTCTGTAATTCTCTGATTCTGTAATAGGCTGAGTTAGAAGGGACCCATTAGGATTATCAAAGTTCAACTCCTGGCCCTGCACAGGACACCCCAAAACCCACAGCATGTGCCTGAGGGCATTGTCCGAATACCACTCCCCTGGGGAGCCATCTCTTGTCATCTTTCCTTTTACTGAAGGGTTAGGGTCTCTCTCTTTTCATTTCTCTTAAATTCGTGGGTTTAATTAAGGCAATATATGGAACTTTTTAAGTCACTGTTTCAAACTCAGTCTGTTGAATTCAGAAACTGAGTGGCAGTGGGAGGAGGACAAATACAAACTGTTTATTTTGCATTTCATCAGAGAACCAGGCTAAAAAGAGGATTATCAAACAGGAAGGGCTAAAATCCTGGAATATTCCCCCCTTATCCCAAGACCTCTTTTTTCTTTTCATTGAATTCTAGCCAGCAATTCCAAATGAAAAGTTTTCCACTGAAGACACCAGGCTGCCTGACATGATTTCTTTTTTTTTTTTCTGTATATAGACTGATGTTACAGGTCATGGCTTCCCACACAACAAGAAGTAAGGAACTGGAAAAAAAATCAGCCCTGAAGAGGGACAGGGCTATGCAGAGGTCCAGGGAATGCTCAGCAGGCTTAGCAGGGACCATCAGACTCATCACTGGGAGACCTGGTAAGGTTGAATCAGTGTAACTCTAAGTAAGTTTCTTTGTTTAGGCTGCACTAATTGCATTCAATTTAACTTTCCATTTCAGACAATTTTAATTTTTAAATTAGGGTGCCATTGCTGTGCTTGTCATCCAATTGCATTCATTTACATAACTATCCTCATGTGCATATTTTGAGAGGGAGAAAAGTTAATTTAGGAAAACCCACTAGAACTGTTTTTGCCTATTCACTTTATCTCTCAGGTTGCAAATTTCTAAGATTCTTAGTTGCATCTGCTGTTCCAGGGACAGTCAAATTACATCCCACTCAACAGCAGTTAAAGCGGGTTAAATAAAAATCTACATAACTCTGCCTGGGGCTGCTTTTGGAGAAGGATCAAAGCACAGAGGTTTCAAATCAGTGTCTGGTACCTCTGTGTGCATGAAAACAAAGGCACCAGGGCAGGGAGGACTGGTTGTGGAGGGGGTCAGGACTGTAGTCCAAGTTCGAATTTTAAGGTTTTTACTTAAAAAAGCATCCTCTGGGATGCTGGTCCTCCTTCTGCCATGTGTGTCTAAGGGAGAGTCCCATCAAAATAAATATTTTTCAGGATACTGAAAATGCCATAGCCTTTATTGGCTGCCCCAGGAAAGGGCTTTAATACCCCTTTAATTTCCTGCCCTTAAACCTTAGCTGTAGACAGTGTGCTCCTGGTCCTCCTCCAGATCTCCAGAACAGCAGAGAGAAGCTTTCTGCCTCATGGTGACCTGTGGTAATGTTTCTGTAGCAAGTAGAAGAGAGGCATCTGGGTAGTTTTCTAAATCTGTGGTAAAACATGGTGCTTAATTGGTTCTCCTTTGTTTCAAACCAAGCTTCTAAAAATGTTCTAGTCATTAAGAGATTTGAGGTCATTAAGTGGCTTGAACAATTACTCACGTGCCTCCAGACCCAGGAAGAGCTAAGAAATACCCAAATAAACCACCTTGCCTGGCTGTAAGAGCTGTTTGGCAGCAAAAGCCAAGTGGTTTATCAGAACATTAGGGTATGCAAATGAGCAACTGGATCCACCTAATTTCACTAGGCAGGCAGATGCAGCCAGCACAGACTCAGTGTAAGGATATTGATGGGAAAAACATGTTTTTTTGGTTATTTAAAGCTAGCATTATGTACCATAATTGCAAAACACTTCCACTGCACCTTTTATTCTGTTTTTCTGCTGGTGGAGAGAAAGCAGCGCAATGATTTTAATAAATGGTCGGCCTAGATGTACCATCAGCAATTTAGTTATCAAATAATTCTAAATACCTCTCAGCTTATGAAAGTTGTTGATGGCACACTGATTGCATTTAATCTGCAAGAAGGTATAAAGGATTCTTTCTGAATTTTTACTGTAGCTTGGGGCTTTTTAAAGCAAAAAGCATTGCCATGGAAGCAGGTAAACAAAACTGCACTTGCTGAACCTCCATCTACCCACAGTGAACACACCTGCACTGAAGGCAGAGAAATGCCCTGGGTTTGGGGCAAACTTGCAACCAAATCTTAAAAAAAATAGAAATTGTGCAGTCAGGTTTGTTCTGCCTGCTGACAGTTCTACTAATTAGAAAATAAAGACAATAAATGAGACGCTTACCCACCTGTCAGTCACGAACATTGATGCAGAGATCATGTATGGGCTTTTAGTAATGTTGTTGTTTAGTTCTTCTTCTTTCCTTTGGGTGCCGCAGGTCCCAGTTACCAGGGAAGGTCCTCCAAGAGTGAAGGGGCTTCTCAGTTGTGGGGAAATCAGTTTGACCAGGGGAGGGGGATCCCAGGGAGTTGTGTGCCCCCTTCCTGGATGGCCCATGCTCAGGATTCCCCAGGCTTGTGGTCCTGCCCCACCCTGCATCTCCCCTGGCCCCATCCCTGTGGATGGCAGGGGAGCTTTGCTCAGGAACAGAGAGAGGGAATGAGGCTGGACCCTTCCTGGGAGTGCTGCCCTGAGGAGCTGCTTGGGAAGAGACACAGAAAATGAGAACTGTATTTAAAGAAATACTTGATTTTGGGGACAGAGAAATGAGCTGTGGCTGGAGCAGGCAAGCCAAGATGGCATTTCCACAGCAGGTACTGTCTGTGGGCTCCGACACTTTGCGGTCTTATAAAAACTAAAAATGAACAAAAACCCTTCTACTTTTACATCTACCAATTCATGGACATACCAGTTAATACCCCAGTTCCACACCAAAGCTTTTACTGCCATCAGTGAAAGCTTGCATCTAATGCCACATTTAAAAAACATATTAATATACTAGAGTGTATCATCAGCATTTAGTTTAGCAACTCACAAAGGTGCAGATAAGAGCAACTTCAGTCATTGTTTTGAAAAATTTCCAAGTAATTGGTTTGACAATGGTCCCTAGAGGTGTATCTATTTCTTTCCAGTATATATATAAATATAAAACCAAAATTATTATGCTGTTATTTCCAATGAGATTTTTCAGCATGACCTAAGGGACTTACCAGTGTCTTATTAATAGTTTCTAGGAAATTAGTACCTACTAAAGACCACTGGGAGCTATTAGCCAAAAAAACATTGATAAGAAATATAATGCCATTAAAAAAGAAATTCCCCAAGCAAAATGGTTAATTTATACAAGAGAAGGATTTTCATTGGTCAGATCGATCTGAACTGAAACATTATGTTCATTATGTTGGGAGGTTTTTTTGGATTTTTACTTTTGCCTGCATCTGAGATTTTTCCTTTCAGTAATTTACACAGTTCAGGTCCCTTTCAAGGCAAGCACCTTGAACACCTGTGGGGCTGTCTGTATATCTCTTTTTTTCCAGGGGAAGTGACTTTGCCCAGTTTTGTCTCCACTTCAAACACCTCCTGACATGGGTGTGTAGTGCAGCATGGGAGTCACCTGCTGGGCCTGTGTCAGGGAAGAAGTGAGTTATTCAGGGAGCTCAGCCCACAGGAGACAATGAAGAGATAAAGCAAATGAACTCTTAATTCCTGCCTTCCTCACAATATTTTAGAGGCGTGATTTGAGGTGTGCTGCAAAAACAAAAGGGTGCAGATCTCAGAACGTTTGGTGTGGTTGTACTTCTTGTTTAATAGTTGGCTCTTCCTCTGAAGATTTGGCCTTTACAGTGACACTACCAATGTTCTGGAATTTTTACCCCATGGAAAAGCATCTGCTCTTATGCTGAGGCCCTGCACCAATGCACCCTCTATTGTACGTCCCTCCCCGTCCCCTTACTTTAGTTTTACTTCAGCATATTCTGAAGTTTCCTTCTTTTCCTAAAGTCTGGGGTGCATCCTCTGCTGCTCCCAAATCTTCACTCTCCCTGGACCCTGACCAGCACTGCCCTTGGTCACTGCAGCCAGTGACAGTCCCTCCCTGCTGCCCACCAGTAGGTCCAGCTCTGTCTGTCCCTGCTTGGTTCAGGAACTGAGCACTCTCCATCCCTGACACACTCCGAAATTCCCATGGTGGCTCCTGTGCTGCTTCATTTCCCTCCCAGCCAATGCCAGAGAGGTTCAAGTCCCACAGGAGAAACAGGACACAAACCAGAGGCTGCTGGTCAGTAGCAGACCCCACGGAAGGAATTGATACAGAACAGGGGCTGCTCCTGCCCTCTTTTCCAGCTCTGCCTCAACCCTGTGCCACTAAAACAAGTCAGAGAAGTGGCTGTCATGAAGCAGCACATATGTGTTGTGGAGAAAAGCCATTATTCTGCTCACATGCACTTTGGGCTTTTGTGCAGGCTGATGCTGTTTCCACCAGAGCCTGCAGAGTGCTGTCACCTTCACAGCTCAGTACAGACCAAAACCCTGACAGGAAACCACCCCAGGTTTGATGCAGCACACATCCCTGCCTCCTCTGATCCATCATAAGACACCCAATACATAGGAGGGGAGCATTTAATTACACTCTGGCAAAAGGACATTGAAACTTCCCAAAACCACACTCCACTGGATTCATCAATTCCTAGGATTACAAGATAGTTTGAGGCTTTCCCTGGCATGAGGTGGGGTGCCTGTGCCATTTCTGATGACAGGGAACAAGGACAACTATCATTCCTTTTCAAATAGTTATCTCAAAGCCCATTGAAATGCTGTTCACAGTTATTGAGACACAGTTAAAAATAGAGAAAAATTATCATAATTAGTTAAATGCCAGTGTTTCCCACCAATTATTTGACAGAAAAAAAGTGAATGAACTAATTGAAGTATCCCAAAATGTTGTTATCAGGCACTATTGGTAGCAATTCTCATTTACATAATTCAAATTATAACTTAAAAATTAATTTTAAAATGTTGCAAGTTTATTGTATAGATGATGAAATTGAAACCTTCATTCTCCTGAAGGGAGAATGTCAGGGCTTTTCCCTGTAAACAAGGCTGTGATGTGTTTTCATGGTGTCCCCATTGACCTAATCAAAATGTATTGAGCTGTTTCTTTTTGGAAGTAAAAAGCAGGAACAAAGAACACAACGCCAGGCTACAAGTGCTCCTCTGCTGCCCCATTCAGGCTCTCTGCTGGGCCAAGGTGTAATTTTCTTTTTAATAAAACCCGGTATCTTTTCATGAATTCCCTGCAATTTCAGCCATAATGGCTTTGTCTCCAGTATGTGACTCTGCCTCACAGCTTTCCTTCATGAGCTGGCATACACTGCTCCTTGGCCCCATGAACCTTCTTTCTGTGCCTAAGGATGACACAGTCTCTCTTCTCAATGCAGGGCCCTGCAGGGCAGTGACGTGATGATCCACAAAAACTCCTGTCCTGTACCAGACAATGACCATCACCAAGTCCTGAAGTTCTCAGCGTCAGAAGGGACCTTTGGAGGTACCTGGCAAAGCTGCTGTGTCACAGCCAGGCCAACAGGAGCAGGCACTTACCTGGGATGAGGGTCCCACAGCCTTTCCAAGCAACCTCCCCAGCTGTGGAGAGCAGATGTGACCTCTCTGCCCTGCTGTGTCCCTCCTGCCATGATGTGTCCCTACGATGTGTTGGGAAAAAGTCCAATTCCATCATCCTTCTCCTCATCCTGGGAACAGCCGCTGCCTTCCCCATGTGCCCACCTCTGACTCCCCACCAGACACTGTCCCCTCAGGGTACAGGGCTTAGCCCAGGCTGGCTCCAGGCACCCAAAATCCCCTGAAAAATCCCTTGGGGAACCCCAAGCAACACCTTGGATGTCAGAGCTGTCGGAGAAGTGCCAGGAGCGGGCAGGGACATCTCCAGGGGAAGGGTGCTCTAGGAGTGCGTGCCTCAGGCTGTATTCCTGGTGCCACGGCCCAGCTGACAGGCACTTGGCCACCCTTGCCACAATATCACAGCCACCCCCTCATCCTCATGGTGGTGTAGAGCCTCTCCAGCACATCTGCCTTCCCAGCCTGCTGCCCACACCCAAGGCTATGGCACTGCCCACGCTGGTTTCCGTGTGGTATTTTCAGGGTTCCCCTTTGTGGGGAGGAAAGATGAATCTGACTCCATATTCTTAGAAGGCTAATTTATTATTTTATTATCTATATTATATAAAAGAATATGTACTAAACTATATAAAAAATAGAGAAAGGATACAGACAGAAGGCTAAAAGATAATAATGAAAAATGTGGCTCTTTCCAGAGCCTCGACACAGCTGGACCGTGATTGGTCATTAAGTCAAAACAATTCAATGAAGCCAATAAAACAATGACCAGTTGGTAAACAATGCCCAAACCACATTCCAAAGCAGCAAAACACAGGAGAAGTGAATCAGATAATTATTGTTTTCATTTTTCTCTGAGGCTTCTCAGCTTCCCAGGAGAAGAAATCTTGGCAAAGGGATTTTCAGAAAATATGATGGTGACATTTCTGCCTATCTCTGCCTCCAGCCTGTCAAAGCCCCTGAGGGGACAATGGGACCTGATGGAACCACTCACCTGCTGTTGGGGTGCCTCTGCTCCATCAGCCCCGGGTTTCAGTGGTGCTGCTCCAGCACAGACCAGTGACAGCTTCCCAGAGGGCTTCATGCCCATGTCGCACTCACCACACCTCCCTGGTGACTGCCACCCCTGTGACTGTCACCCACCCTGCAGAGTCTTCTAGCTCCTGAGTGACTTACAGTGTTTTCTTACCAGATTTGCCTCTAGCTCCCCTCTTGCAAAGCCTTTGTAACAGCACACCAAATGTCAAGTTCTGCTCTTGCCACTCCCAGATACCCTCAATGTAATTCCACCCCAGACACATTCAAGGAGGTAATCCCAAGTTCTTCCTTCAACCTGCACTGTGAGGTTACCTCAAAGGAGAGAAAATTCCATCTGGTAGAAATGCCAAGTCTTTCTTTCAGAATAACACCAGAATCTCTGGGTTATTTAGAGACTTTCACCAAGTGGAGAAAATCAGCCCTTGATTTCTTTTAGGCTTCATTGTCCACCCATGTGCATTCCAGGAGAATTACTGTTTAGTTAAAAAACCTGAAAACACATAGTTCTGTTCCCTGCAGTACCATTTGGGTTCTTTATTATTTTTATTTTTCTACAGTATATACCACTGCAAGTAACAGCTTGCAAACATCCAAAAGCATCAAGGCTGGCAGTGCTACCTCACCCCCTTTTGAAATACAGTTGACAGGATAAAAGTTGTGTCAGTCATAATTTGCTCTAGTCATAGACAGTGAGCCATAATATTTTAAGATTTAAATGTGTCCTGGACCGTGCAGTTTGATAGACTGACATCCAAGAACATTGATGCCTTTGAAAAATAAAAGTACCAGCATTTTCTACTAACTTTACTCCTCTTCTAATGTTCCATACACTAGTCAAAAAACTGTTTGTTTATAAAGATCTGATTCCCTGAAAACCATCCATGTCAAAAAACAAACAGCTGTGGAGAACAGTGAAAAACATGTTTCAATGGGAGCTGTTTGTTATAAAACCCAGGGTATTGTAATAAGCATAACTTGGAAATATATAAAAAGTGGAGAAAAACTCTAGTTCCCCCTCTGTGAAGCAGCAATTACTGCAGAGTAATGCTTGGGAGCCCCAGGCACAATGTTGCTATGTTGGGAACCTGAAATAAAAATTTCTGTCCACATTTTCTGTGGTGTTTGCTATACAGGCACAGTAAACAGGATGAATGGTCTGGCACATAAGTTCCTCTCTGCAGTTTAATAGCCTGAGGTATATCAGCTGTCTAACTGTGTAATCCAATATCACAAAACACCCAAGAATTATGAAAGATCCAGCCTGTAGTTGTGGAAACTGGTGTGAAGCAATTTAGGTAGCTGAGGCTGGTCTGGCTGTATTAAGTATAGTTATGTGCAATATTGCAATACCTTTACTTTTCCCATGTCTACCAGCAGTAATAACAGAATATTTCCATTTACAGTACCCTGGATCAAATACATTTCATGCTTACTTGGTTTTGATTTGCTTAGGAGCTCTGCAACTTTTATTTAGAATCTGCTTCAATCAAAGTCAGATTTCCTCTCAAATTAACAAATCTTTGACCACACCTCAGCCCCTGAATTCTGGGAATGTTATCTGAATAATTCTAAAGAGAAATTTACATGCTTGCTTAGAATTTATTTTAGACAAAAACAGGTTAATTTTATTTTAGATAGAAAAATTATTAGACAGAATTTCTTATTTTAGAAAGAAACAGGTTAATTTTTAAAAACCCTAAAACAACCTGAAAAAAAATCAAGTAATTTTACCGCTTTTGTTATTATCATCTCAAAAGGGATTTTCCAATATCACTTCCAAAATTTTCCAAAATAAATACTACATTGTGAAAAATGCATATAATATGATTAGCTCTTTGCAAATATTAAAATGAATACTATATGTGTTATGTTGGAAAGTTATGTTGTATTAATTTTTTTGTAGTGCTGTATTAAGTACAGCACTTAGTAGTGTGGTAAATATAGTTCTAGGCGATAACATAATGTTACAAATAGAAACTATGGGATGTAAGATACTTTTTGTAACTACCTCAAGGAATGGATAAAATAATCAAGAAATTATTCGCAGAGAGATAACAGCAACAAGACGCCCAGATTACAAAAGAAGAATTATTGCCTCCTTATTGGGAAAAGCCAGAATTCATGAAAACCAAGGTGATTGATTTACAAGATGAGGGGGGAAGTTGACAATAAACAGAAAAATCCCTAGTTTGAAAGGAATGTTTGCATCATGTATGGGATATATGAATATGCAACAGATATATAAATATTGCTTTTTATGGGTTAATCCTTTGTTAGCAAAATGTGTTCTGTGGCAGAGCACAACACCCAGACATCCATAATTCTTTGGTTTTTATTGTCTTTTATTGTCCTAACTCTGATTGTCCAAATTCTTATTGTCCTAATTTTTATTACTATTTTATTACTATTAAACTCCTAAAATTTTAACACAAGTGTCAAAATTTTAGAACTTTTATAGTAATAATGGTGTCTTTCACATACATCCAAACCAGTACCAAGAGTTAAAAAGAAGTGACAAAATCTAGTCTAAAACAATTACAAATTATTCCACCTGTTTTCAAGAGTTGATGTAAATTCTCCAATTTATTGAAACAAAACAAAAAAAACCCAAAAAAACCCAAAAAAACCACCCCCAAAAAGAGCAACAACAACAACAAAAAGAGTTAATTAGGGAAGGACAAAAATTTCATCCCATTTGTTGCACAGCATAGGTGGTATTCAGGAAACAAAGGCAGCAGCTCTCTGGCGCACACGGTGCTGCTGGCAGAGCTGGCTGCTGCCTACTCCAGGCCCAGGCAGGCACCTGAGCTGCCTCGCTGCACGGCCAGAGCCATCTCGATGCTGCAGTGCAGGCCAGAGGCGCCGCTCAGCCGGAAGCTGCAGGACTTGCCGCAGGGCAGCGCCGTGAGCTGGCAGTGGCGCGACTGCGGCAGGAGCAGCCAGGCCGACAGCACCAACGTTTGCACCCAGCGGGTGACTTTCTTGGCATCCAAGTAGGAGCCCGTGCAGAGGGTGTCCATCAGGTACCACTCCTGATCCCTGGGCAGCTGGCCACCAGAGGCGTGCAGGAAGCACGTGTGCCCCAGCAGCTGCTCCCCGGAGCACAGGCACTCCAGCACCACACGGATGCGCCTGGCTGGCGGCCACTTCGTGCTCTCCAGGCTGAAGGAGTGGCCGGGGGGTGGCCGCAGGATGACCAGCGGGCGGTAGGTGCTGCTGTTCTCCTGGACACTGCAGGCTGCAGGGCTGGTGTCCGTCCCAGCAGCTGGGTGCAGCTCCGGCATGAAGCTCCTCCGGGAGAGCACTCGGCAGACACCGAGGAGCTCGTCCACCAGCTCCTGCAGCACCTTTGTGCTGGGCAGGCCCTGCTGCAGAATCACAGAACAGCTGGGCTCAGGGGTGACCTTTATGGACCATCCAGTGTAACCCCACAGCAATGAGCAGGGACATTCCCAATGAGATCAGGTTGCTGACAGCCCACTCCAGCCTTATCCTGGATGTGCCCATTGGTGATGGGCTGGGCACAGCCAAAGTGCTGCCACCCCAGTCTGCACCCTTGACCTTCTCATGCTCACTGACCTTCTCCTTGCTGCTGGATCCCTCCTGCCTCCTCCTGCTGGCAGAGCCACACTTCCATCTCCTGACCAGCCAGAAGGCCAGAGAGAGCACAAGAGCCTCGGTGAGCAAAGGCAGCCACGGCAGCTGCCATAGAGAAAGGAACAGCCTTTCCATGATGGACTTGTCCTCCTCAATCTCCTGAAGGAGCCGGGTCATTTCCTGGTGCAGATATTCCTCGCGCTCCAGCATCCGTTTAACATCATCCTTTTCAATTTGCAGATTCAACTTCGGCCCAGTGGGGGTGCATAACAGGGCCAGGAGGAAGGCCACTGTTGGAGACATGGCCTGGTGGGAGAAAGGGGGCTCAGCTTGTCTGGCTGGGAGGGAGCAAGGGGCTGCCAACACCTGGAATGTCCCCAGAGCCTCTCTGGGCACCTGCCATGCTGAGAGCCTCAAGCCCCACTTCTCCCAGCCCTGGGGACAGTGCCCTGCCCTGAGGGTCCCAGCTCTCCCTCTGGCTTTAAACCCCCAGGGCACCTTTCCCAGCCCCCATCCAGCTCAGCTGTCCCCCTGTGTGTGCACTCACTGGCTGCCAGAATGCAACTGCCCGGTGCTGCCCCTGGACACAGGTGCCAGCGTGACCTGTCCTCTGTGATGTCACAGCCAGCAGAACCATGTCACTCAGCTGCCAAGCTGGCCGTGCCCCTGCTCACAGCTCCTACTGTGACCCGTGCCCTGGCGTGTCACAGCCCCCAGAGCCGCACCTGCCAGGCCACAAGCCCCAGCCCTGGTCCCCACTGCCGGCCTCAGCGGCTCCTGGGCATCCTCACCCTGAGTGCAAAGGCAGCCACAGGAGCCCCCCAGGGCGCTCTGGATCCAGGCTGCAGACACCCTAAAGCCAGCACTGAAAGGGACATGGATGGGAACTGCAGCTGGATCTTGCAGTGCTCACCACCCCTACCTGCCCTCTAGGTGAACCCAAACCTCACCTGCTGCACCTTGAGCACATTTACCCTTCTCCTGTCCCTTGTTTCTTGGGAGAAGAGATCCATCCTCATCCACTACAGCCTCATGTCTGAGACTTGTAGAATTTGGCTGGAGCAACCAGCAGCAAACCAAAGGGTAAATCAACACCTTGTGAGTGTTGGGGAGTTCTCGTTAGTGCCCCTCTGCTCTCTGGTGCAATGGCACTGCCAGGCTCCTGGGAGAACTGGGACGTTTTAGTCAGAGCATTTCTTATTTGTTTATTTGCACCAACTCTGCACACTGAGATTTGACATTGCTGAAGTTCATTCTTCACAGCACACGTAATTCTGGGCTTGATACTCAAGTGGTTCCAGTCTTTGGACAGTCCTCACCTGATCTGAGTTAAAGCATAGAAATGGTACTTTGTGGTATTTTCTGGGGCTCCCTGTGGCAGGAAGGAATGAATCTGACTCTATGTTCTTAGAAGGATAATTTATTATTTTATGATATTATATTATATTACAGAATACTCTACTAAAACTATACTAAAGAATAGAGAAAGAATACTTAAAGAAGGCTACAAAGAATGATAATGAATCTGGTGACTCTCTCCAGAGTCTGACACAGCCTGACCATGTTTTTTTAACTTAATGACCGTGATTGGTCATTAAGTTAAAAAAATTCACATGAAACCAATCAAACAATCACCTCGTGGATTAACAATCTCCAAAACACATTCCAAAGCAGCAAAACAGAGGAGAGCAAATGAGATAATATTGTTTTCCTTTTTCTCTGAGACCTCCTGCTTCCCAGGAGAAGAATCCTGGGCAAAGAAGATTTTTCAAAAAATATTACAGTAACAGTACATTCCTGGGGAAAAATCCTCTTTCCCCCAAAACCCCTCAAATTTGGGTTTATTCGTAGTAAACAATTTCTTTAAACTCCCAATGATCTTATTTAAGGAAAAAAATCCCCAAGAAAATTAGCCCAATGAAGGAACCATCACTTAAAATCTAATTTCAAATATGTACAACTCTTAAAATTTCACTTTCTGTGAAATTTCACCTGTACTACCATGAACATATCATAACAGCCTCAGGCCAACTGTTGACACATTTAGCAGTGTAGCAAAGCCACTATACAGTCCTCTGGGACATTCTCATGAGTGTCCTTCACTAATTCCTAAGAGAACTGAGAATTAAGCACTAGAATTTTTGATCCCATTCATCAGCATGTTTGATATTCTGCCAGATGTCCTCCTGAGTCAGACTCGGTGTGTGAGTTGAGCGCAGCTGAGCATCATTCCCTGCTGCCATGGTGGATGGACACCTTTGTAGCTCTTGAATGTCAAGATCTTGGTATCCAGCCTGGTTTCACACAGCAGATCTGCGCTGCATGAGACACCAGTGTGACAAAGCTGGGTGAGGGGACAGCTGCACGAAAGCTGTTCTTTTCAAGCTGGGGACAGTGGAAGGAAACTGCCTGAGGAGTACAGGGAAATCTACAGCATCAGTACTGGAGCTCTGTAAAACTGCTCTGCAGATCCAGCTCTTGAGCTGCACAGCATTGCTATTGCTCTGCAGGAGGTGGTGGCTCCCAAGCAGCCCACGGGCCTGGTGCCAACAGAGCAGGGATGAAGAAAGGGCCTTTTCCTCACTGTTGACCTTCAACAGGAATTTCATCCTACCTGCTGCACTATTCCACTGCGGCTCTCCCAAGCTCTGTACCTACAATTTTTATTTGCCCTGTTTATGTCCATCCCAAAGCTGAACAAAGAATTAATGTAAGATAGAAAATTTTTAGAGGTACTGTGTTGATATTCCAGCCCTCTCTTTATATCTCTCTCTCTCTCTCATACACACACACACACACACACACACACAGACCTCTCATGCCTCCCACATCTCTACAATATCTATCTATCTATCTATCTATCTATCTATCTATCTATCTATCTATCCATCTTTTTCATTGGAGAAACTCTCCTTACTTGCATAAATCCATCAAATCTTACCCACACAAGCAGAAATATTAGAAGTCACTAAGGAAAAGGTTGTAAAATATGACTTGGCAGAATGACTTAAAAGGCTGTAGGGCCCATTCCTGATGACTGACCACAGAGCTGCTTCAAGAAAATAGTTCTTGAAGATGTTCTCTGTATGAGCATCCACACAGTTCTGGGAAGAGGCATGTGTGGGTTAGATGGTCCAAATCCTGCTTCAAGTTCAGACACCTTCAGCACACAAACATGAAAGAAAATAATTTCAAGTTTCATAAGTAGCATAGGTAAAAATCAATGATCTATGGATATGGAGGAAAAAAGCAGCAGAGAAATTTTACTTTTGATGTTGTAATGTGCAGTGAAAAGGAAAACATTCACAGCCTGTTTTAAGAGTATTTAACAATAAGGCTAAAAATGTGGTGGTTTGGTAGTTGTGTTTTGGGAAAACCCCCAGATGCTTGAATAAAAATTCCCTCCCTTTTCTCTTGGAGTAACTGCAAGCTCCCTCCTAGTTCCCTTCCTCCGCCACTGTCCCCCCCAAGCACCTAATAGCTACAGTTAGCTCAGGCTTTTTTAAAAAGGTAATGAGAATCGATCAGTTTTATTACATAAGTTTAAGGATTTTTCCCCGTGAATAAGGGCACTTCAGAGCAGTTCTTCAATAGCAAGCATCACAGTCTATTCTCACTGCTAATGAAGAAAACAATCCTCAAGACACGCTCAGTGAGCTCAGCGCTCTCTCTCCCTGGGATGTTTGGGTGTCCTAATGAGCTGAATACCATCCACTGACAGCTCATGACATTATTTGCCTGTTCCTGGGGCTTCTGTCAGGTGTGAGCCCTCTGTGCTGAAGATTTATTCTCCTTTCTCTGCTGTGATCAGGAGATTTCAGTCACAGCTCTGTTCCTACTGGCTTGGTCAGGGCAGCCCTGCTCAGTGCCTTTTGGCAGGTGAATTTCAGACCTGTACTGGTTAAGTGGCAAAGACAGTTACCCAGGGGACTAACCACCCTGCTTCTAAAATAAATATGCACTGAATTTCCCCCAATCCCTATGTGCCTAAAGACACACAGTTCTGATCTTAAGTGAAGTCACAAGCCAGTGGTTTGACCTCAGAAATGCTAGTTTCTGTGCTTCACTATATGATAGTGATTTTGGGTTTTTTTTTGTTTGTTTGTTTTGTTTGAGTTTTTATTGTGGTTTGTTTTTGTGAGTTTTTTTTTTTGGTGTTTTTTCTTTTTTAACTTTGTATATGTTTAGGATCAGTTTTTTTATCAGTTATTACCACTGGTCTTTCTGAGAAAAATAGAATGAAATAGAGAATGTTTGGGTGTGTAATCTCTGGTCAAAAGCAGTATCCTCCCTTACACCTGGCTCACCATAAAACTCCCCTCCATGGGAAGGCCCCACACAGGACATTGGCATGAGAAGCAGCTGAGGAAGAGTCATAAACCATCAAAGACCCAAAAGTGTCCCCCAGACCATTCCTGAGGCTGCCAGAGCACTGCAGGTGATGCAGACCCACCCTCTGTTGCAAGAGACTCTGTCAAGCTTCCCCTCCTCAGAGGAGGTACCTGGGCATTCCCGCCTGTGATCCATTGAACTCCATGTTTTGTGGGACACTCTCCACTGAGAACAAGAGAGGAACGATGGGACTCTGTTTGGAGTGGTGATATTTTTTACTTAATCTGTCTCTGTCACTCTCTTTCTCCTCCTGCTTTTTTTCTACTTCCATCTCTCTCTCTCTCTCTCTCACTCTCATTTACTATTAAATACAATCCATACTATTGACTTTGGCATATGGTCTCCTTTGCACCTTAATTGGGCAGAGGTATCTCTCTAACAATTTTAGTAACTGGATCATAACAAATAGTCAGCAAAGACTTTTCTGTGGAATATCATACATGGCCAAATGTCTTTCTCTAAGATGTTTATAGTGGCTCAGAGCTCTGGCTGTTGGTCTTCCTTAAGCGTCAAAATTCTTCTGGTCTTAAAACACATGGAAATTCCTTTTTGCCTTTTTAAACGTACCTCACAGGTAACAAAACTTTGCATCCTTAAGCACACTCAGGGCAGCCAAAAAAATCTGAGAAGCTGAGGATATACATTCTGCATAACAAACTGTTGACATACCATGGATTTACTGCAGTTTGAAAGTTTTTGTTATTAGTGGTCCTTTTAAGGATCAGATTTATTACACTGAGAATGAAGAGTTCCAGAAACACTTTTTCCCCCCTTAAATTAGGGACATTTTTTGTTTTTCTTACCCCATCTCAGACCTATTGTGCTGTCTGTTGAGGATTGTTTGCAGGAGCTGTGCCAGATTTTTCTCTTGGTAGATTATTGCACTTTCCATCAATCAGTGCCTGAAAAAATGCTGCAAACTTCCCACTGCAAGCACAACACACATACACAGAGCAAATACTATGGGTAGGATCAGCACCACAAATAGTTGTGGGAAATTTCTACTTTTCCATGTGACTTTAGATTTCTCTCCACAATCTAAAGGGTCTGGCACTGACAGACCTTTGTTTCACATCTATCTAAAGCTCCTGCTTTTAACCCAGCAGGGGTACAATCTTTTCACTGGAGCTCTAGCCATGGATTTATTTAGTACTTCCCCGGAACAGAACCTTGTGCCACATGGAACAACTTTGAAGGCTGGGTCTAACTTTTAAGTGAGCCCTGCTTTGTGTGGTGGTGTTGGACAAGAACATTTAGAGGTTGCTACCAGCTGGGCTTGTCCTTAATTTTTGTGGTTATAGAACTGCATTGTCCAGGGACTCCAGTGGCACCAAGGCTAGCTGAGCACTTGCAGGTTTAGCCATCAGAACCTTCTTTATTATCCTCTCTCAAAATGCTCAGTCATGGTCTGGTCTCTCTTCAGCAGAACTAGAAGTAAAAGTTACTTCTTGCCTGTCTCTGGTGATGTGACTCCTCTTCATGCCAAAATGCACGGATGGAATTTGGTCACCTTATAAAAGATGATGAACAAATATCAAAATGTGATTATTGGTGTCCTAAACACAAGTGTGAGACACAGTGCAGAGAAGCGGGAAAAATTTTTACTTTCTCAATATTAATAGTTCTTCAATAAAGAAAACTTTAAAAGTTTGATTCTTATCTCATTTTAGATTTGTCTGTAGAGGAAAAATAATGGTTGGAATTAGTCACAACTTTCAATTCACAGCAAGGACATAACTAACAATTGGCACATAGCAATGTCAGCTCCTTAGGGAGCACCCTGTAGGTAAATGTGCCACACATGTAACACCAGCAGCAGACAAAAGAAGAGATACAGAGGTCTGGAGCCTTTGATCACCTGAGGATCCACAGGATTCTGGGGGCTCTATTTTTAACATAACCATTCATTTTAAGACCAGTAACTTCAAAGCAGAAGAGAGAAAATTCTGCAAAGAACTCTGCTGCTCTTACAGTCTCTGAGCACTCTGAAGTGGTGGGTGTTCCTGAGTACCAGATCCACCTGGAATATGCCATCACACCATTCTTCCCAAGTTTAGAACTGGATCTCTATACAATACTCTTTTTTTTCCATGTTTCTTGAGTGATCAAGCACACATTTGCTCCTGAAATGCTCCTTAGAGGCACCTGACACTTTTGCTTCAGCTGTAATAGGAGGTCACTGTGTAGCAAATGACTACATTTAATTTCTAGCAGTATCTCAGCATCTCAGTGCAACTAGCCTTACATAAATCACACAAGAAACCAAATGATAGCTTTTTTCTCTTTTATTTAGTTTCATCCTTTTTGTCTTTTTTTACTCTTTTTTTAAGGCTCCTGCTATTAGAGAACATCCAAGTAGCACAGGCTTTATGTCATTACTGATAGAGGTCCAAGTGAATGGACACCAGCAGCACTCAGGACCTCAGAGCAGATAAGTTGAAGAAAACACCTTGTGTGGTGTTTCCTTCTGAAGTGAAGGAATGCCAGATGCAAACTTAGTTTTCACACTTGTGATTTAATATGTGCCATAGTCCAAGTCCGAGGTAGCTGAGTATGATTCTGGAAAGGGAGGAAATGCAAATAACTTCAAGCAAGATCTACAGGAAGAGGCAATGATTTTTTTTCTCACATTTATAACCTTATTTGTATTTTTAGAACATCACAGCTATAACATCACCATTATTTTGCCTTCAAAAAGAATTCTGTGAGTACCTGCATTCAATCTTGGGAGGCAGAAGGAGCTACTTGCGTTATAAATCACATATGACTTTCCAATGGCAAGAGGCTTTAAATTTCATTAATTGTTCAATGCCAGAGAAAAAGTCTTCATCAGACACTAAAGGGTTATTTGAAAGTGTTTTTAGGCACTGTAAAATCATCTTTATCTACAGAATCCAGTGCAGGTCTTGCCAACTTCTCCCAAATCTGGTGATGTGTTTCTGTGTAAGACATGCTCTTATTGATCCTCCCTGACCCAAGGTCATTTTACACTGCTAATGCCCCACATTGCTCTCAAGTGCAGGTGGATAACCCTTTTCTGGAAATACAGATTATCTCTGCCCTGTTTCTGTATCTAATTCCAGCACTCACGGTGTCTTGGAAAGCTGTAAATTTTCTTGGCCATCCCTGGTACTGAACATGTCCCTTTTCCCTTTCTCCTGGCCCCTGCCTGCAAAATGCACAAAGAAATGGTTGATTTCATGTGAACTGGAGCCCTCTGCCCATTGTCCAGTTATTTATTTTTATGCTACCAATAACAGCTCTGCCTAGGAAGGATAATGTCAAAACTGATTCACTCTAAAAGCACATGAGCCCAGCTTAAATAAATAAACAAACAAATCAATATCCAAACTTGAATCCCTGAAGTTTACAGCAGAAATCCTCTGCCTTGCAAGGGATACAAACAACAAATCCATAGAGTAGCAGAAGAAAGATAGAAAAAACCCTCAAAAATGAAAACAAAAACAAAACAAAAAACCCAGTGACCCTAATATGCATTAATATCTTTTCTGTTCTTTTTTTTTTTTCCTTGTCAGTTCAGGTCTATTTTGCAGTTACCGGTCACAATGACAACACCATATCTACTTACGTTTTACAGCCACAAAACTATAATGACATGGGAGTTCTGGACAGCATTTTCTCCAGAATCTTGTGGACTCAGGCCCTCCCATGTATTCCATGTATCTTGGTAAACTCTAGGTAGTTTTTTATTCCAGTGCCAAACTCTTGCTTGGTGTTTCTTGACTTTGTTGTTTGATTTTTACAGATTTTAGGCATAAGTGGCTTCCTGTCACAATGGTTTGCACTTTTTAAGTAACCTCTGATATATTTGAGAAAACTCTTGTTTCCCAAGAGCAAATACCTTGAGATTCCAAAACACAATGTAAGCATCAATCTCATTGTTTAATCACATTGTTCAGTATTCACCATGCAGTGCTTGCCTCCAGCTGAGCATGCAGACCTTCAGCTGAGTCAGAGCACATCTGCTATCTAATAAAAATTTCACTTAATATTCTGCTGATCTGGACTGGGTGCCGGGGAAACACTGGCAGTGAGCAGCAGCTCCAGTGGAGACAGAGCAGCCAAAATGCTGCTTCAGGACACAACTCTGTCTATTTGCTTTAGACCTTAATTAAGAGGCAATTCTAGTTCATAAGACATTATACTACAAGGCTGCTGATTTATTAGGCAGACATTCAGTAATGTGATTGAGTGTTCTTGTACACAGTAGATTAACTACAAGTGTGTTGCGCCAGGATGACTGAAAATTTGAAAGCTTATCTATTTTAGCCTGCTGCTGGGGTCCCTGGGTGAATCTTTTTCAGGGGGCTGTGCAGGTTCTTGAACTGCAGGACTGAAATTTTCTGCAATACAAACCTTCACAACAGTATTCTAATTTTTTATACATGCTGAGTTTCCTTTTTTTTCCTACTTCAGCTTTTAAGTAGCTTGAAATCTAAGGAAGAGGACAAGAAATTGTCTGTTTGCTACAGGATGTGTGAGAAGAAGAAAGAACAAGTCCCTGAATACAGCAATCTCTCAAAACTCCATTCTTTTGTAGAAATCAGTTTCCATTGTGGTCAAAGCTGAATTTGGCCTCAGAAAGCACATTTTTTTCCTGTCCCTGCCTGTTATATCATATCTAGTCTCAGCTTCAAGGTGTCAAAGGATGAAAAGTCTCAGGGGTTCAAGAGAAACTCCAGAAAATAGTTCTCAAGCCTCAGTATTCTTCTTTTCTGAGCAGAGACATAAATAAGCATTTTCCTATAGGGAAAGAAGAGGGTTTGTAGCAGCTGGTGTGCAGGAGGTGCTTCCCCAGCAGGCACTCCAGGCTCCAGCAGAAAGGGGCTTCAAAACTTCCCAGCCTTTCATCTCATGCTTACTGCTTCAGTGACCACAGTCTAGCCAAGAGTGGCCTTTGGCAACTCCATGCAAACTCTGATCTAGCCAAGATCTGGTGAGGAAAAGCAATATTGAGTACATTTCACTCATGGGAGGGAGATATGCACACTGGAGTAAGAAATGCAGGACAATTTCCATACAGTGTCTGTGCTCTTCCCTTTCCCTCCTTCCTAACCAACTTCAGAGCTTTTCCCAGACTGTTTTTGAATGTGTTACAGAATCAGCTGTGCAACTCTTCTGAGAAATCTCCTCTCTCAGAGATAATTTTCAGTAGCTGCTGTGCTAATCATGCTCTGTCAAATACAACTCTGAAAGTGCCTGCCAAACATTTCTGAAATATCACAACCCAGGTGGAGGAAGATCACTTCTTATAGGGTGTAAACAGGTAGTCTGTGCTGAAATCCACATTAAACACAGTATTGTTAATGGAAATTGGAAAGAAAATATGGATGTGAACACCACTTGATGGGAAAAGAGGAAAAAATGTGTTGAATTTGCAGGCAACCCCAACAAGGGAAGAGATGAGAATCTTGACTCCATGTTTCAGAAGGCTGATTTTTTATTTTATGATATATATATATTATATTAAAAGAAAATGATATATTAAAACTCTACTAAAAGAATAGAACAAGGATTTCATCAGAAGGCTAGCAAGGAATAGAAAGGAATGGAATTATAATAAAATCTTGTGACCGCTCGCAGCCTTGACAAAGGGGGCTGTCATTGGTCATCAAGTAAAAACTATTTCACATGCTGGGTAAACAGTTCTCCAAATCACATCCCAAAGCAGCAAAATACGGAGAAGCTGAAGCTTCTCAGCTTCTCAGGAGAAAAGATCCTGGCAAAAGGGTTTTTCATAAAATATGTCCATGACAGAAATGAACTCTGTTGGACCTTCCAAATTTACAGAATAGGATGAAATCACTCCTGCTCTTCTACCTAACCAGTGGCAAGAAACTGGTGTTGCACTAACTGTGCTGTCCAAAATTCATCTTCTGGTAATGGGCTAAACTCTAAGCTGATGTTATTGTGACTGAGATACTCTCTGAGAGTTTAATTCTTTATTCCCTGAATCAGAATATCAGTCTGGTCCCTGTGGAATAATATTTTTGTCCAGCTTGCTGACACAGGAGTTAAAAATACTTATATCCACCCACCTTTTGGAAAAGGTAAACTGCTGCTGCAGTTTTGTGCTGCAGGAGTTTTGTGGGGATTGTTTACAGGATGGGATGGACTTGGAGCTTGGCTCAGCAGGTGTCCCCACTCAACCTAGAAGATGCAAAAACACAAATGAGGTACCATGATGAAGAAAGGTTGTGTAGAGCAAGATGATTTGAGGAAATCTTCTGCAGGTGAGAGCTGAGGTTTGATGGTGAATTTAAATTGTTTGAAGGGTTGGGCTGACATCTCTGACAACTGAGAAGAGCTCACAGCATATCCCTCTACATCCTCCCCTGGTCTGGAGGAAAGGTTTGGCTGAGGAAAAGGACTGCTTTGTTGTCCCTGCAGGGAAACATTTGGACACCCTCATGATTTTCTTGTTATTCATCTGCTGGAGAATTTGGCAGTGAGGGAAAGAGACCAAGCCTGCATGGCTTACTGCAGATGGCTCCCAGGGATAACAGAACTCAGTGAAAACAGGGAAGTGCAATCATTCAGACCACCCAAAAAATCATCCAAACTGGCTGGTTACATTTGGTTTGGCTTACACCAGAACATCAGCCAGGCAGTGCAGCTCTCTTCAAAACTCAGCATTTTCCTGGAAATGGCAAAACATTGATGACACTGTGGGGAATGGAGAATGTTCAGAAAGAGGGGATATTTCATCATGGAACAAGTGAAATGCAGAGATTCAGAACTGGCTGGTGTGCAGCTCGTGCTGATCACCCAGCCCAGAAGAGGCAGTTTTTGAGACACAAATGATTAGCAAAAGCTGTCCCTGGAAGAGAAGGAATTCACAAACACACTACAAGGGTTCTGGAAGGGAAAGGGAAAGTGTCTTCAACAGCTTGTTGGATAGAGAACACAGTGGGAGCAGTTTCAATGAGAGCAGCACTGCCAGAGGGAACTGACTGTGCTCCACAGGCTGAGCTTGTGCTCTGAACAAGATCTCCAGGGGTGAAGTCTGTGATTATAAACACAAAAGATTTCCTGATTTTCACAAGTGAGGGAAGAAAGACACAAAACCTGAAAAGGGTAGAAAATTAATAACTCTGGAAGCAAATTTAGCAACCACTGCTTTGTTTTTGCCAAAGAGACATGAAACAAACCAAGCAGCCAAATAAACAAAAAACAAGCTTACAGATTTGTTTAACAATAGAATGTTCAATGGACTGAATTTAATTAATGCCAGGTTTTGTCAGCTGAGAATCTGGCAACAACACCAAAGTGACTGCGTTTGCTATGGAAGTGCAATGGGGAAACCTAAACCCTGGAGAACAGTTTTGTGAACTTCTGCCTTCTGCCTTGTGTTCCTGTTATCATCCTTTGTCAGCATTGGATTAAAGGCCATGATTTTTATTTTTTAATTTCTATGAAGTATATTCATTTAATTCACACTGTTCAGATGCTTAACCTAAAGTTATGGCTTTACTCAGAAGATAATTATGACATGAGAGTGAGCAAATGATCGTGACAGTCACTGTCCTGTAAAACCACCAGGTTTTATTTTGGAAATTTTGGATTTACTTTATCTAACAATAAACAGCTGTAATATTAAAAAACTTCCATTGCTATGGACTAGGAATGATGCTGTGTGGTTTAGAAAAACAACTCAAATTTTCTCCTGATTTCTCGTCTCTCTGATCTGCAGGGGGAAGGAATATTTGTTTTCTCATGAACACTTTCTCACGCTTTTGAAAAAATACTGTAGAGAAAAAGATTAGGGCAAAGATAGGAGAGGAGATTAACTCAATACAGAGGAACATAATAAAAACTTCTGTTTCTTTCCAAATAGCCTTTATCTTAAGCTACAAGGAATCTACACAACATTATGTTACTTATCTTTCATCTGATGGCTGGACTTCACTGGTACAAGGAGGGCTATTCAAGTGTTAAATATTGGTTTTCTAGGGCTATTTAAGATGCCCTTGCACAGTCTCTCCTGCTGCACTGCAGAAAGGTGTTTGTACCTGTCCATTCTGTGTGATCCTCAGGCCATGTCAGCTGACTGAGTGAAGAGAGATTAAACCACTGAATTAGACAGCCCCACAACTTCCATTTGGGTGAGGAGTCTTTTCCATTCTCCAATGGGACCAAACCACTCAGATCTCTTTGCCAAGACAAACACAGATTTAGGCTGAATGCACAACAACTGAAGTTTATTATCTGATGTGTAGTTTTCCAAACCAGTTTTCCAGTTACAACACATTGGGTGGATTTTTTCATTCTCTGTCTCCTTTCCTCCAACTTTCCAGTGCAGAATGTAGGATTCAAGGCTTGCACTACGAAAACAGCCCCCCCGTGTGAGGGCAAGCACACACATGCTGATCAAAAGCATCCACAAGTTCAAGACAGTCTGGAACAGAGACTTTTTCTCTGTCTTTCAGTCCTTCCAAAGCCCATATCAGTAGTGTATTGATCCATGACTACTGGATGCAATCACATTAAACAGTAGTAGCCTTGCGATGGATGCTGAGGGCAAACTTTGCAAAAAATATTTATTGTTTTTTCCTTCTCTCTTCCTTCCCCATACACACCAAGTGGGAAAAAATCCCAGTGCCTTTCTGCCCCATGTTGAAATCCTCCTTCAGTGATGTTCAGCTGATTTCTGGCTCAGAAAGTCCATTCTGGCCTTCAAAGCTGACTCAACAACCTGGGATCTATGATGTGAATATTCTGGCAGTGGTGTTTTCCTTTGAAGGTATCTTGTTTGTTTTCATAACTCCGTTTCCCCCTATCATCTGTTTTTTTACCAGGGTTTTTCCATGTTGCCTGCAGTGAAATTTCATCAGCAGCATTTGGATGCCTCACTGACAGAGCACTCCTTGCTCATGCCATGCTGTGGGTTGGCAGAACTGGATTGGAACAGAGCAATAATGAAAATACTGCCAGTATTTCTCATGCTGCTGTCAGGGACTTAACAGGGTGGTGAGGGAGAAAGAAAAAGTACATTAAAAAAACCAAACATGTTCTAGGTATTTATGGATAGGTCTGTGGCACAAGTGGGGTGCCAGAGACATAGAGTCAGAATTGCTCTGTTTGGAAAAGACCTCTAAGACCAAGTCCAGCCTTTTACCCAGCACCACTATCTGAGGTTCCCCACTAAACCATGTCCTCAAATGCCATAGCTGCATGATTTTTGCACACTTCCAGGGCTGTTGACTCCACCATTTCCATGAGCAGACTGTTCCAACATTTTTCATTATTTTCCCTTTCTAGGGGAAAAAAAAAATAGTTTCCTAATATCCAATGTGCAATGGCACAACCTGAGGCCATTTCCTCTCATCCTGTCACTTCTCTGTCACTCACCTCACCACACTCTCCTGTCAAGGATTTGTAGATGGTGAGAAAGTCCCCCCTGAGCCTCCTTTTCTCCAGGCTGAGCCCCTTTCCCAGCTCCCTCAGCCTCTCCTGGTGCGCCAGACCCTTCCCCAGCTCCATTCCCTTCTCTGGACTAGCTCCAACCCCTCAATGTCCTTCCTGAACTGAAAGCCCCAAAACTGAACACAGGATTTAGGATAATACCAGCTGGAGGACAGGACTATATTTGCTAGGAAATAACCCTAATGCTGGCATGCTTTCTGAACACTGAGCCATCACAAGACAGCTCCACATCTGTATAGATAAAACTCTGAGAAAATTCATGCCTGGGTATGGAAGTTAGTTGTTTTAAACTGCCCTGAGGTTAGGTCCTTAGAACCAGCTGCCTTTGAACATCTTGTAGACTGCAAAAATGCAGTTTGATGTATCAGAAGTAGTAAAGGGTATTCTCATTCCATAGCTTTAGGAGAGTTTAGGAAGAGGCTTCCGCAAGCACGAGGGGAGAGATGTGTCCTTTCCAGAGACCGTGCCTTTTGAACCTAATGCTTTTACTTGTTCCCCACTTGATGCTCACCCTCTTCACTGAGATGTGGAGATCCTAAACTGTCTCCTCGGTGTAGGCAGCAGCCTGAACTGTGTGCCTCCAGTCTGGGTGGTGACTATTCCTCCTCAAGCAAACAGGCAGAATATTCTCTCTTTCCTGACAGAACTCTCTGTATCCAGTGGCTGGACTTCAGTCTGTTGATTTTTGCACTACTGTAACAACTCCAGAAGGAAATTGCTACTTTATTTGAACTGGCCAAACAGCACACTGGTAGCACCAAAACATGGAGATCTGAACTGCAGAGACTTCCCACAACACAAAATAAATGTCTCACATTGTCCAAGAAAGAAAACAATTTCCTTGCCCTGCTAATACAGCATGTGTAGCTGTAAACAAGATGGTCAACTGAGTGGAACTTTATCTCAGTCCAGAGCAAACATTGTGACATCTAAGAATGCTGGAGGACACAAAAGATGAGAAAATGAACATTTGAAATGAAAAGAATTGTAAATGTGAGGAGTAATATTTGCCTACACTAGATAACATGACCATTAGAAAATCCTCAAATGGATTTGATCTCTGTCTTCATCTATATATTTTATCTCTGTGAAATGTAGCTACACTACACAAGGAGTTTAATTCTGTCCTTAATGCTGTCATGATTGCAATGGAGAAGAAAACCTTAATTAAAGTGGAAGCAACTTGGTAATTCTTCTTTCTTAAGATACACTTACTCATTGAAACACTCTGAAACTTACATTTCTTTCAAAGGCTACCTCGGAGCTCTAAATAAAAAGTGTGAAAGAAGTGTTAATGATCATGCTGTGTAATTTTATTTCCCAGCAGTGCCATGAACCTTTCCTCCCTCTGACTGTGATAGAACTGAGCCATTTACTGGACTTTGTGACAATTCAAACACAAACTAAAGCAACCACAACAAAAAAGGCATTTTTGCGACTCCCTATAAATATGTTGGTTGCTGGGCTTGCGAGGTCTGATTTCAGCTCCAGCTTGTTTAATTAGTTGGTTCAAATCCTCTGGAGTGAAAAGTGGCAGGAGCCAGACTGAAAGCTCTCAAGGTTCACTGAAGTTCTGCTTTCCTCCACACAGGCTATGGGAAAGATTCTACAATGAAGAAGCTGAATAAAAAAAAAAAAAATCCATGATTAAACCACTACTGATAAGTTAAATAATCATGTCTAGCAACATCTGGCTTATTCTTATAATCAATAAGTCCCTAAATTAAAGATTTCCTGTTGTAGTATTTAACTATGTGAAGCTAAGTAAAAAATGAGAAGCAAAAGCTGGAAAGAGCATCTGTGTTTCCAATACTCTTGGGAAATGGGATCACAGTAGAGTTTTAACTGTAGCTTGGCACTATTCTGCACTGTACTTCCTGAATCAAACAAACCCGTGGTAATGACACATTCTGTTTCATATCCATTTTCCTCACATCCTTGAATGTGTCTTCCATGATCATTAAAAACAAGGGACAGATGCAAAATTAAATTCTGAAATACCAAACAGATCTCTACTATAGCAAGGAAAGAAATGCCAAGGGAGCTGCTATTGCTTATCAATCAAAAAGTCTGTTGTCAAATGAATTTTCAGTGTCAGTGCAGGTAATGTGTCAATGTCAGCCTTAAGTGAGCATTTTTTAATACACAAGAAAGGAGGAGAGCACCAAGATCTCTCTACCTGGAGATCCTTTCCTATAAAAGTGCCAGACTTATTCTTGAGTTATGTATATTAATTGCCTGCACAACTACAGGGAGAGGTGGGTAAGATGCTTCATTGACTGACACAGCAACAAATGCAATTATTTGCAGTCATTGATGTATTTTTCTCGGTCATGATTTTTATAATTTCTCTTTACTCTTTTTTTTTTCTGTTAAGAGCCATATTTTAAAGTATAAGAATTTCATTCACCTCTTCCAGTAAATATTTATTTCCAGGTGATTGCTGTATGCATTGACTCAAGCATATCATAATAGTTTTTATTATTATTTTATGCATACAATATAAGTCAAAGCATTGAAGAATGGTATATGTAAGCTGAGAGGCTGCAAATGTTTGAATCTAACCCTTCAAGATTCAGACTCTGAAAGTCAGGGCAGGTTCATGCAGGCTCATTGTCAAAGTTAGATTGGAGAATGTGGACATGAGGCTGTGACAGAGTCTTTGGAGATGAGCTTTTACTTTAGTGAGTAAGTAGAGAGCAACAGGAGCAGGGCCCTGATCTTGATGAATCTTCAGCTACAAGGGTTTTTTCCTTATTTGTAAGAACAGTCCCCTCACACTTGTCCAAGGGAAATTTGCTAATATTTGTTCACCTTTCCAGTCATTTAATAATTAATATTTACCCTCTTCCTTCATCACTATCCACATTCATGTTGAAAGGTCATCTTTGCAACTGCAGGTTGGCTGCCAGTTTTCTTCTGCACCTGAGCCCCTGCTGGCCTGGCAATAATTTCCTGAGGTGTGATTATCACCTCCAGCTACATTTATGGGGCCCAGATGGAAGAGGAGGTCAAGTTTCCTGGCATTGCTGGACCCCCTCAAGGTGTGAACAATGCTAAAATGTTCTTCAAGCAGAAGCAGGAGCTGAGGTCAGAAATGTGAAACGAAGTAGCTGTTGCTTAAACCTCTTAAAAAACACAGAAAGTTTATATGCTAATCAGATGAACAGGTTTTGCATCTCTGCAGTCTCAGGGATGTTGTTTCTATTTAACTTTCAAGTGAAAATGAGGTTCCTCAGCCACCAAAGGAAGCTGTTCTGGGGGAGATAAGTGTGGCTCTGCCCCATGGGTCTGTGTATCTGGTGTCTCACTGTCCCTGGAGACCTGCTAAATCACATACTGATTTCAGCTCCTTTTTATCTCTAAGGAGTGAGATGACTCTGAAGATTTCTTAGATGAAACAGTAAAATAATTTCTTATCTTTCAGAGCTATGAGGTAGAGAGGGAAGAGAATGGGCAAAGAGGCACAAAACCCCAGTGGCAAATTCCACAGTGCTGTGAGGACACTGCCCAGGGTCTCACCTCACCTCCTTTCCACCAGCAACAGACTCTAGCTGAATAAAAGACAGGGCAATAATTACAGATAGAAGAATTATTTTGACAAATGCTGTCTTGTTTGGAAAGCAGGTCATACTTTAATTTATTCCAGTACTTGTTGTGCTGCCTGGCTGGTTTGTAAACCATTACACACCAACTTCTTGTTTCTAAGAGCTAAAGTGAAATCAGGTCTCTTGTGGTTTGCTTCACAAAATAAGAATTTAAATTAGAAGAACAATTTTACCTTTCCAAAGGCCTTTCATAATTGTTTAATCAGATTTGTTAACACATAGTGTTAACAAATATAGAATATAGAATTTCCCTATTCCTGTGTGTATTGTTCTGAATAAATACCCAAGTAGCCCCAAATATATATTGAACAAAGAAAACAATCCGCAAGACGCTTCATAAGCACAGTGCTCTCTGTCCCTGGGATGATTGGGTGTCCTAATACACCTTTTAGACATAAAAATATCCTCCCTTCTCCAAAATTTCTTTGGATATATCCAGTAATGTATGTACAGGGTCAGTGAGAGGGCTGAAACACCTTGTGTTTCAAACAAAATTAAGAAAACATAAATAAGTCTTAGTCCCCTAGCTCAGGGGAGACTTTGAGACTTCTAGCTGTGCTTTTACAGTGCACTGAAGACACAGTTTGAAGTTTATTCTATTCCCAGTGTTAGGGGATTTTTTGAGCTTTTAGGGTTTGGGTTTTTTTGCTTTCCATTATTTCAGGCTATGAGAGGGTGCTCTGAAGTGATGCTGTTTGCCTTTCACAGGAGAAAGCCACAGTAGAAGAGGTTTACAGGAGGGGTCTTGGTCAGAACAACCTGTCAGACTTGATACAGCTCCTTCAAGACGGTGGATATAACACAGCTGCAAAAAAAATCACCAAACCCACTGCAGCAAATTGACTTAGAGTGGAATCAGTGGTGCACTAACTAAAGATAGGAGTCTTGTGGAGGGGAAAGACCTGAGAGAACCCAGAGAGAAGATAATTAGGGATAAAATGGAAAAGAGAGGGTTGCTTACTGCTGGTTTAGCTGGGGCCTCTGAGGGTTACTGCACACACTGCACTAGGAGTAAAGGCAGGTTTTGAAATTAGGGACAGAGAAAAACTGAAAATTGGCATTACTGGAGATTGGATCAGCTTCCCTAGTCAGGGAAAGGGAAGGAGGGAGGGAGGGAGGGAGGAAGGAAGTGGCAGAAGGAAGGAAGGAAGGAAGGCAGGAAGGAAGGCAGGAAGGAAGGAAGGAAGGAAGGAAGGAAGGAAGGAAGGAAGGAAGGAAGGAAGGAAGGAAGGAAGGAAGGAAGGAAGGAAGGAAGGAAGTTGGTTTTTTTGTTTGTGTCACCTCCAAAGTCTTAACAGAAAGAAGCACCCTTTTTCCAGGAACCCTTGGACATCTCTTTACAAAAGGGACAGTCACCTTACACTGTCTGCTGTCCTAAGTTTATTCCTCATAAGAGGAAAAATAATGCATGGAGGTGGTGATGCTTATCTTCCATGAATGGGTCCAGGAGCTAATATTGAGGGGCACTTCAGAAAGGGGGAAACATATTTCAAAGGTCATGTGAACTATTTTCCTCCAAAACTTACTTGTTGTGGAAAAAACCCCTCAAGTTTCTGTAGCAACAAGCATTTCCTTGCCAAAGACCTGTCCTCTGAGAACATTATGGAATATTTATCCCATTATTTCTGTGCAAGACAGTGATAACTAAAAGCATTCATTACTGCTCAGGCCCTACATTTGCATATTGTTTTTAGCTCTTGATTATATGAACAACAACACCCTTAATGGAAGACAGTGCAAACTTTTATTGCTGCAGTTAAGGTAGCATGGCAATGACAAATGACAAAAATATATTTAAAGTACTAATGAATCTTTCACAGAACTTCTGTCAAGACTGTATTTTTTTTGTTGGTAACCCCATAAAATAGTGAATTCAATTAGCATTCTGTTATTCCTTCTAGCTCTTTGAAAGCATTTCACATCATTACTTTATCTGAAGCAGTTATTTATTTCACATTAGAGATAAGCAGCGCTTTTTACCCTGCTAACAATAACTAATAGATGTCGATGTTCAGCCAAATTATTTTATATACTTGGAAATTAAATATATCCAGTCACTGTCTCTGCTTTTTCTCTCTCTGAAGGAAGGCCCATTAGTAAATATCTAAAGAGGATTTTTTCCTCAGCCAAGCAGGAGCATTGGCAGGGTGCCTGTGGGGCTGTGCAGGGACAGAAGCCTTGGCTTTATTTCCCAGTGACTGTGTCCAGCCTGGGCTGATCAGGAGTCTGCACCTCTGCACAGGCACTGCTGGAACAGTGCTGCTCAGGCTCTGTGCTCTCCTTTGGCCCCCATACAGCAGCTAAAGCCCTTCCAGGAGCTGGTAACTGAGTTTGTAGCTGTGACCACAAGGCAAAAGTAATTTGCTTTATCTTCGGAATGCACTATTTACCCACCAACTAAAAGCTTCAAATGACACTTGAGTAGATGTTTCCAGAATGGTTAAAAATGTGTAGTGGTTTTACAGCAGGGGGAAAAGGAATTTCATGTTCTTCCAATAAAAGAAACTAAAGGTAATTAATACCATCTCCAAGAATTTTCATATTGTTCAATGATGACAGAATTTGCTGAGGGATAAAATACAGGTTTGGGATTCATCTGCCCAGGAAGGGACATTTTGAGAGAATTTCTGCTGAAAGCTACAAATAAAACTGTTTTGTATTCATGACTAAAGAATTTGCTAGCAATGAATACTTAAATAGGAAATTGGTCGTGCTGGCTTCTTCTGGATAAAGAAGGAAAGTCGATAGGTGCATAGCTTGTTCCTTCTGTGAATGCAAAGCAAATTTTGTTGATGGGCTCCAAGTCTCTCTTCTCCAGTGGAAAACTTGCTAGAACACAAAATTCAGCATTTGGTCTCAGAGAAAATAATAACTTTTGCTATTTTATTTCGGGTCCAGTCTGAGGGGAATATATTTTGAAGCAAATGTAAAAGAAACACGAGGTCTGGAGTGGCCATGGCTGCCCCAAGGGACCTGTGCTTGAACCTCTTTGTGGCTCCTCATGCGGCTGGACCTGTGCCTGCCTTAGCAGTAAATATATTTTGAAATCAAATATCTCAGGAAGAAAGGAAGCTCAGTTCTGTAGTCATCTTATCATTATGGATTTTCAGTAGTCACAGCTTTTTTTCTTTAGTTTTTAAGAAACCAAAAAGTACTAAATAGGAGTGAGAAGAGTCCTAAATTCATAGGACTTACTGCTTTTGTTCAGAGAACCTGCTTTTCATGAGGAAACCACTTTCATATGATAGAAGGCAAAAGCAAAAAATATTTTACTGATTTATTCACTAAAATCTCAAGCTCTTTGAAATAATCCTGCAGGGAGTGCATGGCAAAAGCAAATACATCTGGTAAGTGTTTCACATTTCAGACAGGTAAAAGGCAAAGAATCCAGTCCTGCCTTGCACAAAGTGGGGAAGAAATGCAAGAAGAAATGGATGAGATCACTCTGTGATCTCATAGGGCAAGTCTTGCTTCTGTGCATTGAAAAGAGCCATGTCTGTGATCTGTACCAGCCACAACTCCACAACAAGACAAAACAAAACAAAACACAGACAAATGAACAACAACAACAAAAGAACAAAAAACATTGTCTTGAAAATAATCCAGTTATAGTTAAGATAAGGCAGGGGAAAATTATTTCATTAAATGGTTAATGTCTTATTTTCTCTTTTAATCTTTTCAACATGGTGTCCCAAAATTAACTGTTAACACAAGCATGTAAACTTATGCAGAATAAAGAAAAAATAGAATAGGAAACTCAGATATGCCACAAAAATTTATATTCTGTATCTTCAATTCATATTCCTATAATTTTGGTAGATTTCACTGTGGCTAGGTAGATGCTACTATTTCTGCTCTATTAACATTAGTTAATGAAAGTATGTTTAGGAAAATTTCCTTGCAAGTGCATCTGACCTCACATTGTGATTTGGAGCTCATAAATGTGAGGTTTGTTGCACTGGTGATGTCTGTTACAACTGGCAGCAAGGGTAGAAGCTACTGACCATTTCAAGATTTGAAAAGCATGAACCTGTGAAACTGTTTTGGTTTTTAAAAAATTTTTATTAAACCAGATTTGCATCTCCTTTAAGATAAGGGAAACCCTTGAATAAAGAAAATTTCCTTCAACACAGGGAGACTATAAAAGTTCTTCAGTGTGGCAGTGTATAAAGAAATTCTACCCAAACCTGGGACAAGATCCGTGGAAAAAGTTCCTATGAGGTGGCTGCAAACTGATCCACAAAGGGGAAAAACTGAGTACTGAAAAAGAAAAAGAGAAACAAAAGGGGGGTTTTCCCTATCCCTTGAATTTTGCCATTTACACACCTGTAATTAGCAGCAGATGAGGTTTTTCATGGAGTCTGGACAAAAAGATTGTTTTTGATAACTTTCCTGGCATTTATAGTAAGTGAAAATTTAGAATCTAAATTATTGAAAAAAATAATTCTAAGACTATGCACAGATTTGCCAGTCTCTTTAATACTAATATTAATAACAATATTAATTCTTAAAAAAATATGTCCACTAAATTATTACTCAAGCAGAATGAAGGTTACCTCATAATTTTGATAAAGGTTGTTCTCATCTGGAATTCCATGCTCAATCTTTGATATATTTAAATGCCAGCCCAGATTTTTCTTTGTATTTAGGGCTTGGTTTTAGTTTGATTACTTAATTGTTGTTGCTGTGTTGATTTGGTCTTGAGGTGGCTTTTTAAAGTTTTTGAAATCCTTATTTTGGCACAGGACATGAATTCACTGAAGTATTTGTGTATGAAGAGAATATTCCATACAAATTTCATTTTAATTGATAATTGCTGCATTAAGTATTTTGATAATTCAGGTGTCAGAGAGCTGTTGCAGTGAGAGCAAAAGCAGAAAGAAAGAGTGGATAAGGAGGGACTGAGCACTGCAGACATTGAAGGTGAGGTATGTTGAGACTGAAGGTGGGGGAAGAAATGCTTGAAGTTGAGCATGAGAAGGGGAAAGGAAGTTTGTTTTTTATGTTGTTATAACGTCCCCTTCTTTTCCCCCCCAGTAATCAAAGTTTATGTTACTTGACATTTAAATAAATTAATTTAACCAGGAGTCAGGTTGCTCTGCCCATAATATGAAATTTTTGTTTTGTTTTATTTCTGTGGTTGTCCTTGTCAGGTTCACTTCTTCCAGTCTCCTCAGGTTGCCCTCACTGTCTACTGGAAATGTTCGATCATTTAATCAAAAATAGTTTTTAAAAAATGCAGTAGCCAATGTTTTCTTCATGAACATTTTGGTTTTGCTTTTTCCAATTTGCAACAGGAACATCCTGTCAAGGTCTTAGGAAACAAGTAACCCACAATAGTATGACTTTAAAATAGATACATATGTGGTGCTGGAAGACATCTGAGTCTGATCGAGGCAGTAGAGGCTTTAAAATTTTCACCAGACTCGCAGTCAGTGATGCAGATCCATTACCTCTCTCTGCCCATCACAGCAAGTGAGTTGGTAGCCTCTGTCTGGAGGAGGAGGCTTGCTGGTGGATATTTGTCACTTTGAATGTGATTGATGCTATCAGGGTGTTAACCTTAGTACTTGACAGCAATTCAATAGGAAGCAATGTATTTCCAGGCAACAATTTTATTTGTAGAAAGGAAGATATTTTCTTTTTTTCCAAATACAAAGTCTGTATAGAAAGATTGAGACTTTCTGAGGTGTCACTGGAATAGAATTATAAATACAGGGACTTGTACCAGTTGTCAAAAGGATTGAAAGTGATTTGTGTTGCATCTGCAGCTCCTGGGAGCTTTGGGAATGACAGAAAGAGCAACTGCTCTGAGAGCTGCTAAAACACATCCCTGCAGAGCTCTTGCTCCTGAGCTCCTTACTGCTCAAACAGATAAGTCAAGGCAAGAAAATATTTTTAAACTATTTTATAGATGGTAGTTTAAAGCCAGATATTTAAGACCTGCAAACTTCTTATCGGTTGCAGGGTTTAAGAGGCTCAGCTCTGTTCAGGTTTCAAAGGACTACAAATTAAGTCCTAAAATGGTCTGCAATTAAACTGTGATTTCAGACATCTTTCAGAACTAAAAGTTCAGAGAGATTGACAGAGAATTTAATTCAGTATCAACAAAAGAAAAAAAGAAAGTAATCCAGATTAATTTTTCCTGGGCTTGGCCATGAAATTGTGTGTGCTTAGATATATATTTACACACCCATATACATACACATACATATGTGTGTATGTATGTATGTATGCATGTATGTATGCATATATATATATTGTATACACATATATTTACAAAACTTAATTTTTTACTCCCTGAGAAAGCATGTTGAAGTCACGTTTCAGTCTGAGCTCCATCTGTAAGCATTTGTAAAAGAAAGTCATAAGAAATCCAGCATTTACTTTCAGCTTGTCTGTATAAAAGCCTATATGTCTAAAATACTTCAAAACAACAATACTGAGATGAACTCTATTTAATTATCCACTGGAAATCATCTTTTGATAGAGCCAAAATGTCAAGACAGTCAGAATCTTACTCCAGAGTTAAGTTTCAGGGAAGCAGCAGAACCAGAGCTGCATAATGGGCAAATGGGAAATGCTCTGAAGCTGATCGTTTTGCCTATTGTATAGTATTAATGGACAAAACAAACAAAACCCCACAAACAAACAAAAAACCCACAAAAAACCCAAAACCAAACCAAACCAAAACAGAAACAACTCAACAGCAAAACCCCAAAAAACACTAAACAACCAAAGCCATCTTAATATTCAATATTGGTTAGTTCTCTCCATTCCCATTCCCTGAAGCAATTTCTGTCTTCTATCAGATGTTGGGCTTAACTTCCTTTAAATCAGAGATCACATTCTAGACAATGATTCTAGTAGACATGAGAGGTTTATCTTATATTATTTTATGTGTTCTGATCCTGATTCTATTTCTGTATCCACCTTCACACTTTGTTGCAGAAGAGAGCTACAGAATTTTGTTCTGCATTCTGTAAAACAGTAAGGTTTATTTCCCTCAAGCCAGCTACTTAAGTGATTACTGTATTTTCTGATATGTGCTGTAAATCCACCCAAGTTACTGAGTTTTTAGTTATTTCTTCCTAGTTGAGTTGTTAACTGTGATGTTCAAACATACCTCCATTGTTGGTTTTTTTCCTATTAAGACAAAAATAAAGCTAATAGGCACTGTTAAAAAAGAAACTAATAGCTGCCATAGGAGTTCTTTCTCTCTTGTTTTCTTTAAAAAAATAGTCAGAAATCTGGCAAAACCTCCAAATATGTTGCTTTATTTGTGAATGTTTAGCCCAATTGAGTACAGTCCCTCACAGAGTTTTAACTATGCTTGCAGTGATGTGATGGGGATTTAAAATATATCTCTGTATGAGGAGAGAATATAAAGACTTGAGAAGTTCTGAGAATCACAGGATCACAGAAGAGCTGGGGTTGGAAGGGACCTTGAAGAAAATCTCATTCCACCCCCTTCCATGGGCAGGAACACCTTCCACTGTCCCAGGTTGCTCCAAGGCCTGTCCAACCAGGCTTTGGACACTTCCAGGGATGGGGAGCCAGAGCAGCTCTGGGCAGCCTGTGCCAGGACCTGGCCACCCTCACACCCACAGGGAACTTATAAAAAGGAGGAATAGGAATTCCTTCCATGGGCAGCCAGTCCCCTAAAAGAACCATGAGGCCACAGAAAGTGTCCCCTTTCTTCAGGCTGAATGACCCCAGCTTTTCAGACTGTTGGCTGAAATGGTGAGATAATAAGGACACAATTTTTATAATGTCAATAAAGTGTCTTTATGTTTCCAGTGCTGATTTTCTCACTACTTACTTATCTAGTGATCTATGTATTATTTAGCCATTCTACATTGCTCTGAAAAACATTTTTTTTTCAATGCTAGATAAATGCATGGGAAAAAATAAAAAAAACCCAACAGGGATATAGGTAAAAGGTAGGGTCTTTACTGGATTCTATATTTCCTCTATATTTGGGATGTTCATTATTAAGAGAAAAGAGCATAGTCTTCTGAGCACATTAAAAGCTGGAATATCCAGTAGATTAACAAGAGTAAGGAATGGATAGATTGTTTTTGTTCTTATGCTGCTAGTTTAAGTTAGCACCACACTATTCATACGTTAGAAGCAGGTCATGCTAATGGTGGGATGAATTACTTCAGGAGCACTGGGTATGGGGATCTCTTGGAGATAATTGCAAATTTGAAATTCAAAGTATGCATAGACTAAAAGCACATAACATCCACAATGAATGCATCTTGACACAAGGAAAGAAAAAAGATGGGCTCTTAAGTCCCCAGTTTGTGTCAAAACTGCTTTCAGCCTTTTTACTTTTTCAGCCTACTTCAGCCTTTTTTATACTTTTAAATAGCGGTGAAGACAAGGACTTCTGAACATCTTTGGGGTTTTTTTAATTTACAAGCATTTGCAAAGTACTGTCTTTCCTAAAACCTATGCCTTCTGAAACTCTGGAGTTTAGGATGCCTGAATACACCAATCAGCAAGTGCACAAACACCATCAGCTACAGACCCAAACTCAAAGCAGACAGCTCCATCTTTTTGTGGTTCCCGACTGCCCTCTCAGCACACCCATTCCAGCTCCAAAGCAGAGGATTGTGAATTGCTCTCTCAAGGAAGAGTTCAGAACAGTCACGTGTGGATTCAAACAACTGCCACCGAAATCAGCAGTGAAGCCAGCACACACAGGTGTCTGAGCAGTGGAGGAGTGGGAAAATCCCTGTGGTGACTAAAAAATCTATTTCAGTGTCAGCTGCCTGTGGGAAATGCTACTCCAGCCTTTTAAACTGAGGTGCTCAGAATGACATGGGGAGGAATGGGGGAAAGGGGAATTCTTGGGGGCTCCACGAGTACCTCAGGGCTATGATGTCACACTCCCACCTCCTCCTGGAGGAGATACTGGGAGCTAGTGGAAGATGGATCAACACTCTTGAAGTGATGGTTTGTTCAAGAACTATCTCTAGGAAACGTAACTGGACAGAGGCAGGAATTCACAGTGCCATTTAAAATTAGGCAAGGATACACCCCTCTCTGTAAGAGGTTACACATTGTTCCAGCAATCTGGGGTAAGGCTCAGCTGGTGTGAATTTGCTGGCTTGTGGTACAGATTGCTACTCCATTCCACTCCTTTTCTGGTAAGAGATATTTTTTCCCCCTTCTTCTAAAAATGAGGAAACGTTTTGTGAATGGCACATTAGAATAAAAATTGAACCTCAAGGTGTTAAAGTCTAAATTTAAAACTGATGCATAGACAGTCTGCTACCAGGAGTATTCCTTTTGGCTTCAGCTTTAAATCCACATTAATTACACTGAAATGAATAACTGCTTCTAGAGTTGCAGTAGTGGACGATTTTGCTCCAATCTTTGCCATATTTTGACTGAAAAATCATAGCCCTGAATATAAGTATTAAATATTAATATTGAATTTAAATGTACATGAAGGGAACTGCTTCCATATGTTCATATTATGAATCTAATTCCGTTTTAGTAGAATGAGCCACAAGGAGTGGGCCTGTTTCACTGTACCATTAATCTCAAAATGCTGGTAGTGGAATTTAATTGCCTGCATTAAAATTTAAGGCTCACTTTCTATTTCTGGCTTTCAATGCAATTGGATCTTTTCCCTGAGTTGCAAATGCCAAAACCTATTTACATTGCATAAGGAATATGACCTTACACTCATGTGACATCTGCAACAAATTTAATGAGACATTCCAAAAGAAACAGCTCCAAGGTCTGAAATGGAGAGATTTTAAGCTGTAGGCATAGCAGAAGGAAAGGAGAGGAGATGTAATTTCTGTGTCATTAAAGTGAATGGAAATTTGAGTTCATCAAGGAGGGGCTCAGCAGTGAGTCTCAAGGTAGGCCAAGTCCCCAGACATGGACTGACAGAAAGGAAACCAGCAGTAGACAACTAAAGATGGAATTAAAAGCACAAGGAAGGATAGCAAAGATGTATATTTCTCACTTTCTGAGATGGTGGAGAAAACCAGGCTTGATAGAAAAATACAAGAGTTGCCTAAATTAGCTGCTAAAGGTGGAACAGAGTATCAGTTGTTGGGGAGCAACAATCTTGTCACCTGAAACATGAAAACCACGTAAAGTCTCGCAGTCCTTCAGATTGTCCAGTTTTCAATCTTGTATGAGTTGGTCTGCTAAAGCTCTCTCCTCTTCCAGCAAACTCTGTCTCTCCCATTTCCTCAGCCCATTCAGTCCTCAGGGGCTAAAATATTGAGACATGGGATGAAAACAGAAAGGAAGAAGGTGCATGAAATGTTAGAATGCTGTGCCTGATGCAATTCCAACAGCTTCATCCTGAATTTTTCCACTGACTAGGGTTGTCATACTGGATTCATAAAAAAGAGAGGAGAGGAGGGCATGTGAGAATAGAGAAATGAAGAAGAAACAGACTCCTAACAAGGCATGATAGAATATAATGATGTAGAACATAAAAATATCACACATTTTTTTAATTCTGGCCATCAGTGAAAACCAAATCTGCCTATATTCTGAGACTGAGACAGGTAATATGTTTTCTCAACATATTTCTATAAAATATTCATTTTTCCCATGCTAGCGCAGAGTCTGCAAGCTGTAGTTTATTAAAAATCCTACAAGTAAAAAATGGCAGTAATGAATTTTTAAAAAACTGTATTCTCTTTGAAGATGATCAAGCAGAGTTTACCAGGAAGAAAAATAATATTAAAAATGCAAGTAAGAAATCAAAATCAGAATCAATTAAGCAAACAAATCTAAATGGAGCCTCAACCTTTTTTTCTCAGTAGTAAAATTGATCAATGGGCCAAGTTTATGCTTTTAAATGGTAATTTTGCTTATTCATTGAAGAGGTTGGGTTTTTTTGACTCTTATCTTATTTTCAGTAGCTTCTCAGTTTGTAGGCTGCCAAGCAATGCAATAACATGTTTACAAACAGCCTGTCTTGGGTCCTGGCTTGTGGCATTTTTCCTGGGCATGGAAGGCAAGGAAGGGAGCCTGAGGAGCAAAAATAAAACAGGGTAGAAAAACACCCTTCAAACCCCATTCCCTCTTTTCCAGGAACTCAGTCTGACTCTCTTCACACGTGGTGCCAAAAGTCTTTTTCTTTGTGCTTTGCTGCTGGAGAAGAACTGGGCTCTCCCTGACACCAGAGGGGATTTCTCTCCAGGGCTCTTGTTTCTGTTGTTTTAGGGAAGCTCACCACAAGGACCAGGTATGTGCCTGGTGCAGATTATGAGAGAAAACTGATTTCAGAAATAACAGCACTGCGTTTATGGACAGAAGTGTTTTACCACAGCAAGAAAAAATGTTTGGTGTCTTCATTTTAGGTGCTCTTGCCTTCTCAAAAAACTGTAACACCCTCTGAGAACACAGGGCCGCTCAGGTCAGGGGCAGGACTAGGGAGAAAGGAGTTTGACATTGGCTCAGTTGCCTACTCAGGCAGATGGCACAGCACCAAAAACATCTAGGATCATCCAGCAAAAAAATCATCCAATTAATTTCCAACAAATTGTCCCTCATTCATAAAAATTGGAGTTTTGTGGACCTTTTTGCATTGTCAAGACAGAAAAGTAAGAAGTAATGTGGCTACACAAACAAAACTTAGATGTTGGTTTTTAGTCAAAAAGATTCACTTCAAACCCTCCTGCTCTGCCACTGAATCAGCTCACAGAAGATTTAAGAATGGCTTTGCAATTGTTGCTTCAATGGATACAAAAATTTAGAAACTGAAGAGAAAATTATTCCTGCTGTTCTTGTCTTAACTTTATATTGCAAGAAGGTTGCATTGATATCTATAGCTAATGACAGCAGCTCCCATTACTCTACTTACAGTCAGAATTATGCAACAAGAGAAAATAACCACAGTTACATTCATGTTTTTTAAAAGGCCTTTGGTGAAGAAAGGACTATGTGTTTTGAATGTGAATATTCAGTGGCTTTCACCAGTTAAAACAGCCCATCCTGTTGTATTCTGGTAGTGACTGTGTTCTGCAGTATTTGTATCTACAATGAGCCTATGTACCTACAGATCCAGTAGCACTACACCTAAATCAAGTTTTCACTTGTGCTGTAACATGTATTTCAGCCTCTGTTGGACTCACACGCTCCCCAAAGCTTTAAAATAATGTCGAGAAGCACAAAATTCAAAGGACAAAAGGCCAAAATTCAATCAAAATGCAGGAATATTTTGGTGGGATGAAAAATTGTGAAAAGCAGCCTTTTGATTTTGAAAACTAGGACTGATAGTGTAATCTTCCCCAGCTAGATGTTCACTATAGAAATGCTAGGGGATTTTATGCATTGAAAGTGAAAAATGACTGGTACAATAAACATGTCCAATGCTTAAATGCTGATTATCAATGAAGTAAAGCTTTCACTGAGCATGAACCTCAGGCAAGGAAATAAATCAGTTTACAATAACTGAAAATATGTAAATACTCTTGAAAATTATTCCTCCAATGCATTTGAAGAACTTTGCTAAAGCATAACAAAAAATATTACCAAACCACCTCTTACTCCAAGAAGAATGTCATTCAAACCCAGTGGACACATGTGTAGCATAACTGACTACGATAATTAGAATTTCCACAAGGCCATTATGCCCATGAAAACAACTGTAAACATGGAATATTTTATCATAGCAAGTATTATTCATTTTTGTCAGCATCCTGAATGAGCAGAGCACTTCAAAAATATTCTGATTATGCTTCCACCTACTAATTGGGACACTGGGAGAGGGGAAAAAAGCAAAGGTGGGGTAAGTCTTAAATAGCGTTAACGTGATTCTTTATCGGACAAAGAAAATATGACTTTGACGCTTAATTTCAAATCTCTTCCCCATTCTTCCCTGTATTTTTGAAAATCTCATACCATTTATATTTTATATATTTTAGGCCACGAGCACAAATAAAACTCTATGTTGCAATGCCTAGTAAGTAGTAAATGGTATTTTTGTCTCAGTAAGATAGAAGTCCTTTTGCTCTTCATTCTCTGTCTTAAACTTGATTTGCAATTACCTTCTCAGCTGAGCACCAAACCCATTTTTCCTCCTCAACTCCATTCCCCGAGTAGGTGCTGTGCAATATTTTTAACAAGTCAAATTGCTAACATCAGAGGGAGACAGATAGTCTTAGTCCTCTCAAACTATCACTTGCTTCTGTGCTCTAATTGAGAAATATACTTCAATGCCTCTTTTTCCTACTGCTCTCTAAAGGTACAGTGCTGTTCTGGTCCTGGGCAACCTTCTCGTAGTCCTTTGGCTCCAGGAGGCTTCTGTGGGTCACAAGACATTTCACTGTAGCTGAATCAAACGTGAGTGATTATAACAGTATATTTTATCTTTCTGGTTTTTTCACATATTTGTATCCCAGCCACAGTGAAGAATTTTAGCCTCAACTTGTTGAGACATCACAGCCTCTTCCACTGGCACCCCATGGAATTCAGGAGGCACCAGACACCGTGTGGGTTCCTGAAGACACGAATCACACAGTCCTCTGTGGTCTATGACTACAGCAAGGCAAAACAAAGGCACAGCTATGTTTAAGTGCTCTGCCTGGATTTAATATTTCCATGTAAAATCTTGTATTTCTGAGGAAAGGAAACAGGAAGAAGTTGAGAGCTGGCTTTAGAAACATTTTGGTTCTAATGCTTTCTACCAACCAAGTGTTTTTTCCTCTTAACACCCTCTCCCTTCCTTCCTCCCTCCCTCTTTTCCTCCCCCCCACCTCCCTCTTTCCCATTCTGTCAATATCATTATAATTCATGCTTCATTTAACCCAGCATATTGCATCAGGCTTCTCACAGGACCAAGCAAGATAAAAATTAAATCTCAGATCAGTCCATGCATTGCCTTGCCTTCATTTTTCTGTAAGTGAAGCCAGTGCCCTGGCAGGTTTCTGTCTGAGTTGCAATGCTGCAGAGCACAGTATCTCATTATCCACCCAGCAGGTTTGCTGTTAGCAGGGTAGCACTGCCTTCTTTGCATCGACCTGCTTACCAAGTTACAGTTTCCTGCAGTGACAGTTTTGATTCTGAATCTATGGTTGAGCAAAACAAGTATAAGCAATTTTTTTTTCCTTTTAAAGCTAGGCACTTTTTAAAATCATCATCTCAATTTCTTTAACTATTTTATGTGCAGGCATCTAGCAAAAAAACTCCTTTTACATGGTCAACATTCAGGGCAGTCCTTGCATAGGCACCCAATGTAGAATTATGAGATTATCCACTTTAGAACCACTAAGCACGAACACTTTATAAACTGTTGTCAACCTCTGTGCTGCTTCTCCAAAGCACTATGGCAATTAAAGTGTATTCCACAGTACAATCTCTACTCCAATTTAAATATAAAAGCATTTGCAGCATGTAGCAGCATTCAGGAAATTTATGTCTACCATGATGCATTATTTAAAGTGTCCTGAACTACAGCACCAAGAGCATATTTTTAAGGTGTTAGGCATGAGAGTTTTCAAGGTCATGGAAATTGCTGGTTTGCTCTAATTGTGTAAGTCTAGTGTGTACCCAGAGCGAGCACAAAAAAAAAAGGGAAATATTTCCTAACTATTTCCTTTGTGCCTTCCTACTGACACAGCAATTTCTCTTTTTTAACTTTGTTCACAAGCTGAGACAATTGATGCATCTCAATCAAGAAATATATCTTGCTTATATATTTTAACACTTGTTCCTAATCTTATTCTATATATATATTTCAATTATTAAACAACACTTTCACATTGGTGGTGGACAAGATAATATTATAACTATCATGCCTACCTTTATTACTGCTTGTTACCATCCCCACATGTTATATGGAGCATCTCAATGTCACTGTGCCCTGCTGGTGCTGCTCACAGAGCTCCCACTGTCCCTGCATATGAAGCACTGACCAAGACCCTGCAGCTCCTGCTCTCTTTCCCTCATAGAGCATCACCCTGACAGCCCCACCACTGGTGTCAGAACTCACCCAGCCATTTTCCCCTCTAGAACCCAAAATAGCTGCCAAACTGGCTCAAAACAGGGAGGAATTTTGGGGTGAAGTGGTTGAATATATGCCTACACAAAGTGTCTTGTAGGTTTCTGGTCATGGAGAGAGTAAGATGTCAATAGGTACCTCTGCTCCCATAACTAGATTTCATACATTTTAAATCTATTTCAAATGAACTTGACAACTTGTAATTTTTAAAATTGTTCTTTCTAAATTTCCAGTCTTTCTTGCAAATTCTCAAGTGATAAAAACCTGCTTGTGATCTCATTTTTTTGCCTATTTTACCTATTTTTTACCTCCTTTAAATGTGTTTCTTGTATTTTTTACCACAGAAAGGATCAATTTTTAAAAATTCCTTTTAGCAAAACCAGGATTCTCCACTGTCACACAAAAAAATGTAACTGTCCCAAGGCTGGTTGCCCTTTCAGCAGTTCACCACTGTCATGCAGCAAATTGTTCTGCTCTTCCCATCCACTATTTCCAGAATATCTGCAAACAGAAAATGAGCCATTTTGCTTAAGTGCTTTTCATGAAATCCATGACTAGACAATTTGATGAGGAACCTATTCTAACACATATCTGAAATAAAAATGTGCAGAATTTTTAAAAATTTGCTTGGGAGGATATTTTTTCTAGCAGGGACTAAGATCCTTTAAAAATACCCATAACCAATGAAGTATGTAATAAATTGTTTGGTTTATTATTATGATATGTGCTTCTAAGGTTGAAAAGAGGTGGGTTTTAATAAAGATAAGGAGTGTGTTAAAAAATAGGAGGCTGAGCTGTATGTTTTGTGTGTTTTGTGTAAGTACACCTGTGCTGCATGATCACATTTTACAGAGCAGCAGTTTTCTTGCTGGAATGTAGTAAATTGGAGTTTGGCTGAATATGTTTTCACACTGAAATCTCTCAGACAAAGAATGGCATGAGTCTTACTCCCTCCATAGGCAAAGGTGTGATCTCCCTGACAGCAACAGAAAAAGGGTTCATGAAACTATTTAGAGTAGTCTTAGAGTACTAGAAACAAACAAAGGCAAAGATGTCTTGATTGCTTGGAAAAGCTTTCTAGCTATAAGTTGAGAACTTAACAGAAAAGAACAATTAATTTTCTTCTGTCATGAGGACACTGAGATTAAAATGAGGCCAATTAGGCAAATCCTGTTTTTTTGGGTGGGTTGTGTTTATTTTTAAATTTTGTTTGGTTTTGTTTGCTTGTTTGTGTGTGGTTTTCCTGGGGTTTTTTTGTGGTTTGGGGTTTTTTAATAGTTTTTGTTGTTGTTGTGGGTTTTTTGTGTTATTCTTGTTATTTTTTTAATGTTTTAGTTCCTTTTGAATTTGGGGTGTATTGGCTGTGAACATGGGTGTGCAGAGCATCTGACACAATGAGATGCAGGACTCTGTTCTGGGTTCTGTGTCCTGGCAGCCCAGGTGTGGAGCTAAAACCTGACAACACTCACCCTTTTGCTGAGGAATTTCGGCTGCTCCCTGGATTTTGGCTGCATCCAAAATGCTGCTGGCAAAATCAGTGACTCTCCTTTGCCTTTTGCAGTCAGCGAGAAGAAAATCAGGAGAGGAAACAAAGCTTGGTGATACAAAGGCTCTATGTTGTACAAAGGCTCTGTTTCTGCTCAGCGTTTAAGGGCAGGCTGATGCACACACAGCTGGGCTGCTCTTAAATGCCTTTAATTCTTAGCCTAATACAGCATCCATTGCTCCCTCAAAGCCTTTCATCAGGCATTATCACTCAGACCCATCATCCTCAGGTGTTTGTGAAGGGGACTGCTGCTGTTGGTGAGGCTGTAGACATTGTAATTTCCCAAGTATAAAGGTCCCAATATACATCATGCACAAGTGGTGGTGAGGGTGGTTGCACAAAAAGCCTCAAAAGACAAAAAAGCAAAGGTCTAGTCCTGACATCACTATAGTTTTTCCCATAAAAGTTAGGATTCTGCCTAGAATCTGCCTAAATTTTGCAGCCTAGCTCTGTCTTTCATGAGCAGTTCCCAGGACAGATGACTCTAAAAAAATATTCATTAGGAACACCGGCTTCTGTGTACACTGCTGAATTAATTTTTAAGAACAAGGAATTCAAACTTATCCAGGTGTCAGAAACACAGACCTTATCTTCTCAATGTGTTTTTCTCCCAGAAGAAAGTCACTCTCTATTGAGGAATATTTTATCTCTGGGAAGTGAAATGAGAGAGGAACAACTTGTGGGAGTGTTCTGTTTCATCAAAAAAGGCATAAAGGAGTTAACATCTCCAGGCTGTAAATGCTCTTCCTTTCTCAAAATAAAGTCAAAAGAAATTGAACTGTTAATTGAAAAGCTTATCTGGTTCAATGCTTTACAATGCAGTTTAATTAACACGATCCTCCTTTTCTGTTGTTGTTTGGATTGATCTATAGGTTTATATCTCCTGTTGCAAGAGCAGAACAGGGAATGAGGCAAAACACCACAGTGTGGGAAACCTGAATGCTGCAGTGGGACAGAGTTACCAGCTGACTGGGACAGGAATTCAGGCCAGTGCTGAAAAGATGGAGAAGCACAGATCCCGCCTGATTGGTGCACAACTGGCCCTGGTGTCTCAGCCACCAAGCTCCAGTAGCCCAGCAGCTTCTGCCAGCAACCTCTCATTGTGTTAGGCTGAAGGACACTCAGTTCAGAGCCCCCAAATTCTTCCCCATCAGAACAAGAGCTGACATGCATTTCCTCTGTTGATAAACTGGAATGAAATCCCACACCAGTCCTCCAGACATTATTGACTGTGGCAGCTGAAGTGGAGAAGTCACAGTTATTCTAGCGAGATCTTAATTTCTTACCATCTTGACGGACTTCTGCTCCCACTTTTTTTTACCTACAGCAATTTCAGATCCCCCTAAGCCCTAGGAATTATTTACTGTGTGACACTCTGTGACATTGCCACTCTAAAACAAAAAAAGGAGGGGAAAAAAGGAAAGGAAAATCTTAAGGATACTACAGACATCTCTTCATTTCTCCAGGCTAATCCACATCAATATTGTGGCAGGATTACCAGGATTTGTAGAGTTATGATCATAATATCCACCAAGAACAAAACAATATGTTATTTTTACTGTCCTTGTCAGCAAAACAAAAAATTCTGGTGCTCAAAGAAAATGTTGGCTTGAAAGACTGTGCATTGGGAATTTCATGAAGAACTGTTTTCTTATGCAGTCTTTACACTCAGTGTGTTTGGAGGGAAGGTGGAAGCAAAGGCAGTTAAAGGAGGCTGCATATCCATCTTCCCTCAACAAGAGGGGACAAATCTGTTTCCAGAGCTCTTCAGATGACTGCTAGAATGCACCACAGCCAAGCACAGGGGCTGAGACTGTGCTGCTGTCCTGTGGAGATTGACTGCTGAGCTCTTTAGCCTCAAAACACTATCTTTTCTGCTCCCAGCATTCCTCACATCCACAAAACATTTTTATATTACATTGAAATACCTGTCAAGTCACTTGACTCTGCTGCAAAGACAAAAACGGACTCAAAATTATCTCAGCTGGATGGGCTGAATCTGCTTCCCATGGCTTCTTTCAACACAATTCCTGTGGTAGCACAACACCTGTAACCAATTAAATGTTTTACTGTAACCAATTAAATGTTTTACTTTGAGCTCTAAATATTAGTGATCTTAATCTGATCCAAAAACTCTATTAACATATTTCTGCTGGTAATCCATAACCTGAAACTTAGGCAATAAATTTAAAATTTATTATCCTGTTACTATTACCTGGAAGTGTTATAAGGTTGTTATGTATCATAACAAAAATGTTGATTTATTTCCCAAAAGGGATGCAGGTCTTTTTCAGATAAAAAAGTGTGTTGCACATCAATTCTTAAGACAGGTAAATCTCCAAGGGCTGCTGGTCTAAATCAAGCATGGAGGGTTTCACATCTGCTTACTGTCTGTCAGGTAGTGCTGATGTTTTGGATAGCAATTATCACTACAAACATGGAAACCTTGCTTTGAGTGACTCATAATTAAATGAAAAATTACAGTGCATTTTACTGGACAAAAAGAAATTGTTTTGTGATAAATACCTTGGAGGTCTTTATGTGCAATATGTATTTTGCAAGGTGGTAACACTATAAAAATGATGTATGTATTAGAAATGCTTGGTGGTTGTTTTTTTTTGTTCCAGACCAAGTTTTCTATGACCGTGGAGGGACATTTTTGAATATTAACCTCCTTGGGAATAAAAATAATGATCTGGCAGGTAAATACTTCTCTTTTGCCCTGGCACTCATATACTGACATAAGAGCCAAATTTACAGGAGATTTTCAGATGTGTAAAAGACCAGATGGAATGCAAAGAAGGGGAAGAACTGAGCTCATTTACTTATGTGCAGGAGCTTCTAAGTAAAGTAATGAATTCACCTGTCATGTAGATAGCAGAGGTAAGGCAACAAAGTGTGTATTAGATGTTCATTATTTTCCAGAAATAGGTTTTAGATATTAGCCTGTATTCTATAAGCATTTAGCACACTCACAGTTAGAGAAATGTATCAAACTGATGTTGTAGGACTGTGTTGGGCTTGAAAGAGGTATGTAACACATGTTTTGTGTTGAGAAGAGGTAGATATCCTGGATTAGATGCAATATTAATTGCCCATGATTTTGCTTGTATTATCACAGTTCCCTGAGCTGTTATAGGTAGGACCAGTCCAGATGTTCCCACATGCCACTGGAACTGAGAATTGCTGAGGCTTGCAGCAGTCATTAGTCCCTCTGGGTTTTTGTTCTACATTTTTTTTACAGCTGCCTCAGACAAAGTTCCAGTTTCCATCTGTCTTTGCATCTGGAAAGATGAACTGTAAACCCTCTCTTGGCTTTGCACTGCCAGACCAATCCTGAGAATTCCCAAGACCATATCACTGGAAACTTTGAAGAAAGGAATTGAGAGAATGAATCTCACTAAGGATTCTAAGGAAAGTACTGTGAGAGCAAGCAGTGGCTTTACCAGTCCTGTAATAGCCTGTGTTGCTAGAAACACAAACAAAAGCATTTGGTTTGAGCTGATTTCCCAGGAGTTGGTGGATTTCATTTATAGATACAATCCATTGCTGTAATTGGAGCAGCTGTTTCAAACACAGGTACAACCTAGGAAGAATCCTCATCCACTATTACAGGACAATTTCCATGCCAACCTCAGGTGGTGCATAATATTCCATACAATTGTTGTGCAGAACATAAGATAAACACATATGCCAGAGGCAATTAACTGGCATTTAATGTTCTTATGTATATTTATTTATTAATATTTTTCTTTATCAGCTTACTTTTTTTATCTACATTCAAGTCTTCAGCTTTTCTCTGCCTATCAGTGCAACAACAGACACAACATTTTGGAACCATTTAAGTGCTCAACGCAACTCTGTGTAGCTTTCATTTGCATCCCAGACATGGTTTCCTTTAGTATGAATCCATTCCTATTGTCCCTGAAAAGAACAGCAACTTTTCCATGACAGAAATGTGAAGAGAAAAGCCTTTTTTATAAAGAACTGAGGTTTCCTGGGAGTCAAAGCTGATGTATGGGGTAGCTTTAAGATTAAAGCACAACAAATCAATTAAAAAGCAGCTCGAGGAATTTCGCTCATTTTTCACAGTGAGGTTGGGCATTAAGTTATCCTCCTCTCCACAGCTCTTTAATCTTTGTTCACAAAACATAGGTAAATATTTTTCATGTATACCCCTCTGAGGAGGTGTAGGTCCATATAGATCTTACAGGAAGGATCAGGCATTTCCTCTGGTCCTGACATGACATTTTTTTCCTGAATAAAACCAGAACAAAATAGTGGTATATGTGCATAAACCAGTGTGCATAAACATTTACACCCAAATTCTGAGCTGTGATGGTTTAGGGCCAAAGTTCCAACTTTCACTGTAGATTCTGCACATTATGGCATTGATAATAAACAACAACAACTAGTCTGGTGATGAGTGTTTCTAAAAAAATATGACCTTGATGCCATGATTTCGCTTTCTGATTCATATATATTCTGCACCAGCAGCAGGATCAAGTGATGTTTAACATGAAATCACATAATCTTATCTTGAATGAAATTAAACAAATATTTAGTTTAATAGAAGACCCCTGTTTTTTTTTTTTCATCAATTATAAAAGGATTTCTCTGAGCAAACAAGGGAAAGCAGCAAAGTATACATTTTCTCTTTGCCAGGTAAAATTTAGTTTCTTCCCAAAATTATGTATTACGGCATTGGAAAGAAAAATAGTGTTCTCTTCTTTTTAGTGGATATAAATGGGCACATTTGTATTCCAGCAGAGAAGACCAAACTTGATTAATTCAACAGGGCATATACTAAACAAATCACAGTCTGTGTAAGAAGAAAGCAAACAAAAGGAATAACAATTTCCAAATAAATGCATATGCACAGTGGATGCCAGACTAATACGTGGGACACGAGAATCAATCCATGTTCATTGCTGGTGCTGCTGCTGTCTCCATCTCTTGAAGTGTCTGGAATCTCCCCCAGGAGCTGGGAATGCAGCCATGATTCAGGAGTACAGCCTGAGCTTGTCCGCTGGCTGGGGACACACTGGCCACTGCAGTTTTTGGCACTTTTAAATTGAGGATGGTTTTGGATGGTTTCTGTAGCTGGATGTGCCACCTGGAGCAGCTCCAAATTTGTTATTTGCAAAGTTATCAGGGGTGGATGGAGAGGGGGATATGCTGTGTTTGGTGTTGAAGAACCTGACTCATCATTCCTAAAGTTAAACGTCTTTTTTGTGGAAAAACAAACTACCTCTTGAAGTACCTTATAAAGGAACCAACAAGTTATCAACAACTTACCTAAAAGCTGCTGAGAGGACACAGCTGGCCTGGAGACATAGAATTGGCAGCCCTAACTTTAAGAATTCCCACTTTTTAGCATCAGGGATGTTTAACACACTCCTTTCAGTATGGAGATTCCTCCTTTGAGCAGACATGTCACTCAAGGCTCCCCCCTGAGTCTGAGATTGGGCCACAGCCATTGGTGTGGGTGAGTGGCATCAATATCTACTCAATTATTGTTTTTTGCTAGCTTTAATATTGCTTCACAAATAGTGCATTATACTAGTAGTTATAGATAACTATGCTGTGTATTAATCAGTAATCCTGATGATCTTTTAGTCTAATTGTTGCCATAATTAATTTAAATAAATTATTTTTATATAAATATATTTGGTGTTCCATCCTTAAGGCTGAAGGACAAAGTCATATAAAGACTCAACTACACCTGTATAATTCTTAAATATAAACTGTTGCTTGAATCTGGGGCAAAGACTGGATGCAGCCACACCCAGGCTTCTATCTGAAGAGTTTAGAAAGCCACTGGGTTCTTATGTCCCAGTGGAAATTTTTCTGATTAATTTTATCTGCAGCAGCTGTGTGCCTACATTTCAGGTTAAACTTCAAAGAATGGTTTCTGCCACTGCTGGACTGGGTTTGGGAGCTGGGCTCAAGCAACTCGAGACTCCTGGGGTGGGGGTTTGTTTTGTACACAAAATTATAGAGAACTAAAAGAAAATGCAAGAGTAATAGAGTCATGGCAGAATCACAGAATGGTTTGGGTTGAAAGGTACTTTAAAGGTCACCTAGTACTTCCTTACTGTGACTAGGGACACCTTCCACTATCCCAGGTCAGTCCAAGCCCTGTCCAGCCTGGTCTTGGACACTTCCAGGGATGGGGCAGCCACAGCTTCTTTGGAAAACCAGTGCCAGGGCCTGACCACCCTCTCAGGGAAATTTCTCCCCAGTATCCCATCCAACCCTGCCCTCTGGAAGTGGGAAGCCATTCTCCCTTGTTCTGTCATGCTGTCCAGGCCCTTGTCCAAATTCCCTCTCCAGCTCACCTGAAAACGCTTTAGGCACTGGGAAGGGGCCATAAGGTCTCCCTTGAGCCTTCTCTTCTCCAGGCTGAGCACTCCCATCTCTCTCAGTCTGTCTTCATACTAAGGAGATCCAGCCCTCTGACAACCTTAGCGAAAAATATCTTCTAGACCACTCACGGATGTGCAGAATGACAAAGATCCTAGGATTTTCTGTTGTGTGATGTCTTTTTGTAATCCAAAAAAAGGAAAAATCTGCACCAGCAGTGTCATTTATTCATTGTATGTAAATGGTGACATTTCACTTCTCTACAATTCTGGAATTGAAACTTCTCTCACAGGTCAGTAAGTGCAAATATCCTGGCTTTTTCCTTTCCTCTCTGCTACTGAAATAGTTTTCTATCCATTCACATTTGCTATTGCAATCAGCTTTACACTGACCAAGGGAAAACTGGCTGTAGTGGTGTTACAGGCAAAGCTGGAGTTTGCATTTAACATCAGAGATTAAATATCTCACACATCACAGAAAAACTGAAAGAGGGAGCTATGTTTTATATTATTAATTTTTTATCAATAATACTTACAACAGATGAAAGAAGTTAGTTCAGATACTATTACAAAGTTGTACAAGAAATCTTACTGACCAGGGAAGGAGAAAACCCCAAGAAATACAGGGAAGGTGAAGGAGAAGTGCTCCTGAGTGCAGAAATAATCAGGGCACAGTTTATGTTCATTATATCCTTGTTTTAATTACAGCATAAGTGACACAAAAATAGAAAGCATAAATTGGAACAGTCCTTAAACACCCACATACTTGCTTAACTGGATTCACCATTAGGAATCAGAATTGGGTTAGTGCATTGTTCCTGAGTTTCAATGCACAAAGGGTAATGAATCAGATTTAAAATTGAGTGAGGATCCCACAAGCCCTAGCTGGCTCTTTATTTAGCAAATGCATAGCTTAAAATTAGGCATGTTTTCAAGTGCCTGATTGAATCTTTGCCCTGCTGCTCAGCAGTACCAAATTTTCATCCAATCTCAACTTAGGGGGAAAAAAAAGAGGGGAAAGATTTGAAAAATGTCATCCTTCTTTTAGGCTTTACTTCCTGTAATTAAAAATACCCTCATTTAACTTATTTTGCTTTTATGGAATCCAAGATATTCTTGGATTCTTGGACAAAAACTTTCCATATAAAATAGAATAGGAGCATAACACCCCTTAATCAGCTGAAAGTTTTATTCAGAAATTGATTAATTTTCACAATTTGTCTTGAGAAATGTACCAATTAAGATTCTGTTCTGTGGTTTCTTCAGGTAATTAGCATCAGTTAAAAGCAAAATAACTGGTTATTGCTGTCAATAGCATAATTATTATATTGCTAGTTGCCATTATAATTATTAACATTTACCTCTTCCTCTCTCACTGTCCAGTAAAGTCCAGTTCCTTACTGCATATTTTCTGCTGTTTCCAAGGATTGTCCATATTCTGATTGTCCAAATTCCTTAAAACAGAATTAGCAAAGGGATCATCTGTTTGCCTTTCCATTTCCAACACAAATTCAGCTGTACTCAACAACTTGCAGAGAGATAAATATTTGACCTCTTGAAACAAGCTTTATCAATAAGGTATAGAATTAACAGCAAAACCAGGTTTAAAAATTGAAGCAGGAAAAGGAGTGAGGTGGAGCCTGCTGTTATTTTGTGGGTTTAATCCTTGCTGGTGGTGGTAGAGGTGTTTAAGAAGCAGCTGGACATGACACTTAGTACTGAGGTGTAATTGACAAGGTGGTGTGTGGCTAAAGGCTGGACTCCATGATCTTAGAAATATTTTCCTGCCATACTGATTCTATGATTCTATGTCTAGCTTGTGTATCAGTTTAAAAAAAAAAACTGAGGAAAAAAACCCCAGATATACAATTATTTTTAATATAATTGCTTTACACCTGGATTTCAACATGTTATTTGTTTTTAAAAACCAACATCTTGCTAGAGCAAATTAAAATCTACAAAGATTCCAGCCTGCAGTCTATAAAGAATTATTGTGAGACAGGTGCCTTTGAAAATCAAGGCTATAATATTGATAATAAAACTGGAAATTTTGGTGTTGAGTTCCATAAGTTTTAATTTTGGTGTTAAGTTCCATAAATTTTCCATTAAGTTTTTAAAAAAAACTTAATTCAACTTAATTCAAAACTTAAAGTCCTCCTTTAATTCAAAGAGCCAAGGTCCATCTTTCACAGAACAGAGAGGCTCTGGGGATGGGCCTGCTTTGCCACATGGTGCTCCTCCTGCAGCAAGAACCACTGGTCCCAGCCATGACACAGAGACCACTTGGAAATCATCCAGACAAAGGGTAAAGCTCAGACAGAAATTGTTATGAACAGATTTTCTTCAGATCTGTAAATTGCTGTTAGAACTTGAGTTATTCAGATTCTAATTCTCCAGTTTTCATCTCTTTGGGGGACTATAATACTACAGTTATAACATGTATTAAATAATATCTGTGTAAATAAGCAATAAGGAGTATCTGTGTAAAATAGACATGATATATATATACACAACATAGCCAATAAGTTGGTATGGTACTATATTGTTACAGATGTAATAGACAGTACTATAATAATAGTATCTCATAATTTGACAGTCTTCAGTCTAATGCATCAATCAAAGCATTATTGTGTACTATTGCCCCTCTCTGGGGCACACTCATGAGAGACATATTGATTTCCAGCTCATGACTGAGTTAATGAAGAAACACAATCTTATAAAATGGTAGGAATGGAACAAGAAACAAATAAAATGTGCTCAGAAAGTGATTTGACAGGATTAAAGCATCCCTCAGGAAATATAGGTCCTCTGTGGGCAGTTATGGCAGTCACAGGCAGTGGCCTTGATTTATCCTCTGGGATAGGGAATGTGTCCATATATTCATAGATGAGTTAAAAGTGTCACCAGGAAACCGCAGCACCAGGAGATTTTGAGAAATTGCTCTGACACAGTCTCAGCTAGGAAAGAGCAAAAGCATATCTATTCCCAGTCATGGTAAGGGATTTGTTTTAGTGAAAAAGCTTCCTTCCATGTAGAATGAAAAGTTAGGGAAGGAAGGTCTGGGTCTTCTGTGAGACTTGGCATTTCCAAACATCCGACGTGCAGCATTTGAATAAAGTTTTACTACTGGATCTCTCATGTCCCTGTAGTCCTTTCCTGAGGGATGAGTAAAATAAGTGTCTTATACCATGCATGCTTTCCATTTTCCTCTCTTCCCACCACTGTGATCAAAGCAATTCATACGCAGGGCAGATTTCATCCAATTTCTGGCAAAACTAAACCTAGTATTAAAAAAAAAAAAATGCAGATCTCAAGTTTTCCAGAAAGCCCCTCTCAAATAACACCACTTTTCAAACGTGAGCTGCAACCTCAGGTGAAAATTCTGCTGTTTAAGGAAATCTTTTAGTGAGTTGCAGTGTAATGACTACAAATGCCAATATGTCAGATGCATTCCCAGCAGATTCTTAACTATGATGTATGTTACCCAGAAAAGCCTCCTCCTTGTAAGAAAATAGAAAGTTCTAGCTGAATATTTCCTTTAAATAATGATAATTTGAAACTATCAACAGGTTTAAGTGAGTGGCATCCACTTTTCCCATTTGTTAATGGCATTAATAGCCACATCCAGGAGAAAAGAGACAGTGTTTACTGTGGCATTAGAAATGCTGGAATTTGTTGTTGCTATATAGTACAAGGAGAGATGTTAAAAGTGATTTTTAAAGGTTATTCACTCAGGATGATGACAATATTAATTCTGTTATTGTGAGACTCCCTGATTCTTATATACTTACCTTTTTGTGAATCCTGAGAGGAGTTTTGATAAAGAAACCAATATTGAACAGGGTCCACAATGGCAACACAAGGGAAGTTTCTTCTGTAATGTTTTCAGCCTTTAAATTACAGTCTTGTGCAGCCATTTTTTTCTAAAGATACAAGTAATGTTTTAACTAGATTAACTAGCGAGAAGAAAAAAATCACATTTCAGACAAAATCAATGCTTTTGCTCATCTCAGAAAGTCAAGACAAATCAAAGATTACCAGTTACTGTAGTAGAAATGTGGCTTTCCATTTGAAGAGATGAGAGTTAAATTTTGTTTTCCTTATCAACATGTAGATTCAGTCTCTGTGTTATAAGTACAACTTCCACAGGAAGACTCAGAAAGGTAAAAAACTCTGCTTCAGTGATGTCTCTCTCATTTTCAAGGCCCAGTAAAAAAACCAAGAAATCCAAAGGACCATTATCACATCTGAGTGCATTTTCCTCATGCAGGCTTGAAACATGAAGGATTAAATAAAATTTGAATGCCTGGGGACACTGTGGCACTGTCACCCTCACACCTGGATGACAAATTGTTTAAGCACCACCAGCAACCACATTTGGTGTAGTTCCTTTTGTCAGGCTCAATTTCAGAGTTTGCCACACTCTTCCATGTTTCCTACCACAGGCCTTGAACCTAAAGAACATTTTCTTGTCTCATTCTATCTTTTGCAAACAGCTGGGAGTGCAAACACCTGGATATTCTGTATGAATGTTTTCTAGGATGGAAAATAGGAAAATGAAGAAAACTGCTGTTCCTCAGCACGAATACAAGTTAGGTGTTTCAAGCTAAGCACCGCATTATGCCTCAAGGCACCTCCCATGACAAATTTCTGTCTATTTTTGGTTATCAGAAGGCTCACCTTTCTATACTGAGATAGATGTAAGTTCCCAAAGAAACAAAATGCAGAAGCTGGAATGATTGTCAGTCTCCTTTCAAATGAGCCTAATAACTAATGCAATTATTTGAAAGAAACCTCAAATTTTACAATTAACTTGGGACCTGAAGCACCAGAACAAATGCAGGTCTCTTCTACTACTGAAATACATAAATAATGTCCACCCTATCATTCCTCCTAGGTTAGTTCTTCCTGTGATAAAAGGTAGACAGAGAAAACACAGAGAAAACAAAGCTGCCCCATAAAATCAGGAAGACTTTAGAAGGGATGTAAAGTTTCGGTTTAAAAAGTTTCCAGCTAAACCATTATTAGGATAACTTCTGATACAAAGGAAATCCTGCATCTGCTGATGAACAGAGGCAAGACACCAAATCAGGGAGCTGCCTAGACTTGTGGCTCATGGCACTGATCATGATTTATGTTCTGTTCTTGGAACAGTTTCAACTGCATTAATTTTTAATCAGTCAGGATATTAGTTCTCTGCATAGGCATTGTCCTCTGTCAGTATTTAATCAATTTGACTCTGTTTATAAACTTTTTCTGCAGCTCTTCAGATGCAAGTGGCACACGGACTGTATCACAATTTAAATCAGTCCCATTTTCATAGAATAGAAATGTGTATCAGCCATTTTGATCCTGTCTAAGCCTGTGGTGGAAGCAGGCTGAGCACACCCACGTCTCCCCGTCACTGCCAATGGCAACAGATCCATAGGGCAATGTGCTTTAGAAAAATCTTGACAGGCAGTAGTCAGCCAAAAAAACCCCAATGCTTTCTCAGAAAGTTTGATAATTCTGGTTGTGTTATTCCTAGACTTAAATCTAATATAAAAATGAAATTGAGATAAATTCTCCCACCCTATTAAAACTTTCAGCATCTCACATTTCCTTCTCTCCACTGGGAATAAAAAATAATTAATTGAATTTTTAAAAAGCAGAAAATCTTTAAAGAATTCAAGCAAAAGACAGTGAAGTTCAGTCTCAGAATATTGGAATATTTCTTATTGGAATATCGCAATTTAAGTTATTTCAGCTTTCCTACATTTTAAAATTCTGTTTCCATGATGAAAATATTTTAATGCAGCTAATTTTGTCTCTAATTTCCCTCTCTGTCAGCTGTATTCAGTAACTCCTCAATCATTTTTTTCCAGGATTAAGTTTAAAAGCCAGATCACCTCATCAAACTGCAGTCCCGCGTTTGCTTTATACAACAATGGAAGCATTATAGCAATTTTTCTTCCCCTCCCAGGAGCTACAATTTTTTTCCCATGATAAAATTGTAGCTTTACACTGAAAATTGTCTTTGAACAGAATGGTCTACTCTGACATGAGCAGTCCTTCCTGTGTGCATAGAGTTGTACCTGCTGTCTCTGCTGACTGAAATAAATTACAAATAACTCATCAGTGCCAGCACACTGACAGCGACAGGAGCTGGGAGCTGTCCCTGCTCACAATCAGCTGATTCTTTATTGCTGCCTTTTCAAGAGACATAACTAACCTGGCCTGACTTTCATGTGGAAAACTGAGTTTGTTGATTGGCAATTTTAGAATATAAGAAGTAAATTTTAAAAAGCAAAAGCAAGCCATTTTCTGGGTTTTTTTTGTTTGTTTGTTTGTTTTGTTTTGTTTGTTTTTTGGGGTTTTTTTCTTTTTTTCTTTTCTTTATTTTCTTTTTTTTTTTTTTTTGTTTCTTAATCTACCTTTTACTGAGACTGTTTAGAAGCTGGAAAAATATGATGAACCAGGACACAGCTACTGCTGTTTTAGAATTAATTCTGAGGGGACAAGATGAAATCATGAAGGCAATAGCCAGGCAACATGGTTTTGACTTTAATTAGGATCCAGACAGTATATCACATTGATAGATAAATTATCTGGAAAGACAGTCTTTAATATCTCAGGTACTCCCATTTCATTTCAGGTAGTGTACTGGTTTAAGTGCATAGCTGGCTTGGGGGCTAATTGTCTATATTCTACAAGTTTTACATTGATATTTCCGCTAGAAAATTCAAATCCTGTGCAAGAATGCTGAAAGCAGTTCTGTGTTTATAAGTGGATCCACATTTTCAGAGACGACTGATGCTTCATTTGCCTTGCTCCATTAGAGAGCCAGTGAAATGGATTGTCTGTTTGTTCAACTGCAGGTTTTATGTTCCTTAGTGTTCCCTAGAGTATCCAGATTCCTCTTCTTCCAGTAGTGAAATGTCTTGCCTGCTGTCTAGTGACACAAAGCTTAGCTATTTACTCTGATTTCACTGAAATATGCCTATGTAAAGTGGAGGGGTTTTTTAACCATTCCAGGATGCTCACTGTTCCTTGGTCTAAAAAAAAATAAGCTGTATTTTAAAGAAATTACTGGAATAGTTCCTTCCCTAATTAAACCAAAGATTCTCAGCATCTCTTCACACCTTCTTTTTCTAGAGACCTTTATTGAGAGCTCTGGGCCTTGACTGGCAGCTGACCCCATCCTTAGCAGAATATGTTATTTCTTTTTTGACTCTTCTTCTCTGAAACAATCTGTTAAGATTGTCTTGTGAGGAAACTTTTGCTTGATCTCCTTGTTATCTGAGGAAGGGGGAAGCTCTATGTTTTTATTTCTGCCTTTCTTACTTCACTCTCCATTTCCAGCACATTTCAAAACCATGTGTTTAACATAATTTTTCTGGCTACAGTGCAACTCAGAGTCGCAGGGAGTAACAAAGCTGTTGGATAATTGCCCATCACACAAAATATCTGGGAGCTTAATGAATTAAAAAGGCTATCTGGCTACCTGGTGTGATGACTTAGTCTCCCTGTGCTGTGCTCAGGCTTGTAAGTTCTAGAAAGTTCTAGAAAGGGTTGCACCTTTTCCATCCCGGCTGTCAGAGACCCATGTCCCTACCACTCTCTGAAGGAGAATGGAGGAAGAAGATGCAAAGCCAGAGAGTTGTTTTCCTTTGCAAAGCTTGACTTGTCCTTCCCATCTATCAATATTGTCTAAAAACTTATCACCTTAACTGGGCACTTTCTTTATAAATGCAGAATGAAACAGTTGAAACTAGGGAGGTTGTGACATAAAGCACAACTTCTTGCTTTGTTTGAACAGCCAGTATAGGATGAATACTCAAAACAAACCTAGACAGTAAATCCCACAGTGGAAGAGTGTACAAACCCATTTAGTTGTTGTTTTGGTGCCCTTCAGAGTCTTTGCTGATCTGAGTCAACTCCTAAAACTCCCTCTAAATTAACCAAGCAGAAGGATAAATTAGGGGAAAAGCAGCTGATTGACCTCAGGAAAAATGAAAAGAGAGGAAAGAAGGAAGGGTAGAGAGAGGCGGAACCATGAGATTGTAGTAGGGATTGGGAGAAGAAGGGAAAAAAGGAATGGGACCCTTCAGAAGTTCTGACCCAGGGTGGTCTGGCACCTGCTGAAATGTGTGCATGTCTGTCAGAGGAAGTTTTGGCTATAAAATGTGAATCTCAAGCATGAAGTTCAAATCCAGAGGAGACAGATGGGCCCAACACACATTGTCAGGGTAAGCCTTTGCAAAGAATTGCATGAGTCATGTTTGTAGAGCTCAGGAAGAGGGGTCGGGAAGGTCATAACTGTGAGCAGAGAACTCCAGAGAATTGTGAATGTTCCTCAGCATTTTCAAAAAAACCCCTTTCTTTGTGGTGTTCTGGTATTCTGACTTTGGTTGCTAGACCCGTTTCTGATTAACAAACATCTGCATTTGAATCCAGCTACAAAGAAGTCTTGAAAGTAAGGTAAAACCCTCTCAAAATCCCATGCCTCTAGTGCAGAGAATATAATTTTAATGGATCCTTCATTTCTGACAGCTTCCATTATTCCTGAGGGCTTTGAAGGAAGTATTTGTGGGCAGAACAGCAAATGTTAGAAAATCAGTTGGGTTCAGTTGCTCCAGGATTGTTTGTGCAAGAAACTGGCCACTTCAAATTAAACCAATTTAAAAAAACAATGAAATCATCTATTCTACTCAGCAGGTTATTCTTTTACAAGATTCTTTGCCATGGGATGCCATAGTTCAGATGTTGAAGTGATTCAGAAGTAAAATAACTAGAAAAATACATGCAAACAATTATCTCAGGAACCACTGCAAAAAGCATATAATTTCTTGCTCAGGACATGGGTGAAACTGAAATTCCTGGCAGATGGAAAGGGGTGCAGTGGGTGGAGTGGAGAGCTGCTTGTTCTGTCTTCTCTTTATTAATTTCTTCTCCCTTGGGCTCCTCCAACTGGCCATGCCAGAGATGCTGGACCAATCTGGGATGGTTATCACAACATACAGAAAAAAATGCCATTCCTATTCATGAGATGAGGGAAAGAAAGGCTTGTTCTACAAAGAGAAAACAAGAATGTTTCATCTAATGAATGATCTGGCTGTTTTCCTGCAATCAGTGGCAAGGCAGGGATTAATGCAAATGTTACGCTACAATAAGGCAGAGAAATCCACCAGTTTATTTTGCTCTCTGAAAAGCTGTGGTTCCCATGGTAATATTTGGATATGAGAAAGTTGACTAAGCATCTTCAGCACAGGGATTTCTGCCTAGGTTTCTGTGAAGTATGATATGGAGATGTGCAGCTCCTTTTGAACTGTAAGAAGTGGGTTTATCAAAAGGAATCAGGTGATTGCTATCTACAATGCAGCAGCTTTTTAACTGAGATTCTGTGACTACTTAGCTTGAAGGAACTGAGTGGCCTGAGATAAAATTTCTCCACTATTTATCAAGTAAATATAATTTTTCCATACATGAATCTTTCTGGTTCTCCTGGTGAGAATGGTTACTGACTTCAGTGCAGCAGAAGCTGCTGTGGAGGAGTGTTCATCATCTGTGGTAATAAAAACAGACATAGGAAACACTGCCTAAACAGTCAAAAATTGAGGCATCAATATTTTCACTTTCTTATGTTCTTCTATCCAAGTATCATGCAAGTTACAGAGTATTTTTTTCGTTGTCTGGAGTTTAACAATTTTAGGTCTTCAGTCACATTCAATTAATTCTAAACATACTTGAGTCTTTGCTAAAAACCCCAGGTATAATGGTTTTTTAGATGCACAGCCAGCATTTTTAAACCTTGTTTCTTTTGTCTTCTTTTATGGCACCCTATTATAACCCATATGAATGGTCTGCTTTCTCTTAGAAAATATACCTTTGAATTTAAATAGCATGGTATTGTAAAAAACCCCATGGTCCTGCAATCATGGTCTCCCAAGGCACTGCTGTTCTTCATCTTATCTAAAGCTTCTCTATCCAACTGGATCTACTACTGCTGGGTGCCAGAAGGAGAACACTAATCAAACTAATCAAATTTTCTTTGTAGTTTTAAATTGAAAGGGTGCCTTGCGAGGAATACAGAGATACTGTCTGAACAGGGTTGAGAGTAGGAAAGCCAAAGCTGAAATGGACTCTAACATGGCCAGGGATGTCAAAGACATCATGAAAAGCCTCTGTAAGTACATGGGTGACAAGGACAGGTTGATGTGGGCCCACTGCTGAGCAAGGCAGGGGCCCCAGTTGCACAGGATGTGAAAAGGCTGAGGTACTAAGTACCTTCTTGGGAAGTGAAAGTAAACAACACACTCACTGGATGTATAAATTCTCCAAAGAAGAAAACAGTTTAAGGCATTCAAAAGGTCTCTGTGTTTTTTTCTCTTTTATTTTTTCCCTTTCATTTTTTTTTCCCTTTTATGTTTTCTCTCCCTGAAGGGAGATTCATTTTACTCTACAACACTAGCAGCTAGGAAATCTCTTTGCAAACAATAATGTGACTTTGTGGAAAGTCCATGTTTACTGACCATAAATGCACCTTGCAAAGATGGTTTCTCATGTTTAATCTTTCTGACTTGAATTTGACATTCAAATGGGAAGAGATTGCCAAGGAAAACAGAAGAGAAGAGCTAAATACATGGACTCCCAAAGGGGAGACAAATTGGTTGTATTTCTCTGGTACCCTTTTCTTTTTTCTTTTCTTTTCTTTTCTTTTCTTTTCTTTTCTTTTCTTTTCTTTTCTTTTCTTTTCTTTTCTTTTCTTCTTTTCTTTTCTTTTCTTTTCTTTTCTTTTCTTTTCTTTTCTTTTCTTTTCTTTTCTTTTCTTTTCTTTTCCTCTATCTATCTGCAACATCCAAATCTTAATCAAATAATTCTTGCCTGGCACAAGAGTACCTGAAGATGCTCACATTCTCTTATGAAATTTCTTATATGACATCTCTCATATGTTGAGAAGTCTCATAGCTAACCAAATTTAAAATGTGTCAGTTCCAATACTTTTTAAAGGAAATACAGACAGAAATTAATTTGACATGTTTCTAACTGTTTTCCTGACAGCTTGTGTGAGAGTTTTGCCTGTTCCTGATTTCAGGACAATACAGGAAGCCTCCATGGGTCCATTTTCCTGTAGCAGTGGTGGTTTACTTTTTTTTTCCTTTTCTCTTTGCAGGGAAACATTCAGAGCAAAAGATGCCTTAAATCCAATGCAGAAACAGTCATTCCTGCTGCTCAGGGTAACTTCTTGCTCATTCAGAAGGAGGAAAGTCCAGGCTCAAATCTCGGCTACACACAAGGCTTAACAGGGTGCTCCTCCCCAAAAAAACCCAATCTTATGGTTTCTATGAGAACTATAAGATGCAGGAAAATCTGCCAAAGGCAAAATCATTTATCCTATATGCATTTTTCTATGTTCTATACCATGTTCTATCTTTCAATCTGATAGCACAAGCCTTGCCAGAGAAAGAGGCAGAAAGGGATCTTAAAAAAGCAGATACCAGTTTAGCCTCCTCTTTGTCCTCTAAGCCTTCTAGTCACATCCTCCACAAAAATACTGAACGAGCCCTAGAAAATTTATTTTTTTATATTTGCCTTTTGTTTTCCCCTCCTGCAGCTGTAATCCTGTATCTTGTATTCAGCATCTGAAACTTGAATTTCTGGAATAAACAAGCTGTTTTCTTTTGTAGAATTGTTTATTAAACGTAAATATTTCTTTTTCCTGTCTGACTTGACACATCAAACCAGTGTACTGCAGGCAGGCTGCCTCTGAGGATAATTATTGAAATCTCAGCTCTCAGGGATCTCAGGACCATGCAGCTCATCCTATCTCCCAACTACAGGCAGTCACACATCAGTCTAACTTTCACTGTAATCATCAGTATTAATGAAACCCTAAAGTGTCTCAAGCCACAGCACAAGTCCTGTGACCCTGAATTGTCTGGGATGGCAAAGATACACAGGTAGAGCATTGAGAATTTCCCCTCAATGGCTATTAAACCACGTCATCACCTTTTTTATCTCCCATGAGGCTTTTGGGGGATTTTCTGCAAAAAGGGTGCTGAGAAGAGCTACCTCCTCTGGTCTTATCTCACAAATACTTCTACCTTTTGGTTTTATCATTTAAACTGGTTGTTTTGCTTCTTCCTCTGTAAATAAAATGCCCTTTTTGTGCCTTTTCTGTGGTGTTTTCCCACAGGGCACACAATCAATTGCGAGTCTTTGATTAGTTTGTTTTTAAAAGAGAAATGTGATGTCGAATTTGTTGTAGCAGTTTTCTCTGGAGGACACAAAATTAATTTTCATTCCACTTTGAAATCTTAGTTGGCCATTGCTCAAAAAATTCCCACTAGAGTTTTGTTTCATATATCTGAATTCTCCTAGCACTCTGCAAAGATTTCAGGTGGAAAAAAAAAAAGAGAGAACAAACAGAAAATTATTTAAAATATATTAAATTGCACCCCATTTGATGTGTACATCCCTTCATTTTAGATGTGTGTCCACCTGTAAGCAGAGACCCCACTGCTGTCAGGATCACCTTTCAGCAGGGAAATGAAGTATCTAATGTATCACATTACCAGTGGAAGAGGAAGTCACTTTGATGGCTTTGTTTGTTTGTTTGTTTTTAAGCTTGCCTGCTAAACGATGAGTGGACACTAAGCAGGACAACAACCCACTCTGTCCATCAGGGAAATTCACTTCAGCAGTGCTTACTGTTGTGTTCTCTCTCAGTAGCATCCAAACTGCTTCTGGATTATTTTTCCCAGAGAGAAAGATGCTGGAGCTAGTGTGGATGATTGCCTCCTCCCTGCTCTGTTTTGGTGGGGTGAACTTTTTGCCACAGAAGCCCCTGGAGTGCTGTGCTTTGTGTTTGTGGTAGAATGCTCACACAGCACCAAGGCTGCCTCTCCAAGGACTCCTCCTCTAATGCCAATAGGATGCGGATGGACAAGAGGGTGGGAGGGATTAAAACAAGGCAGCTGACCAAAGGGTTATTTCATGCCCTAGAGAATTATTTTCCTTTTTTTTGTTGTTGTTTCTATGTGCAGAATTTACTCTATTTTTTCCCATTATACTGTCAGTATCTTGACCTGCAAGCTTTTAATCTTATTTTCTTTCCCATCCTGCTGAAGAGGGACAGTGAGAGAGAATCTTGCTGGGCCCCTGGCAGCCAGCTGAGGTTCACCACCTCATTACTGTAAATAAATAAATTTTGGTTTTGTCCATGTTTTTGATATAGCAGCCTGAACAGGCAGTATAGTCATTATAGAGATGCAAATCCACTTTGCATTGGCCAGCGTTGCGCCATGCCTGAGGGAGTTTAGGCTTTGGCAACTACTCATTTAGGAGTCAAGCTTTATTGCACCAATCTCTGTTTGGCAGGATTCAGAGGTGGCTCATGCTGACCTTTATTCAACCTTGGTGGTGCTTTAGAACCAGATTTGGAGCTTCCCTCTTCCCTCCACAGGCTGCAGAGGCCTCTGAGGCATCCTGCTTCCATGTGTGCTTGAGCCTGGATTGTGAGGGAGGGAGTCTTGGGCTTTGTCCCACCCTTTTCAAGAATCAGAGGTGCTTGCAAGCAGAGAGAGACATTCCATTCCATTCTATTCCATTCATTCCATTCCATTCCATTCCATTCCATTCCATTCCATTCCATTCCATTCCATTCCATGGCCTTGTCTTCAGCAACTGCCCCTCCTCAACCATTCCTAACAAGCTGAGCTGGATGGCAAACCAGGGTTAGGGTGACCTTTGTTCTGGGTTTAATCCCAAACCACCCTATATTCCTCCCCAAATGAGGATCTTCTACATCCATACACTGCAATTTAAGCCCCAGCTTCAAACCATTTCCCTGCAAGCAGCTTAACCCTAGGATTCAACTGTTCTTGCCCTGAGGAGTTTTTTTTTGGATGGTTTTTTGTTGTTTCCTTGTTGTTGTTTCTTATGAAGATCTCTGCTTTGTGAGATAAGTGGTAACATAATTCTTCAAGTGAAAATTTCTCAGGAGTATTCGCTATAAATGAAGCTGTTGAACTTTATAAAAGCTTCCAACATATATCTTCAGACAAACACCTCTCTACCTGAAACCCAGTTGTTGTGTCCAAGTTACTGCTTAGGCTGTTGGCATTTTCCACTAACTTGTTTATCTACATTTTTTGTACCATATGTCAGCCAAGAAAACATGCCTAATATGCAAAATAATTAATTGTTCCACTAATTAAGGATTGCAGTCTCATCAATGAAAGGTTAGCCCAGCTGCAATGCCATTACCCCACAGCTAAAATGATGCAGTTATTAAAGCTCATTCATCAGCATGATAAGATCAAAACTGATACACACAAACTTTTTGTGGCATTGTGCTCACCCTCCTGCTCTTAAGATCTGAAATTTGACTGTTTGGGGCTGTCTTGCCAGCTTAACATGACCCATAAGCATCCCAAGTGTTTTGGTATGAGTATGATATCAAGGAGAAGCTTAATATAGATTAATTAATGTGGATTCATCTTTGCATGGCTGCTGCCAAAAGTTTCTTACTCAATCTCCAGTTCCACCTAATTTCCAAATTTGTTGTATATAATTTGAGAAATACATGATGATGGTGGTGGGGTGTGGTTGTGCTCTATGTTATGCACAAAACCAGCTCATTTAAAGACAATTTTATTTCAGTTATGAGGAGTTGATGGCTGGTGAGCTGTCAGTAGCCATGGGCCTTTGATCTCCTCCTACACCCACAGCTGCAATTCCAGTGTTACACCAGCAACATGTTGCTATTATTAACCCTCAATAAAGAGATGTGGAACAGCAGGACTTACACTACACAACCATGCTAAGCTAAGAAAAAGCTCTCCACTTCACTGGGAAAAAAATTTTATTGACTAAGTCTTGATTTGGCTTTCTTTTGACCTGTCTTGGCTTATGCATAAAAGCAGAAGTACAGGTAAAAGCTGTAAAGTCACTTGTGTAATTGGGACTTCATTGCACCAAGTGAGTCAGATTGATAAGTAGTCAGTTAATAGAAATACCTCTCCAGCTGCTGGGGGGAAATATTTATCTTTGTTATTGAAAAAATTTCTTCCCAAATGTAATTATACTAAATTCATCAGTAAACATGTTAAATGTATTTTTCCTATATCCACTAAGTTTTGGATCAATCAGTGATAATATGTCAGAGCCACCAAGAAAATTGCCAATATTCATTATTATTAAATCTATATCTTTATATTAACTATACAATTGGGGAAAAACCCAAATATATCTAACATTATGACTCAAAAACTGACCCAAAGAAATGAACTGGATCTCTATATTGTGGAGAGATTAGTGCATGAGAAAAATGACAGTGTTTCCTATTTCCTGTAAAATTGAATTCAAAGTGTGAACAGTATGTCAAACTAAAAGCCCTGGGGACTCATTAGCTCCTTTCCATTGGTACAAAATAATCTCTTAAAGGACCTGAACAACTTGTGTGCCTCACAATCCAAGCCTAGAGGGACTGGCTGTAGGAATGAGTGAATTTTCAGTCTCTGACACCAGTGAAGGCAGCAGCTTTCCTTTCACTAATGCAAATAAGCAGAGGTCTGGCCCTCCATCGCTCCTCTCTGGTGAGCCTGCCATGTGGACTGTCAGTGGTGCCAGATGCAGTAATGGAATAACTGCCCTCTCAGTGGGGCATTATTCATAAATTCTACCTTTTACAATAATTTCTGTATCATTTTGCACCCTCTTAAACCTTGCCAATCATTCCTGACAAACCCTGAAGTACTTTAATGCTGCACCATTCTGCCATGGTGAGTTGCCTTTTATTGCTTCTCACCAAGCATCGTGCATTTATTACACCCCTGCTGAAAAGAGATTAACCAGGCTGAGAATCTTGAGCAACAGACCTGCTCAGACCTCAAGCTGTTGCTAAAGATGTCAGCGGTGTCATTTGGATCTGTCCAGATGGCTCTTCCCACAAGTCAAACTTGTATACACTTATTTATTTCAAGACCAGATCCAAATGCTAAAGAATTGAGCAGTGTTCTGTTAACAGCACCATCCTGTGTCTGCTCAGCCATGTATTTACACATATTCAGCTGCTCCAAGAGTTTTTCAGGAGTGTCTCTGTGAATAACTGAAAATTGCTGTGTTTACTAATGCAGCACATCTTTGCCAGCTCTTTCTACAGAGCATGTTCCTGTCCTGGTAGCTGCCTTCAAAAATTAATTCAGTGTTGAAACAAAACTAAAACAAAAAAATCTGATTTTTGAAACTCTCTCTCTTGTTTGAAGATCTCTTACTCCAATGTGTTGATGAGGTGAAAAGTCCTTTGACCTAAAATAAATCGTGGAGAACTTGATTCAATAGATATTCAACTACAAATACATGTGAGACTACTGCTATGGATCTCAACCCTGCACAGAATCAAAGTTTGCACATTGTAATAAGTGCCACACAACTTTTCCTGCAACATGCAGAAAAAGCTACCTCAAGAGATTAATCTTCATTAAACATTCAGTAGGAGTGACAGACGTGTGAGTTGGAATTGCCTTACCAGTAAATTTCTCCTCAGTCACTCTGGTGAAAAGAGCACAGACACAATCACAGACAGGGCTGCCTCCTTTGGGGCGTGAGGAGAAAGAGGAGTTGTTGACTGTGGATATAACTGTGAGTCTCACAAGGCTGTGCTGAGCAGTCTTCTGCCATGGGCTTGTGTGTCCCAGATGAGCATTAAATTCACCAGGATCACCCGAGTACCAGCAGACCTCCCCAGTCAGTGCTCTCTGTTCAACAGAATGTACAATAAATAACGTTAATGGCTTGACTAGTAGCACAATTAATAATACTTAATCTCCAGCTGAATGCATTGTCTGAGTGAGTGACAAGCACAAATAGCATAATGACATGTCATAGGACTGTGTTCTCCAGATGTGGGACAGTGTCTAATTGTGCACACCTCTGTGTGCATTTCTTGGCAGGAAGAGCTCCATTAGCTCACCTCACACCTATGCAGGAGAGTTCTAGCAGGGTGGAACCCTGAATTTACTTGTTGTAGATTGATTTGTGATGTTTGCCAATGACTGTCATAAACATGGCATTACCTTTTCTGTGCCATTGAACATGGACTTCCCAAGAAAATTTTGTAAAGGGAAAAGAACTGTATGCAAACTATAATGCTTCAGAATGCTTAATCTGTTTATTAAGGATGTTCTTTCTTTATCATTTTGTAAATTGATTTGCACTTGAGCTTCCAGTCAAGGCTGGTAACTCATTAATCCTATTTCAGGTACACAAATTAGTATCTGGCTTATGTCCTGTAGCCTCATTCTTCACATTTTATGCATATTTGTCTACAAGACACACATGGAGAATAACAGAGATTGAGCTCCAGAACTACAGCAATCCCATCCATTCTATTCACCTTAATGACTGAAAGAGATTTGCAAACAGGACAAATATTCTCCTGAGGATGTGAAATGCAAACAAAACCTGTTTGCGCTAGAATCCAAGCTCATAGGTTCGAAGCCAGCAGCCCTATTAAACTGACCTTGCTGCCTACTTTAGTGTGGGGCAGATAGAAGCCAAGCCTTCTTGGATCACCCTAAGGTGTCCATCTGAGCTCCAAGCACAACCTGCAGTGCTTCAGACCCTGCCAGCACAATTCAGACAGTGAACCTGTACCCAAGGAAGTCATGCTGACACAAAGAAAGTTATAGTTGTGGACAGACTCCTTATAACTAAGCCTTCATGATTTGTTCCAGCCTGTAAATGCAAGGAAAATGAATATAATTCACAACTCAATCATGCCATAAAAAGTAGAATATAAGTGATTTAACTGAATGTCCTTTACTTAATACAGTCGCTGTGCTTTCCTTTATAAATGTTGCTAACACAAATCATGAAAGCACTCTTCTTCTAAAGAATTATGTAAGAAACCTAAATCTTTCTATTTCTTTTTCTTTAATAATTTCAAGTCTTAATGGAAATTTTAAGGATGTGCTCTTAAAAGAACCTTTCTTCCTCCTGCCTCAGTTTCGTGTGCAGCAATACAAGACTTATTATGCTCCTATTTTCTAAGCCACTAATAAAAATCAGTATTCAGCAACCTAAAACAAAGTACATCAACCTGGATGTCACACTCCTGTGAGGGAAGCATTAAGAAGATATGATCCTTTCTTAAAAACCTCTGCTGCTCTAATGTCTGTAAAAACATTTTATGAGCATGTGACATTGAAACACAAACAAGCCCTCAGAATTTATACCTACATTTTCACTCACACTTTATTCTATTTAGGTGTTGTGTAACCAATGTAAAGGACAGCACCATAATTTAAAGTTAAACCATTAGACCTGTGTTAATGGATCTGTGGCTGCAGAAAACTGACAAGGTTACAGACAGATCCATTAATGACCATCAGAAATTGCAGCATAAGCTGGTGCAGGAAGCCAGGAAAAATTTCAGTTGGCACTGTGAGGAATCACAATCTGTGAAGGAGAGTTGCCCAAATGATAGCCAACATGAACAGAAAACCCTGGGAGGGAGAACTGGGGACATGTTGGGAAAGGGAATCTTGCAAGAGAAGAGCACCATCAACGTCAAATCTGACATTGCCCAAATGCTGTGCAAAATCCCAAACCTGGGATCAGATGTATCTAAGATGGAAGCAACGGGGAAGAAGATGATCAGGACTGAGTTGTTTAATTTGACAGGAATTTTACTGGAGAAGGTGAAGTGTGAGAGCAACTAAGGGGGGAAAAGTCACAGCCAGGGCCACAATGTCCATTGTGACATCACCAGAGGATGGATTGTGACCTTGCATCTTATATAATACAGTGTCTGTATCTTACATATTTCAATTGTCACATTCAATTATGTCATCACTGGTGGCAGAGGATGATGTTACCAAGTGATGGATTGTGACATCAGCAGAGATGATTGTAGCATCGCATCCCTCACTGCTATATAAGGTGCCAGCAGTCTGGATCAGACTGGCTTGATCCTGGACTGCTGACAAGGATGTTTGCAAGAGGGAGCAGCCCGTGGTCCTCTGCTCTTCCCTAGGCTTCTGTGATACACAGACATGGATGGGGATATGGACACAGACATGGAAGGGCCATCAGAGTCCAGCAGCCAGGCCGGGACAGCTGCCAGTGGTCTGGCTGAAAACAGCCCCCATTGCCCAATGGCTGTGGGTGACCTCCTGCCCGAGGTCTGGGCAGGGCTTTTTCGCCAGCAGCAGGATCTCTTGGAGCTGGTGCAGCCCTGGCTGCGCCAGAGGTTGGTGGGGATATACTGGGACCAGTGGTGGCTGGTAGAGAGTGCAGAGAGCAGCATCCTGCACTGCCTATGCATACATGGCCCTGTTGCAGAGATCCTGGTCCAGAGGTTGCAGCATTTGCTGCAGGAGCATACAGGACCATTGGTCCACAGCATCATCAGTGTCATTGAGAGCTGGTGCAGTGAGAGGGCCAGGGACCTGATGCACTCCCATGCTGCCAGGGATAAGGGAGATAACCCTGGAGCTACCTCCAGCTCCAGCACCTCCAGCTGGAAATGGGGTCCAGCTGTACCCCACAATGGTCCCAGCCACCTCCCTTGTGTCCGCATCCCCACTGAGCAGGTCCATCCCCAGGAGGAGTCACGGCAGGAAGTGGCCACAGGTCTCTCTGCCCAGGGTTCTGGTCACAGCCCCTGCACTCCCAGCCAGGACAGGGAACACTCGTCTGGAGGGTCACAGTGCCGCCCAAAGAGGAAGGCTCACAGGCCCCTCGATGGCCCCCAGCCGAAAAAGAGTCTCCACTGGCAGCACAAAGAGGACTGGGGAAAATCTTCACAAAAGAAAAAATAAATGTCTCTTTCCCTGACACAATCTCTGGGCATGTCTTTCTCCCCCTTATCCTGGTGTCTTTCTCTGATTTCACTCCAAACCCTCAGCCAAGAGCCTCCGGGCTGCAGGAAATGGAAGAGTCTCTGAAAAAGCTCCAGGTGGTGCTTCCACAGGAGTCATGAGTGAATGTTGACTCAAATTTCATCACAGAGAAGAGGAAAACTCTGATAAAGCCTGACACAATTTCTGCCTAAGCCGTGAGTCTAAAAGGTACAGTTTGCTGATGAACAGTCAGAGGAAAAGGTACAATCTGAAGATACAACCAATTAGAGCTTTTTCAGTCAGTGGGGGGAAATAAATATTTGCAGAGATGGAGAAAGGAATGACATAAATGGAAAGGTGCATCAAACCAGGCAGAGGAAGAGGAGGTAATACAGAAGCATACCTCATATGGACACTGATCACACACATGGATCCTCCAAGTGTCATTAGAGGTGTCATTGTTTTTGTTGGAGAGAAAGGAGCATTAGTAAAGGCAGTTGAAGAGGGAAGGAAAAAGTAATAACATTTAGTACATCACCTTTTTGTTTCTGATGCTTCTCCAAACAAGAAACTCAGTGGTTACCTTGAGAAATGCTCCTGAGCTGTCAGCAGCCAGAGCTCATCCCACAAGAGTGGGCTGGCAAAAGCTGGATGGCAGAAGTTGCTCCCCAGCAGGAGGGTGTGGAACTCAGGTGGCCAACAGCTTCTCCCAGGCGAGATGAGGGGCAGGAGCCAGGAATCAGCTCAGGAGGTGTCCCTTGCTGTCTACCCAGGAAAAGCAAGGGGCAGGAGCAGAGCTCAAAGGGGCACACCCTGCAAAGCCCAGCTCTGATATCGACCTGTCTGGGACTCTCTGCTGCTGGCTCCTATAGGAAACAACATCTCTGAGGGCAAGGGCACATGAGATCCCAACCTCCAGTGCCAGAATTCACACTTTAGAAATCCAAAGATCTGCTGGAACAGATTGACTATTTTTCCCTAGTGTTCTTCCTAGCTAGAAAACACAATTTCCACGTAAATATGCTTTGTTCAGAAGAAAAAGGGATTTTGTTGCAATATTGAAATAATCAGAAAAAAATCCCTATAAATTTTTCATTTTGAATGGATAAGACTTAGTGTGGGTCTTCCAGTGATGCTTTAGTATTACACAGTGTGAGACATGGGTGAAGGAGAACTAATGCTTCCAAAAATCCTTGAGATGAGTCCGATAGATGTACACACTCTTGTCACCCTAAAGTAAAATATTTCAGTGCTTCTCAAACAAATTCAATTAAAATTTATATTTTCAGACCAACACACAGTACCAGTGATACCTAGAAACTGAAGTCCTTCAGAAACAAAGCAGGAAATACACTGGGCTCAAGGAGTCAATCAGCAAAACTCAAACATGCCATTGTTGTGCTCCCTCACATACTGCTCACAAGGAAGACTTCACACATGAACAATCAGGTAAATGAGTCAAAATGACTGGCAAAACACTAAAAAAAGAGAAAAAAAATAATTTGTTTGGTGACTAATTCCTTAATTATTTCATCCTGCAGTAAAAAAATAGATGAATTTGAGCTAAAACCATGCATAGGAGTCCAGAAATCTAGATTTCAGACTGCTTCCAGTGCAGAAATCCAGTTTTGACACTGGGTTTTTAGCTTCACCTGTGCATCTCAGTTCCCATCTATTTATCTTCAGAAAATGAAGAATGAGGCCATGATTGCATGAGCTATTCTGTTACTATGGTAATGGATGGCACAAAGGAGCCTATTAATAAATATTTGAAAAATCTGCAGCTACCTCCTTACCATCTCTACAATAAATCTTACCCCTCCCACCCCATATTGTTTTGCATTACTATTTTAAGGAAAGGTATGCATATTTCAAATGTTGGGCTTTATATAAGGCAATCCCATCATCCATATCTTCATGGGAAGAAGATATAGCACTTGTACATTCTGCACAAAATTGTAGGCATGCCTTATTCAAAAGGGCAGCAATATATAAATGTAGAAATTAGCCATAAACATGCAACTTTTTTTTTATGGAAGACAGAGAAATCCTTATTTCCAAAATCTAAATCAATTTGTTGTTAACACTTATGCATTCAAAAGGATTTTTCAACAACATTTGATCAGGTGTGCGGGGAAGAAAAAAGGACATTGAAGCACCTAAAGTACAAACTCCTTATTTTCCTTGGGTTATTTTACTTGGCTTTGTGCACTGAGGCTTGCATCAGATAGTGATGAAACATCCATGTGTGACTTTCAGTTTCTGCCTCTGGAAAAAAGGAGCAGACAGCTCAGGAGGATTACAAGGATGCTGTGAGGTCATGCAGGAAGAAAATTAGAAGGCCCAAAGACCTGTTAGAACTTAATCTGACCACTGCTATAAAAGACAACAAAAAGTCTTTATGCAAATATATCAACAACAAAAGGAGGGTTAAGGAGAATCTTGTGTTGGATGTGCAGGAAAACAGAGAGATAAAGAATGAGGAGCTGCCTTCTTTGCCTCAATCTTTAATAATGAGACCACTTGTTTCCAAGATACCCAACCCCCTGAGCTGGAAGACAGAGGCAAGGAGCAGAATGAAGCTCCCATAATCCATGAATGAAAGGTCAGTGAACTGCTGTGAAACTCAGCCCCACACAGGTCCGTGGAGCTGGACGAGAGTCACCCAGGAGTACTGAGGGAGCTGGGGAACAGCTCATCAGCTCTGTTTAACATCTTCATTGACAACCTGGTCAAGGGAATCGAGTGCACCCTCAGCAAGATCACAGAGAGCACCAGTCTGGGTGGGATGTGGATCTGCTGGAGGGCAGGAGGGCTCTGCAGAGGCTCTGGACAGGCTGGATCCATGGGATGAGGCCAGTGGGGTGAGGTACAACCAGGAGAAGTGCTGGGTCCTGCCCTCGGGTCACAACAAATCCCTGCAGCTCCAGGCTGGGGAAAAAGTGTCTGGAAAAGGCCCTGGGGCAGCTGGACATGAGCCCAGGGGTGCCCAGGTGGCCAAGAAGGCCAATGGCCCCTGGGCTGTGCCAGCCATGGTGTGGCAGCAGCAGCAGGGCAGTGACTGTCCCCTGTGCTGGCTCTGCTGAGGTCACACCTCAAGTGCCAGGTGCAGTTCTGGGCTCCTCAAAACCAGAAGGACTTTGAGAGGCTGGAGTATGTCTGGAGAGGGGAACAGAGATGAAGAAGGACCTGGAGCACCAGGACAGGCTGAGGGAGCTGGTGGGGCTGAGTCTAGAGAAAAGGAGGTTTGGCAGGACCTTCTCACTCTCCACACTGGAGGGTGCAGCCAGGGAAGGGTCAGGCTCTGATCCCAGGGAACAGGGGACAGGAAAAGGGGAAACAGACTCAAGTTGTGCTATTGGAGGTTTGGATTGGATATTAGGAGAACTTTTTCCACAGAAGGGGATACAAAGCATTGGAACTGACTGCCCATGTAAATGGTGGAGTCATCATCCCTGGAAAGGTTCCAGAGATGTGTGGATATGGCATCTGAGAACAGGATTTATAATGAGCATGAGGTGGTGCTGGGTTGATGATTGCAATTAATGACCTCACAAGTATTTTCCAACCTTAATGATTCTGTGATTCTATTAATTCCTATTATTTTATTTTATTACTAATTTTTTAATTAATTACCTCCCTTAAAAATGTTCAGTACTGGTCAGGAAAAAACTGCATTCTCTGACAACTACAGAATCAAAAGCATGAAAAATTAACAGGTTGAGGTGGATCTTTTTCCATAGTTTTTTTTTTTCCCCCAGGTCTCTTGGTCTTGGGAGAGAATGTCACACTTAGCTGTACCTTCTTGCAGACTTTTCCCCAACAAGCATGCTTGCTCCAGAAGTTCATGCCAGAAACAACTGTGACCTTCTAAGAGTGGTGAGCTGCTTAGTTAAACAAGCAGAAATCAAACTGAGTACAGATCATCAGGCATAGATCCTGCCTAAAATAAGGGACCAAAATTCATATAAAATAATCACAGAGTTTTCTAGAGAAGCAAAGGCAAAGGAAGCTATAAGAAATTTTTCAATGTATATTTCAGAACAAAGTAGGATTTATAATAACCCTGAAACTGGCAATTGATATTTCCTTTACATATAAAAAATTTATTTTTCTGAATATTTCTCACATGGCAGAGAGATGCCAGTGGATACAAAGCTGGAATACATTAGAAATAGACTCAATAAGACTGAAATAAAATCTTCTGTGCCAATGCCAGGGAAAGCAGTAGGAAACAATGTGAGGCTTTTATGCAATATACCTGTCACAATCAAAAGAATGAAGTGGGATCCAGAGGGATTTATCCCTAATATAAGGCATCTGAGGATAGTGCTAGATAATCAGGTAGCTGACAAAACACAAATAATAATGTTGTGTGCATGTTTCTCACCATGACTGCAAGGCAATAGTGATAATGTGAGACCAGGCTGGGAAAGGAATTGAACCAACAAACCTCTCCATGAGATTTAAAAGGAGAGAATATTGTTCACTTAAAAGACTGAAAGTTGCTCTGCAGAGGGAAAATTACACTGGAAGATGCTGATTTTATATTTTTCCTGCTTGGACTTGGAAACAAAAGAAAAAATCCATAACACAATCTAGAAAACTATTATATACATGCAGGGATTTTTCAACATACATTTTAAAACAATGGCTATAAGAGAAGAAAAAAAATATAATTGTAAACAAACAATTGTCTTAAAGATGGTGGCTTTCTGCTGAGGCCTTGGACGTGCCATAGTTCAGGCTAGTTCACATTTTTAATGGTTACAAAAATATTTAAATATCTCAGGGGTTATGTTTGCAAAGGACAAAAGGGTAAAGCGTAAAACTGAGAGAAACCAGCATCTGATGAGTTTCATGTGTGGAACCAAAAAATTACTGGCTTTCTTAAAATTAAAAAAAAAAAAAGATGAAAAAAAGATAAAAGAAAAATTATTAGGTATTAAGTTACACAGCTTGCATTTTTGCCCCTGAAAACCTCAACCGATGTAGTTATTCCATGGTTATTTCCACCTGAAAATGCATCTAAGGTGTGTATTCCTTTATGCGCATACAGAGATATCCAGTGGTTATTTACTGCCCAGTAGCCAATTAATCTGATATCTAAATCCTTAGGCGTTGCTTTCCAAAAGTGGTGACTCTCTGTCTGCTCCCACAGTGAAGTTCTGCTTTATGCCAATTATTGGCAGATCTGGAAATCAGGCCCTTGATTTAAAAATGCACTGAAAATAGGTTAAAATCCTTTCCAGGCACTGGCCTCAGTTACTTACATGTTTCAGATTGGAGGTTTCTGTCTGTGCAAGCAAATCCAGCACAGCAGCACAAGCCTCAGCATTGTAGGGGTCACAGCGTACCATGCCCTCAAGGGCTGCAATGGTGGTCTCTTCCCGTTCATCGTTCCTGACGTATTTCCAAAAATTCTGCAGGAGGAAGGACCAAGAAGAGAGAGTTGTCCACAGCGGTGCTGCTCAGCTGTACAGCAAGAGCACCAGGCAGGGACGGCTGTGGGTACCTGAGCTCTACGTCTGAAACGCCTCTGGGTGTGCTTCTGGTCTTCTGTCAGGTCCTCAACTGGCTCTGGCAAAGAGCAGGCACAGCAAGAGCTGAGGAGCTGAGGGAAAGGCTGGAGAACACAGCTGAGCCTCCCTGGATCCACACTCCCGAGGCAGGCCCAGCACAGGGAGGCTCAGTGAATGGAGCACGACTGCCATGGGGCATCAGCCCCACGCCCTCCTCCCCCTTCATCATCCCTGGGGATGTCCAAGGGGATGGGATGGGGCCGGGCCGGCTGCAGTCACTGGCCCTGCGACCCAGCTCTGCCACTCACCGGTCCGCAGCGGCTGGAACTTCTCCAGCTTTTCAGGAGGCCATTTTGGGGCAGCCCCAGGGCCTTCCTCCTCCTCCTCCTGCTTCATCCAGGCCTGCCCAGGAACACTGGAGGGTTTCCCTCTGCCATGCTGCTGCCTGGCCTCGAGGGATCTGGACATAGGGGCAGGAGAAATCTACAGAAAACAAAAGGTCAGCAAGGAGGAAGGTGGCTGCTCGGGGGATCCTCACAGAGTCCTGTGCTGTTTCATCGTGTCCTTGTCCTGTCACATCCTTCAGGCACTGTGGGTGTTGCTGCTGGCACCCATTCCAGCTGGTCCCGATTCTCAGCATTCCCACTGACATCATGAGGACATAACCCTGAACTGTAAACAAATTGTCTTTGTTTTTATTCATCTTCCTTAAACCTCCCTGTTTATTGTTGATCAGTTTGGAAACCAATGGAAAAAAGAGTTCCTGAAAATGTGAAATGCATCCTTTGACCACCTACTCTCCCCATGCTGTGAAACTTCCACTTTGGTTCAATATCAGAACTGTTAGCTGAATAGCCTGTGCAGAGGGAAAAGAACAAGCTCAAAAAACTTGAATCACTTTTTCACCCTTTAGCAAAACAAAGAAATACACACACACACACACACACACACACACATATATATATACATATATGGTTTTTTTCTAACATATAGAAGAAACTCTCCATATTATTAAACATCGGCTGAATATAGTTCTGTTTGGTAATTTTTCCTTTCTTTACAGTCTTTTTGATGATAAAAGTTACATTTTTTTAGGTCTAGTAGTTAGGCTTGTATAGGGAACATGTATAGGAAAGTACTTTACTGGAAGCATTAAAAATTATAACACTATAGCTGCCTAAACCAGAAGCATGCCCATCTGTCTTAGCAAGTTCAAAGGACAAAAGGCACAACATTTCCAATGGTAATGAAAGAAATAATAAAGAAGATTGAAATAGAAGGAAACTAAGAAGAAAGCTTTAAAAATCAAGAACATGCCACATGAAATGATCATTTCAAAAGTAAACATCAAATAAATGGGAAATTGATCACTAAACCAATCTTCTGTTGTTATAACTATTGCAAAACACAGTAATATTTTCCAGATAAGTTCAGTGGAACTAATATATTTAGCAATGGAGATATTTTATGCGTTCCCTGGAGAGACATCAAACAAGTAATGGTATTTCTAAAGCAGTTAGTGGTGATTTCAGCCCTAAAGGAAAATGTTCTTCCCTTGTAAACAGCCTGTGCATGTTCTTATGTTTAGATTATGGAGAAGATAATATCAGAGCCATGCTGTCTGAACCACACCAGACAGAGTGGAAGAAGGTGTGTTTGGAAATCAAAAACTCCACAAGGCAGGAAGGAGCACCCTGAGTTTGCTGCGGTTGTGATGAGACTTCCCCAGGTGGACACACACCTGTGCTTGGCTCCCAGTGAAAACCAGCTTTGTTCCACAAAACAGAGTACAAATCCAAACCTTTCCAAAGAGTCAGAAAGGTAAAATCTGTGGCAGGTGCATGCCTGGATTGGATGTATAAAGAGGACAGACTTTTATTTTTGGCTTTAACAGAGTAAACACTGCTTTGTTTTTCTCCTTTCTTCACATGAGTCTCGCAAAAAGTTGCAGTTTCTCTATCCTTAATATTGACAACCTTTTTTTTGTTTGTTTGTTTTCTTTTATTTTGTCCTAGAATATTTTTAGGTTCCCCCAATAAAAGACATTCTTCACTGAAGGACACATCATGATGTGAAGTTTTGAGTCTATGAAATGTCCAGGTCCCAGTACTTCCCTTGTCATGAGCTGCAAGAGGCAGATGGCCAAGCTGATTTTCCTGGACAAGAAGAGGGAGATGTATCTTCCACTGCTTGGCAAGAAGTTTTCCAGGAAGCAGAAGGATGCAGGAGGGCACCTGAACCCTGGGAGCCCTCCAGAATTTGTCTGCCTCTCTCATTTTGTGTGTCACTGATAAACACACAGGCTCACAGCCACACATCTGGGCGAGGAATAGTCCGTACTACTTAAAGTCCAAGAGCAGTATTCCAAAATCACTTCTGAGCTACCTTAGGCAGTGACTAAACTACCTGTGACAGCAGCCAGAACAAGATGTGATTATTACTGAAAACTCCCCCTAATCCCAGTTTTGTTCCTTTGCCACAGCTCTCACCAGAATATTTCATCATGATCTTTAGTCCTCCTGGAGCTCCCAAGCAACAAATGCCACTTCTCCTTGGCAGAGTCACAGATGGCCTGAATGGGCACAGATGATGAGAATTTCTTCCACTTGAGCTACCTGGGCTCTTAAATGTCCCTGACATGCTTCCACCAGCTCACATCACTTGAGGGAGGATAACAATCCTGGCAGACTTGAGCAGCATGTGCAGCAGACAGGGTGACTCAAACCAGGGCATCAGAACCTCAGGTGTACCAAGACCTGTGCAGTTGTCACACAAAACAGTTCCTGGAGATATTCAGCTGAGGCTGGGGAATGTACAGAGAGATTTTAGTCAGGGGGGAGCAGCACAGACCAGCCTGAAGTGGTGTTTGCACAAACCCAAGTGAGGAAGCAGAGAAAGAGGCAGAAGTTGCTTGTGAAGTTCAGCAAAGAACCATTTCACACTGAGTTCATCCCAAAACTGAGGTGCATTTTCAAAGCAGTTACCATGGCTTTTTGCTTTGCAGTTTTGTTTTTTGTATAAAAGACTTTATGTTCCCTCTTGTTACACTCTAAAGTCGAGACTAAGGTGGCTCCCAAAGTGCTGGTTTCAGTGTTTTGAATTCACTGGAGTCAAAAGCATGGGTACTCTGTACCTGGTGTTTCAGGAAGACTGCCTTTGACTGAGGGATTCTACCTCCTATGCAAATATTTTTAGTTATGTAAAAGTAAAATTTGGAGTCAAAGTGTTCCTATAGTGAGCTAAGACCACACCTGTAAGAAGGAAAAAAATTATCAAAATTCTCTTTCCCATTCTGTAGACAAGGAAACTAAGAAATATATGCTAAATTCAATGACTTATTACTTGTTTCCCAGGATTCTGTTTGCCAAGAATTTTTCACTTTTATCACCCATGTAAGTCCAAATACAGACTCCAGGTAAATTGGTCAGAAAAATACACATTTATTTCTTCAGCTTTTACTATTCAGGGTGCTGTGGTTAGACCAGGTAACCTAAAACATTGGCAGGAACACCTTTTGCCACAACTATAGTGTAGAAATAAACAGGAAAGGATGGATTTAGGACCAGCTCCCAGAAGATCAGGAAGTGTTTGGGTGCTGCATGCCCACCACACCTACATCACCTTAAGGGATACTGCTATCACAGGCGTTGAAGGAAAAATTCTCTAAGCATGTGAGATGAAAAGGCAGTGAAGGCAGTGACATAGCTGTGTGCAAATCACAAAGTGAAAATTGTGTCTTCCTACGCTGCAAGGAGATCTTAACCTGCTAGCCCATAGGAGAGTTTCAGCTGAAAGGCACACAGAAACAAAAACAACAAAAAAAGTGTTAGATTTTACGGTCAAATAAAAGCTCTGGAGCAGAAAACAGGTGGTAGGGAACTTCTAGTTTGAGCACCTATCCAAGAGATATCCTAAACCCAGCAGGCTAGTGTGAGAAACCAAAAACTTCAGCCTGAAACCAAGTTCATGATAATGGGATCAAATGTTATATATTGTCATGAGATAAAATGACCCAGTCTATGACCCAGTCTATGACCCAGTCCTTCCCGGACAGCCTTATTCAGAGAAGCAGTGTACTTTTGGGAACATACCCAAGCCATGCTGTAGGAATTTCACATACTCAGGAATAAGTAATTGCCTTTCAACTTGATCAAAACCCAGACACCAAGCATTTGTTGTATTCCATTAATTGCTGCTCCTACTCTTTTTTTCTCTCTCTGCACCACATTAATCTACCCACTGGCATCCCAACAGCTCCCTAAAGGCAGAGTTCTTCACTCCAGCTTGTGATGTTTCATTAGCAATGGGCTCCTCTGCTCAATTTTATTTGCATCTGACTGCCTCCTTGTCAAACGTCTGTGCACATTATTGTTTGCAGTTTACTATTTCATTCAATTACTTCAAGGTTTTGAGCCCTAGGGATAATCTTGTTGCAAATTGTTTGTGTAATGAGACTCTCACTTAATTGTATTAAACTCCAGAATCTGCATTTAAAACAGCATTAGGTACACAGCACAGTCACACAGAGACTCATGAGTTGGTGGGTGTTACAGAGGGGAATAGCACAGGGAAGAAGGTTGCCCCAGCTACAGTCTCATGAATATCCATGCTAAAATACCATCTTGTGTTGGAGCTATCCCGCTTCTCTGAAAATTGAGGTAAATGAGCAGTGTACATGCATGGCAAGATCCACACCCCTGTTCTACACTGACACTAATTCTTGTCACTAGAACCCCAAGATCATCATACAGCACCATCCTGACTAAGGTTCCCAAATGACTTCTTCCAATACAGGTGTTTTTCTGACTTCTTCTTCTTCTGTAGAAAATGTTTAAGAAATAAATGATGCTCCTTCTCATTCATATGTTTTTAATTTAATTCATAAAATACAGTTGTATTTCCTGTACTTTGTTTTCACATCTACATTACTTTGAGAGAGGGATGTTCTGGATGAGACCTGGGTGCAGATCTCGTTAACCTACCACACAGAGCCAAAACTGCCTGGGAATTGTTGGGATAACTGACCCAATACTGGATCAGTCAAAGCTTGGACTGGTCATAGCACTCACTGACTGACACTATCCAAACTTCCAACAGAATATCAGAAAAAGCCTTGGTTCATGGAGTAGAGTGAGCATTTGTCAGTTTTAGAGTCTATTGTGTTATAAAAATGAAATTATTTCACACAATATCAGGGCTGAAGCATTGAGTTTTTCTCAACAGTACAAAGTTCACTGTGACCCAGCACAGATCCCTCAAGGTGTTGATGGTGTTGAAAACCTTTTAAGAGACAATGTCTCTATAGCTCCTGCTGAGTGCACTGACAAACTCGTACCAAATGACCCTTGTTATTAACTCCAGGCACCACAATGTAATATTTCCCATTAAATCCTATTATTAATACATTAATCCCTGAATAATACAGTGGAAAGGAATTGAATAAAAAGCCATCAAATGGCATTTGTGGAGGAATCATTGGTAGGCTTCTGTAGAAAGCAGATTAGAGACCACATTCCTCAAATCCAAGGAACACATGCATTTGCTTAGGTTTTTGTCTGCAGTGCTTGCGCTCCTCAAACAGAGAGGGGCACTCAACTATTGGCATCTCATTGAAGTCAGCTGTGAGTGATCCCAGTGGTTTGTCTCAATAATTCTGCTTAATTGACTGATAAGTCCTCAAGTGGCAAAAGCAATTGTGAAAAAATGTAAATCCTGTTTTTCAGTAAAAAACTTCCATCATTTTACTGCTAGACCTAGCTGCAGTCTTCAATCCCTAGACAAAACTTCAGGTAAGTTTTCAATTGATTTCTCAACATGTCACTGAAAATAGGGTTTAGCAATGCTTGTAATTGAGAAAGCAGAGCCACAGAGAGTTTTTATTCAATCTTTGTTGAGGAGTAAGATCACACACTTTCAATTCTCAGAAACTGCTTTTCTTTGTATTAAAAATACATAGAGATGTGTGTTATAGTTTTGCTTATGTCTTTTATGGGAGATGTCTTCCTAATAATGCTTCTCCTACCTCCAGAGGTGTTTGTAGTCTGCTTCCACTCAAACCAGTAATTAAATTTCCTATGGCAGAGGAACTGAGCTCTACACAGCATTTTAGCAGATGAGTTTTTGAAATCCTTGAAAATGAAAGGAGAGTGCTTTCTTTTCTTCCCTATGAAAGGACAGCTATGGAAAATGATTTAAAGGAGGCTTAGCTCAGTGGCAGCAGAGACTGAATTCAAGTGGTGTCTGTTGTTCAGGGCACACAGTGTGTTTACGATGGTTGACATTTCCTAACTATAAATCTTTCAGTAAAAGGCTACTAAGAAGATTAGAGAGGAAGAAAAAGGAATACAGTATTTTTGGGGTTTCTTTTTTGTTGTTTTTTTGGGGTTTTTTTGGTGGGGGGGGGGGGGGAGGGGGGTTGAGACCAGGACTTTAAAGTATCTTATTCAAGGTCAAGAACCAGGGGCAGAGGAAAGTTTTGTCCATATCAAGACAAACTTTCTCCTTTTATGGGGAATATACAGAATAAGATGGAAATATACATTTTACTGATGTTAATTGTATCACCCACCTAAAGCACTTCAGGTCTGGAAAGCATATCAAAAGGACCTTAGAACCTGGGAAATGAAGTTGCTTTATATATAGTTGTCAGGTCCTTTGCTAGTGACCTGACAACTATGTTTTCTTTTTTCTAAGTGTCCTCCTTTTGCTATTCCCAACACAGATGGAAATAAACTCAGTATTTGAAATCCCAGGGTGACATATACATGACAAACCAATTTATGCAAACAAGCACACAAGTAATCAAAGAGAAAATGGCAGGTAAGCAGTAAGTCTCACTTTTTACTGAGAAAATGGTAGGTCACACATGAAGTGGGTATAAATCAATGTCAAGCACCAGCACTTTGACTTAACTAGTCAACATTTTTGAACATTTATAAAACTCAATGCATTGTTGTGTGGCAGGCTGGAAGTTAGTTGCTATTTTGACACAAGGAAAGAGGCAAACAATATGTATGAAGATGGATATGCAGGATAGCATTAAAATGTCAGAGGCTGTTAACAGAGATGTCAAACAGCAGTATTGCTTCAGACAGCAGGTGCTGTGACAAGTGCTTAATGAGGCTTATCCCTTGTGTCTCTCATTGCAGCCACAGGCTGCAATTTGCCCCTCATAGGCACAGTTTCCAGAGTTTCCTGGTTTGTGTGGCTCCAGTGCAGGAGCAGACTACAGAGTGATACCTTGTGGTGGCTCTCACACTGTGCGACAGAGAAACTTATTCCTCATGATCAGTAATCTCATAAGCATCACAAATCAAAAACTTAGTGGAATTTTGTGATGGAGAAGGTGTAAAACAAAGCCTAAGCTAATAAGTCCTGGACTGTGCTGGTCAGAAAACTGCCTGGAATCAGAGTCCAGCACTGAGTGTCTGTGTGGTCACTGCAGTGACTTCAGAAAACAAGCTGGATGTTTGTAGATGGAGAAATGGAGAATGTCCTGCCTGCTGACAAAGAGACAGCATTCTTGGAAAAGCATCTTTTAATGTGATTTGATAATCCTGTTCTGGTCCAGAACTTGAGATTCTGAAATTATTTTGCAGAATCGGGAATTTGAACTGCCAGTGTCATAGTGCAAAGTATGGAACAGGGTATTCAACTCTGGATATTTTTTGCTTGTCCAAGCTTATCCATTTTTTCCTACCTCCACTATCTTAGGTTTTCCATTTCTACTTGATTTAAAGGGTGTTTGAGGCAAATCCTTCATGGAGAGCTGAACAAGGAGGCATGGAACTAGTCTAGAATGGGATTCAAGGGAAAAGTGAAAGAACAAAAGGACAAGAAAGATTGCTAATTACAGGTGTTGACAAAGCATTTAAGGCAGAAAAAAAATTAGACTATAACCAAACTTGGAATAGCTATTGTCAATAGTGAGAAGTAAAAAGATTGTTCAGGATTTCCACTTATAAGGAGGTGGCTGAAAGAACCCCCAGATCTGAGTTATACTGTGATGCCCTGACTATGTGGAGTAAATAGAGCATTAACATAACATGGGAAAGGCTGAACAAACCAGTTATTTTGGCAATTTATCTCAATTTTAAAAAAAAAAGAAAGAAAGAAAGAGGAAGCCAACTGCTAGTTGGTTATATTCTCTATGAATTCTGTACTACTTCACGTCTCATCAGTATGCAGATATAACCATAAATTCCTGGGAAAATCCTGAGAATGGAGGTGTGAACAAAAGGTTCCACAATTTCAAGGAAGACAACAAATTGCCTAAGTTACTCTCAACTGATATCACTGAAATAGCAATAATAGTAAGACATTACTTATGGGTAAGGAGCAGTTTATATGAATTTAGCTAATTAGAAATTAAAAAGGCTATAATTGTGAGAGGTTGGGCAGGTTAAATTTGCAGTAGCAGATATTTGCACAGTTTGAAAGGAGTTTCTCATTTGTAACTTTTCTTTACTGTTATTGTGCAATATTTCCCTGTTACTTCACAAAACTTCATGGTAGGCAAATAAACTAATAATTGTAATGTGAATTGACACTTGCTGTAGATAAGAAGAACACTATTTTCTCCTCTTAAAAAACAGAAAAGAATGAAAAAAGAGGCAGATCTAAGTAAACTGATGAAAGAGGTTTCTGACAAAATTCTGTTCTGCTTTGTTCTGACCCAGAACTCATAAAATATGTGCCTGTCTGCCCAGATTGAGCTATTTCCACTCTCTAATTGTACATTTGAAATTGGATACAAAAATGCAGCCCAGTAAACATGAATTTTGCCCAGCAGTGCCTCAGGACACCTCTGGCTTGTCATGACCTCAGCTGCTTCAGCTTTTTTAGCTGAGACAGCAGCTCTCAAGCAGCAGGTAACTATGAACTCAATCTGGCTTAGTTATTACTCAGCTTATAATGATCACAAGTAGTTGTTCTGTGTAGATTGAACTGTCTGTGCCAGTAGATGAAGACACCATGGCAGAGAACAGAGTTGGGACCAAAGGGCCCAGCCCTGACACACATCACAGTTTTAGGAAATGAACTCTTTGAACATTGAGCTCCGTTTATAAAAAAAAATGTGGTTATCTGGAAGCAAAAATTGTGACAGCAAAATACACCAAATATTTACACAAAAAGAGAGGTCATTCTATTTCTTCTATAATCCTGTCCTACTCTCATATAGGGAATATGCTCCTCTAGTACAGTCATGCTGCATTTTGATCCTTTCGTAAGATTTCTACAGAATGCATCTTTTTTTCTTAATAAATGTCATATGTTGTATTAAGGAAATAGAACTTAATGTTTCTGGGTTTCTTTCCCACCTCTCTCACAAATTATGCAAAAAAAACCCAAAAAAACCCCTGTTGGAATATGCCAGTATTTTAAAAGTTTTTAAAAGCCCTTTGAAGCATCACAGCTGAACCCTCAACATGAGATATCCATGCTTTGAGTTCACTGCATGAACACAGGATCAAACAGGCTGGCAGGCACCAGCAGCTTAAAACCAGAGTAAAAACACGGACCCAGACACTTTCCACCAGTCCAGGTTGCTTCAAGCTCCATCCAGCCTGGCCTTGAATATTTCCAGGGATGGGGCAGCCACAGCTACTCCAGTCAGCCTTTCCCAGGGCCTCACCACCCTCACAGGGAACAATTCTTCCTGGTATCTAATATAAACCTGCCCTCTCCCAGGTTAAAGTCATTGCCTCCATCTCTTCATGAACTGCAATTCACACAGTAACATAAAGGACTCCTCTGTTTGAGTGAGAAAAATGTATTCCAACAAAAAATACACCTGCAAAAGAAATGCAAAGTTTGCTTCAAAAGACATTTCTCACAAAGAGATGTTGTCATTGTGCTGTTCCTGGAAACAATAAGCTGTCAGCTCAAGGAAGAATTAAACTCTATTTCTAAGTTTTAGTCTGTGATTTATTTTACTTTTTATTTTTCCGACAGAACAACTTGTATGTTTGAACCAATAATGAGCTTTTAGTTCACCTACCAAACCACTCTTGCATAAATACTAAAAGAAAAAAATCTATAAAGATTTTACTCTGTTATTTCTTGACAGAGTAACATAATTAGAGTGACCTCATGCCTGTGATTTCCTAGCCAAGCAATGCAGGAAGTAATTACTCTACAAATACAAACTTTGAATCTCCATTTTCTTTTCTGGTACTTCTCTAACAGGGACAAGGAAATACTGTATCTACCCATACCGCAAGATGAGGGAATGTGGCAGTGTCAAACTGATTTAACTTACCAGGACAATAGCTTTTCAAAAATAGTGCTAATTGCACAGCAATGATATTTCATTAAACAGGCCATAACTCATCATCTGTCTACAGGTTATCCTGCTTAATTAATCTGCTACACTAAATAAATACAGTTTCAATATTTTACATAATATTTTTTTAATGTTTTACATCATCTCTTGTGGAAGATGTTGAGTCCAACTTGGCATTTAGGGCAGAATTCACTAATTGGAGTTGTTTACTCTTGGATAGTGAAGACTTAGAGCTGCACTGGGAATTTATGGTTTAGGAGAGAGTTAAAGTGCAGAGAGTTTGCAGGGTGGAAGGCTGGATGTTGCTTCTACTCAAAATGTTGGGTAAGCTGAAATGCTCTCATAAATTTCTAATATTAATGTCAAAATAAGACTTTGAATATACCAAATTTAAATAGGTGGAAGGGCCAGCAGGTCTGTAATTTTTCCCTAGTGGAAACAAGAGCAAAGAAAGAAGGAGAGGTGCTAGGTCAACCTCCTGAAAGGCTAAAGTCCTAAATACAAATCAGAGTAATGAGGATGCTTAATGTCTTGGCTTAGGAGTTTTATACCTATTTTAAACACCACCATGTTTAGGATCCAGCTGGGCATGGGCTGGTTTTGTCCCTTCTTTAGCTTACCATCCTGAGGGGCTTTCTGAATACATCCACCAGCACATGGAAAGGACATTAGCTGTATTTCACTTCACTAAAAGACAGAAAAACACAAAACAGGCAGAAGTATGAGAAATTTGACCATTTTCAGTTTCAGGTTCACCACTTTTAAGCAAAACTTCTAAATACAAAATGCAATAATGGGTATCACAACAGAGCTTAAAAAAATTGCTGTTGCAATTAAAAAAAAGGGACTATTTAATTTTTATTCTATTAATCATAATTTGGTGATGCATTTTATTCACCACATTTTAGAGGTTTTTATTTACCTTTATATTTTAATTCTATTAAGTAGAATATATTCGATTCCCCAGCAGCTCCTTACAAATCTTTCTCTGTTGCAGGGTGAGGGTTACCAGAAGAGCTTTATGCAGCTGAAATTGTTAACCCCTCTCTTCAGCAACTGTGCATAGACCAAGTTTAGGTGAATACCAAGTACATACGATGTAAATATTCTACATTAACAGAATTATAGAACTGGAGATCAGATAAGAAATCCCTACATACTGCAACACTTGTTTTCCTGATTTGACATAAAAATTTACAAGCACAGAAGTTGAAATTGAAGGACAGGCCTTTGCAACCTTTGACCTCTTCATGGTTTAATCTATATTTTGTTTATATTTTGTTTATGTTATATTTTGGTCATACAGAGAAAAACAACAGAAAAAAAAGATCGTGGTAAATTTTTTGCCATGGAAGAAGCAGCATAGCAGCTCTGTGCTTGGAGACTACTGCCTGAACAACATAAAAAGCTATCAATAAAAAAAGCCAAATAAACACATCAGTTGAAATAAAGTTGTCAATAATGGAAGTGAATGAAGCTTCTTGATATAATTCTATATTTTAAATTCCTGTCCTTCAACTCAAAAGCTATGGTGTAAGGATAAAATTTTTCTGAACAATTATGAGCTCTGCTTGCAAAAACTCTCTCTTGTAAGAATATGTATCAGTCAAAATTGAAAAGGAGGACTGGACTTGAAAACAAACTAAGGGAGGAATGTTCTACAGGGGCCTGATACTTCTCCTTTCACTGCCTTCAAGGAGTGTGAAAATTGTTGTTTAGGACAACTATTTACAATGGAAATTTAACAGCTGTTTATTTAACAGGAAAATGTTACCTAATGTCCACAGCTACCTCTGTTCAACCCCAGAAACAGAAATGTAAGCATTATTTTAATTTTTTTAAAAACACTCTTATGTCTAAACAGAGAAGCTTTCATTTTTAAGGATACAAACACTTCCTATTTAATTTCTCCTGAAGGATTTTCAAAGGGCTTATACAGAGCTTTTAATGGATGGAGGCCTCAGTTAAAAAGGCCTTGTCAACTATTTCGTATTTCTGAAGTAAATAAATGCAGAGGTCTTTCCATTGATGGAGATAGGCTTATTAACCTTAAGCAGAAGCTAAAAAAATTCTCAATTTTTACAAGTTACACATGTACTAGTGTGAGTTTAGCAGATTAAATCAGTTAGAGCACAGCTTCTCTTGTTAAAAAATGCATTTTAAAGTTCATATTTTCCAGTTGTGAATAGAGACTCAGAAAGACAGATCCTCTGTCACAAAGCTACACACACACTCCTCTGAGGTTCTCAGCTGAACTATAAGGGGTTTGTAGTTTGAGGGAATTTATTTCTTTTTTTCTTTCTTTTTTTATTTATCTATTTTTTAAAACATCTGTGGATCAACTGTTAGGTCAAAGAATAGTATTGCCCATGAAGTGTAGGGAGCTTGAAAGCATATAATTCTGCACAGCACTGTTGTACTCATGTTGTCTCCTGGAACATCTTGGGGTTTCTTTGCAGAATAATTATTAGGTTTTTAAATAGAATATGTGCTTTTGTTTCCTAGGATTTTTGGCAGCACTCTCTGAAGTTTATTTATATTTGTGTTTTACATCAGGCATTTCTATGGATTTACTTGTTCTCTTTTGTTTTTAATTGTTAGGGAACAAAAACCCAACAATCTGTTATTCCTTTGGAACTTTGTAGTTAACATTGTCAGGAGAAAGACCTTGTTAAACAAGTGTGCAAACACAGAGAGAGGAGAAAAGATCTTTTACAAATACATGCCAGCAGGACTGGAGAACTGAGCAATTCCTAATTTCCAAGTATGATTTTAGCTTCTTTTTTTGCTATGATAACCTCAGGCTTTTAAAGTTTTGGGGGTTTGTTTGGTTTTTTTTTTTGGTTGGTTGGGATTTTTTTGAGGAGCAAGTTCAGCCAGGTATTACTGTGTCAGGTGTTCTGGGAGATGCAATGAAGTGAAGCAAACTGAGTAACAAGTTTCCTGTGAAGCTCAGGCATGCTGGTCAGCCTCCCACAGTGTAACACCCCAGCCAAGGGGAAAAAACATAGAATATTTCCAAGTGGAAAATGAAGAGAAAGGCAGCACAGGAAGAACAAGGCCCTGTCAGATGACCTGTGGAAGGTAACTTTGTGCCCCAGCACTGTTAGAGGACATTCCCCGTCATTGGTGCAAGCAGCTGGAGACATAAATAGTGATTGATTTGGGGGCCACCATCTTGGTAAGTGCAGAGGTGGTTCAATAACGTGACATGAGGGAGTTCCCTCAGAGCAACTGGGATGCCTGAAGGAAGTGAACAGATATCATTCTGATTTGGTATCAAAATATTAGGTAAGGTTATAATTGTATCATTACCTTCCTCCCTTCCCATGGAAAGATTGATATTGGTGAGGAAATACTTTCCAGTGCTGCAGTAAAAGGTAATTAGCAATTCAATCTCTTTTCCAGACCAAAGAGAAGGACCAGTAGGTGAGTTATGGAGTAATAACTTATGAAGGAATATTGGTTTGGATGGTAACATGAATTTATCAAGGGAGAGAGATGAAAATAGAACCATTAAGGGCTGTCTGGGAAGCCAGACAGAGAGGAATTATTCATTTATATAAAACAATAATTTTGAATATGAATTCAGACACTGCTAAGTGTATTTATTTCTATATTCAGCACTCTGATGTGAGCCACCACACTGTGCTTGCAGGACCGTCATGCCACCATGCAGGACAGAGAAGGGGACTGAGCTAAGAAGTCACAATCTGATTAACTTGGGGAGGAATATCCACATGGTGCCAGGAGCTCATCAGAAATGGAAAGAGAAAACTTTGGGGGAACAATATCATGGTCGACAGAAACAGCTTTACAGGGACAGGCTTAATGCTCAACAGGGAAAATGAGGATATACAGCAGATCCTAATGAGGGCTTTAGAAGAGAATTCATAGTTTCTCTGTGATAAAAATAAACCATCATTGTCAGGTCAGCAGGCCCAACAGCAGCAGGAATTGGTCTGTACACACAGACACTGGAGAAAGCATCCCTGGGCAGCAGGAGGCCGGCAAATAGGAACACACTTCAGGCTCCCCACAGCTGCCAAGGGAAACAGATGCATTGTTAGAGAGCAGGAATCGCCTCATTAGGTGGCAAAGTACATCAGCATCGTTAGCAAAGAAAGCCCATGGAGTCAAAAGCAGAATTAAGAACAAATGCAGACAACCAGGGCTGCTGCCCACTATGGTACAAGTGCTCAGCACAGAGTGCAGGTGCCAGTGTATAAATATATATCATCTCTGGGGTGTATACATGCATAACGTGTATATCTGTGTATAAATGAGTGCACGTGATTCCCTGGGTGATTTTGATTCGCACTGTTTCTCCCCTGAGGGGAACTGAGAGATGGGTGGCTGTGAGCAGAGGTGGTTTCATGGCACCCTTCGTGGCTGTGGAACAGTGCCGGCCACAGAGTGCACAGAATTAGCTTTACACTGGAAAATAACAAGCCTGGGCTGGAGGTGTTGAAATCTTCATGATACTTGAAAGGTGGCTGAAGTGTCTTTCTAGTTAACACAGGACTGAAGTTTCCCTGGTCTGTGATTAACATCTGTTGATAGCTTTGTAAACACCAATATCTGCCAGATTCTAATCTAATGGAGTAACCATAATTCAGTAGTAACAATATCATTCAACAATATCAATACCACTCATGCACTGCCCAAAATGGAAGCCTTAATCTCTAACCACGTTTCCAAATTATCTGGTTTCATTCATTTTTCACAGAGAAAGCCATCACTGAAATACCATCCTTACCAGGTGTGACAACTTTTGTGAAGCTCTTTCAGGCATTGACATGTCTTTCTGCTCTGATCCACCAGCCACATGCATTGAGTTCCATCTAAGCAGTTTAAAAATTCAGAGGGCAGTCTTCAGTAACATGACTTTTGATTTCTGTTTGTGTTGTAGTTTAAGTAATTCTATCAATGCGTCACAAAATGTCTCTAAAGGAACCGTGCTCAGCTTTCTCAGAATATTGGTCTGTCTGTTGTTTGCAAAATAAACCCCTTTATTTCGTGTAAAGGCAAACTGTGGCTGGCATTTACTGCCATCATCCATTACTCAGCACATGATACCTGCAGAACAGAATGAGTTTTGCAGAAAGTGAGGAAGATGAAGGGCTTGCCTCAAGGACATGTCTGTCACACCAGCACTTTCCAGAAACAGACTGGTACATTTCAGATGTACTTCATGGTTTTGGGGGGTTTTTGTGGGGGAAAGGAGGGTGGGGGGAAGAATTCCATTATATGACTATTGTTATAATTCTGATAGCTCAAAACCAAGATTGATTTGAAGAAAACTTATGCAAATGTTTCTGAAACTGACAGGGAAGAGCAGAAAACACAAAGATTTCTGTTCTGAGTCAAACCAAGGGGCTGATGAGCCTCACCTGCAGTCTCCACTCCCCAAAAGTGAGAGCCTAAGGCAGAAGACACCAGAGCAAGGCAAGCTGAGGAAACATGCAATGGTCTCCCTCTGATAGCCCTCCCAGGCTCCAGTGAACTCTCTGAGCCTACAGAGAAATCACGGTAGGTAACAATCGATGGATTTTCTTCCCACAGATTTGGCTGGAGAAAAGTGCATTCACAATGGATGACACAAGATACTTCCCAGGTTAATCACAAAATGTTGAAAGAGCACTTTGGGGAATATTTTTTCATCTGTCACCTCTTCAAATCCTCTTTTGGAGGAGCAGGGAACAACAAATCTCTGTTCACTCTGTCGCTTTCAGGGCTGTGTAGAACCTTGATGCATTCTTTACTCTGACCTTCCTTTTCCAGACTGAAGCATGCCAGGCAGGGACAGAGAGGACTTCAAGTACATTTGGCAATTGGTGCATTTTTGCATGATTTACCAAACACACGAAACCAGCTTTTTGCATTCCATAATCTGCATGGTGGGTGTGCTTAGATTACAGGAGGCTGTTCTGCACCATCACCTTCTTTCCAACTTCTACTTAGAAAGCCCTAAAAAAATACTACTACAAAAACAACCACTGGTGATGGTGATGTTTGCATTGCTGGTCAATAAAAAGACCCCCCCAAACTACATTGAGCCTCTGTTAGGCATTACAGATTTCAGCTTTTTTTATCTGTCTTCCCCTTTACCCTTGCTGTGATCTGAGTCTCCAGTGCATAACATAGTAGCAAATAGGCAAAAACAAATTAAAAATCCCTAACCAACTGAACAAATGCCTGGATGTACCCTCACTAATCCCTGCCCAGGGAGTTTATTTTCAATCTACATGATAATAGAACGAAACTCCTGCAGATGGAAGCAGCAAAGAGATGCAGAGACAGCTTGATAGTGTGTTTTATTGTGGATAGCAAACCTATAACACTGTAAGTGCAGGATTTTCAGGATTTCAGATGTCTAAGAACAAAAAACGTGTTTTATTTTACTATAAGCTATCCAAAGAGTACAAAAAATGCCCTAAGCAACACCTTCAGATGAACCAGGAAGGAAAATCTCCTCAGGCTGTTGCTTCGCTCAGTTCTTACAGCCCCAGATGCCCATGGCTGGCTGTGATCGCCCTGGTACAGGCATTCCCCACTGTGTTTGTACATGGAATTATTTGGATATTGTTCCAGACCTTCTGATGAATCTTTTCTCCTTGAGAATATCTCAAATACATGCTCAGGTCATACCGTACCTCTCATTCTTGGCTCTGACACACAAGCCCTGTTCTCAAATCTAAGATGTCAGCTGGTACATATTAACTACTGATATAAGTAAACAAGGAAACATCAGCTGGCAGAAGACTTATTAGTGACAGATGAGATAATACAAGGCCACAGTAATCCTTGATATTTGTCCTAAGCTCTGTATGACATAAAACTAAGAATTAACCATGTATACAGGGATCATATATTATTGAGCTAAAGTTAATTTTCCAACATGTTTCCCCTACTGCTGCATAGATTTCTTCTTAAAGAAATACACTTGCTCAGTGTTAAATTCAAGGGTCTCAGTTGGACAACACCTGAGGCTATGTTCAGGCATTTAATTGTGAGTGGCTGGGAGAGTCCACTCTCTGCATTCCTTCACTCTCTGACCCTTGTGGGCCATCCCGGGAATGGACACTGCAAGTGGACTCAGAGTGCATCCTGAGTCCAGCATCCTGGACAGCATCCTGCTAAGCCACAGCCAGAAGTGAAGGATCATTTGAATTTCACATCCGTAGCTCCAGTACCATCTCTTTTGGCCTGGCTCATAGAGCTGATGTTGCACTTTACAAATCTTTCCTTTTTAAAAGAGAATTTGAGAGAGTGGCTATGTAACGCCCACAGAAAATCATTATTAATCCACCCTTTTTTGTATGATAACAAATGAAACTGCACATGGGAAGAGAATCTGCAGTGGCTAGAGATAAACACCCATCCATCCCTTGATGGATGAAATAAACTGCTGCTGTTGTCACTAATTCTGATATGCAGTTAAGAACACCTCAACCTCAATTTATGTCTCTCTCTCTCAAAATATGTGCACACAGAGGCAAAACTCCCCTTTCCTTTCTGGGTCTTCCCTAGGTTATGTATTAAACAAATTAAGGAGGGAAGAATAGGAAGTCTATAACACAAATTACCATTCCAATACAAATATTTATGAGGTGACTTTTGAAGGTAAAATCTCTTCCAGGATATTTTATGCAAAATTCATGCTTCTGTTTCAATTGCACAAATAGCTTCTCAATTTGCATTGAAATATCTTTGTACCTGTAAAATATAGAGGAGAGTTTAGCACATACTGTGGTATTAAACAAGATCTGAACTGAAGGAAATAGGGATGCTCAGCAAAATATTTGTCTTGATCAGATAAACTTGTGTTCAGAATATACCTCTACTGAAAAGGCATTACTGTGTAATTGATATTGCTGTATTAAAGTAATGAAAAGCAAATCTCATGTGCTTGATTAAATCAACCCTTTCATATGGAACAATTCAATGAAATGCTGACAGAACAACAAAACAGAAACAGAACCAAAGTAGATATGTTTGAAGTGCCAATGAAAATGCAAATTGAATGAAGAGGTAATCAAAATATAAAAAGAGCTGAGATTTTTCACTAAAATATTCCTATAATAGAAGAATGTGATTTTTTTTTTCTTTCAGTCCTAGACTTGAATAACAACAGAGGTATCTGTCCTAGCATAGTTTTTTAATAAAAACTGAGATAAAATAATTGGCATTATGAATAGTCAAGAGGCCCTTTGTACTGGCATTTCTACTCTATTAATGCAGGAGCTCTCCAGCAGAAGGCCACTTATGAAGAAAATCTAGTCTTGATATTGATTTCTGCCAATTTTTTTGTGGGTATATATTGGCAAATGCTGAATTGTGCTCCGCAAAGACAGAGTTTCTGTAAACATGGTACTGTGGATGCCCAGCCTACAGTGTTCTCATCGTCATGTTCAAAAAGTAAAGCATTTTAATTTGACTTAAAATGAGGAAAAAAAAAAAGAGGATTTCTACAAATAAATAAATAAATAAAAATTCCAGGGGGAAAATCATGAGCTGGCCTTGATTAAGGTGCATTAAGGTGTGGCCAAAGGAAACCTGCTGGTTTTAAAATTCAAAATTATTTGACCAGAGACTTCTGTAGACTAATTGTACATAGGCAGAAATTAAGTAGCTGATGACACAGTTACTGCATATAGTCAATTATTTGGTTTTGAAAATGTTTGTAGCATCGTGTAAGTGAAAGAACAAATAATGTTTTAATCATATTAATATTTCTCATTAATTTCAGGTCTTGGTGGACATAGTGTGTTCCAAAGTTTTAGATTTTGCATTTTTCATTTTTCCTAATATTTTAATTTTTGATTAATTTAAATTTAATTTTAATTTCAAAGGTTTTGTTTGGTTAGTTTTTTGTTTGTTTGTTTTTAATATATTAGGTACATTGTTCTTTGTAGTATCTGATTTTAACTGTGGAGTTATTCAGTGATCTGTGTGCAGGATTTTTACATCTGTCTGCTAAACATTCTTGAAGTTTATCAATAAGATATTTAACTTACTTAAAAAGGGAGTAGAAAGAGAAAAGAGCATCTTTTCAAGTATATGTAGGCAGAGGAAGCGGAGAATGAGGAGTGGGTGAGGACACATCCAGTGAAACATGAAAGTGGGAAAACCAGCACAAAAGGAAGGGGAAGGATGAGGGGAGACAGATCAGACACTCATACAAAAAGAGATCATTACTATAATGGAGCATGTGAATGTGGAAAGCATAGCACAGAAATAAAGACATTTCACTGTGTATGTTCAGCTTACCTGAATAATTTTCTTTTTCCCTTTGTATTGTTCATGAAGAAACCTACATTGACACCATTGCAAATGTGACAGCAGCAAACAAACACACTGGGTTCTCCTGATGGACTTTTATTTAGGCTTATGTGGTTTTTTTGCCTCTTTGCACAACTGAAGGTATCTTTGGGGTTCTCTGAACACTCACTATTTATTCATTTGTAGTGGGAGAGTTTAGGTTTATGCGAGTTGTATTGCTCTGCCTGGTGAAATAAGACACAAAAGAAATTTGGAGAGTAGCTGAATATGAGCTGAGTGCGCCATGTGTAAAGGAAATTGCACTTTGTGAGGAAAGATTTTCTGCCATTTGCTGGGGAAGAGTTGCAAAAAACTGTCACTGTGTTTCAATGTAGAAGTTATGACAACAGGAATTTGAAGAACTGCAGGGATTTATTCTGTTCATACTAGACAAAATTTGTCATTATATATTAAAGTCAGCAAGGTACCATATGGCTAAATTTGAGCAAATAATTTCTCTTACTGTTAATTTGCTAAATTAGGCTTTGGGTTAATCTCTATTATGTCCTGTTTCATGGGTGTGTCACTAGTAAATCTAAAATATACATCCATATCAGTATTTCCAGGCGTCAGATAATTAAATGCCTTTTTCCTCCTCTTTCATTCAATCATTAATTTTCATAGGACCAAGGCCTGCTTTGGACTGCAGAAACTTGATTTCATTTTTTTTTGCTGAGCTACAGCCATTATGGTACAGTTATAGCTCAAACCAATGAACCCTTGGTCATGTGTCTCACTTTCTGCAATGCTGGGTAATTTAAACTCTGCAGGCAGACTCTCTGTAGTGCTGCACAATCAAATTCTCACCTTGCCCTGCAGATCATTCTTGCTCCCGTTGCTTCATATTACAGGTTCTGAGCTGGGCTACAGATTTCTGTGTTCCCCTCACAGCCAGAAGTACCTGCCCATCCTGGGCTTTGGGGATGTTCTTCTATCCTGCTTCCTCTCATCCCTTCCATCTCTAAGCCACAGATAACGGCACCTCCATGACCTGTTGCCAGGCAAGGAGCAATTAAAAATCAGTGTTGAGAGATTGCTAGTGTTACATTCCATTTCAAATGCATCCTTCATTCTGAAAACCAGTATTTACCACAGTGAGGAGAAGGCAGATGTGATACACTGATGGTCAGTGATCAGCCACTGACCAACCATGTCCTATTCTGCCGTGCCAGCTGCACACTCAGATGAGGTGTCCATGGTTGTTCTGGCTCTGATTATTGCCAGATGGATCACTTTAGCTTTTGCCTTCCTTCAGCAGTTAATATATTTTTTGTACCTTCAGTATCATGGTCACTTGTCATCAGTCAGAGCAGTGGCAGCTGTGTCTCTCTGGACAATATTTTGTTATTATAGCAGTGACTGACACAGCTTATGGCAAAATGCCTCCAAACAATGCAAACTGAAAAATAGTAGAAATTCTATCCCATTTTAAAAATCAGAAATATTTCTAAGAAGAATGTAGCGGGGGATGTGTGCCATTTATTTAGGGAAACATGAGATCAGCTGGATTGTTTTCAGTGAGCCCACATAGTGAAAACAGCAAAGCTAATAAAGCATTAAGTGTTTGGTGATATTTTTTTTTGGTACCTTGCAAAGCAATGAAGAATTGCCCAAGTCTTACACATGAATTTAGAAATTAATTTTAGATTTATATTAAAGTATGAAGAATTGATTTGAAAGTGCTATTTTTTTGTTTGCATTGCATTTTTACTTTTAAAAGGCTGGCAAATTTGTGTTGAAGAAATTGTTTTTGAAATGTGCCTAAGAAGCTGTTGCTGAAATAGCAAAGTACAGACTTGTGAAAAGGAATTTTGCAAAAGTGAGAATACAGGTCTGGGAGTGACATTGTAAATCACTGGTACAAAGTGTTGTATATGGCAATAACTGTGGTTAATTTAGGCTCTGATTTTGTCTTTGAATATCCCCATCTGATTCATAATGCAAGCTAAATTATGCTGCCTTAACAGCAGTCCAAATGTTTTTCTGTATGCATGTGTAGATATTTCTAGAAATATCAAAATGAAGCAAAACAGTCAATGCATGTGAGTTCATGAAGTACCTACAGAGCACAAGGATTCCTCACTGTGCAAAGTCCTGTCCCTCACAAGGTGATGGTGCAGACATCAAGCCATTGACAAATTTCACTGAGATTCAGAACTGAGAACATTTTGTGTGCCCACAGCCCTCACATCAGTGCCACCAGCCTCTTCCTGATCCTGGCCTCACACCCCAGTGTGAGTATTTCTGTATTCCAGCCTGGGGAGAGGTGCTGCTTTACTTACAGGAGATTTTGCCGGGAGTGATTTATTTTCCTTCTTTCCTTCCAAATCTAGAAAACAGAAGAATTTATTTATTTTCTTACAGTAGAGATAGGAAGCCCTCACATGTTGCAACACTCATGTTTCACACCCAAAACTGAAACACAACTTGGACATGTGTCAGAAATTTATTTTTGCAGACTGTGGATTTGCAGTGTGCAAAGGTCTTGGCTGCTGCAGTGAACAAAGCAAATAACTATTTTAATTTCACATCTGGCAAATAGTATTTCAGTGATTTTACAGCCCATTTCACAGCCAAATGCCTTTTGTTCAACAACTGTGTATCTTTCTTTAAAGGCAAAACTTTATGATGAATTATGATAAGCTATGCCCCTCTACCTATTTATTTAATATCACCTAGAGCTATATTCCAGAGCCATTCATCTGTAATATATGTTCCTGACATAAAGAGAACAGAAGTGGGAGGTAAAACCATGCCTCAACTTTTTAGGTGTCATTAAATATCTGCTCATAGAATGAACTTAGATACTTCTCTGAGATGTCATCACAGTAAGATGCAAAGGTTTGGAAATAAAAAAACCAAAACAACCAAACAAGCAAAGACAACAGTATAAACCAAACTAAGGATTTTAAAATAAAAATGCTTCATACATAATCCATTAATCTGCCTTGTGACTGGGCAACTGGGGTCTTGGCAAGAAGTTCTTTTGACTTTTGGATGCTGACTATAAGTGTATTGTTAATAATATTAATACAAAATTAGGAACACCAGAACAGATTCCTATAATTACAGTATTTCTGAGTGTACACAGTAATATGCTAGATTAAAAAAAAAAAAATTATATGGTTCATACACATTTGCAAAGGCATAAAGACCTGATTTTTTGTGACATCACACTATATACTCAGCCAGTCAATGGCAGTAGGACCAACTTTAGGAATATGAGAACTCGGATACAGGTTTGTTCAGGGTCTTTGGCCCATGAATGTGATTTCTATTCATGTGAATTAAAATCTCAAGCTGTTGCATTTCTCTCAGTTATTGCACTCAGTGACATTTATTTCAATAGAAGACTGTGCCCAGAAATGGGTGCATTCCTGACTGGAGGGCTGTTCCTTGGAACCACCTGGATTTCCTTCACGCTGCAGAGAAACAGCCGAGTGGCAGCAGCACAATTTTGTATCAGCAAACCATGGGATTTCTGACCAGAATGCTGCCTGCTCCCTTCAAACCGAGCATTGGTTTGCAGTTGCCACAGTTCGCATCACATTTGACTCTGTGGAGAGGTTTTCATCAGGAAATAGAAAAGGTACGTGCAGGGTGCCATGACTCACTTGGAATGGATGCACAGGTGTAAGCACAGATCTGATCACAGCCATGCCCTTAGGTTTGCCCTTATTTCTATTTAATGCCAGTGGAGCAGCACTTCAGTTACAGAGAGAAGTGAGAAACACCTTTCAGATGTAGTAAATAAATCCTTGGCACCACTGCCTTTGAAAAGAAATATTTTCTTTATTTTTTTTAACTGAACCCCTACCATCTGTTGTGCTCTCTAATTGCAAATGCACAAAGAAAATAATTCACAAATGTGTCATAAAAAAAGAGAATTGAAATTATTTAGATCTCTGCTTGTGTATCTTCTAGTCTTAACTCTACTAAGGAAACATCTGCTTTATTTTCCTCTCCTATTTCAGACTGTTGGAGAAATTGGTCCATTGTCAAAATGAAATACCTGCCATGGTTTAAAAAAGCCCAGAGTGCATCAAAGAACTCTGTTTCACTCTCTTTCACTCACTGGCGCCTTTCAGGAACATCTAAATTCACTGAGTATATTCTATGGATTTTTCTATTATGTCTGAAGTCCTCCTGATTTTATTTTTCGGGTTGGTTCTTTTTTGGGAGTTGACAGGTGCCTTCAGGACCATTCTCATTAATATGAAAGCACTCATGTGCTTGTATTTCTGGCAGAAAAAAAAATTGCATTGAATTCCAGTCACAGAGACTTCAATTTAATTTATTTTTTTTAAATTCCTATCTTCTTTCTTGAGCATACAGCTTTGAGACGGAGCCCTTCAGTTCTAAGGGCTTCTGCTCTGGCTGAGGAGATGATCACTTTTCCAGGGATCCAAGACTACCTCTGCCAGTGAGCATTTTGGCATCTGTAGGGCTGGAGAGGGAATTGCCTAATTTTTGGGGTTTTTTTCTCTAAAAGCCCCAAATGTTCTGAGCAGATGAGAACAGAATATGAAGATAAAACTTATTGAGAAATTGATCAGGATGAAAACCCTCCCAGGCATACACACTTTCCTTTCTACACTTGGCTTTAGGTAACCCTAAGATAATTTGTATTTCTTTCACTTGAAAGCCTGCAAACCTCAGAGTGTGTTCTTATCCACATATTCCAAACTGCAGAGAGCTGCAAAAGTGTGACATTAAATCTGAGCATTGAGGTGCTGAGAGCTGCCCTTCACTGTGGGAGTAGAAAGAAACCTCACTTCAGTGCTTCCTTTTAAAGGCAGAGAATATTTTATTGTCCTTGACTCCAAGCTGGCCATCAAACAGTGAGAGGGAAATGCTTTAAAATGATGGCACTGACCAGGGTTTTGTTGTGCTTGGTCCAGGATGTGACAGAGCAAATGAACCCAAACCAGTGGATCAAAGCCACCCTTGCAAAACAATGAGCAAACAAGGCTCTCAGGTGTTATAAGAGTATACACAAAAAATACTAAACATGACAAAGACTTCAGAAAGTAGAGCATTAATGACTCTGCTCCATACAATTCTCTCTGTAAAGACATTACACACTCAGCAGTAAAGTATTTCTCTAATGCACATTGGCTTTATATTCATGACCAGAGATTGCTCGAGGTTATCTAGGCTGCTGCAATGTGAAATACAATAGATCCATCTAGGAGCATTCCTTTCCTTATTACCTTCTCAAGATTCCATGACAATTTCTTTACCTCGGCAGCAGATTCATTTTCTGTATTAATTTGTGAACTTGAAAGGCAATTTCTCCCTTACAATGAAGCAGTATGAGAACACTCTGCTAAAATATTAATTGATGTCACGCCTGGCCTTACTGAATCTGTTGTCAATCACTGGACTGGTAACTTGAAAGCCAATCTCCCAATATATCTGTAAGTCTGTGTAGTGGTGTCAGACTTGGATGCACTTCTAAATGACAAAGCAGTTATCTGGACAAGATTAGGGGCACCATGAAAAATTATGTATTAGAAAAAGTAACCAACCAGTTTCAGTTGAAAGACAGGAGCATTTAAAAAGGGAAAACCATGAAATTTCTTCTCTTGCTCATTAGCTACATACAGCAAAGGATGTAAACTTTAAAATCCATTTCCATGGCTTCAAAATTTTCCAGAAAGAGGCAGTACTCCTCAGCCTAAAATCCCTCAATCCTAAAGATATGTCTACAGATACTAGACTGGAAATATCCAGAAAAGTATATCCCAATTAATTTGTATTTTGTAGTGTATAAGGAATATTCAACATTCCAGTCATCAAAACAAAATTCACTTTGCCTTCAGCAACAGGAGATTTTCAGAGAAAGAAAAGAGAGTGTAAGCACAGAGCTGTAGCTGTAGCAAAGATGGAGCAGAAAGCTCAACTACCCTGTGCTTGTTGTCATCCAGCTGAGTATGGAGACTGGTGTCATGTAAAATTCATTGTCTCACTATGATTCTCTGGGGTTCTCAGGCAATTTGAGTTGTGAAAACTGGCATAAAGAAGTTAGATATTTTGCAGTGACCTAACATTTCCCTGACTAATGCCAGTGGAATCTTTGGTCCAGTCTTCTTTTTCAGAGATACAGGTAGGAATACACAGGGCAGCCCAGGTGGTCAGCTCAGAACCGCAGTTTCAATCCTGCTGCTCAAATTTTGCACAAAGCTGTTTGGAAAAAGAGATGGAAGGCTTGTACACATGTTGGGCACAGCCTCCAGCCTTTTTTTAGGCATTGGAACATGGTGAAAAATTCTACAGATGTTACTGAACCATCAGAATAGCAGGCTGAGGATCAATGTAATTGTGGAAGGTAAGGAAATTCAATATACAGAAAACATAAGACGGATGTAGTGGGAAAGCAGGCACAGAGAGCTTTGCCCATATAGCCAGGGGCATGGAGATGAGCGCTGTAACAGCCAGTCCCAGGAAAACACAGATCAGTGCTCCTGTGGAGTTAAAAATAAACAATTTATTAGGAACTATTTGGACAGGGATAGAACACAGAGAAGAAAAGCTTCACACTGTAGTAGTCCATGTAGTATCTGTAGTTTGAAAACTGTGTTCTGCTTTGGCTCCTCTCCTCTCTAAATGTAGAAGACTAAGAGAAAATTAAAGTAAAGGGTGTCAGTGGTCTAAAGCAGAAATGTGAAATAAATGAAATGAAAGTTGGCTGAGTGTATGGCAAGGACACTTTGCCTGAAATGGGAAAGATGCTCTGAGGTCTGCAAAGTGCCAGCAGTGGGTCCATTCCTGTGCAGATAATTCCTACTGCAGGGCAGGGATAGATCCCAGTGTGCTGGAGCAGGGCTGGTGACCCTTCCTTCCCTCTGCCACCCCTTTTGACAGCTTGCTTTTTCCAGTGCCACCACTCACAGTGAGGTAGGGTATTGCTGGAGTCAGTGATGTTGTTTGCAGTCATAGCACTCTAAGACAGAGTTAAAATTCAGCCAGTCCCAATTGAGACTCATTCTTCCAAAATCAAGCCAAAGACAAAAGTGTGTTGAAGAGGTTGTTGGGGGATTCTCCTTCTGTGACCATCCCTCTTACAGGCTTTGGGAAGACTGCTGGAGGCACTGTGGCTGTATTTTTCTTTCAGGCATGCCAGAAGAAAAGCCCATCTCTCTGCTGAGATAATTTCCTGTGTAGAGTCACAGATAACAAACAACATGCATACCCTTAAGGTAAATACATTGATAACTTTCTTTAACCAAAACCTTTTCTTCAAAGTGCTGCCAGGTATGTCAAAACCTAACCAAACCAGCCACAGCTAAATTCTTCTCTCCTCATTAATAAGCACTTTTCTTAGACAGACTCCAGTTTTCACCTTGGCCCCTGAGTGGGTCTGTCACAGCTTGGTGCTGCTGCCATCACTTACAGCAGCTGCCTGGGCACAGAGCAAAGTCAGATCTCTCCTGTGACCACATTGACTCTTATGAATAACCATGGGGTTCAGGTAATGGCACTGCTAAGACATTCAAAATCATCCACATTTTTCCAGCAGCACTATTAGTAGGCACCACCTTTGGAAGCTGTTTATTCCTTTTTTCCCTACTAAGTCTACTTTTATGTGTGAAAATTTCCCTGAAATAGCCTCAAGCTGAGTAATTACATCTAAGAACAATGAGGCTTTCCATTCAAGTTTGATTAAAAATGAGAGTATTGACTAAAGAGGAATTCATGGTTCCTGCACACAGGCTGTTTAGGCTGGACCCACCACAGTGTGAAGCTAGTGAGATGAAAAAATAATATTGCTAAGTGACAAAGAAAAAGAAGCAAGTGCTTCCCCTCCTGCTGTGGTGTGCCAGTTATGGCTGAGTGAATTAAGAGAACAGATGTTGCCAAAAGAAGATATCTGTCCATGGAGCACTGCAAACAGAGATTTTTCATCCACATTTCCTGCTGGCCACAGGGTTCCAGGGCTGATGTTCCCTGATGTTATCTGTCTCCATCAGAAGCACATTGGATGTATTTTGAACATTTTGCCTACTCTTTGGAAAGGATGCAATGCCTGCCTTAAAGGAATGCCAGCATTTCTGTTGAATTCCCTGCTGCTGCATGGCTATAGCCTTGCAGTGAGTGGCCACCAGAAAACCTAACACAGTGAGCTTCAAGGTAAGCTCTGTTGGTTTTCCCCCCCCTCTCCTTTCAAGCATCAAGTTGATGGTGGAGTATTTCTGGCAGCCTCAGGGAGGCAGATTGAGAGAATGTGTGCACTGGGGTGACAACTTCAGCAAGTCAGCCAGGTGCCACCTTCATCTGATCTGTTACACACACTGCCTGATGTAATTTAGAAACAGAACCTAGTCAGAAAATAAGTGCTATCAGCTATGAAAATAGACATTTTTGCAAATTTTCAGACCCCCTGATGACCATAAATGGGAGAAAAGTGCAGTGATTTTCATTGACTGCAGAATTTCTGCCCCCAGGAATGAGGGAAAATCACTGGCAGAGGTGAGAAGGAAGCAGTGTGCTGTGACCTGCACACCAGAGTGGGCTGCCTGTGCATCTCCTGTGCCCACAGATCTTGTTCAGACAATCCCCTGAAGTGCATATAATCATGCAGCCCTCATCAAATCAGCTGGATTGCAGTGACTTGCTTTTTAAAATTTACATCCATTAGTGCAAGGGAAAGTTTAGAGTCTATGGGCTGCTAAACCTTGTTAAAGCACACTCCTGCACTTTAATGAAGATGAATATCAGAGGATGAATACACAAAAGTGGCAATTACCCAGATGAAGAGGTTGTCATCAAGAAATGGTGATTTTTAAAAGATGTTTTTAAGAACAGTTTCTTTTTGTTCAGCATCACAAGAAAACTCTCAGTCCCTGGTTATTTATTTCATATATTTTAAATTAATAACACCAATTCTGCTGTTTAAAATGCTGTCATTTTAATGCTTGAGGAAAGAAAAACAAAACCAAAAACAAACAACAGACCAAGAATGAATAATCAAAACCCATCTGCACATCCCAAAATGAACAAGAAATATCATTGTTTTCTGAGTTTTGTCCTCCAGCCTGGCATATGCCAAAACCAGAATATACTCACTGGTGTAACAATGTGCAGTTATTTACTATGTATTTTTCCCAGGTAGAAAAGGCTTTTGATTGTTTCCAAAAAGACTCTGACCTTACAATTTATCTGATATCTGTGCGCTATATAATGTTCTTAGCACTATGTGTACTTCATCAAGTTGTTTTTTTCTGTAAAACCAGGGAGTCTACAGCTTGGATTTCTAAGCAACCAAGCTATTTAGAGACAGATAACAATTATCTCAACCTTACTGTCACTTTATGGCAAGGATACAACTTTCAGATTGGTAATTTGCCACTGAATGACAGAAAAAATGTGATTTAACAGAAGAGGGAGACTGATGAGAAACAAATCTGATTATTATAAAGAGTAGGGCATGAGCTTTAGTCCTTCAAACAACCTCAGAAAAACCTTAACTGCTCTGAATACAGAAAACAAGAAGCAAATAGGAATAAAAAGACACTTTTTCTATAAAGAAGTGAATTACTAATGAATATTAACAATGAATAAACACACTGAATAGAACTCTCTGTATTTTTCTTTAAAAAGACCTGCTCTCTACAGCTTTTGAGTAGTCATCTGCACACATAAAAGACCAGTCAATCCTGAGTGTCACATGTAAAGAACAATAAAAAATTAATCACAGTGAAAAATATCTCAGTACAAAGCAAACAGCTTGGGGTAAGGTGAAAATACCTTATTGATGGTAAAATGTGCTTCAAAAACCCCAGGTACCTTAGTTCTTCCCATGCCACTGGCAGCACAATATGTTCAGCTCACTAAGTAGAGGCTGTCTGGACATCAATTTGAGGCTGATTTCCTACAATACAGCCTTTCTAAAAACACAATTTCCATATTTCCATTTGATGCCAGAAAATCACTGAATTTCATGGAACCTTTCCTTAAAATGTACTGGACGTAGCCTACAATACTTTGTACTCTTTTATTTTATGTTGTGTTTTTTTCCTGTGTTTTTCTCATCACATCCAGGTGACTGAGTCATGGAAGCCCATGGAGCTGTAAATCACAATATTGTACAACTTCAATCATCACTTGTCCTATGGCTCACACCTGTACAAATTTCTTTCTGTCAGAGCCAGCACAGCCCCAGTGGGTGTTAATTCTACCCTGAATATTTACTGAATGTTAACTTCAAATAGTCAGATGAAGCCAAACAGGTTGTAAACAGACACTCTCTCTTGTGAGTTTATTAATACACCCAGGTGAGGACTCAAACTTTGCTGTTGTCCATACAGGCACTTGAAACTTTTCCCACAGGTACAAACCACCTGGAAAAAGAACGCAAGGATGGCTTGTGCCAACACAGAGGAGGGCTTTTAGGAACGGAATATACAGACCAGTCACTGATGCAGCTGTAGGGAGGAATCTCCCAGAGAGCAGGTGAGGTGCCCTCTGCTCTCTAAAGCAGTGGGATGGACCTACAGCACCAAAGTTTGCAGGAGAGGTTGGGTGTGGCTCCCAAAAGGTCCTGGGCACAGCACTGCCACTGTGAAATGGGAAGACTTTCAGACACCTGGACCACACTTTTAAATGCAATTGGCCAGGACAATGAATGTTCATCTGGATGTGCCTGATTAGTGACACCTGCCTGTATTCTCTACTGTCCTACACTGTGAGTTTGAAGTTCCCCTTGATCAGCTCCACCCATGCTCCTGCACTTATTAGAAACCTGGTACAAATATTATTGAAGACACCCCAGAGAACTGGGACAAAATTTGGTACATATTAAATGAAAAAGAGCTGTCTAAGAAATGTTTTTTGAAAGACAAAGCCTGATGGTTCTGATAGTTTATTCCTTGGATATTAGCAAAGAATTCTCCCGTGAGAGGGTGATGAAGCCCTGGCACAGGCTGTCCAGAGAAGCTGTGGCTTCCCCGTCCCTGGAAGTGTCCAAGGCCAGGTTGGACAGGGCTTGGAGCAACCTGGGATAGTGTAAGGTGTCCCTGCCCATGGCAGGGGGGGCTGAAATGAAATGGAGTTTAGGGCCCCTTATATCCCAAACCATTCTGTGATTTTATCATTCTATGACCTTTTACAAGCCACAAATGAAGAGAAGAGGATTATGTGAGACTAAAGCTGGAGTTCTACTTATCCACAGGTTTCCTTTCACCTAGAACTTCAGCATCAAAAGACAATAATAACTAATAGGTTTTTCAGAGAGCATTATGTATGGATGTAGATATATTCAAAATGCACTGTGAGAGCATTGGGATGTGGTTGGTATGGCAGCAATTGAATAATCATATTTTATGGTGTTCCAGGAATCTCACACCCCTCTAAACAGGGCTCTGTAATGTCCATGGCTCCTTTAGTGTATGCTGGGTTTTTAAACACAAGCTAGGAAACAGCTTGGGCAAGTATAAAATAGAAGGATTTTGTACATTTTATTTTACTTCTGGAGCAACTAGTCATGCTAATATACAAAGCCTTAACTAAGTTATAAAAATGTGATATAACAAGCAAAGAGGAAAATGAGAGTTTAATATAGAATCATACATTAATTGGAATGGATACCAGATCATAATCTGTGAATAGTTAGAGTTATAGATATAATTAAACACATTCATGCCATTAAAACAATCCTAGCTACTTTCTGTGGTGCTTGCTTGTAATACTTGTAATACTTATAATGACTGATCCAACCAGAGAGACAATAGAAGAGGAAAAAGAGATACATTAATTTCTCTAAAGTCAAGTCTCTAAAAGAAGTCAAGACAGACCTTCTGATTCTTCTATTAAGCTTTTAATTAACAGTAATGCTCAAAGAGATCCATCCAACTTTGCAAGACCTGTACCTACAGTAGCTGGAAAACTAGTCTGTGTTCAGCTTTGTGAAGGGATTTCCCAGTCCTCCTCCTGGAGGACCCTGAAGGGCCTAAAGTCACCAACTCCCAACGCTGCAGTGCCACCAGGACGTGACATTTTTGTTCCATAATTATTCATTCTATTGAGTGTTAATGGAATCAGTTGCAAAACTTGCTATTTTATCATGAGAATCAGCAGAAATGAGTACTAATACTGATGGTCGGTTAGCTGTTTCTCCAGCTCCTCAGCTCAAACACTGCCAAGATCCAGTGCCACGCAGAGGGAGGATAAATTAAACTCTTCCAGCTCAGCACCAGTGGACATACCCAGCCCGGGAGAGTTGAATGCGGCGATCGCGCCTCCTCCCAATATCCCCACAGCAGCACTGAACTCACCCACACAAAATAAACGTAAATAAAATCAGTGCCCTAATGAGCTCTGTGGATGCAACTTAATCAGCTCCTACAGCTGCATTAGGTGCTGTGCCAGTGGGAAATCTGCCCTGCATGCACCAGCTCATTCTGCTAATGATGCATTGTGTGTGCTCCCTGTTCCCTGCACACCCTGGGCTCCCTGCTGGGATCACAGTTGGAGCCTCCAATACTCATCATGTTATGGCTCTTTTCAAAGCTGTAAGTCTTACTCAGCTCATTTATTTTTCAGCTATTCTTTTGTGTGTGTGCTTGGATACATCATTAAGCAAACATTTTGGTTTTTTGTCTCAAAGTGCATGCAAATTATAGAGGTGAATTACAAATCAGCTTAGAGGTAGGACAGGGGCATTAGCAGAAACTGCAGCTGGGTTCCTACAGCATCACCCTAATGTGAAGTAAAATCAGCTTGAAAAATGCATCCTGCTTCTTCACTGAGTCCAGTGTGACAGAGGTCAGTTTGCCTTCTGCCAGCTAAAAGAATAAACGAACCCAACCCCTTGATTTTTCCTACTGATTACAGCTAATGGAAAAATTTCTTCTTCCTTATGAAAAGCAGAAGTGTTCAATTATTCTAATGTCTCTCAGGCAACAGGTTAGTTGGTTCTCATTGAAGGGTTCACTCCTAACCTCTGGTTCATTGGAGAAGTTTTTGCTGACAGTGACATCGTTTGTGTTTGCAAATAAAATTTTGCTCTTGCCATACTCATATAAACAGGATTTAATTAGCAATAAGTGGAAAAGATCCACAGTGTGCAGCTGTATTCCAATCTAGGGTCTGAGGTTAATGCTACTGCTATGTAAAAGAGCTTTGCCCTTGAGCTCAGGTGACAGATTTTATTCTCATGATGATTAAGGCATTCCACACAGGATGACAGCCTACAGAATGAATTTAATTTTCTAAGAGGAAAAAAGTGCGGGGAAAAAAAAAAAGAAAAAAGAGAAAATGTTTATAAGAGATATCTCTAAGGTAAAGTCTTTTAAAATAGGGAAGGAGGAGAGTCTTTGAGTACAGCATCACCAGCTCACCCAAGCGTTATCTGTGAACTGCACTCAGTGTGTTCAGGGAGATATACATGAAGCTGATGTCTCTGACTGCAACTAACACTGTCAGAAGGGATTATCTGCCCAAAACATGCTGCAGCTCTCAGCTGTGGGCGGGCTGGATCACCAGAATTTCTCAGGTCTAGCTCTGACCAAGCAATCCCAAAGGAACATCTGACTTCTTTCCTTTTCCCTCACACTCCGAGTGCCGGCTGTGCCTGCTGCTCCAGCAGGACATCTGAGCTCTGGGTCTCAGGCAAAGGGGCCTCTGTCCCCAGGGTTTGGCTGTGGCTGTGTCACCCTCAGTGTGGCTGCTGTCACCCACACTGTGACTCCTTGCTCTGCTTGCCTTGCCTTGCCTTGATGGATAACACACAAGCTGGGAGGGACACAGAAGGAAATGTTCATTTCCAGCTCCGACCTTTCCAAGGGAGGCTAAACTAATGGATTTTGGACTATAGAAAAATAATCCTCTTTGTTTTCATCATCATCATCATCATCATCATCATCATCCCCATCATCATGATCTACTAACACCTCCAAAACATTTCCTGCTTTGGCAACTGTTCTTGTCTCACAAAAGCAAGGCGGCAGCCTTCTGGAGATCTGCAGGTTGAGTGAGTGACCCAAGTTTTGGCTTTTTGTGACTAGGATCCACTATAGAGAAGCCAAATTTTGGTTAGGGATCTCCTGAGCTGACGTATGTGTTTTAGTTTTTTACATTTATTGAAAAATATTACATATCATCTTCCTCCTTTTTTCAAAACGTTTTTAGATTTCCTCTTACTCATCTTCTGTAATGCAGAAATAGCAATTAAAAAACCAAATCTCATGCAATTATAAAAAATTTTAATCTTAAATTTAGGAAAAATTATAAAGTATTATGAGTACATTTGGTCAATGATTAAAAGTAGAAATGAATGCTGTGATTTTGACTTTGTAATTTCAAAAACCCTTCTGACAGTTCTGCCAAGGCTGGCACATTGACTCAATGCCCCTTCCACACTTTGTCTCTGGAATTCCCTGGTGCTCAAGGAGTTTGGACACAATGTACAAAGATGACTTTGTGATGAGAAGGAAAACATTCAGCACAAGCACAAAAAGTTTTGAGAGGGAATAGCTAAACAATTCTGTCTGTATCCTGGCTGCTCCTGTGGCCATTCCCATAAAGTGTCTGCTCTGAGGCCAAAGATAGAAAGGAGAGGTGGCTGAAAAGCATGAGTAGTTAAAAGCTACAAGAGAAGCTGAAAGGTTAGAAAAAGTCTGCAAGATGATGATGATGATGACAATGATGATGATGATAATGATTATGGTGATGATGATGGTGATGAAACTGTAACACTTGAGGTGCTGATCAGAAGCCACAAGAAAATAAGGACTGAAATTTATCATAGAGACAAATTTTACACAGAGAGCTGGAAGAAAGCTTGACATCCTTGCAGTAAATGTGAAGGATGTGATGTTAATATTAAAGATAGTTGAGCACTACTGTACCAGGTGGGTACTCTCCGAGAAGCAGCTCTATGCCACAGAGCTGAATATTTTTTCTAAATTAAACCAAAATTGACCATCTGGACTTTGCAGCCTAATTCTCTATTAGAAAATAGGAACAAAGGACACAGGCATAGGACCTGCTTCATAAAACCTCCAGCTTCTGTAACTCTGAGAGCCAGTTTGGGGGAACAGGAGGGGTCTTTCTGCCCCTTGGAGAAGAATCCATAAGGATGAATTTCTAATGAATGCTAATGCAGCAGCAGATGCAGCATCTCCAGTCCAGAGTGAAGATCCCTTTCTGTATGCACAGCTGTGTGTTGTATCTGCACAAAAGTATTAGAATGGCTACTGATAGCTGTTGGGAAACTCACAGAAATAGTTTTAAAGACATTTTCAGAAGCCTTGATTTTTAACACAAGTGCCAAGCTTGGGTTAATCCATAACTGTGGACTCCTGGAAAAGCACAGGAGGCTCCATTCATCTCCACTGCACCCTGGCATGTTAATGCTGCAGTAATTTGCCAGCTGGTGTCACCATTTTGTATCTGTGGGCATTTGCCAAGGTTTGTCTTAAGAGGGGGAAACTACCTTTGCCTTCTCATGTGGACCTTAGTGTACCTTACTATGCATCTGTAGGTTCTAAAATCCTCTTAGTAGATTTTGAGTGACAGCTTTGTGAAATATGTTTTTTGTCCAAAAAAAAATCCCTAAACATGAAGCATAAAAGTCTTACAGGAAAAAACAGGGAATCTGCCATTATAAAAACACCTGATCATATATGACACTACTTCAAGGCAATTTGTCACCCCCTGGTGTTAAAATAAGACCAATAAATCACTGTGTGAAAGCACTTCAATCCACAGTTAAATTATTACTCTTGCACAGTAATTTCTTTTGCTAATTCCTTTCCATGAGCAATTCTATAAATATCTCCATCTCAAGAAACACAACAACCAGACTTTAAACAGTCTTTTTACTGTTCAGATGAAACAAACCCCAGATCATAAGGGTTAATCCAAGACCTTCAATATTTTATTCATTTTCTTGCTACAATTCTGGTTTTGTCATATCTTTTTTATTTTCTTCACAGTGTCAGCAAAAGCCTGGGAGCTTTTACATGGCACAGGCATTCCAGGTGCAGCTGAGCAGCCTGTGTAGGTCAGCTCATGTTGTCACTGATGTCACTGACCATGAAGTCTTCCTGCTTCTTGTTATTTTCAAGCACAAACACTTGGGAAGAAATATGTTGATTTTTTTTTTTTTTTAATCTTTGGGCTGCAGAACAATCTGAACAAGACATAGCTCCATTCCATGTTCAGGCTCAATTCTAAAGTCAGTCTCAGAGAGGACAGTGGGCTTCTGAAGGTCTAATTCTGCTCAAGCTGGCCAGCCCTAGCCCTGTGAAACTTGTGGGAAAGGAGAAGATTGATTTGGTCTGCCCTGATTTGATCTATCACACTCACAGATTACTGGTGAAGCTCAGTTTAAAGCCATCAACAAATCAGTGAATTGCAGCAACAATTAGATAAACAGATGATGTAAAGTAGATTTTATTTGAACTCCTTTCATACTTCTGCTCTAAGTTCTCCAATTAAATTGTTAAATGATTTGACAAATACAGCCTATATCACCTAATATTTTACATTTTACATTTTTTTTACATTTCCCTCAAACTAAGATTCTGTGTATAAGGTTAATACACAAAGGTATAAAAAAAGAAAATATTGAGAATTCAAAGGGAGGAGGTTGCACCTCTACAGATGAAGACTGTATTTTTGTTGGTTTTTTGCAATTTTGGCAGGTGCTGGATCCATTAAAGCCAATCACTATGCCAAAGCAATGATTTTCTCTTATTTTGCCAATGCTATAAGAATAAAAACACAGGTTCAAAGTTATGGGAGATTGTCACTACCTCAAAACCTTGCCATACACAAAATACTCCGGGGCATAGAGCAAACGGCTTGGAAGGAAGAAAATCTAGAGTGAGGGAAGGGAACTTAATAGGAACTGTAATCCTGTCCAGAACTAACATGTTATCTCAGCATGGACAGAGACCTGATAAACTTTTAAGCACTTTGTAGATGTCATTCTTCACCAGGACTAGAGAAAAGAGCTGGAGGAACTGAAGAAGTATGTAAAGATTGTCTGGCTACTGAAAATAATTGTTTGCTGTTCTAGAAAACATGCTAATTCCCGATAAAATTCAAGTGGAATTTACCCTCTTTAAATTAATACTCCTGTTATAAAGAGAGCATTTAATTTAATGACAAGAGGAGAATTTCAATTAGCATTATAACAACCTGAGTGCCTGAGTGCCTGAATGTCAGGCGCGGTGTTCATTCACGCCAGGATGAAGCCACTTCCTTTGGTAGCTCAAATTACCTCTCAGAAAAGGGTGAAACGGGGCTGGCAGAGTGCGGGTGCCCCTGCAGCTCAGCCCAGCAGCCCCCCTGCCACTGTGAGCTCTCCTTGGCACCACTCAGCAGCAGACAAGGAATTCTAAGCAGTAATTCAGCAAAATACAGAGCCCCATATCAAATGCCGTAATACCACATAATTCTGCACATATTTGTTATGCTGATGGGTTAATCATACAGTGTTAGGCCATACAGCCTGATTTTGACTCAAATTAGAGTGATTTACCCATGGATAGTTTGTTCAAGAAAAGGAAAGGATCAGTGAAACAGCAATGTCTGAAGAATTTGTTGCTGTTGCTCTGGGACGTTAGTTTTCACTAAGGATGTCTAAATTTATAATCATCAGTGCTCTAAGAGTCCCTAAAAAGGAAGACACAGAAAATATAAAATTTATTTATTAGTATTTTAAATTATCTTCCTTAGGCAAATATCCCTGAATGCTACATTTCTTCAGAGAGACATCATTTTTTTGCTTAAAAAATAATTTAATGGATACAAGACAAGAGGAAGGTGTCCATATATATATATATATATATATATATATATATATATATATATATATAAAAGATACTTTAAAATGCACTGAGGACACTAAGAGGTTTGTGGCCCTCTATATGAAGCAGATCAATATCCACCTTGTCCATTCAAATGCTGTAGATTGTTACAAATAATACCTGATTATATGTCTCTAGTTTCATTTCTCCCTCTATGAATTCTCAGTCTTTTTAAATGTGCCCCACTTCCTAGCAATCTTCCTTTTCAGTTCATGTTCCAAATATTCTTGGTATAAGCTGTAATAGACTTGTTCTCCTCTATCCTGTGTATTTTATTTCTTTTTCTCCATTTTAAACATAAAAAATCTTGATTTTGTTACTCCTAGGTCACAGCAGAACTTATTCTGTTGTCAATGTAACTCATAGTATTGAGTTACAGAAAAAATAAGACAGAAAACTGAAGAAATTACTACCATCATTTAAACATATTTTGGGAACTTGGTTATTTTTTTAAAGGAGGGGTTAGAAGGAAGTCTAAAACACTTGCCATAACAACCTCCACAGCATGAAAAAAGCAGGAATGCAACCAGTGTGCCTTTTATAATTTATGCTCTGAGAATAACTATTTTATTTACATTATAGGAAGTGGTTCACTATAAAAGCAAATTTCATAGCTCACTGTGCACTGGTTGGTTTATGCCATCTCAAAATTTAGCTCACCAGGAATTTTGCTCACAGCTGGGAAGCTGCAGACATTGTGAGATGTAAATATTGACAGATTATTGTGCTATTGCTCCTTCCAAACAAGACACCCAAATGTGGAACAAATTTCATGCTCATTGCACAGGAACAGGAGAATAGACAGGGACAGAATAAAAAATCCAATGAACTTGCCTTCCCCTTGTCCCATCAAAAGCTGGGCAAACACCATCAACAATCATTACAACTCAGGAAATTACTTACTCAAACACAGGGCAGAGAGTGTTCAAATGCTGGGATTTTCTCCTTTTACATGTCTACAGGAGCAGCCAAAATAATGTTTTATCCATAAAGATTTTCAGGTACTTTTGTCAATTACCTATAACATTTGAAGGGCAATTTGAGGTCTATTCTAATTGAGTATTCTGGCAGATGGTGCACATTCCCTCTAATTATTTAACAAGAAGTCCTTATTTCTCTCAGCTAGATGGGAATTCAGTTAAGAATGGATTTTCTCTGGAGCATGTGGAACACACTTTACTGAGGAGGGGATGCAAAGCAGAAGGAACCAGCCCCTCCTCAAGAAGGAACTGGCAGACATTGAAATTCAAGAGGCTCCATCAACATCAGCAAACACTTTTCCTCTGTGCAGGTGACCAAGCACTGGCACAGGCTGCCCTGGGTTGGGTTTAGGGGTTTAGGGCTAGCATTTAGGGTTTGGTTTAGGATTAAAATTTTCATGTAGAGCTAGAATTAGGGATGGAGTGATGTTTGTAGTTGTGCTAATATTTAGGGCTAGACTTAAAGCTTTATATTCTATTTATTCTACACATATAAGAGACAAAATAATCAATAAACTGAAGAGAAACTCCTGGCCATTTCTATGATTTTGAAGGGGATTGTTACTAGGTACTCAGCACACACAATTGGATGCAATCCATTATTTAACTTGGAGCTCCCAGAATCAGATAACCAACAATTCTGTAACCCTGGAAGTCTGTTATTAGTGCACAAGTTTTAAGACACCTGGACCTGAAATGTTTATACACATTACAGATTCTTCCCTGGATAGAAGAACTCAATTCAGGAGAAAGAGAAAAAACTCCTAGTGCTTAAAAAATATGTGATACTGATTCCATAATTTGATTGTGTTCTTTGCCTTTCTTCTATTCTTCTTTTCTGTTCCTCATTCTCTCTTCATTTATTCCACCCTAAGCTATCACAGGCAGCAGTGCCAAAACATGATAATGTTATCTCTAGGCTAGAGCAGTAACCCAGAGAAACTTCCAAGCTGCTGAAACACTTCTCAGTAGATTCACAAAGTCTTCTCTGGATCATTTTTTCTCCTGCCAACTAACAGTCTTTAAAATAATTGCTAGAAAGGGCTTGAGAACAAATTCTCTCAGGAGATCACTCACAAAAGTCGTTTGTATCAGGCTACCCTCTTTTGGAGGTTAAAAATGTTTACCAGGGCTGCTCAGTGCCAGACTCTGTGGGCAGGAAATTCCCAGGCATGGTTAGTGCAGAGTAGAGGCCTGGCCTCAGTGCCCTAAGCAAACATTGCTGCCATTTGAGAGAAGAAATTTCATCATATTCCAAATTCTTTCAACAATTTGTTTTGGGAAACCCCAACACCCCTGTGCACGTTATGCTTTGGTACTATAATGACACAGTGCTCACATTGCAGTGTGAGTGAGCACCTGAATTCAGAGTGGGAGATGGGAGTTTGGGAATGTGGGCACATGGAGCAGGCACTGGGGGCGGAGAGAGAGGGATGGACTGAGGTGGGGATGGAAGGAGGAAGGAAGGAAGGGGAGAGGGAGGGATGCAGGGAAGGGAGAGAGAGAGGGAGAGGAAGAGGGAGAGGGAGAGGGAGAGGGAGAGAGAGAGGAAGAGGAAGAGGAAGAGGAAGAGGAAGAGGAAGAGGAAGAGGAAGAGGAAGAGGAAGAGGAAGAGGAAGAGGAAGAGGAAGAGGAAGAGGAAGGAAATCAGTGGTCCTGGCCCCAGCATTGATCCTGCTGATAGGATGTCCAGGGTCCTGTGTCCCAGGCTTTGTGGGGGTACCTTTTTACAAATTAATGTTCCCCACGCTGGAGTGAAGTTTCTCACATTCTATGCAAATCAGTTGCCATGTGCAGTCTGCTTTTCTTTCTGGAGATAGTTCAGAGGGCTTTGGGGGCCATTAGTTGTCTTGATTCCCCCCTACAGTCCATGACCTCAGCCTTATTCCTGCGCTTACCTCGTGTTTATTTTCAGGAGCCAGAACAAGATGTTTTTTCCCAGAAAATTACTGCCTTACCCCCACATCCTGTTCTTTCCTCACAGTGTGTCATTACCAGGAATCCTTGGCTGGCTCCACAGCTCTCCAGCTATCTGTGTTTGAGACTTCATGTTAGGCCCCTTTCCTTCCATGCCATGAATTCATATTCTCTGCAAAGCCAGAGGAGAAATTGTCCATAAATGCACCCTCCTATTGCTTCCTCTGGATACAGATTTCTTGAAGTGCTTCTTGCACTGAGCCACACCTGAATGCCACATGTGCCCTGAGGTCTCCTCTGGCTAGAGTGGCTTGGCTGCCCAATCTGTCGGATGCAGCCAGAGCTTGTGCACTGTGGCTGTCCATGATGTGCCCAGGCAATCACCTGCAGCTGTCAGCTTCTGGAATTATTACTGCTCTGCACATTCACTCACAGGCCTCTTGGCAGGACTCCTGCTTTACTGCTGTGTTCTTTGACCAAAAAAATATTAATCACCTTCTGAGAGAGTGAGGCAAGTGTAATGAGAAATTCATGACTAAATGGGTTTGCCATTATTAGCTGCATAATTGTTCCATTTTCTCCATGTGGCTGCTCACAGTCCCCTCCCTGAAGCTCTGCACCATTTCTAGGACTGTTTTCCTTTGAAGCACAGTAAGTGTTTCTTCCTACATTCCCCACACTCCCCTGGGTTTCCCTCTGGACTTAGCAGAGGAGCCAGCATGAAGTGATTCCTTCCTGTGACAAGGCTGAAGGGAATGGAAAATCAGAAATTTCTCCTGGGAGAGTTCACAGGTAAATGCAATTATTCCTGTGTTTCCAACCAACCCTGGACATGCACACAAAAACCCCAAAGCTCTCCCTGTTTCTTGATCATGACCAAACATCTCAACGATTTCCCAGACCCTTCATGCACTGAAAGGGTAATTACAAAAGTGGGGGCAAAATGTCTCCAGACAGAAATGTCAGCTTTTATACACATGCTAAAATTCACTGTGCAGGACCATGATGTGCATGCATGTTCAGAAGAGTAACTAGTTTGGAAAAGTGCAAGGAGATATTTTGAAATTTTTGAAATGTTTCTGTTCATTTATGCGGCTTTTTTTGTTTGTCTGTTTGTGGTCTTGTTTTCGTTTGTTTTTTGGTTTGGGGGTTTTTGTTTGGGTTTTTTTGTTGTTGTTGTTTTTGGGGGTTTTTTTGGGTTTTTGTTTTTGGTTTTTTTTTTTGTTTTGTTTTGTTTGGTTTTGTTTTTTTTTTTTTTGTTTTTTTTTTTTTGGTTTGGGTTTTTATTTTTTGGTTCATATCATTATAAATCTGACACACATGGAATAGTGAAGTTACGGTTCTAAGAGAATTTCCTTGTCATTCTTTTTGCCACTGAATCCCCTAATCATTCCAGCTAGGCTTATCTCACCAGTCTTCTCCAGGTTAACATACAACAAATTCTCCTTGACAGATGCATTTAAATAAATGAACAATTTGTTTAGACTGTGGAGGTTTTTTTGTTTGTTTGCTTTAATTATTTATGCAAAAATCAAAGGAAAAGCAGAAATTCAGATGCCCCTCCAAAAACTTGCAAATATGATTCAGAAGACCAGGACTGTGATTACATGATCCAAACATAGTAATTCACATTATGAGATGTTACTACAAATAACACAATTTTGTTCATGCTGTTAATTGTGCCTGAGAAAACCAACCGAGAACAGGCCAATTTAGTAAGTGACATTCTGGCAGCACTGCATTATTGAAATAAGGAAGGGATTTTTGATTTGTTAATTTTCAATTTTGCCAAAGCCAATTTTCAACATCTCTACCTCACTCTCCATCATGACAAGCTCAGATGTTGCAGATTCAGCCCAGTATTACTGGGCCACACACAGTTTACTTTCTGTGAATGGTGGAAAGCCACTGTAGTGAGAGTTTTTTGTGAAAAGCCGAGAAAGGAGAGGAGAGGAGAGGAGAGGAGAGGAGAGGAGAGGAGAGGAGAGGAGAGGAGAGGAGAGGAGAGGAGAGGAGAGGAGAGGAGAGGAGAGGAGAGGAGAGGAGAGGAGAGGAGAGGAGAGGAGAGGAGAGGAAAGTTTAGAAGTTCTGTTAAAAAAAAATCCTTTTTTTTTAAATCACATCTATGCTTTTTTCTTTCAGTTTCCCACTTGTTGCCTCCTCCTCACCATGGAAGTCTTGCTATGGTATGGAATTAAAATCAGAAGGGAGGAAAGGGTTGCTATAGAGCCTGAAAAACACTGCGTAATATCTTGATAAATCAATATCAGCTGTAAACATGTCAATTTAGAAAAACATCCTAATCCACAAATTATTTTCTGTATGTATAGTCTTCACCTTGGAAAGAAGAGGTGCCTAGAGTTTGCCCCCCTAAACAGGATTCACTCAGCAGGTTCCAGGTGGTTGGAAGCAGCATTTGGCTTCTGTGACCTTCCTGCACTCAGCCTCAGCAGGATTTCCAACTGGTTCTGTGGTTCACAGCCACGAATGGAACTTGATGAACTTTTGCCATGGCAAAGCCTCTCAAGGAGTTCACATTTCAATTCTCTGCCTTTATGTTGTCTCTTCTTGTTGGCCTGTGCTGGCCTGCACTGGCCTGCGCTTGATTATACCAACTCAAGTACTTTCACAAAGAGTGTCTTCAAATTCACCAGCAGAGTCTTTCAATCTTGATCCCTCATGATGTTTTTTTATCTCAGCCTGTCAGCCCTCACTATCACAGGCTTCTTTCAGATGCTTCTTTGGCTTCTGCATCTCAGCTGTTAAAAACTACAAGTGTTTTGACCCACAGTGTTTGGAGAAGAAGCCCAAAAATACCAGGCAGTTTTCAGGACCTAATTGGTCCCTCTGAGTTTGCTGGTGTGTGACTGGTGTGGTCTCTCCTGTGTGCTCGCTCCTGCTCAGCTCTACAGCTGCAGTGCAAGTGCCAGCAGAGGATGAAGCAGAGGCCTTGATCCAGCAGCATTTTTGAAGCAGAAGAATGAGTCTGACCCAGAAAAAGCACGTCCTCTCACATCTGTAAAAGAAGTAGACAAAATAACTCCAGCATGGGCTGGAGTTATGGAGCACCCACTCTGAAAAGCTGCCACAGGCTGCCTGCGCCCCCCAGGGCACGCTGGCAATGACAGGTGACATCTGCCAGCCAGGCGGATGGTGACAGCACAGAGCAGCAGTCAGGTATTGATGACAACCCCACTACCTCATGAGAATTTGGACCGAGCCTTTTTAGCACAGCCATCAGTGGATTTAAACAGGCAGGAAGTCAAACACATTCACTCTGACACGCTCATATTTACCTTTCTATTGTTCTAACAAGAAAAAGGAAATTAAGAATCTTAGAGCAAAAGAAGCCTTGTGTTTAATGCCTCAATTACTGCCTCAGGCCATAAGGGGTGTTGGCTGAAAGTTAAGGTCTGAGGAGATCTGTGCCTTTGTTATCATTTGTCTCAATGCCATGGGATTGTCCTCCTCTCCCTCCTTAGTTTGGTGGGAGCACACCTCTGCCATGAAGAAAGAGTTTATAGCAGCAGGACAAGATTTCTTTGTTTATTTTTTTAAGATGTACCCATTAAGATGAGTAGCCACTGTTTTATATGTGTCATCTATGATACAGATTTGCCCAAGCATGAGGAAGTAAATTCAGTAAGTAGACACTGATAATTAGTAAATTTCTAATGTAGCAGATAATTAGTAAATTTCTGAAGCAGATACAGCTTCTGGGAGTGACAATGCCTGAAATGCTGAAGTCTGAGAGAGGATTATTGTTTCTTGCCTTTCTTTCAAGCCTGGGAAATAAATTAAAAAAGAGAGAAAAGTGCATTCCAGAACAAACCAGCAGCCACACTCCCTGCAGCACCCTTCCTGTCCTTGTAGCTCATTCACTTTGTGTTTTTTACCTGTCTTCCCAAAGTGTTCCCCTCATGACCAAAGTCATGTCCAAGAATTAGCTGTGGCTTAATTCCAGAGTCACTCATGAGTCAGCAAATTTAGCAAAAATGTGAGTATCAGTGCCACTCTGTGAAACTGCCGCTGCTGGAGTGGCAGATTTGTCAGGGCTGTCAGCTCTGATCTCTCCTGGCAGGGTCTGTGTTTGCTGCCTGCTTCTACACACTGCAGAGAACATCCCAGTCCCCAGTGGCACTGCTAAAGGCAGCTTGCCTCTGGCAAAAAGTGAGCTTGGTGTGATGAAGGGAAGCCCTGAAATCCTCCTTGAAGTCTGTCAGATCAACACCAGTGACAAGGGCAAAGAGACTTTTGGCCACAATGGAGCACAGGCTTTCATCAAGCACTTGGAGATGAATTTGTTTCAGTGCAGCCACAGATTTTGAAAAAAAAACCAAAACCCTATTCCAGCTGCAGGTCACAATAAAAACCTGTGCCACCATCTTTCAAACTCCAGATTTAACCTGTTCAACTGGCAGACACTTTTGTTTTTTGTGGATTCAGGAGCTGCAAGTCAGGCCACAGATGGGTGGTGAGAAATAAACAGCTTTTAACCTGGGGTAAACATTCTTCACCACCACTATCACAGACCTGACAGTAAATCGTGTCTCATTCTTTCACATCTCAGCCTGATACTGTTTATCTACATTTATGAAGTGGGAAAAGTGACTCAGTCCTTTCAGAAGTGCTATGATGTCTGTGCAGAGTAATTCCATCAGAGGAAAGTGCTGGGTATTATTGCCGAAGCCTTTGAAAAGAAAACCAGTCTGGGAGAAAAGCTGCCTCTGGCCTTTCAGTCTGTTTCTAGGACACTCCTACTCATGAGCAGCTCTGATCCCAGTTATCCACCATTTAACCACACAGCAGAAGAGCAAGGAGAAAGGAAAAGCAGCCACAGAGCCACAGCAGCATCTGCTCATTGCCCATCATGAAAGCTGCGTCTCCAGAGCACTTACAGGACACTGCTAAGGGAAATATCTGCTTGTCTGCCAATGCTCCTTTGGAGGACAGTGCCATTTTGGCAGAGAGACTTTGATCTTTTCTGAAGTTCAATCATTAAATCATGAAATGGTTTGTGTTGGAAGGGACCTTAAAGATGTTCCAGCTGTGCCACAGACAGGGACACCCTTCACTAGTTCAGAGCAGCCACAACTTTTTTGGGCACTTTCATTCATTTATTTGTATGAGTCGGACCTAAATAAAAAGAGTGTACGTGAATACACTCAAATATACATATATATATATTATCTACTATATATATCTCTATTAAACCCAGAGAAAACCACTGCCCTGGTCAGCCTGTTCCAATGTCTGACAAGTATTTTCAGGAGGAAATTTTCCCTAATACTTAGTCTAAACCTCCTTGGGCAGCTTGAGGCCATTTCCTCTTGTCCTATTGCTCATTACATGGGAGAAGAGGCTGGTGCACAGGGTGGGACCTGTCAGGGAGCTGTGAGAGTCAGAAGGTTCCCCCTGAGCCTCCTTTTCTCCATGCTGAGCCCCTTTCCCAGCTCCCTCAGCCCCTCCTGGTGCTCCAGACCCTTCCCCTGCTACATTCCCTGCTTTGGACATGATCCAGCCCCTCAATGTCCATGTTCTGGGGGGCCAAAAAGACAATCAATAAACAGACAGCAACGCCTTGCAGACCAGTAAATGCCTTCATTAGCAGGGAGATATAAGAAATGAACCAGCTATCTCCCAAAATGTTGTAAATAATGCTGCTGATGTGCGGGGTCAGAATGGCTGCCCGTGAGTCTAGGCTGTATTTCAGCTGCCGGCCCTGGATCCTCAATAGAGCAGCTTCACAAAAGCTTCAGTTGGGCTGATAATTAGCAATAGCTGATAATTAGCAATAGCTGCCGGCTCCTGCCGGTGCTCCCGGCTCTCAGCATTGCTCAGGCTGGATGGATGCAGTGAGAACACCCTTTTTTCCTTCAGATGAAGCTTGCAAGGGCTCCTGGAGGTAAATCATTGTGATACAGGTTTGGTAACCTGAGTGTCGAACCCCAGAGGAGAAACCCAGTCAGGTCTTGTATTTGCCTCAAGAGCCTTTGGAAATGTAACTCACACCTCCCTGATGGGTCGGTGTGAAAGGAAAAGGATGACAGAACCTGACAAATCTTGTTTCCCACTGTTGTCTGTAAGCACACATTTCTAATTTGCAAAAAAGGATGTTGCTGTGTACCTTGTTCATTAGCTCCTGCTGAGGAATTAGCTGTTATTGTCAGCTTTTAAATGGGAAAAAAAAAAAGATGATGTTACTTTCTGTAGAGCCTTTAAACATCACAGTCAGTTATACCAGAGATCAAAAATTCAATTTGAATTCATGTCCTAAGAGACAACCTCCTAATAAAACTCTTCAGAAGGAAATAAGAGGGAAGAGTGGCTTGTCTTTTTTTGAGCAGAGAATTCTTTATTTGCAATAATGGCTTGTAAAAAGAAATTTAATTTATACAAATAAATTATTAGTTGAATACTACTTTTTTGAAGATTGTTAGACCAATGTAGTGGCAAGATGTTGCAATATAACACAAACCCTTGAAATCTATTTCTTATGCTCCTTTCCCTATGTTGTCCTTTGAAAGACAAACACACAAATGAACAACCAAACCCAGAAACAACTAGACCCAAATAATTGAAGCTTCAGGCAGGCGAATCCTATCTAAAAGAGAATTCAGGCTCAGTCTGAGGAACTGATTTAATATGGAGGGGTTATGTAAAGTTTTGAGGTGTGTAATCATGTGAGAAAGAGACACTTTTGTTCCATGAAAGTTGTTTGGACATGGTTATCTCGTTCCGTGTCTATGCCACAATCTGTGCATGTTCTCAGCAAGTCCAGTTGTTCAGATGTGTTCAGGCAGCTTGTTCTCACATTTTTAATGAGAGCCACAGTCTCTGCCTGCCCCTCCTGCTAGACAGGAAGGAAAAGGCCTCAGTGACCTGCAGAAACTCAAAAATTACTGTTTTTCTCATGCCATTAAAAAACTGAAGTCCATTGCTCCTTCTGGGATTTCAGAACAGGCAACTTGTAACAGTGATACAATGCTCCCTGCAAAGCAGACTTTGCCTGTAATTCAGAAGAATGCAAACAAACTGCAAGGCAGAAAAATGCTGTGTTTCAGGGGTCACCAAACTCTCCAAGTGGCATAGAGGTATTTTTTATTTCTTCTAAACTTGGTACTGGCTGCATGTCGCTGTACAGGTGACCAGACTTACATTGCAATGATCTGGATTTCAAAAGTTTTGATTTCAATCGGCTGCATGTGCCTTGCTGGAGTTTTGATGAACTCTCACCTGCAGATTTCATTCCTCTTTCCATTATGAACATTATAAAAATTGGTTGTACCAGTTTGCTAATTGCTAGCTTTCCTTTTTATTCCTGGATTTCCAGAGTATAAAAGAAAAGGGAAGCTTACAGCCAAAAGAAAATGCTGCAAATTATTATGCTTCAGCACTAGTAACTAGTAAGTACTTAATATATTCATAGCAATAGGCATAGTTAATGTGTAGGGTGAGACATCCTGAATTGGTAGAATACATTACCCTGTTTGACGAACTTACTGTGGTCAGCCAAAGCAGAATTTGAAGTTACTGACTTACTCTGGACAATATAATAATAAAAAAATTGTCTTAATGAGTATTTAATGCCTCTTTCTTTTTCAGCCTATTAATTGGAGGCTGGTGCTAGCATCAACACAGACTGCACTTCTCAGTAGGGGTTCTTTGGTACTTTTCAATTCTTGGAAAGCTGCAGCTGGTGTGTGAATTTTTACAGCCCTTGGGACAGTAATGGGGCAGGAAAATCACTGATACAGCCCATTTGGTATTAACCAGAGTGAGGGGAAAAAGACCCTAACCACCACAAAACATAAAACAATAAAACCCAAACCAACACAAAACAGCAACCAAACCAAACCAAACTACTAGAATTTCTGTGACAGTGCACATAATACACGCAGTCTTGAAGTAGATGGTGCTGCTCTTCTGAGGCTTTGACATGCACAAATTGTGTGACACTGCTCAGCTGTGATGTGGCACAGATGATTCAGAGCTCACTCCAGCACATGAGTGCCTGAGTGTCATTCTGTCATTACAAAAAAGACTCTACTATTTGAATTTTATGAGCCCTGGGTGGGCTCTCAGTTGCCATGGCATTAGCTCTGCTGACTGGGTTCAGTGGAAGCACAGCTGCCAAGGGTCTGATCCAAAAACATGTTGTAAAAAAAGGTTAATGTCAGCCTGGTTTCAAAACGTCACCTCAAGCCTTAAACCCTGACACCATTTCCTGCCATTTGCCATTTGTCACAAAACATGACTGACATGAGGATTTGAGCTCAGAGGAGCTAAAGTTTAGTAGTGGACATCTTGCTGGGAATGCTGATTTATTAAAATATGTAAAAATCACTGATTTAACTTGCCCTTTGAATTTTAAATGCAGAGTTTTAGCAGTGGTCATTTATACAGCCAGTCAAGTACCTCTCTGCCAAGGGTGACAGCCAACTATCTGAAATGCATTCCTGCAGCTGAGACTTCCCCACATTTTCAGCCTGGTTTTCCTTCAGGCCATGTAAATTAGTGGGCTGTGAACCAGAAGATACAGATTAAAATACTGTGATTAATATCTACTTCTATAAATACCTCAATATCATAAGATAGAGCAGAACCACCAGGAAAAAATAATTAAAATAAGGTTAATCTGCTAAGCTGTCAGGCTGAAACTTTAGCTACCCTACTAGAAAAGATCTGGGGATTGTTTACAATGAAGAAGAAACCTGTAAGTGAGTGCAGGGGGGTCATAATTGAAAATAACTGAAAATGTTTTCATAGCATTTTAAGTGCTCTCCAGTCTTAGTGGGGAATTAAAGCATTTACAGCGCTCTGAAATTACATTTCAAGCACAAAAGCTAAAGCTTGTTCAAGCTTTTCTCCCAAGGTAGTGAACAGCAATTTTGTCCAGTTGGAAAGAGTTATTAGAGGAAAAATGAATGATTTTTAGTGACCTTAAAGGTAAGCATGTACTTCGTACTCTTAAAGACAGAAGAAAAGGTTTAGCAATAGGATTTTAAATAAAATAACAACAAAAACAACAACAACAACAATAACAATAATAATAATAATAATAATATTTTTTAAAGTGGAAATAAAATAGAATAAAAAGAAAAATTTCAATTTCAACATATGTTTCTTTTAGGCTTAAACTTGAACAGCTGTAGATACAAGCACAATCTCATTAGAGGTGTGAAAAAACAAAAGCATACATAAGGTGTGAAAACTCTCCAAGTCCACCCAACAGTTTGTTTGCTGTAATATTTATTTATATAATTATATTCCTAATACATATTATAATATAATTATTTAACTGATATTGTTGCTACTATGCAGGCACATTACATGAGAATTTATCTATATGGAACTCAAGATTTAAGATAAAAATCTTGCTTGACAATGTAATTGTTTACTAAAGAGGAACAGGTACATAACTTGCCAAAACATGGATTATGGGGGGGTGGGGGCAGGGAGAGGTTTAATCCTTTTTTTTTAAGCTCTGGACAACCATCCTGCTCACTGACCTACGTCATCAGATCCCTAACTACTAAATTATTTATCCTTCCTCTTTAAAAAAAAACATAAAAAAATTTAAAACTCATCCAAAACCCCAGAATCACAATACTTGTATGAAGTAAGGACAAACCTAAACTGGAAAAATCTTCAAAACATCTTTTTGATATTCAGCACAACCTCTCTCATTGTGATCACTGTTAGTAGAAAAAAGTTTCCTAGAGGTATTTCTTATGATAATGATGAGAGAAAACTCATCTAAACTCATCTAAAAAAGTATTCTGGCCCATTTTCAATAAGCCAGCAATTCTACAGAGTTGTTTATCAAACCATATCTGTTCTAATTTCTTCCATTTCTTCTTTTGTTTTTTGAAACAAAATCTTTCAAATTCAACAGAGACTTCCCAGTGGCATGAGAAGAAAGTGTGACACTTCACAATATTATTCCTTTAGTTTTATGTACAAATTAACTGAACAGCAGAGCACCCCACACACTGATGGTCTTATCTGAAAAATACATATTTAACAATGGATTTTAGTCTCATTTTACAAGACTGACTACATCGCAGTTATGTACATTTGTGATTTTTATACAAAAGATGGGCTTTTCATATGCTTTATGGGTAAGTTCATAAATCTGTCAATAATGCCGCTCCTGAGTTTGGTGAAGAAAGTTTAATTGAGTGGAGTAAGAAATTATATTATTACAGATGCCCCTTAACTACAAATGGTTGGTACTACCTAAAGTTTTGTGTGTTTTTGTGTTGCTTCATCATAACAGGCCCTAACATTACTGCTCTTATTTCATTCTTGTCTTGATCCTATAGTCCCCAGAAAAACATGGGTCCTATGTTTTAGTCTTTTACTAGTAATTACACAAATATATATGAAATTGAAGGATGGGACATGTTCATCAAACAGCACAGGAATGGGCAAGCAGTAAAACTCCGTATTTTGTTGATGCTGAAAGTTACTGTGGCCTCAACTGGAAACAGGAAAATTTTACACAAAGTGAAAACAATGGAGAGCTACTGAATGCATGCAAATGAATCTTCACTCTGGAAACCAGGACTTGCAAGCAGAGCCATGGAGCAGAACCGGAAGAAGTATCACATTCATTTCTACACTCTTGAGCAACCATTTTCACTCACCCTCAGGGATGAACTTGGGCTGAACTTGGGCTGGTCTAAAGTAGTCAATTTTATGTTCTTGCATTCCAAATTTGCTATTTTTATTTACAGTAAAAAAGTCAGATTTTATGCAATTCATTAGCTGTAGGCATTTATTGAGTGTTTGGTTTTGTTTTGTTTTTTCCCTAGAGAAAGGTGCTTAGGGGGGAAAAAAAGAGAAAAATGTGTTCTATGGAGACAAGTAATTTTTTGTTTTAGGGGCAGCACTGAGTCTCAGTCTCAGGACAGCCTGATTTTCTCTTACTGGTTAGAAGACTAAATTCTCAGAAGATTAAATATTTGTAACTGCAGTTCAATAATATGCTTGTTAAGCAAGGGTGTAAAATCTGCATGTGCTTTAATTTTGATGAAATTTCTGTGAAATTTTGATCCTAGAAAGATTTACTTTACCCAAAGCCTATTTCACCCAAAATCTCAAATATTCATTTGATACAATCAACAGAGATAGTTTTGAGCAGATTGTGAGTTAGTGAGTTACTTCTATACATTTGTGCAGACACAGCAGCTCCTGCAACAGCTGTTGCTGACTCCTGTCTTCCTGGAAGGTCAGTCTGTTGTCCAGTTATTTTGTTCTGCAAACATCCAGGAATCTTTGTCCTGCCAATTGTGCCCCATCCTGAAGTTTACACTGACCTTGACTTTCTGGGTTCCCAGACAGATCCTTCTTTGTCACCACATTTACCAGCAGCACAGTTGTGACAGTTCCCTGAAAAACGTAAAAACTGATGTGAACTGGCACAGGATAAAGCTAAATAACTTCTTTCACTGTTCTTACACACATAATAGACAAGCAGAAACATTTGATTATTGGGGGCATTTCAGCCAGGTTGCCTTTATCTCTAGACAGATTGTTCCAGTCCCATTTCTCTCTCTTCTTTAGACATAAGTCACAGTTTTCAGCTGTCAGAGCACCCTTGAAGAGTGGAATTGTGCCAGCATGAGACAGCAGAAGCTTCTAATAGTACAACCAGGAATGATTGATTTTGCTGCTTTGGTAATTCCCATTCCTTCAAAGACTGAAGAACTTGAAAGAGACACAACCTACACAGTGTCATGAAAGGAGTAAATGGTATTAGAAAAGAAATTTCAGACTATCCAACACATAAGTGTAGAGATTGATGAGCTTGATTACTATTAGTCTATAGAGAACCTTAAAAGCATTGCAGTAAGACTTAAGTTTTCAAGTCTGAGTATGATAGTGTTCTGTTTTTCACCACTGGCAAGGCACACTGGTAAGAAGAATTTGTGTCTGCTGGCTGAGTGTTTTTATCAGAGCATTAAAAATCTTGTGAGGATGGAGACAAGCCAGAAAGTGTTAATTTTTAAATCTTATCTATTATACGTTCCCATCTGCCACTGTTTGTTATGACAAGACCACACTGGCCACACAGCTAGAGTTTGATTTATTCTGTGTAACAATATAAAGTCTGTTCTTATAATATGGTTAAGCCTTTATCACTCTTGCTCTTTGTGCTAAAGTCCTTATATTCAACCTTGTAAACAAGTCATTACCCTATTTCCCATTGTCCTTAAACCTCCTTTACATGCATTTGTACATAAAATAGCAATTAACTCTGCCTGCAGTCACATTATGTACTGTGTGAAGGTGTTTTGCCACATCTCTGAAGTTAGTGGGGTTATAGCTGCATTTACTCATCATTCACAATGTGAGCTATCACTCAGCCACTTTATTTTATTGAAACCACTGAATACGAATCTACAAATGCTCAAAAACCAACTGGAAGGATTCAAACTGAATGAGCAGATGGACAAGAGTTAAAAGGCATGACTTTTCCAGCTCAAGTTTGTAAGCTGTCTCTTACAATTAGCTCAGCAAGAGACCCCTTGAGAGGCTGTGGGGCCACAGCACAGTGTGAAAAAGAAATATGGTTGGTTGGCAAGCATGGAAAAACATTCAAACCCAAGAGAAGCTTTTGTGACTTCCTCCTGTCCCCATGACTGCAGGCAAACAGGGGCACTGTGCTGAGAAGTGCCAGTGCTCTGGGACACCAACAATCCTGCAGAGCTGTAACTTCTGTGGTATTGAATCTTGCCTTTGAAACAACAAAGCAGGTGCAGGTTCTGCTGCACTCACAGTGGGTCTCTGCACCATTCTTCCCCCTCCTGCTGCTATCAGACCTTCTCCAGCTCCTCTGATTTTTTCTAACCCAAGAAAACTCAGGGGTCAAACCACTTTGGCCCAGTCTTGACTCAGCCACAGCTCTCACACATTAGAAAAACACGTTTCTCCTCTTGCTTTTACACACACACGCAGACAGGGTAAGTTCCCCAAGAGGAATTGGCACAACAACCTTGTTTCAGCTCCTCTGGCACAGAGCAGAGCCCAGCTCCAAGCACTGTGCAAGGGAAGGATCATCTGTATTAATTCCAATGAGGAAGTAACCAGCAGTGACCAGCTGCCAACAGGAGCCACAGAAAATTCACTTGGAAAGAGACCTTGGTAACAGCTCCCCCCTTCCCTGGCAGCAACTTGAACCCCACAGGCCTCAAACACTTCTAACCATCAGGAATCCACTAATTTTTAGGCATGTCTGAATTGTGAGACGTATTCAGAGTCTTTACTAATACAAAAGAAATATTCTGAAAAAAAAATTGAAGTTAAAAATTCTGTCCTATCTGACACAACCTAATTTGAACTGAAATACTGCTCCAGATAGCTCAGTTTCCAAAGTGAGCCTGAAACAAACATTTTCAGTGATTTCTGTGGGTCTGAGCATGTATTGCATGCTGGTAAGATTCTACTTGTATACAGTCACTGAAACAAAGTGTTCATATTCTGGTGTGAAATAACCAGTACACTTTTTAAAAAGAGAACACAGGAAACTCTTTTTTCATTTTTTAAATTTTCTTGTCAGACTGAAAGCTAAGAAGTCAGAGCAAAGGTGGGGGGTGGGGTTGTGAAAATTCATCTCAGGCAGTTATTTCCCTCTACATGTTCATAACTTGAATGTTAATAAAAGCAGTGTTAGTTAAGTAAAATGATTTACAGTTCAGATGATGCATATTATAGAAGGAAAAACTGCTTAAATATTCACACCTGTAAGAAAAGGGATTTTACTTTACAATTAATTCTAAGAATACTTACTGGCAAAGTAAATTGTCTTCAAGGTCAACCAAAAAAAAGTTTCCTACTTCTAGTATCTCTTTTTTGCCTTCTATATCCCAGCAATGCTCAATGAAAATATATATTGATGAAGAGCTTATAAAATGGAAATTAAATACTATGAAAATAAACAGCAGAAGTAATTTCTTCTCTGTGTGAAAGCCATTCCTCACCTTTGGAAAGCTTGGCCACCAAGGTGTGAGGCTGAGTCTTAAGACTCAGGTGAGAAATTTCCAGTATTTTAATCAGTTGCATCATTTTGCTGTGCTTGGTGTGTCTGAATCTCCCTGAAGCCCCCCTGTCTGATCCTGTGATCCTGGGAGTGGAATGCCATTCCCTCTGATCCTGCACAGAGTTTGGTCCCCTGCGACCCCCAGGTTTGTGACAGGCTGGGGGACAGTGGCGTGAACCAACCTGGTGTGCCATGGCAGCAAAAGCACAGCCCTCAGTGAGAATTTAAAAGTTCCAGGACAGCTCAAAATCAGAGCAGCTGTGAAAAAAGTCGTGGCAAATCACCTGCCAGATGCAATGAGATCCAGCCTTTTTCCCCAGAGTGAAGATTTATGGCTGGGAACAGTAGGAAAACCTCTTTATCAGAGAAAACCCTCTCCAGGCAGCATTCTCCACCCCTTGATGAATGTCTCCTGCCAGTCCTGAGTGTCCTCAGCTCTTACCAGATTGAACAGAGTACTGTAGCATCAATAAATAAATATGACAGCAAAAAAATGCAACAAAGTTGTTATATTTCCAAAACTGCACAAACTCAGGTTATCTTCCATTGCACTTATATTTCACTGCCACCCTGAATCTTGCATTTCCAGATGAAAACATTTTATCTGTGTTTCTTTCGTTGCAATGCTTTCACACTTTTCCTTCAGACTACTTTCTTATCACCTGATCTCTGTCTTTCTTTGAGAATTCAAATATTTGAATTCAAGCTTGCTTTAAATGAGCAATAACAATTGCAATGAAATCTTTACATCTCAGTGTGACTTTGGGATTCTGAAATGAATTTCCCACAAAGATCTCCCATCATGAATAAGTAAATTTCACATTCTTAGCCTGGGTTTTATACTTTCTCTCATCTGGATGCAGTGTGTTTTATTATATGTACAGCATCAACCACAGCGGAGCGGGGGGAAACCCTTAAATGCAAGTTTTTGGAAGCATTTCCTGCATTTCTGTGTTTACTACAGAAAGCAGCTCTGGAAAGGGTAAAATGCCAAGGCTGGAGTGCTGCAATGCCCTTGGCTAAGAGAGAAAAAATCCCCTGCCTGTGCAGCCCAAAGGGAAGATACGCCTCAAGATGTCTGCTATTGTCATGGTGCAATCCAGAAAAATCTTCAGACATTTAATGGACCTTAAACTCATATTTATGAACTTGAGAAATGAGCCTGAGCATTCTCAGGGAAGGGAACCCAAAATCATGCAGTGGAAACTTGCATTCTTCTGTACCTAAATCTCATTTTACTGTTGAAGTCATGTCCTTAGAGCTAGTGTGGATTATTTTGTCCACCTGAAAGTGTTTCTTGTGTAATTTTCCTGAACTGAAAGATAAAGGCTTTTTCCTTCTTTACTTTTCCTATTATTTAGCTACAGCCATATGAGTCACTTGAGAAACTGTAAATTAGGATGACCCAATTACACCCTCATCCTCCTGCATTTCTTATCTGTTTCTCTTGGTTTTAATTTTGTGATAACAACCATAAACAAATTTATAAAATAAAGCTGTCTGTGACTTTCCAGTGCCATGCTAATTGCCAATAATTTGAGCTAGGTTACACAGCCTTTCATCTTACTTTTTTTGTGGGATACTTTTATTTTGGTGGATAGAAAATCTCCAATTTTTCTTAAGGGTAACAGTTATAAACAAGAGAAAGACTTTTGGTCATTCAGCCCTTGTCTTCAGCTCTTATTTTCTGTTTTCCATTAAAAAAACAAGGGCAATGTATGGACTACAATCAGTATATTTCCGTATTTTAATTCCTGGCACAAATGCTTTTAGCCAATAAAACAGAAGGCCCAGTAATTCCCTCTCTCCCTTTCTTGCATGGCAGGCTTTTCTTCATGCCCACTACAACTGCACCTGGAGTACCATAAACCATTTGGCAATGTCATTTTATGTGTTAAACTCTCAATAGAATAGGAAAACAGAAACTGGCAGCATTAGCTACATCTCATTTACACTACAGCTACATCACATTAAGGTGTGATTTTGCTCATAAAAATTATTTTCTAGTGCCTGAGAAGGGGTCCCCTGAGATTACTTCAGTGTGCCCATAAATGACCAAAGTATCAGGACCTGACTAAGCACTTGTTTCGTGGTGCTGTTCCTCCATGTTGTCATTACTAAACCAACACTGAACTTGTTATTTCTGTGGAAGTGTCCTTTTATTCCAGTAGAAATGTGATGAAAGAGACATTTTCAGAGTGGAAGGTGGCATTTCAGCTTTTGAAGAGGGGGTCTGGTGATTTCTGAGAGAAGCATCACCAGTGTAGGAGGGAGAATTCCCCTCCAGGTGTGTGCGTCACCTCCCCTTGCCCTGCTGTCACCTGGTCTGGTCCCTCCACAGAGATAACCAGGGGATCATTGCAGCAATTTTAATAAGGAAAACACAGAGTTAAAGCTTTGGAGGAGCGTGTTTGCCATTGAATTGGCCCAGGGAATTCGATCTCAATTCAAAAGAAAGTGGAAGTTGTTACAGAAAACAACTTTTTGTAATTTCTGGCTGAAACCTCAAGGCACAAAGTTTTCTCTTACTGGGAACACAAACTGTCTTTCAGAGTAAACAAAGGACAGATGTTTGCAGATGTCTGATAAACTTTCACCCACCTGTGTTGAATGAAGGCAGACAACAAATTCCCATGTTTCATTAAAAATATAATTAAAAAACCTATGGCTTCATTTGAGCATGAGTAAAGAAATTCTATGAAGGCATCATGTCTACCATTTCTCAGAGAATTAAAAAGAAGCAAAGGAAAATTATTTTAGTCTCACAACTGTTCTTCATTTCCTATGGCTGACTGAAACAACGAATTCTTCAAATACATTTATTCCATTGTCTTTAAGGAGATGGTTCAAATCACAACCTCATCAAATTATGTTGGCTGTTAATCAACTAAATATTTAAAACAGACAGTCAGTGCAATGAAATGAAATTCAGGATGCTCATCTGTGCATGTCATTCAAGATAGTTTGGTGTAATAGCATAGAGACTTAAAGAAAAAGCAAATCAAACCAACAGGGAATATTTTTTAAATGTGAATATGCCTTTGGATTGCTCTGTGCTGCTCTGACCCTCCTTTGGCTGAGTGTTTCACCAGCCTGTGACAAAGACTCAGCCTGTGCCTTACAAATTTAGCTCTGTAGTGTCAAAATGTTTTCCAGCAGCAGCAGCAGCAGCAGCAGCAGCAGCAGCAGATCTAAAGTTGTAGCTCATGTGTATCCTGTGAGGTTTGTTTTTACTCCCAGAGGAAAATACAGCTTGTGCCATGTGGCAGAGCTTTTCAAATGCACATTTTGAAGCCTCTGCTTTAGAGATGAAAAAATGAAGAGTGAGAGCAGAAAGTTGTAGCTTCTTTTGTGACTTTGCACTGCAGACTGTTACTGAATGTCTGGTATTCAGCACCACCCCTGGTCTTCACCCTTTTCCTGTCTTCATATTTCTTCATGATAAAAATGTTGTGAAATTAGTTTTTGCCTTATCTCCCAGGTGTTTTCTACCTGTAGGACACACTCTGCTGCGTTAATTCTTATTTCGCCTCTGTTCTTATTCTGCAATCTCATTTGTACATGTAAAAAGCAGGCAAGAAACCATGAAAACAGATCTGCCCTGTGCCCTTGGCATTCACTGGGCACCCAAAAATGGGAAATGTTGTGAGACTTGTCCGGTGTGAGATGTGCTCATTATGAGGCACAAAAACAACAACAGAGATGGGGTGGATGAACAGAAGCTCCCTCCCCTCCTGCAGCATCCTCCCCCCTTGCAGGTGGCGCACACAGGTGTCCTGACAAAGAAAGAACTCCAAGTTAGATGTGTTCATACAGAGATTGTTTATTTTCTCCTTAGGAAAAACAGCAATTTCCTCCCAGTGGTGTCAGCTCATACAGGGGGCTGTCACAGGGGGAAACATAAAAATGATCCTGCTGTGGAAGTGGTTTGCTGCCAGCAAATGTGCCAAGTGCCCCCTGCTTTTAATAAGAGGCACCTTGGTAAAAATTCTGTTGGTTCTTAAGGGATACCCAGTGCTGAAGGTACTCTGAAGAAATAAACCTTTTAATGTATGCAGAAAGCGAGGAAGGATTCCTTCATACAGGAAAAGATAACTAATAGATGAGATTCAGCTTTATGCTTCTTTTACAAAGCATTTCAGAGGCTGTAAAAAAGGTATTGAAGTGGAATAAAACAATTTCTTCCCCTATAAAGTGGAATTAATGGTCCAAGCTTGATACAAGGATTTTGTGTCTGAGAAGGGTTTTAGCACCTACTGGCTACTGAGAAAGGGAAGCTTACTCCGAATAGGTGCTTATACCTGCTTATTTTTTAAAGTTTTGCTTACTTGCTTCTTTCAATTTGAATTTTCACACAGGCGGAAAAACCCAAAAGACCCAAAAAGAACACAACCACAAACCCCCAACCAACCAACCAAAACCCCAAAATTAAAAAAAACCCAAACTAATGAAAACAAAAGCAAAACCTCCAAATTCTAAGGCTCTACATAGAAGATGCAACAGCAGGAGAATCTCTGAGCAGAGAACAGAAGAAGTGATTTCCACAATGAGAGTGTCCAACCTCCTGAACCAGGACAAGAGACACTGAGATATCCCCATCCTTGGTAGGGCTTCAAAATGTGAATTGTGTGACCATGAGAACATTTCAGATCTGATTTCAAAGTTGAAACTAAATTGGAAGATGACCCTGCTGGGGTGAAGTACCCAATTCCATATCTCCTTCCTGACCTGAATTGTTCTCGGAGTTTGTGACCTGCAAGGTACAGATGACCTCCAGACTCCCTCAGCTGTGGATTTCAGGGACTGTTTCCAACAATAGCCAATGGCACATGCCCAGGGAAGGGTACAAACACAAGGTGGGACATTGTTCTGTCTCCCCTAACCACCCACTTTATAAAAATTGATGCAAGGATGCAGAGCCAACGGTGGTATCTTTGTATTGAATAACCCTCACTGGATTTTTCAGCTGTCAATCCATCAGACCACTTTAATTTTTAGCTTTCCAGCAATCCCAAGACACAAGCATTTCTTTCTGAATGGATTGAGGAGCTAGACTGAAGATGAACTGCATTTCCAGCTCAGGCTTCGAGTTGCACTGGGAAGCCTTTCAATCTCTGTTTCCCTGCCACCCTTCCCTTCTCCTTTTTGCTCATTTCAGCTGTAAACTACTAAGAATAAGGGTTTATCACACTTCTGTGTGCCCTTAGCATGTCACAGCCATGTGATTGAAACCACAGGGATGCAAAATGGTTTCACTGGGGAGATGCCATGGCCAAGGTCATTGCATTGATAAACAAAGTGATGTGAGCCCCTCTAAGGGTCAGTGACAAGCACCTGTATTGTGCTTCCTCAGATCTTTCAGTGTGCAGGGTCTTATTTATTCTCTATTGTCACATCCCACAATAGGGCTTTAAAAAACCCAAACAATCATAAGGTCTCACATATCCAATAAAGCTCTTTATTTTTTCTGATGGAGAGAGACTTTTGATTAAATTCATAGGTCTGGAGCCAGCACACTGTAGTAAATTAAACACTCCAGGCATTTTCATTAACTCATATTTCTAGAGCTAAGGCAAAACAAATATGGATGATACTGAAAAAATGTATCATGCTTGAGTTATTGTAAGGGACAAATGTTTTTAATTAACTTAGGAGAATCCATGAATATTTGTTTTAAAAGTTGATTTTGTTTTCAGTAATCTAGTAATTTATGTAGATTCTAAAGTAGAAAAAGATAAATGATTTGACTTACACAATGTGGCCTACAAAATCAGTCTGCAGAACTCCGACTCATCTAATTTTGTCTCAGCAAATTTTCACCCTTTGCCGTTCTGATTTTCAAGCTTAAAAAAAATACATAAATCCAGAACTCTCTGAATCCATGACATACCGCTCTTCAGTGTTAATCTTTCAGACCTTCTGACTTCTTTATCTCAAGTTTTGACAAAAGGTAAGGGTGCTTGAGTCAGAGCAATGCACCAGTGTCAATCACTGGAGCTTCACCATCTCCCTGTGGTGTCTTAGGGCTCTGGCTGGGACTGGTCTGGACTGGACTTACAGCAACTTTTAAAAATTACAGTTTGTAAAGCTACAGAGAAGGGATCATTTCTGTCCTTGGGTTTGAAAATCCCGGTGAATTTCTCTGTAATTGTGATCATCTGAAGAAATGCAGGAAAGATGAACTTTCCCAGGCTGCATAAGTAGTGTAGTCCAACATCAAAAAAGCCTTGAGCACATCATGCTTCATGAGCAAAGTCCTGCTGGGCTATATCATTTACCAGCAGTGTCAAGGGAGGAACCTGAGTCAGTTAAGGATGGAGCTCTTGGGCTTGTCTGAGCAGAGAGCAGGGTCTTCCAAACAGTAAAACTAAAAAATGCAAATGGGCAATGTTCAGCTTATTTTTAGTTTCCATTTTAATAAGGAAAAAAGCAGAAGAAATAGAGATAGGAGAAATTCAAACCTTTTCTTGATGTCCTTGCATTGTCTCATCTCTCATTCATGGGGGGGAAGACTGTTTCAATGGGCAAATTCAGACTGAAAAGCTCATCTCCTGAAGCCCCCCCGGATTCTGTCTGACCTTGACCCACCCACCACTTGCCTGTTCTCCTTTTAGCTAATCAAAATGCAGATAAAATCACAGTTTGAGACAGGACATTGCAAATAAACTTATAGCCATTGGAAGAATCTTATTTAAAAAGAATTTTAGCAGCTAAAATAAAGAGTAAGTTAACAAATTATAAGCACATCTTCCATCTTCATCATCATTCCTTAAGAACTGCATATCTTAACTAAATGAAGTCAGTTTTATAAAATATACTTGGTTTAAATTCAGAATTTTTATCCACTTTAATATGCAATTACTGTGCCAAAAGTAGAGAGATTACAATGAAAACCTGTTTCACTGCATTGGAACTGTTTATGACTTCATATTTAATTGTTCCTTGTTCCCTCTGCTCATTTAAATGGAAATATCACCATGTACATGCTTCATTAGGATTTCTGAATAGTATTTCTGAACCACATCTTTCTTTGTGGGGTGGTTTCTCAGCCACGCTGTGTGCAAATCTGTGGCACTGGAACCTTCCTGTGGCACTCAGGGGACACAGAGAATGGAGGGATGTCCCAGCAGGGAGGAACCCGGGGATCCAAAACTCTGGTTTGCTGACAAATTTAGAAGCCTTTGCAAACATAAATTGTTCTCATTTCCTTGAGATCCTGGATGTTATTTTCAATTCTGGATTTCCCCTTCCCTTCCCTTCCCTTCCCTTCCCTTCCCTTCCCTTCCCTTCCCTTCCCTTCCCTTCCCTTCCCTTCCCTTCCCTTCCCTGAACCTTCCCTTCCCTGAACCTTCCCTGAACCTTCCCTGAACCTTCCCTGAACCTTCCCTTCCCTCCCCTCCCCTCCCCTTCCCTTCCCTTCCCTTCCCTGAACCTTCCCTTCCCTTCTCTGAACCTTCCCTTCCCTGAACCTTCCCTGAACCTTCCCTGAACCTTCCCTTCCCTGAACCTTCCCTTCCCGGAGCCTTCCCGGAACCTTCCCTTCCCTTCCCAGAACCTTCCCATCCCCATCCCCATCCCCATCCCCATCCCCATCCCATTCTCCTTCTCCTCTTTCCCTTTCCTTTTCCCCCTTCTTTTTCATTTTCCTGTTCCTTTTCCTCACCTCTTCCTCTTCCTTTCCCTCTCTCCCGGGCCATCCCAAGCCTGCTGGGGGCACAGCCACCACAGTTTAGGGTTTGTCTGCAGGTTTTTAACTACAGCAGAGAGATCCTGCCCTCATTCATACAGGTGATCTGGGCAGACATTTCCAGATGCTCCTCTCCCTTTGCCTTTTTCAGGAGGGAGAGGGGAGGGAGGATCAAAATTACATCTGTTAAAATATTTGTACTGAGGACAATCTTTAGAAAACATTTAAGGTTTAAAAAGCTGAACGGTAGCTGTGGGGGGTTGCTGTGGTACCCATTAATGCAGCTCATTGTGAGGATGGGGAGACAAACATTGAAATCCTTAGCAAAGGTAACACACACCACAGAAAGCACAAAAAGGTTAACAAAATTTCACTTGTACAGTTTAATTTCCCACATCACCCACCACTTCACTACATGACTTATGAAATCTGGTCTGCAAGACAGGTAAAGGTTCAGGAATGTTTTCCCTGGAAAGAACACATTGAATTTGTAAGGAAAATTCCTGTCTGATGGAGGTGATCTGCTGCTCAGACAGATCTGCAATCTGTCATGTAAATGGGGCAAGTTTTCAGCTGCTGGATTTGACAAAAGTCTGGGAAGAACCAGGCTGGTGGGAAAAGGGATTTGGACAAGGACATTTCCACTGGCAAGTGAACAAAGCTGTCAGTGATGAGGAAACTGTGTCGTTGGTATAACCACAGTTGGGTCTTCTGCCAGGGACAAATCACAGAGACACAGGCAGTTACAAACCCTTTAAGTATTGAGGAAAAGTGTGGCAAGAAAGGGATTTGATTAATGGATAAGGGAAAATCCAAGCTTGAGTCAATGGAAGTCTTTCACTTGCTGGCAGATTTTGTGTCTGTTCATTCAGTGTGCAGATGAACACAGTTGTGACAAAAAATATCTAAACAGACAATTTGAAGCACTCCTCATTCATCATGGCTACAAAGTGTGACATTTCCTTGTATTTTATTATTAATTTCAAACCTGTTCTGGTTGACTTCAGCAACAATGTAACAATAACTGTGTCTCTTTAAGCGCATCAAACCCTGTGTGTAGGAAAGAAATTACAACTTGCATTGTTTTACATGTTGAAATTTCTGCCACTTTAACAAAATATTAGGTATAGAATATTTTTCTTGCAAAATATTGAATTGGAGAGGATGATGTGCATAGTTAAATTTTTTCTATAAAATGAAAATGCATTTATTTTATTCAGCTCTACTAGTATTATTAAATGCCAGCCTTTGGGTTGGGTTGTTTACTTTGTACAACATGCCTTGGAAAAAACCTCAAGTATATTATGTCTATTTTCCTGATGAACCTCTCATTGAATTTGCAGCTGTCTCCTTAGCTAATCTGTAATGAGAACTTCTCTCAGGCTGATAAGATAAAAATTATATAGATATGAGTCAAAATGAACCTGGCACTCAGAAAGGGTTTGCTGTAAAGACCTGTCAGAGGGCACAATAAGTGTTGTCTCAGTTTTGTAATAAGATCTTGTGAAATGTGTTGTATTTTGACAACAGGAAGATCCATCACGTTTCAGGGTGGTGAAGAAGGGCAATGAGTTTCCCCTCCATCCCACTGTTTATTGTCACCTGCCTCAGCCTCAAGCACCTCCCAAAGCTGCCTTTGTGCAGCTGCTCCTGGACTCAGAGAAATTTAATTTACAGAGGAAATTCCAGTGCCCTGCTTTGGAGAGAGACTCTGCTCACGGGCATCAGCAATGAGAAGGATGAAAACGCATTTCACAAACGTGTGTTTTGTGGGGTTCTTTATTACCTACACACCTCCCCAGAGGGTGTTAATGAATAAATAAAGGCTGTTAATGAATGTATTGTTAATGAATACAAAGAGCATAATACAAATGCCCTTTGTATTAACTCTTTTTTATTAAAGTGATGACAGAGCAAGCACAGAGACTCCTTCTCCTCCCACCAATCTATGCCTCTACCTACCTTTCCTTTCCTTATTTAGGATAAAACCCAGACCAGGTTCCCAAATTCCCCACAGCAGTATAACTTTACTAATGGACCCATAAAACCCAGATAAGCAAAATAAATAAATGAACAGTGTTCTGATGGATCACTACAGACCGAGAAATTTTAGGTAAAATCCAGAGAAGATGCAAGATTTAAGAAGTTTGTGTCAAATATAAATGTGGGAGAAAGCGCACAGGCAAATAGTTCCATTTTAGTCTCACTTCATCACGTTCTTCCTGTTGAATCATTCATTCCTTTCTCTTCACAGTATGAATATCAGTGTCATGTTAATGCCTTTTTCACCACCATTTAGAAAGTCAATTTGTCAGAGCATTGAAAAAGGCCTATTTAAACTTTCAGCTACAGCTGAAAAATATTCCTCTTTAAAAAGAACTCGAACCCAAGTTTCTCTGAAAGCCAGAACCAGTTTTAATATAAACTAACTGAAAATGTACATAAAAAGTTAAGGTTATGCATAACTTTGAAAACCCTAATAGTTCTTTTTCTTTTATGTCTTTCTTCCTAAGTTATTTTTTCTCTCTTCTTTTATGTTGTTTTCTGCAAATGCCTGATTTGGCTCAGAAGACTTTTCCAACTAGACAGTCCTGCAAGAGACCTGGACTTGATTAAAGTTATTTGACACCTGACCAGACTTTCTGCTTCCCCATGCAAGGCCCATGATATCAATGGGATTTAAACTAAAATAAAAAGCAGTGGGTCATTCCAAGGCTGAAAAGGCAAAGGTGATAAAAGACCACTCACAGCAAGATTAGCCCTGTTATTTCTGGGGCATCAGCAGGAAGGATATGCTTAAGCTGGTTCTAAAAGTAGCTGTGCCTACTCATATGTGCTTCTCTTTTCTCTGTTAGAGAACTGAGCAACTCAAAAAAAAAAAAAACAAACAGTAGAGATGAGGGGTTAAAAATTTGCATGACAGACTGAAGTTTGTCAAAATTATTCCATTCAAACACAAGGAGTTGTAACTTATGCTATAAACTAAGCTGAGACATTGTGTCTATCATCATCTCCAGGAAAACATAATTTATGTTATTTTTGTTGTCAACTGTGAAGTTCCTGTATATTCCCTGAGAATCCTGCCAATCTTTAGGAAGTCAGCTGGTTTGGGGCTCTTTAACAGATGGGAGATAAATCAGTACAGGATAGTTCATCTTTATCTTGCAGGAAATAATCTAGTTTGTGAATCTCTCCCCTATTAACATGCACAGAGTCAGCTGCAGAGACAACCTTGGAGCTTTTTATTTTTACTTTCTATTGAGAGAGAGGGTACAGAGGAAGATGCTTTAAATAATATTTTGGATATGCATTTATATTTATGTGTGAACATACATATTCACCTGTACAGCCATCCTACACACTGATATTGGTACATCCATAATTTTATAGGTGTTAGAGGAGGTGAGGACAGGAGCTGGCACAGCTTACAACTCCCCCGGCAGCCCCTTGAACATGCAGAGTATGCCAACACCCTCAGATATTGCTGTGAATTACTATGGTAAATTCAATACGAAACACACACACCCTCCCACTTTACTGCAGAGCTTCTGAACCACCCAACAGAAGGAATCACTCTGAACCACTCAGGAGTTTCTGAAAAAGCTGCTCAAGAGAAACCAGAAGGGACAGCAGCAGTGCTAAACATTTCAGGATGTTAGAGTAATATCTATAAAACCCAGTTACACTCTTTGGGAAGACTAGCAGTTGCACAGCTGCTAAATGCCACACACTACATTCATTAGGGAATTGAGATATTTAGTCGGAAAAACATGAGATGGAAACAGAGGAACCTTAGGTGGATGTTGCTATGTTACAGTGATTCCTCTGAGAAACAAAGTTTGCTGCAGGCAAACTGCAGAGCTGGTGCACTCCAAAGCCAACCCATTAAGTTGGTCATCTTCTCCTCTTTTACAGAAGATTTCCCAGTTACTCCTGGCAATGGACTTTCTTGTGTAAAACTAGGTCAGGGTCTGTGGGGTAGAATCCTGGGACTCAGGAAAACCTGCGGCCCCAAGAGCATCCAGGGTCTGCAAGGTGAACCAAAGTCTCTCTCCCACAGCACAGAGCCTGCCTGCCATGAGCCTTTTTGAAGAATTGGAAACCCAGGCTCTCCAGCAATTCAAATTCACTGTCTTGAGAAAATAGATCAATTATTGTGTGTGCAAAGTGAGTCTTAAAGCAATTAAACTGTCATCTCAAATGAGAAGCAGCAGGAAACATACTTTCTAAACAATCTCAACTTAGTCTAAAGCAAGAATCCAACCTGTCATACCCATGACAGCAGGGAGACACTTTCATCTGCCTTCCTGACTTTTTCAATTGATAGGACACTGAAAGTTTTGGGTAAACCTGAACAAATGACATTTGTGTAATATCTTGAATATTTTCAGTAAAAGAACCCAGATGTAAGTGTGCATGTCATCTATGACAACAAGTCAGAGCATTTATCATAAAGGACATCTAAACCTTTTAATGTGGTGATTATCTTTCTGAAAACTAAGTTTATACACTCATGAGTACATTTATTGCTGGCTGGAACCATTCTTGGATACGGAAGATCAGTTGGCCAGCATTTCACAGGGTCAGTCCCTGGCACAGCTTTGGCCTCTGCTGACCACCAGGTCCCTCTGTAATTCCTGGGCATGATATGGCAGCAACAAAACTCCCAAGAACATTTACTAACTGGTAATTTTCTTTAAAAATCTTGCTCTGGAAACAAAGAGAGCTAATGATGATCAGCTGTGGCCTCTGGTGTGCCCAGTTCACGCCATTGGGCAAAGATGTTTCAAAATATATTGAATTTTCTAATCTAGACACAGCCCTTGATCTCCAGCTCCACGATAAGGACTGCAGAGTTGAAAAGAACATCAGCAGATCGGTAGGTCTGCTCTACCCCAAAGAGCAGGACTGCAAAGTGCTGAGGCGAAGGAAGGAATGAGTGGACACGCGTTTGGATGCCGAGGCGCTTTATTGACCCAGGTGGGGCCAGTAACAGTGTCAGGAGAAAACCGTTAGGGAGGCACTTATAAAGGGGAAAGCTGTAACGGAATGAGACACGAGGGACCAATGAACAAAGCCCAGGGGAGGAGCGAGGGGCACAACTGAACCAATAGGAATGGCCTGGGGAGGGAAAAGGCTCAGGGGACAAATCATATGTTAGGTAAGGGAAGATTGACATAGAAGATTCTCGACCTGAGAGGGGATGGTTAAAATGATTGACAGGTAACAGGTGGAAGGAACGAACCATTACAAGGGAGAACATGGGGGGAACCGACGGTCAAACCAAATTCTTAACTTATAAAATTAACCAACTTTACAATAAACCCATATATAAAACATACAATGCTACAGTTGTGAGAGTGTTGCACTGCAATAAAACCCTGTCCCAATTCTTCCTACTGTCTCTGGAAGTATGTGACAGGAACAAAGGCAGAGGGAGCAAAGGGAGAATGTCTCATATGCGTCAGGAAAAGGGCAAGTGAGTTAAAAGTTTAATTTCACGCAAGGATACTGTACTTTCCTCTTAAAAATGAATCACAAGGCTCTTGTGTACTTTATACCATCTGCTGTATGTTCATACCATGTCCTGGGTAAAAAAAACACATTGTTCCAATAGTTGCTGAAATCAAAAGCAAAAACCCAAACAGCCCAAAAACCCTAGCAGAACAATATTTGACTAGAAAATAAAATCTACAGAGAGATAGAGAGATACCAAACCTATTTGCAATAAAAAAAAATAAAAGCCTCACAAAAAAGATTGATTTTTTTTTTGGTTAAGAAATCTTCCAAGAATTAAGAGTTGCAATAAAAATTCTTTCTTAACACCCCTCATCTCTGATATGACAAACTGCAAATACAACTCTAACTCTTATGTAGCCAACCTCATAATTCACTGTAGTGCTGCTCTCAAGCATCATGGCTCAAAAAACTGTACTGTGAGTTCTGCTAACATGGGTGTAAAGAAGATCTTAAGGATATGACAAAGATTCCTCATGTTTTACTGCTACCATTGCATTAATTATATGGAGGTTTTATTGCAGCATTTCATATTAGAGAGGGCTTACAAGAAACATGGAGAGAGGGAGGGATTGTCACCTTTGTATATAAGCTTTGCAAACTTGAACAGGATGTTGTTTTTCATGCTCATATTTATTTCCTTCATTGTGAAGTCACATACACCCATGTGATATTACACAAAGATGGACAAAAACTGAAACAAAAGGTTTCTCCAAACCCCCATGTGCTTCAAATATAGTGAAAAAACCCAACCTCAAAACCCCAAAACAAATTTAGACAAACAAAACTCTGAATGATTTCTGCCTCCAGAAATTAAAACACAGCACACTGAGTGGCCAGATTAGAGATTTGACTTTTGGTTTACCTATGAAAATGTTACTTAGAAGCCTTTGAAAAAGATGTGTATGGATGAGACAGATTGTTACAGGAGTGGGTGTTATGTAAAAGACTCCAATGCATCAGATGTTGTGGGCAGAAACAAAACTTTCATCATCACTCAAAGGACAGTAGATACAGCTGGCATCAGAACAAATTGATGAGCTAAAATGTACAGGTGGTGAGCACATAACTACAAAGTGACAGAGAAAAAAAGTGTCCTGGCTTGCTGAAATCTGATCTTAGAATTACAAAAGATAAGTTTTCAGAAGCCTTATGTGTTTGGCTTTTTTAGGTATCACCAACAAGTTTTAAGGGGGCATTGAAGAAAAGAATGATGTAGCTTTTGCCTCTCAGAGCAGCACCAGGAATTTCATGCCTGGATGCACAGAAGGGTTTCTCTGGAGGCAAAAGGAGACTGACAGGTTAAACATTGTGGGCTCTAGACAAGGTGGAATGTGCCACACAGGGTCTCTGGAAGCTCCAGCATTTACATTTTTCTTGAGATAATAAAGGTAGAATTGGTGGAAAGTGAGACAAAAGGGGTGGAAAAGAAAGCTAACAGGCAAAGAAAACATCTTAACATTGGCAGACTGATCAGATATGGATTGTCCATGCCTGCCTTTCTTGTGGCTATTAAGTATATCATGTTTGATATCATTGTCATTAACCAGGGAGCTTAAGGGACAGCCTTAGAAAACTCTGGCTTTGTGGAGAGAGTTCCCTTTTAGAGAGCAGAATCTGAAAGACTTAAGTGTCAAAAGTATCACTTCAGAGGAAAATCCTCAAAATACTTCAGGATATTTCATGCCATTTCTACAGGAAAACTTGCATAGCAGCCTGGTTTTAAGTATATTAACTGTTCTTTGCTCTAATGAATTGCTGCTTCTCTAAGATTCTCTCTAAGAGAAAGGCAAGGAATGGTTGATCCTAGGTGATCAAACAGCTTTGGAATAGCAAACAGGCTTCAAATAAAGATTGAAGGCTATTTGAGGTAATTAGTTGTGGTTAGTTTTGTAAAGAGATTAATGATTAGTGAAAAGACATAATGGGCAATAAAATACATTGAAGCAACAGACTAAGACTAACAGTTTGACATGCATTGAAACTAGTGGGAAAATACATCAGATTTAAAACTGATAAAGCACCAAAATAACAGAAAACAGACCTACATTTTCTACTTCTTTTATAATTTTGTCCAACAGATGATGAAACTAACTTGATGAAAAAGTGCTGAGAACGAGCATTAAGACTTCTCCCACAACACAACAATGCTCTTTAAATGACAGTTGAAGTCAGGATCTTCCAGGATCTGGGGTTTGGGTTCCCCTGCCCAGCTTGTCCTGTTCCTGGACCCTTCTCCATTATCTCCATCTCTTACAGACAGCCCCTGACTGCAAAAGGATTTCCAATACACCTTTTTTTTCCTGCTGATACCTGCAGAAGGATTTCCAATACACCTTTTTTTATCCCAAGGAGAAGAGTGCTGTGTCACTACAGCAGATTCTTTGATCCACCTACACTGAATTTGCAGCAAACCTCCAGTGCAGGCACAACACCAGCATTTTCATAACAGTAAAATAAGTAAGCACAGAACCACAGTGGGTTTAGGAACAAATTACCACATCTACTGAGGGAAAGTTAAAATATGAGTGACTTACAAATCAGACCAAACTCCAAGGACAATCTCTTTCTACATCAGAAATTGTGTCCCATCTGCTGCTATGAAAGGGACCAAATATGAGAAGGCAGAGCTAAGAAATTCCCCACTGTTATTAATATCAAATAGTAATAGGCCACAATTACAAACTGTGACCTCCTCATTTACACCTCCAAAATCTATCCTGGCAGGAAAAGCTCCTAGGCTTGTTATAGATAAGATTTTGTAGGAACATAATATACTGAATTTGCCATTTGCATAGAAACTGTGTCTCACCCCAAAAGACCTGGTTACCAGCCTGTAACTCACTGGTTTCCTCTCCCCATTTTCCCTGGATGCATGACACCTTTCAATAAATTATGATTAATGATGGCAAGGACTGATATAACCCCCCCAAAAATAAATCTGGGTAGGTTTGATGTTCATGCAGAAGATGAAAGGTTTTCTTTGTGAGAGCCCAGTCCTTCCAGTAATTGTGTAAGACCAAAGACAGAAAGATGGACTAATACTGATGATATTCTGTAAAATGGTGGTCAAGACCTTCAAGACAACCTTAGGGAGAAATGTATTTCCTGTTACCCTCTGACGCTTGCACTGAGTACATTCCAGTGTTTTGTTTTGGCTGCCCTGCCTTTAAGGAAAACTGAAAAGCCTGGCTTGTGGGACTCATAAAGGAATTTCAAGTTTGCTTTGCTACTCAGTCACTAACTCACACAAACTCTGAAAAAAATATAAATCTGCACATAATAACTAACTCCATTAAATTATTTTGCTTCTCCTGGGAAATGAGCTGCAACAAATGTATGGGCTTTTAATGCTATGTTCACAACAGCAGCATCCACTGAGTGACTGCTGCATGTCACTGTTACTGCAGAGCCAGGAAGGTGTCTGAGAATTCCCAATTCCTACACCCATCTTGGCCAACATTGACTGGCCAAAGAGCTGCCTCTCTCTCTGCACCAGAGATCTGCTTCAGCATGACATTTGATGTTGTTTATAACTGCTTTTTCATTTTTTAAAAAGTGCATCTAATCCTTTCTTCCTCAGAAGACCAATCAGTGCCTTTGCCCTCCCACCACCATGAAAAAGCTTTTAGAATGTATGAATACAAGGGCAGCAAATTATTTTAGAATTTCACTTATAATGGCAGCCTCTCATAGTTTTAAGGACTTCCCTAATTTCTAGCTCAGAATGGCAGCAAGAATTATGACTTGGTGTCTTTTTGGCAACCCACAGAATAAAGCTGTGGTACTGCCGATGCTGCTGAGAAAGAAGTTAACAGCACACACCAGCTGCCACAAACACACAACTCTGAACCACTCCCACTCCTCATAACTGTCCCCAGCTTATCCTCATTTCCTTGTCCTTGTTGCCTCTACCTTATAATATTCTCTCACTGCTTCCCAGTCCCCTGCACGTTTGTTGTTGTGCCATTGAACTCCACTAACTGCTTCTTATGTTCAGTTGCCAAGAAACTGCATTTTTTAATGCTAATCCTGGTGTGCTGTCCCTCTTATTTACTTCACATCAATAATTACCAACAGCCACCTGTTCCTGCCTTGATCATCTATTTTTTTATGGAAAATCATCTCTCCAAGAGGGTTTGTGCTTCTTTGAACACTTGAGAAAAGAATGGGAACCAAATTTAGGCAGCAGCATGAAAGTTGGTGAGGTGGGGACAGAAGGGGTTGAAATCCTCTTCCATGTATTTATGTCAAATTTTTAAATACTGTAAGTTTGCTTAGATGCTGATGAATAGGATTTCCACATTTTTAACTTCCACATCCTTTTCTTTCACTCCCTCAGCATTTCTGCAACTCATTTGCTAATTGTCCTTGGTAACTGCTTTGACTTAAACAAGTCAATTAAAATACTTCAGTATAAATTTCACTGCCACACAATGAAAACAAGATTACATTTTTCTAAGTTGCTTCTCTGTCTCTTATCTGTCATCAGGACAACTCTCCAGCTTCTCGGTTCAGCCACCATCAAACTTCAGCTTAATGCTGTATTGCCTAAGAGACCCACGACAGTGGACAGAAAAATGATCCAAGTCATTAAGGGATGAAAAAAAAATAAAAAGGAGTGATATAAAAAGAGCCTAACTAGATCATGTCAATTTTTCTCCCTGTTTCTTATTTAATACATATATGGAATTAAAGCATCTATTATCCTGATGGCTTGTATTGTAGAACCAACATCATTCATGGGATTCTGAAAACTTCATGGTCTTTAATAAGAGGGACTCAAAGGATGCTATTAAAATTGAGTACACATGTAAACACCACTAAAAAATTGAGAAATAATTGGCAAGAAAAAACACATTGAATTTGTTTGGGATTTCCCCCCCCACACCATTTACAGTTGGACAGGCTGCTTTGTTTTGAAAAAAAAAAAAAAATTGTCCTGAACTAGTTTACCCTCAGGAGCTTCTAAACCAGAATTTCACGCTATTGCAAATTAAAGAACTTCAGCTACAAATTAATTTCTTCTCCTGATTCCATCCACTCAATTGAACCCACAAGACTAAATAGTTTCCTCTTTTCCATAGTATTAAACATATGCAAATTTGCTTTCCTGAGTCAGAGTCTTAATTTAGTTTGCCATTTGAGGCAGAGTCTGCTAAGTTATGCATTTCAAAATTAGCCACCAGGAAGGATAAGCAGGAGAAGCATTTTCTTTGGGGTTAGTATTGTACAATTACAAAATATTGGAAGAAAACTTTTAACAATGTGTTTTGGAGAGACTGATGATTAGGGGCTTTATTAGTTTGCAAGCTTTTCTGTTGTAGCCTTTGCAGCACCATCCTCATTAGATCAACATGACTTCATGTGCCCCTTGATATTTAGCAGCTGTGCTGCATAAAATCTGCAATCTTGGGTAACTGCAAAAACATTTTTACAAAATGTCAAATGAGTAGGAGGGATGGGGGGAAAAAACCCACACTTGTGTAGAGAAATTTTCATTTCTTTTAAATAGAATGATTAATAAAAATAATTGTAGTACACCTTTCTGATAACACCTTGCATGAACACACACAGTTGGAAGTCTTCACACAATAAACCTGAAAAGATATTTGGAAAGCAGAAAAACATAGTGAACTATTGTTTCAGGACACTTTTTTTTCCCGAATAAAGAATGTTTTATGCAAGAATAAGGGAAACAAAAAGAACACTGTTGAGGCAAACAATAGCTGAGCTAAATGCACATACTTGATCTTTGTTGTGTCCTATGTTGTGGCAGGGACATAGGGAACTAGCAAAGATTTACTGATTTGTTTCAGATAAATCAGGGTGCCTGGGGTGGGATGTCAAAATTTAAAATAGGACATGAAAAAGCCAACATGCAGCTCTGCCAAGCAGATTGCTTTTTCTAATTTTCACTGCATTTCTGAGCTGCTTTTTAAAGTTTTGTTTTTATTTTTGGTCTGCCCCACACACTTAGTGTAGTTTTTGTCTGACAGCTCCTGTGAAGAGGAATGTTTTCATTGGACATGAAAGATTTGCTAAATCTGTAGCACTGGGAGGCGAGCACAGCAATGCCAAGGGCAAAACTAGAATATGCCTTGTGGAAGAACCCTCATGACCTTAAGGAACTCCAGAACAAAGAGCAAGCAAAGTTTGCATCCTTCCATACACTAGTACACATTTAACATGTATTTCACATGCATAACATGCATTTCTGTAGCTTAATACATGACAGTATGTGCATGGCATGATCTTAAAATGCGTATTTCTATGTTACTGTAAATAAATCCTTTCATGGCTAAACCAAAAAAAAAAAAAACCTATCTACAATGTGCAGACTTCAATCTTCATTGTATTTCCTCTATGACACAACTACAATTTGATTTTTTCTATGTGGAGAGGGTGGAGAAGAGTGGTAGCAGAAATAAAGGATGGAAATATGGTAAGAACATCTTACAAATGTGAACACTTTTGACATGCTGATTTATAACTCATTCTTTCCACATTTCTAGCTCATAAAATCACAGAACCACATAAAACTTTGAGCTGTAAGGGACCTTTAAGGATCATCCTGATGCCTTGAGAGGCTGCCCTAGATCAGAGGCTAGACAGAGTTAAAGAACAAAGTAGGTATTTATTAAAAGGCCTCAATGGATATACCTTGGACAGTACAAGAGCCCAGCCAGGGCTACAGCCAAGATGGATCCAAAATGGTCACAAAATGGGCAAGCATCACAAGGTTTCACACTTTTATAAAGTTTTGGTCCATTTGCATATTGGGGTTAATTGTCCAACTACAGCTTTAGGTTATGAAGTTCCATCCTCCTTGTTTGCTCTCTTCAGTTCCTCACTGTTTATGCTTTTTGGGCCTGAAGCTTGTAACAAGTGGTCTCAAGCTGGAAAAGGATTGTTTTGTCTACCTAGCCTGTGAAGAGAACTTACTGACACTTTATATGAAGCTCAGAGCTATACACCTAGGCAGCACAGAATCTGAAAAATGTGAAAGCTAAAACTTAAGGTATCAATCCAGTCCAACACTGGGAAGGTGTCACAATCCACTGCAATGGGGCATGATGTTTATCATAAATTCTCATCTGGCTGAACAAAGACCCCCGAGATTTGTCAGGGAACCCTTGTGCTTTTATTTTACAATCACCTTAACTCCAGCACCCAGCCCACTCTTTAGACTTGGTTAACAAGCCCTTGGTTTTGCACAGTGCACTTCAATCAGATCTAAACTCCTCAAAAGGAATTTTCAGAAGTACTTGCTGTGGAAAGATGGCTGAGGGTAAAATCACAGAATCACAGAATTTCTAGGTTGGAAGAGACCTTTAAGATCATTGAGTCCAACCCATGTTCTAACACCTCAACTAGATCATGGCACCAAGTGCCACATCCAGTCTTTTTTTAAACACATCAAGGGATGGTGACTCCACCACCTCCCTGGGTAGATGATTCCAGTATTTGACCACTCTTTCTGTGAAAAACTTCCTCCTTAATTCCAGCCTGTATCTCCCTTGGTGCAGCTTGAGACTGTGTCCTCTTGTTCTGTCTGTTGTTGCCTGGAGAAAGAGACCAACCCCCAGCTCACCACAGTCACCCTTCAGGAAATTGAAGATAGTGATAAGGTCACCTCTGAGTCTCCTTTTCTCCAGGCTGAACAACCCCAGCTCCCTCAGTCATTCTTCATACGGCTTGTGTTCCAAGCCCCTCACCAGCCTCGTTGCTCTCCTTTGGACACGCTCAAGCATCTCAACGTCCCTCCTGAACTGAGGGGCCCAGAACTGGACGCAGCACTCAAGGTGTGGCCTCACCAGTGCTGAGTACAGGGGAAGAATTACCTCCCTGCTCCTGCTGGCCACACTATTCCTGATACTAGCCAGGATGCCACTGGCCTCCTTGGCCACCTGGGCACACTGCTGGCTCATGTTCAGCCGACTGTCAACCAGCACCCCCAGGTCCCTTTCCTCATGAGCACTGTCCAGCCACACCGTCCCCAGCCTATAATGCTGCAGGGGGTTATTGTGGCCAAAGTGCAGGACTTGGCAATTGGACTTACTGAACTTCATCCCATTAGATTCTGCCCATCCATCCAACCGTTCCAAGTCCCTCTGCAAAGCCCTCTGTCCCTCTAACAGATCAACACACGCTCCCAGCTTAGTGTCATCTGCAAATTTGCTAATGAAAGACTCTAAACCCTCATCCATGTCATCAATAAAAATATTAAACAGAACTGGCCCCAGCATGGACCCCTGAGGGACACCACTGGTGACTGGCTGCCAGCTGGATGCGGCACCATTCACCACCACTCTCTGGGCCTGGCCAAACAGCCAGTTGCTAACCCAGCAAAGAGTGCTCCTGTCCAAGCTGTGGGCTGCCAGCTTGTCTAGGAGTGTGCTGTGGGAGACAGTGTCAAAGGCCTTGCTGAAATCCAAATAAACAACATCTACAGCCTTCCCTGCATCCACTAGGCGGGTTACCTGGTCATAAAAGGTGACCAGGTTGGTTAAACATGACCTACCCCTCCTAAATCCATGCTGACTGGGTCTGATACCCTGGCCATCCTGTAAATTCTGTGTAATGGCACTTAATATAAACTGGTCCATTATCTTGCCAGGGACTGAGATCAGGCTGACTGGTCTATAATTACCAGGATCCTCCTTTGCACCCTTTTTGTGAATGGGTATCACATTGGCCAACTTCCAGTCATCTGGAACCTCACCAGTGAGCCAGGACTGTTGGTAAATGATGGAGAGTGGCTTTGCAAGCTCATCTGCCTGCTCTCTCATCACCCTGGGGTGGATCCCGTCTGGTCCCATCGATTTATGAACATCCAAGCATTTCAGTAGTTCTTTGACTGCCTCTTCTTGGATAATGGGGGGACCATTCTGCTCCCTGACACCATCAACCATTCCAGGCGGGCAGGTGTCTTGAGGGCAAGTCATCTTCCCACTAAAAACTGAGGCAAAGTAGGCATTAAGCACTTCTGCCTTCTCCTCATCTGCAGATGCTAACTTCCCTCCCTTGTCCAATAAAGAACAAAGGCTGGTCTTACCCTTCCTTCTAGAATTAATGTATTTGTAAAAACATTTTTTATTATCCTTTACAGAAGTTGCCATTCTAAGTTCAAAATGAGCTTTGGCCTCCCTAATTTTTTTTTCTGCATGCTCCAGCAGCCTTCTTGAATACTTCCTTAGAGACCCGACCCTCCTTCCAATGCTGATACATCCTCTTTTTATTCCTAAGCTCCTCCAAAACCTCCTTGCCCAGCCAGGCTGGACGTTTACCCCGTTGACTGATCTTTCTGCACACAGGGACAGTCTTTTCCTGTGCCCTCAAGATCTCTGTTTTGAGGCATGCCCACCTTTCCTGAACTCCTTTGTTTTTAAGGGCTGTTTCCCAAGGGATGCTCTGAATAAGTCTCCTAAACAGGCCAAAGTCTGCCCTCCAGAAGTTCAATGTAAGAGTCTTACTAGTGCTCCTCCTGACTTCACCAAATATTGAGAACTCTATTATTTCATGATCACTCTGCCCCAAGCGACCTCCAACCACCACATCTCCCACCAGCCCATCTCTATTTGCAAACAGCAGGTCTAACATAGCCCCTCCCCTGGTGGGTTCACCCACCAGCTGTGACAGAAAGTTGTCCTCCATACATTCTAAGAATTTCCTGGACTGCCTCTTTACTGCTCTATTAAGTTCCCAGCAGATGTCTGGTAGGTTGAAGCCACCCACAAGAACAAGGGCTGATGAACTTGAAACATTCCTAGCTGCTTATAGAATAAGTCATCTACCTCTTCTTCCTGGTTAGGTGGATGATAACAGACTCCCAGTAGGGTGTCAGCCTTGTTGGCCTTCCCCTTAATTCTTACCCATAGACATTCAACTCCATCTTCCTTAGTTTCAATTTCTACGGCATCAAAAGTCTGCTTAATATAAAGGGCCACCCCTCCTCCTCTTCTTCCTTTCCTGTCTCTTCTGAGGAGCTTGTATCCATCCAGTGCAGCACTCCAGCTATGTGAGTCACCCCACCATGTTTCTGTGATGGCAACTACATCACAGTTCTGCAGTTGCACCATGGCCTCCAGCTCTTCTTGTTTGTTGCCCAAGACTGTGTGCATTGGTATACATGCATCTCAGCTGGGCTACTGACTTCGCCCCTGACTTAGCCTTGCAAGCCTTGGGCCTGCTTCCAGATAGCTCAGCTGCTCCCCCCCTTCAAACCTAGTTTAAATCAGAGGAAACTGCTATTATATCCTAAGAGAAGCTATAACAGTATAGAAATTATTGGGTCCCTGGATCGAATGTGGCTGGAATGTTTGAGACCCGTCTCACAGTGACTGCCACACCCACAATCTGCACCTGCAGCACCTGCTAAGGGCGATGGAATGGAGGGTGGGTGGCTGCGCTCTGCTGGAATCCTCACGGGGAGGGAACTCGATGGCTCTCTGCAGCTGATGAACCCCACAGCACCTGTCAGCCAGGGCAGGGAGGAGGAGATGTCCTGCTGCTGAGCCAGCAGCTGGGCGGGATGAACTCTCCTTGGATGAGCTGGGCTCATGATAAGCTAACTGTGATATTAACACACCCCTCCAACCAGTGTTACCTGCCCCAGGGTCTGACCACCCCTCACTGGGCACCTGCTCTGTGGTTCATCAACTGTGCCTGAGCCAGGGAGAGAAATTTACACCATCAGTAACAAGGGCATGTATGACCTGAGCCACTCCAACTCCACTTAAATATGAATATATAGTATAAAAATAAGTCAAGAATGGGAAAATTTAGGGAAGATGGCATTGTAACTGCTGGGATCAGTCAATAGGCTGAACCTGCCTTCTCCAGTGCAGGGACACTTGTGGGTGAGACCTCTGTGTGTGCTGAACACCTTTATTGGGGTTTCTGCAGTCAGATACTGTCAGTGATGCTCCCCAAACCTTGGTCGGTCACAGTTTTGTGTTAAAGAGACTCTTATTCCATAAACTGTCCGTGGGATCCTTCGGTCGCTGGCAGCGCCAGCCATGGGAACAGACTGGAACCAAGTGGGGAGACCCCTCAGAGCTGTTGGGCTGTGTCCCTGAGAAAGTCAATCAAAGCCCCTCCAATCCAGCAGGGCTGTCCAGTGAAGGGTCCCTGTAATGGGACACTGACAGACTGGTGGGGCACAAGGGGCTTGGCTTTCCTGGGGTGCTGACAGACAAATCCAACACCAAGGGTCACTGGTGACACTTCCCACTGGTGACACTCCCCACGTGACACTGCCTCACAAGCCACAGCACACGGCCACAAGCTCCCCACACCCATAGCAAACTTCAGGACTGAGCATGGAGGAGAACAGGAGAGCTGCGTTGTGCCCAGGCAGAGTGAGTGAGGAAGGAGAGAAGTTAAGTCAGAGAAGATAGAGAACTGAGAATTTCACCAGAATATAAATCCCATATTGGTCCTGCCATGTGGATGATCCAGAGCTGGGGTAAACAAGACTAAAAGAGAGAGGGAAAACAGAATGAGGAGGCCCAACCTGCTTGCTCCCTTTTACAGCTAACCTGGTGCAGCCTCTTATGTATAGGAGATTTTTCATGCAGTTTTGCCACACAAGCACAGCCAGCCCTTTGGAGCCCTTCTTCAGAGAGTGAATTAAGGGTTGAGGACTGAGCTCTAGTCTCCAGGCAGAGTAGAAAATTGGCTCACAACAGTGCTGCCCAACCTCCAGGGCCCTCTTTTCTGTTCACATCTTTCCTGTCATAACAATCAGAATGTTTGAGACAAAATGTGCTTATGCACGGCCCTCCACAGTAGGGACATCTTCCACCATATGCACTTGATCACACCATTTATGTAATTAATAAAAATAATAAAGTGTTATTCCAAATATCATCTGGTATTAATTGATAGCCATCAATAATAGCAGAAAACCTTTGGGAACAAAATGATCATCAAAAACCCTGGCATGAAGTATCTAGACTTACAATCATGTCAAGCTTGATGACCTTCTGCTGTGTCATTGCTGCTTCATCACACACCATAAAGAGCTGACATGATTTGTCAGAGCCAAATCTCCAGCAGTAATTCTACTAACAGGCTGATCTGTTACCTAAGTCATAATTCCAGTTTTAAATCTCCAAGTAGGTGCTGTCAAAGAGTTAAGGAAATGGCTTAAGATAAACCTCATCCTATTTTATTTTGACAACATGGGTTCAGAGACATTGTTACATGTGATTTTTTTTGTTTGTTTTTAATTATTAACTTCATATAAAATTGCAATACTTATGAGTCCTGTTCAGGCACTGGTATCCCACAAACTCAATTTGATATAAATAAAACAGAAATCATCTTTTTCATGTCACATACTATCACAGGCAGAAAACTTGCACGTGCAGAGACACAAGGATATGGAACATGGAATGTTCAGGTCCATGCTGTTTGACTTTACAAATTTTAGATGCCTGGTGTGCTAATGCTCTCTAGTAACCATAAACAGAGCAAAATTGTTTAAAAGACAATTAGAATTAATAGTGTAATCTTATCCTAGAGCTATCCCCCTGACTTGATAGGAAGCCTTTAAGCTATATTTAAATAGCTCTGACAATACCACTGGAATACAGCAACACTCCATACTGTTTACTAGGAGAACAATACAGAGGAGGAACAAAATCTTCCCTGTTTTGAGGAGGATTCAGTGCTTTCATTCGGTAACTTCCATGCTGCAAACAAATGCACCTGATACAAAAAACCCACACAGTCACAGCCCGTGCATTTCCACTGCTGTCAGCTATATGGTTTCCCTGTTCCTACTCTCAGCATCCCTGACAAGCTAGCTGCAGCAGCCTCCTGTGCTTTTTACAAATAAAAGTCAAGTACCCTACAAGAAATGAAACACAGCTATCCAATATATTCTCTGTTTCCAGAGGAAAGGAAAAAAACTCTTGCAGGATGGGAAAATGAACAGTGTTTTAGTCTGTGTTTTTCTGCTGCCTAGCCATAAGCTAAATAAAGTAGTAAAAATATATAATACATGTTGTCGCACATCCCGGCTAGATGGTGACAGTGGGGGGGTGACAGTCCCCCTCTTTCAGGGCTCCGCAGAGTCCCTCTAGTGGACTCCTCCAGTCCCTCTAGTCCCTCTAGTCCCTACCAGTGGAGGCGCAACACAGAACAGAAACAGCAGCAGCACAGGCCTGGGGTGGGACTGGGTTCCTTTATTTGATGTTACACTCCCCGAGTCTCGGTGACCCAGGCAATGAGCTGGGGGCAAACAACAGCTTATAAAGGGGGGGGGCAGGTCACAAGGGAGGATACAATGTTCAGCTAATCAGGAGAACTGGGGGTGGAACACAAGGGCAAGGGATACAAGGGAGGCAAACTGCTTGGGACAGGAGGGGTTAACAACTGGATGTGGGAGGAAGGGGTTTGAAACTTGGCAGAAAAGTAGCTAAGTAGCAAAAAGATAAACCGACATCTGGCTCAACTGAATAACAAAGACAAGTCTGTGTCATTCTAAAAAAAGGGGGAAAAAAGCCCAAACAACTACCAAACAACAAATCAAACAATAACCTGCAAAATAAAAACACACTGCAACAACATGCGATAATCCTTATTCTTCTTTTCTCCTCTCCTTTTTCCCTGTTCTGTCCACTATTGAATTCTGAAGATGCACAGCATGTCCAACAAAAATATTATTTCCCCTTTATCTTTTATTTCTGGACAGCAACTTTCTTGCTGTCTCTGCAGTTCTCAACAATGACAGTCATTAAATATGGGACATAAATCTCCATCAAACACAGGAACAGAAACAGCTGTTATGTGCATTGATTCAGTGAAACAGGGTACTTGTGCTTAAAAACAAAAAAGGTTATTAATCATTCCTTGAGAGAATGAAATACTTAAGATGCCATTTTCACAGGGGACAGAGGTTTACCAACAAATATAACTGAATTCATAAGGAAAAATTTGTTCCATATTTGTTCCAAATTTGTTCCAGAAATGACAAATGCCAGGGCTAGGGCAAGCTGGAATTATTCATAACCATGAAATGTAGCTGCTGAAAATTTGCTGCAAGGATGTGGGACATCTCTGTATTTACATTGCAAAAGGTGCCTTTTTTTCAAATTAAAAAAAATCTGATATTACAGAAATACGTGTGAAAAAGAGGTGAGGATGACCTTCTAGCCTTTACAAGGAATTGCAGTATGTCAAATTTCCTGGGAATTTTGCTATTTGTTAGTAACAGTGAAGTATGGCTACAATAAACCATGGCACAAATGGTGAAAAAATACTCCCAAAGTTATAATTAAACAAAAATTGCTCTTTCTGTATGTAATTTTTTTCCTGGAAGTTTATGGAAGAGCTGTAGCCTGGTTTGTCAGGGACATGGTAGCAGCGAGCAAGCACACGACAGCCCTTGTAAGAGAAACTCACTCGTCAGTCAGTGAGATGGCTGGGAGAAGGCAGCATTGAGTGCTCACCTGGGGAAATCAGTGTCAGGTTTATTACAAACAGAGGAGTGCATTTAAAATTAAACAGCAGACCTCAATGACTCGAAAGCAGTGATTCTGAGTTTTTTCTGCTTGAATCTCAGAGGGCCATCACTAGTGGTTTCCATCAGAAGAATTAATCATCCTTCTCCATTAAATGTTATTTAGCAAAGACTCCTGCAAACTGCAGCCGCTGAACCAAAGGTCTCTCTAACATGTGGGATGGAGAACTGTGCCTCCAAGTGCTGCCCCTCCCAGATGGTGAGAGTCAAGCACAGAGCAAATCACCCTCTGCAGAAGTGGCGAGCCCTGCTGTGGAGGCTGCTCCTGTTGCTGTGCTGTGCAGCACAACATTTATTATAGTCATGGCTTCAGCTGGGGTTTTTTCCCTAATATTTCAGCTGAGGTCTTGGAAGAGGCTGGTTTACATCTCTGTGAGTCTGTGTACCCGGCTGCCTTTCCTTACATCTGGTGCTTTGCCTGTTACTGTGAGTTAGATCAGAGGCTCTGCAGCGATGGTTTATCACAGACAAACCACTCCAATCTGCTCCTTCCTCTTCTGCAGACAAAGTAGACACAACAGGTTTGGCATTGTCCAGCGAAGTATTAAAATTCAAACAAGCAAATGAAAAAGGAACTTGTAGGTAGGAATCACAATGAAAATTTACAGCCCTCTCTCTCTCTCTCTCTCTCACACACGCTGAAACCTGTTTACTGTGTGTTCTCCAGGATAACACACTCATCAGACTATGAGACTCTTTTTTTTTCTTTTTTTTACAACAGGCATCTGATGTTAAAAATATTCTTTGTGATTAAACTTTTTAATATTTAGCAGTATCCCAGCTCTTTTTAATATTTAGCAGTATCCCAGAATTCAGCATGTGTAGAACACATTTGATTTTTCGGAGCTGTAGGCTGACCTGTGCTTCTCTGCTTTTCTCATTTCTTTTCAGGGAATAAGATGCAGTGAAAACATAGGAATTGTGCTTATGAACATTTAATAATGATTTAGGAATTTAAGATAATTTAGCGCAAGGTATTTTTAAGTTCTCATTAAAATATCTCTGACTTGTACTTGAAACATCAACCTCGTGCATACTCTGTGAAGTAATTTAATATTCATGTTCTGTGAGTTGAGGCAAACCTCCAGAGTCAAAGATTGCTCAAGATCTAATTCTTTTGTGGGCAGTACTCTCATCTATTAAAGACATTAGAAATAAATTGCTTAATTAAAAAACTACAACAAATCCAACAGACCTTTCTAGTTAAGTTAAAGCTTTTCAAGAAGACTTGATTAATGGTATACTGCATTAATTAATTTAAAATCTATTATCTTTGCATTTCTAAAAGGCTCTTAAATATGCTTAGTCTTCTATAATTAAGAAGAATAGAAGAATATTTGCAGGAAACCTAAAAAACTACAGGGTTCTCCTTGTGCAAATGGACAGAAGAGAAGTGAGAGAAGTCTTCTCACATCTTTTTTTCCCATCAAAGTTCTTCTGCCTTGTCACCCTTTGTATCTCAGATCCTTGACTATCACATGAGGAAAAGAAGGAAATTATGTCTTTGTGATGCATTTGAATTGCTTTACTTCTGAATCAGTGCAGGCAATAAAAAGCACTTAGATAAACAGGAAGTCTCTAACAGAATGCTAAAGTGTGAGGAGCTATTAGCCCCATGCCATTTAGCCATAAACATGAATTCAGCTTTAACAAAAATCTCAGGGGGCTTGGTAGAGGTGATTCCTATAGGCTTCCTTCTTTATTTGAACACAGCTTTCAACTTCACAGGGTAAAGGTTCTTCCTAGTCTGTGAAGGTCCAGCCTCCACTCCTGGCAAGGTCCCACAAGGGCTGTGAGAAGCCTCCCAGTACCAAGACAGGGCTGATTAGGGACTTGCTTGTCTCTGACACAGGCTGAATCCCTGAATTAAGGGATTGAGGCAGTAAGTGCTAAAAAGTGCTGCTGTTCAATCAGCTTGTGCCCAGGTTGCCTCCTGTTCTTCTGCCTTGCTTCTTCTGGATCCTGCAGTCACACTGCACTTGCTTCTGACTGCCCCCTCCACAAAGGAATTTAGGGCAGCTTCTTGCAGCCTGGGAGTCTCCCTGGACAGACAAAGACCGGCAGATCTGCCTGTACAACCACCCACAACTAGGCAACAGGCAAGGAAGCTGCAGGAATGTTTATTTCATCCCAAAAGGGGCACCTTCATCTGCTCCTGTGAGTCACCTCCCATTCTCCATTGACTGACGTGATGGATGCCCACCAAGCACATGAGACTCCAAGGAGCCGCTCACACGGACACCTCTGCAGGGACCTGAGATCCACTGAGTGAAAACCCTGCTTGGGATGAGCCAGTTTGACTCTGCTTCACAGAGACTGCCAAAAGGAACACCCTGGCCTTACCAGCTGGGTTTTAGTATTTCTTTTTATTCCATCTACCAGAAGGACGTATACATTTTTCTTGCCAAAGATTTCATCATAGTCACCCAATCACAGGAACTATCCTGAATTAGCCTGGATTCATTATTCTGAAATATTCCCCAAAATTCCCCAAGGAATGTTGGGAGAATAAAAAGAAAGTAAGCAGGATTGTGACCTTTGTTTTTTATTAATCATCCTTTTGTGTAAACTGCATTTAGCTGAAAATGCCTTGACTAGCTTTGGCTTTCCTCGTTAAGTGGTTCTCGATTTGCTACCACCGCCACAACCCCCGGGCAGGTCATTCTGGTGTTCATGGTGATGAAGTTCATCACAAGTTACATTCTCCTCCTCCTCCCCATTCTGCATGCCCACCATGAGGACTGATAGCCATATGGCTTCAGGAAAGCACCCTCATTGCTGGACTGTAGTTCTGCTGCAATTTCCTAATGCAAATCAATAAACAGTTGCTGGCAACAGGCAATTCTATAAAGTGTGGAATAAAACAGAATTATTATTTCCAGTTCATGTCATTACCTCATTTTCTTATTAAAAAAAAAAAAAAAGTTCAAGTGTTGTTATGTTTGTTTGATTATATTACTTTAATTCTCTTTTCTTCCAGACGGTAAATTTGGTAGATAATATTCTGATAGAAGCGAAACAGGCGGCCCTGGGCGAGCTGTGGCTGCCCGAGGCCGGAGCCGCCGCCTTCACCCAGGAGCCACCGGAGCCGAGTTCCGGGCGGCCCGGGGAGCGCTCGGCGGCTCCGAGACGGCTGAATTTTGGCTGGGTCCCCGTGCTGGCTGCCGGCAGAGCCCCGGCGGGGGGAGCTGGGATGCGGGGTCCCCCAGTGGAGGAGACTGGAGTGCCTGGGACAGGCCCTGCATTGTCCGCCCGGAACCACGGGGGGATCGCCGGTACCGGCGGGGCTGGGCCTGGGCGAGCGGAGAGTGGTGGTACCCGAGCTGGGGGACACTTGGCAGCCTGCGGGGAGGTGTCCGGATCGGAGGGACCCCCGGGACCCTGAAACGTGGCCCCAGAGAGGGGGGAACTCTGGCAGCCTGGAGATACTGGGAGCATGGGCAAGGGGGACCCATGGGTACCCCAGAGCCCTGAAACAGGGACCCCAACAGGGGAGACTCTGGAGCTGCTCTGACACCAAACTGGGGAGCCCAGGGAAGGGGAACCTCTGGGATCCCCAGGACCTCCGGCAGCCCAGAGAGGGGGGTCCCACAAAGGAGACCCCAAAGAGGAGAGACCAGAGTGGGGGAACTCCTGGGTGGGAGCTTTTTCTGAATCTTGGGGTTTCAGAGGTTTTTATGGACACAGGGTACCTGGTAACTTCTACAGAGAGATTTGGGCAGAATGAACTCCCAACCCAATGTACTCTCATCTTGCTTCCCCCCAAAACAGGACTTCCCTTTCCCAAACCTTGCCTGGACAAACAAACAGGCAGAAAGGAAAAGGAAGACGCCCCAGAACACCCAGGCAAGTGAGGAGGAAGTCACTGCCCCTTTCCCCCTCCATCTCCCAGCCCAGCATCACCCCTGGCTGCAGGACAGCCCCATTGCCAACATCGTCCTTCCAGGGATGGGCTGGGGCGATCTCTTTCCCCTTCCTCTGGCATGGAGGCAAATCCCATCGTCTCCTTGTCCTTCCTCCCCCATTCAAGAAGCTGAGGATAGAGACCAGGAGGACCAATCCCCATGGCAGAACCTCATGGAAGAGGCTGTTTTGAGCAGCTCAACAGTGCAGGAATCCAATGGGGAGGAAGAACCCCAGAGATCTCGCAGAAGGAAGGGCTCCAAACCCAGCCCAGGGTGCTCCAAGGAGCAAAGACCCACCCTGTGCCAGGATGGCAGCCAGAGATCCAGCTGGAGTTTGGAGTTGGTGGTGTATGAGCAGCTTCCTGATGGAGAGAAGCTCTACAAGTGCTTAGAATGTGAGAAGAGCTTCAGCTGGAGCTCCAGCCTGACCCAGCACCACACTGGGGAACGGCCCTATGAGTGTGGGGAATGTAGGAAGAGCTTCATCCAGAGCTCCAGACTGATCTGTCACCAGATGATCCACAGTGGGGAACAGCCCTACACATGCTTGGAATGTGGGAAGAGCTCCAATAACAGCTCTGTCCTCATTAGGCATCGGCACATCCACAGTGGTGAATGGCCCTTGGAGTGTCAGGAATGTGGGAAGAGCTTCAGCACGAGCTCCTGCCTGATCTGCCACCAGCGGATCCACACTGAGGAGGGGCCCCGTGAGTGTCCTGAGTGTGGGAAGAGGTTTCAGACAAGCTCCAGTCTCCTCCTGCACCAGTGGATTCACATGGAGGAGAGCACTTCTGCTGCCCTGACTGCAGGAAGGGCTTCTGCCTCAACTCCAACCTCATCACCCACTGGCACATCCACACTAGGAGAAGCCCTACAAATGTCTGGAGTGTGGGAAGAGCTTCTCCTGGCAGTCATCCTTGACCCAACAGCAACAAACCCACCAATAAGGGAAGCCCTGTGAGTGCCCCCACTGCACAAAGAGCTTTGTCCTCTGCTCCAACTTCATTCCCCATCACAGGATCCATGCTGGGCAAAGACCTGGTGACCCACATTCCCCAAGATCCACATTGAGAAGACACCTGTCCCTTTGCCTGCACCTGGCAATGATGTGAGGTGGGACCAAAGAACATGAGAGTTCGGCCATGTCCCCGTCATCATCTTTGATCCCACCTCAGGCCATTGCCAGAGACAGATAATGGAACTCTCTCTCCCAAGGAGAAGGGTGTCCTTTCCAGGTGAGAGAAAATACATGGTCCGGAAGAGCCGGGTCGGTGTTGTCACAGTTTTCCCTTTAAATAGTTTCTTTGTCTTATTCCTTCTGTTCTCAATATTGTTGTGGTTCCCAGTAACTTGTTCTTATCCCAGCCCGGGATCTTTGTCTTTTGTGCTTTCACACAGGGCCACTGTTTACGCAGCTGGAGCCCTGATCAGTCACCAGGAGGCATTTCTGCTCATCCACGCTGTGGTACTGTGGATTCCCTTGAAATTTTGGTATTACTGCAGCTGAATGAGGCTTTGCCACTCTTTATGCCTAGGCTGATTACTGTCATTTCCTTTTCATAGTTCACCAAACAACAACAAAAGTAAAGTAAAAATGGCAGCTGAAAATAATTTAAGAAGGAAAAAAACATTTCCCCTAGAAATAACTTTGTCAAACCAAAACCAGAATCAACCTTACCCAAGGATGTGCTGCAAATTCCACCAACAGACACAAATATAAAACATGTTTGACACCATAAATGTGTGTGGGTTCACTGCTTTCCCAAAGTGATTTCAGCTTCATTTGAGGAGTGAAACAAATTCATGCTTCAGCAGCTGGTGCATGGGCTGGGTGCACCAGGCAGCTGAGCTGCTTTGTGCAGCCAGAAGTAAGGAAAACTTTCTCAGCAGTAGTTGCTTTGCTTTCTCTTTAATTTCTTCCCATGCAAGAGGAGACAGACTTCAGGCTTATGGCTTCAAGAATATTTGAGTTTGAACCACCTTGTAATTCGCCTCATCTGCCTTTTTATACAACCTGCTCTCATAAAACAGATGGATTTTTATTTATTTACTGTGGGACATAAGAACAGCTCAACAACTGCCCCAGTGTTTCATTTCTTCAAACAAAATTGTATACAAAAAGAGTTCTGTCAGAGAAAGTTCCATCAGAGTCAAAGCAAGTTGCTGCATGGCTCAGTTAAAATAAGCTAATTTTTAAAATTGAACCACAAAGTTGGGAATGTGAATAAAGGTGTGAAATTGCTATAAAATGAACTGGCAAATTCCATAGGTTCATGATTAAGCATTATAGATAAATCAAAAGAAGATCAAAAGAAGAATTTCTTTATTAATCATCACCATATGATCAAAAGATGTTTCAGTCCTGGGTTTCCAACATATTTTTTTAAAATGCTACATTTAGCATCATGCTTCAGGGGAAAACAAAAACTGTCATGTTTCCAATTTAGGTAAAGTATACTTTTGAAATGAAACATTTCAGTGCTATTTCTTTGGTTTTTAAACTAGTACTGTAACTCTGAGATACTGCTATTGCACAGCTCTTAGGTCACAGTATTTTACTCTAATAAAAGTAGGTTTGACTTGAGACTGTAAGACCATTAGGTATTACAGTTTGTTTGTTTGGGTTTTTGTTGAACACATTTCTAATAAAGCCTCTTTTCTTTGCAACATCTTGCTGTTACTCTGACACTTCTACCACGTCCCCTCCTGCAGATGTACAAACACAGATGGAAGGCAATCCAAAATTCAAACCTGAGTTAAGGAATTACAGATTTTGGGGCAGGATGTGGAAGCACTACAACATAGCCCTGTAGACATAAACATGAAGGTGTGTTGTAAACTCCATATCCACAGACGTGTGCCTCTTAGGCAAGAATGATCTTTACATCGAATTTTCTAGAATTTATGGAGCAATGACTTTAATGTGGGAAGTAGCTAGGCAGGACGTTCTGACAGGCTTAAGGTAAGGAGCCTTCATCCACAATTGCAAAGAAATTTAGTTCTAAATATACCTGAAAGTGAGATTAAAACACAAATGAGGTTACATGTTGGGAATCCAAAGCAATAATACAACTTGTTTTCATGAAAGATGAAAGAAAAAGAAATAGAAAATTGGGGAAATGCCAAGAAAAAATATGAGAAGCAGACTAAAGGGGTTGCTACCACCATGGGTCCAGCCCTGGTTTCTCAGTCAGGTGTGACCCCAGGCAGCCAGAGCAGCAAGGTGGGGCAGGACAAGCCTCGTAGGAGCAGCCAGGACAGCAAAGGACAGCAATGACAGCAAAGACTCCCGACACTTTGCAGACACTGTGCCATGTTGGGCACTTGTTTATTTAAGGGTGTCTGGCTTTAGGAGAGATGGTAGCAACGGCACACACAGCACGAGCACCCTCAGGGCAATGGCACGTCCAACACATCCCTCATGAACTCCCTCATGATCTCTGCTCTCTTGAGGAGTGCCTGAGGTCCATCATGTGTCCAGCTCTGCTGGACAGCTGAACAAACTACCCAGAGCTGGGGAAAACCACTCGTGTTAACTGTGCCTGGGTCCTTTCACCTGCCTGTCCTTTATCATGTGAATTTATTACACTGAATACTTTTATCCATCACTGAATCTTGCAGAGATTGGCAAAGGAAACGTGTATAGAGGCAGCAGTAAAGTCACACGTATTTCTGAAGTATAGCCCTTAGCACAACCCAGGCACACCCCTGACACTTTCCAGCAGTATGACATAACCTCTACCTGGCAACAGGCTCTTCAGGCTCAGGGTGCTCCTTCCTGAAGCCTTTTCTTAGCACAGTGGTCCACTCAACACTCAATGAGTTAACTGCTGAGTGGAACCAAACTCCATATCATGTGGAACCGGTGCCATAATAAACGGATAGTGCGAAGTTGGCTCTTGTGAACATTAAATGTATGTTGTAAGGTTAAAATAAGTTGTTGAGGTCTGGTATTTTTATATATGAGTTTTGTAATGTTGAAAGTTGATTTCTGACCATTGGGAAAGCCAAAGCGAGGGGGGACAAAGGAGGAGCTGGGTCGGAAGAGTGCCATGTGCACGAGTGTGGGGAGAGTCAGCTTACCAGGGGATTGGTGCGTCAATAGCCTTATATATTAAGGATTGTTGCAGGTGTGCGCAGTGTGCCTCTGGATGTGGCTAAACACCCTTTTATCTTATTTTTGTCCCTTGTTGTAGGTTAATAAATTATTTTTAATTTTAAGAAGTGAGGATCGTTTCTCACAGGTGCAAATAAAGGTGAGGCGCAAGCTGTCCCTTTTCCTCACACACATGCACCCGGAACGTTCGAAGCTAACAATCCTTCCAATCTCTCATACTTGCACACGTCTGACCAGTCTTTCACTCCTGACTCTTCTGGAAGCACCACCCCAGAACTCTTCCAGAAGCTGTTCGATGGTCATGGCTGAGGGAGCTTTTCCTGCAGCCCTCGAAAGGGCTCCGGGGCCCTCGGCCGATGATGAGAGTCAGGGAGAAGCACCAGTCTGAGACAGGAGAGAAAGCAGGGCGCAGAGTTCTTCTGGCAGAGAAAGAGAAGTTTATTTCCGTCTCCTGGACCACCGCCGTCGGGAGCGCCGCCGTCTGGAGCGCTGGCGGCTCCTCTTCCTGTGGAGCTCCAGGACGTCCTGGAGGGTGGGCCCCCTCCTCTTTCGGAAGCGGGAGTGCCTTGGGGGCGAGTGGCTGCCGCTGAGGACGGTCGGGGAGAGGCTGGGGCTGCGGCTGGGGCTGGGGCTGGGGCTGCGGCTGGGGCTGCGGCTGGGGCTGGGGCTGCGGCTGGGGCTGAGCCTGGGGCTGCGGCTGGGACTGGGGCTGGGGCTGAGCCTGGGGCTGCGGCTGGGGCTGCGGCTGGGGCTGCGGCTGGGGCTGAGGCCCTGGGCAGGATGAGCTGCCGCTATTGCCTGTTCCTGGCTCTGCTCCTGGCTCTGCTCCAGGGTCCGCTCCTGCTTCTGCTCCGGGCTCGGCTCCTGCCCTATGCGCAGAGACACGGCTGAGAGCTGCCCGGCAGCCGCAGCGGGGCCGGCTGCTCCCCGCCCGTCCGCGGCGGGCCCGGCCGGGCTTCTGCTCTCTGCGGCCTCCGCCCGCCACTGCCGGACCCGCCACGCTCCTGCCAGCCTCTGCCGCAGCCGGGCCCACACGGGAGTCAGTCCACCGAGAAGTCCTGTCCACACCCTGGACAGGAAACCCGCCCCGGGCACAGGATGAGGGGGGGCTATGGAGACTACGGAGCTGCGGCCTGTCTCTGTCTGGTTGGTGACTTGGAGCAAAGCTCCGGCCGGGGTCTCCATGGCCGCGGCTGCTTGGCACAGCAGGCGGAGCTCAGCGAGCACCACGAGCAGCTCTCCATGAGCCCAGAAAAAAAGCCACTCTGAGCCCGCACTCGCCCCAGTATAAATATTGGGAGTCTTGAAGTCGCAATGCATCCCCTGGTGACATCAGAGTCATCCAGTGAGGTCATCTCATTGTGCCAACATTGTGACCCCATGTTTATCTCACAATCTGTGAGTTACAATCACTCAATTTCTATTGAGTTGCAATGACAGATTGTAACAATTCTTTTCTGAGTTTTGGACATGCCAGAGACTTCTATCATTTCTCTCTTTGACTCGGAGCAACTTTATAACAAGTTCTGACTTTTTTGGTTTACTTTGTTTTACGATGGTTTAACCCTCTCAAGTTCTTGCAAACCTGTTGTTTTCCTTTATAGTTTTACAGTAACTTTCCCATAATGTTAAGCTGTCTAATTTCTAAGAATGCCCAACAGTCCAGTGCAGTATTTCTGACGCCTGCTGGGCAGAGCTGTTGCATGGACCGATGACACGTCTGCTGACTATGAAAACTTCACTGAGAAGTTGTGTGTGCAGAGCTAGAATTGTTTTTACAATGTATACATTCCTTCTCATGTTCTGAAAATAAAATTTATTCACTCTCTCTAAGACATAATTCTTGGAACACTTGAGACTGATAATTAGTATTAACTTGATAACTAATATTAGGCTAATTGCAAACATAACTTAGCAACAGCAATGAACCCTGTCTTTGTTTTCCTTCATTTTAAACTAAAGAAATTTCTAGACCTCAAATTATGCTCCAGTTAAAACTCATATTTGTCAATGCATTTGATTAAAAATTTAGATCTCAGAGGTGTCTTTTCCCTTGAGTTTTGTATGAATCTAATATCTTCTATGTCCAAGAAGCAGTTGTTGTGACTCGTGTTTCTTGTGTCTGTTCGAAAGGCCAAGAAAATGCAATCTTTGGTCTTCTGACACAGCTCTCTGTTCGTGATGTGGGAAAGTGAGTGCTGATGTGCAGGAGCTGATGGAAGGGGCAGGGACCAGGATGCAGCAGGCACAGAGCCAAGCTGACAGAGGGATGATCTCTGCCAGTGGCATTGAAGGAGAAGAGTTTGCAGGCAGGACAGAAAATGGCTCTTGGTTTCACCTCTTCTTTCAGTGCTGCTAAGAATGTAGCTTGGAGCAAGCTGGGAACACCAGAGCATGGAGCCCTTTCCAGGCAGGGCTGCGTCTGCTGCAGGGGCAGAGAGAGCCCAGCAGGGATCAGACACAAAGCAGCAGGAGACTGAGGAGCCCCTGTGGTGGCAGCAAGGAGCTCCCGGCTCTGCTCACTGCTGGTGGCATTTTCTATTGAACCATCTCCAAGGACTTCTGCTGTGCTCTGTATTTTTCCTACCCTGTCAGCAGCAGCCCCTGTCCAGAACTGGCTATAAAATATGAGCAAAGCAGCTGGCAACAGCAATGTGTGGAATCTTATGGCTCAGGAGCTCTTATGTCAGAGCCTTGCCTGTGCCTTATGCTTGTCAGCACCTCCTTCTCTGTGCACAGAATAGTGATTGGTGGAGGTTTTTTGCCTAAGAGCTCCAGAAAAGCAAACATTCTGATGGGATTCTCATGAGTGTGTGAAGTGGCTGCCAGAACCCGGGCTAGCACTTAGAACTCCAGCACCATGCCAGGAGTGGGGAACTGCCTTGATATGGGGATTTACCAGAGGCAGAACCTTTAGAGTCACATGCTCTAAGGTGCCAGACACAAGCCACAACAGGGACCAGGCAGAGGAGAAAGGAGGAGGCTCTCAGTCTTGAGGGTCCACAAGGAACAGTGTATTCCTGGTGAAGGGAGCAGGACAAAACCAGCCGCTAGCTCTATTGTTCAAGGGGTTTTGTATAGACACAAGTCAGGGGGTGGATACAAACAGCTAACTAATAGGGAATCCTTAGGGGAGGAGTGAGGGGATTACATCAAGTGTCTGGGGCAATTGGGGTAGGAGGGTGGAGAGGATAGGTCACATGGGCCTATGGGGCTTTGAGGAGTAGAGGAATTCCAAAGGAATGTTGCAGACAGGGATTGGCCCCAGGTTTAAGTGGCAGAGAAGGTCAGGTATAAGATGCTAGGTAATGGCATGAGGGACAGCTTTGAGGGAGGGTAAAACCCAGGGGTAAAGCAATTCGGGGAGAACACGGGTGTGGTGTTGTGAGGTCCCCAGGACAAGGTGAGAGATGAGAATTTGACTCCATGTTCTCAGAAGGCTGATTATTCTATTCTATTCTATTCTATTCTATTCTATTCTATTCTATTCTATTCTATTCTATTCTATTCTATTCTAATTGAGGAAGGATTCAGCCAGAAGGCTAGACAAGAATGATAATAGAACCCGTGACTGATGAGAGTCCCAACACAGCTGGACTGGGATTGGTCATTAATTAAAAACAATTCACATGCTTGGTAAACAGTTCTCCAAATCACATTCCAAAGCAGCAAAACATGGAGGAGCTGAGGCTTCTTATCTTGCCAGGAGAAGAAATCCTGGAGAAGAGATTTTTCAAAAATATCATGGTGACACGCAGGGGTACAACAGAACTAACCACTTAACAAGAAATCAATAAAATAAATTTGAACTGCAACAGTGTAGCAGTTACATTCATTGCTGGGAAACAGAAAGTAAGGCCAGGGTAGCAGAGCAGCCAGGATCTGGTCACTCCCTGCAAAGGGCTGGTGTATGATGTGGGAACACCACGTGCCAGGATGGGCGAGAAGGGTAAATGTGCTCAAGGTGCAGCAGGTGAGGTTTGGGTTCACTCAGAGGGCAGTCAGGGGTGGTGAGCACTGCAAGATCCAGCTGCAGTTCCCATCCATGTCCCTTTCAGTGCTGGCTTTCGGGTGTCTGCAGCCTGGATCCAGAGCGCCCTGGGGGGCTCCTGTGGCTGCCTTTGCACTCAGGGTGAGGATGCCCAGGAGCCCCCGAGGCCGGCAGTGGGGACCAGGGCTGGGGCTTGTGGCCTGGCAGGTGCGGCTCTGGGGGCTGTGACACGCCAGGGCACGGGTCACAGTGGGAGCTGTGAGCAGGGGCACGGCCAGCTTGGCACCTGAGTGACATGGTTCTGCTGGCTGTGACATCACAGAGGACAGGTCACGCTGGCACCTGTGTCCAGGGGCAGCACCGGGCAGTTGGATTCTGGCAGCCAGTGAGTGCACACACAGGGGGACAGCTGGGCTGGATGGGGCTGGGAAAGGTGCCCTGGGGGTTTAAAGCCAGAGGCAGAGCTGGGACCCTCAGGGCAGGGCACTGTCCCCAGGGCTGGGGGAAGAGGGGCTTGGGGCTCTCAGCATGGCTGGTGCCCAGAGAGGCTCTGGGGACATTCCAGGTGCCACCTGCCCCCTGCTCCCTCCCAGCCAGACAAGCTGAGCTCCCTTTCTCCCACCAGGCCATGTCTCCAACAGTGGCCTTCATCCTGGCCCTGTTAGCCACCCACGGTAGGCTGAAGTTGAATGTACAAATTCAAAAGGATGATGTTAAACGGATGCTGGAGCGTGAGAAATATCTGCACCAGGAAATGACCCGGCTCCTTCAGTCGATTGAGGAGGACAAGTCCATCATGGAAAGCCTGTTCCTTTCTCTATGGCAGCTGCCGTGGCTGCCTTTGCTCATCGAGGCTCTTGTGCTCTCTCTGGCCTTCTGGCTGGTCAGGAGATGGAAGTGTGGCTCTACCAGCTGCAGGATGCAGGAGGGATCCAGCAGCAAGTGGAACGTTGTCAGGGTGAAGTTCAGCAGCAAGGAGAAGGTCAGTGAGCATGAGAAGGTCAAGGGTGCAGACTGGGGTGGCAGCACTTTGGCTGTGCCCAGCCCATCACCAATGGGCACATCCAGGATAGGGCTGGAGCGGGCTGTCAGCAACCTGATCTCATTGGGAATGTCCCTGCTCACTGCTGTGGGCTCACACTGGATGGTCCATTAAGGTCACTCCCAAGCCCAACTGTTCTGTGATTCTGCAGCAGGGCCTGCCCAGCACGAAGGTGCTGCAGGAGCTGGTGGACGAGCTCCTCGGTGTCTGCCGAGTGCTCTCCCGGAGGAGCTTCATGCCGGAGCTGCACCCAGCTGCTGGGACGGACACCAGCCCTGCAGCCTGCAGTGTCCAGGAGAACAGCAGCACCTACCGCCCGCTGGTCATCCTGCGGCCACCCCCCGGCCACTCCTTCAGCCTGGAGAGCACGAAGTGGCCGCCAGCCAGGCGCATCCGTGTGGCGCTGGAGTGCCTGTGCTCTGGGGAGCAGCTGCTGGGGCACACGTGCTTCCTGCACGCCTCTGGTGGCCAGCTGCCCAGGGATCAGGAGTGGTACCTGATGGACACCCTCTGCACGGGCTCCTACTTGGATGCCAAGAAAGTCACCCGCTGGGTGCAAACGTTGGTGCTGTCGGCCTGGCTGCTCCTGCCGCAGTCGCGCCACTGCCAGCTCACGGCGCTGCCCTGCGGCAAGTCCTGCAGCTTCCGGCTGAGCGGCGCCTCTGGCCTGCACTGCAGCATCGAGATGGCTCTGGCCGTGCAGCGAGGCAGCTCAGGTGCCTGCCTGGGCCTGGAGTAGGCAGCAGCGGCTCTGGCAGAGAGCTGGCACCTCTCGGACTCACTGCCGCGATGCCACTGCTGCTGAGGTGACAGCATTGCCACCGAAAATGAGCTGAGGAAGGTGAAGTCAACCATTCCTCATGGGACTTCTTTTTCTGTTCTGTTAGGATTCTTTAGTTCCTTATTATGAAATCTGCAAGATGTAGCCAGACCATAATACTTCTAAAATCTCCCAAGGCAGAGCTGGGAAAATTAACATTATTTCAATTATGTCTAAGTTTTTTTGAGAAAAAGTACACATCCATAGGAGTTTTCTTACGCCATTTTTTTTATTGTTAAAAAAAAAATAAAGTTCTTTGGCTAATACTTGGTCTCCCAACAAGTCACTTGTGATGAGAATACAGACAAGTCACAAACATTAGTAAATTGTCAATACAAGCGATTACAGTGGCAATTAAAATTTTCATTAGCTCTCCACAGCTCCATGTCAACTCTAGAAAGATTTCTATTAAAAGAAATGAGAAAATTTGGCCCTCTACAGACCAATTATTAAATGGAAAGAAAAGCCTCTTGTATCTATGCCAAAGGTGACAGAGCCTAAGTGAAAAATGATCATCACATCTCAATTTAAAACTGCTGGCAGCTGCCCCGCTCCCAGACTGGTTCTTCTAATCTTCAGCAGGGAGGTGGGGGCATTCCTAGGAAAAGAAAACAACACAAACTTCCTGGGCAAAACCAAGCTGTGTAACTGCATCAACTTAGGATCTTTTGGGCGGGGCTTGTAACATATGTTAGAAATAATTCATGCTATCAAAGAATGTATTTTATAAAGATTGTGAAATCAAAACGAGTCTCTGACCACAAGCAGCCCGAGAGGTGGATGTCTATTCAAACTCCAAAATTCCTAGAGTCGGCCAGATAACGATTGGCACTTTAGCCCAATAGACGCACCCAGCGTGATGATCACTGTTATCCCGAGCCATCGGAAGACGCCTAAGAGCGATCATCGATCATTGCCCTGTTGATAACATTGATCAAGATAGCCAAAGTCGCCAGAAAGATGCATGTGAATATGCGACTTCTTGGATTTGATCAACGCTGGCTGTCGACCAGGAAATGGCGATTGTCCAGCTCTGCACAGTGAAAGAACCAACTATGAATATGCAGTTACAAAAGAAACTGGAACTCCTTCACCTCGGGCATAATAAACTGTATAAAACATCCCCGCAAGAAGCGGCTCTTGTGAACAGGGGGAGGGTCCGATGCGATAGAGGTCAGATCCAGGTTCACCCAGCACTGAACCCAGGCTCGATGCTGTCCCTTTGGCTGTGGTGGTTTTGAAGATCATATTTTGGTCGCAGAAAAAGATAAATCCTTTTGCACTTTTGATAATTTGGCTTTCGATTGATCATTTATAACATGCTCTAACTTGCATTGCATGAAGTGCTCGCTGCACTGCTCTTGTTGCTTCTCCCAACTTAATAACTACTATGATATTACTTGCAAGCACAACTTAGCACCAGCAGAGAACCTCCTCTTTGTTTTCCTTCTGAATTAGAACAAAAAAAAATTGAGGAGAAAATCTCTGAAAATTTGTTCCTCTTCAGCTCCAAGTTGATCCATAACAATTCTAACAGACTATAAACTTTTCCAGAAACTCTTCCATGGTTATGGCTGAGGGAGCTTTTCCTGCAGCTTCTAGCACCTTTTCACACATGCCACCCCCATAGCCCCCCTGCTACCAAAACAAGGTCATGCAAACTCAGTACAGGTATTACTCATTGCATTATTCTTTGCCTTCAAAGTGCCTGAAAATTTGCACATCACCATGTAATAAGAACACTTGCTCTTTTTATTTCTATTCTTTACATCTGCTGCAAGGTCCCACCTTTAACAAGAGGTGAGCAGTCTGACTTCTCATGTCAGTGTTGTCTTTTCATTTTCCAATTCCTCTAATTCTACTAGCTTTAAATGATAAACAAAACTGTTCAGCTCTACCCTATATGAGGTTTAGTCCCTTCTGTACACAAATGCTCAAGAAAGAGAAAAGAGAAATCACGAAGAAGAAAGAGTCTTGGGTGTGTGGAAGGAATTTGCTCTGACCAGGGAGAGATGCAGGAGTTCACATGAGCTTTTCACCTGATGAACATAGGCCAGATTTCCATGTGTGATTCACCTGAATTTACAGTAAGATGTGCAGGAGGCTGTGCATAATTAGACCATTTCTGTTTTCAGCTGTTGGAGAGCAGGGGAGCAAGTTCTAGTGTTGGGTATTCCAGATGCAGTTCTCTCTAATGAAATAATAACTCTTTCGGCCTTTGTGCCTAGCATTAATTTAAAAAGCAACACCAATTTAAAGTATTTCACTGGTGGGTGTGTATGGAGACAAACATGGTAGCTTGAAAGGTAGCCATTTTTCTGCAGCATCTTCTATAATACAGGAGACATTGGAGAGCTGAAGACTGCACTGGGCTTCACCCAGCAAAACTTGCTGTTTGGAACAGCAGCCTACAGTGAGTGCTCAGAGAAATCCTAGTTGCTCACATGAAATCCTTTCAACATTTTCCTCAGGTATTGTTGAAAGACAAGGAATAAAGAACCAGGATATTTTTGAACATTTAAATTGAAGTAAGTAGGAATCTTAGTAATATACCTTAAAAACCATGTGGAGAAGACTTGCTGTCTAAAGACAGCTGTGAAGGTGTTTTTAGCATGTGGATGTGGCTTCATGGTCACTTTAACTACACAGAGTAAACTGGAAGTCATCCTGTGAAGAGCTCTTTTATTTCTGAAAGTGGTGGAAAGGATTGAGGGGAACTTAAAGGGTTTTTATAAGGTTCAGTGCAAGAAGAACATAAAGTCTTTCACCAATTTAAACTTCTGGTGTTTCAACTGAAAATGCATAAAGCCAAAACAATAAACCAAATAATTTGTAATTCAACTAGTATTTATGTCACAATAGAGTTTCATTTAGAATGCATTGAATCTTATTCCAAACAGAGTTAGCTATACCAAACCCCAAAATGTCAGGTGTGGCATGAATTTCTTCAGTTATTGTGGGTTATTTTGTTATTTTCCCTCCAAGTTGTCTGGAGGTAAGTATGGGGAGGGGAAAACAATGCATTTGAGAAAACATTTTTTTTTTCAGACCACCTGTGACTTAAATTATAATTTTGGTAATATTATGTCACACCTTCTCATGGTACTATTTACAATGTAGAATTCTTTTGTTCTCTTGAGGAAAAGCACACTCACTGGTTATGTGCTTGTTTCTAGAGTGATATCACATACTCACTAAAGGCTAATATTTATCTTCTCCTAATGGGCCGCAAGTCTGGAAAAATCTGAATTTTATGACACTCAGAGCTTTCAAATCTATTGCTTTAGAGCTTAAACATTTATGTTAGTCTTACCATTTCTGAGCACAAACATTAATACTAAATCAATAAAAATATACCATCAAATATTAAAAAATATCTGTAAAACTAATTCACTTGAAACTTTACCCAAGATTATTGGGTGGTTTTATGTGTAAACTGTTTGGCTGAAAAATGGTTTTAAAAATATGCCCAGATAATTTTTGAGGGGCAACCACCTGGTTCCATCACAAAGATCTGAAAATAAATACCATTTCTACATTTCAAAAGATTCATAGATGTATTGTTTGGTTTATTTTTGGAGTTTTTCAAGCAAGAAACAGCCTGATAGTGGATTTGACAGGTAATTGTAGGAGAGACATTTTATTTAATCCCATATTTGAGAAATCCTTATTGCCAAGCCCTTTTGAGTTCTGAATTTACTGAATACCATATGTCGGAACCCAAGACATCCCTCTGGCTGTCCTGATCAGCCAAGACCCCTGCCAGGGGGCTCAGAGACCCTGGCAGAGAGCCCAAGATGCCTGTGGTTTTGATTATGACCCATGGAGCAAGTTACCATCCTTAGATAAAGATCTGCAGGCCACGACAGTTAAGTAGAATAATAGTAAATTTATTGTGGGGTGAAAAAGTAGATATTTTGGGGTTTTTAGAATGAGAGTTCAGGGGGCAAGATGGAGGGATCTAGGCATGTCCAGCCCTTCTCTTTCTTCTTGGCCTCCATCTTCTGCTGTGATGTTGGCACTTACAAATTGGTTTAGAGTGGAAGCTCACTGTCTAACATAGGTGATAGGTATTGGAAACTAATTGTAAACATTGTACACGTAGTTTTTAGTATAAAGACATAACACTGCCCCGGGGGCAGGCAGAGTGCCTGGAGCTGTCCTGCTGGACAGACCTCAGCAGGGCAGAAGAAAGAATTTTATAGATAAGGAACAATAGAACAACCTTGAGACTGAGAACTGAAGAGCTCTGACTCCTTCTTTGAGCGCCGGACTGGGAAAAGAGACTTTCTAATGTTTTCTCGGGGTCACTCTGACCAGCAAAAGGCCCTGGGACAACCATATACATTCATCAAAAAGAGACAGCAAAATGTCTGACTCCTGGTAGAAGAAAAATTGTAAAATTATTAGACATTGATAAATATTTTTATACATTCAGTGAAAAAGGTATGTACTTTCAAAAATCCCAAAACAGTTTATTTGTTGGGTTTTTTTCACACAAGTTGTTGCAAATGACAGGAGGCTACAAAAATCCACGGTTTCGCATTCGAAGAGAAATGGTAGAAGACTGCTCTTCAAAATTCTGTGATCCATAGGCATGTGGAGGAACCCATATCAGATCCTGTAGGGGGATAGAATATAAGAAAATAAAGATAGTGTAGAAAGTAATCTTACTCCTAAGGAGTTGCAGCTGGGCCAATTATCAAAGATTAGGAACAGCTGTAACCAATGAGAAGAAGAGTGCTATAAAAGAGTGGGCTGGCTGGTTAAGAGGGGAACTGGAGTCAGTTGGCTGCTTTGTGAAGAAGAGAGAGGTAGTGCCCTGAGGAACAGCCCATGAGAAAACACCAAGCAGGTACGAAACTTTTGCGATAAGGAGGCAACAGTATGGAACCCCTGTGATAAGACGATGACAGGATCCCAACTCAATCAGATTTTTCCCAGGATGCATTTTTACAGACAGCCCTGATTTCCATTTTACTGTGAGTCAACTCTGCAGGGAATCAGAAGTTCATGTTTAGATTTGTCTGGATTCACGTGAGAAAAAACTTCTGAGCAATATGACAAATTTCAGTAGAAATTAGGGTTCATATCCCTCATTTAAACACTTACAATTTTGATTGTGCTCCATAAATGTAAAGATAATTTGGGGTCTCCCTTTATCTGTGCTGGGGGAAGTATTTTCAAATGTCCTATGGTTGAACATGTTACATCACACAAATCACTTTTTGGAGCCCTCTGCCACTAATCCCACCAGAATTTGCAAACTTCTCGTTGAAATGTACTTTTTGTTTGTCCAGTTTTGTGTGTCAGAGCAAAAGCAAACACTGTAAATTTATGTGGACTGCCATTTTCAGCTCAAACAAAATTTAAATCAATTTTGACCTAGAACAGAGAACTGATAACTGTCCAGAATAAAAGCCTTACTGAGAACCATTTTCTTTTTGTTATCAACCATGTATCTGAATTTGTTGATAGCTCAGGCATATGCAACCCCACAAAAAATGCAAATCTGTGCTATGTGTTTCAGTCTTAAGTCCATACTGGAATGGAACACCAAAATCAGAAATAGCAGCCCAGTCACAGAAAGCACTCCATCCTCAAACTTCATGCATGTGGTCATGCACAACCTTTTTCTTTCCTTTTGTTTTTTAAATTTTTAATGAATTTGAGTCCCTTTGGATACGTATGTATGAGATTTAAAATCACAAAATTTATCTGGTTCACCTGATCCATTATTTAGCAAAATACTCTTCCAAAAGGCTTGAGAGAGGCACTTCCAAATGGCAGGAGGGACAAACTCCAAGGTAATTGCAGCTAGCAGGATCTTTTTAAATTCCAATCCTAAACAACTGGGAGGGTAGTACCCATGAGGTGTAAGCCTTCCTAGCTCAATTTCTGCAGTTCCTACATCTGGCAATTTCAGATTCCATAGCTGTGTCAGCTGCTGTCCCAGAGTTCTCTCTGGGTCAGAAGAGCGCTTTCAGAAAACAATACGTTCAGCTGGACACTTCCAGCTTTGTAACTCTTGGCTTGAGTATATATTTGTAATGTTAAAAATGCACATTTTGCTCTGCTTCTGCTGATCTCCATTTTCATATGCAAAGTAATTTGTGAGCTTCATTGATGAGTTTGTTGTGTCAGATTAACAGAACTTCCTGGAAAGAGCTAAACCCTGATTTCCTCCAAGCTCACATTTCCTTTAGAGATACTTAAACAAATCCTAGAAAAACATCATGTCCCTTTACCCATTGCTCCTTGGAGGATTTAAAATTTTAGGAAAACACTTTTCAGCTTAAACTGGCAGTCTGACTCAGATGTACAGGAAAAAAAAATTAAAAATGGAGTGTTACTATGTTTCCTTGCCCACTATGTCATGCTTGAAAAATATGATTTCATTATTTCTGGGACTATTCTAGGAGGTGCCCACACTTCCACAGAGTCCATTCCCATTCATTCATAGAGGCCCTGTGTGGATTTTGCTGTTCATCTCATATGTCACTCTTCAAGATGTGCTCTGTGACTGTGAGAGAACAACTGATTTTCCAGCATCTTTGGATCCAAAATTGCGCAGCCCAGTCTCATTTCCAGCAGAGACATAAATAATGGCATTGGATAAATGAGAATATTAGCTGAGATTTCTAGAAATTACCAAAAATAATTTCCATGTGGCAAGATTTTTTTTATTTCAGGGTGTTGTTGGCTGGAATTTCGCACAGAAACACAGGAGCCCATAGGCAGTTTTGGGGATTTTGACCACTGAGCCTCCCAGTTTGCAGACAGGTTTCCAACTAGAGGTCAGCAAGTGGCCATCGGAGTATTTACCTCTGAAAATCTGCCTCTCTAGGTGTGGAAGACCTTATTTTTCAGAAGTGCAGCCCACCTTAATGAGAGGAAAATACAGCACCTGGTAGAAACTCTCCTGTTTAGATACCCAGAACTAGTAAGCTACTTCTGGTCAGATGAGAAAATCTCCAATAAAATAAATTACTATAATGTCCAGTCCTTGTGAAAAACAATGTATTTCTTTATCTTGGGAAGAAAAGGGTTGAAATATTTATTTTGAAATATGCCTATTGAAAAATATTTATAGTCAGACATTGCAGTCGGGTAATTTTTTTATCAAGGAAATTTTCCCTAGGAGAAGGGTATGAAGGAAACTTTTCAAAGGCTCCTGTGTCAATACAACTTGCTCCAAGCATCACAAAAGGATTCATCTCTTCTGGCAGACAGAGGATTCCTCTTGGGGGCATTTAGATACCTCCTTTAAAAGATATCAAAGAAAAGTTATTAGTGAAACTGTACCACCCTAAATTTCAGTGTAATACCTGTCTAAGCAATTTTTATGTTGTTCGGGCCATGTCCTTTTTTCTGTCTTCTTCTGTAAAAAGGAAGAATCCCTCAAATTGTAATTGGATTATTTGTGGTTTGGAGGTGACCACAGATTAAAAAAAAAAATCATATGTGGCAAAACAGAATGAAGAATTTAATTAAACTAGTCATTGTTGCCTAGCTGAGAAATCTCCATCCTGAAGAAAATCCTGAGAAAAAAATCCTGAGAAATTTTTACTGTTGAAGTTGGAAGCTTGGAAAATACTGGATAAAGACAGTGCTTGAATGATTCATTTAAACTTTGCCTTTAAAATAAACAGGCAAGATAAACCCATAACAAAACACATTTCAAACTACCCATATCTCCATTTGCTTTTATTTTTTTTTTTCTTTATCTGCATCTTGCTTAGAAAAACCCTCAGATATGAGGGTTCCAAAGCATAGATAAAAAGATGAGAATAACGAAAAGTTTAAATGTCCAAGAGGATTAAAAGCCTGAAATTTGATTAGCTATCAGATGTTCCAACAATAAAACATGGATTTAAGAAATGAAGTTTTTTTTTTTTAAAAAGTACTGACCTTGAAATTTCATGGCAATGGGAAAGTCCAATTTTAAACAAATGTCAGAGTGCTTTCCCTCATTCTTAAATAACTGACAGTGAAAAAATCCGCTAAGTGATCTCTTTTTCTTTTTTTCTTAAAGAAGTTTTCCTATTTGTAGGTTTTTCCTCTCAGTAGCCTAGAACATGGTATTGCAAATTATAAATTATTTGTGAGTGTTGATTTTTTTCTTATTCAAAGAATTTTTAATTTCTCAAATTCTGCTTGGTGATAACAAATGGAATTTAGCTTCAAAAGCCTGACACTTCAAATATTTCAAATTGACCCAATATGTTCCATGGGTTTTTTTAAAAAATAAAATCAAAATCCCGCAGGGTTTTGTGGGGTTTTGTTTTGTTCTGTTTTGTTGGTTTTTATTCTATCTCTGCACAACAAGGAAATAAAACAAGAGCTGAAAAATTATTGGAATTAATATCTGTATGCAAGGTATGAAGCTTACTTGTCAACAAATGTAAGAGGTACTTTTATGCATTTTTCTTTTAAAAAAGAATGCATATGTGGCTTAAACAAAGTTGTGCTGTAGGTTTTGGAGTAAATTTTTGTCTGTTTATTTATGTTTTGGTTTTATTCTAAAAACTTACACTGTCAAGAGCTGTCTGGCCTGATACTTTATTCACAATGTTAGATTTCTGGCGAAGACCAGAGACAGCCATGGAACATTTAATACATGAAGAGAGGGTGCTCAGATACAGTATTGGTAGAAACTGGTATATTACTTAATCCAGGTCAATGTTAGCAGCATGAGGGTCTTCAAATCAGTGTAAAAATGTTGGTTCTCAGTGGTCCCTGGGAAAGCTTTATAAAAGCACAGTCACCATATGTAGTGGGGAGATAATCTGAATTTTGGAAACTGAAGCAAGAGTTGGGCAGTTGAAACTATAGGAGGAGCATTGATTAAGTGCATGCATTTCTCATGGGAATGATGTAGAAGTATATATATTATACACCACATGTAGATGAGAGCAAAGACTTGAATATTTGCCTCCTCTATATGTGAGAAAGTAGATAGAACTGGTGTCCTTCCAGGCACAATTCATATTTAATTGTATTCAGTGTGGAATAGCTCAACTCGATGCTGAAAAGAAAAAAATGTTACAATACATAAAATGATTTACTGTATAAAGCAAACCATTTTCTGCTCAATAAATTCACTTTATTGCACAGATAACTTGTACTATATTCACTTTTAAATGGTGAGCATCTTTTAACTGCCAAATAAAACGCACCTGCCTTTACTTACTATTTGTATTTCTTCATACGTAGCATGGGATCATTAAATGTGTTTGAAGAACAGCCAGCATCTATATCATATGTGGAGCAAGAGCCAAGAACAATCTGCTCTGTTGCTGTTTAGTCTGAAAATAACAGCCTGCCAAATAGAGGGATTTTTAGTTTTGTTTTTTGAGAAGCTGTGTTTCTTTGGAAGCTGAATTACAACTGGATCAGGGCTCAGTCAAACTTTTTGTTAAACCAGGCAGTGACTGGCATCTCAGCACAGAGTGAGTTGCTGTGGAAACCTCATGGTTCATCATGTGTGAAAGAGCAGAGGTGTAATGGGAACTCTGACAGGGTCTGATACACCAGAGGCAGGGAAACTTCCCTGGGGGAGGAGATGTGACTGAATTCTCTGATATTTCTGCATTTGAGCCTTTCCATAGCAGTGGATTCAACTGGGCCAGGCTCCCAAGGATCTATTCCTTAATTCCGACCTTTATGTTTTTTTTTATATTTACAAATATTTTAACAACAGGTTGTCCTAATATCCAGTCACAGCTGGTAAGAGCAGCATCAGTGAGACTTTGTGACATGCCTGGGCCTACTTCAGTACCACTAGTGAAGAGGAATGAGAAAAATCCTCAAAATAAAACTCAATAGTTCTGACCAATCACTGGGATTTTCAGCAAGTCTTTTTCCTGAAGGATTTTTTTCCTCGTTTATGAGATCTACATTAAGCAGAAAAGAAAAAATTCTAGTTTTCTGCTTGTTTCCATTTTCAGAAGCATTTTAAAGCCCTTCAGAGCCAAGTACTCTGCAAATCCACTTCAGGTCTGGAGAGTCAGTGCACATTGTGGGGAAATGTTTTTTCTTGTTGCTGCTCCCTCAACCTTTATCCAGTCACCAGCCAGAGGCTATGGAGGTGACAACACCTCTGCTGTCAGGCACAGGTGATGCTGCTTCCTCTCCACTTCATCCTTCCTGGGTGTTTGGGAGTTCCTGCTTCCAGGTAGGAGTGTAGGAACGAGCAGCAAAACACAACCAATTCAGGAGATATTGGATGTAATCTGCCAGAGAATAAAGCTTCAAGGTCAAATTATAATAAAAACAGCACAACTGCAGAAATGAACTGAAACTGTGTGTCAGAAGAAGGGGTGTGCTGTGGAAAACCATTTGGTCAATTGATATTTTTTCAAATTTGAGGGGAAAAATGGCAAGAGGTAAGTCACTTAGGGCAAATATATAAGAATTGCAGAAATAAGGACTAGTAGCTCATAAAAACTTGTTTTTATCTGCCACATGCTCAGAGTGCAGCCTGGGTTTAACCATGATGAACCTACCACCTCCTCTGAAAGACCTGGGTTTGTGTCAGCAATTCTCTAAGTTACAAAAGAGGGGTTGCTTTGGTTGGCATGGGAGTTATGTTTTTCTCTATTTTTGTCTCATTGATGCTATCTATGTATTACTGTTAAGCCACACTGAAGAGTAAATCAGCCTGCTGAGATGAGCATAAATTCTTCTGTGAGCGTGCTTGCACAGTGGGATTAAGCAACAGGCCATGAAGGGAGTTCGATAACCTTGACGTTTTTTGCTGGGTTTTGGTCCATGTAATTTTGCTCAGTCTAGACAAGTCTGGTGTTATGAGACTGACCATTTGTCTTATTTTTGTCTGCAGCATGGAGCTGTCTGGTGATTGTTCTCTCCTGAGCACAGCAGGTTCAATTACAGGTTAAATGGCTATTTATGGGTGGATTTTGCAAAAAAGGTGGCATGGTTTTGCAGTAAAGGAACATCTTAGAAAGTCTCTGTGAGGCTGTCAGACACTTAATTGCTCTCTGAGTTGATATACTAGTTGGTGAATTTCTACAAAGTGAGTATGGGGCCTCAACCAAGAGATTTATGTAACTGTATTACATAAATCCTGGGTGAGACCCATTAGCTGATGTAAACCCACAGAGTTCAATTTCCATATATCTGCTATGATTTATATTAGCTCAGAGCCCAGTCTTATATTTTCTCAGCCTGACTGCATTATAATTTATTCAAAGTGAATTTGTTGTTTACAATGCCCTAGAGATGCAGACCAGCAAGGTTTCTGACTTAATTTCCCTGAACGTGAACTAAAATCATAAGAAGCATAAATTTGGAGTATTTTTTCCAGCAGTATTATGAAAGAGACAATTTTGTGTTAGCTAGTCTGTTCAGGAAGTCTAAACCACACTGCAACTAACATTTTACACAGGAAGCATATGAGAAAACATATGGAATGAGCCTCTTTACTTAAACATTCAGGCAGGTTGTGAATCTGAATTGCTGCACCCGTTCTGCACATTCCTACAAAGAGACACCAGCAAGAGAAGATCCTTGTGTGGAACTGTCCCCTCAGAGGTACTTGGCAGTGATTATTATCGATTATTATTGATGCACAAATCATTTTCTCTCTGAGGGTCTATGAAGTAGCCCTAGGAGGAATGAAGTGCTACTACGGTATTTCAGCCAGGCTGAACTGGCATGGATAGCAGAAAAAACAGAAGAAATGTGATCCCCAGCCCATCTTGCCACGCCCACCATGGAAGGGATTTCCTTGCAAACAAAGCCCAGAAGGAGCTGGACTGCGCACCTGCACAACAGGGCAGCAGAGCAAAGAACACAGGATGGGACATCTTCCTTGGATGGTAGTCAGCCTCAGACAGAATCAGCTCTGTGGGTTATGGGGTACAAACGCAATTTATTTCTGTGGTGGGATGTTGAAACAGGTCAGACCGTGAGAATGTCACCTGTCAGTCTTCAGTCTCAGCTGCAGACAAGTACACAGGTGTATCAGGCAAAATCAGGCAATTTGTTTCACTATGTCTGCCAAATACATGAAACTCATACTCCAGTCAAAGCAACAGGCAGTAAAAAACATGACTTGGAAATAGTTTCTACACCTGGGCAAATACTTCACCTACACCAGACTTCACCTGTGCAAGTGTTTGTCTTGATCAATATTCACATTTGAGGTCTTTCCTAATCCTTATTTTTTCTGTTGGCTTAATTTTTCCCCCCTTCCTTCCTTCATAGTGGTGTTCAAAACTAATACAGGTATATCCCTAAATCCAGATTTTCCCTTGATACACGGAGGACTCCCAAAAGGGCTGTAAAATGCACCACTGTGATACGAGGTCCTGCTGCACCAATAAATCCCAAAGAGAATGGCAGCAGGAGAAGCTGGCTGAAGTGGTGTTGTCATACAAGTCTCTGACAGATTTCTTTCCCAGCAATGCGTATGACAAACCCACTTCACAGATGACAAGTGACTGCTGGGCTCCCAGCAGGACTCTGATTTCCCGGCTGAGACCTCGGGAGCTCTCTGTTTCCGTCTTTACTTGGCCTGAGTGGCAGCGGGGTCTCGGTTGAGCTGCAGAGCGTCAGCCAAGGTGGCAGCTGTCAGGGAGAAACACACACAGACACATCACAGATGATCCTCTTAGCAGCGAGTTCTGCCTTCGTGGGGCTCCCCTGACACTGCCACTTGTACATCTACCAACAGGGAAGGGAACCTGCATCTCAGAGCAAGCTGTGCCCCTGCTCAGGGCATTCACTCACCAGCCCCTTCGGAAGGAGGTGTGTTTCCTTCCTACCAGCTCTGTAGCTGGTACCTACAGAGCTTGCAGAGCTTCTCTTACCAATGAAATCCCCTCCCCCTCTCCCTCCCCAACTGCTGCTTTTTCTTTTTCTCTTCCTTATCCTCATCTTCCTCTTCCTCCTCTTTTTCCTGTTCCTCCTCCAATTTCTCTCTTCCTCTTCTTCATATTTCTCCTCTTCCTCCTCCTCTTCCTATTCCTCTTCCATCTTCATCTTCCTTCTCTTCTTCCCGTTCCCCTTCCCCTTCCTCCTCTTCTTCAACAAATTTTGGCTATGTCATCAAAATTATTAAGAAAAACAACTATCTATTCTCCTTTTCTCAACAGTGACAACATTCTCCTGTTACTGCTCTCCTGGCACAAAGCCCATTTTTGAAGTTAGGGTTCTGATCCTTTGGCTGTGTCTCTGTGTCTTGCCACATCCAAAGCAGATAAAAAGGCTGGTATCAGCAGGAATATCTGATCACCGGACTTTGTGGCTAAAATGTCATTAATTAGGATGTCCTCTATTCAAAAGGCAGAGTGGCAGAGAGCAAGGTGATCTGGGACATGGAAGGTACTGAAACATCCATCTCTTCCTGCAATGCTGGCCTCCAGCCAGGTAAAGTGCTGATGAAGAATGAACCCTAATTGGAGATGATAAGATGATTTGGGGCAACAAGAAACTTAACTAAAGACTTCTGTCATGCTGAAAATGAAAGAAAGAAGATATTCCTTGTCTGCTCTCTGGAAAAGCCTGGCCTCTGTGAGAGGAAACTGGACTCTAATTTTTGTTACTCAATGGTGAACTCAGAATAGATAAAAGCAAACCCCTGAACCTGTAATTTCCTAATCTTGCACTTCATCAGATTTCACTCAAGTAGTCTTTTGAACACTTTTAATGTATTAAAGTGGTGTGTCCCCCTTTGTGTTTCAATTCAATGTCCTTAATTTATTAATTTAGTTTAGCTTGTCTAAAAGAATTTTATGGGCCTTGTTTTTATTCCTGTTTGGAAAGGAAAAGCAAAGAAAAAAAAACCACCAAAACCCAATTTCAAATGGTGCCATGACCAGGAATAACCCTGCCTGTTTCTCTGTTAACTTCTCTGAAAAATTTTGCTCAGGTTCTTCCCCCTAAAGTTCTAACATTAAGGTGCCCCAACTTTCCTTTTAATGAAATCACACAAAATGGGCATGGTTGACTGAGACCATTGGAGGTCATCTAATCCAACCTCCCTGCACAAGCAGAATCTTTTCCCCCTTTAAAAAGAAAATTCTTGGCATTCACAGTGAGTCTGATTTTGTACAAAGAAGCTACTGAGTATTCATCACCACAACAGAAAAATATTTCTTGGGTGATTTTTCAATTTATTTTTTATTTTATTGATGAGTAGTAGTAAACAGCACTGAACTGACTTGCAGCTTCACACAAATCTCACAGACTGTATATATCCAGGAGGGATGCTTTTGTCAGAGGGGGCTGAGAGGCAAAATCCAAGTAATCGAAATCCAAAATGATGCTTAGCATGGGACAATAAAAGAAGCCATTTATTTCAAGAATACTCCAGGCCCACCAGTATCATTAATCTTGTCTTAAATGACAAAAGAATAATGAAGAGAAGCAGGTGGGGATGGGAATAGGCAGAAGAAACAAGACAGGGTGAAAAAAGCTATGTCTGCTTGGAAGGATTTTGAAAGACTAAAAGAAAAATTATGTTCGTAACAGTCCAAAGAGGAGGATTTATAAAATTAAGAATTCCTCAAGAAAAACAGCCTGAAAAATGCATATACATGAGGATTTGTGCTTCCGGCTGGTGTGACCTTGTGGAGAGGCTTTGCACCAAAGGGGGCCATGGGCTTATCAGTCGCTGGAGCTGCAGCACAGAGGAGTTCAGGCACTTTCTGTCCTCTTTCACTGCTATCCTCCCAGCTGGAGATCAGCAGTGTCAGACCCAGTGCCAGGTGTGGCTCTGGAAAGGGCAGGGACACTGGGGATGGACAGACACCCCTCAGCTGGCTGCAGCTTCAGCTGCTGCAGGGCCATCCCTGGGGACATCTCGGCTTAATGCTGGAAAAGCGGAGACACCGCGGCAGGGCAGGACTCTGTAGGGACATTTTCTGCAGGACAGGGATGTTTTGGGGAAATGCAAGTCTGTGGGGCCTCAGTTTGGCTGTAGCCCCTGAATCCAAATAAATGTTGGGTGCCTGGACATGGCAAAACTTTGTTGTTGGTTTGGGGGGGTTTTTTTGATGTTATAGTTACAATACCCCCAGTTCTTCCTGTCTGACAGCCCATTTTGTCTATTTCCTGAATATCCCTGGTGCAGATTGAGTTGTAGCAAGAAACCATTACCCAATTAGCAAAGAGCTTGTACATTGCAGAAAGAAGGCCAATAGATTCATTTCACACAGCTGCTATCTAAATTTCCATTAGTAACAGTTTAAAAAGACTGAGTCCGAGTCCATTCAAAGTAACCAATACTTGGAAAACCTGCAATCCTCCCCCCATCTTGTGCTACAGGTAATAAATTTTTCCTCTGCAGTCAATGCAGCCAATTGTCTCTCAAGTTTTAAATATATTAACAAGCAATAAGCCGCTGTCAACACATTACAGAAATTGATTCCCTCCATAAAACATGTAAGTACCTCTCAGAAATAATTTGGTCATTTCTTTGTATATGTTCAAACTTCACATATTTAGCTCAGCAGAAAGTATCTCCTTCTTCATCCCTTAGGAAAAATTTCTTCACAGAAAACAGCCAAGTGCTGATTTTGTAAAATTTTCCACCAATATTTAACACTGCAGAGCAGGAACAAGAAGGGAGATATTTTTCCAATGAGATTCAGAAATATGTATTTACTTTAGATCTCTATTTTGCTTAGAAAATACCTACAATACTTTTGGGCCGCCAGGTGGCCGGCGCCATTTTGTGGATTAGAACTGGGGAGCAAACCAGGGTCCGAACTGGGAACAGGAGCTTTAGGATCGAGGGTGAGGGCAGGGTCCAGACTGGGATGGCCAGTTCCAGGCTGGGAGAGGGACTGGGTGTTGCAGGAGACAGCAGGGAGACGGCAGCAACCCTGTGCCTTTTGGCAGGATCTGTGTCCTGTATCGCCCGTAAGGGAAAAGGGTTTAGGAACGGGGCGGGGGGGGAGAACACAGGGGAGGAGAACTGGGAACCCCAACTTTTTCCCTTTCGTTTATCAACTTAAAAATTGGATCAAACAAAGCATTGAACTTCCCAACCCTAAAATCCCCCTTAACTTGCTCTGAATAAATACATTTCCCCACTTTTCCCCAAAACGAACCAGACAAAGCATCTTCCCGAGAATTCTCGGGAAAATGTTCGAACAAAAAACGAACAAAGGCTTTAACGTCCCTTTTTAAAAATGAAATTTTCCCCGAAACAAGGAGGCTTTGAACTTGGAAATAGAACTCCCTCTGAGCGCGGGATAAATTGCTTCCCATCGCTGTAAAATCCACTCGTGAGGCAAATGAATTAAAATAAAAGCAGACGCGTCCGGGTGGGGGGAGGGGGGGGGGAAGGGGGGTGCTGCTCGGCGCTATTTTTTCACTGACCAAAATTTACGGAAAGTTCTGGTCGAAAGGAAAAACTTCGAAGCGGCTGGCTGTGCTCCCGCTGATCCCTCTCCCTTCGCTGCAGCTCCCCCGGAGGTGTGTCCGTGGCGAAGCAGGATGGGTTGTCATGCAGGGGCAGGAAGAAGCCGTCTTCGCACAATCGAAGCGCGGCTTTTCCTGCTGCTGCTGTTGAACGGTGCTTTTTTGTCCCGCCGGCACTTCTCACAGAGACGCGACGACCGGGAGACGCCCTTCGGGACCTGGGCAAAAAGCAGCCCAAGCTCCGCGTTCTGACGCCAACTTATGCGGGTTTTCGGGGCCCGGCTAGCTGCGGGGGACTCCGAAACTGGGAGGGTGCAGGCACACCTTCGCCTTGACGCCTCCTGCCACGGAGCGCCTCTGCCGCGAACACACGCACGCGCAGTCCCGCATGACTGCAGACGGCACAGCCAGTAGAAGCAGGACTCGGAGGCTCCAGTGTTGTTCCAACAGGCTCTAATGTCGGGAAGTCCGAGGGCGCAGGCAGGGAGGGAAAGTGGAGTAGAGCCTCGGTTGAAGGGTACCGGAGCCGGGGTGCCGAGCCCTGAGCCCGGGCGGGACCGGGGTTTTTAAGGGGGAAGGGGTAGGCGGGATCGGGGTGCACTAAGGAGGGGGTACAGAGGAGAGCTTAGAGTGGGGTAATTAGGGGCACACAATAGGAAAACGGGGAGAGGGTGTTGTTAGGGGGAGATCCAATGAAAAAGTGGGGAGCAGGGAACTTTCGGGAAGACAGGGAGTGGGTTACATATGATTGATTGAATCGTCCCATGGTGTCCCAACCCCATCATCTTTGTCCCCTCCTCCCACACAATACCATCATATTTTTCAATTGAAAAACCAGTCTTTTCAAATTCTTTGATTGTGCAGCAGGAGTTTGTCAGAAATATTTCTGAATTCCTGTCTGTCCATTAGCTTTACTCAAAAGATGTTGACTGGTTGAAAGAGAGTCCTTGCAGCTACTAGCTGGGAGAAGTGAAAGCTCTTGCCTGAGACAGTGACATGTTCTGAATCTAAACTCAGTAATACTTGCTGAAAATACAACTCAGGAAACACTTGCAACTCTTGATCATTGCTTGAGTTGAAATACTCCACTTCTGCTTTGTCAAAAAAATCTTTAATTCACCCGGTGACTTTCCACTTTGGACTCACCTTTTTATCATCAGAACATACACTTCTCATTTGCAGGAGGCAGAATTTTCTTCCTCACAAAAGGATCTTCCAACAACAGCTCCTTACTCCCTTTGCTGTTCAGTCTCTCTTACTGAGGATCTTGTTGCTCTTCACTGAAAGGCACCTGGACCTCTCAGGAAATGGTTTGTGTCATCCTTCCTGCTTCTCAGCTTTCCTGGCCTGCTGATTTTCCAGGCAGCCAGTTATCCAAGCCTCTGCTATGGAACATCAGAGGTCAGTGCTGTGGAAGCCTGCTGCAAGAATCAGATATTCAAAGTCACTGGCTCATGTTGGGTATTTGTTCATGAGAGCCAATGGCAGCTGGGTGGAGAGGCTTTCTCTAATCCCCACCCAAAATAACTTCCAGGGGTTTGCCCATCCAGGAGTGGGTTACATATGATTGATTGAATCAATCAAGCAAGCAGTGCTGCTGCTTGGATTGTGTGAGGCCCCTTGTGTCATCAGTCCTGATGGGTGTGCATCACCCTGCTCTATTGTCTCGTCGCTGGATTCTGCAAAATGGGTGTTTCACAGCACAAGTCAGTGCTTCACTAAGATAATGAAGAAATTAATAAGCCTGCGATTTGAGGAGAAGGAGCACACTCTTTTCTACCCAACGCCAGTGGTTTAATGTTTAGAATATGAGGTCAGTCAATTTTCTCTTTCCCTGTCTAAATCAGTGCATCATATTTATGCAATATATTAAATTAATTAACTGGCTCAGCATTTGAATCCTGTGGAACCAAGGCTTTAGAGAATATTCTCAGTAAAGTTATGAAAAGCAGCAATTATAACTCCATCCATCCCACAGCTTCTGACCTAGTTCTGCCATATTGGAAAAAAATGCCCAGCCACAGGGAAGGTTTCCTCAATCTTTTGTTTGCCTTTTCAGACATATTCTACAACTGTATTCTGAATCAGCTGAGAAACTTAAAACTCACTATTTCCTCCAATAAAAACACCTCAATCACTTGGCAACTCAACCAACTTGCCCTTTTCTGACTGGGTAAGTGATTATTATTTTTACCATTTCCCTCTGTTGTTCAGAGTTCCATGTGCCATGATGTTTGAGCCATGGCCATAAAATGAGGCAGTTTTTTACTGTGGATATTGTGGTGAGAGTTCCCTTTGCAGCAATGTGAAAACATTGCTGATTGCTGGAGCCTCATGGCAAGGTTTCCTCCCTCCCCTGGTCTCCTGACATTCACAGACAAAATCTGCAGAGGACTTCAAGAGGAGGGCTGCACATCAAACAGGGGGGTTTGAGGTGTTTGTTTCCACTGAGCCTTTTCCCTAAAGGACTGATGCTCTGCAGCTGGGCTTATCTGCCATGGAAGCCAATGTGGGACAGGCCGGGGAGGCAGCTGTACCAGAGACCCAGGATTTACCAGTTTAGAGTTCTTCCAGCAGAATAAACACTCTGAGCTCAGGTATCTCCACACAATCAGAACATACTTGAAAATCCCTTTGAAACAAGTGCTGTTAACATCTCCATCATCCTGTCCACCCCTTCTGTACATAAACTGCCCTTTCCACTGGACAATGAAGCCCAAAATACATTTTCAGCAGGGTGAGCCAGCAGGGAGCTGGAAGCAAGAGTGAAACAGGAAGGTTTGTTATAAAAAGGCTAAACCTGCCCTCAGAATTTTATCCAAAAATTCTCCTTTCAAAGTCTGGATGCTGCTGTGCACTCAATAAGCAAAGGGAAAAAAGACTTTGTCACAACTGTGGTTTAAAATAGCTGTGCCTGAGAAAGAAAAAACCCACCAGCCTTTATATGAAAGGAAAGACAAACAGACCAACAACCTCTCATGGATGTCACTATTTAAATAATGAGAAAAACAAAAAAATTTCTGAGTTGTCAAATTTGTTTACCATCGTATTGGAGGAGTTATTTCCCTGAACTTACTCTTGACTGTATCTGACTTTCTGTTCCCTGCTGGAGCAGCCCATGATGGCCCTGACACAATTTCTCTTTAGACCAGAGCTGTGAGACTTTGGGAGGCCCAGGGAATGTGGCAACGTAAGACTGACCATTCCAGCCCAGGTCCCAGGGTCAGTAAGTCTAGGAACATATCCCATAAAGTTTTTTAAAGGAATATTAATTATTCAAGCCTAGAAGTCATTTTTGTACTGATGGTTAACACTTTCTTTGCAAGCAGTTAAGCTTTATGAAGCATCAGACAAGATGTGTCACCTGTCACACCCATCTTGGGGCACTGATACAAATTCCAAAGTATTTGTTTTTGCTGAGCCCTTTTCCAGTGCAGCTAGATTTCACCAGCTTGGTTGAGAACAAAGTCATAAAATGAGATGGGGAGGCTTACCAAGTAAATTAATTACATAAATTATTTACAAGTTAAATTAATGCCAGACAGCGTGGATGTTGTAAGTCTGGCATAAAACTGAGAAGGCCAAACACTAACTACAGAATTAAATGTAAATAACCCTCTTTGATGTCCTCTAATTAAATATCGAGCAGAATGACTTTGGCATCAAAAGCATGTGAAGTTATCAAGACTAAGAAATCCCAATATTTATAATGTGCCTGTCATCAAAATATGTACAGAAAGTAAATTACTCTTCTTCTGATGGGATTGAGCAGAAAAATGTCTTTCCATGAGGCAAAAGCTATAAGAAATGACACAGTTTTAATTAAGGAATGGAAGTAAATTAGGGTACTTACACAGTGCACTTGAGGTCATTCCTTCGGCCCTCTGAAACCAGACTAAGCTGTGTTTGTAAACTGGCCCCTGTGTACAGGAGTTGTGTCTTCCTTTGTGCTGGTCAATAAAGAAAAACAATTAAATATGCCTTTTTTTTCTACAATTTCCTGTAGCAGAAACCTCTTTATTGTCACCAAATGAAAGTGAAGATAAATGATGTGCCTGAAGCTGGGTAACACAACTAGTCCCTGAACAGAAAGTGGAAATAGTCCTGTTTCCACTAAAAAGGACAAAAATAGGTGATTTGGCTCCTCTTTGATACTGGATGACACAGAAAAAGCAGTGAACATTGAATTATAAATGCCTTTAAAAGATTTTTGCAACTAAGCAAGGACATCTAATTAGTTTTCAAAAGTATCTCATTACTGAGTGTAAATAACACAGTGAAAGTAATTAACTTATGCAATGCTAATTGCCAGTTGCCAAATATTTACAGTTACAGCTTTACCAATAAACTTCAGACACAGCTATGCACCAGAAGAAAAATGAAGGTTAAAATATCTTTGAAAGCTCACATATTTTTTATAAGCATAAAATGAAACCAATCATGACTCACCAAAAAGTTATTAATTGCAAATTGCAGACCCATGTCCTCAAGTAGCTGAATTCCTAATTTCACAGCCCAAGAGAAGAACTCCTTCTTCTTTAGAGAGAAGCAGCAGATTTTCCTCTAATGGGTCTGAAACACTCAGCTATTCATGAAAAAAAAATGGAGTTGTAAGGAATTTTTGTCAGAAATTCCAGGGTTACTTCCCTCTTGCAAAATAAATCCTGCTCATAGTTCTGAAAAAAAATACAAAATCTTGGGGAAGAAACACCGCTGTAATATTTCTACAAGAGCTTAGGTTTTTTGCTTTCTGATCAAGGCATGCCGAGTTTTGCTGTCAAATCAGCTACATTGTTCATCAGGAAAGTACTTGAAAACCCTGAGCACTCTTAATTTGTGGAAAAAACATATTCTGGGGGTTTTCATTCCATTATAAGATTGATTCAGCATTATGTCTACAGAAGCAGAAGAGAAGAAAAACACAGATGAAACTACCTTAGAGGACTAGCTAGAAATAGAGAACCTGTGGAAAGAAAGTGGAATAAAAGCTGACAAAAACCCCGGATTTTGGCCTCATTCCTGCACCATCAGATGCAGCTGAAAAATGTGTAGATAATAAAAATATAAGAATTAGGAGGAATAGCAACACACCACAATGCTCATTCTCACAGTCTTGGCTAACTGCTTGAAGTGTAAAATTTCACAAGCAGAGGGCACATCCCATTCAAGGAATTATCAGTTCATTATGAAAGGTGCAGATTCTGACTGTGTCAATTAATAAATTTCTTTACAGAAGGCCCCACTTTTGCTTATTACACTGCTCAGGGAGCAACCTAAGGCAGGGATGTTTCAGTGAAGTGAAATTTAAGTAGCAAGATTACATCACTGTTACGTACATAAAGAAGATATGATTTACCACTGTGTTTTTGCAGATTTAGATGCAGCATAAAAACCAATACCAATGCAGTGGCATATACTTGCTATGATTGATTACCAAGGGAAAATGGAAAAGAATATTTCATAATTCTACAGGAGTCTTAAAGCATGCGAAATAGGAGCTGGAGTACATTTCTGACCCCCAAGACTGGCTTTTCGCCAAAGAAAAGGTTGACATTTCAGAGCAGATCATTCTGTTTTTCTCCTTAATGGGATTTCCTAAACAGTTTATATAAAAACAGAAAAAGCACCCAAAACTTAACCAACTCCAACCGTCATCAAATGTGTCAGAGGATTATTGAGGTATTACTCAGTGTATTTATCTGGTCTCATTGTGCCACCATTATGCCCTTACCACATAACTTCCAGATTAATATAGTTAAAATTAAACACTAAGAGTACTTGACAATAAACCCCACAATGGAAACATCTCCTTTTTCTTTTTGTTAGTTTGGTTTGGTTTGGTTTTGGTTTTGGTTTTGGTTTTGGTTTTGGTTTTGGTTTTGGTTTTGGTTTTGGTTTTGGTTTTGGTTTTTGTTCATACCAGCAGAGATTTGTAACCAAACATTTGAGTGCACAGAAATTCCGTCATGGAACTCTTTGCAAAAACTAATACATAAAGGTGATGAAGATGAAGAGTGTTATGGGAATTATCTCCAAGCTTCTTCTTCTTTTTTTTTCCAAATCAGCATAAAACCACAAAGTGTGTAATTGTTTGGGAAAGGAATCACAATGGGAAAAGCAGGTAAGTTACCAAGTTTTTCTGACAATTTTCACCTTTTGTCTTAAAATTAATGTTTTCCTAAGAAAACCAGCAGCTAGCTTGTGATACAGCATTAAAAAAAGTCAAGATATGAAATAAAAGTTTTTACATGAAAACATAGCATCAGTAATATTTGTTAAAAAAAAACCAAAAATCTCTTCAAAATAATTTTCTTTATTTGCAGCTTTTTTATTTTCCTTAATAATATCTACAAGTAATAGGAATACCAAGAAGCCATTTAAAACATATTTGTGTATTGGGAGTGGTCTTGTTAGCAGGAATCTTTCAATAGTATCATTGTCAGTGTTTCATCCCTGCTGCTTATGAATGCATTCTGTTCTTTAGCTTTTCTTTCAGAACTTCTCTCTTCAGAAAACCCTTTTTTTCTTTGTTCTCCTTCACATAAGTGAACTTTGAGGTTCTATCCCAAAATTTTCCAAAAATTCTGACAATTTTGTGTTGCTATAAAAATGATTTTTGAATTGAGTGAAAATGTCAAGCAAGCCCACTGATCAAAATATGTGCTTAAAATTAATAATTGAGTATTTATTTAAATAATTGCATAAACAATAACTATAGTAAATAAGGCATTTTATTTAGTATAATCTGTTAATATAGAATAGTAAATTTATTCACTATTGTTAAGAAATATTTCGGTTTTTAATCTACAACAATGTGGTCTATGTTAACTACAGAAACTAAAAGTTACTGAGGAAACAGAATTTTTACTAAAAGCTTAATTAAAATAAATAAACCACAAAATGTTAAAAATAAGTGAACAAGTCTGGTTTCTTTAAATATCAATCCCAATTATTTTCCACTTAAATGTCCTCACACATGATGGCAAACAAGATGTATTTTCAAGATTTTCCTCTTTAGGCTTCTGAAATTTAAAAACTGAAAGGAAATGTTTCAATTAAGATTTATGTTATTTATGTTTTGGTTTTTTAAAGTCAAAATTTAAATTTGTGGTATGCCTGAAACCTTTAGCAGGCTAACAGAAGTGTGAAACCCACCCTGCTGATTCCTCAGCAGCTTCCCATTTCTGCAGCTGAGGAAGTAATCTGAACTGCCACTGGACATACAACTCAGGGAAAACTTACCTATGTATTTAGCAGAGTTAAAATGAAGCTGAAATGAAGGATTTATCCAGGTGCCCATACCACAACGTTTTGCACTACCAGAAACACTCCAAGTTGTCACTAACTCGTGGCCTCTCTGGCTGTGCAAGGATTTTTAGTGCAAGAGCAGCAAACCAGGGGCTCATTGTCCTGATTCTACAGCTTTGTGCTGAAATTCATTCAATTGCAGTCATTGAGGAAGGTACATGGCAGAAGAAATAAAGACAGAAAAGGCTGAAGTTGAACATCCACCAGTCAGAAACCAACCCCTGACCAGGGAGAATGGAGCCAGTGCGTCCTCGCTTGCCAGCCAGGCCACTCTTTAGACATCACAATAATTCTCCCTACAAATGTAGCTAATTTCAGAGGCAAGAGATTAGATGAAGCACACCACTGATCTGCCAGCCTCATTTCTACATGGAGTTAATATCCTTGGCCTCTCCTGAGTTCAGCGAATATGAAAATGTACAAGGCAGCTTGGAGCATGAGGGAAGAGCAAGACGAGATTTTGCCTCCCATATTTCAAACATACCATTAGAGCTTTAATGACTGACATAATTATGATACAGTGCTTGTGAGATTCCAGGTCATTAACCTCTTCTGCCATGTGTAAAATGGAATAACTGTGATAACTACTGAAAGAACTATACACAGAAATAATTAATACTTATTAGAGGAGTCACACTGAAAATACGCAGACATCAGCAGGTGCTGAGGCTGGCTCCAACTGTGCAAGACCCTGCTGCCTTCACAGGAGGGTGGGATATCCCGCCCTGCAGAAACTGCATGTTTTAGGACTGGGATCTCTGTAGGATCCCCTACCCTCTGTAGGGTATCTGCCAGCCCTAGGTGGACACCCACATTTAGTCTGATGTCACTTCAGAGACTCTGAGGTTTCTCTACCTCTGGTTGCTTTGTCATGTTGTAAACTGGTAGTCAAAACCTGCCTCTTTTTACAGAGATGTGAAAAAAAAAATCATTTTGCTGGCCCAAACTCTATCAAAAATGTTATTTTACTAACCAAAATGTCTGTTTTCATCATTGTATTGATGGCACTGTAAGAGGAACTTGATGACTGAATCCCCTTGCCTTTGACAACCAGAGAGCTCTGGGACAAGGCCCTGCTCTCTGGCACTGCCTCACATTCCCCTGCAGCTGGAAATGGATACATTTAATAGATAGATTTAATAGATAGATTCCCCAGCAGCTGGAAATGGATAGGCTTTTTAAGAGAAAAAGCCAAGGAGACATAAGCACAAGTTCTTAATTTAAATTCTCCCTCACACATTCTACACAAGTAACTGGGGGAAAAAAAAGGGCAAATAAAAAAATTCTTGTGCACTTCCTGGTTTTTCAGGACACTAATCTCAGTACACTATGTGTTCTGCCAGCAGTTCCCAGTGACCACACACATTTCATCTGGCTGAAGTATGGCTCAGTGACTTTAGGCTGGACATTCCCAGCTGAATCCTACTGTTTGCTTAGGAGAACACTGTCCAGCTGGATCGCCAGGAAATTGCTCCCAGCAGTCACCCTGGAAACCGTGGTGTGCTCTGCCCTGCAGCACCCTCGCCTGGATGCAGGATCAGCTCATTGCTTTCCAGCAGCCCTTCCCCTCAACAGGAGCTCAACAAAAACATAGCAGCAGAGAAACACAAATTAGTTTGGCAAGCCTGCCAGCCTTTTTAGATCTCTTGAAAGCGATGTCTCACAAATGTCAGGTGGCAGGAAGGCAGGACCTGTGCAGAGACCACAGATCTCACCAGACAAAAAAGCTGCTACCCATTACTGTAGATCCTCATGAATACTTAAAATCAGTTGCAATACATTACAGCTTACATTTTGTGAGGCTTAATTAAAATTTTACTTAAAGAAATCAGTATTACTTGTGGCTTCAGAAGAAAGTAACATAATTTCTGGAACTGCCTATCTCCTTGCGGATAACACAGGTGTATTACCACTTCAGCTGGGCTCAAGAGGCAATTTCCCAGTGCTTGTATGACACACTCCGTCATTTCATGGAGCCCTTTCAGACCATGATGATGGGCTTTTTTTTCTGGAAAAGGCTTAACCAAACCCTGACATCCAGAGGGTCTCCTAAAATGCTTCACCTCCTGCAACCTTTCAGTCCACAGCACCGGCCTAGGGTTAATCTAAACAGAACACCCTGAGTCTGTGTGATGTAAACGCCAGCTCTGAATGTTTTGTTGTGCAGATCTGCTTCTTTTACTCTACAGTATGTGCTAATGTACATACACCCTTGTGTTACTTCTGTCAGCATAATTTTGGCTTGACGTAAGCCATATCCATAATTTCCCAAAACACAGATAATTGGAGAGCACTACACTGCCTATAGAAAGTCAGCAATTACAGATAAATTCCTGTTTATATTGCTTGTCAAGACTGGAACAGTGGTGTTACAATCAGGCTAAAATTCTATTGCCCAAAACAACAGAAGGCCGATTCCAAAAGTTTTTGAGACAGCTACCAACATCAAGCACAGCAGAGAAATGTTTCTGCACTCATGCCAGTGTTCCTCTGTTGGCCTTTTATTTCCCTCAGCCTTTTTAAAGAAAGAGGGTCTTTCTTTGTTCTGTTTCATTTGGGTAAATTCCTTATAGGTTAAACAGTCATTGCTCTGTCCTTGCCAGAGGGGTGGGGAAGAGAATCAGAAGGGTAAAAGCATGAGAATCTCATGGGTTCAGATTAAAACCATCTAATAAATGAGGAGGGACTAAAAAAGCAAACAGAATAGTGGTACAAAGTCAGTCACCCACCCACCTCCCACCAGCAAACGGGTCCAGACAGTCTCCAAGAAGTGGCTACTTTGGGAAGAGTTCCTCTCCACCTGCTGCAGTTTTACCTCTGAGCACGGTCCTGGGTGATACAGAATACTTCTTTGAGTCACTTTGAGTCCCAGCTGTGCCAAATCCCATGCCTTTTCCAAGCCCCACCTGCTCCCTGAGAGAGCACAGAGAACCAAAGGAGGTGTAGATGCTGTCCAAACACTGTTCAGCAGTAATAAATCACCTGTGTGTTGTCCATGCTCTTTTGGTCCCAGATCTGAAACACAGCCCCATATTTGTGGTCAGAAGGAAATCTCCACCTCAGAGCAGTGCAGGAGCACTACTTTTTTCTTTTACTTAACAGTCATGGATGGCACAAATGTTCTGAACAGTGTTTTTAAAATTTTTCTCAGAATTGTAATGCCTCAGAGAGATCTCCCTCTGCACCTCTGACCTTTTCTCGCTTTGGGTCAGCCACACACAGACAGAGTGCTTCTGTCAGTATGGGAAATCACTCTGAGAGTTAGCTGACCTCAGGATTTTCTGGCCACCTGAACTTTCAAGGAAATTCAAAATAAGGTGACAGTAATCACCTAGGGAAGGCAGAAGCTATTTTGAGGGTAGAAGACAGCAGTGCACTTCTGGAAGCATTTTACCATGTCATGAGTCAAAGCTGAACACTGTGTTGAACATGGGAATCTGTCAGTAAAAGAAGACACCAGATGTAAAAGGACTTATTATGAAAGATACATGAGATTATCTGTCGTGTTGATGTTAAAATTAGAGCTGGTCTTTAACATTTCATAGAGGACAAAGACATACATGCTTTTGTAACAAAATTCCTCCCATTGCAGGACAGGGTTCTGACAGGGGAACATGCCTTTAACGTTGCACTTAATCATTGTCATAGGTGTTCCTGTCACTTGAGATAGCATAAAGTTTTAACTCTTTTTTTCCCACTTCTCTTCATTTTCATGACCTGCATACAGAGAATGGAGACATTTCTCCACAAGAGAATTAGACCATTTGTGTTAGGGCTAGACAATCAGAAAAGAAGTTCAAGGCCAAAACTACACACTCACACAAGATCTACTCTTCTAAATCCTATGAAACATCTGCATAAAACTTGTGAAATCTGGCTTTCTAAATCCTAAGTTACTGAATATTGTGTTTGACTTAATTGGAGATCTTAGTAGCCAGACGCCGTGGCAGGTATGTAGAGCCCCTCTCTCATAAAAAAAAGGGTGAATCTGCTTGTCCCTCTTAATTGTACACAGGTCAAATTAAACCTTAGTCCCAGTGCAAAGCCTGCTGGCAGGCTGTAAGAAGTAAACCAGTAGCACAAAAAATGCATAAAACAGCAACAAGAGGGTTGTGTGAGTCATGATTAAGCAGATCTGATTGCCTGGCAGGAAGAAAAAAGAAAAAAGAGGAGGGAAGATGTACAACATTCATTATCTTCCCCATCTGTTTTGTGGAGAACACTGAAGTTCTCTCCCACAAAATTTTCCAAGGCAAAGCTTTTTTCAATCAGATCTCACCAATACTTAGAGTAAAAAAAAAAAGTTAGTTCTTCTGAAAATGTTATTTGTAACTCATTTAAGATGCTAAATGGTTAATGGTCAACATTATTTTTTGATAAAATCTTCTTTACTTGGCTGCTCTTACGCTTTCCTGGGTTGTAGAAAGCCTGAGTGCATCATGTTCAATGTTATCACAAAAGGAAGCTACAGTCTGATCAAAATAAATAGCTTCTCAGAATAAGTTAGGTGTGTGATTTGAGCTTCTTAGTCTTGACTGTAGCTGGAAACTGCTGGCAACAAATAAAATTCCTTTCTAATGGAAAGTGCTGGTCCACTTTCCAGAGCATGATACAGCTGTCATCTTGGCAGACTGTTAATTCACACCACGATGCACAGATGCACCCTAATATAAATAGAATTCAGTCACAGATAAGTGTCTGGTGGAAACTTGAAATTTTATGCTAAAATTTTATGTTCTACTGATAGAACAGCTTTGTTTCATGACTGGTTTGCATGTGTGATTCAGATCCAGGGCTGAAGTGGTTGTATGTAAAGCCACACACGGATGGGAAAGTGGAGCTACTGTCCATACCAGGATGTGGTAAAAGCCTTCCATCTGTTCCAGGGGATGTAGAACTGAGTTCTAACTAAGAAGTTTTTGCACCTTTTAAAACCCTTTGCTAATCCAGCGTTGGGTTTGATTTTGTTTTTGTTTTTGTTGTTTTTTTTTTGTTTGTTTTGTTTTTTGTTTTTGTTTTTTGTTTGTTTGGGTTTTTTTGCCAAGAAAACTGTAGTTTAAAATCTTAAAGCTTTGGAATCAAATAAATGTTAAAATAAACTGAGTTATTCTAAATTACATTAATTTCAGTTTTAAAAAGAAAGCAAAATCTCCATAGTATGATGAGCCAGTTGAATTAAAATTTAGTAATATGTGCTCAGATTTTTATTGTAAAGCTGTAAATGAGCTTCTTTGTGTGTCTCCTTGCATTTACTTCTCTTTCCAAAGGCTCATTGCAAAAAGATTTAATGCAACTAATGGTAAATACAACCCAAGTGTCAACCAGGGAGGTGTTCCCAGCATCTCTTTCTTTCTATAATAATTATGGAGCACAAGAAATTTAAGCAGAGAGATTTAAAAGCAGAAACACTAGTAGAGAGCAGATACAGGAACTTTCACTGCAAACCTGCACTGATGGATATTAATGCAATAAACTCAGTGCAGCATTAAACCATCCCTGACCTCCTGTTGCTGCAGAGCAGCAACTGGGAGTTGTGCTGCATTGCTGGGACTTGCAGAGTCTTTTTAGAAAGGCTGCTGGCATCACCAGGAGGTTTCCTGCAGGATTTGATCAGAGAGCAGCAGCCGGCAGTGACCAGCCCCGTGGCCCGGCTGGGGCAGCAGGCCGGTCTGCAGTGGTGACCGATGGCACGGAACGGGGTCGGAATGTCCTTGCCACACTCTGGGGATCCTGATTAAAACCTGCTTTCCTCTCCTGACCTAGGCTGCCCTTGGGTGGGACAGACAATCCTTCAGGCTGCACTTTTTTCCAGCTGCGTGCAGAGATCATTAGCACAGCAGGAAAGGAAAGGCAGGAGCTGCCACATCAGATCAGTTCGGATCAGATCAGTGTTCCACCACGTCCTGCATCACAGCCCAGGGCACAGCCCTTTCCACAGGCTTTGGGGGAAGGTGACAGAGGCCGTCTTGTTGGAATGCTGTGGAGTGAAGTTTACAGAAGGAAAATGTGGCTGGCGCATCAGCTGCCTCCCTCCAACCAGAAAAATAAAGAATTTATTGTGTTTAGGGTCACAGCTGCTGAGGTAGAAGGGAGTGAAGATAAAATCCAGAGTTCTGTGATCAGTACCAGAGGGAAGAGGCAGGGAAGGGTATTCTCTTTCTCTGTTGTAACTCTTGCTGGTTCCAGTAGTATGAGATTACAGCAACAACATTCTCATGAGGGCAAACACAGCAACAAATATTCACAGCACCGTGTTCTAAAGCCAAGGTTTAGAACTAATGGGAATCCAAACTCCCGCTTTCCAATGTTTAAAGCTACAGTTTTCCAAGCAGACAGAATTTGTGCCATTTGACTCAGCCTTCTTCAGGAGCTAAAAGTTTAATACCCAGCTAGGGATCCATCCAGAATTTTGGGTGGCCTTGAAAGACATGACTCTCCAGATTGTGTCTTTCATAGGCACCTGTGGCTAGGAGGCCAGCAAAGTGGTTCCTTACAGTGGATAGAAAGAAGCAACTGAACCTCAGAAGAAAAAAGTAATTTAATTAAAACTGCATATGTCAATCTCTTACCTGAACTGAAAGTTTGGTCCAATCTAGAGAAAAGGAAAACCAGTATTTAACACTAATCAGAATGGCTATGATCCATGATTCATGTCCCCAGAGAAGATTATACTAATGCAAATAAGCTTTAAAACCAGCATTTAGCAAGATTCCTAGCAACACAATTTTGCAGTTCCTCCCAGCATTAGCAGTGCACATAAAAGCCATGTGTTGTGATAAAGTCTTAAATCAGGGAGGAAAACAGAAACAACCCAGCCCCAAACCAAACAAACCTCTCCATGATGCACTAAGAGCAAGAAATTCCACACAGTCTGGTTTTCACATCCCTTGTCACCAGACACTGAAAGCAGTGACACCAAGTGACTGCCAGCATTAACCTTTCCTTGGAATTCTGCTCTCTCTCCCTGCAAGGCCCTGGCAGAGTTTTACTGATTTTGTTGGCTCTCTCCAGCAAAATCACACAGGATTTTATTCCTTGCAAAAATGTCCTGGGGACATTTGCAGGGCAAGGACTGTGTGAGGCTGGGGAGTTGGGGCGAGCATTGAACTCTGACTGGTTCATCACACCAGGCTGGAGAAGAGAAACTGACCCTAGAATTTTGGAGAATTTGGGAGTGGGCGGGTGGATCTTGCCACTGATGGGGTCCCACAAGAAGTGTGGGTGAGGGGAATGCACAGGGACATCCCAGCTGACTCTCCTCCAGGGAGCGCCTCCAAAAATCCAGTGAATTCCTCAGAATCCTTGTCCCCCGCCCTTTAACCCCCATCCACTGTCTCCAGGGAAACAAATCCAAATCTGTCTGGTTTTTTTGCAAAATTAATGAGAGAAGTCCCAGCTGAAGATTCTGGAGAAGTTCAAGCCCAGCTCCTGGACCAAAAAAAACTACAAACAACTTTAAAGAGCTTGAAAAAACCCATCTGGAACTGGGAAAATTAGGTTTCTTAAAACACAAGCAAATTAAGGTGTTTTCTTTTAGAAAAAATAAGAAGATAAAAGGAGAGCAATAATAAGGAATTTTCTTGCAAAAAATACTTTTAAATTGCCAGGTAAATAAGGAAAAATATTTTTTTTTCCTTAAAATAAAGAGAATAAAAGCTTTTTTCCCTTTAAAAATCCCTAAAACCAAAGATATTAACTTCTTTTTAGAAGAAAAAAAGAAACCACACTTAAAATGTTGGTGGTTTAAAGGGTTTTTTTCCTCCAAAAAGTAGAATTCCTGCATATAAGGACTTCTTCTTTCTTCCAGGAAAGAAAGGCCAAAGTACATGATAAAGATTTTTCTTAGCCTCACAATAACAAAAAAGAGTTCTCAAAATCCCAAATAAACAGGGATAATGTATTTTCTTCCTGATGATAAAAAAAGGAGATAAAGGATCTATAATTAAAAATAATTTTTAAAGGACATCTTTATTTTAAAAAAATTAAATCAGGGGATGAAAGTTGAAAGCTTGGAAAGGGGCAAAAACTTCACACAGGGTGAGGAGGGATCCAGAGGTGTCTTCAGAACCCCAAAATTATTCCAAAAAAGTCTTAACTATGCTTAAAAAGATACATCTGGAGGAGTCCAAAATCCCCAGCACGTGATAAAATCCTCAACACGTGACTGAATTTCTCTTTCTTAAGAATCCTGGGAGAGCTCAGAGAGATTGTAGGGGTGGAAAGTTGGCAAATTACATGTTCAGTATTTTTTGTTTTGATAAAAAAAGGAACACAACGAAGTGAAAGCCAGCATTTGGGGGTGTTCGAGCTCATTTTCAGGCTGCAGGTCTTCACTTCATTGAAATCCAGGTGAGGGGATTTTTATTCTGGTGGGATTTTGGTCATTCCTTGGAATATTTTCTCTTTAAAGTCCTGGTTTTACATGCACTTAAGGAAGATTTGTGCCTTTATATCACTTAAAAATGCATGAAAAAATGTAAACAATCCTCATTTTTTACAGAAAAAAAGGCAAAAAAATCCTGAATTTGGGCACAGAAGGGGGAAAATTTCTTCATTCACACAAATAGCAAAAACTGAAGATTCAGTTAAATAAAAAATTAATAAAAATAAAAAATAGAAGATAAAGAAAAATAGCATTTACCTAAGAAATCCACTAAATAAAAAGGCAATTCATTTAGAATTAAAAATTGAAATTAAATTTAATAATGTTCACTTATGTAAAATCTTTTTTTACAATTGAATCATAGTAAATTAAATTTTAAAAATAAATTAAATTTTAAAATCTCCTGAATAAAATTAAATCATTTCTTAAAAATGTACTGTAATTAAATAAAAAAACAACTTTTCAAATACTTAAATTCTTTTTAAAAATTGGTAAAACACCACATATGCACAAAGCCCTCCACACAAAATTCCTGGACTAAGTGTGTGTTTGGTGTTTTGTCTCTGAAACTTCATTTTACTGCATCCTCTCTTTTGGGGAGGGTTGTTGGTTTGCTTGTTTGGATGTATTTATAGTTTCTTTTTAAGTTTTCCAGGTTTTTTTTACAGTTATTTTAGGGTCGAGGATGTCACCCTCTAGTATTTTCTTCCTCCTGATTTTAGGTAAATATTGTTTCTGAAAAGTGTTGTCATTTTCATCCCTGCTGGAAAAATGATTGATCAACTCATTTTCCCTCCTATTTCTTCTCCAGGTTCCATGGTGGACACCAAAACCTCATCTGAAAAAGGTGAATTTTGGGGGCTTAGCCCTAAAAAGCATTATTTCCACCTAAATCAGACTTTCTCCCACCCACATCATACCATTTTCCTGCTATTCTCCCAAAATCCATGTGTTTCCCATGTAATTCCACTGGGGTCATTCCCTTTCACCCCAGTTTCACCATGAAAACCCAGGAGAAGAGACATCCATTTTTAGGTAACCATGGGAACCATGGGAACCCCAAATTTGGTGGGATACACCCCAAAATCCATGTAATTGGGTGGGAATTTGGGGGCAGATCCCAAATCCTGATTTTCCCAAATCCTGATTTTCCCGCAGGATCCCTGCTCTATCCCTATGGACCACATCAGGGGGACAAAACCAACCCCAAACTCGATGATGGGACATCTGAGGCAATCACCCTCTCTATTCCCTTCACCTTCTATGGCAAAACCCACCAAACTGCATTTGTAGGTCACCCCAAATTCCATATTTTAGGGAATTTCCTCCATTTTTCCAAATTTCCCCTCCATGTCTACCTAATTTTTCACTGGTGTGTATGTGTGTGTGTGTGCGCCCCCAAAATCAACCCTTCTTAAATTCATAGGGGGTTTCAACCTTGGACATGGAAACATCTTCAGATGGGTGGGGGATCTTGAGGGGCTGGTGGTATTGGGGCGGGGGGGGGGGTGGAGGGGCTTGGAAGGTTCTGAGGATGGTGGGTGATGGTGTGGTCCTTCATGGTCATATGGCTGGGGGGTCTTGGAGTAGTTGGTTGGTTTTGGGTGGTCCCCCACAGGGTGGATCTTGGGGTGTGTAGTGGGCATTGTGGGACCACATGGATGGTGGATTTTGTGAGGGTCCTTCATGGGTGGGTCTCAGGGAGATTTGTGGGGTTTGTGGGGTCCTGGGGGTGGTGGGTCTTGGGAGGGTCCTGGGGGTGGTTGCTGTTAGGGGGTGCTATGGATCTGATATTTGGGGACGTCCTGTGGGTGGTGTGTCTTGGGAAGTTGATGGATCTGGAGGGGTTCTTTAAGTTCTGGGGGGTCCTGTGGATGAGGGTTCCTACAGTTGGTGGGTCTTGGGGGAGTCCTGTGGGCGATGGATCTTGGGGTGTTGATAGGTGTTGGGGCTCCCTATGGGTAGTGGTTCTAGACATACTTGTAGTGTCCATCTTGAGGACTCCAAAATCCAAGTCAAGGTGTTGCACCCACCTGCTCCTGGTGTCACCTCCAGGTGAACAACAATGGGGTGATCTCCTTTGACAAGCCCGTCAGACAATACACCCCCGACCCCTTCCCTCTGGCGGACGGGCGCCCTTTCGTCGCTCCCTTCTGGGCAGATGTGGACAACGTGGAGGGTGGGGACATCTTCTACCGCCAGAGCACTGACCCGGCGCTGCTGGGGGACATCAGCCAGCACATCACCCAGTACTTCCCTGAAAGCCCCTTCAATGCCACCTGGGCCTTTGTGGCCACCTGGGACCATGTGGCCTACTGGGGCTCCAAATCTGACAAGGTGAGGCCCATGGTCTATGGGGCATGAGGTGGGGCAACTCATTGGCTCTCGCTGACCCACTTGGTGGCCTTGCTGACCGACCTAACTTTGGCCTCCAGAACCCATCCCTGACCTTCATGACTCATCCTTGACGTCTGTGACCTTTCTCCATAGGGCAACACCTTCCAGGCTGTGCTGACCACTGACTCCAAGATGTTCTACATCATCCTCAACTACTGGGACATCCAGTGGACCACAGGGGCAGCGAGTGATGGGGACGCTGAAACAGGACTTGGGGGGACCCCAGCACATGTAGGTGGGGAGGGTGGAGGAGGAGGGTGAGGTTGTCCCACTCCATGTTCTGAGGATGATGATGATGAAGATCAGGGATTGGCCCATCCTATTTCCTGGGGATGATCATGATCATGATGAAGGTCCAGGATTGGCCCACACCATTTTTGAGAAGGTCAAGTGGCCCTGTCCCATCTTCTGGAGAGGATGATGATGGAGGTCAGAGGCTGGCCCATCCCAAATATTGGAGATGATAATGATGATAGTGTTGATGATGATGGTGATGATGATGATTGATGATGATGATGATGGTGATTGATGAAGATGATGGTGATGGTGATGATGATGATGATGATGATGGTGAAGACAGGAGGTTGTCCACCCTTCTTCCGGGGATGATCACCATAGTGATGGTCATGGTTTGGTACATATAATTTCTGGGTGGGTATATACACCAAGTATGTTCGCATCCTGAAATAATTTTAGGGGCCCACTAACTCTTTGGGGTGAGCCCTCCTAGATTCCTCCCCCCTCCTCCAATTTTCCAGGCGGGATTCAATAGCGGTGATGACACCAACTTCTACAACATCCCTGGATCCCAAACCGATGCCATCATCAACATCACCACCACCTCCAACGTCAAGGTCCCGGGACGCTGGGTCTTTAGGGTAGATGACTTCCAGGCCCCAGATGTGGATCCTCCCCAGCTGGACAACAACTGCTGGTTGTAAGTTGGAGGAGAAAATTGGAAATTCTGAGGAAAAGTGGGAATTTGGGGGGTAAATTCAGGAATGAGGGGGGAAAGGTTGGGATTTGGGGTAATAATTTGTGACTGTGTGAAGGCCACTGTGAATTTAGGGGGAGACAGGATTTGTTGGAGAAAATTAGGAAACTGGGGGGAACCGTGGGAATCTTGCTTGGAATACTGAGAGTTCAGGGTCATTAGGAACTGGAGGAAATTGGGCATTTGGGGAACAATTGGAAGTTTGTTGGAGAAAGGTGGGAATTTTCTGGGATAATTTGTGAGGAAAATTTGGATTTCTGAGGGGAATATTTTTGGGGGGTATTGGGGATTTGGTGGAAAGTGGCTCTACCTCTTGGGCTGTTGATATCTCCTCTAGGTGAATTGAGGGGAGTGTGGCAGAGGGACATCACCACTGCCACTGTTATCACCAATGAAGTCACAATGCAGGTCAAGATCATGCCAGCTTCTAGCAGAGCAATAAAATTTCAGCTAAGACATTGCAGTGTCCCTGTCCTTGTCATTGTCATGGCACCCATGGTCATGTCATCACACTTATGTCACCATCACCCTCATTGTTCCCACAGTTACAGGGGATCTGAGGGGTTTTGGGGTGAAATGTGACAGAATTAATAAAATTTTGCCTTTTTGGGTGGTAATTTCTGGGGTCTTGTGCAATATGAAGTCATGGGGCAGCAGTACACAGGAGACACAATCCATAACAAGCAGCTTGGCACACACCCCCAAAATGCTGCACCTGCAAAACACTTGGACATCACAAGACACACAAAACATACAAGACACGACTTTACCCCTCCCCACCCTTGACTCCTCACAGAACCACGGGAACATTAAGGCTGGAAGAGAACTCCAAGAGCCTCAAATCCAACCTTTGACTGAACACCCCATGTCAAGCAGACCATGGCACTGAGTGCTATGTCCAGATGTTTTTTGAACACTCCAGGGATGGTAATTACACCACCTCCCTGAGCAGGCCATTCCAATGCCCAATGACCCTTTCTGTGAAGAAATTCTTCCTGATGTCCAGCCTGAACCTCCCCTGGCACAGCTTGAGACCATTTCCTTTTGTCCTGCTGCTGGTTGCCTGGGAGAAAAGATTCACTCCCACCTGGCAGCAACCTCTCTTCTAAGTAATTGTAGAAAGTGATAAAGTCATCCCTAATCATCCTTTTCCCTAGGCTGAGCCCCCCTAAGCTCCCTCAGCTGCTCCTGATTCTCCAGACCCTTCCCCAGCTCTGTTCCCTTCTCTGGACATCCTCGAGCCCTTCAGTGTCTTTTTTGCCATGAGGGACCCAAAACTGTCCCCAGAATTTGAGGTGTGGCCTCAGCAGTGCCCAGCACAGGGGACAGTCACTGCCCTGGTCCTGCTGCCACACCATGGCTGGCACAGCCCAGGTGCCATTGCCTTCCTGGCCACCTGGAGCACCTGGCTCAGGTTTTGCTGCTGTCATGAGCACCCCCAGGGCCTTTTATAATGAGCAGCTTCCCAACCACTGTGCCCCAGCCTGGAACTGCAGAGGTTCTTGTGAAGGGCAGGACCTGGCATTTCCCCTCGGAGCACCTCATGCCATGGGCCTGGTGATCCCATCAATTCCTCAATCCACAAAATGCTGGGGGTTTTTTATTCCATCCCTTCCTCCCCTTCCCTTTTTTCCCTTTTCCCCTCTTTTTTTGCCCAAACTACACCCTCTATTTCTCAAAAAATTACACTATATTTGCTCCATCACCTCCTAGTCATTGTGGAATAATTTAAACCACATTGGGCAAAAAACCTCGATATCTGGTAATGCCAATTTTTGACATCAGTTTTAACAAAATAACCCTGTTTTTCACTCTGTTTTCACCTTTTCTGGCCAAAAATTATCTCACGTTATTGGGTGGGGTGATCCCCTGGGGGTGCCTGGATTAGTCATTTTCTTTCCCCCTTTTCTGCCAAAATTAAAAAATAATTGAGGGAGGAGCCAGATCTCCCAGATTTGGGATTGTGTTTTCTTCACAGCTTTGGGGATAAAACGGAGCTCTTTGGGGATACAGAGCTAAGCTGGGGATCAAACAGGGCCCAAGGCAGGTAAGGGCAAATGCAGATCTAATAACTTTGATTATTTTTTTGGCAGGAAAGATTTTCCCTAAAGTGGGAAAATCCATCTGAAGACTCCTAAAGTTCCCCCCTTTCCCCACCTCCACCCTTCCCCTGCCACCCCAGCCCTGGGTCTGGTCCTGGGAGCAGCGGGATTGGAAAATCTATGAAGGGATTAGGGGAGAAAAGGGCAGGATAGGGGTTTGGAAGGGAATGAGAGAGGAGGAGAAGGAAGGAAAGGAAGAAGAGAGAAGAAAAGGGAAAAAGAAGGAGGAAAGGAAAAAGAGGGAGGAAAGGGAAATTGGGGAAAGAAGAGAGGAAAAGAACAAAAAATGGGCAAGAGTGGGATAAGGGGAAAAAGGGAAAAAAGGGGAGAAAAAGGAAAAAAGGGGAGGAAAGGAAAACCAAGGAAAGAAGGCAGGAAAGTAGGGGAAAATATGGAAAAGGGGGAATAAGCAGGAAAAAAGGGAAAAGAGTGAGGCAAGAGAAAAGGGGGTAGAAAAAGGAAACAAGGGAGGGTGAAGAAAAGGAAAATTAAGGAAGTGGAGGAAAAAAAGGGAAAAGGGGGAGGAAAGGATAAAAAGGTAAGAAAATTTTAAAAGTGGAGTAAAGGAGTAAAAAGGGGTAAAAGGGATAAAAAAGGGAAAAAAGGTAAAGAGATAGAAAAGCCAAAAGAGGATTTGGATGGAAAAATGGAATCTGGGGAAAAGAGGAGAAACTGGAAAAATGAAACAAAAGAAAGAATGGGGAAAATAAGGGAAAAATAAAATTACAAAAAATAAGAATAGGAAAAAGGAAAAGGGAGGTAAAGGGGAAAAAAAAAAAGAGGAAAAGGGAAAGGAGATTGAAAGGTACCTGGGATGGTGGGGGAAGACATGTGGAAAAGCCCCCCCAAAAGCCAATTTTTGCACCAGGTGGAATAAAATTCACATTTTTGAGTAAATGAAATTTAAGTAGTGAATTTGAGGATGGCTTGAATGAGAACAGATTTTAGGGACAAATTCATCCCCCAAAACCACTGTTTTTTGGGATGAGTACAAGGATGAAACAGATTTTGGGGATTTGTGTATTTTATATAAAGAAATGGTGAATTTGGGGAAAATTCTAGTTAAATTTCAAAAAATATGAGAATTTGACTGAAAATTTCACCTTTTTCACCCAGAACATCATGGATCACAGCTTGGGAAAAGCAGATGTGCTGAGATGGTTTTGGAATGTTATGTTCTGGGGTAAGTGGAAACAGTTGGAGAGATGCCCCAAAAGCTATAAAATTTTCCTGAAATAATGAATTTCCTCAAAATCAGGGTTATCCAGCACAGAAGAAGGATTGCCCAACCCAAAAGCTCCAATTTTTTTCCCAGGGAATTAATTATTCAACCCAATATTTCAACACAATTTATGATTGTTCAAATGGTTTATTCCAGTGAATGATAATCCAACAGATTAACCTAATTCATTAAATATTTTTTCAGAGTTTACTCTACCAACTGGAGTTTACTCTCCTAACTGGAGAATGAATGTATGAAAAATTAATCAAATCAATGACCAAATTATCACTCCATCAAAGCAGTGATCTAACAAATTAATAGTTCATAATAATAATCAAGTCCATCAAATCTGTAATCCATTAAAGGTATAATCTGTCAGATCAAGGTTTAAATTTTTTCTCCAAAATAATATCCCATCAAATCAAATCCGTAGTCCATAAACTCAATAAACTGTCAAATCAAAACCAATGACCCATGTAATTAGCACTTCATCAAATCAATAGTCTGCCCAATAAAACATCCATCAATTTATTAATCCATTGACTCAAAAGTCAATTGGCTCCATAATTTATTGACTCAATATTCCATTAAATCAATGTTTCATCAATCATTAAATCAGTGGTCTAGCAAATGAAATCAAAGGTATAGCAGATTGAAGGTCCATCAAGCCAATAATTTATCTAATCATTAACCCATTAAATTAATAATCCATTAATCAATAACCTACCAAATTGATCAAGTTATCAAATCTGTAGTCCACTAAATCAATAATCAAGCAATCAGTGATCCATGAAATCAACTGTCCATCAAACCAATTATCCATCTAACCAAACAAATCTGCATAAAATCTGTAATCCATCAATTTAATAATCTATCAAATCAATAATTAATTGATTACCAATCAATCTATCAGATTACCCACCCCTCTTCTTCCTCCCCCCAGCTCTCCTCCATGCCCCTAGCATCACCTCTGAGATGTCATCACCTCACCTGGGTGATGAATTCCTGGTGGCCTTCCTGCAGAATGGTGACCAGCGCACCCTTCGCAGCGACTTCCGCCTCCTCCTCCTCACTGGCCCTTCCCCATCCACCACTGCCACCATATCCATGAAGAGACCCGGATTACGGATGACGGTGCAAGCAGCCTCCAGCCAACCAGTCCTGGTGAAGATCCCACCCCAAGCCGAGATGGTGGGAAGCCAAATTTTTGAAAACGCTGTGGTGGTGAAGACCACTGCCGCCGTCACCGCAGTGATGGTCAACGACAAACCCACAGCAGCTGACTCCGCTGTCGTTATCCCGGTTCACAGGTGGGGGACAGAATACCACGTGGTCACCCCCAACCCTGGCCCCACCCGCAATGCCCAGTTTGTGGTGGCTGCTTGGGATCAACCCACCACAGTCAACATCCACCTCAATGCTGACATCACCTTCCGTGGACGGCTGCATCGACGTGGCTCCACCCTCACCATCCCACTGGAGCCATTCCAAGCAGCACAGATCCAGAGCGCAGCCGATCTTTCTGGAACGCGGGTGCTGGCGCAGAGACCAGTGGCTGTCTTCACTGGTCACACCTGTGTGGGCAGGTTGACCCGCTGCGATCACGTGGTGGAACAGCTACACCCTATCACCCAGTGGGGAAAATCCTTCCTTGTGCCACCAGTGCCCTTCCAGGGACAATCCAACCTCATCTACATCACTGCTGCCCAACCAACGCGTGTCACAGGTCATGGTGAAGTCACCAAAACCACGCGAGAGATACAACCCAGCCACTCTCTGCTCTATGGCACCCAATCCCCGCAGGGCTTGTTCCTCACTTCCGAAGCTGGTGTCCAGGTTTTTCTGTTGGGCAGTGGTGAGAACAGTGGTGCAGTAACCTTTGAGCCCTTTTTTGTCAGCATCCCAGACATAACCAGTTACTGCAACTCCTACAGTGCTGTTGCACTGGAGGGATATGACAACCGCATCCTCCTAGTGGCCAAGACAGCAGAAACTTCTGGAATACTGCTGAACAAGAGGCCATTAGGGAGTGTGGCATGGCAGAAGATACCTGGGACAGAATATTCATGGGTTGGGATAAATTTGGGAAGCGGATTTGGAATCCATCGTGTGGAGCATGAGACAGCGGCCTTTGGGGTGTGGAACGTTGGGATGGGACAGGGGAAGCGCTATGGAGCAGAGGGAGCTTGCGACAGTGGTGAGTGGAGGTGGAATTTGACATCTATATAAATGATATAGAATTACATAGATATGAATAATAGATAATTAATATAATTAAATTTCATACATATTTAATATTTAATATAATTGAATTTATGTTAAATTATATGTAATCATACAAATGACAAACACCTATTAAATAAAAATAATAGCATTACATAATAATATTATTGTATTATAATAATATATAACATTACATGATAATATATAATATTATAATAGCAATATTTAAAAAAATACTAATACACAAATATATAGGAATAATAGTAAAAAACCTAAAAGTAATATATTAAATAGATGAATAAGAATCAATGGAGAAATACATAAATAATACATAAAAATCCCTATCTATAAATATAAATACATTATAAATAATAAATATTAAAGTCTAGAGACAAATACAATATATATATATGAGATAACATATCTGTGACAAATTTACATTTATACATTATTTAGAATCAGATATATTTATTATATTTTTTAGTAATTCTGTATGATGGAAATACATAAGCATTATGTGGATAAATAATTCATATCTAAACAAACACAGAGATAATATATATATTTATAAATAATATAGCAAAACTTATGTGTAATTACAAATCAGATACAAAAACATGCAAAATATAAAACAAATATATACTTAGACATATCAATAATATAATCAATTAATAGAATTTAACCCTCTGTCACTAACAAACCCACAGACCCCTGCTGGCAGGTGCAGTGCCGGGATAAGGAGAGCTGTCACCTGGACAAGGGCACACCCTCCTGCCGCCACGACTACCTGGGCACCTGCACAGGCTCCCCATCCCTGCAGTACCACACCTTTGATGGGGCCTCCGTGTCCCCCCGCGGTGGCTGCAGGTACACCCTGGCCAGGTACTGCGGGGCTGACCCCACCCTGGAGCCCTTCACCGTGGAGGAGCAGCGGAGCCAGGATCAATCCAAGAAGCCATTGGCCAATGTCTTCGTCTATGCCTACAATATCTCCATCCATGCTGGTGAGGACAAGCCCGTCCAGGTGAGTTTCAGATCCATCATTCCAATAAAATCATTTGGTCCAAGTGGATTAAAATTTCTGGGTGAGTTTGAACTTCAAAAAACAAGGAAAAATATCAAAAAAAAGTGTGAGAGGATAAATCATTGAAATATTATGTTCACCTTAAAAAATAATCAGAACTGCCACACCTGTGGAATTTGGGGAATTTTTTCCATTCCAAATCAATGGAATGGAATGTGTTTTTTCTCCAATCCTGGTCTCCATACAAACAAGATTAGCTCAGAAGATGTAGAAAATTATTCAGATTTGGAGTTTGAGCTTTTCTTGGTGTGAAGTAGGGCAAAAATTCTGGTTTATAAGGCAAATTGATTATTGATAAAATTATTTCTCCCTTTGTACATATGTCCTTTTCGTGGGATTGGGAACCACCTGCTGCGGTTTAACCTTCCTCCTCATTTTCCCACCCCACAAGGTTAACAACAAACCCACCAATCTTCCAGCCATCCTGGAAGAGGGAAAAGTCCAGATTTTCCAAAATGAAGGTCGTACCATCCTCCAGACAGATTTTGGGCTGCAGGTGACCTATGATGAGGACCAGGTTATCATGGTGGCAGTGCCCAGCAGCTATTTTGGGGCCAGCTGTGGCCTCTGTGGCAACTTCAATGAGGATACAGATGATGAAGCCATGGTTCCCAATGGTATTCCTGGTGAAGGTGGTGAGGACTGGGCAGAAAGCTGGAGAGATCCTTCATGCCAAGAAGATTGTGGAGACCAGGAGACTGCACAGGGCAAGGAGGGGTGTGGTGAGTTCATATGGGTGTCTGTGATGATCTTGGGGAAGGGAGAAGAGGATCCATGTGAGAACTCAGCTGTGGGTATTAGCCTAGAGCAATGGTGGTAGACATCAACACAATCAATGTGTCTTTTCACCCCAAAACATCCCACAATCCACCTACCTACCTAATCTGACCCCAGGTGTCCATAACACATGGAATTATACCAGCATTTTCCTTGAAGGCCACACCTGCTTGGTGTCTCATTGACTCCACAACACTTACAGGCATGAACAAAACTAGTGGGGAAGGAATGACCCCAAAATCTACCTGATCTCACTCCTGCTGCCCAAAAACCAGGGAATTGTGCTAAGATTTTTCCTGAGGGTTGTCCCTGTGGGGTGCATCTTGAACTCCAGTTTGATTTAGGTGTCAATGTACCCAACACCTCCATTACAGGGAAGGCTTGCATTGGTTGGTTCTCCCTAAAATACTTCTAAGCCCTCTTGATTTGATTTCAGGTGTCCACAACACATGGAATTCCACTGGGGCTTTCCTGAGGACCATCCCTCTATGATATCTCACAAACTCTTAAATCCCTTGTAGGCATCAAGGCAACCACCAGCCCCAGCACCACCCTCTCTGCTTGTTTCCACAACAATCGCTCCTACAAGCTCCACGAGGAATTCTGGGAAGATGGGAGCTGCCAGAAGCGGTGCCGGTGTGAGGGTTCAGGGACAGTGACTTGCAAGCCAGGGGGATGCAGATCCCATGAGAAGTGTGTCATGGTTAATGGCATTGCCAGGTGTACACCCAACAATCACTACACCTGCATCGGGACGGGTGACCCGCACTACACCACCTTTGATGGGGTGAGGTTTGACTTCCAAGGCTCCTGCATCTACCAGTTTGCTGCTCTGTGCACCCCCAAGCCCACCCTGGTCCCCTTCAATGTCACCGTGGAAAACAACCACCGTGGCAGCCGTGCCGTGTCCTTCACCAAGACCGTCAACCTGGAGGTCTATGGCACCATCATCAGCATGAGCCAGGAGCACCCACGCAAGGTCAAGGTGGGCAACCCCTCAAGGAATCCCTTTCATCCCCAAATTATCTCATAGTCCCCTTTTTTTCCATTCTAATTACCTTTTTCCCCCCCAAGTCTTGTTTTTTCCCCCAAATTAACTTTTTTTAATGCCAAATTCTCAATTCTGCATTTTCTCCCAGATTCCCCATTTTTTTCACCCAAATTCCCCTCTAATTCTTCAAATGTCCTTTATTTCCCCAAATATGTTTTTTTCACCAAATATCCCTTTTCACCCTTGGACTCCCCCTTTTCTCCCAAATTGCTCTTAATTTTGCCCCAATTTCCCCTTTCCCCCAAAAATTCCACAATTTCCCCTCAAAATTGTTCTTTTTTCCTGCAAAATCCCCTTTTCACCAAAAAGTTTCATTTTCTCCCCTAAAATGCCTCTTTGTCTGCAAATTCTCCTCTTTTTCTGATCAAGTACCCTTCTTTTCACTCAAATCCCCCTTCTATCTCTCAAATACTTTTTCCCCCAAAATCAACTCTTTCCTCTAAAAATCCTGTTTTCTCAATCCTCTTAGTTCCCCCAAATCACCTGGTTTCCCTGAAATTCCATTTTGTCTCCCATGCTTTCCCTTTTTTTCCCAATAACTCCTCCTTTCCCCTCTAAATCCAGCTTTTTGTTGCAATTTCCGTCTTTTTCTACCAATTTCCTATTTTTCCACAATTTTTACCTCAAATTACATTAAACTCAAAATACATTAAAACCAAATTAAAATATAGAAATAATTCAAATAAAAATACCCAAAAAAGTAAATAAGAATAAAAAGCATAGATAAAAAATGAAAGCCAGTAAAAAGAAGAAATAAATGTAAAAAGAGAAAATAGAATTTAAAATATAATACAAATTAAAATTATAATATAAATAAAAGTACAAAACCAAAATAAAATAAACTATCAAACTATGATTTAAAAGCTCTTTTCTCCTGTCCCCACTCTTTGTCTCACTCCCCTTCCTGCAGGTGGATGGTGCCTTTGTGTCCCTTCCCTTCACCCACCCCCACTTTTCCGTGTTCTACCGTGGCGTCCATGGCTTTGTCACCACCGACTTTGGTGTCACTGTCACCTTTGACTGGTACAGCTACGCCCGTGTCATCCTCCCCACCACCTACTCTGGTGCCGTCTGTGGCCTCTGTGGCAATGCCAATGGTGATCCCGATGACGACTTTGTCACCCCTGCTGGCCACCGTGCTTCCCATGAGACCCAGCTGGGTGACAGCTGGAAAGTGGGGGACGTCCCCGGGTGCTCAGCTGGTTGTGGCGCAGAGTGCCCGGTGTGTGACGCAGTGAAGGTGCAGCCATACCGTGGGGACAGGTATTGTGGGGTGATCGCCCGAGCAGGGGGACCCTTCCGGGAGTGTCACCGTGTCATCAACCCGGAGCCGTTCCTGCAGGACTGTGCTTTTGATGCCTGTCACTACAAGGGACACCGTGACACTGTGTGTCAGGGTGTCTCTGCCTATGTCACTGCGTGCCAGAGTCACGGAGTGGCTGTGGAGACATGGAGGACGGCGGAGTTCTGCGGTGAGTATGGGTGGGATGGGGGGAGATGGGAGCCTCCCTTCCCTCTCTCTCCTCCTTCCACGTCCTTCCTTCCCTCTCTGAGGGACTCCCAATCCCTTTGGATATTTCCCTCACTCCCCATTTCCTTGTTTTTTTTGCCCAGCTCTTTCCTGCCCCCCTCACTCTCACTATGAGCTCTGTGGGAGCCCCTGCCAGCCCACCTGCCAAACCCCCTCCGTCCCCACCTCCTGTCCTGCATCTCCTTGCTCCGAGGGCTGTTTCTGCGACACCGGTTATGTCCTCAGTGGCTCCGACTGTGTCGCCCGTTCTGAGTGTGGCTGTGAGTACCTTGGTCACTACTACCAAAAGGATACAGAGTTCTACCCCTCATGCCGGGAACGCTGCCGCTGCGGCACCAACGGCACAGTGACCTGCCAGGAGGCATTCTGTGGTGCCCACGAGGAGTGCCGGGTGGAAGACGGCGTGCTGGGATGTCACCCCACTGGTTACGGCCGGTTGGTTGTGTCAGGAGATCCCCACTATGTCACCTTTGATGGACGCACCTTCAATATCCCGGGATCCTGCACCTACATCCTGGCACGGGTGTGCGAGCCAGCACGACGATTGGTCAACTTCACAGTGTTGGTGGAGCACGAGGCAGGCAGTCACGGTGACCCAGTGCTGATAAGGAGGGTGGTGGTATCCATCCATGGGTACACCGTCACCATGGAGCGGGGACGGAGGTGGGAGGTGATGGTAAGTCTGGAGACCCCCACAGTGATGTGGTGATGATGAAGAGGGTGGTGGTGTCCATCCGTGGGTACGATGTCAATTGTGGGGAGGATCCAGTGATTCCCATGGTGACACCGTGATTATAAAGAGGGTGGGTGTTTCCTTCCACAGTCACACTGTCTCTGTGGAGCGACAATTCTAAAGTGTCACACGTCACCCTATCCCCATTCCAGGTGGACTTGGAGCGCTACACCCTCCCACTGGTGACAGAGGACAAGAACCTCCGCATTGGCCAAGAGGGGAATAACATCATCCTTCACACTGCTGCAGGAATCCGCATCCTCTACAACACAGCCACCTTCCTCCTCATCACTGTCCCGGACATCTACCGCGGCCGGCTCTGCGGCTTGGGTGGAGACTATGATGGGGACCCTAGTGATGACTTCCGACTGCCCAATGGGGCACTGGCAGAAAACACCCAGGAATTTGTCACCTCCTGGAAGTTTCCAGAGAAGGACCAAGCGTGCAGTGATGGCTGCGATGACGGTGTGTGCAGCAGGTGTGATGTCGCCAAAGAGGCGATGTATGGCAGGAACGGATCCTGTGGGATCATCCGTGACGCAGCAGGGCCGTTCCGGGGGTGCCACCCACGCGTTAGCCCCATGGAGTATTTCACCCATTGCGTCCATGACGTCTGTGCCGCCAGCGGGGACCGCGCCGCCTTGTGCCACGCACTGCAGGCATACGCCGCTGCTTGCCAAGCTGCTGGCGCTACGGTCGGACCGTGGAGGACAAAGGAGTTCTGCCGTAAGTCAGGAACAATTTTGCCACTTCAGGTCCTTTTTTCCTCAAAAGCTACATTTTCTCCTGGAAAAAAAAACAAACTAATATCCTTCAAGTTTTGTAAAAACAGTTTTGGAAAGAATTTCCTCCAGCTTGGGAAAATGTTCCTTATTTTAGAAAATGTTGCCTCAGATTTTGAAAAAGTTCCCCTGTGTTTCAAAGAGATCTTCACATTTTGCAAAAATTCCTTTAAGTTTTAGAAAATATTCTCCAGTATTTAAAAAAACTCAAAAAGTGAAAAAAAAATCAAATTTCAAAAATACCTTCTGTTTTTGAAATAATTCGCTGAGATTTTAGAAATGTTCCCTTCTGTTTTGAAAAAAAATCCTCCCTTTATGCAAAAATTCCTTTAAAATTCAGAAGTCCTCTCTCAAATTTGATTGTAACATTTCAATTGTGAGAAAGGCCTCAAAATCTGAAAAAATTGCTCACCACTTTAAAAAGTTAACTAATTTTGAAAAATTCCCTCCAGTTTTGAACTTCTTTCCTCTAATTTTGAAAAAAAAACCCTTCAGTTTGGAAAAAAATATTTTGCAGAAAACCTTCCAATTTTGCTAAAACCATTTCATTTCAGGAAAAAAGCCCAAATTTCCTGAAGAAAAAAACGTAAAACTTTGAAGAAACTTGCCATTTTGGTAACATTAATAACATTTTACTGAAAACACTCCAATATGGAGAAATAACGCCATTTTGGAATGATGCCATTAAATTAAAAAAAAAAAGCACATCAATTTTTATACAGAAAAAACCCAGTTTTGATAGAAATGCCAAAACTAGGAAAAAAAAATCTGTTTTTGAAAAATACTCTATCAAATTAAAAAAAAAACAACTACTTTTTTCTGAAAACCTTCAAATTTTGACCAAAACCCTGCACAATTTGGAATTGTCCCAACAATGGTTTTTTTTCCTCTTTTTCCCCAGCCCTGTCCTGCCCCCCAAACAGCCACTATGAGCTCTGCACCCGCACCTGTGATCTCACCTGTGCTGCCCTGGTGGGCCCCGCCCGCTGCAGCTGGGGGTGCTTTGAGGGGTGTCAGTGTGACGAGGGGTTCGTCTTCGATGGGGACACCTGCGTGTCACCCGAGCGCTGCGGCTGCCTCCACAGGGGACGCTACCTCAAGGTCAGGTGACAAGGACAGGTGACACCTGAGCCTGGGGACTGGTGTGGTTGGTTTTCTGGGAATCAGGCTGGGGGTTGAGCTGCCACATCTAGAGAGTTCCAGAGGGTTTGGGGTGAACAAAGGACAATTAACGGCAAAAACGACAATTGTTGGGGGAAGAAGCCTGACAACTGGCAAGGGAGTTGCAGGAAAAATGAATTAATAATCAATGAGAAAAAAGGACAGCACAAAAAATCTGTGATTAGGAGGGAAAAAGTTACTACTAACTGGTTGAGCTGCCCAAAGTTCCCCAAATCCACCTGAATTTCTCACTCTCTAGGATTTCCCCCTTTGGAATTCAGGAAATTCCCCCAAAATTTGGGAGATTGTGCTTAATCTGTGAGATTTCCACTTCCAGGCAGGTGAGATTGTCACCTTCAACAACTGCTCCAAGGAATGCCATTGTCACCCATCACGGGGACTGGTGTGCCGGGAGACACAGTGTCCCCAGGACCAGGTGTGCATCACCCATGATGGGGCACAGGTGTGTGCCAGGAGGGAAGGCCACTGCCGGGTCACGCCTGGAGCCACCATGACCACCTTTGATGGTGCCACCGGGCCCCTGCTGGCCAGTGGCACCTATAAGGTGTCAGCCCTCTGCGATGAGGAGGCACCGGATTGGTTCAAGGTGGTAGTGGAGGTCAGCGACTGTCGTGACATGAACGTCCCTGCGGCCACTGCTGCCATTGTCTTTGTCCGCGAGGGTGTTGTCAGTGTCAATGGCAACATGGAGGTGTGGGTGAGTGCAGCAGGTAAGGGAGTTTTGGGTGGTTTGGGTCAACCTAGAGAGATCTGGGCAAAAATCTCTCTAGATTTTGCCTGGTAGTGAGCCACTTTGTCTGATGTAGAGCAATTTTGCCCAATAATGAGCCATTTTTACAAAAAGAGAAGAGGAATTTTGGCTCTTGCCAAGCTAGAGCCTTTTGCCCAGGAACAAACTGGCTTTCTATCATGTTTTTCATAATTTTCTCTAATTTTCCCAGGTCAATGGTCTCTTCACCCGGCCCCCCACCACTGTCTCTGACTCCATCTTTGTGGCATCATCCCCTGAGAATGTCACCATCACCCACCGCTCTGGGATGTCCATCACCATCACCCGGGATGGGAAGGCAACCATCACTGTCACCTCAGGCCTGGCCTCCCGTCTCTGTGCCCCATGTGGGAATTTCAACGGAAACCCCAGAGACGACCTGAAACTTCCAGACGGACGTGATGCCCAGAGTGTTGGAGAAGTGGTGGACATGTGGAAATCCCGGGATTTTGCCGGGTGGTGAGTAATTCTTCGGTAATTTATTTACCCCAAACTCCAAGAAAATTATGTTTTCCCACTCAGAAATTTGGCAATAATGTCAGTGGGGGAGGGGCTGGGCAGATCCTGGAAGGAATTTTCCAGTTTCTTTGGTTTCATCCGCAGCGACTGAGGCAGGATCCTGTGGGAACGATCCGGGTAAGCAACTGCTTTGCCAAAAAATGAGCCATCTTGCATTATAAGGGGCGTCTTTTTGCCCAATAATGAGATAGTTTTCCCAACAAGCCACTTTGCATAGTAAATACCATTTTTCCACCAAAATTAGCCACTTTCCCCCAAATCAGGCCATTACACATAATGCTGACCCACTTTTGCATAAAAAGACCCGTTATTTGCTCATTAATAATCCATTTTGCATAATGCTTCACCATTTTTGCCAAAACTGACCCATATCTGCCCAAAATTAAGTATTTCTTTCTCTTCCAGCCACATCTCCCACCAGACCCGTCAGGAAGTTGATGCTCCTATCTATCCCATTTGAGGATCCACCTCAAATGCCCCAAAACTTGGGAAAATTCTGGATTTTGCCTCAAATGCATTATCTCAAATGGATTAAATCTGTGTGGATCCTAATGCCTTGATGTGCCATCCACACCCTGGAACCTAGAAATATATCGCATTCAGGTCAAAAAGATCCAAGTCCCAGTGTTTTTCCCCATATAAAAATGATATTGCCAAGGGCTGGTTTTGATACAACAGTCAATAAACGCTTCTAAAGGCTTTTTTGGGGTGTGAATTTGAGGTTCATTTGCTAAGTTGGAAAACTGGGGGGGAGGGGTGGGGGGGTCATCATCCCAATGTGTAGAGATATTTTACCTCTAAATGTGGGTCAACATGACCGCCAAGTGTGGGGCATTGGGACCCTTATGTGGGGCATTGCAGTCCCAAAGTATGAGGCATTCTGACCCCAAAGTCCAGGACACTGTGACCCCTAAATTTGTAGCACCATGGCCCCCAGGTGTGGTGCATCACAACCCCAAGTGTGGGGTGTTTGACTGCAAATTGTGGGGCAATTTGACCTAAAAGTGTGTAGCACTGTGACCCTAAGTGTGATATGTTTGACCCAAAGTATGGTGCAATGTGACTTCAAAGAGTGAGGCAGTATGACCCCAAATTGTGGGGGCAATTTGACCCTAAATCATGTGGTATGTCCAAAATGTGGACATACCATGACCCACAAATCCATGGCAAAGTGATGCCTAACCATGGATCGTTGTGGCTCCAAAGAGTAAAACAGTGTGGCACCCAAGTGTGGGGCAATGTGATCCCCAAGCGTGAAGTGGTTTTACCCCAAAATGCAGGGAATTGTTACCCCAAAATGTGACAAAATATGACTCGTCAAGTGTGAGGTGTCTTGACAGCAGAGTGTGGGACAATGTGACCCAAGAGTGTGTGGCACTGCAACCCCTAAGGGTGGGGCAGGTTAACCCATGCATAGGGTACTGTTACCCCGAACTATGGGGCATTCTGACCCCAAAATATGTGGTATTTTTCCCCAAATTGTGAGACACTGTAGCCTTTAAGAGTATGACATTGTGACCTCCAAGTGAGGGTCCTTGCAACCCCAAAGAGTGGGGCAATGTGATCCCAAAATGTGGGATGATGTGATAAAAAATGGGGGGTGCTGTTACCTATAAATGTGGGGCACTGTGACCCCTTTGTGAGGGACACCTTAACCCCAAAGTGTAGGATATGATGACCTTGAAGTGTGGTGCATTTTGGCCCCCAATTTTGGGATGTTTTGATCCGAAAATGGAGGACAGTGTGACCCTAAATTTTGGGACAATGAGACCAAAAAGTATGGGGCAATATGATCCCCAAATTTGAGATGTTGTAACACCAAATTTCAGGGCATTGTGACCCCAGTGTTTGGGGCACTGTGCTCCACACTGAGCCCCTTCCTCCCCAGTCTCCCTCCTCCATGCTGAATTGCCCTCTCTCCCTTCCCACCTCTTCCTGTTTCTGCCCCATTCCCGCTTGGATTTTTGACCACCCAGACTGTGGGGTGGGGACTTGCAATTCCTTCTCATTTAGCTCAATGGGAGCAGGATATCCTGTGTCTCTCACCCTGCCTTGGGAAGTCCCCAAATCTCTGAATTATTGCCTCAAAAATAACAACAAAACCTTGGCAATGGGATGCAAAATTCCCAGAAATACGGGAGGATGTGGCAGAATTCCCAGGTATTTTCGCAACAATTTGGAGACAGCAAGAAGCCCTTGGAATTCTTCTGAAATAAAAGCTCCAAAAATAAGCACAAAAGTTTTTAACTTTTTTTTTTGCCATTCCCCCCCCCCCCCCCCCCCCCCCCTCAAATTCTGGCTTTTTTGGGGTAGTGGATGCATTTTTGTGGGAAAAGTTGGTATGCAGGTAATTTTCAAGGAGCGTGTCACAGGACTGGGGCTTGTCTGGGGAATGGGTGCCTCAATGTGGTGGGAGGGGTTTGAATTCTTTTGGTGTGACTCAGAGTGGGAGAAGGTGTTGGGGTCAGGAGGGATTGGGAGAGGGGTTTGGGAATGAGGGGTTGGTGTGATCCAGGTGTGTGGGGGGGTCTTGGGGTCCCCCAGGGTGGGGGAGGACGTTAAGGTGAGGGACCAGCAGTTCTTCTGGGTGCTGGAAGCCCTGGGAGACAAAACTGTGCTGGCACATTTCAAACATTATGTCACTCAAATATTCTCACATTCAATCAATATTCAACTATTATTTTCACAGTTGTGGTTTTTTATTTGATTTTTGTATGCTACAACAACTTAAAAAGGGTTTTTTAATTGCCTTTTGAGTCAAGAATGAACATAGTCACATTTTGCAATGAGAGTTCTTGTCACCTTCACCATGATCTCCACAGGTGAAAGGAATTTTTATTTTAGAAACATGCTAGTGGTCTGACTTTTCTTTTTTTTTTTTTTGTCTTAATTTTTTCAACTATTAAAAGATTTTCAGTCACCTATTTATGGTCTGTTTTGAGCCCTGGAACACCTAGAATGTGGAGGATGTCTTGGAAGCCTTTTTAGGTTGTTGTGTTGAAAAGATCAATTGCAATATATCAAAGGTTTATCAATATTTTGTCTTCTCCTCAGAGACAAATGCATTTAACTTTTCTTGGTGTTTAAATGGACAAAAACTTCACTGACATACAGGGGTGGAAGGTAACCCTTAAATCATCCTTATTTGATAATTTATTCTTTTTCAAGTATTTTTATAGCACAATCACAAAAGACGCCCAAGTCTTGTGGAGAATAAAAGCTGTTGCTTTAAAAGCACTAGGGAATAAACTGCAATCCTTATTTAAAAATTAAAAAAAGAGAAGATTCCCTTAAAATAAGACCAGGCAGAGCATACACATTCCATGTGGTGTTTTGCCACCTGTTCAAGCCAAATATCCTGCAGTGGTTTTCCAGGAGAAAAAGCTCTCTAACTCAAAAGTACAGCCAATTTTTTCTACATTAAAGACAAAATGCAGTTAGTTTCTGCCTCAGCCTGAGAAAATGGTTCCAATTAAAACAAACAAACAAGTATCTCTTTGTTTTGTGTACTTTTCTTTTTCCTGCAAGTGCCGAGATTTTAATTCTTTTTTTTTTTTAAGATCATGCACTAGCTTTGGCTGCAAGGCCACGATTTAATTTACTCCTTAGTTGCAGCCCAATCATTCAAACTTTCAGTAAATTAAAAATGCCACCTTAAGCTTCCACTGAAAACCTTGTCGGAAAGTGAAAGTACAACTTTGATAATAAAGCACAGAAATACAAAGAAAAAGATGTGACCATCAATTTTTTCTTCACATATGACCTAAAATGTCGTCAGCCTTTTTGTCTACCTACTTGTCAGGCAAACTTAATTTAGAGAAAAAAGATATAATATGTTGCTGCAAATCAGTATTACCTTCTCTCCCTGTATTTGTCAGCAGATCTGTCCACAGATCTGTCAGCCAGGGACTGGTGGTGACAATGATGGGAGCATGCAGGAGATGGCACATAGAATGGTTTGGGTTGGAAGGCACCTTAAAGCCCATCCCATCCCACCCCTGCCATGGACAGGGTCACCTTACACTCTCCCAGGTTGCTCCAAGCTCCGTCCACCCTGGCCTTGGACACTTCCAAAGATGGGCCAGACATACATTCTACCCTCTTTTTTGGACTCCCAGTGAGTCCCAGGCCTGTGTTTTGCTCTAGGATCCACGATTCTTGGCTAGAGTCTCAATTTTTCAACAGTCTTTTTTATCTGATGGTTCCACACACTCTCCCTGTGCCAGGGGAGGGCAGAGTCCCAGCAGAAGCAGGGCACCTCCAGCTCGTACCCCTGTGCCATGGCACAAGATATGTGCTCTACTTTCAGAGTATTTCCACAAGCAAAACCTGTGAAGGTTACTTCTGAACCACAGAGAATTTCTTTTCCCTCAGTGGAGAACTTTTCACTTTAACTAAGCAGACAACTTCCCTTTTGGAATTGAAAGGGCCCAGGAGTAAACCTAGCTCCTGTCTCAGAGACGGGGTCACCTCTACAGTCATTTTCTGCCAACAAATTCTACAATAAAAATGTCAAAGATATTTTCTTTCTGCAAAATAAGCCTACATGTTTAGATATGTCTTTGTAAAATTCCTGTCTATGAAAGTGGATGCAGTTAAGAAGGTTACATGATATTGTTCATGATATTGATCCAGCTATGGGAAAGAGAAGCAGGTATAAAAACGTGGCTGAGCTAGATGGAAAAAGACAAGGCCAGACCATGGAAAAAGGAGGAAATTATGGCACTGCCCCATATATCACTGTGATTTGGCACTGCTGAGTCCCAACCCCGTCAGAGCTGAGATAATATTCTGGTAGTGGTGCCTTACCCAGTCCTAATATTCCAAATAACAACAAGAATTGAGAGCAGGCTTTTATGCCCGCTGAGACAGAAACAGGGGAAGCTTTTACTGCAGTGAAACTGTGATGGAAGTGTGTTCTGTGTGAGTAAACTGCGATCACTTGCCAACAACACCTGCTTTCCACAACTGCATCCTCCCTGCTGTCTGCCAGCAAACCTTCTCCTTCTGCCTCTGCCTCCAGTCCTGGCATGACAGAGAGCTGGCAAGGCAGTGAGTAAGGCTGAAGTTATAATCCTATTGTGTTTTACAAAGTCTCACACAGTTTTAGGCAGTGCTTTCAGGCTCTTTGTTGAAGTTGTTCAATAATGTCCTCAGACAGCAAGCTAGGAATTATAGATCCAGCACCAATTGCAGGCAATGCAGTCAATGCAGAAAAAGTTCAATGAGTGCCTTGCTGGTAAAGCAGGAGAGGAGCTGGAGTGCACGTGAGCTGTGCAAGGAGGGAGCTATGCCTCTTAATTAAAAAAAAAAAAAAAAAAAAAACAAACAACAAAACAAACTCAAAAGTTTCCTTTTCCATTGATGAACTGTGTGAAGGAGGATGGAAAGGAGACATGGAAAACAGAGGAGGAAAGGTGTGGAGAACTGCTGGAACAAAAGTGCAAAGCACCAGGAGAGCTTGTCACAGGCCCCTGAAAATGAGCTTCAGCTTCTCCAGCCCTGAATGCAGTGAAGAAAGGAGGGGCAAGAGAAGTGGGGATATCTCTCAAAACAACAATAAGCCATATGTTTAGCCTGCCTTTCACTGCAGGGAATATGTCCCCTGCAGCTTCTACATCAGCGTTCTGATGTTCTGTCATGGAAACCCTTCTCGGTGTGTTTTGTGCACAGCAGCACCTTGCAGCTCTGCTGTCACCAAGGCCACAGGGACCCATCTGGGGCTCAGTTAAATGCCCAGTTTCTAAAGGTGCTCTGCTGTGTTTTGCCTGCAGCAAGAAGGTGTTTAGAGATATCACAGACTGTATCCCCCTGTAAGGGTCTGGGGAGGCAGAGTAGTGTTTCTTCTGCACTTCCCCTTTTTCCTGAGAGGGCAGGAGTTATGAACCACCAAGAGAAGAAAGCAATATAAACTTCTTTTCCTAACAATAGATTCTGAACCACCCTTGGAATAATTTTGGAAGTCCTGGATCCATAGCAACTCATATAGGACTTGATTCAGTCACAAATCCAAAATCTGGGGAGATAAACCTTCAATTTGGGAGCGTTGGGATAGGATCTTGCAGCAATAACCTCATCTGTCTCTCTCTCCTCCCACAGTACAGCTGAGTAAATGTGTACGCATACTTCTTATTTGCTTGTTTACAACTATTTCTCAGGGCACTGAGCTATGCTTCACCTGTTTGTGGGGAATCAAAGGGAAGTGGAAGGAAGAATCGTGTTTCTGTGCCAGTCTACACATTTTACTGCTTCTTCAAGATAAAGGAAACTAGGATCTGTCTGTCTGCCCGATGCAGAGTGTGATTCACACACCTATTACAACAGAAACACAAAAGCCATGTAGTTGTAAAGCCAATATAATTAAAACTGGGTATAATTAAAACAATTGGCTGATGACAAACATTACAGGCCTGCACAGCTATTCTCAAAGGAGAATATACACAATTAAAAGGTACCTTTTTGGCAGAGCAACCCTGCTCAGTCCATTTAATTAAAACCCACAGAGATTATTATGTCATATGAATCAGAAACTTTTGCAGAAGCTTTAGTAAGCAAAGTAACAAACTTTGTGTTATGGTCTCCCAGCCACTTTTTGCTGCCCAAACAGCAGACTGTGATGGCTGTATAGGGAAATAAATGAGCTTATGGACATATAAGATTTTCTTCATATCTGAAAATTATTAAGAAAGGTCTTAGTATGACTGAGAGAGAAATTTACAAAAAAAAAAAAAAGTGCTTCATTCTCCCAGAAAGGACAGAGTTAATGAAAACAGAAAGGTAAAATTTTCAGAAAAGGGTCAAGAAAATAAGAAAATGCTTGCCTTTTTTTTTTTTTAATCCAGAAAGAGTGATATTTGTGGTAAATCCACATGGCAAATTGTATTCATATTTTATTCTACCTATTGAGATTAGAAGTGCCATAAAAGGACAAGTCAATGGAAAACCACAGGTGACCCTGTTGCTGACAGCCTCAGCAGATGCAGAAAATGAGTCACTGTCCTGTACATCCCTGCAGAAATGCTTCAGGGCCCTGCTTAGTGCTTAATATCTTTCTGGCTCGCTAAAAATAAATCAGCATTAATTCTGTTAAAGAAAAACTGCCTTTCTTTTGAGGAGTGAAACAAGGAGTCCTGCTTCAGGCAGTGGGGAAAAGAAGAGAAGCCACCCAAAGAAAAGCCACTGAATTCCTCAGTGAAACCATGTGGTCCAACAAACCACAGCAGCAAACATACACTGATAGAGGAAATTGTATGCAGCACCAGTGATCAACAGATATAGGTTTCATTCTTTACACAAGAGTTAAGCAGCGAACAAAATCACAGCAATGGGGCACTTCAAGCAAGAGTCCATTACAGCTCAGTAGAATACTCAGATTTTTCTCCCTGAAGAATCATTCCAGCATGATTATAAAACCCCAAAGCCTTTCTGAAGGCTAAATCAGGTGCTTCAGAGGAAAACCAAGTCACAAGCCAGGCAGGGATGAAAGGGCTGCTCTGGTATCCCTCTTCCCACCACATGCCCAGGAGCACCTGCCTCAGTGCTAGCAGAAGAGCAGTGCCCCTGGTGCAGGACAAAAGGAATTTTTCTCACACATTCATGGGCTCTGAAATACCAGGTGTGTTCCAATGGCTCTGATTTTTATGGCACACACCTGTTGGAATGATACCAAACTCTAGCCCAGACACTGTGACTCAGAACAGATGCCAATGGCTCACTCCTATTGCAGGTGGTGCAGCCTTGTTAAGCATGGGAATGAAAGAGGGTAGGGGGCCAGGAATTGCTGCGGTGTGGTGAGAAAGTGGGCTGGATCAGCCTCTGGGATTTTGCAGAGGATGGCACATGTCATAGAGAAATAATCAAAAGAGGAGCAACCTAAGCCAAAACACTTCATATTTACCCCAAGCTAGAGACAAAGCACAGCTCCCATGGCTCAGAATGACTGGGTTTGAGTCTGTGGCCATGTCTGGACACATTGATGAATACCCTGTCTCTCCAGAGAAGCAAACCACATATTTCTTTAAACTGCTCTTTTGACCCTGCAGAGGGAAATGACCATGTTTTTAACACGTGCATCATGAAAGTAAAACCATTGTCTTCCCGTGTGTACCATTTTTCTCTCTTTGAAATATCTGCAACTTTCATCGTGACTTGGACCAAGAACCTCGGAGTACCACTGGACCATCACTCTCAGGCAGCTGGTAAAATCCAGAGCTAGGGCAAATCCAGCATCAAACACATTTCAAAGCCACCTAACAGCACAGATTTAACTAAAATATGTGTACAGAATCTGCTAATCTTTCACTTGCTAATCTGCTAATCTTTCACCTAGCTGGCACATGCTAAAAGGAGCAGCTGTGATCCCGTGTAGTCTTTGTGATACAGGTTATATGCTGGTGATGATATATTAAACATAAAGAAGAAGGAAGGAAAGGAAGATAAAATAACTTTATGCATAATATTAAGCAACTGGGATCTATAAAATTCCCTTTTTAGAGCAGGGCTAATGGGATTGTTTTTTGTGAAAGCTGGAGGCAGTGCAGGCTGAGCTGTCTGGCCCAGCGAGCATCTGGGGCAGCTTGTGCACCAGGGTTCAAGTCACGAAGCCTGTACTTTCACACACCAGTTCTCCTATGTATCCGCTTGTTACAGACCAGACTTTTATTGCATCCACAAGCTCAGTGTTTCTCTGACAATCTGGGGGAATTACTCATATCACAACCTGAGTGCAAGAGGTACAAATCTCACGGACTGGCCATGGGGCAAAAAAACCTGTGAACGGCAAATTTTATCCAAAGCTCTGGGGGTCAGGAGGCTGAGAAGAACATGAGCACTGTGGATACAATTGAAGCCTGCTTTTCATGCAGGACATAAATAATTTAAGCAAATAGATCAGAGTGTTGGATGATTGAAAAATACCTGGAAATAAGTGTCTTAGTGCTGCAGTGGAAAAGCCCCTCAAACAATTTATATAAGGAACCTCATGGATGTAGTTGGCTATGACATCTTTCATATTTTGCTGTGCAAGTCTCCTGAACTTGGTATAAATATTTTTATTGCTCTCACTGTCTCATCATTCAAGACTAATATTGAAAATTTTATCTGCATTGAATCCTTCTCCCTGCTGAAGCAGTTTGCTATGTAAATATTGCCTTCAGCTGCAGAAATCAAAACCTGTCCTCAGCAGGACTGAGATGTCCCCACCTTGTGCAGGTATAACTGTACCTGCCACCAACCAAGGTCCTCAGGTGAGACATCTGCTAGAAGGCTGCAAAAAAGGACAATGTTTTCTTTATCCCTGGGATATCTGAAGCATCCATTGACAAGAGAAATTAAAAAGTTTGCAAAATTCAGTATGGAGAAGGACTGGGCTACACAGTTGTTATGGATTGAGATGTTGAAACTCTTGTAGAAATTGAATAAAAATTATATTTTCAAGACTCATCATTCATTATTATATTTAGCAAGCCTAAGGTCCTTGACTCTCAAGCCTGATGCACCCCTTTGTATGTATAATGAGTGTACAAGGAAAGCAGATACTTTGTAATTTTCAGAATTAAAGAGAACCAATAATTACATAATTTATTGAAAGCCAACTAATAAATATACTGCTCTGATGTTTTCTGCATCATGTCTATAATTATAAATAAATAGGAGATTTCATATGCCCTTTCTAGAATAGCAAAAATGGCTAAATACTGAACAAGCAATGTTTTCCATTCAAATCCTAGAACTTTTACAGTTTTGCCACGTGTGGTGGATTTTACTTATATAGGAAATGCTATTTTTTTAAGTGTTGTTTATTTTTTTTCCATAAAAATGTGTGGGAATATGTGGTCTCAATAAAAAAAAAATTCAACTAGGAAAATATGTAGGCAGAAACATGGGGGTTTTTTCCCCTTATAGACACATGTAATATTTTATTTATTGTACAGTAGTTTCAAGAGAGGAAAAATTTCCAATTTGGGAGCAAAACAGGGCAACCTGTCTTTATCTGATCAAGCATACATTCAAAATAATAACTAACTGCAAATGTTTCCAGGAATTTAACAGCTCTGAAACTAAAACTGTGGTGAACATGGGTTTGGGATTTTTTTTTTTTTTACAGATTTAGCCACTGTTCTTCAGCAGTTTCCAAACAAACAAACTGACCTAAATCACCTACTCAGAACACAGGATTTCAAAACTGCAAAGCAATCTCCCACAACATGGAGACCTGACCTGGGAAGTTGTCTGGGCTCTGAGGGCAGGTGGGAAAGCTCTGCTGGGAGCCAGGAGAAGAAGGAGCCAAGGGGAGGCAAAGTTGCAGATCTCCATGATGGGAAGGACATCTGTGATTCCTGGAAAAACTATTGCACAGAGCAGGTACTTCTGAAGTTTAATTTTGTGTTAAACTGGGGACATTTGGTCTTCCAGGAATAGCACAGGGCACGTAGTTAACCTTTCCTACTCAATTGCTGGGAAAAAAACCCCGTATCTATAGCAAAATACAAATACTCTCATAAAAACACAAGCAGGTGAATGACATTTAATTCCCACATTTTGATTCAAAATGTGGGAACTATCTCATGCAAAACTTGGAACTGAACATGACCTTTACTTTCCCAGCAGATGTTATCCCAGCTTTTTTCTTAAAATTTGCTTAGAATGTGTCTGGTGGTGTGCAAGAATCCATTGGATTTAAAGACAGAGCAAGTCTCCCATGCTGTATGATCCCAAATGTTGTGCTGAGATGTCAAGCAAGCACCCACAATTTTTGTGGGAAAGGGTGCTGTGCTTGGATTGATGTAGTCCCAGTGTCTGTTTGGCTGGAGGAACACACTGGGAATTCAAAGACCCCATCAGTATGTGCAGTCATGGCAACTGAAAAATTTGGTGCATTAGGAGGAGCAAAATAACCATATCAACATTTCCCCTGCCTTTGAAAAATGTGTTTTAAAGGTCAGCAGGCCAAAAAAGAATACTTTAGAATATGTTTAGCTGAGAAACCTATGCAAATTGTGTGTGGTATTTCATAGCTGAAACCAATAAATGTCTGAAACCTCCCTGTAATGACTCCCTTAGCAGGTACAATTCATGTCCTTTGTGCATTTGCAGGATTGGAAAGTGTCAATTTTGCTTTGTGTCTCGTTTAACCATTGTATATCTACACATTGCCATGCAGCACAACTTTAGCCCTGAGGTTCTGGAAGCTCAGAGTGAAATTTAGACTGAATATACACCAGTAAAAATTGTAAAATCAAAGTGCAAGGCCAAAAGACAGAAATTAATAAATTAAGAGCATATGTCACTGAATTAAGTTGCTACAGATGTCACAAGGAAAGAAGGAAAGGGGAAAAAGAAAAAAACCTTGACTAACCAAACAAACCCCCTCCAAGCAAAGCAAGAAACGAAACCAAAACAAACAAAAAAAACCCCCCCAAAAAAACCAAACAAATAAACTAAAACAAGAGGGAGATGGAGAGAGGGAGAAATAGTAGCACTTCCAGTTTTCCATCCTCACAGGTGCTCCAGATGTGTGAGATATATTCCATGTTTAGAAGGGAAAAGAAAGGGTTAGGGTGAACTACAGAGACAAAAAATTTTTCAAACTATGTTCTCTAATAAGAGTGTTCAGGACCTGACCTTATTTCTACAAGTTAACATTAGGAGTGAGTAGAACTTAAAAAATATCCCCCATCTCCTTTGAGATTTTGAGCCTGTCAAGAGCATAACATGCAAAAAAATACATTTTGCAAATGAGATGACACTGTGCCATGTGACAAAATAACTTAACATGATGGAAAAAATAATAAAAAAAATTATAGAAGGCAACTCCATTAAAATTTAAAGAAAAAAAAGTACAATTTTAAGCTAGCTATTCCAAATGACATCACACAGAGATGATACCAAATGCTTGGCCAAGGTAGAAGCGTTGGCTCTGGTGTCTCCCAACAAATCTTCTCAAGTTCTGACTTTGTTTTGATGTGAAAAGTCAGCTCTGGAAGAAATTTGGTTTGAGGAGTCTGTTTGGGAAGAATGGGAATATTTTTGATCAGTCGGTCTCAATGGCATCACACTCCTGATGAGGAGGAGCAAGGTCACTGAGCAGAATATGTCAAGAGGCAGAGCAGTGACCCCAGGCAGGCATGTGTGGTTACTGCAGCAGTGTGTGCTGTGTCTGTATGACCAGAAATGTGGAGACTAGAGTATACCAAAATCAGAATACTCAGAGCAGAATGGGATATATCTAGTAGATGAGAAAAATGTTGCTACCTTTGGAAGAAATAGGTGTAAAATGCTTAAAAAACCTGAAAGGCCACGGTGGCACTCTGGTGAGTTTGTGATGAATGAGTTCCTGTTGCAGACTCACCTCTTGGTTCTCTTACTTGGTTCTCTTACTTCCTAAAATGGGATCCTTTGTCTCCAGATTCCATTTGTTATTTTTGCAATAATGTTGTTTGTGTTGGAAAAATGCTTCTGTGGAAAATCTGTGGATCATTTCCACTGGTGTCACAAAGTCACGGGGATTTGGCTTCCCTAACGATGACTCCAAACCCCAGCAGCGTCCCATAGTGATGGGACCTGGCAGTTCTCTGGGTTTGGGACTGGAGACTGACATGGGGACGTTATTCAAAGTAATTCCAGGAGTGCTGGGAAAGCCTGTCACTGTCTCCAAAGATAGAGATGACAAGCAGGATTCTCTCCTAGGGTCTCATCAGTTTAAATCCTTGATTACAGCAGCTTTCAGAAGGATAAGTTGTGACTATGTAGCTGAAAAGGAGGGAGATTTCTAGGACAAATCACTTATTCAACTAGCAAAAAGGCTAAGAAGACACATTTGTGCCAATTTCAAGCAATTTATATTTAACAAAGACTTGTGGCTGTTTTTTTTCTCAGTCTTAAGCAACTGTGTTCAACTTAATTTGTCTTCATTTCAAAGCATCTGTTTTAGAGTGCACTCCATGAATTTCCAAGCCACAATTCTCAGCCAGAAATGAGGAATAAAACAATACAAATACAGCCTCATCTGAATGAGTCCAAGGAAAATTAATCTATCAGCATAAGTTATTTCATTTGAACAGCAAACTGTCGATACAGCACACTCTGTAGAAATGCATAATGTATCAATATCCACTTTCCTTCAAAAAAGAGAATTTATATTTCTATCACACCAAGCATGGTAACTGACTGATTTATGCTCTGGCATTGAATCCTATTCTATTCTAATTCTACATAACAAGTAAAGGAATAAAACTGATTAATCAATGTTGGGTTAAAATAAGTATCTCTGTGGGTATTATAAATCTGCCATTTATTGCAGTACATGGCTCTTTTATTCCAAGGTGGCCCTTATATTCTATGTTTGAACCTTTTTTGTCCATAGAGAAATTTTTGCAAACATTAACACAAGCAACGATTTAGTCCCAAGGGTCACAAGTTCATGGTTCCTGAGAAGGGCACTGAAGGGAGGTACCAGAGATGACCTTGCACTGATGCCCATCAAGCTCAAAACCAACTTTAGGGATTTTATTGCATTTTGATGGTCAAGGGATTGCATTGTCAGACATATTAATATGAATTTTGTGGTGAAGTTTGATGAATTTGACAGCGTTTAGTGCTTCTCATTGGAGAAATGAGATGAAGGCGCACTGCATCACTTCAAAGCCATTATGTCAAGAAGTTCTCTGTGTCAATACTGTTCTGCATCCATTTCCTTCATGTGAAAAGATAATTTAAACACTTCCAGGGCTCACCTTTTCCCCTACAGGGCTTTGTCTGGTCATGTCATTTCATACAGTAATGAGGACTAATTACACACGGTGTCATGCTGCACTGGAAAAAAATGAAGGCTCATTCCAGGGAGTGATGCACAGAGCAGAGGCATCTGAGCCTTACATCTCTAGCACATGGAAAAACAGGAGCTGTCAAGTTGCTCCCTCTACATATCTTTCTACTGCTTGCCCAAACGAACTGTTTAACTTTTAACAGGACAGCATCTGCAGGTGTATTTCTGCTTACACACACAGAAATGACTGATGACTTCATGTATTTGAGCATTTATGAAATAAAAACCCCCTAGCTAAGAAAATCCAATGGATGATTTTTTTTTCTTTTTTTAATTTTTAATTTTTCATTTTGTTTTTTGCCTTTTTTTTCCTTTTTCTCTTTTTTTCTTTTTTTTTTTTTTTTCCAGAAATATAGGATTCTGACTATATCATTGAGCCCTTACTGTCTACACTCATGGTCTGCAAAGGCAAGGTATGTGTGTTGTGGCATACGAAGAAGAGGAGGAGCTGCAGAACAGCCACCTGTGGGACATATGAGGGGGTTGTTTGTACTAATTTGGCCAGAATTCAGCACAAACTCCCCTGTAAAGTTAATGCTTCAGTTCATGGCTGCATGCATAGTGGACCTTTACATCTGACTGGAGCTTTGGGAACTCTAAAGGCATAACAGAACAAGAATTGAGAACTATCACAACCACCATGATGCAAGAAACCCGACCACTAATAGAGGGATTTTTCCCTCTCCTCAAAATCAATGTTGCTTGGCATGCAATACTGTGTTGTGGGTATTAATTTGCCACTGATTTATATGGAAATCCAATAAAACTATAAAAGAAAGTCCTTTAAGACCAGATTGTGAATGGCTGAAAATAAAATTACAGGGAAGGGAAAGAAAGGAAGGCAAAAGCTTTGTTAGGAAGAATTTTTTTTTTCTGTTTTCTGAATTTTGGTGCAGGTGGAGGAGACTCTGAAACTGGTGCCACTAGGTCACTGTGACACCAGCAGCAGAATGGGGATACACTGGAGCAGGTCACAGCATCCTCTGCACCCAGGGGAGCTGGCAGTCCATCCACTCCATCCACTGCCCTCACAGCCCTTTCCTGAACAGTGGGTGGCTGTTCCTCCCCTCTGGGTTCACTGAACATGTTCAACCCTCTCCACCAACACCCTGTGGCAGCCAGAACATGCAACATCCACATAACACTTTTCCTCTGCTCTGACAGGATTCACCTAAGCCTCCATCAACAATAATTGTGCATAAAAATGTAAAGGATGATTTTCCATGACAACCTGAATTCATGACTTTGGATTTTGTCTTCTGTGAGCTCTTTTTGCCAGTAAAACAGGGTTACTGAAGTACCTCTTTGAGGAAGTGGAAAGGGAAGAGTTTAGGGTGATACCATAGCTAGGGGACTTCTGAACTGTTTTTAGAAAGCTCTGAGCATCAGCCTGGTCTGATAACTTGATCCTCTTTGCTACCACAGTCTCAATGAACACTTTAGAGACTAGATTTTCAATAAGAATGATGTTTCACATGAAAAAAAAAATTGACATTTATTTTGTTCCTCTTTATAGAGTTTGCTCTGTGTATTTTCTTGAGGGATTCATCGTCAGGATTTAATTAAGAAACCCCCCCCCACCGACAGGACCTTTCTCAGGTGCTGTTTGGGGACACTCAGTTTTTTCAGTATCATTTTCTGAAGCAGAAAACAGTAATTTTTTTTCTTGTCAACATCTTGAATTGACAGGGACAGATTTCACCTCCTATTAAATGTATTCCTTTGGACACAGCTACTACCTTCACCCCAACAGGAGTGAAAATTAAAACCAAAATGAGATAAATGCAATATGAGATCTTAATGAATACAAAAAGCAGCACATATCAATTATATTGGCCAAGTCTTAAAATGTTTGTGTCTCAGTGCTTAAAACTATGTTGTCCTGACCACTGGAGTTTTGGAGGAACTTCAGAACAATGAGAGGTCTGTGTTTGTCCTCACCAGGCAATTTCTTGCTTACTTCAGCTGTCCCTCTCAGGATCCAGCTCATACATTTTCAGGTGTAAGGTGTTTTTGCCCTCAGGTCTCATAGCATGTAGAGATTTTCCTTTTGGTACACAGATGGAATATCAATTAGGATTTTTCTCTTCCAATTAGTTTATTTTTTGACCACAGGCATACATATTTTTTTCTTCCCTGTACATTACTTTCTTTTCATACAGCTTCTAGAAATGCATAATGGAGAAGTCAAGATCCAATCAGTGTGGCATCATTTCCTTCAGCTTTTAGCTTTTCTAATGCATTTATTTGTCCTACAATAGGGAGTAGTGGTCTTATAAGTGTAAAATGAAATCTTCCCTTACAAACCCTAACTTTTTTTAACTTCTAGAGTTATTTGCACACTAAAAATACTTTTTATTATTACATGTGAGCAGAGCAAATTAAAAGGCAAAGTATCTCACAATACAAATGTGACTCTCTTTTTAAATAGCCATTTCAGTCCTCACATTCAAAAGTGCAATGTGAGTATGGCTCTGACTGTTTTTGCCACACAGTGACCACATCAGAAAACCCAATGTAAATAAACAATAATCAAATGTCTCTTAAGAAATACTTAATTTTTTTATTATTATTCTTCCATAAACAAGTAATTCAGTTCATCACAATGGTTTTTCTTTTTTAATTTGCCTATTTCTAGCAAGTGAATGGCTCAAGGATTGATTAGCTGTATTGCCTTCTTACATGCACAATCACAGTTGATCATGGGGAAACTATATACACTGAAGGTTGTTTTTTTCATTATGTTTTTTGGGAGAAAAAAACCAAAGTCCATTATTTACCATTTCAGAAATTCTTCTTTTGATGAACCCTGGCTCTGAACACTGAACAAGGTTTTCAGCTTGAAATGACAAACACAATTTTTAATGCCAACCTTTTGAAAACCACAGGTTTCCCATAGCTCCTTAACACACTACATTTTTATTTTTATCTGGGTGAAAGCAGATTGCTCTTGGAAAGAGAAAACTGCAATCTGTCCCCTGGAATTTTCATGGCTTGTAGGGCTTGATGTGAACTGCCAAAATGGTTAGGGCTTCTCTGAGGAAGTAAAAAGAAACACTGATCTGGGCTGAATGCCTGCAAATACCCATGGAAGAAATGCAGCCTGGCTAATAGGCTGGAATTGCTATGAGAAACACATGACATTTTGGATATAAAAACACAGGCTTTGTTCTTAATGAGAACCTAATCAGGTAGCTAATAAAACTGGCTTAGCATTCAGACATGCATAAATGAAACAACTGCTCTTACATGGCACAGAGACAGGGAGAATAAATCTGCATTTCACACTGCTGTGAGCAACCTCAAAAACACCTTGTGCAGGAAAGGAGAATCTTCACAGACTGAAAACTAGGGCCAGCCAGACTGCAGAAATAGCCCATTAGTTAATGAAGATGCTTTTAAATACTTCATCAGAACAAACATCTCCAGAAACCATGGAAACTCTTTTTACTAATTAGCACAGATTCACCTTTTCTCTCAAGCCTCGCTCTTTGTCCTGCTCTCATTGTCAATTTACACTGGCTTTCTATTGCTCCTCTTTTTTGTAATTCACAGGAGTCAAGCAAATACATATCACCATCATATTTTTCATGTTTTTAATTAGTTAAGAAATTATTTTGAATATATAACATTTAAAAGAAAATAAATAGTTTGTGGTACACCTTCAGCCTCACTGCTAGTTGGATCTGGAGCAGGGAGTGTAACAACCTCACATCTGTCAGACACTGCATCCAACAGTTCTAACAGAAACTGCTTGTATTTTTTAGTTACATGTTTGTGAGATGCTAAAAAAATCCTCAAATGCACACTTTCATGGAAAGAGACAGATAAAAGAGAGCTTTGCTTCACAATTCCCTAGAGGAAATTTCCCCTGAGATGATTAGAATTGTAAGTGCCCAGGGTGAGAGGAAGCTGTGCTTGCCTTATCCTCCTGCTTTGGTCTGGGAGCTGAAACGGATACTGAAGATCTCCTCAAAAAGAGGATCTCTGGCAAAAAGCTCTAGAAACTGGGATAGGGTGGGGGGAAAAGTGATTTAATTGAATACCTAATTTCTCCAAATAGCTTCCAATATCCTGTCAGACTTGAAAGGAGAAAACTGTTTTCAAGTAGAAAAAAGAAAAGTCAGTGATCATGAGGGGAGGGACAGAAGAGAAACTTCTGTACTGGAAGATTTTGCTTTTGCCAAAAGCATAATGTGTCAGACTTGCTCAGATAGGAAATGGAGACGGCTTCTCTCAGTGCAGAAAACTCTTTTGTGGAGGAGAACTAGCTGTGAGGAATTAAGTCTGGCCACGGGCTGGGTGCTCTTTATCAGCCATGAGCACAGATCTAACACAGTGGAGATCAAGGAAAAAGGATTAGCAGTTCTGGTAAGTATTGGAACAAAGCTCTCTGCCTAATTTCTGGGGAAAGCCCATTTCTCAACAGCATAAACAAAAATGAACACTGGCAGCCAGTTCACTTCTTCCCACTCACAGCTGGGCTGTCTCTTCTCTGTCAGAGTGGCTCTGGCTGTTGCTTTGGATTTTGAAGGGAGGAGAATAAAAAGCCTTAAACATATTTCTGTTATCACAAAGTAAAACGTTTTGCCCTTCTCACACCTGCTTTTCCTATCCTCATGGCCTTACACATGGAAGACTCCAGCATGTCCAGACAACAAGTTTTCTAGAGAATCACTGTGAAATTACTGGTAGACCCAGAAAAATATTGACATACTTTAGTGCTTCTTGAAAGGCCTCAGCCCATGACCCTACATCAACAAAATTTCCCTTTGTCTAGGAAGGCTGAGGATGGGGAAGGAGCACAGAGGAGAGAAAGGGGGCTCTCCTTGTGTACAAAATCAGGGGCTCTTACAGTCAGTGTGGTCAAGACAGTTTCTCCAAGTATTTTAATCATTTGCTTGGGCGGCTTTTCAACATGTTACTGAAAAGAAAAAAAATATAAAGAGAAAAGAAAAAGGGAAAAAAAGAAGTCAATCTTGGCTTAATAGTCCAGCATTTATCTTCTTACTGCAATTCACTTTCTCTGAGGTAGTAAGATTCAATCTAAGGGGTTTTAAATGTAATCCAAATTGTTCTCACACTGAAATGCTGAGCTTTTTCTTCTTTTTTAGCTATCTTTAATATCTACTGAAAGAGACCCACATGGGAGAGATCCTAAACTCACAAGCTGGTTTATTTGCCTGTCCCCTAGAGTAATATTCTACCCAATCATCCTGGAATCATCAGTGGTTGGCAGTTCTTATGTCTGTCCAGGCTAACAAACAAGATATAAAATAGTAGGAATAATACAATCCTGCTCTATCAATTAATTAATAAAACCCCCTATTTATTATAGTCTAGAAGAGTATTCATTTACTTTAAAAATACTTCAGTTTCTTCCTCTTATCATAAGGTATCATACTCTATTTACTGTAATGGATATCTTAATTAAACTTAAGGAAGCTGGGAAATGTTTTATTTGACAGATTACTTTTTATAATTGAGATCATATCTTTTTCTTTCTAAAAAACAATAAACACATGTTTATTTCTTTGCTCTTTCATGTCCCTAAAGCTAGGTCAAATTGCTACTATCTGTCTAAAATGGTTTATGATCTCCTCCTCACAAAGTTATTAATTATCTCAAAACTGAATATAACCTTCCCAAAATGCTGTCCCTAAAATTTCTTGGCTTTCAGTAGAATCACACCCCAAGGTGAAGGAAAAAAAATATTAAAAGAGAGAAGTCAAGTCAGAGAAACCTAAATCTCAGTTGTCCTGCTTTGGGTTGCTGTAGCTAATTGAGAAGGAGCAAATAAAAAAAAATTGCTCAAAACCCCCTTTGTTTTGCACATAAAACAGATTCATGAAAAAGCATCATTATATTTGGAGCAGAATGGACTAAGCGCCACAGGATTTCTCATAACAAAGAGCCGTGGTAGAGCCATCCCTCCTCTGTGGGAGCACCACATCTGCAGGGAGCAGAGGTCTGTGGGCATTTTCTTGCTGACACTTTTTACTCTTCTCCCCATTACGAAGACATATCTGAACTAAATGTTTCTGTTTTGGTTTCCCCTTCATGTCTTTTTGGTCTGTTTTAGATCCCACTTCCCATCCCTTCAAACAACAGCTCCATCAGGGTCCTCCCTGTGCTCTGCAGCAGCTTCCAGAAATCCCTGAGCTCTTTCACAGACATCTGAGTCTATTTTGGCTCTTGTTGAAAATCCCTCATGCAATACCGAGAAAAACAGAAAAGAAAAAAACAAAAACCTAAACAAATTTTACAAAGAAACCTAAATAAATAAAAATTAATCAAACACACACTCCTGACAATGAACAAGTTTAAGAGAAGCCAACAGACAAACCTGTGACAGAGGTTCCTTTCCGCTATGCCAAATCTCTGGTTGCACCATTTGGCCTTAAGACAGGAAAAATAACATTTACTCAACAATCTTCAAGCTTCTAAAAATTCTGGTTTACAGTCTTTCATGCAATACTTATCTTGCCTAACACTTAGGGTTTCTAATGTCACAGGGATGGGTCTCTGGGGTTACAGTGCCTAAGACATAACCCCAGAGCTGGCACTTAGCTTTCTGTTGGGGTCACTCTGGCAAACCTGTCCCTGCTTGCTGCACAAAACCACATTTTCAATGTGAAAACCAGCTAAGATGGGGGGGAATCAACTGCTTTAAATTGGTCAGAGGCCATTTGGTTTTGTCTGGCTGCACTTATAAAAGATAAATATTTCATCTGAAGGAACACCAGAGGAGAAGGATTCACAAACTGGAGATAAGACTGCTGTGTAACTCCACGTGTTTCTGCTGCTGCCAGCACAGAACAGCACAATGTCCATGTATGACAATATCCAACCAGATGAGCAAGGGAGCCTGAAAGCTATTTATGTCTTCCTGCAAAACACACAAAAAACCTCACCCACAAAACACAACTAGACAGAGATTTGCACTGAGGTCCTTGTGGAAATGCACACAAAAACTTTGGTGTGTCCCACACACATGGCAGTGGAAGAATTGACCAAGGTATGTGTTTCTATCTCTTTAGAAGGCAGAGTGCTGCCTCTGAAAGCTTATCAGCTGCCCTGCATGGTTTCCATGGTCTCTCTGAACTGCCAAGCAGGATGAATCTTCACCTGCAGCTCCTGTTTGGGGTTTGCTGCCAGCCAGGGAAAGCTCGAGCAGAGACATGGGGAGGAGCAGGGCAGAGGGACCACGGAGGGGTGAAAGCATTCTTGGCCTCCCAAACCTGCCTCAGGCAAAACTCAGCCTTGGAACGAGGAAAATTTATCTGTTTGTTTGCAGGGCTTGTCATGCAAAGGACTGACAGTGACAGTGAATCTTTGTTGCTGTTCCATGTCTCCTGAAACACCTTTGGCATTGACATATTAATACCAACACAAATTCCCAAATCCCCATAGCCTTCAGGAGAGCAGGAGCCTGGGCTGTTTGGTGGCACTCTGGGGTCTCCCCTCTTGTGTTGTGTTTGTGCCTTTTCTTCCTGATGACCCAGGAACTTGTAAAGTCAGATGTGGCTAGAAGATCCAGCTCTCACGTTCCTCTTTCCACATTCTTCATTATACACTTTTAAAAACAACAACAACAGAAGTGTTTCTTAGTCCCCTGAAACACTGGAAAAGTCTTTGAAAATTTTCCTTGTTGGCTTCTATAAAAACTCAATTTTTCACAGCTCTGCACAATCAGTATGTAGGAAAGAAATGAGCACTTAAAAATTGGAACTTTTTGAAAAGCCTGTTCTACAGTTCCCTGGCAAATATCTTTTGAAGAGTTCAATCACAGGGAGATTTTTTAAAAAGGTCATTCTCTCTCCCCAGGCCGTTACAGAAATTAAAGTCAGGCTTTGTATCAGTGTAAACTGATTTGAATTTTCTGCTACAGGATTTTTTACTCCTCAGTGGAAGGCCAGGGTGGGGACCCAGGGGTTCTTGTTCCTCAGACTTCTCAGCAAACTCCTCATTAGGATGATTTGTGGGAAGAAGCTGATCTGCCCAAAGCAAAACCTGTGCTGGATTTCTTGCTCTGTCTTTTTGAAGGGCACATTTGAGGAGCTTCAGAAGTCCCTAAAACACCTCTCCTAACACTTTCTGGATAAAGTACTCCTACATATTTCATCCTGATTCATCATTGGTTTCTTCTTGCCACACTTCAACAAAAAAATAGAGCAATCCCATGGAATTTTTTTCTTCTTAGTTGTGGTGAATTTTGAAACAGTGGGTGGTAGAGGTCTTTAACCCAGAACTCAACAAAAATTTACAGAATTAAGAGTTCAGTGATGCAGAATTTCTGCCCTGTAGGCCATTCTCCCCCTACCCACTGGATGAATGGGACAGGCAGAACATTTCCTCAAATTTTGCCTGCCATTTTAACCAGACTTCAGAGAGACCCCACTTTATCTAACCAGTTACCTTTGTGCCTCATGGCCTACATCTCCCACTCAAATTCTTAAGTGGAAAAAAACTTCACAATTTTGGTGACAACAGTTTCATTTCTTTGGAAACTTTACTGTAGACTAATTCATTTCCTGGGATTCATAAGACACAAGTACTTTACTATCTCTGTCTAATTTTATGAACAGAGAGATTGAGCTCCCATTTGCAGACTGTTCTGGGCACTGCAAAGACTTATAACCTATGGTTTGCTTCCTGCAGTTCCCACACCTTGGTGTCAAACAATCCTGGCAGGATTAGGCCATGAAACTTCTGTGATTCCTTCAAAATTCAGTAATAGTGTTAGCTTCTGACCCATTATGGTTGTGTTTGGAAGGCAGCCTAAAAGACAGACACTGCCATGAATGCCAGAGAAAAAGCCACCAGATTTGGAGTTTGTGGGTGGGTTCAGGGTTTGCACTCCAGGTCAGCTTCATTGAACATCAACATCTCTGTTGGAGAGATGTGTGGAGGAGAGTTTAGGAACTACTCTCCCTTCTCATCTACTGATTGTTGTCCTGATCCAAAACCAAGTAACAACATGTGTTTGGTTAACTATACAGAAGCAGAGAAAAATTTAGGGTGAGATGTTCCCAGAAACAACTATGATGACTGTGCTTTTCAGATACTTGATAGCATAAAACCAAGTTAGAAAAAGAGGCAAGTCTCCAAAGAAGTGAGAGGAGCCTGGATTTAAAAAAAATGTAGTAAAAGTAGGCTGCATTTTTTATTTTTATTTTCCTGTCTTAGTTTCACATCAGTACTTCACCTACTAAACCACTTCATCCTGAAAAAGGCTTTAGTTATTATAGTTACTGTAAAGTAATAAGTAAATCTCTTATCTATCTCTTATCTCATCTCTAGGCCTTTTTGTTTCTATTGAAGGTTTGAAAAGAGTTTTCAGGTACACAGAAAACCACCACTATGTTGTGAGGATGAGGATGGTGCACTCTTACAGAAATATCCCAGGATTTTTAGGGTGCTTTTAGATCAGCAGGTCCTGGTATTTTCCTCATCCTGAACCTTAGCTGCATGACACCCCTGCACAGAAGAGGTCTGTGATGAGACAGATCACATTCTCAGCCTCCAACAGCATTTGAGCTTCTCTTTTAAGTCAACTTTTAAACTCAAAAACAAACTTTGGATCTTATCTTGCCTATTTTTAAAGAGAGACAAGGCAGATCACAACTTCCATAGTTACACTCTCCCTGCAAATATTTTGCTTTTCCACACAAGGTTTACTTTCTCTATCCTGTAAAACTTCTGTGAAGATACCAAAAAGTGATCTAAGACCAAGGTTTTAAACATAACACTGTGAAGGGGCACAGAACTGAGCCCCCCTACTCTTACCTATGTCTGTCTGAAATAGATTTAGATGGTAACTATGGAAAAAAATTATATAAACACCCAAAAAAAGATCTATTTTTTTTAATGTTTAAGCCACCTTCTGTCTCAGTAAAATATCCAAACATCTCATTACTGATTTTATGGTGACGTTTCAATGTCAGTGAAAATTATGCTGAGAATTTATTAGAGGGTTTGGAGGTAGAATAGAGAGGAAATATTACTTAAAAAATGTGTATTTAAAAATAACAACAATAACAACAACAACAACCAAAAAAACCCCCCAAAAAACACAAAAAAACCCCAAAAAAACAAACAAAAAAACCCAAACAAAACCAACCAACCAACCAACCAAACAAGCGACAAAAAAAAAACCAAAACAAAACAAAAACAAAAAACCCAAAAAAAACCCCACCAAAACCAAAAAACACCACAATCCAACAAATGCACTTATTAAACAAGACCCTGTTAAAACTTGGCTAAAGTGGTATTAGAGGCTCAAAAACCTCTGGGAGACAATATTACCCTGTGTCTTATTTCTAATTAGACTCTTCTAAGGAAGGAGAAGGAAGTTTTAGGAAGTTTGACTGTGCAACTAACTGATTTTTGGTAATTTTAAATAGGAATTACAGCTGAACTATTCTTCCACTCTGGCCTTGTCCATACCATGAGTCAGCTCAGACTGCAGGTCTCCTGACAGTGGAATATTTTAAAAAATAATGTGTAATAGTCACTCCTAGAATGCAAGAAAAAGCTGATGGTTGTACTGTTGCCTGTCAAAATCTAGGGCCACTATTGAGGAAATGATCATTTTACATAATAATGTTTTATATTAACCAGACTGTGTCAGGAAAAGTAATTGATAGACAGGTACAATATGGCAAATCCTGTCTTTATGTGTCTATCTGAACAAAAACACAAGGATTAAATTCTTTTCTTTTCCTGGAGAGATGAGGAAGAGGATGGATCACATGTGACAAAACAATGTAATGTTTTTTATCTATTCCTTCTCCCACAAACCATGAGATTCACCTGCCTGATGGTGATTTATCTGCATTCCATGAATCCATTATGGTCTCATTATGCACTCCATGCAGCTGGTCATGGTGGCAGAAACAAGTTCCTCACTTCTGTCCATGCTGTAGCATAGCTGGGATGGGATTTGTTTTATTTGGACAAGGCTTTAGGAACAGGAAGCTGTTTGTGATTACTATGATAAACTGGAGCTATTTCCCCAGGGACAGTGAGATTCCATCTGTTTTTCAGGGCCAAGCAGAGACAACAGTGCTTCCCTGTCTCTGCACAAACCCAGGGAGCTGCTTAATCTTCATCCTGCTGGGTGCCCACATGGGACACTTCAGTCAGAAGTCATTCTTTTAAAAATAAGGAGATGGAAAAATGGCTGTGCAGATAACTGTGTTAGGAAAAGTACAGCTGGCATCAGAATTTGGATAAAATCCATAACACCATCCCCTCTTGGTAAATTCCTGCTTTTATTTAGGAAGTTTGGGGGAAAGTCTGTATTGATTCCCTTTCAGTCAAGTTGCATGACACTATACTCTCATTTTAAAGAGAGTTTTTACAGAAGTAAATTGTCTTTTCAGCAGCCATTTCTGTGGGAATTGCTGTGGGAACAAAATAGTATCCCAAGGTGAGATAGGAGATTTGGTGGATTCCCTTAGCAACACCCTTTTGCATATCCAGACCTGAACTGCTGTCCATCCATCCATCCATCCATCCATCCATCCATCCATCCATCCATCCATCCATCCATCCTTCCATCCATCCATCCATCCATCCATCCATCCATCCATCCATCCATCCATCCATCCAATTGTTTATTTCCTGGCTCCAGCAGAATTTCTCCCCCCAGGGGACACACTGTGGCTCACAGTGGAGTGCACTGAAGGGTGCCCATGCCCTGAGGGTGAAAGCTCTCACTGCTGAGGGCCAGTGATGGAGGAAAAGGCCTCTGTGTCCCTCACCTGATCCATGGAGTGATATCAGTCCTGGGACCCTTGGAATCAGCTTTGTTGCTGTAACTGGAGACTGAAGTATTAAAGGCTTCTAAAATTCAAATTCTGGATCTGGTAACTCTCTTTGTGGCTCTCCTGTTGGCTTTGCTGGGGTGTCCCACATGTCTTGCCCACTCAGGGGCTGCATGCTGCCCTGGCAGAAAAGGAATTTTAATGGAGCAGGGGAAAACACACCTCACCCTTTGATTTACCTGCTTTTGTTCTATTTCTTTACTAATGTCTATGCCCTCCTGCCAACTGTCAGACTTTCTGAATTGCCTTTCTGCTGATGATGTTAACAGCTTAATCTCTCATGCTGTAGTCACTGTTTTGAAAGGAAATGCTGCCAGAATTCTTTGCTTCCTCATTTAGTACTGGCTCATTCCAGCTCCACAGCCACTCACTCAGGCTTCTGCACACCTCCTGTCACCTCATTGAGATGCTGCTGCATGTCCCACTTTCTCAGGAGATGTCAAGCCCCTGTACTTTCTCCTTCTTTTCCAGAGATCCATTATCTCCTGGTCCCTTTATCTCTCTCACAACCATATGCTCTATTCTCCCCTTTGCTGTGTGAGCCATTCCAGAGCTCGGTGTGAGGAACTGCAAGCAGTCTTCCAAACGAGGCCTGTCCAGCTGGAGCAAGGCCAGTTTCCAAATCTCGTGGCTGATAAATGTGTGTGTGCATCTCAGGATGCTGTTGGCTTTATTTGAGCAGATGTTATCATTGTACCAGGGATCTCACACTTTATCCACCACTAGCCCTCATTCCTACCTGAAATTCAACAGCATATGGAAACAGTGCTGGGTGTGTAATATGGCTCAGTAAAAAGAAGTAATAAAAAGCTAGGAACATTGGTTATATTCCCATTTGGTCTAAAAAAAAAAAAAAAAAAAAAAAAAAGAAAAGAGAACTACTGAGCTGAGAAATGTTTTGTGGACCATGCACAGTATCTGGCAGTGCTCTCGCTCAGAACATATCACCCTGAAGTGACTGAGAATTAATTCCTTCATGGAGTTTAAAGAACATTTCTCCAAGGTTTGTATACAAAAGTATATAAAGGTTACATGCCATTCTTCTCAACCAGGAGATGCTTGAATTTTATTACAAATATTTCCAAATGTTGTAAATGTATAAATATAAGCATATGGCAGCTTTAATCAGACTGGGTTGGGTAAAAAGTTGCAGTGCAGCAATACTTAATACTTCTAGTCCTGGTTTTATTTCTATCTTTAGTTTAAAAAACTGCTATGAAATAAGAGCAAGTTGAAAACAAAGGCTAACAATTTCATCTCCCAAATAAAATGCAGAATACAGAATACTTAGAGCAGTATTCCCTGTTTACACATGACTTCACTGCTTGGGAATTTAAGGGGTCACACCTCTCTGGAACACCCTAATGCACAGCTTTTTAGATGTTATCCTATCATTTAAGCACATGTCAAGGAGAGCTGTAATCAGGCTTCAATGTTCTGTGGAGCATGAATGGGTGATACTGTCATTCCAAAGGAGAAAATAAAAGGTGGCTGGGGCTGGCCTTGGCCCACTTTGACCTTCAGAGATGTAGGCTGCAATCCATGAAGTGGTGACCCTCATTTTTAAGTGATGGCAGAGCTCCTTCGAATGATTTTAGAGGGTGATTTTTTGGTAGTACTGAAAATGACACACAAATGTAATTACCATGAGGTGGCAAAGTCCAAGGCTGTGAGTGCAAGTCATCACTGTTTATGAAGGGAAACAATTCCTGCAGTCCTAATTTCAGTGTGTGAGATACACAACATTAATTTCCTTAACATGCCTTTGAACTATCTCTTAGTATATGTCTTCTAATTTAAAACTTACTAAAAAGGAGTGGAGAAGGAGGAGAAAGATACAAGGGAAGACAATCCAATGCTTTCAGCACCTTCATCCTGAGACAAATGTAATAAAACTGCACCAGTAAAATTACACTGATAGAAACCGAGAGCACGGGAAGGTCAAACAGCATTTGCATTTTGAATGAAACAGTTTTAGACCTGACCTTGATATTTCACTTCTTTTAGCATGATTTAAATGTTTGATGAAAAAAAAATCTGACAATCTCACCGAAGCAGTCTCCCAAATCAAACATATTGTCTAATAGTGTCTGACTATTAACAATCTTTTTATGATTAATTTATTAAATAGCTTTGTTCTCTTGCTGTGCACTCATCTGTTTTAAGAAGAGTAACCTCTAGAGACCAGTTTCATGCTGTGCAGAAGCCAGAAACTGGAAACAGAAAAGACACATAAAATTGTAAGAAAATTGAAACAAGAACTCAGTTCCATAAGTAGTAATAAAATGTACTACTTATGATAAAACCCCTAAAATACCATAAAACCCAAAAGAGATGCATGTGTGCATCTCTGTAGATATTTATGCATTACTGAGAACTGTACAGATCCACCCCTGCATGTGTATAGGCATATGTATAGGCATTTTGTAAAATAAATAGGCACAATAAAGAAAAGCAATGTGACTTCTGGTATCATCATGGGTATATGCAGTGTGACTCTTGGACCTGCATAAATAAAATTATGCTTTGCATATACCTATGCAAAGATGGTTTTTTTTAATGCATATATGTTCACCAATATTTTTTTTAATTCCATATAAATTGTATTTTGTACTGTCTGCATATTGATGTTTTTTGCTCTTTACAGCAAAAGAATACATAAGGAGGTTTGCTTGGGAAGTGAACATTGTTTTATGATTTCTTTCCCCTTTGGAAAAATAGAAAAGGAGGAACAGCAAAAGGAAACTGCTTTGAATATTATTTGTCTTTTGTTTTGTTAATTGCCAAAATAAGAACACATAACAACAAGAACAAAAAAGGAGTTGAGTAAAAGAAATACATCAATTTCTCTGAGAGTGCCTGTGACCTGAGGTGTGTTAACTCAACCAAGTCAACCACACTGCCAAGTTGTGTGTCTTGCCAACAAGAGAGACAAAAACTATTCTGCAGAATTAGTGAGATCATTTCAGATGTGTAAAACAAGGTTGTTGGGGGAAGAAAACAACCCGACAACACTACAAGCTCAGTGCTCTGGGGTATATTTCCCTGGTTGTTTTTCTGGGCCTGGATGATTTACTGGTGATGTTTTCTTACCCAGGAACTGCAGTGCAAAGGCAATGACATATTTATTTAATCTCACATGCTTTTCCCATGAACAGCAGTGCAAGGAAATAACATATTTCTTTAATCTCACATGTTGTCCTGGGCAATTGGCAGTTTTTCTGGTGTTGACTCGGAACCCAGGGGAGCACCTAATTCCAGACAAAGCCTTCTTTAAAAAAAGAAACTGAAATCTGCTGCCACATGCTTGTTTTAGGTGGTGTGGTTTTGGGAAGTATTTTATTATGTTTCATCATTACTCTTCCATCCACTTGTTTTTGAATCAATCCTTATAGTTGAATTCTGCTGCCAGATAACTCACAGCATCCAACAGCAGCTGCACCAGGACAGCACACACAGCCAGCAGCAAAGAACCCTCTGCTCTCACAGCAAGCTGGGGAGCACCAGCCACAGTCCCAGCTCTGTCAGGACACCCGTGCCTACACAGGATCTCAGCCCAGGTTCAATGTCAAGGGCAGCATCTGTGGCCCCTGATGGGCTGGACCTGTTTCTGCAGGGCAAATATCTTGCAGAAACTGACTGCAGGGGAACAACAAAATGTGATGGTGGAGTAGCTCTCAACCAGGAGTTTGGGATGAAAAGGATGTGCTTAATGTGCTTAGTGGTTCAGTTTGGTCTCTGGAGGAAAATAGGGCACTAGTCCAGTTAGTCCAGGTGTTGGCATTACCTAAGCCCTGAAGTTTTTTGTCCCCCTCTGTGCTGGCCCTGGACAACTCAACCTCCACTGCTAACAGCCCAGCCCAGAGATTGTATGGGGTTTGTGTAGCCAGGGTTTGGAAACAGGGGGCTACAGGGGTGGCTTCTGGGAGAAGCTGCTGGAAGCTTCTCCAAGTCCAGGAGAGCCAGTGCTGCAGGGTGTACCCAGCCCTGGCCAAGGCCATCAGAGACAATGATAATGGTTCTGAGGAAACATATTTAGGAAGGAAAAAAAGGTTATTGTGCAGATGTAATTGCAGACATTGAAGAGCGGAGTGAGAGTACGTGAGAGGAACTCTGCAGACCCCAAGTCCAGTGGAGAAGGAGGGTAGGGGTGTTCCAGGTGTGGAGATGAGGTTGCCCTGAAGCCCATGGGGGGCACAGGGCTGCAGAGATCCACCGGCAGCCCCTGGAGGAGCCCATGCTGGACCAGGGGGATGCCTGAGAGAGGCTGTGACCCTGTGGGAGGCCCATGCTGGAGCAGGGTCCTGGCAGGGATGTGTGACCCTGTGGAGAGAGGAGCCCATGCTGGAGCAGGTTGTGCCTGAAGGACTGAGCCCATGGCAGTGTGAACCACATGGCAGCAGCTCATGGAGAACTGTTGCTCTTGGGATGGACTCACCTTGGAGCAGTTCATGGAGAACTGAGTCCTGTGGGATGGATTCCACAGTGCAGCAGGGGAATGACTCCTCTGCCTGAGCAGCTGGAGAAAAAACACATGATGAACTGACCCAATCCCCTTGCCCCATGCTTTTAAGATTTATTTTACTTCTCATTATCCTGCCCTGATTTATTTAGTAATCAGTTCAGTTAACACCCCCAAGTTCAGCCCGTTTTTCCTGTGATGGTATTCCTTAACTCATGAAACCTTTGTTATATTTTCTCTCCCCTGTCCACCTGAGGAGGGGCGTGACAGAGAAGCTTTGGTGGGTGCCTGGAATCCAGCCACTGCAGATGCAGGAATATTCTTGGCACCACAAAGCCAAGGTCCCCTCTGTGCGCCACCACAGAGCTCTGTCCCCAGAATGAGCTCAGTCCTCCAGTTCTGACACACAGTGTGGGAACTGGCACCCAAAGGTGGCTGCAACCACCCCAGGGTATGAGTAAAAACAAACCATAGAGTCCCTGAGCCTGGAGGTACATCACTCACCCTGTTTTCTTTTCCAGTAAGAAATCAGGTTCCCTTTAAAAACATTATGCACAGCAATCTGTGTTGGCTCTTCAAGTCCTGATTCACAATAATTCCCACTAATCAGAGAACACTTTGGAACTTTTAAGAGTTTATTTCCAGTTGTGTGCCATCTTGCATGGCTGCCAGAAAGAGTAATGAAATGGATGATTAGCCAACTTGGCAATTCAGAGTGGTGATAGATGCTAGCTCAGGCTGTAGTGAATATGGGAGCAAGAGTAATGAGGTTTATTTTTAATGGAAATCTTAAATAAATATAACCACTGCTGAAGTGAATTTTAGCTTTTTCCTTTTTCACAGAGGACAATTCTGTGTTCATCTATCTATATCTATATCTATATCTATATCATCTATATCTATATCTATATCTATATCTATATCTATAGATATATTATCTACATCTATCTATATTCTGATTCTCTGTAAAGTTTGATGCTGATGATGCCTGGATCTGGTGCATCCTTTTCTTCCACAACCACTTCCCCAACTTGCTCTCAAAGTAAGTAATTGCACTATGTCTCCAACAGAGGTGAAAAATGAATTAGCTCATAAAGATACAGCCTCTTTTTTCCTAGAAAAGGGAGGTATCTGTTGGGACACCTTGTAGTAATTCCTACAAGAATCTCTTTGTCTAGCTTTAAGTTGGTATTAGATTGCAGAACAGAGAGAGTGAGGATTTTTTCCTTTCCAGATTGTCAAAGCTAAGAGTCTGAGCAGCTTCAAGCAGAGCTGTCGAGAGTGCAAAAATGTGGTTTGGGTTAAATCCACAAGATCTGTACTCAGAACCATTCATGGAATGAATGAGTTATTGACAGTATATCAAGACCAGCTGCATTTTCAACATTTCAGTAATTCTGTGGGTTCATGCTAATCACTTCACAGATAAAATCCTGGTTGATGAAAGCATCAGTGCTTGTGCAAGTGTGTCATGAATGCTGCCTGCAAAAGCCTCAAACACTACTGATTTTGTAATGATTTTAATGACATGGCTTCCAATTTAACTGGCAATAACCCCATGGAAGAATGGAAGGAAGGGGGGAGGGAGGGAGGGAGGGAGGCAGGAAGGAAGGAAGGAAGGAAGGAAGGAAGGAAGGAAGGAAGGAAGGAAGGAAGGAAGGAAGGATCCAAATTACATATGCACAGCAGGTGGTAGGTACTTGGCCCATGCGCCTCAAAGAGGGTCCTTTTTAATTAGCACAAGGGAGTAGACAAACTGAAAAGTAAAGAGCATTCCAGAGAAAGCAGCAAATCAGCCTTTGGCAGCAAGGTTTAATCCAAGGACACCGGTCTTGCAAATGCTGTCACTGGTTTTGGGGTAGTAATGAATTCTAGCAAAGAGAAGAGGATTAAAAAGAAATTCTTTCTGTGAAAGACAAAAGAGAAAACCTACCTCAGCTTTTACATGCTCTTGACTCAAACCCAAATCAAAGAAATTTTGGAATGAAGTTCATGACATTATGTGCCCAGAGACCTCTAGTACCTTCAGTGTGAAGTGCTTGTGAGAGAACTTAAATTTTCTTTCTGGAACTATATAAGAAAAAATGTTGACAGTGGTTGCATAAATATAATGAGATATTTTCAGTTTATAAATTTGTGCTGTTGTCAGAGATAAAAGAATTAATGAACCTCAACTGCAAATGTAATTTGAACTCCAGTTTGGATTTATACACTACCTACATCTGAATTCTTTAATTGCAAAAATGCACCAGCAAATTTATAGACATATAATATATGTACACATGTATGAGTGTGCATTACTTTTTACATCTTGCAAAAATAAATCTGTAGCACAGAAACTGCATATTTGTAAGCTTTTGTCAATAAATTTGTTCTTAGCTTGAGATCTTCGTATACCAAATTGCAGCCTGAAGCAAACTTTTGTGGTCTGGGTATAGTTATAAATCCCTAAAATTATGGTTTTGTAATGGAAACCATGACAGACCCTTAATTATAGCAGTAAGAACATGAGATTTAGCAATACATATTAATATATCTCCTTGGAAAATATAATTGCAAAGCAATTAGGCATTAGGCTGCCTGTCTACCAACTCTTTCTCCCCCGCAGGAGAAAGTTGAAAGTGATATTAATTTTAAATCACCTGGAAAGAATCATGCTGGGCCTGTGGCACAGCAGCACATCATGTGTCCTTGCAACGTTCCACTGGCTTTGGGGCACTGGGCTGCAGACAGAGATGTCCCTGTCCCTCTGAAGGGGGGAGGCTCACTCAGCACTGCTTGGCCATCAGGTTTTTGGCTGCTGCTCGTGGGCATCTGGAGCATTTTCTCCCTGTCACCAAACTGTGGGGCACAGTCATCGTGTTTGTTGGGGACCACCATGTACCTCTCAGGGGTCAGACAAAGCTCTGTTTGTCCCCTCATGCTAACAGGTCACCTGAACAAGCTACTGTGTCAAAAATCAGGTGCCAGAGGTATTTCCTTGGGCATATGTTCCAGGATGTCATTCTTACTGCTGGTTTGAGCTGAGAGAATACGAAATGTGCAAAGGTCACCTTAATCTGGACTGATAAAATCCAGTCAGGAGACGAGACAATACACTTAGGAACTGATTTTCACTGGGTTTTGTGGATTCAAAAAGTGAAGGAATACTGTAACTCTCCCTGGATATGACTAGTTTTAATCCCTGGCATGCTTACATGCAATTTCTCAACAGCCCAGAAAGCCACCACCATGGAAATTCCAGTGCTAGCATCTGTTTTTTTCTCTGGTTGCTGGGCAGGGTCCACATCCTGACTAACTGTGCGGAACATCCTGTCAGGGCTGGTGTCCTGCTCCATGCTGTGCAGCTGTCCTCAATCAACACCTGCACACCTCCAGTACCCTGACCAGTCCAGCCAAAATTCCCTTCCCAGTCATGCCTTGGATTGCTTTCAGGTTCCATCAGGACAAAGGCAGAGCTCTGCCTACAGCTTTGCAGGGCAGCATGATGAAGACACTGAGCAGTGTCTGCCTGTTCTTCTTTTTATGTTGGTATTTGGGATGAGGTGGAGAACATATCCACAGAGGACTAGCTGCTGGCAGTGCAGAGGTCTGTGCACTCCATCCTTCTGCTCTTTCTCCTTTCTTTTCCCTCTTCTGTTCACCTCCTGCTATTCCCATCACATATTTTCACACTGATCCCAAAACCTGCCGTAGCCCAACATGAGGATGTGCAATGAAATTTCTGATTATAGCTCCTATTGCCCTTCTTTCTTGTTTTGCATAACCATTGAGCTGGGGGACATATCCACATTCCTTAAAAATCCTATTTCCCAGTCCCTCAGGAGCAGTGGCAGGATTTGGGCTGGAACTCACCCCCAAGGATGGTCTGCTCATGGCACTGAGCAAGGCAAGCCATGCCAGGGAGAGTTTTAGCTGAAAATTCCTACAAATCACAGCTCTCGTGGTCCTCTGGGGGGACATGGTGTGGTGGACAGACCCAGAAGTGCACTCCCCTGGCAAAACCACGTTTGTTGCATAAGGCAGTTTGAATCTGTAAAGTACCACTAAGAAGAGTAGTAATGTCCTTTTTTTGTGAAACTGACAGGTTTTAGGCACTCTGACAGAAAACAAGCTTTTGTTTCTGCTTTCTTTATGCCTCCAGTTACCATAACTACAACAAAATGAGCCTTACACTATTTAGCCTCAGACATGTTTATTTTTTCACAGGGAGTTAAGATCTTGTGTTAAAGCAATGCTCACTTTTTAACTAGCTTGTGAAATATCAAAGTCTCCACCCTAGAGCAGATTTTCTTTATAAATGTGTATCTTTTGAAGTTACTACCAATCTCTCAGAAGCCTGTGAGGCTGGAAACTCCTTGTGGGCTGTAAGCTGTTCCACATCAGACTGAAAGTTAAAAGATGCATCTTTGCTGAACATCAGGCAAGCTCCTATGGGCAAGCTCAGTTATGCCTTAGGAGCTCAGGGTCAGATATCTCTTTAAAAGGCAGACTATTACCCAAAATTTGTGTTTTCCCAAACCAGCAGCAACCCATGGTGGCAGGAACAAATCAGACACTACTGACTTTTCAATAGTCAAGTTTTGAGGTGATTAATTAATACCAGATAGAATCTCTCTGAGAGCTGACAGGCAGCTTGCCACTAAATCTGGTGGAAAACTAAAAATTCAGCATCTCAGGATGTCACTGGCAAAATCAGCACCTATGGAATTCACAGAGGCACAAAAAATTTTCAGAATTGTATCTCTTTTATTAGTGCTAGTCTGGACACTTAAAAAACATACATAAATGAAAGGTTTTATTCCTTTGTGCAGGATTTACATGTGCAAAACAGAAGATATGCAGGTGCTGCATTAAAAAGGGACTGAGGATGGGGATGGGGGAAATGGGATTTTTTCTTGAGGCTGGATAGGAAGCACTCAGCAGAAGGCCAGTATTATTATTACAGATGTAGTGGAAGCTAAGGAAGATCACTGACCTTTTTTCCTCTAATTAATAGCTTAGCTTTTACATTTCAGGATTTGAAATGGATTTTATATCCCTTTTACATTTTTGACATCCAAAATTATAGTTCAATGAAAATATTTAATACATTTAAGTAGAAATGCCAAAACCTAATTATATTCATGTAGTGAAAATGTTGTCTTGCAATAAAAAATTCCATTTCCATTCTTTTATCATAATTTCTGATAAAGAAACTACTGAGGAAATACTATGAGATTGGAGAACATGTTAGTAGTTAGTAGGAATTCTAATGTTGAGTATTGAGAAGGACTTAGATAGACAAGTTTAATCAATTTGAGTATCAATTAATCTATAGACTACTGGAAGTGGCTGAAACCTTAGAGTCTAATAAATTCAGTAGATTTAGATACATAGAACATTTTTTCTTACTTCTTTACAAAAAATAATTTACTAGCTAGAAGAATGAGATTTTAAAAAACAAAACACCCAGCACATGATTTTATATCAACTTTTTAGACGGGAAAAATTAAAGTTTTTCCACATTGTGTTTGCACTAAGATGCAGCTCCCTGTCAGCATGGGCACTCTATGAAGCCTGTAGGGAAGATGAGATTGGCAGGGATGCTCACACCAATAATACTCTTTAAAGCAGCATTCTTATTATTCTGCATTATATCCTGAACAAGATATTATGAATTCTGCCCATACGCATTAAAAAAAAAAAAAAGAAAAGAAAAAGTTTAAATTCATTAACACTTGCTTGGGAAACAACTAGTCTATAGGAATGTGGTTTTGTTTGGGTATGAAAAGCCCGAACATCTGTTCCTTTGGCATAATAAATGCAATCACTCCTCCTAGGCCTATGATCTTCCCTCCAGCTCCAACCAGTGCATACAAAAGTATGAAAACATGATTGCTCTTCCCTCTGAAAGCAGGGAATATTTCCATTTGGATTTACAGTGCGCAGTGAAGTAGGAAAGGATGCCTGACCAAGGGGGAGGCAGTTCACCTGTAGATGAAAATCTGCCATTCTCTCAAGTGCAGCTTTTCCTGCTCCTATGAGGAGCAGCCTGGACCCAAATCCACACATCCTGTCCTGCCTGGCAAGGGCTGTGTCTGTTGGGGCTGCACCGGCTTGTTGGAGACCATTCTGCTTTTTTCTAAATTTACTCTGCAAGGCTTGAATAGAAGCTCAGCTGGAGGGGAGAATCTCATCACAGAAAGGAAAGGATGTGCCCAGAGTGGAGCAGCTCCTCTCAGACAGGGCATGGATTTCTTCAGGATGGTGGAAGGGTTGAAATCAGAAGCATAAGCACTGTTATTTGAGAGAGTTGTGAGCAGTTCTGGCTTTTTTTAAGGAATCAGAAAGGGTGATCACTTTCCTCCAATGCCCCATCACCAACAATATTGTTTCCCAGTGTTGCAGCTACAAAATGCAAGAGATCAAATGTACTTCTAGACCACCATCAAACAGCAACACCTGGCTCCTAGACACACTTTGAAACCAAGGATGTGTTTGCCTGTTCAGGAGAAGGAGATGATGAGCACTCTGACAACAGGAGCAAAGTTTGACCTTCTCTTGCTAGGAAAAAATAGGGCTTTAGACCAGTCATAGCATAGAGAGTGGTAGGATTTGTGTAAGAGAGAGTTACTTCTGTTACTGGATCTTTGAATATGATTGGCTAAGTGTAGGGAAATTATCCTTATCACCAAGATTAAAAAAGACCCCAAAAAATCCTGTGAAGTTTAAGAGTGACTCAGCCTGAACAGGAAAACCATGCCCACAAAAGAGCTTGGCTGATGGTAGCAAGTGACACCCTGCTGCACAGAGGTGCGTAGAGGGAGGAAAATCAAAATATAAGAAGGAAGATGCTTGGGTTGCTCCTGGAGCCTCTGTGCTGGCACAGAGGCATGCAGATGAGAGGCAGCATTTCCTGGATCTGGTCTTCTGCATCCCAAACCAGCACACTGATGACCCCAGCCATGGAAAATGTAGCAGAAAGGAAATAAAAACCTGGGCACAATGAGAAGTGTGTTACAGATTTGTCTATAGCCCATCACTAACATATTTTTAAAGTTAAATGTGATTTTTTAATATTGATAGATATGTTCTTCCTTTATGTTTTAAGCAAGACACAAATTTCCTTGTGGAATTTAAATATGCTTCATTTGCAACACCATTAAGAGCAAAAAAATTAGATAATCTCCTTCTCTGTTTCTTTTCACTATCATTTGCTTAATTAAGAAAACAAGGAAATTACTATCTACAGTATTGACCCTGAAGTTCTGTAGGTAATAATAATGACTTTAATTCAGAAATAGCAAAACCTGCTATTGGAGAGTAAATCTCTTCATGCACAAAAGTTTTCAGCAAAACAGCTATTTGATTCTCTTTCAGAGCACTTCAGTGAGAATATTTTAAATGCTTGTAGATTTGGTTTTCACTTAGGGATCCTTCAGAGTTTTTCTTCTCTCAGGGCCCAGTATTTCAAGTTATTTATAATTACTTCACACAGTCCTGATAAATACTGCCAAAGGATTTCAGCCATAACTCGCACCTTGAACATTGTCGGTAATTAAAATTTGATACATATTAATCACAGATCTCAGGAATAAATTCAGCATCTCACAGAACATGAGCATGTCACTCACAGTGAGGTTAACAGTCACCTGTTTGCAGGACCTTGATTCAATTACATGATCAAACCCTTTTACAGGCCTGAGCATCTTTGAGGCCATTGGGACCAAGCAAAGACTTTGGGTCATATTCATGATTATAGTATTCTGTTGAAAGGAAATTAAAAACGTGTGTTGAGGTTTTCTTCTTGTTTGTTTGTTTGGGGTTTTTTTTTGCCTAATGAAAACTGGATGCACTCCATCTTCTTGCATATAATAGCCCAAGTTTCAAGAAAATAAGATAATTTGCACTGTAATATTCAGACACATTGCAGGTAAAGTCTTTGGATTTGCCAGCATGTTTCTCTTCCAATCCAGTTGCAGAAAGCTGAAGGTTTTCTACCAACATTTGTTATAAATGTTTAAAACTTCCTCACAATTGCCTAAATAGAGACATTATCTTGTCATTAACCATTCCTACTAAATTATACAGCTGTGAATAAACCCCTGTATTTAAAACAAGGAAACTAAATGTCTCAGGAGACAAAAATAAATTTGTGCAAAAAAAATTGCATGCGTAACTGGAATGTCTTGAAAGACATGAAATGAAAATATTGACACATGCCAGGAATGAGACAGATGCATATCTCTAGAACATCTCAAGGGAATCAAAATTCAGCAAGGGAGAGAAAATCTCAAACAAAAAGTGTAAATCAGACTGATAAGACAGTGGAAATTTCTAAACAACAACTTTAGTTCTGGTAGCAGACAGAACTTCAGGCCCCTGGAAGCGCTGCTTCGGACAAATCAAATTTTTAAACTGATTCTTCTGATTCTTTATTATTAGCTTGAGCTGTGTGTGCACCAATTTTATTTTTGCCTTTTATTATTTGTGCTCAAGAGAATTTATTTTCATTTCCCAATCCAATAAAGAGAATTGGATTAAGACATCTAATAAAAAAGAGCTTTGAAACTGAAGTTTTCATGAATTGCATAAATAGTAATCTATTTATCCCCTGACATAAATAGTGGAAATAAAAAAGCAAAATGTTTACTTAGACAGATATGGAAGTCATGTGTCTATACAGATGCTGTAAAAGTAGCAATTCCAAAAGCAGTGAATGAAAAAAAGAGGTTCATTTCTATAAAAATACCTATATCTATATCTCTAAAATATGATTTAATTTCCAGGTGAAGTTGTTTCCTATTATTTGTTTATTAAAAAGTTCTCCCTCTGCTAAGCTTGTTCTAAAAGGAGCAAAAATAGAAAGCAGGCAAGTGGAGAGGTGGAGGGAGACAAAATATCTAGAGACCAGTCTAACCTCTTACAGGAGTTCGACTTGCTTTTGAATTTGTGTTGACAAAAAATTTGCTTTATATTTCCATTTCCATTTGGCTCCAGCACTCACTGCTGTGCAGAGAGGGAAGAACCTGGCCTGGTGTCCTCTTCCCTCCCCTCCCCTCCTCCCGAGCCTCACTGCATTCTGTCTGCCCTTGTTCCTGCCAGCCAATGTCACTCCAGCCCCTTCCTCAGATATGGACTGGCTGGATCCTGCACCCTGCAGTTTCAAATGATTAAAACAACAGGAATCATCCTGGGCTGACCAAGCTCACTGACAGCTCAGGGCTCTACAGCAAGCAGCATGTCCCTTCATGTCATACAGCAGAGGGAACACCTTCAGGAATTGGGATTTTCTCAGTAATTGGGATTTTCCAGATTGATGTGAGCTCCCTTTGCCCCTGTTCTGGTATGATTAATGCCACATGCATGCGGGAGAGCAACACCAGGCTGATGCTGCACAACTCATCCCTCTTGCAAGGCTCCGTGGCTCAGGATCACATCAGTGTTCTTCACTTGTGTCCTCTGTGGCAGGTAAGGCTTCCTACCCCCAAGGACTCTTTACCACACATGAAAAGCAAAGTATGGGCTATTTTATTTATTCATATTCTTAGCATGCCCAGCAGCACTCTTTCTGTGCCCTACTTCAGCTGAAAATATATTATTAGGAGAGAAAATGTGACTGTGCTACACACCTGTTTCATTGAATAATTAATTACATGAACAATGTCAAAGACACTTCAGTGTTCACAAAGAAAAGTAGAATTTTTGCTCCATTTGGCATTACATTTCCTTTGAAATATTCTTCAAACAAAAGCTTATCTCACTGCACCGGCAAATAATTTTTGGCTGCAAGTATTCTTAAAGAGACATTTTTTGGAGAAAAATGATTCATTTAAAAAAATGTCTGTAAGGAAGTTGATTAGCTACGCAAAAAAATCTTAGGAAATGTCACAAAAGTTCAGAGTGTGAGCAGGAAGTTAGGCACTGACAAAGGTGACAGTGTGTCACATGGCATCAGCTGTAAATGCACTCACCAAGATGTGAGGGCTCTAGAGAGTGCTGAAGACAAACTTTTGGCAGCAAAATTATTTTGAGTGGTTTAAAGACAACACTGGAAAGTCAACTGAAGACACCTGTGGAGATCTACCTGGTTTGCAGTGAACTAACATAATTATTCTAAGGAGTCATTCACCCCCCAGCTGATTCAGGGTTGCTTAACAATGAGATTCTAATCTGTGAGCAAGATAGAGATGTGGAATTAAAAATGCAAGCAAGGAGAAAAAGAGACAAGGTTCTTTCTACTAAAAAGAAACTCAAAAAAATTATAGAATTTTTACTAAATATAGCATCTTGTCTCTACTGGCCTATCCCAAAAGATGATTTACATGATTTCACCAGCAAAGCAGTGCTGGGAACACACAGGAAAGCGAAAGTGGAATGTCTGAACATGTCACCGCTGCATACTCTTATTTTTTTTCATTGTTTCAGCTTTTGTACTTTTGACAGTCAGACAGTAAAATCTGCTCCACTGTCTCCTCTTGCTCCCTCTTACCGATCATATTTTTCATAAAATTCCAGTGATTAGTTTGCTGATTGCATATTCAGAAGAGGAAAATACAAAAGTGTCCAAGTTAGGTATAAAAAATGGTCAATTGAACAGAAAAGCATGACTTTTGCTTACTCCAAATTTCACCTCTTTTGAAAGCTGTTATAATGCTGGAATGCCACACTGTGGGCTGAGAACAGCAGTGAAAGCAGTGTAAGTTGATCATCGGGGTTTTACAGTGAGAAAAAACACATACAAACAAAAGAAAACACATTATCACACCACTGAAAGCTAAATATATGCAAATAGCCTCCAACTGAAGAGCTCTGGTTTGTTTTATTTTTCCCAGTATGGAGAGATTCTGTGAATCACTGGAAGCACTGCATTTCCACTTGGAGGTTGACTTTGAACTTGGTAATATCCTGTCACTGGCATTATGCAATAAGTTACTTCTAGTCATAATCTACCAACAGAAAAATCTACAGAGAAAAAAATTGTAACTTTCTGTCCTCCTGTTCATCTAGCACACAGCACAGACTGATTAAAGACTGTGCCAGATGATTCCTATCCTAATTTAAAATGCCAAGCATGAGATGCTGTGGTCTGACAGATTGGAGGAGTCCACTCAGGTGTGATAGCTGCAAGCTCAGCATCTGTGACTCGCCTGGTCTGGCAGGGAAGGTCTTCCAGATTACTGCTCTCTGCTCACTGGACAGCAAGCACCAAGAAGCACTGAAAAACTTGGCTGGATATGTGATAATTAATAAGTCAGGAAGTCTGCAGTCATATTGCCATTTTCTGTTCAAAATTAGATGAAAGCTCACAATTGTTCAGGAATAAAAAAGATGGGAGCACTGAGAGAAAACACCGTCCCAAGTGAAGGGGATCAAGCCTGGTGGAGGAAAGTAAACTGAAAATTGGTTATTTATTGGCCAGGGTGGAGTTGCTGTGCCAAATGTTCAGTTAGGGGAAGTGCCACAAGAGAGTCAAGGCTGGTGGCTGACACCTAGAAATGCTAGAAGGGCACTGAGCATTCATCACAGGGGCTGTGGCTTGTGAAGTATGTGGTTATGTGCCTGAGGAACCTGCAGCTCATCTGCCCAGTAAGCTCTTGCAGGTTTTCCAGCATTCCCAAGAATGTAGGAAGCATGTCTGCTCAAGGCATCACTTACATGGAGTGAGAACTTGTGGTTTCAAAATTATTTCAGCAGCATATGAGCAGCCTCCTGTCTCAAGGAGATGCACTGAGGTCAGCCCAATGCTCTGGAGTCTCTGCCTGGATGGGAACCAGGACTCCAGAGGAAGGCAACCATTGAAATCCTGCTTGACCACTCCATTTCAGGGCTAGTAAAGAACTGTGTAAGCTGGCTGTGTTTAATTACTGCCCTAATCACATACTGTTCACTTTTTTTCCTCTGGAAAAAAAAAAAATCTGACACCTCAGTCAAAGCTGAGGTTAAAGAGAAATATACTCATCTAATAAAAAATGTCCAAAATTAAATATTTTTAAACAAAGCACAGCACCTTTGATGAATCTTAAGAACTGCAAGCATTTATTAAATCCCCCAAAAGGGATTTAATTTCCTTCAGCAAAATATATTGATTCCGAAGCATAGGGGAAAAAAACCAAACAACAACCAAACAACAGAAAATTCCACAAATCCCATCAAAAAACCTCAACTAAATCAATCAACTAAAACAATGCAAAAGAATAGAATAACAATGTCCAATTCAACAAATATGATCCCAGTATATTCTAGAGTATTTATCTCTAATATATTTTTAAAATTTATTATATATATAATACATATTTTTTTAAATCCAGAGTATTTTTATAGAACCCAACCAAGATTTAGTGCAAATGAATGGCAAAATCCATGAGCTTGTATTGTACTATGAGGATTCTGTGCTGATTTGCTTAGAAGAAATCAGGGATAAATGCCTGCACACACTGAATCTTAGTAATGCCCAGTAAAATTTATTCACCACTGTTTTTCTGTAGGAACAAACTTACTTTGACACACCCTATATAAGGGATTGTACAGCCTCTAAAATGTTGAAATGATGAAAATATTCCTAGGTATGCAAATAATTCAGTTTAAAAATATTTTTCTTCTTTTCTTGTGATATTTAATATAATGGCATCCTGATAGTGTCACTGGGGTGAAAACAGACTCCATTAATTTATTCCTTTAAAAGATGTTGACAAGTATAAGGATGCTTGAGAAAAGATGTTCTATAAGATTTTCTGAGGAAAGCATCTGCCTAGAGACTGGGTTGCAGAGGCTTGGCAGCTCTTTAGGCACTGGAATCTGTTAATAGGAATTTATTTGTTGAATTTTATTTTTTTTTTTAAACTCTGACAAACTGCCCTGCCTTTCTGCTAGGAAAGCAGGAATATCCCTAAAGCAGGAAGATTAAGGAAGATTACTAGCTGAAGTAAACAGAAAATTCCCTCTCTTCAGGGGGAACAACAAGCTGTGTAACCAGATATGAACAAGGTGTTTGCTGCTTGTGCTGACTATTTCATGTGTGACTCCATGGAATGCTTCAGGGACACACATTCCCTAATGCTTTTTGGGGTAAAGTTCTGGTTAACTATGCAAAATGGAAGAAAAATACCTTAACTCTGGCATGATGGCTAAACTACCGAGGGTGCTGGTGGGGCATAAGGATCCCTGTGGAGAAGTCTCTCCACTGAATTTGCTGGTGCCATGATCAGGAACAGCACAAAGTCATGCCAGCAATTTCAGCAGAGGAGTTTTTTCCTACTAGAAAGCAGAAAAATCTGGCTAACAGTATTTAAAAAAAAAAAAAAAAAAAAGAAAACCTGTGTCTTCTTTTATGGTTTCCAATGACTGTAAATTTCTGCTGTAGCAATGGACAGAGACCATAAGTAAATGCTGGTCAAACTTATTCTTTCTCTTGGGGCATCCAGAGTATTGACACCATGTCACAGAACATCAGCAGAAGGCAGCCCCACCATTCTTCTCTGGCTAAATCCTAATGATGTGCAAATACATCCTCATTACAGACACCTCTCAGCTCTCTGCTTTTGCCTCCTGGAGAAAGAACATCTGGCTTAGACTCTCAAAAGAGAAACACGAGATGAGGACAAGACGAAAGCTGCTCCCAAGAGTTCCCTTCCACAGAGATCCACCTCTCCCCATGACCAGGGTGCTGTGGCACTTTGGTCCAGGCTCATTGTTTTTTGTGGCATGTGTGAAAACTTGTTCTTTCACATTGCACACACTGGAAATGTTTTACTTTTGTCCTGCCAGGATGAATGGCACTCCCACTGATGTTCTGTTGCCAGCTGTGGCTTTTTAGTCTACATTGTAGACTAAAAACATTTAAACATTGAAAACAGTAGCTGTTATGTAGCCAAGTGTCTGGAAGTCCTCTGCCCCCACAACTGTGCACGGCCTGACAGAACTCAGCAAAACTGAATTTTCAGGGGATTTTCCTTTAAATCCTGAGATATTGGCATGGGGCACCTCAGTTCAGATTATCTGCTCAGTGTTGAACGTCTGTAGCTCAGAGAGAATGTGAGCAGGTCCATTGGCATTCACATTGGTGATCTGGTAGTAAGGATCTCACTTACTTCCAACTGGTCAAAAAGTCAAGATACCTTAAAAGGTTCAAAAGAGCTGTTGTTATCAAATCACCTAGGAGGAATATCAGAGTGAAGGATATCCTTTCTGCTGAAAGGGAACTAAGTAAGTAAATGTGCTGTTGTAATGTCCAGGGGTTTGGAGCTGTGCTTATGTTTCATATTTTAAAATTTTTCTGAAATAATTCAAATAAACTAAGAGAAAGAGAGCTGAGCTTAGAAACAGAAATAGAAATTACCAACCCTGCAAGTAGCACAGAAGAAAGACCATTCTGATTTTCAGTTAGTTCCCAAATATGATGCAGGGATGCCAGGAAAAGGAGACGCAATCAGGGTCACAAACCCTGGGAGGCTGTGGAGGACCAGTCATTTTACCATTGACAAAAAGGAATCTATAGTGGTGGGTTGAATGTATATGTGAATAAAACACAGCTAAAGATCAATATGATCTTCAATGGCAGGAAAACTGAAAGCCTCCAGACTGTGGAAGATCTAAAAGTAAGGGGAAAAAAGGCAAATCTGCTGAGGATGGAGTTAAATATTCGTTGTCCTCAGCATTGTTAAAGATTTGACCACATTAATTATGTATAGGAAAGTAGGACTGACAGAGGACAATTATGTTAAGAGTTGTTAATTTTAATCTGATTCCATTCTCCAAGGTTGGTTTAGTTTACTAAAGACAATTGCTTTCATTTGCAGATTAATGATATAAAAAGGTGATTTGTGATAAATGCATCTGTTAGAAAGCATTTTGGAAAAGGAAGAACATATGAAATTGATCCCTTGATATGAAATGATGTAATAACTGAGGAGTTAAAATACAGTCTCATGAACATTATAATAGTTTATATTGGTAGCACAAACTAGAAATAGATTACATTTTATTTCTTGTCATTTACTGGTTTTGATAAGCTATATAACTAGCACAAAAATTTACAAGGGCCAATACCACAAAAAGGCTGCAGATACATTATAAAGTCCACTAATGGGAAATGAAGCAAACACTTCTCATATTTTTACCCTGATTGATAGACACCTGACAACAAACCAGTATTGGCAGAGGTCTTTTGGTGAAGACTGCTGTCAGTGTGGAAATGCTACATTGAATTTATAAATCCAGGGAACGGAGTTACCAATGGTGATGCTCTAAGCTCTCCCACAAAGGCAAATGAGCTCCTGAAATTTTTGGTTCACTACTCCTTAATATTTATTGTCTTGGCTTAGCAGAAAACTGATCGAGAAAAATTAAAATTAACATTTTTCCCCTGTTTCGATCTTGTTCTGGGCAAAATCATGCTGTGTGAAATTCCCTCATCAGCTCCCTTGGGAAGATGCAAAGAATTTATTCCATTACACTCAAACCTTTCTGGAAACTGAGCAGTCTCTTGTGTGCCAGTGAAGAAGCTGGAGCTTAAACCATCACCAACATCATTATCTTCCAATAAAGGACAATAAACAGATGACCTTAGGTGATTTAATTAGCAAAGCATGATTTAATACTACTTGGAACCATGAAGAGGCAGAAGCTCTGGTTACTTTTCCAGTTCTTCCAGAGGCAGTAATTTCCCTTCTGCTGCTCTCAGTCAGCACAGGGGTGTGCTGTCTATTTTACATTCTGCCCAGGTGGGAGCACAAACAGCATACAGAGTTAGCAGTGAAAATCTGGTTTTACTCCCCAATATTGGTTGAAGGTTGTTAACCCAAATATAGAAACTACAGAGCTGAATGCAAGGCAGGAATTGGCTCATTCCTATTTTCCTTGACAGAATGAATCTCTCTAGGTGATTCAAGAGAAATATGTGTCATCTCTCCTGCTTCCTCAAGGCCAGCTTTCTGTGCTTGGAAACTCCAAAATTCTTCAGCCTATGCTCGTTCTGATGATGACTAATGAAGTGGTGGTGAGAACAAAAGATTGCAGGAAGAGCACTTTCAGTTAAAATTATGCTGGCCTGTTTTGTTGAGGAAGATCTTGAATCTCCCAATTATATTTATTTTCCTTCACCCAAGTGTTTGAAACATGACATGAAAAGGCCACTTCCTTTGCATGCTTTCTCACCACAGGCTTGTGTGGATGCCTGAAAATCCTTTATTTCATTTTGAGGGCATTTGGCTTTATTCCTTGAGGTAGGTTCTTACAGAGGCTCTCTGTAAGGTCAGACTTCACTAATAACCTTAAAATTCTTCCTGTACAGGTATATTTACAACACAGCTTATCCTCCTTTTAATAGACAGATCTTGGTCCTTCACCACATGCTGCAAAATCTTTTGAGACTCCATTAGCAATTTTAAGATTTTATCAAGTCAATCAAGGCTTGAAACTTTCATTACAAAATGTTGACATTGGTCATTGGATCACAGGGCCATGTCTTAGCAAAACTGTATGGATGTTTCCTACATTATGCTGGCATTTTTTTGGGCTAGATCAGTAAAAATTTTTTTTTAAGTATTCTCAGTATGTTTCAGATTTTTCCTTCAAACCAAATCAAGACTCCATTATGTGTAAATTCCTAAATTAATTACTTATTTTCTATTTTTAACAAAAGCTTAGAATCTTCTTCAATAGTGTCTTTGTTCTCCTAGAAATGGTAGGGCATTTTTCCCTTTCTTTCAGAAACACTGGAGCCAGTTTCAGGGACAACATGAACAACATTTGTCATCAACACCTGCAAAACAAATCCTGGCACTTTCTCTTCCATTTCTTTTAATAATTGTTAAATGGCAGGACTTAAATACAGCTTAGGTAGGCAATAACAACTTAATCAGTGTATGCAGATAAGACTAGAGACAGGCATTTAGTTGGTTTGAGTTATTAATTTTACTTTCTTTGGATAATTTCAGATGACATTACAAGGAATATTACAGTCTTATTTAAAGGAATTTAATCAGAGGACTGGTGAACTACATAGTATTTTATTTCACTGTGAATATTCTCAAAGAGGCATACAGCACTACATTAATTTTTTGGCTTGCATTGACTTTATGGGTTACAATACATGGACATCAGTCTATCAGGCTCACATGGACTGTTTTCCTATTAATATATTTACTGTATTAATGAACCCATTTACTTCCAGAGAAAGCTATCCACCAATAAAAAGCAAAGCAAAAACCATTTAGTCAGGCATTTTTATCTGAGAACACAATATCAGACAATCATTTTGACATCGGATAAACCACGAAGACTTGCTATCTTTTATCTTCAGCCTTTCTAACACCCCCTGCTCTGAGGAACACAGGCAGCAGGGGCAGGTGGGAGCACAGGAAATGGTACCTGTAGATGGAGAAACAAAGAAATTTTAGTGGAAGAAGTCACACATGGGCACAGATGCTCAGAGAGAGGCTGTAGGATCAACACTCTCAGGGATGCTCAAAACTCACCTGGAGGCACCTCCAGGCAACTTGCTCTATTTGAGACTTGTCTGAGAGACATCTCGGGCTGGGGGCCTTCCCACAGACCTTCCCACCCTCTTGATTTTATCATTCTGTAAAGTATCTTTTTCATCAATTTAAAAGGTGAAAACTGTGGGGGCCTGGGTGAGTGGGGTTTGTTTGGTTTTGGTTTTGTTTTGCTTTTTGTTTGGTTGGTTTGATGGGGTTTTTTGTTTTGGTTTGTTGGGTTTTTTTGGTTTTGTTTTGGTATTGGGTTTTTGTTTGTTTGTTTTTACTGCCACTATGTTGTATTTTAGAGGCATATCCATGTAAAATTGCATTGCAAACGGCTGCTCAGATCTGGAACCCAAATACAAAATTCCTGCTGTTGGCTTGCTGAAGAGTAGGATCTGGAAAAACAATTGCATGGAGCAGTCACCAATCTGTCACTCATTGTATTTCAAATACATAAATATGTATTAGCAATTGCATACTAATAAATGCCAAGGCAAGGACCTGCTACCAAATTATACAACACCAATATAATCAACAGTACCTTAAAGGAAAAGAATGAAAATAAAAAGGATAATCAAAGGACCAATATATTTTCTCAAAACATATCTTTCTGTTTTCAATCAAAGGAGCACAATTAAATATCCCCTGCCATGGAAGTGTGTCCCTCTGTCCTCTGAGATATTAGGCAGGGATTTTGGATGTGCCTTTTCCAACAGCTGGAGCTCTACATGACTGACAAGAAAGTTGCTCTTAAGCCTCCTCCTTTGAACAGATCCCTGAGCAGGATGTGAGGAGAAAGACACAGAGAGCTCACGTCTGGCAGCCACAGAACTGTAAAAGGACACAGAGTCCTACTTAATTTATGGGGAGCTGACGGTTTTACAAAGGGTATAGCAGTAAAATATAGTCCCTAAAATAAGCGTGTATATTAAAAAAGAACTACATTATAGTTAACTGCAAATACTTGTCTAGAACATTATTAGAAGTTATAAATTCTGCACAATTATAGTAATAAACTAATAATTTTATCACAAAGTCGAGATACTTTTAGTAAGGAGGTATCATAATATGGATCTTTATTTGAAGGTTTTTGGGGCAGTTGGAAAGATGTCCGCAAAAGCCAACCCCCTTAGGGATGAATATGTTTATATAGGTTTTAGGAAATTAGCATAATTGATAAGAAGCACCAATTAGGAGAACAAGTGGTGATGAATTTTCCCCCAAGTTCCTTCTCTGGAGTTCACCCCCCTTGGCACTGGCTGTACTTTGTCCATTGAAATGCATCTCAAAGAATTGCTCTCAACCTTGGTTCCCAGGAATAACCAAGATAACTCTGGGGTGTTGTACCCTGTGTGGCTTGGAGCTCCAGAATTTGTTTTGTTTTTCTGCTTAGAAAGACTATGGAAATTTACTGGAAAAACTAGTAATTAATACAGTAGTCTATAGAGCTACAAATATATGTGCAAAGAATACAGAAAGCATATGAAATGAAAAAGGCAAAAACCAAAACATCAGTATGTGCACAAAGGCCTTTGAATTCACAGCTCCCCAAGAGAGCTTTGGGGCACTCGGCTGGACAAACACGATCCGGCTCAGACCTGTGCTCAAAGGTGGGCACCAAACCCTGCTGCAGGTGCTTGGCTTGGTCTCTGCAGGCCCAGGCAGATGCCAAAGCTGCTCTTCACATCCTTCCCCTGCCCCTCTGCCAAGTGCAAGGGGCCTCAAGGACTGGAGGAAACACAGGGAGTCAAATGGAGACACTTGCACCTATCTCACTGGGGGCTCCTGGAGAAGCAGTTTCCTTGGGAATCAAGCCCCTCTCTTCCAAGGGCACTTCCCCAAATGTGTACATTTCCTGGGCAACACCGACACACCCTTAAGAAACCCTGGCAAGGCTGAATTGCTTGTGCTCCTTGCAGCACAGGCACTCCAGCTGGAGCTCATCTTCCTTCCCCCGAGGCTGTTTCCACGCGTCGCTCCAGGCGCGCAGCCCCGGGCCCCTCCAAACACGAGCTGCCCGCTGCCTCTGCACATGCCTGAGCTCCTTCCTGCCTGCGCTCAGGGCAGCAAAACTGGGCTGTTCCCAGCCAGGGAGCAGAGCCCTGTTCCCACAGGAGGCTCTGGTGAGCCCCTTGCAGGACGCTCTGCCGGGCACGCAGCACTTCTCCTCTTCTCCTGCCCGCCCAGAACGCTCCTGGGACAGCAGGACACAAGCTGGCGGGCTCTGGGCTCAGCACATCCCAAACAGAGGGGCAGGAAGATGCAGGGGCTGTTTTGCAGCCCTGCCCAAGAGAGGTGGGAAGGGTCTCCTCCCTCTGGGCTCACTTGGTTGGGTTTCTGACTGGGCCTGAGGCAGGGGCTGCCATTCCTCACTTGTGGGGACACCAGAGCTGCCAGAACCACACCGAGCCTGCAGGCACTGCCCGACAGCGCTGCAGCCACTGGGACAGTCGCGCCTCTGGGGCTCAGCCACTCCCTGCTGCTGCTGCTGCTGCTGCTGCTGCTGCTGCTGCTTTTAGGCACACGCAAAGCTCACTGTTAGGCCATGACGGTCTCTGCTTCTGCCCTCTTCCTGTCCCTGTGTAGGGATGGAGCATTGCTGTGCTTTCAGGAAGCTCTCTGGGAAAAACTTCCAGCATTGCAAGCTCCTCTGCCCTCCATAGATGCATGCTGTGGAATCCCTCACAGCTGGCTTCAGAGCATCCTCAAGCTGGCTCTTCTAAAACCCAGGGTGCTTGTTCCCTTCAGCGTGCTCAGCACGACCTTCAACTCCATGGTGCTGTGCAACTGAAGCAGCAGGACAGGGACCTTTGTAGCCTGAGCTGCCCTTGTTCCTTGTGGGGAGAAGGGGCAAAGATTATGAAGCTGGGACACCCTGGGCTGAAGCAATCAATCAAATGTAAAACATAACTTCCATGCTAGAAACTTCCCTGCTCTCCACCTTTCCATTGGATTTCTCTCCAAAAGACCACCCCTCCCCGGTTTTCTATTGGTGTACTCAACTCACCCCATGTAAGACCACCCATGTACCCCCATCCTAGTGCTCAAAGGGCACCCCGAGTTCGCCTACTCCATTCCCTTTTTTAAACCTAAGTCCCGCCTGGGTTCAGGGTTCGGCACCCCGGCTCCGGCACCCTTCAACAGAACTGTACCCCGTTTTCCTCCCCCGTCGGCACCCTCAGACTTCCCAAAAATAAAGCCTGTTGGAATTTCACTGTGTTATGAATAAGAAGCTTGACTAGGCCAATATTCAAGCAGCAATCAATTTATTATTTAATATGGTAAAGTATGAGCAATACAGCGCTGGGTACAGTGAGGGAAGTTTTCCCTCCAACTGCACACTGATAGTTGATGGTTACAGGTTTTTATAGGGGTACTCATCAGCTTTCTCAGCAGTTTCTATTTCCAATTTTTTACTCATGAGCAATTTTTATTCCAAATTATTACATCACAATTCTATACTCTATTGTGATCTTAGTTTCTCAGGATGTATCTCAAAGGAGTATCCCCAGATGGTGATGGTCCAGTTTCCGAAAGAAGAAAGACAAATCCCATCTGGTGGAGTCCAGCTCCCCAGATGTGTCCACCTTTTAATTGCACAGACTATAAATCTAACAACAGTGGTGTCCAGCTTCCCTTTGGTCGAAACCATAAATCCTTGAGGTGATGTTCATCTTCCTTTCTCAAACTGTTTTTCTCTGCTTCAATAAGGTGTGAGATAAGCATATTTCCTTCACCTATATTCCAAAGCTATAGTTTCAAGGATACAAGTAGTAGTCTAAAATTATACTTCAAAAGGTTATTATTGCAGAGCTTTTTATGGATTAACTGCAAGCACAAAGCAACATCCTTAACGCTTTAATTCCATTGCTTCTAAATCAACCAGGGTTAATTGCAAACAAAAGGTAGGTTTGTTATAAGTTGCGGTGAGGAACCAACCACCGACAAGTGAGTCCAAATAAAATGTAATTTATTAATCTATTAATTGATAGAGCAAGCGATAATAGGCAAATCACAGCACTGGGTGAAGCCAACAAAAGGCTTGCACCCACCCGGGAGCGCTGGGTGTAGCCAGGGAGTCACTGCTCCAACCAACAGCCCACGCCACTTGGCAGTTCAGTCCTCCTTTTTATCTGTTGTTGTTGGGTGTCCTTCCGGCATTCTCTGCGTCTGCGCCGATAGTTGCTAGGGGGTCTTATTCTGCCTTCTGGTGGTCGCCTGGACGAAGGCTCCCGTCCTCCTCCTTGAGGTCTTACAATAGCCTTTACCATATATAGGCACAAATCTACATATAGTTACACATTGCTTATTTAGCCTTTCAACATATTAGCTTCTGACATTTTGCGGTTTAGGCCTTATGACATTTATTTTGCAATATATTAGCTGGTTACATCTATCTTTGCGGTTTTTCTATTATTGGCTTTTCCCCTTTTTATAGTCTTTTTAGCAACTTGATGAACAAACTAAGACATTAACTCATTACAGGTTCAAAGGCCTTTTTTCATGCTTTATTTTCCTCAGTTATTATTAGAATTCACAGCTCTCCCATTGTCGGGGTCCACACATTTCGCATTCACAAATACACACGTCGCCTGTTTGTACCTGACACGAAACACAGCTTTGTATTTCACAACTGGAGCCCCCGAGACCTCTTTGTTCGGCTGCGTCGTCTTAAACATCCAGAGCTGCGCATGCGTGTTACCGTGGCTGGATCCCTCCTGGCGACAGATGCCGAGGAGGGGACCCGCCGGCACCCACCCAGTTTTGGGGCTCCCGGCAGCTAGCCAGACCTCAAAAACCCCCAGTTCCTCTCTGCCCGTGCACAGAACACAGAATGGAAGAGAACGGCAGCAGAGCCCTGCATGTCCCCGGGCTCAGGATTTGTGCCGCTTCAGCTCCATGGACACATGGCTAAAGCAACAAAGCCAAACTGTTTATTAAGGGAAGGCAAAGCAATGGGGTGATCTGGGAGGCAAAAAAGGGGATGGACAGGGCCTGGGGGCTGGAGAGAGGGACGGAGGGAGAAAGGGAGAGAGGGAGGGAGAGAGGGAGGGAGGGAGATGACAGGAGCTCCTGGAGCTTCCCACAGGCTCAGCTGTGACCAACAAGAGCTGTGCCTGGAGTTCCAGCTGGTCCCCTGTGCTCTGCAGGTGGTCTCATCTTCATTGGGAACTGGGGGTTGCCAAAGGACACGGATTCTTCTGATCCTGCAGACCAAGTTCGGCAGCTCTTGCCTCGAACTTCAGCTGGATAAATTGGTTGATAAAGGAGGGGCACTCGTATTCCCTCAGGGCTTGAAGGGCTGGAAAAAAGAAGCACAGAGCCACGGTTAGAGGCCGGATTGCAGGAATCCAGGGAAACACTCCTGCCAGGGCCATCCCAGCCGGCTTCTGCTATGGCCAGAAGGGAGCCGGAGACAAGGGCTTGGGCCGGAAGGTTGTGGCCTCGGCTCCCCCACGTGTGCCTGAAAGCTCTCCGGGCTCTGTCCCCGCCGCCCCTCGTCCGTCCGCACAGGGAGCAGAGCCCTCGGCAGCTCGGGCAGGGATTGTAGCTCCGGAGCTGGGATTTGCAGCTGCCCCCGGCGGCCCCCGCTGGCACCCCCGCCGCTGCCCCCACTCACCCTGACTGAGGACCTGGAGCTCCTCCTTCTGCCCCATCATGAGCACTCCGGCGACCCCTGGCAAGACAGAGCCCGTGGCGGCGCCAGGCGGCACAGCTGCCCGCCACGGGCGCTGGCAGCCCTGCGGCCGCACGCCCTCCTGCCCCGGCAGGGCTGCTGCCGGGCCCCTGCCGCACGCTGCCGCCCGAGGGCACGGCTGCGGGAGGGCGGCGGCAGCGCCGAGGGCGGGCGGGGCTGCAGCGGCCCGGGCGCGGCTCCCGCTGTAGCCGGGGCAGCAGCCGGGCCGGGGGCAGGGAGGGGCGCGGGGCTGCTGGCTCACCGATCAGCCTGACGGCCGCCTGTCGCAGGCGCTTCTGTGGGCTTTGCAGGAAGGGCAGGGCCCAGCGCAGGTGCTCGGCCGCTCGGCTCTCGTCCTCCAGCAGCTGCGGGGAGCACCGACAGGGAAGGCTCGGCGCGGGCTCTGCCCCTCGGCCGGGCGCTCCCTGCGCCCAGCAGCGGCCGAGCCGGCCCGCACGGCCCAGGGCAGGGAGCGGCGTGTGGGGCGCAGGCTGGCGGGCCCGGCTGCGGCGCCGGGCAGGGGCACAGCTGCTAGCCCCAGCACGGGGGGCAGGGGGGGCTTCTCCAGCCTGCGGTTGGGGCTCCCGGGCTGTCCTTACCAGGCGCTCGGCGAACTTCATCCGCTGCTGCTTGGTCAACAGCTCCTCCAGGTCCCTCCTCCTCCGGAAGCGGGCCGCACAAAGCAGGGCTTGGAAAGAGGCCTGGAGAGCAGCAGAGAGCCGCAGGTGGCACCAGAGCCCAGGGCACAGGACCCGCATGCCTGTGCCAAGGCCAGGGAAGGCTGGAGCCTGCGTGTTGCCAGGGCAGGAGGCAGCCCAGCTCCTTGCCAGGGATGCAGCAGCATTACACAAAAGCTGACCTTTGCCACACGCCGGTTCTCATCGTGCCAGTGCAGGAAGAGAGGGAGCAGGCTCTGGCTCACAATTCTCATGAGAGGCTTTTCCCCCTCTTCCACTACCAGCTCCATCACTTTGCAGAAGAGCTGAATGGAGAGCAGCTGCACGTGGCTGTTGTCCTGGAGGAAAGGAAAAGACCTCAGCACCAACTACTCCAGGCCCATCAGGGCAGAGGCCCAAAAGTGCACGAGGCACAACATTTCTGGGCAGTGTCCAGTGCTGAGGGCTGGCTGGGGACACAGAGCCTTACATTCTCCAAGTGTGGCAGGAGTGGCTCAGCCAGCTTCAGGGCGGTGGCGCTGGGTATCTTGAGGTCTTTCTCCTGGAGCATGTGTGTGAGCACAGAGAGGATCATGCCGACCATCTCTGCATCAGGATCCGCCAGCTGCTCCAGCAGGTGTTGATAGAGGCCGCGTATTCCTCCGCCCTGTGTGCAAGAGCAGGCCGTGCTGTGAAGCCAAGGACAGCCGCAGCACCAGCAGCTGCTCGGGGCACTTGGGCAGCTGAAGTGGGAGGCAGGAGAGCTGGGAGCAGCTGCCTCTGCTGCCAAAGGCCAGCCAAGGCCAAAGGTCTGCGTTGGCCAGCCCCACGCTGTCAGCGCAGCTTCAGCCACTTCCCCTTCTCACCAGCGAGGGCTCCTTGCTGAGCACCACGAGGCCTCTGAGCTCCAGGCGCAGCCTGTCCCTGCACTCGCTCGGCAGGTGCCTGGACATAACTGACAGGGCACTGGCACCGTGCTTGGTCAAGTCCAGACACTGCAGGACCTGAAAGGCACAGGGCAGTGACAGGGGAGCCGGCCAGCAGGAGCCCAGAAGCGCACAGGGCCAGGCCCAGGCAGCAGCAGCATCAGCAGGCGCAGGCAGCGTCCCAGGCGGCTGCAGCTACAAGAGGCCAGAGAGCTGGGAGGCAGCTCAGCCAGGCAGTGCTGGCCATCAGGCTCACCTCCACAAAGAAGGCCAGGGCAGGCAGATCCCAGCAGGGCTGCTTCCCAATGAGCAGGTTGAGCAGGTGCAAGGCGATGCGGGAACACAAGGGGGTCAAGCTATGGCGCATCTCCCTGGCAGGGGGAAAAAGGCAGAAAAGCCCTGAGCCAGGCAGGCAAACCTCTGCCAGGACTGACTCCCAGAGGTGTGATCTTTCTCCAGCACCCTGCAAGGGGACGTGGATGCTTTGGGAGGCAGCTGCTCCTGGGCACCCTCCTCTCCCAGCCTATTCCGGTCTGCTTGGTCGCCCCTCGCTGACAAGGCCCTCTCCCCCACAATCACAGGGACTGCGTGGGGCACTCCGGGCACGGGGCACAAACGCTGGCGGCAGGGGGGAGAAGGGGGTCTCACCTGGCCAGCAGACCGACTGCATGGTGCCGGGTGTCGGCACAGAGCAGGGTGTCCCAGAGGCGCTTGCGCTCCAGAGCCACCAGCCTCTTCTCAAAGTCCAGTAGGCAGAGCAGAGCCTTCATGGCCTGCACTGCAAACCTGTGTACAGAGCAAAGGCCAGGTCACGCTGGGAGCACTGGCCCTGGCCACAAGGGCATGGGAAGGACAGGGAGACTGAGACCTGTTGGGCTTTGTGGGAAGGCAGTGTTCCTCCCGGCACGCTCTCCAGAAGTTCTCAACCTCCTCTGACATCTGCTCTGTGGTGACAAAAACTTGGAAGAGCAGAGCCACAAACAGGCGGGCAGAATGAAGGACTAGTGCCTCATGCCACTCGGGCATGTGGACAGTCTTCCACAGCACCACAGTTGCCTGCAAAGGAGAAAGCACCCCGAGGCAGCAGTCAGTGCCCAGGTGTCCATGTTGCAGGGCCCAAGGGGAGATGCAGTGGGAGCAACCAGCCTGCTCCCCTTGAGCCTGCTCCTAGCCCAGCTTTCGGCCCAGCGCCTGAGGCAGGGAGGTGCAGGACAGGGAGAAAGCATGGAGAGCTGCTGGAGAGGTGACCTGAGGGTGAGCAAAGGCCAGTTCTAGAAACTCACAGCCAGGGCAAAGATGGCCTCGTTATCCCCACTGTAGAAGAACATGCTGTAATGCGGCCGGTCCTCTATCACAGACAGGAGTGCTGGAAGCACCTTCTGCACTGCAGATCCCGAGGAGCTGATGGTTCTCCACATCAGTGCAGCAGCTCTGTGGGACCAGAGCTGTGCGTCAGTACCGTGCCCCGTGCGGCTGGGTGGGGCCGGGTAACAGAGCCCCGGTGCCCTGAGGGGTGGGGGGGGGGGGCATGGCAGCAGGCTCAGGAAACAGAGGGGCCCCAGGGTCCTGGAGCTGTCCGCCTGTCTGGCAGACCCCACTGGACAGGGTGGGGCCACTGAGCACCAAGCTCTCAAGGCAGTTGTGCTCTGTACCTGTCACAGGTTGGGGCACAGCGCAGGAGGCTCATCACCACATTAGCAGGGTGCTCTTGGGCCAGGCTCAGAATGTCCCTTTGCAGCCCAGCGTCCACAGTGAGACGGGACACGAGTGTCTGGTGAATGTCCCTCACCATGGCTGACACCTAGAGGAGGCATGGGGAATGCCTGGAGTGCTGTGCAAGGGGGCAACTTGCCCAGCTTCCCCCAAGAAGTGCTTGCCTTCCCACCCCACTCTGCTGGCTTCAATGGCTGAGGGAGCCCAGCAGATGTAGCTTACGGGCCACACGATCCTGGGAGGCCTTCAGCCCTGGCCCCAGGCTGCTTACCTGCTGCTGAGATGAAAAGAAATCCTGAGTGGGAGCAGGAACCGCAGTGCAAGTGGGCCTGGTGTTGGTCTTTGAGAGGGCCCACTTGCTTTGAGTCCTTGCATCCTTACTCAGGGCCCTGACAGCCTCTGGCCTGCCCTCAGCCATTGCCCTGACAGAGTCTGCTGCCTGCTCAGGGGAGGCTGAGCTGACATCAAGCTCTGCCCGCAGCTCGGCCGTGCCCTCGGTTGCTGTGGCGCTGGTGTTTCTGCACCGAAAGCACAGGAACCTCCGCAGTATCTGCAGCAGAAGGAAGGGCAGGAAGAGAGGGACGTTCCGTGGCCTGCTCCAAGTGCGGCACTGGGCCAAGCAGTGCCAGCAGGCCCGGCCCAGGTGGGGATGGCCGCAGGTACCTGCGCTGCTCTGTGGAAGCGGCCGCGAGTGGGGTCCTGCTCTCGTGTCCGATCCTTGCCCGCATCTGGCAAAGAGCAAGTGCAGCCAGAGCTGAGGGGCTGCGGGAGAGGCCCGAGAACACGGCCCAGCCCTGGCAGGGACAGCCCCCCGGTGGCCAGGGGATGGAGCAGGGCCGCTGGGGGCAGCCTCAGCCCCTCTTCCATCCTGTCTGCGGGCTCGTCCACAGGGGCCGGGCCGGCCGCAGGCACCAGCCATGCAGTCCGGCTCTGCCACTCACCGTCCTGCAGTGGCTGCAACTGCTCCGGCTTTGCAGGCTGCTGCACTGGGGAGGCTGCAGGGCCTTTCCTTTTCTTCCCCCGAAGCACCTTGAAGAGGCTGAGCACTCTGCCTGCCATCCCGCTTTCTGACCTCGAGGACACCTTTGAGCCAGATGCCTGGGCAAAGGTCTGAATCAGCGAGCGCCTTGCAGGTGCCTGCGACAGAGAGGCCTCAGGAAGGCTACAGGACAGCGCGTCCTGCACTCTGGTCTCAAAGCCTCCTGCCACAATAACAGGAGGCTCCTTGTGAGCAATGGAGGTCACTGAGTCCTATGGCCTGGCCACAAGGGCACCGCCACAGGGATGGCAGATGCCTGGGAAACGCTCCGAGTCAGGAAGTCCTGCAATCTGGCCACAAGGCCAGCCGCAGGAGTAACGCCTTGGAAAAGCTGTGGGTCAGCGACGAAAGAGCCGGCTGTGTGGGGCTCCTCACAGCACAGCTCTGGCACGTCCTGTCCCGTCACGTCCACCAAGCACTGTGGCGTTGCCTTGTCACCACCAGCACCCATGTCACCACGTGTCACAAAGGGTCCTGTTCCATTCTGTTCCATGGTAACCGTGCTGCGCCATGTCAGCAAGGGCCCTTGGACGCACTGCCAAGTGCTCTGGGGCCACCCCCACCCCGCCCAAAATGCCTCTGATTGGAAGAAATCCATTGCCCCAAGTGTCTAAGACAGCCCGGGACACACCAAGCCCAGCCAAGTGCTCAGGGAAAGACTCTCCATGGTGCCTGGCCAGCACAGCCCAGCTCGCTGCTGGCTCTGGAGCAGAGTAGCTTCCAGCAAGTACAGGGCAAACACATCTTGCCAAGAGTTAAGACACACCAGATAGGGGAGATGGCATGAATGTGTGCATCAAGGCCTTTGAATTCACAGCTCCCCAAGAGAGCTTTGGGGCACTCGGCTGGACAAACACGATCCGGCTCAGACCTGTGCTCAAAGGTGGGCACCAAACCCTGCTGCAGGTGCTTGGCTTGGTCTCTGCAGGCCCAGGCAGATGCCAAAGCTGCTCTTCACATCCTTCCCCTGCCCCTCTGCCAAGTGCAAGGGGCCTCAAGGACTGGAGGAAACACAGGGAGTCAAATGGAGACACTTGCACCTATCTCACTGGGGGCTCCTGGAGAAGCAGTTTCCTTGGGAATCAAGCCCCTCTCTTCCAAGGGCACTTCCCCAAATGTGTACATTTCCTGGGCAACACCGACACACCCTTAAGAAACCCTGGCAAAGCTGAATTGCTTGTGCTCCTTGCAGCACAGGCACTCCAGCTGGAGCTCATCTTCCTTCCCCCGAGGCTGTTTCCACGCGTCGCTCCAGGCGCGCAGCCCCGGGCCCCTCCAAACACGAGCTGCCCGCTGCCTCTGCACATGCCTGAGCTCCTTCCTGCCTGCGCTCAGGGCAGCAAAACCGGGCTGTTCCCAGCCAGGGAGCGGAGCCCTGTTCCCACAGGAGGCTCTGGTGAGCCCCTTGCAGGACGCTCTGCCGGGCACGCAGCACTTCTCCTCTTCTCCTGCCCGCCCAGAACGCTCCTGGGACAGCAGGACACAAGCTGGCGGGCTCTAGGCTCAGCACATCCCAAACAGAGGGGCAGGAAGATGCAGGGGCTGTTTTGCAGCCCTGCCCAAGAGAGGTGGGAAGGGTCTCCTCCCTCTGGGCTCACTTGGTTGGGTTTCTGACTGGGCCTGAGGCAGAGGCTTCCTCACTTATGGGGACCCTGAAATACAGAACTGCCAGAACCACAACCAAAGTCATTTCACTGCCTGACAGTGCTCTGTACACTGGCATGGTCATGCCTCCAAGTCCCAGCCACTCCGCTGCTGCTGCTGCTTCATTGGCTTTTAGGCACACCCAAAGCTCACTGTTAGGTCACGATGGTCTCTGCTTCTGCCCTCTTCCTGTCCCTGTGCAGGTGTTATAAATAAAGTAGGCTTTTGTAGACAGGTTTTTGAATTGTTAATGATGTAATTTTATTAATTATGTAATTTTTTCTTAATTGATAATTAATGTAATAGATCGTTATTCCTAATTTATGTAATAAGTTATGAAGAAATGAGTTAAATGTACTGTAGTATGAATGTGTACCCACTAGAGGGGGTAGTAAGATCTGAGTGAGGGAATTTTCGAGAAAGTTACCTCATGAGACAATAACATTAATATGAACTATGACTGGAAGACTAGCCAGCCAATGAAGCCTCAGAATTCCAGAATGATTGGCCAGAGTGCACCATCTTATGGACTAACCAGCAACCAGGAAAAGGACCATTCAACCAGTGGATTGAAAGTACACCAATCCTGTTCCTTTAAGAGACTTTAAAACCTCCAGGTGCCGAGCACCTCATGTCTTTCTGGGGAACCCATGTCCAAGGAAACACCCTGCATAGGCCCCAGGGTTACCCTGAAGTCTCATCCTCAGTTGTCTTGCTTTTTAATAAACAGGTCTTTTAAATAAACAAGCTTTTTAAAATATCTTGGCCTCATTTTGCCTGTTTATATCCAAGAATGGAGCACTGCTGTGCTGTCAAGAAGTTTTGTGAAAACTTGCAGCATTGCAAGCTCCTCTGCCCTCCATAGATGCATGCTGTGGAATCCCTCAGAGATGGCTTCAGAGCATCCTCAAGTTGGCTCTTCTAAAACCCAGGGTGCTTGTTCTCTTCAGCATGCTCAGCACGACCTTCAACTCCATGGTGCTGTGCAACAGGGAAGCTGCAGGGACTTTCCAGCCTGTTCCTCTGTGTCACTGCACAAAACAGCACAGAAGACAAGCAATGGCCTGTGTGTCCCAGAGTTCAGGTTTTGTGCTGCTTTATCTCCACAAAGACCCGGGTAAAGTGAAGAAGCCAAACTGTTTATTAAATGAAAGCAAAGCGGTGGAGTAGGCTGGGAGTAAAGAAAGGGGATGGGCAGGGTCTGAGAGCTGGAGGGAGGGATTAGCATCAGCTAAACCTGGAGTTCCAGCGGCACTGTGAGGTGGGGAGGGGTCCCCTTCTGTGTGTCTCATGGTCCTCTTCTAGGGACATTGGTTCTCTAAATTTGGAAGATGACCTCAGTTCTGCAGCTCCTTGGCAAAACTGAGCTTGAATATGCAGGTTGGAGCAGGATGGGCTGTCGTCTTTCCTGGGTGCTTGAAGGACTCAAAGAGAAAGGAAGAGAGCCATGGCCAGAGCCAGGATCTGCAGGGACCCAAGGACACCCTCCTGCCAGGGCCATCCCAGACATCCCATGGCTCTTGCCATGGCCCAAAGGGAGCAAGAGACAATGGGTTCAGACGGAAGATGCTGGCCACAACTCCCACACGGGTGCCTGAAAGCTCTGTGACCTCTGCCCATGCCACCCCTCATCTGCACAGGGAGCAAAACACTCAGCAGCTGGGTCAGGGATTGTAGATCCCCCGCCAGCCCCTGCTGACACCGTGCTTCCCCCACTCACCCTCACGGATGAGCTGGAGCTCTTCCTGCTGACTCGTCATTTTCCGCCGAAGATCACTGGCAAGACAGAGCCCGTGGCGGCGCCAGGCGGCACAGCTGCCCGACACGGGCGCTGGCAGCCCTGCGGCCGCACGCCCTCCTGCCCCGGCAGGGCTCCTGCCGGGCCCCTGCCGCACGCTGCCGCCCGAGGGCACGGCTGCGGGAGGGCGGCGGCAGCGCCGAGGGCGGGCGGGGCTGCAGCGGCCCGGGCGCGGCTCCCGCTGTCAGGGCAAGCACCGGGGCTGGGCCGAGCCCAGGATGGCAGGGAAGAGACCCGGGGCTCGTGGCTCACCGATGAACCTCATGGCCGACCGTTGCAGGAGCTTCCGTCCGCTGCACAGGAATGGCAGGGACCGGTGCAGGTGCTCGGGTGCGGGGCTCTCGTCCTCTACCAGCTGCAGGGAGGGCACAGAGGGAACGCTTGGCGCGGATTCTGCCCCTTGGCCGGGCGCTCCCTGCGCCCAGCACTGGCCTCCCCTGCCCCCGGCAGCCCTGAGGCCCGGGCGGCCGCCGTTGGTGCCGGGTTCTGGAGGGGGCAGAGGGCCGGGTACTGCCCGGGGAGCTGTGGTGCTGCCCTGCATCCCGCCTGGGCCGGGGCTCCATCGCCACCTGGCTCAGAGAGGCGAGGAGAGAGCCTGCGTGACCCAGGGAAGAGAGCAGTGTGTGGGGTGCAGGCTGGTGCCCCTGGGTGCGGCGCTGGGCAGGGGCACAGCTGTCAGCCCCACACACTGAGCACCGTGGGCAGGGGGCTTCTCCAGGCTGCGGCTGGGGCTTCCAGGCTCTCCTTACCAGACAATCATTGAACTTTGATGCTTGCTCCTTCTTCAGCAGCTGCTCGAGATCCCTCCTCTTCAGGTACCGGGCTGCACAAAGCAGTGTTTGGAAAGCAGCCTGCCGAGCAGTAAAGAGCCAGAGGTGGCACCAGGGCACAGGGCACCCACGTCCTTGTGCCAAGGCCGGGGTAGGCTGGAGCCCATGAGCTGTCAGGGTGGGAGGCAGCTGAGCCCCTTCCCAGAGGGACAGGAGCAGCCCCTGAGTCCTCACCTCTGCCACACACTGGTTCTCATCATGCAAGCAGATTAAAAGTGGGAATAAGCTCTGGCTCACAATTGTCTTTAGGAGCTTTTTTCCGTTTTTCACTACTAGCTCCATCACCTTTTGAAACAGGTGAATGGAGAGCAGTTGCACATGGCTGTTGTCCTGGTGGCAAAGAAAATGAGACCTCAATACCAGCTTCTCCAGGCTCACCTGGGCAAAGGCCCAAAGTCCACAGAGCACAAAGTTTCTGGGCAGCATCCAGTCAGTGCTTGTGGCTAGGGGCACAGAGCCTTACGTTTTCAAAGAGTGGAAAGAGTGCCTCAGCCAGCTTTGGGTCAGTGGTACTACATCTTGCAGATACCAGGATGTCTTTGTCCTGGAGCACATTCATGAACACAGAGAGGGTCATCCTGACCATCTCTCCGTCTCCGTCTCTCAGGAGCTCCAGCAGCTTTGGAGACAGGTTGCATATGCTTTCGGCCTGTGTGGAACACAAGGCTGTGAAATGAAACTGTGAATGGTTGCAACACCAAGACCGCCCTGTCGCTGCAACACCACCCTGCTGCCACAGGGCCTAGAAGCCAAAGGCCTGTTCTGAAGCACTCAGGCAGCTGAACTGGGAGGCAGGAGAGATAGGAACAGCCACAGCTCCCAAAGCCCAGACAAGCCCAAGGGGCTGCAATCCCCAGCCCCGCGCTGCTAGCAGGGCTTCAGGCACTGCCCCCTTCTCACCATCAAGGGATACTTGCTGAGCACCACGAGGCCTCTGAGCGGTAGGTGACACTTCTCCCTGCATTCACTCTGCAGGTGCTTTGACATGATTGTCAGCATCCTGTGAGCACATATGTTCAAGTCCAGACAATCGAGGACCTGAAAGGCACAGGGCAGTGACAGGGGAGCCGGCCAGCAGGAGCCCAGAAGCACACAGGGCCGGGCCCAGGCAGCAGCAGGAGGCGCGGGCAGCGTCCCAGGTGGCTGCAGCTACAAGAGGCCAGAGAGCTGGGAGGCAGCTCAGCCAGGCAGTGCTGGCCATCAGGCTCACCTCCACAAAGAAGGCCAGGGCAGGCAGATCCCAGCAGGGCTGCTTCCCAATGAGCAGGTTGAGCAGGTGCAAGGCGATGCGGGAACACAAGGGGGTCAAGCTATGGCGCATCTCCCTGGCAGGGGGAAAAAGGCAGAAAAGCCCTGAGCCAGGCAGGCAAACCTCTGCCAGGACTGACTCCCAGAGGTGTGATCTTTCTCCAGCACCCTGCAAGGGGACGTGGATGCTTTGGGAGGCAGCTGCTCCTGGGCACCCTCCTCTCCCAGCCTATTCCGGTCTGCTTGGTCGCCCCTCGCTGACAAGGCCCTCTCCCCCACAATCACAGGGACTGCGTGGGGCACTCCGGGCACGGGGCACAAACGCTGGCGGCGGGGGGGAGAAGGGGGTCTCACCTGGCCAGCAGACCGACTGCATGGTGCCGGGTGTCGGCACAGAGCAGGGTGTCCCAGAGGCGCTTGCGCTCCAGAGCCACCAGCCTCTTCTCAAAGTCCAGTAGGCAGAGCAGAGCCTTCATGGCCTGCACTGCAAACCTGTGTACAGAGCAAAGGCCAGGTCACGCTGGGAGCACTGGCCCTGGCCACAAGGGCATGGGAAGGACAGGATGACCAAGACCTGTTGGGCTTTGTGGGAAGGCAGTGTTCCTCCTGGCATGCTCTCCGGAAGTTCTCAACCTCCTCTGGCATCTGCTCTGTGGTGACAAAAACTTGGAAGAGCAGAGCCACAAACAGGCAGGCAGAATGATGGACTATTGCATTGTGGCACTCAGGAATCTGGACAATCACCCACAGCACCACAGTTGCCTGCAAAAGACAAACCACCCCGAGACAGCACTAAGTGCCAAGTCAAGGTGTCCATGTTGCAGTGCCCGAGGGGAGACACAGGGAGAGCACCAAGCCTGCTGCCCCTGAGCCTGCCCCTAGCCCAGCTTTCAGCCCAGCGCCTGAGGCAGGGAGCTGCAGGATGTGGAGGGGATGGAGAGCTGCTGGAGAGGCAACTTGGGGGAAAGCAAAGGCCAGTTCCAGAAACTCACAGCCAGGGCCAAGATGGCCTTGTTGTCCCCACTGGAAGTGGACATCTTCAGTGGCCACTTTTGCATCACACACACTAGCTTTGGAAGCATCTCAACCACTGGTCCACATGTTCCTATGGTTCTCCATATTATGGCTGCAGCTCTGTGGGACCAGAGCTCTGTGTCAAAGGGATCTCAGCCAGAGTGCCATGCTCTATGTACCTGCGTGGGGCTGGGTGACAGAGCACCAGGGCCCTGAGGGGCAGGGGGGGAGCATGGCAGCAGGCTCAGGCAAGAGAGGGCCCTGAGGGTCCTGGAGCTGTCCGCCTGTCTGGCAGACCCCACTGGACAGGCTGGACAGGGGGAGGGGCTCTAAAGACTGGTGAGCCTTGAGTTCTCAAGGCAGTTGTGCTCTGTACCTGTCACATGTTGGTGCACAGTGCAGGAGGGTCAGCACCACATCAAAAAGGGTGTTCTTCAGCCAGGTTCAGAATGTTAATGTGCAGCCTAGCATCCAGAGTGACATGGGACATGAGTCTTTCGTGAATGTCCCTCACCATGGCTGGCACCTAGAGGAGGCATAGGGAAGATATGGAATGCTGTCCAAGGGAGCAACTTCCCCAGCTTCCCCCAAGAAGTGATTCCCTTCCCCCCATAATGTGCTGGCCTCAAAGGGTAAGGGGGCCCAGTGGCTGTGGTTTGAGGGGCCATGCAATCCTGGAAGGCCTCCAGCCCTGGCCTCAGTCTGCTTACCTGCTGCTGAGAAGGAACACCTTTCTGCATGTAAAAATCCAGTTTGGGAGCAAGAATCAGAGTTGAAGTGGGCGTGGTGTCAGTTTTTGAGATGCCCTGAGTCATTCTGGTGTCATTGATTGTGATAGCCATGTCCTCACTCATGACCATGTCAGCCATTGCCCTGACAGAGTCTGCTGCCTGCTCAGGGGAGGCTGAGCTGACATCAAGCTCTGCCCGCAGCTCGGCCGTGCCCTCGGTTGCTGTGGCGCTGGTGTTTCTGCACCGAAAGCACAGGAACCTCCGCAGTATCTGCAGCAGAAGGAAGGGCAGGAAGAGAGGGACGTTCTGTGGCCTGCTCCAAGCACGCACTGGGCTGAGCAGTGCCAGCAGGCCCGGCCCAGGTGGGGATGGCCGCAGGTACCTGCGCTGCTCTGTGGAAGCGGCCACGAGTGGGGTCCTGCTCTCGTGTCCGATCCTTGCCCGCATCTGGCAAAGAGCGAGTGCAGCCAGAGCTGAGGGGCTGCGGGAGAGGCCCGAGAACACGGCCCAGCCCTGCGCTCCCCAGGCAGTAACAGCCCTGGGATGCCCCAAGAGATGGAGCATGGCCGCCAGGGGGTCAGCTCTGGCCTTTGTTCAGTGCTATCCATGGGCATGTCCCTCAGGGCCTGGGAGGGGATGGGGCCAAGTTGACTGCAGGCACAAGAAAACTTTTGTTTCCTCTTGTGGAGAAGTCTCCATTAACATTAACCAGAGGGACTGCTCTCCTTAAGTGAATTGAAGACTATTTTAGAGGTGGTAAACTGAGTGAAAATTTTAGGTTTCATTTCTTCACATTGTCAGTGGAAAAAAAAGGTTGTGGGGAGAAAAGAAGTGTTCTGAAGGGTTTGTTTTAATTCTTATTACATTTTTTCCTTTTAGCTACTTTTAATAAAATTTTCTGTATACAGTTTAAAGTTTTGAACCTGCTTTGCCTTTCTCCTAATCCTATCTCACAGCAGGAAGTGAGTGCACTGGTGATTAGCCAGCACCAAAACCTACCACACTCTTTGGTACATTAGGCCAGGAAATCTTAAAATTGGTGAAGTCTTAAATTAGCAAACCAAAAAACCACTGCACAAAATTAGTGTTTCTGCCTAGTTTCAAACTGAAACTGCTACACTAGGAAACACCAACACAGACTTAAGAAACCCTGGCAAGGCTGAATTACTTGTGCTCCCTCTTTCAGCACAGGCACTCCAGCTTGAGCTCATCTTCCCCCAAGTCTGTTTCCATGTGTCGGTTCTGGGGCAGCCACTGAAATTACTGGATTCCTTAAGCAGTCCTTAGTAAAACTTCGTGCACTGTATGTATGGATATGTAAGCACGCTATTTTACCACAGATACTGTATAATTTTCATTTAATCACTCCAGCAGGAAGAAGTGCATAGAAATAGGATGGTTGTGTCAACCACTTCTAAAAATTTATTTTTAACCTAATAGAACTGCTTATTGTTGATATTAAATGGAATTATGCTTATCTATTGTTTCTTCCTTACAAGTCTCGTGAATGTTCTATTACTACTAATTTGATATTGTCCAGGTGGAACAAGCTCTTTTGCTCAGATCTTGCACATTGCAAGCCTCACACACCAGGACAAAAGAACCTTCTGTAGTGAGATCTGCTGACTTCCAATAAGAAGAATTTCAGGAGGTCTAAATGGGACATGCTCCTCTGAGGGATGAGCACATGCTGAGAGTCTTGCTGTTGCAATATTTCTGTGTAGGCAATAAATAAACATTTCTGAAATACAGAATATTGCTTGCAGCTGTCTCTACGGATCAGGGCTGAAGTACTGGGGGCTGAAGTACTTTTTACTACTTGAGATTATTTAAAAACATAATGTAGTCCTGGGTTAGAGAAATATCTGCCCAGTGCACATCCCAGTGCCTGCTTGCCACCATGTGTAACTTAGAATCGCTACCTTCAAGAATTTAAAAAACTAAAACATTGTTTTAGTATATGGAGGAAGGAACTTCTTTATATTCCTCTGGTAAAGAATACTAAAATTACCTCTGGCCACCATATGCATTGATTCTTCAGAGGAAGACTGCTCCAATTTTGTCCTTTCCTTGAAGAGATTTTTAGAATAAAGAGGCTCCAGACTGGTACAAGTAATTGTACACAGCAAGCTCTTAGAGGTAAATTTCTGCTAACTAAAGCTGACAGCTCAATGCCATCAAGGAAGCATTTAGTAGCACACAATTACATATAAACTAATATTTAGTCACACATTTTGCCAACAACCTGCGAAATCCACCTAAGAAATGTCTTCATTTCCAAGCTCTTGCATGCAAAAGCCATTGCAGGCTCATTGAGGTACACTACCAGTAAGTGTTGAACCATTGCTTTGTGATTTGAATTTCATACAGGAATCAGTGATACTCTGGTCCTGCCATGGGGAATAGCATCAGCACCATACTGTCTCAATTCTCCCATTACTCCATTCATAGGAAAAAACAAATCTTCTGAAGGGCTTTTCCAATGAAAACACTCAGAAAAAGTCTCTCTTCTCTGCTGACAGATAGCTCATAATTGGGCTGCAATTAGATTCTGTTGTTGGAAGAAAATTAAAACCAGAACTATTCTGCACTCAAAGGAACAAAAGTTTATTTTGGGTTTGCATGAATTCCAGCCACAATGTAATAATTTTGTCTGTTCTTCAGAACCCTGACAGTCCTGCCTGACAGTCCTGTCTGACAACAGATGTTCTGTACAGCTTCCTGTGATTTCCAAATTGAATCATACTGCAATAAGCTGAACACTGCAGATGGGCATTTAAATTTTTATGTTTTCAGTTATACTGGGTTTCAAGTCCAATATTCATTGCAAATAGTCACATTAAAGAAAAACTCTATTCTAAATGGAGACCTTTTTCTGGTTTTGTTCAGGTTGTTTTTAAGAGTCATTGTGTAATTCACCATGACAAAGTTTCCTACTCTGCCAATCACTCCAGTTGCTCACTAAGTAATGCTTCTGACACATCCATTCAGTTGTTTTTCCCCTTCTTGGTTCATGTGATCTTCTCCTTTGCCAAGTGCTGCAATAATAGAATAGTCACTTTATTCACAAGCCCCTTATTCCCAGATAGGCAATCACCCTCCCTGAAATACCTATATTTACAGGAAAACAGTGCATTCATCAGAGAATTAAATCTAGTTTCTGAGCATTCTTATTAGCCACAATATTGCTCATTTAAATGAGAATTAGTCACGGGGAGTGTGCTGCCTCATTCATCTGCTTAATCACTTCTACATTCCTAAACATTGAGAATTAGATATTTAGGGTGCAAGGGCACAGAATAGGCTTTAGGAAATATTACTGCCACCAGCCCTGACTGTGAGTAATTAGAAAGGCAGATTCTGTTTTTGCAGATGAAGATGCTGGCAGTTAAATAACCTGAGTTTATTTAGTAGTCATTTGCCTCAGCTGAGGTCATGGCAGGATGGTTTTGTTTTCTGATGAAACATCCTTCCCAGCTGCTGCTCTGGGGGTGGCCACCTCTCAAGGCATCTTTGTTTCTAGACAAGTCTTCAACATTTTTCTGTGACAGAAAACAGACTGCCTCTCTGGTACACTTGTATTACTGCTTCATCTTTCTGTAAGCACAAGAACACTTATCTGGGAGGGTGTCCACATCCACCTCTGGGTGTGTGAGTAGGAACTGCAGCAATTGAATGCCTGCAGAAAGCTGCAGCTAAGAGCCTTTGTTTTCCTTCACACTCAAACTTGAAACTGTCTAAATCGCTTTTCTCTTTTGCCCTGTTTTCAAAACAGATTTCTGGTATTTAATGTAATTATCTCCAGAGCAAAGTGAGGTATTTGCATTTCTGCAAAAGAGCAGAGAGAGCAAGATACTGGTTTATTGTCTGCAGAGACAGTGCAGTATCAAACAGAATGTGAAGATTGTATGCTCCTAGCTTTTCCTTTCTTAGACACTGGAGAGTGGAGACATCAGAAATACTCTGAGAGAAACACTGCTGGCCAAGGCACCTCCATAGCAAAGTGTCATCTCTGTCAGAAAACACTTCTACACCAGCAAATTAGCATGATTTTTCTTCCTCATTATGGATTTTTACCTTCCCCCAAAAGCAGCACATTTGACTCTCAAGATCTTTTTGTTAGTGACCTTGGCCCATAAGGGGTTGAAAAATTCAACAGTGCTTCTATATAGGGATCCAGCCATAGCAGATGAATCTGTCTGAGCTCTGCATGTTTTAGTAATTTTCTATTAATGTATTTTCTCACTATCCTTGCAGCTATTGATGTAGTCCCTGATACCTTTTTAATCTTTGGCTGATCTTGTCTTAAAAGAGATGTCACTGACACAAACAAAAAAAATCTGAGTTTTGCACCAAATCTCTATTTGCTGCAGATGTTCTTTTAGTTTTCCGGCATCTTTCAGCAGACAAAACCCTGTTTTGTCCAGATGTTCTCTTTCTGGCTTGATAAAGTCTTCATAACCATCACAACCAATTTCCTGTGCTCCTCAGGCTCACCCTGCCCTTCTGTCTCTCTTGGGAAGATTGCCCAGGAGTATGAAGTAGATTTAGTTTGATCCCACCTTTCTCTGGAGATCACTGCCATTTTGGGTGCTCTTGGCTCTGTCCAGGGCCACAAAAAGTTCCCTATCCCTATGAATAATATTTTCCCAGTATTAAGTTAATAAGACCTCAGCAGCAGCTTTGGAGCCAAACAGGCTGGAAGTGACCCCAAAGGGCCCAGGCTGCACTTTGCCAGAGCTGCTTCTGGGGTTTTTTGTACTGGTGGTTTGTGACTCACAGGCCTATACTGCTGTTGGAATAGCAAGCACCAGTACAAAGCTGTCTTCTTTTTAATGGCTTTGTACTTGATAAGGTGTGCCTGCCCAGAAATCACCAGTTCCTGTCCTTGTGAGAGATAATTTTGTTCCAAAGAGCTTACACCCCTGTAGAAATAGGTATTCAGTGCTCCAACCAAACAAAACAATTAAACCCTCTCTACCAGTCCTGAAAGGAGTTCAGCTTTGTTGTCCCCTCCCTTCTCTCTGACATGCTGAAGCATAATTGGAGGTGAAGGCCTGCCTTCCTTTCTTTCCTGCTAGAAGAAGTTACCCTCATGGTTCCCTTAACTCTCCAGGATCTGAAAATATAACTCAACAGAAGCACCTCCCAGATGGGAACAGCTGTACGCCATCCCACTCAGTGTCTCATAGCCCTGAAAACAAACCCAAGGCTCTGTGAAGTCCAGGTAGGATACAAAATTTCATTAGCCTTTTTCATGACAGGATGCCTGCTTCTTGCTTCCAAATCCCTGGAAAAAAGGTGCATTCACACTGGGGCTAGAGTGCATTGGAAAATTGGGAAGGGGGCAGCTTAGCCTGAGGCGGGTCCTTCTCTTCTTCACAGCCAAATACACAGCAGTGTCACGAATAACAGATCTGTGGATGAAAGACAAGATTTCCTCTACCTCCATCCCCCTGAGGGTAGCTCCACTGGGAACAGCTCTTGCACAGTGATGAAAAAGAGCTCAGGCAAGGAATCAGCTCCCTTGAATTTCCCTATTCCTGCTAAGCCCTCCACAATCAGCCTTTCCAAGTGATATCAATTTTAGAGCTGATTAGCTTAATGTCATATGTGGCCTTAGAGGGAAATAGCCCCATGGAGAATATATGGAGTTAAGAAGACAAAGTGTCTTTTAACTCAGGAAAAAAACAAGAAAATTTTCCTTGTCTACAAAAAAGTTACTTCCATATATTAGGAAACAACCAAGTTTTGCTTAGTTGGTTTATTATTTTTAATAAATAAAGGTTTATTTTTTTATAAAAAAATTCAGAAAACTTTTTTTTTTTTTCCTGTACAAATGTGTACTCCTCAAACACCTCCAAGCCACATCTAGGTCAGCTTTCTCCTGTTTATTATGGAACAGCAGAGAAAGCTACTTAGGAGCTAGGAGCACTGGGATATAGCTGCATGCGTAAAAAACAAAAGGGTGACTTCTAGGCACAGGTGAAAGTTTAGCGGAACCAAAAATCACTTTCTAGAAGAAAATCTGATCATGAAGCCTCAGAATTACACTCTTCAAGGAACTATGCAGATGCTGTGGATCACAAAATATCTCAGCATTGGCTCTTGGAACAAGGGTCAAATATGTAAACATTCCACATGGAAGAAGGAACGCAGTCTACAGTGTTTATTTTCTCCAGTCTCTCATTATAAATCTTGAACTGGAAATTCCTAAACTTTTTTTTTTTTTTTTTGGTAAGGCTATCAGAGCAGAAATTAAGCATTCTAACGTTTAATGATTACTGAAAAGTAAATTTTCTTCCATATGTAGAAGTAGAAAGTCTCTGCTTATCAACTCTTGGGAACACGCTTGTGGCTCTCCTGCGGTAATGGAACGGTGGAATGCCGCCTAGCAAAGCTCCCTGAGTGACCAGAGGGACACAAGAGAGGCTGCCCCTGAGCTTCTGCCGAGGCCCTTCACGGTGACACGGCAGCGGGACACCACAAGGATACCAAGGCAAAGGATTGAAAAAGAGGAAACTCACTTACAATCAAAGGAAGATACACAGCTGAGAAGAGTCAGCGATGAGTGACAAAGAAACGGGGTCTGGCTAGGTTTCTTAAAGTGAGCCCCCTCTAAGGGGTGGGAACATCACACAACCAATGGGGAAACACTTGGGGAGGAGCATGGAGCCTGACAAAACCAATAGCATTAACACAGGGGAGGGGAGAAGGCTTAAGGACAAATCAACTGTTAGCACCAGAGTGATTGACATAGAACATTCTGGAATAAAATGGGTGGCTCTAGGTTGACAGGAGAGTGGGGGAAGCACAACTTGGATTGACAGGGCCATACAAGGAAAGGAAGGGAGGAACAAGGAGATGGACACACTGAGTGACAGCCAAGCAGCGGGAAAACTTAGGAGTGAGCAACTTGGGAGAAACCATCATGAGGGGATAAAACAGCAGTACATGGGCTGAACCATTGTACTTAACTAACATTGAATAACTAACTTTTACAATAAAACAACTGCAAAACTTATAAAAACACACTGCCATACACGTTCAAGTAGGCAAATTAATTAACAAGCGTGGGGAATAGTTTCTTGGTCAGCTCTTCAGGTGAAATGGAGGAAGAAAAGCCCTCTACAGTAGTTAGACCATCCCCTTCTTCTAAATCCCAAACTCAATCCAATTTCAAGACCTGGTTCTTAGACAAACTCACCTTGTCTTGCATGCTCCTGCTCCTACACTAATTGATTAATGTCTTGCTTTGTGAATTGTTCTTCTTTTTTTCCTTAATTCTTGCTCCCTTCCTCCTTAAATTGTACTTCCTATTTTCCCTGCTCGATTTGTCACACTTGTCTTCATGCTGCTGTTGCAGCACATTTGATGTCACATTCTGTTCATCTGGAGACCGATACAAATTTCACTGAACTGCGATGGCACTCGAGGGAAGACCCTCAGGAGGTGCTGGAGCATTCTCACAAGGCCATATCAACAATGGAGCATGACAGAGTTAGTCACCCACTGAAGCAAGGCTCTTCAGGGGCTTCTGAGCACTCCAAGAAGGAAAAACAGTTTTCCCCTTCTGATCCCCTGAGCTGCAGCCATTCATGCCAGAACCAAGAATGAAAAAATATTTGCCGCATAATGTAAATCAGGTTTTTTTCTGAGAGGAAACCTCATGTCTCAGTCCCTTCTGGGGAAGTGGGAGCTCTCTCCAGACTCAGATGACAAGTACACTCTGTTTCCCAGAGAGGCCAGTGCCAAGAAATACTGTGGTACTTATCTGTGTGGGCTTCTACTATCATCCTTCCCAAGCTGCTGGTGGTGCAGTTAAGTAGTTGACTACTGAAGTGTGGTTTGTTTAGAGCTGAGCCATTCTTTTAGCCATGGCCACAAATGATAAAATTTTGGGCACACTTAGCACAGCTTTCTATCAGCTTTATTTGCTAGCAACCATCATTCAGAGGTGTGCAGGCTAGCTGCTTCTGAATGACCTCTTGGGACAGATCTCCTGGCCATTCTGAAACACTAATGAGCAGGTTTTCAGCTGGAAGTTTCATTGCTCCTTATAAATGTAAGATCTACTTTTGGGAAGGAGACAGGCAGAAAAATCTGAGTGCATTCGAGTGCCATATTCCTGAGACCCAGGAACTTGCTTTTTGCCATTAATTGGCATTTTTGCCATTAATTTTGCCATAAATGCTTGTCTTTTTCAGCATTAAACTCACAGAGGCAGTTTATAAAATACAATACACCTTCACAACAGCAGGGCCAAGGCGTGTTAAAATTTTGTGCTAAATGCCCCTAGTCTCCAAATTGTTCATAAAATGAATTAAGGAAAGACCTACAGTGGTATATGGGCAAATATTCCTTTAAGAGATAAATAGGAGCAACAAAAATCCTGTAGCAGCAACAAAAGCTCTGTAAGGTACCCCCAGACTGAGGTGGTCCATGCTGAGTGGAGCAGGCTGTCTGTCCCTACAATGCCACAGTCTGTTCCATCCCACCAGCCAACTGCTAAAGCTGCTCTGGCTACAAACACCTCCTCAGCTCCCTCCACCAAATGCAGATTTCCGCTTTGCATCCCTGTGAAGTGTCGCATTAGATCTTGCTCAGCTTCTACCAGCTCAAGAAACTGCTCCCACTCCAAGCGGGCTTCTCACAGCTTCCCTTGAACCCACTTTTCTGTTCAGGATTTCCTAACCTTACCTCCTCCTGCTGTCCAAATAGCAGCTTGAGTTTGAATTTCTCTCTACATAAACCCATAGGGTGATTTATGACAAAGTCATCATTTTTTTCCCTTTGGGCGCTCTCTATAAAATCTTAAAAATCCTCTTAAGCACGTGCTGGTTCCCATGGGATGTCCAGTCCTTTGACTCCAAGAGATATTTTCTCCTGGCACTGTTTAGGAGCAGTAATATCTCTGTTCCTGATATATACACTGAAATTTTTCTCTTGTCCTTTCCTAGAAGCCACCCTCAGCAGAAAATATACACCAGCACTGCATGCAAGATTGTTCAAGATAAACCAGAACTGCTGTGCCCCAACTAAAGCAGTGGGCTCCACACATTGGCACAGCCAATACCTTAAAAAAGTGGTGCCTTTATGTGACTCTTGCAAACAAGGCTTTAAACAGTTTCTTTTCTTTCCAGAGAAGACGGACTTGAGATTACTCTTTTCACTGCAAGAGGTTTCTTGCAGCAACAGCGTGGAGGAAAAGAGGCAAAAGCTAATAGTAGATGTTTTTTAATCTTCTCCAAAACCTGAGAATATTTAGGCACATTTGCACTGTGTCCTTCTCCTTCCTCAAGTTTGGTTTTGGTTAGCTGTACAGGAAGGGGAAATGCTGTAGTAAAGTCTGATACAGACAACAGAATGACAAATTGCCATGTCTTTTAAGGATGGCAGTGTTTCAGCTATAAAATTGAAGTGCAGACATAAAAATTCTGCCATTCATTCTGACTCCATAAAGTTTTGCCATTTCATAGCAGCAATTGTGTTTTACCTCCTCTTATTCTCATTACCACAGAGCTGATCAGAATGAGAAATGAGAGCCTCAGAACAGAACATAAACTGTAAGTTACCACCCTGCTCTGTACTTGACCCTTCCAAAACCATTCCTTCTGTCTCCCTGTTCCCCAAGGAGGAGAGCAGCAGTGTTGGCATCTCACAATGCCCATGGGCTTGGTCAGTAAGAGCCCTATGATGGCTCTTTCCTCTTGTCTCTCTTAAAGGAATTATGGTGTGTTTGTTCCCCTCTCCTGCAAACCCACAGACCTCTCCAAATATGTCGACAATGCAGAGGAGAGCTGGCAGCCAGCAGCTCTGAGCCTGAGGTCAAAATCATGGGGAAAGTCAGTAGCACAACTCTCCCTCAGGCTGTCTCTGAGTCACCACAAGCACAAAGTAAGGGCAGAACATAAAGGCACAAGACCAGATCCAGCAGATTCACCTATTTAACCATTCTTTGTTTTGACAAAGCAGTAATGTCTATGTCATCTCTGGGCGAGCAGAAAACACAGCAGGAAGGCTGCTCAGTGCCATAAGTAAGGAAAAAGCACAGGTGTTTGCCTGATCTTTTCCTCTGAACCCTGGGCACTCACAGATTCTGCTCAGTCCCCAGTCTGCTCCATAATAGTCCCCTTGTTCCAGTCTCACCACCTGAACTTCCCTTGCTGTGCTAAACTGACTGCTTCCTATTATACCCATGAGGCACAAAGGACAGTCAACTTCATCCCCATTTTTAGCAGCCTTCTATCCTTCTATCTTCCTGCCTCTACCAGGCTGTTGTTTTGTCAATGAAACAATCCATACTTTTTGTGCATCCACAGACTCTCTGAAATTGCTCCCCATATTCCTTTAAATCCTTTGCCCCTGCTCACTCAGCTGAGGCCTCCAGATGAATGGCTTCTGACCTTCCCATTCCAAAGTGCTGGGGTGACCCTGCTGGCTTAGCAGGCCAGTTCAAACTTTGCTGTAAGTGCCAGGTTTTCCCCAGCTAAATGATGCACTTTGTTAATGAATCTCTGGCTAGTTGTCATCCAGGTTGAAATTACAGTTGTTCCTCTACTTCTGCAAAATAAAGAGGGTCTAGGAAGGAACCTCAAGTGTGTTCCTGCTCTATACCATGTAACAGGAGTGAACAAGGAGACATCAGCATTTAAAATGCAAGGATACAGCGTTCCTTCAGAAGCCTCCAGCTTCCTGAAAATCAGTGACTGAGGGCTTAACTAATTCACTTAAGTTAGGGCTACCTACAAATCACTTAAGAAAGTCGAGATCTCTCCCTTTCCCATCCTTCAATTTCTGCTTCAGCATCCCCTTCTACCACGGTCATCTTTGAGGTGCTGAAACACAAACAGTATAATCAATACAGGAAATCAATTTCTGGAAGCATTTGTCTTCTGCCCTTCACATGTCTGAGTTAAAACCACCTCACTGTGCAAACAAGGGCCGGGATTAAAATGTGGGCTCAAAAAGACAAGCCTTTGACAAACAGACATGCCTTGAATGAAGCTGCAGAGCCTGCAGCTGAAGTAACCCATGGAAAAGAAAGGCCGTGATCCAACATGACTCAGTGACTGGTTCTCATGAAGGCAATTATTAGTTTTTATTATTATTATTATTATTATTATTATTATTAGTCATGAGGGATGAAACCCCTCCCAGTTTGTTTGGGTTTTTTAAATGAAAATCTAAACACAGCTAATGGAAGTCATGAAGAATGCAAACAACACATCCAGGGCTCTGTTGCTAACACTAATTCATATTTAAACACTGACCCAGTGTAGAGCTGGCTACCTTGAAAGATTTGCAGAGCTGTGACCTCAGCTCTTGCGGCTCCATCCTTCATTTTCTCCCATCACTTCCTCCCAGACCAAGGGGAGCGATGTCTGGTGTGCAGAACTTTGCCTGATTACAGCATTTCATGAATACAAGCACCATTCTACAAGTCATTTACACACAACCACGATGAGAATCACCTTAAATCACTTTCCCTGATGTAGTGCAAGTGCTAAATGTGGTTCTAACAGCAAAGTACAAGAAAGTCTTCAGTCCCCAGAGCTGTTCTTTCCCCTGTTTAAGAATAGCTGATACAAACTTTCTACCTGTTTCAAGAGGCTTTGGGTCAGCTCATTTCTGGTTTAAGGTTATTTTAAGTACAAGTTACAGGCTGAAACTAAAGCTAGAAGTAGAAATGTGAAGTTAACACTTGGAGATCTGTTAACTGGTTAACCTCTGGGATGATTTAATAAATTGCTCCATTACTCGATATTAAAATCAGAATAAATGAATGAGCCCTCTTGCTTGTCATTAAACTGCCATGGAACCTCAAATGAACTTCTGATTACTGATTATTGCCTGGAAGAAAAGTGCTGGAAATAGATAAGTAACCATGGTGGAAACCTTTGTCTCACTGAAGAAAATGAATAAGAATTTAATTCATTACATAGCCATGGCCTCAAGCAGACTGCTGCTTCCTACACCCTGCATTATAAGTGACCAAAACTTCACAATGTGGTAAGTGACATTCTGCTTATTATCTTTGATTTAGCTGAAAACCCACCAGATTTGTAAGTATTTGTAAATACGTTTATTTGCAGATTAAACACAACGGGTTTTGAATAAGGAAGCTTTCAAATAGTTTACCCATTTGTTTTTAATTTTCTGTGCATTCTTCTGAAGAGACAGATGAATAGGGTCTTCAATTCAGTTTGATGGAGCAGTTTCTATTAAAAATGTAGATAACTTGAAACTAAAATGCCTACTCTGCAGGAATCTGTCACCTGAAATGACAGTTTTAAAATGGGTGAAAATAATCACAACTTCGCTAGTTTTTAATTATTGCATAAGAATCTTCTAAGGTTAGATTGTAACAATGTATATATTTAGCATATCATCTAGCATTTTATAGATACCATGCAAACTTGAGAAAGAAATATAATAAAACAAAACCTTACAATGCTCTTTTTAAAAAAAAATTGCTTCAGTTCTGATATTGGTCTAGGCAGAGACTTTGTCAGTTATTCTAAAATAAACAACACTGAAAGAAAACTGTGATGAAAGGCCTGTCCTGTGCTGGATTCGGCAACTCCCTGTACCGAAGGTTTTCAGTGTGCTGTAACCAAGACAAAACATGCTTATGTGAAAAAAAATCACACTTTACCAGAATACATATTTGATGCTCTCCCCTACACTCATTTTCTGTGGGATAAGAAAATAGTAAAATAAAAATATAGAACATGAAGGTTGGAAAAACATCTCTCTTTTTTTGCTCTGGCGTGCTGCTGACCTGGGTCGAGAGTTCTTGCATATTTATGCAAAGAAGATGATGCATGAAGTTATGTGACATGGTTTCAGTCCAGACAGAACCTCATCTGGAAAGGCTGGTGATGAAGTATCTACCAACACCTATCATATTAGTTATAAGATATAATGAGGAAAATCAGCTGAAGTGGAATGGCTGATCTCCTCATGACCATGGATAATGTTTTTTGCTATAATCAGATATTGCAAACTAATGTGTTGGTAAGACATAACTGTAATTCTGTCTGCTTGATGCTGATTCAGAGACTCATCAAAGCTCACCAGAGCTGCAGTCAGGGATCTCATTGAATATTGGTGGCAATTATTTAGATAGATACACAGGAGAGATGAAAAATGCATTCAGAAAAATACCTTAGGATAAGCAGGTTGCCAGAGAAGCTGTGGCTGCCCTGCCCTGAAAGTGTTTAGGGCCAGGCTGGATGGGGTTTGGAGCAACCTGGGGTAGTGGAAGGAGTGGAAGGAAGCCCATGGCAAGGGGTAGAACAAGATGATCTTTAAGGTCCCCTCCAACCCAAATCCTTCTGGGATTCTGTGTTTCAATGATTCTGTTAAAATGGCCTCATGTATTTGAAATACTGCTGGAAGCCTGTAAGGGTGTCATCCTTAACCTTTTAAAATTTTTCCTTCTAATAAATAATGCTGTTATGCTGACAGAAATGGCACATTCTCTGTGAAACTGACACCGTAGGCAGGATGCACTGTTAGCATGCAGGGAATGTGGATGGGGGTGGGAATTAGGTACAACAGATGTCACATTAATATCTGGCTGATGAGGAGACAGTTGAGTGATTGCAGCATGGAAGCATTAGGGAAATTGATAATGGGCTTCCCAACACCAACTGCTGTTGTCTCATCCTGCTGGACTGGATATAGCAGTGACATAGAGAGGAAAGGTGTATTACAGTTTGTAGTGCTCAGTAATAGTCAAAAATAGTCATGTTCAGCAATTTATGCATGTGTCTATTCATCATGCACCAGCATACAAAACCAAACCTAAGAAATCATTAGGTTTCTGGAGAAAAAAAAAAAAAGGAAAAAAAGAAAGAAAAAAATGAAAAAACATTTTTAAAGCCTGCAAAGCAATAAATTATTTTATTTTGCTGGAGGGAAGCTCATCAAAACCCAAATAATTTGCAGTAATGAAAATGCCAAGTGAATTTTAAATATTTCTTTTTCCTCACACCTAAGTCAGCAGTATCACTTTTCCTGTGCGCTTGGCCCAAAGGGCCCAGTGCCAGCCACTTGCTCCAGACCCTGCTTAAGGTGTGGGCTCAGGTTCACACCTGAATGGTAAAGAGAAATTATTGTGTCACCATAAGCATTACTATGGCCTCTCTTATGTTCCTGCCAGTGAAAGGGGGGTTTAAAAATGAGGGGAAATGAAGTCAGTCTTGTTAAAGTATAATTTCTGGTATCTGCAATGACTCTAACACAAATTAAATTCCAGTTCCAAAGCCCCAGCTGGGAACTGTCAATTGCACATGAGACGAGAGAATGAACTCTCAAAATATCAACTCTTTTCCTGATCCCATTTTACCATTTTCCCCTTTTACTTTCACCATTCCTTTTGCTTCCTTAATACTCTAAAAGATTGACTCCTGGTAAGTTAGAAACAGACCTGCAACCAATCTCTTGGCTGTTTTACTTGCCACAGAGCACACACAGTTGTCATTAATCAAGGAGATAAAGGGTGATTAAAACATCAAGGGACATGAGCTCTCTGTGTAAAGAGGAGGCCAGGCTGGGCTGAACAGCTGCAGGGGACACACCAGACACAATGTGGGTCCCACCTGTGCACACCCCAGCATTTACCTCACATTGCAGCAGAATGTTCAAAGGTTAAAAAATCACGACGTATCAGGCAATGACAGTTACTCATCAATAGCAGAGATGAAAACCTGCTGAGGTTCTTGTCACTGCAGATGGGCCACTGAAAAATGTTTTCTGCATGATGTTGCTTTAAATGCAGATGATAACCATGTCCCTCATCAGTGATCTTCTAACTGACAAGAACTTGCCTATTTCCACTCTCTCAACATGAGGTCATTTGTCTAGTAAAGTAATGGGAATGCTGCTGTGACAAAGTAGCTTCAAAACCCTCCAGCAAAGTGGAGAAATCTCATGTTAGTGGTGGGGAGAGTTGTGCTACTGACTTTCCCCATGATCTTGAGTGAGTCATTGTCACCACTTCTTTTCAATCCCCTCATCTGCCCACCTCCACCTCAACAATTCTGTGTGCAGGTGCACAAAGGTTATCTCTGCAAGCTAACTGCAAATTCTCACCCTGTTCCAGGACTCCAGAAACTGCCATAACAATAGTAAGGATTTGCCTTTTTTTATGGCAGTCTGAAGGTGCATGAAAAAAGGCAATCATGCTCTTCTGCACATCTTCCTAGTTATCTCTGTGTCTTGCATATATTTATTTGTCTTTCTGGCCTGGCAGATGTCATGCATGAGATCTTGAACTCAGTGTTACTGCAGATCTCTTTTAACAACATTCAAGAACTTCTCAGGCCTGCAAATGCAGTAAGCTCAGCTAAGCCATGTCTTATAAATCAAAATATCTTAGAGACCTATAGCAAAACACATTATCCTCAGACTTCTGCCCAATTCCCAAGGTACAAAGGCCAGGCAGGTCTTTCTGGCTGTGTGGCACAAAGTCAAGGGAGAGCTTTTATTCCCTCTCTTTTATCCATGGAAAAGCAGCTGCTTCACCACTTAGTGGTGGGTCCATGCACTAATAAAAACCTATCCAGGCAGATGTTCAACCTATCCCAAAATAATCATTCCCTTTCTAACAGAAGAGATGAGGTTCAGACAGCTCCTCTTCAGTTTTCTGCCTGGCTCCTGTCCTGACAGGCAACATTCCCAGAGACTTTAGAGTGCTTAGCATTTGGAGAAAAAACACACACATAGATATTTGTGAAACCCTGCCCAGGGCAAAACCATAATACCTTGCTCCTTCTTCTGGTCACTGGCCAGCAATATCATAGTTTTTCCAGCACTGCTCTGTCTTTTCAGCAGCTCAGAATCTGGTAGGGTGGTGAGAGGCAACTCTGAAACTCCTCTGCAGAACAGAGGTCCTGGAACACCTGCCTGTTTGGGTGGCCCTGTGTCCTTATGAAGTCTTCAAAAGGCTGCAATCCCAGTTCAAATAGGGATCTGCAGCACAGGTGTCAACAGCTGAGGCTCTAGGGAAGAGCCAGCTGAAGGAACTGCCCCTTTCATCACTTTGCAGTGATGGCTCTAAGAGGCTCTTTATTCAAAATAAAACAGCAGTGATGCTGCAGCACACATCCAACAGGGCACTGCAAATCCTGCCATTTAGTTTGCCAGAGTAGTGCCTAACAATTTTAAATTTAACAATAAATGCAGTAACTGGCTTTTTGCAATGGCCAATCTCTCTGGCATTCATATTCCCAAAGTGGTTTCATCAAATAAAGTTTCATCAGATAAGTTTCAAATAAAAATAAATTTAATAAATTTAATCTCTTGGTCTTTCAAAAATGGTGCTTAAGTGCACTTCTTTTTGCTTTACTCTCAGAGTGTACAATATAAAGGAAATGTAGAATATAGAATTAATTTGTATTTTGCTGTATAGGACTCCTGCAGAAACGATGAAGCCTGCACTGGTGAGACTAATCTCATGTAGTTACAGGTGTTACAGGCAACCTAATGCCATGGAAAACTCATTCCAGCAGCATCAAGTTACTCAGTATTTCAACTTGCCCCTACCCCATTTAGGATTTCCAGTCAAATACCAGGCAATACATGCAATTCTGTCTTTTTCTGGTGTTCCAGAGAATTACTTCCCTCTGGCACTTGTGGATGCAGAAAGTGCAATTGTTTAAGAAACAGATTTTGGAAGTGTACAGCTCCAGGATCTAGAAAGTTATAAACCCTTAATCTGCAAAGTTCTGTAAAACCTGCAATGATAAGGGTTACAGAGACATGTGAAATGCTGCACTTCTTTGGACATTTAGGGATTCATTTGTATCAACCTGCGTCAACCTGTGGGAGTGGCTTTGGTCACCTGGGGACAGGGACAAACCTGTGACCTCCCCGGCTGCACTTTGAGATCAGCTCCACACTGTGCTCAACACCAGGATTAAAACTGAGCCATCAACATTTCAAAAGCACTCAAAAGCTCCCCTTGAGATCTGAAAAACTCCAAAAAATACGGAAAAAAAAGAAATTCGAGCATGTATGCTTATACAAAAGCATGAATTATCAAAAAGCTTCCAAATTTGCCATATTGAAGTGTTTTACTCTAAACATTTCTCATCTGTTTATCTAACTGGAACTCACAATAGACCGAGGGAGATAATCTCCAAGTTCATTACTGCTTGTTTCTCTGTTTGAAAGATTTAATTTAAAGCTTAATGCCTGGAAATATGTAAACTTTGCATTTAATCAGAACAGCATCAGTTTCTACAGCCCCTTTTCCAATCACTGCTGCAATTATAGATCAGCAAACTACACTCAGAAGCAGGCAGTAGCTTCTGATAATTTTCTGGTTTAAAATTTCACATTTAATGAAGAAAATTTAAGAAGATTTTGTAGCCCTTTTAGGGGAGCAGAAACTGTCTAGAATATTATTTTTATGGCAGTGGAGGGAACAGTTTACTTTAATTTTTATGCAGTCAAGCTTTCTTACTGAATATTCTTTTGAAGTGACTATGTTTGTCTTTCAAAATATTTAAAAGTTTCTTCTCATCTCTTATTTGCAGTTTTTAAACAGAAAATTACTTCCAAACAGAAAATAGCTTCCAAATTTCACTTAAACTCAGAAATATTTTAAACATTCTAGCAATCATTGAAACTGTGCTTATGTGCTACCTATGACATTTTGGGATTTTGGCCTTTTTTTCAGCAGAATCTGAGGAGATCCTGTGAATTCCTCTTATGCATCTTGAAAAAGAAGGTACTTGTCAAGGACTAAAACATACTCTTACTCTGGAATTCTACACATTATTGTTGAAGATCTGATTAAATAGGAAGGGAAAAAAGAGCAGCAGGTATCATTACTATATTTTGATGTGATTGAATACTGCGAGGTATCTTAGGAAAAGAAAAATACAATGTAAAAGCAATGTTTGTATGTTTGTACTGTTTTAATAATAAATAAAAACATTCCTAAAAGTAACTAATGTTTTGATCAGGAACAAGAAGGTCCTTGTTTTTAAAAACAGGCCATTTCATGTCTTTTATTCAGAATATCTTAATGTTCCACTAGCAGATCTGGAGCATACATTAAGGTATCCAAAGTTTTGGGTTATTAAAGGATGTCATTGAGGACAAAAGAATGAACAATTATCTTGTGTGCAGCAGGTCTCCATCTGTATGAGGCATGTTATTTGCTCACAGAACACACTGCACACCACCATGGAGTGAGATCATTCTCTAAGTCCTTACAAATTGCAAACCTTTTGCATAGACTTTTTGTGTGAACAGCACTCAACCTTGCTGGTCTCAATTCCTCCAAAATCTACACATGGAATTTCCAATCAGAAGAAATAAAACTTTGACACCACCACCACTGTGCTAATTCTTCAGGTTTTTGTAATCTAATTTCCATTACCCAAATTTGCACAGTCCACTGCTAATGTCATTCTGGTTAATTATCACCCTGGGGAGATCTTGAATAATTTGAATTCCTCATAACTGCAGTCATAACTTGTCATTGCACTTAAGTATCTAAAATCCCTAACCAGTCAAACATATTGTGGGTATCAGGAGTTGCAAACCCTGACCAATTCCCTTATGTGAAGACAGCATATTTTTTCTCTTGGCCCTGATGTATTATGAGTGGATAGGAAAAGGCTTTACTCTTCAAACAGCACTTCAGCATCACAGAAAAATATCTCTGCTAGAAAAATTCACCAGGTAAAACTAAGTGTAGCTCTGAGATTCCCAGTCACTGAAATAGTGGAGCTGAAACATGGTTTGCCAAGCTACACCAAATTATCCCCTAATTCTCTGCTTCTTGAGCTCCATAATTCATCAGGAATTCAGCATGGGAAAACAAGGCATAAAGCAAAGGTGTATTGAACAAAACTCTCAGATTTTTCAGAGCTAAGCCTAGACACCAAGGCACAAAAACATGACTGACAAGCTGGTTAGTGTTTTAAAGACCCAGAGAGGAAAGAGTTCTCTTAATCGTGACCTAAGTGACCCTAATAGAAAAGATTTCCCCCAAGTCCTCTTATCCATGGAAGAATGGGAAGTGTGTGACAGAGTTGTACTATACACAAAGGGAGGAATGTGCAATTCAAGCCACGTTGAGGCATTTTATTAACTCCTACCAAGCAGTGACGCTTCTGCACTATTAGTGGGGGGTCAGGAGGAAGAGTGGGCAGAAAAAATTTCTCGTTTGCCTTGACTTCTCACCTAAGACTTCCATAATGTAAGGCTCATGCCCAAATTACACCCTGCTTCTTGAAAAGAGAGCCTGGAAAAATAAACTTTTCAACCAGGTCAGACAGGCCACTGATTTTGATTCTTGTCTATGAGTCACATTCTCACAGCCCTTATAATACACAATGAACATTTTTTTTTCAATGTGCTTCTTCTGAAATGAAAAAAACTTCAATGGTTTCCTCTTTCTCTCAAAGCAGTGGTTTTTTGATAAGAAAGATTGATTTACCAACACATTCCTGCAGCAGCACTGTATTTTTTCATGAGCAATTATTTTGCCAGCATTTGTTTTATGAGTTTACATCTCTTTTAATGGAAGAGCCAAGAAGAAATAATTGTTTCTATCTTACCGTTTGTGGCTTCACCTTAGCAAAGGGGCCTTGGAAAAAAGGCAGGAGTAATGTGTTGCAATGAATTGTCAATAATGATTTCAGCTTTGTTACATATGCTTAATATTTTCTATAAACAGAAAAGTTGTGATTTTGGGATACAACTATCCAAAAACAGATCAAGGCACAGCAACATGTACATGACACCCAAAATTTGCCAGAATCCTCCTGGTCCTTGGTTAATTTGGGATCAAGAGATGAGTGACTAAAGTGTCACATAATTTCACTAAATACCCCTCACTGGTAATTTTTGTAATTTATGACTGAAGGAAAGCTGGAGACAGCACAAAGCACAGTGTAAATGTTTAGACGGAAATTATTCCTGTCTGGACAGACCTGTTTAAGCATCCACTTCCAGTGCTGCTTCACTTTACATCACATCATCCTGTTTTTCATCACAAAAATTTTACTGCAAGGCATGTATCAAGTTAGAAACCTTGAAAAATCACTTCTGCTTTAAATACATGTGTCTTTTGCCAGGATGCACGGAAGAAGAGGAACTATTTAATTGTGTATGTCATCTTCTTTTGGCATTTCTGGCTCACTTACCTGCTACACTCTTCTTTAATGAAGACATAAATGGGAGACTGCAGCATGATACAGGAATGCTGAAGTCCTGTTTTAATTTGTGCATTATTATCTGATATGCCCACAGTGAATAGGTCATAAAAACAGGTGTTTCTGTTATGATCATCACTGGCATAAAGCCAAGCTATGGAAGGAGGAACTGAGTCCTACAAAGGAGTGATGTTTACATGTGCCAAATATTTATCTCATGTATCTGAGCATATCCTGTAATTAACACATTTATGCTAAGAGTATTAATGAGATGCAGATAGTTTATCCCTGGACAGGTGGTGCCCAAGACAACTAATGATTTCTTGAAGGTCAAATGTGTTAGTTGTGGTAGAGTACAAAATCTTCATACCATCAATGTCCCAAGATCACATCTTAACCGTGGCTCTGCTGGGACCAAAGGAAAAAATCACCAAAGATATATCCTAATCTGTCCTCCAGGGAAATCAATACATTCCTGCCAAAGAACCACCTACCGAAGGGAAGTCATACAAAATCAACCTAAAGCCACTTAAATTACATCAGGTTTTGTTTATTTGTTTGTTGTTTGCAGTTAATAGTATTTGCCAGTGACATTCTATTTTGCTTGTTTTAACTTTTTCTGGTTTTATGGACTGTGTCCTCATACTTGTACTCATATGTGCTGTACGTGAAGGTGATAGGACAAAACTGGCTCCTCTGTGACCAATTTCTGTTCCTGGCAATGCAGGAATGAGAGGTCCTGCAATGAGGGTATCTCAGCACTGCTCTTTTGGTCACTAAACCCCACTGATTCTCCCTTATACTGGCAAGAATATTGAGCCTTCAGCCCAGCAAATATGCTTTGTTTTTTGTTGTCACTGAATATTCTGCTTAGAGAGAATATTTCAGGGAGTGTTTTATTTGCTGAATCTCAGCAGAGAAATCAGGCACTGAATTTAGAGAAACTAACTCTGTAACTGTAGATCCAGGCATTATTCTTCTCCATCCTCAGCAAATGCAGCAGCACTCCATGGGAGAGACTCCAGCACTCCATGGGAGAGCCCCTGACAAATGGAAAGCCAGTAGCTTATGACTGTGCATTTGGAGAAACCTCCCTCACAGAGAGTCCTTCGTCAAACAACGGGATACTTGTCTTCATGTCCTGAGCAGTTTGGCAAGCAGCCTTTTGTGCAGCATTGTTATCCAGGAGTACAAGTGTTTGGCTTGGGAATGTGGTGGAGAACCCCTTCCACAGGTCAGAATGCCAAAGAGTTGGGATCCTGCTTCCCACACCCCAACAGCTGACACCCAAGTAGTCCTTAAATCCTGAAAACAAACACCAAACTTCTACAGATTCATGCACTGAGAGGCTGAATTAACTCTATGGGATCACTGTACACTGCATGAAATAAAGCACACGTTTAATTCCTCTGGCTTCAGTGCTATTCTGATATTCTTGTTCAGTTGCCAGTAGACCTGAGTCATGGTTGCATTACAGAACAGATGCTAGAATGGCCCCTCAGAGCATAATGAGACTGACACACATAACTGACAGACACATTTTCCTAAGCATCTCAGTCTGACTGGCATTGCCATTGAGCCTTTGAGATGGCTCAAATACCCTTCCTTCTTTACAAGGCAGATCAGTGCATTTGTGTGAATAAATGTCAGCCACATGCATTAAACTCTTCCCTCAGCTTGGAGGAATATCACATTGTAAGATTCAGTGTTAGGGGAAGCAATATTTACTTATGTCTTGATCGGATAGTTGTCAAATACACTGACAATAAGAATCAGTCCTCTAAGAAATCGTTTAACTAAAGAAATTAAAACAATCACAGGTCATGCTTCAGTTCAAGGCAATATCTTATTAGTTCAAGGTAATATATTCCCAAGACCACCTATAACCAAAAGGAAATTGTATGTTTGCTTTGCAAACAAAGACAAAAAAATAGCTTAGCAAATTATGCTAAAACCTAAAGAGACATTGTAGGAACATTTTTCTTCAGTATGTAAAAAAATACATCCTGAAGTATATGAACTTGAGTTTGTTCTTCCTAAATAATTAGACAGGAAAAGGTTTTGGGGGTTTTTTTAAGAAATGAAAACAAATGTAAAAATTTTGACTTGCAATGATTTCAACTCCAAATAAGACTGATGTGATATTACACAGAACATGGAGAAAGTTGCTCCATAAGTGGCTTTAAAAGATCCAACTTCCAGAAGGAAGAAGAGCAATTTGAGCAGTTTATGTGACCAGTTACAGAATTTGATCATGCAGAAATTATACTCATTTAGACTCCAAAAGCATATTTTTGCTGTAATCAGCTATTGCAGTTCTTAAGAGTCTTTTATCATACAATCTGTGTTTCTTTAATCTTGCTTTATGTCTCTAGCTCATATGTCTTTAGCAGTTTTACTTAACAGCAACAGAAGTGGTTTATTCACAGGGAAGAAAGTCATCATAATCCCAAACCAATCACCATCTTGACTATCAAAATTCTGGTTCATCTGGGTACTACCACATCATTTTTTTACACACCCATGTCTTTTTCCTGGCTACCAAGCATTAGTAGCTTGCTGCCATGATCATTTACTTTCCCAAGATTGTAGATGGCTACAGAGACAGTTAGATTTCCCCCAGAGGACTGCTGGACCAACCATCTGCTGCTGTGATCAGAAAGGACTGCAAACCAGCTCTTCCGTGGAAATCGAGCATGGAAATCAGATGCCACCACTCAGAGCCGTTAAGAGGGCTTGGTCAGTGTATCATCACCAGCTTAAAATGTATTCCACCAAATATTATCAGAGTCAGAGGAGGGGTCAGGGCACCCAACAGGAAGATCTGGTGTGACCTAGAGCAAAACTCAAGCCCAAGTCAAGCAGCAGTTTTCTATTACAAGGGGTTTTTTTACCTTTCCAGAAGCATTTTGTTGATGCTCTCTGCTGGCAGAGTGTGACTCTGGGCTAGACAATGCTTTGTTTTGTAGGAACCAAAACTCCTATGTCTAAAAACCTCAGATGTGGAAAAGAATCCAACTCAATTTTACTCTATTCTCAAGGAGACTATTCTGAATTTTGCATTAATTTCTTTCCGCATGCTATGCTCAGCTCAGCTCTAATAAAAGAATAAAGTTAAAAAGAGGGGAAAAAATAAAATAAGGATATTTTGGCCAGCTCTCATCACCACTAGTGGGAAAAAGAGCAGAGGTGCCACCAGGGGGTTGACACTCTCTCTACTGTGAAAGTCATTGCATAGGATGTGTAGGACATTTAATAAGGGGAGCTGGAAAGTGTTTTAACCAGCATGTGTTTTCATTTCATAGCTACCTTTTCCTTTTACCAGCACAGCAGATGTGGTTTTTTGCTTACAGATGAACATTAATCCTTTAATGATAAGAGGGATCTCATGCAAGGTGCAGGCTTTTTGAGAGAGTAAAATCTACTTATCCCCTGTAACCAGGCCAAGGGGGTGACTCTCACCACCACAGGAGGAGATTTCTGCATCTGTTCCCACTTCATTTTCTTAGGCTTGCCTGCTGCCAGCAAGTACAATATGAGTTGCAGACACTACCAGTAATCATTTACAGTGAAATATTCAGTGCCGTGCTGCTCCAAGGCTGGTAACAGACTCAGGCACTCCAAAAAGCATCTAATTTCCCCTGAGCTCCCACAAAAGCAGCAGCATGCTTACCATAAACACCACAAAACATTGAAACCTAAGTGACACATGGCAATAAAGGATGAAAGTTTCATTTTATTTTAGATCAGTGAGTATGAGCACATATAATGGGATTAAGAGAGAAAATTCCTCACATCCTTCTGTACTCATATGCACTTTAGGAAAATTCTTCTCTTCCCCAAACAAGCACAGTTAAGTATTTAATCCAAAGATCCCCAAAAGGAGAATAAATGGCAGGTTTATCCCCAAGTGCCCCTGAAGTACCACTACTTGTAGTGAAATTTTTTGTTAAATATTTGCCAGAAACTGTTCAGAACTCCCAACTGTTTCATTCACAACTGTTTCCCTCTCCTGTTGACTGCGGTGAGTGTAGGACTCTAGATTGCCCATGGGCTTAACCTTCAGGTCTTGAGGTTTTACAGTTTAACTAAGGATAGATTTGGGGTTTCTATTACTCTTACATGTGAGTATCATAATCTGCAATAAGGTGTTTTCCAGAAACAAATTCAGGCATGGAAAAATTTCATTTTAACATAGTGCTTCAGACATCTTGTCATGGGCTCTGCTGCAGTGTCTTGTAAACAACAGTCTGTAATGGGAGCTCTACAGCAGTGTTTTGACTGACACATTCACATACTTTCTCTAAAAATGTTCTTTTCCAGTGATTTTGAAGGATTGTGATTATATTCTGAAATGCAAGTGGTATTTTAATTCCTGTCCTCATTGAGAAACTTCCTTCCTTGACACTCGGTGCTATTATGTCCTCCCAATACCAGGGCAAAAAAGCAGAAAAATTTCTTCACTCCCTGTCATGGGGTGCCCAGGGCACTGATAGAGTCACCATCCCTGAAAGGATTTAAGGATGTGTAAGTGTGGCACTTGGGAATGTATTTGGGTGGTGGGCTTGGCACTGTTGGGTTAGTGCTTGGACTTGATGGTCTTGGAGGTCTTTGACAATCTGATTCTATTCCTACCTTATTCTTGGTTCAAAATTCTCTACAAACTGATTTTTCAAATTTGTGAAGAATCACGTAGGGAAGGAAAGCTGAAAAGGAGTAGCCTCACCTGATGTAGATGTAAATCTGACAGACACAAGTAGAAGAACCAAGGGTTACAGGACTCACTAAAAAATATCTTACTTGAAATGCAAATTTCCCCAGACAAATGAATCCCATCCTGCTTGTAAACAACAGGTGGCTGGACAGGACAAACCAGGGTCTGGCAGTCAAGATTCTCGTCTCCAAGGATGCTCAGACAATTCCCTGACAGGGACACAAATGGTTTCGTATTTTAAATTTTTTTTTCTCCCCTGAAGAGCCAGAATCCTCTAGGGATCCTTAAAAGTTCCTGCCCTTATGAATGAGAATGATGCAGGATGAGCCAGGTGACACTTTCAGTGCTGCCCTTGGCACTGAGTAGGGTCAGTGCAGAGAAGGAGTAGAGGTGATGTTGAGACTGACCACACCACTGCTGCAGAATCTGAGATAACAGGCTCATTCTCCAAAGCAGCAGGAGCTCTGATTTAGAATTTTCAGCTCATACTGACCTCAGGAAGGACCCGGTTGGCCATCACTGGTGGAAATCTGGTATTTAGGTCTGAGCAGGGTGGGGTTATTCAGACTGCTATGATGTGCCCAGACCTTTCTTCTTAGAAGATATGTCAAAGATGGTAATGGAGAGGTAGAAAAACTCTCCTGTTGCTTAAAGCACTCTCTTGCCCTCAAGCCAGGCTCCCAGTTATCACTCACTTGGTCACTTCCCATGTGCTGTGGGAAAACTCAGCAAACCAGGGAGGCAGAGAGGACCCTCCTGGGAGCCTGGCTGCTGCTACTGATTTACAGCTGCCTGCACAATTCAGGTGAATGGATTTGGGACCACAAGAAGAAGACAGATCTACCCTTGTGGAGTGACCCCACCAGCTCCCAGGAAACCTTGACAAGGTGTCACGAGTGGGGATGAGACACAGGGCAAAGGACATGTGATACTGGTGGCTGAAGTAGAGCAACATGCAAATGTAGAAATTGAAAAAAGGAATTGGTGTTTTCACTTTCTCCTGATGCTGTGTGTCTGCAGAGGTACATCTCATTGTGATTTCACTGACTCATGGATGGTGACATCACTGAGTGTCAGATTGTGACATCTCCAGGGAATTGATTGTCATGTGTCACTGCTTATAGCTGGATGTCAGCAGACAGGGCCAGTCTGGCTTGAGATGAAAATGGCCACTGAGAGAGATGGCAACTGCCCCATCTGCCAGGACTCTTGGAAAGATGTGGCTTCTGCTCTGCCCTGTCGCCACCGCTTCTGCCTGGGCTGCATCCTGCGGTGGACACACAGAAATCCCTCGTGCCCACTCTGCAGGACACCGATAGAGACCGTCAGGTTTTCTGAACAGGATGAATGGGACTATGTACAGTTGGTCATCACCTCCCCTGAAGAGTTGCCAGAAGCCCACAACCCAGCAGGGAGGACTCCTGACCACACGGATGAGAACAGCCCCCATGGCCCTGAGGTGTCCCCTCCATCTTCCCCACAGGAAACACTGTCCCCAGCTGAGCAGGGGGCTGCAGAGCCAGAGCCTGTGGGTGGCCTCCTGCCCGAGGTGTGGGCAGGACTATTCCAAAAAAACCAATTTCTCCTGGAGCCTGTGCGGCCCTGGTTGTGTGAGAGGCTGGAGCAAATATACCGGGGCCAGTGGTGGCTGGTAGAGGCCACAGAGAGCAGCATCCTGCGCTACCTCTGCATCTATGGGCTGGATGTTGAAGCCTTAGCCCAGAGGCTGCAACTCTTCCTTCAGGGGTGTACAGCTCCGCTGGTCCATGACCTCATCGAGGCTGTTGTAGCCCAGTGCAGCGAGGAGGCCCAGAGGATTCTGCATTGCTACACTGCTGGGGAAGAGGACAACAGCCAAGCAGAGAGCAGCAGCTCCGGCAGATCCAGCAAGTTCAGCTCCAGCAGCTCCCAGGACAGCACTCCCACCAGTGAGGAAGAAGAAGCTGGTACCTCAGAGGTCACTCACCATGGGATTCCCAGCCACCCCACACCTGTGCCCAGCCCTGCAGAGTGGGACCAGCCCCAGAAGGAGGCAGAGCAGCCAGAGCAGCCAGCAGTGGCAGGTCCCTCTGTCCAGGGCAGCATCTGCAGCCCCTCTGCTCCCAGCCAGGGCAGAGGCTGCTTGCCTGGAGTGACCCGGTGTGCCCAAAAGAGGAAGGCCGCCAGGCCTCTGGATTCTCCCCAGCCCAGCAAGAGGCCATGATGGGACTGACTTGACCCCTGCAGCCCTAAGAGAACCTTGTCATAATTTCAGATTAAATTATGAAACTTCATCTCTATCTTCATTTGCCGTTTCCCATCCAAGGCCAATGCGTCCACAATGCATTTAGGAAGTGACTTCACCTTTCCAGGTTTGACTTCCAGAAGGCATTTGTGTGGTCTCCATTCAGTCAGTCCCAGAAAGACAGAGGTCTGAATAAATCTAAAAATGTTGGAATCCCTCGGTAACTGAGAGAATCTGACATCCTTAAATGCGAGCACATTTGAAAATCTCACTTCGTATATGATTTGGCTTGTGAAAGAAACATCTGAATTAAGGAGCAAAAAAACTGTGGAGAAATAGGATTTCAATAAACTTTTTTCAGTTTCATGAGCTAATTTGAAATAGATTGTTGAAGTCTTTAAGCACCTAAACCTAGTTGCTAGGCAGCAGTGCCTTTGGTCTGTAAAGACTCTGCTGTGAATGTGAGGTTAAGGGCAAACACTCCTACAATGGTTGAGTCAGTTGTTCTGCTCCAATCAGTACAAAAGGTGTTTATCAACGATCTTCAGGGCCAGAAGGTCAATATCTGACAGACAAGGTGAAATTAAAGATTAATAAAAATGGTGACCAGAAGTTTACTGTTATTTTTGACACTAGAAGTTATTTAAAGTTACAATGGCAACTCAACTTATCTCACACAGAACAGTGCACACTGCACACAACTGGACAGAATCCACTTGAAATAATATATTATCTACAGTATTAGTAACGAGTGACAATGTGCCCCATCCCCACAGCAGTGGTACAGTTGTCAAATAAAGTAACCTTTTAATCCCTAATGCTGTGGCTGATAATTTTGTTATATTACACTGTAATTATTCACAGCAAGTTGTTCACTCAGGTGGAATAATGGACAAGGATGAGCAGTTTTTAAATCTTTCTTCTCTCTCCTCCTCTCAGTCTTTGTGCACATTTCCTCCCACCCTTCTTTCCTTCATGCACAGGTGTGTTTTCAGGTGAATCAATGTAAACATTGATTTTAATGTTAAACTTTGCAGATACTGTTTGCTTATTTTTGTTGCACCTGACAGGCACAGGATACCACAACACAATTTAGAAAAGAAGTCATGGTGAAAACTTGCACTTAAATCAGCTTGTGCCTAAAGGAAAGTGTGTATATAGGAAAGAAGGCTTTTATTTTATCTTGAAACCAGTGGGAGCTACAATTCCATATGTGACTTTTGACCTGGGTGTCTCTGGAGTCAGACTCCAGGATACCTCATTCTAATTCTGAGGAATTCCTTCACAGCATGGATCTACCCTGGAGGTGTTGGTCCTTGAAGTGCCTAGTGCCTTGGAGCAGTGTTCCAAGGGTCAGGACCCCCAGCCTCCCAGCTTCCCCATCTGTCAGCCTCCGATGACGTCAAGTGACAGTCAGGCTACAGTTTCTTTGTTATTTGTTTTTTGAAAATCTCATGAGCTTCAGTTCTCGCTGAAATCGTTTTTTGGCTTCAAAAGGCAGTCCATGTTAAAAATCAGTTACCAGCAGTACATGCCAGCTTCATGGCTTGAAGAACACATCTTAAAGTTATTTTCACCCATTTTCACGTTTTTTTCCTCAGCAAAGATCAATTCTAGAATGCTTTTTATATACATGGAGGTTTCACACATTTAAAAAAAACCTATGCTTTTTTTTCTCTTAAAAAAAAAGAACAAAACATCCTACTTACTGAAGAGACAAGTGACTGCAAACCATTGGATGGTTAACAGGATAGCAGCCTTTTCTGCTTATTTTTCTTTTCAGTTTGTCACTCTCTATCTGTTGTTTCTCTCCTTTGGAGGCAGGCTAATGAATGACAGGGTTTAGTAGTAAATATTTGGTCTGACACAGCAAAACAATTCTTTTTTTTTTTTTTGCAATCTATTCTGGGACTGGGGGGTTAACTGTACCAGAGAAGTCTTCTGTTGCTGGTGCCCATTTCTATTGACTCTGCTTTGGGATTGCCAGTAAGGGACACACAGTTCTGTAAGTGCAACACCTTACTAGGACTCAGGGCCTTAGTTGAATGTACCAGAACAAAATCTACAAGAGCACAGAATATAAGGCAATGAAATGCTTTCCAATTTCTTGGCATCCCAAATGAAAGCGTTTTCTGCAAGACCCACAATAGCTGAAAGAGAACTTCTCCTTTTGTGAGAAAGAGCTCCCAAAGATAAGAAATGCTAAACAAAAAGGAAAACATAAAAGCCAAAATCTCTGTGTTGTAGAAGCTTAAGAAATGACTGATAGAGAATAATAACGGAAGCCTTTAGACAAACTTTGCAGCACTGACTAAAGCCCCGTTCTAGCTGGAAGCTCACTGAGATCCAGTGCCAGGATCTTATCATCTGTCAAACTATGGGCAGCTTGCAAACCAGTTAGATAAATGGCTTCCATCCTTGAGACATTTAAAGAAAACCAAGCAATTCTTTTACCCCAGAGGGGCTTTTGGCAGAAACTAGCAAACATAATTAATTCAGCTGTATGCTGGATATATGATCTGTGCTGTATCAAATGGAGCATTAGATGTGTTCCAGGGCACCTGGGCTCTTAGCCACAAATCACCTCATCCTGTGAAAGAAGATTTGGTAAAAATTGGCATAAGTGAGAAACAATAACATGAGCATCTTTGTGATAACAGTTCTTGAGGTATATTCTAAATTTTTAAAAAGACAGCTTTTTTCTATGTCCATTTTGATCCATTCCTCTTGGAATTTGGACTTGACTGAATATTCTCCACACTCAATGCCAGCATCCAGAGAGAAAACTCTGCTATAGTCCTCTCCTAAAAGCCTTGAAGCAAGCACCAGCTCCTTGTCATCATGGCAATTCCCATCTGTTTTCTCTCTTCAGCCATTTGGCCTTGGGATCTCTGCAACAATCCCGTCAAGCTCTGCAGAGAGCAACAGGGTATTTGTCCCCAGAGTTCTCTGTCACTCACTGGACCAGATTACTGTGAGTGACCAATGAACCTCTGAAATGGAAGGAGGTGCAGTGGAGGTGGACAAGGGGTATTTGCTCATGAAGCTCAGAGAATATTTCAGCATGTGATCCTCTTCCTATCTTCTGGAAGAAGGATGCACTTGTGTTTGTAAGCATCACAGAGGCACAAGAGATAAATTTTGTATTTAATTTGGAAATTAGGTGAAGGGAAGTGGAAGATCACATGGAAAGTTTTTACCAAAAAATTAACTGCTTTGCCCCTTTACAAAACTTAAATTTTTCTCTGCAAAAACTCCTCAAAACCACTCTCTCTTCCTGTTGATTGGTTGCTTTCAAGAATTGCCCCAGAAGGATGACACTGCCCGTTCTTTTCTAGCTGCTCAGATCACGTCCCTCTGTTCTTCCTTGCCCATGACTTCCTCACCTTACTGTAACTTTCCCAAGAAGACCTGTGGATTTTGGAGGTGCTGATGTTAATCCAACCTATAAATAATACAGCCTTGCAAAGAACACACTGGACCATAGTATTTGCACATTATTTGGTCCAAATGACCTTGCTCTGATTTTCAGAGGGTCATTTTGTAATTTAATGGTTCAGCTGAATTCCTTGTCCTGAAAGATTTTCTCATTGTCTCATTCAATAAAGATGCAGCCATTCCAGACCTCCACATGATGAAAACAGCCATGAGAATACTGCACATGTGTGTGGATTTTCTGAAGTAATTACTTTTCCTGTCTAATCCTACAGAAAAATTATCCTGCTGAAAAACAATTGCTGTAATTGAACTGAAACACTGCTAGGTAAATTTTATTCCAAAGTATAAGTTTAATAAAATTACATGTAAATTATAATAATTTTATATATTTATATATATATATATATATATATATGTCATTAATATTGACAAAGAGTCCTTGCAATGCTATTCTTCATATTTTGTGTTGATGGTAGAAATTCATGTGGTGGGTGTTTTTCAGTCCCTCAATTACAAAGCATGCTATAAAGCAAATTGCAACTGAATATTTTCAGCTCCTGCAAAAAAACATTAAGCAAAATACAGAAACAGTTGCATTTGATCTGCATTTTGAAAGCCAGGGTTTTACTTTAATGCTTAAGGTCAGAGAGGTAGAAGGAGAGGTCCTGTTTGCTGAACATAAAGCCATAATGGAACTGTGAAAATTCATTCTGTTCCTCCCCCAGACAGATATTCTCATATTTGAAATATCATTGAAAATTAAGGCCAAACTTCCAGTGACTTTATTTCAATCAGCTGTGTTAAACCATTATAAAGACCACCATTGATGTGGCTTAAGAAGTACCTGAATGAATGATAAGCAGAAAATCTGCACATTCAAAATGATACTTTCTTGAATAAGTCATATTTTCCAGAGGATTCAGAAAGCTGGTTTGGGTTTGTTTGATTTGTTGAAGAGAAGTTTCTGTGTATAAAAGAAGTGAAAAGACCTCACATTTGTGGTTAGTTAGCTCAAGGGGAACTGGTTTGAGGGGTCACTTGGCTACTACTGAGGAAACAGAAAATTCTGAGCATTTCCAAAATGTGCTTCCTTTACTTTCAGACTCATGAGAGAAAATACGTAATCAAAGAAAAAAATGAAATCATTTGAATTCAGTCATTGCTTTGCCCTCCATTAAGCCACAAAATTACACTCTACCCTTCTCATTAATACAAACAGAGAAACACTGACAGCCTTGGTCTGTAGAAAAAGGAAAACTGTCACTGCTGGTTGCCTCATCATGATGAGAGCAGTCAGGGTTGGCAGGGCTGCTGTGCGTTTAAGTCTCCAGCCATCACATTAACTTTTTGTATTCACACTAAGTGAAAAATGCAAAATAAACACAATCTTCATCTCCAAGTAAGAATTTGTGAATTTAAATCTGCTCACTTGTTTTTCATCCAGGCATTTATGCCAAAATGGAATGTAATATGAATCCCACAGAAGACTCCTTTTCACCCTAATAACACTATTATTTTGTTGGTCATTTAAAGTAAGTTATATATTTTAAATATCTGTGCCTCTGAGCTCTGAAGATTTATGTCTGCATTTCCTAGATAAATCCAACTGCCATTTTACATTTGCAATTCTGTCCTAAGGAAGCCAAGGTTGTGTAAAGCAAAGAGGTGAAAATACAACTTACAGGTAAAGCTCTAAATATTCTGTCCATTTAATTTGTACAGAATTAGTTTGTAATTTAATTTAAAATTATTTAAATTAATTTTGGAAATGAATGTGTAGGAAATTTTGCACATTTCACAACACACCTTTGTGATTGTGCTTTAAGGCTGCATTAATTATGTAATAGATGATAGAGCACTCATTCAAATCCCTGATATATCTCAAACTTTACTTTTAAAAATTAAATAATCCAGGCAGTCCTACCACAAATTTCAAGCTCTATCCTTACATTGCTAACCTGAGCAGTTGCAGGACACACAAAGAGCCCACCCACCCCAGGAGGGTGTCTGAAGCCAAGCTCAGAGCTTTGCCAATGACTTGGTTTCTTTCTGTTATGTTTTCATGGATCATTTCTCTGCAACCTGAGGAAGACAGAAATCCCTGTGCTGTTCTCTGGTTGGCAGCACCTGTATGACCTGGGTAACCAGGAGGCTCCAGCCACCGTGTGCTGCTGCTCAAAACAGCTTCAGGCACCACCCCAGTGACACTGAAAATGCGTTCTGGATGTCTGCACAAGCAAAGACTGATCCCACAGGGACAGGTTCCAGGGATGTGAGCCACCCAAGGAGAACAAAAGTAACAGGAGAAGTGGAAATTGAGATGATGTCAAGCAGAAGAACTAGACAAAACTAAATTTAAAGTCATGTTTTACAGAGGAGACTGAAAAGATATTCTGAAAGATAGCATCAATTGTTAAATCTCTGAGATAGGAACTGGAAGTAAAAGGACAAATCATGTCAGTTTCATCTGGATCACTGCTCTCATGGATTTATTTTCACATTTAAATAATACATAATGTATTGATTTAATGAAGCCTCTCTCACATACAGAATCCAAACTGTAACAGGCTGCAAGGTGCCTAATCTGTGCTCTTTAGTAAAGAATTCCATCCATTGCTTAGTCACATTTTCCTGTCCATGAATCCAGAGGTAAATATGATGCACCACACAGTGAGATGCAAATTACATGTTAGAAAGGTCTGGAAGGACAAAAGCTAGAGCCGAAATACAAGTTAATTTTGACATCTCGACTACAGACAATCAATTTGAAAAGGAGACCAAAGGAAGGGCATTCACTAAGCTGCCACTCACAACTGTTAGAGGTAAAACTAAAGAAGTCTGAGGGACTCAGTTTTTGTTGGTAATTCCTGCCTTTGAAAGGGAGAAGTTCAAAATTCAGGCTGCCCTGCTGTATCTCAGACTGGGCAACTTGATCCTGGGACGTGTCCAAGTAACTATTACTTGTGAAAATTTTGCTCATAAAAGCATCCGGCATGTCTTGAGATGCCAATGTAAGCCTATTTCCTATGCACATCCTCTTTTTAGAAGGCCCATGTGTTCCTCTTGGCTGGAGTGCAATACCCCTCCAATACCATGGGAGGGATTTTTTTTTCATTCTTTGAAATGGGCTTTTTAAAATAATTTTCTTTTTAAAACTCACATCATACATTTCAGAGCAGTTTAGGTTGCAAGTTGGTGAAGAGATTCAATCTCATTCTGCCTTTAAAAATTTGAGGTGGCATTTTAGTAAACACCAGCTGGGTGAAAAGATTCTGCTGTTGTGTTATTGCAAGTCTGGTGTAGTTCCATAAAAGTGTTTTTGGTGTAAGCCAGCACTTAGCTCATGGTTGAATTTAATCAATGGTAGTAGCCCTACTTTGTTGAAATTTAATAATATAAAGTCTTGGAAGAAAACAGAAGTTAAAATATGCAGGGTAGAAAGAGGTAAACATTATTTGCTATTTCCATATGGATCTCCTTCAGATACCTGAGCTGTAGTAGGTGGTTGTTGCATCTTCCTCTCTGCTACCTCATGACAGCTCTCAACAGACTAAAAAGCAGATGAGAAGTTTTCCTCCTGTCCCTTTTGTTTGTACAGAGACTGTTTCAATAATTCTTTTGTCAAAATCTGCACCAAAATACTCTTGGATCAGACAAATGACAGCAGTGCTCCTAAGGAAGTTCATTGGCTTTCTGAGAAGCTGAAATTAAGGCTTGCATGGTTGCAATACAAACTATAAAGAGAGTCATTCTTTAGCAGAGAGGGTTCACAATAATAAAATTCTCCTCACTATTACAAAGTCAGAAATAGAAGTCAGTTCTATTTCAGTTCTCTGGATTTTTTCTCCCAAAACCCTTTAGCAAAACACTGTCCAATTCACAGAAAAAATAATAGGCTCTAATATTTCAAAAATCAACAGCCTAAGTAAGATTAACAGATTTAATTTTTTACAATTAACTCCTTTTGCAGATGAATTAGAAATCACCAGTTTGATTCGAAACGTGAAGCTCCAGAAAAGGGGAAGTTCAGATGCCTTGAGTATTCTTAACCAGATAATGTCAGAAATTCAGACATCCCTCCCTGGGTAACTGTGAAATTAATGTTATATTGCACATCTTGTAGGTGTGCACACAATGAAATGACCAAGGTGTTGTAAGGCATCTGTTCTCCTCCTTGATATTTATTACCTGTGATCCTCCTTCTGCTTTGGTCATCTCCACAGATGAAATAATGAGTGCTATGGTCTGAGCTCTGCCAACATGTGGAAAGTCTCACCCCATCCTCAGTAAATGGGGAAAGAGGCATGAGGAGTGCCAGCTCCAAGGCTCTCCCTGAAGGGTGTGTTACAGGTGTGCAGGGGAATCCTAAGCCCTGCCCCGCAGGGGAATGACCACCTCTCCCCAAGGCTGAGTGAGGATAAAGCAGAAGCAGCTTCCAAAGGAAGCCCTGGAGGACAAGAAGGCTGCATAGGGAATGGCCAGGCAGAGTCAGACACAGCTCCCTGGGGCTGTGGCTCTACACACAGAACTGGAAGGCAGATTCGCCTGAGCAGTAATTGAGATAGTTACTACACCATGATGTGACATTATAGACTCTTCTTAAATATATAGAAACCTCCACTTTTTGACATACATTGACTTCAAACAACACTTGATATAACAAGCATTTTATTAAAATGTCAGGTTTCAGTCCCTGAGGATGCATTGAAAAGGCTGACACAGAAATTAGCAGCTCCAAGACAATTCCCTGAAATCTGTGTGAAATGAAAGAGAGCAAAACAAAGCAAGGCAGAAAACACAAATTTTTGCAACACTTGGAGCCAGATATATCCCCCTCCCAAGCCCTTCTAATAATTCACTTTCATAATTCAAAAATGGTCAACTGAATCTTCCTCTCTCATGAGTCAAAAGCCTGCTTAACCTTCAGCAACAAAAGCATCCTCTTATCCTGCTTGTTTTATTACACAAACCTTCCAGTCACCTAAAAGTAGATGAAGAACAGAAAAGTTCTTCATCTCTACTTTTAGGTGACTGGAGTTAAAGTCACCTAAAAGTAAGACAAAGTCACCTAAAGTTAAGACAAAGTTAAGCTTGTGGCTGAGGTCTTTTTTTTATCTACAAAGTGCCATTTCACATTCACTCCAATTTTGCCATTCAAAGTGCATTAGAATTCCACAGTTTAAAGAATCATAGAATCACAAGAGGGGTCAGGTTGCAAGGGACCACTGTGGGTCATCTGGTCCCACCTCCCTGCTCCAGCATGATCATTCCAGAGCAGGTGGCACAGGATTGCATCCAGATGGGTCTGGAATATCTCCTGTGAGGGAGACTCCGCAGCCTCTCTGGGCAATCTGTTCAGTGCCCAGTCACTGCACAGGGAAGAAACTCTTCCTCACATTCAGGTGGAACTTCTTGGGCATCAGTTCCTGCCGGTTCCTCTGGTGCCACTGCTGGGCCCTGGAGCAGAGCCTAATCCATGTTCTGAGCCCTCACTGCAGACACTGACAGACAGGGATGAGGCCCCTTCTTAGAAGTCTCTCCTTAAGGCTGAACTACTCCCTCAACCTTTCTGTGTAAGAGAGATGCTCCAGTCCCTTCTTTACCTTTGTTGGCCTCTGCCAGACCCAGAGTCTACTTCATAACCTCTTGCAAAAGGCATGGTAATATTTGTCTCTTTACATCCTTATTGCAATCAAGTGCCCAACACCTATGTTTGATGGATTTTCCAGTATCACCAAAGGCACTCAGGACAGGGCTGGCTGCCACAGCTAACCCTGTAAAGCAGCTGATCAGAACCTGGAAGGCCCTGTCCAATGCAGGGGCTTATGTTACAGTCTTCAGGTACTGTTCAGGAGGGAACAGTGTGCAGGTGTTGCTGGTGAGGGCTCAGCTTCTCCCTTCTGTTACTCCAGTTTCCCTCTTGCAAGCTTCTGAGTAAAGTTGCAGCATTCCAGGAACAGCACTTAGAAAACAAATATTTAGAGTGGAACTCCAACTCAATCTTCAGATTGTGGTTTGTCCACATGAAAGTGCTTTAATGGGGTTGCTTTCTGGCAAGCAGCAAATTCTAAAAGATCTCTTTGATCTACTTCCATCTCCACCCAACAGGTGAAGGTAAGTCATAGCTGCTTTGGAGTTTCTACCATGTGAAGGGCCCACTTTTCAAAGGTTACCTGGGGATGATTTTGAGCACCCTGCATTTACAAACCTCCTTCCCTCTGCTGTCTGCACTGGCCCCCTGCAACTACTCAGCACCTGATAGGATGCTTTCCTGTTAGGCATTTTCTTCAAGAACTACTTGCTTTCACAAGTACTCTCTTTTGACATAGTTTCAGGCAATTTCCAACCATTCCCCTCATATGAATTATTCTTTATTTCTGTTTTTTCTGGCAGGTGTTGGCCTACAGGTGCTAGATCACAACTAAGACCCTGTTTTGAAAGTCCATCCAGAAACAAGTGAATTTTATTGTATTCCCTGGGCTTTCCTCCCACACCAATGAATCTGGAGGGGAAACAATAAAATAGTAGGGGTGATGAATGGATTGAGAGCAGCCCTGCAGGACTGAGGAATCTTGAGAAGGAACTATTGGATATGAGCTGGCACTGTGTGCTGGCAGCCCTGAAACCCCTCTGTACCTGTGTCTAAAGAGAGATGTCCAACAGACCAAGGGAGGGAATTCTGTCCCTCTGCTCGAGTGAGAGCCAGGAGCAGGATGCCCATGGCTGTTGTGGATGTCCCATCATTGGTAGTGTTGAGGGTCAGGTTGGGTGAGGGACTGAGGAACCTGGTCTAGTGGAAAGTGTCCCTGACCATGGCAGAGGGCTTGGACTAGATGATCTCTAAAGGTCCCTTCCGTCCCCACCCTTTCTGTCATTTCATCATTTCAGAGCACATGGGACAGGAGAGAAAAAGAAATGAAATGTGATCATGGCAGTGAGTTAATGGGGGATGTTCTGGGGCACTGATGTGCAAGGAATTCAAGATGAAATCTTGGGCAAGAGTCCTCTTAAAGCATGAAATGTCCATCTCCTGGAGTATCTGTGGCCTTGGTTTCCCCAGGAAAGAGGGAATATCTTGGTACTCTGAAATTCCATCTGCTGCCTGCATATTTAGATGGTTAAAAGTCCAATTCCAAATGAAAAGGAATATAGCTGCATACTTTGACAGGCACTTACTCCTAATAACAACACAAAGAAATCCTGATGAACAAAATTCCATCTTTTTCCGTGTGGACTGTGAAGCACCAAAATATGGCAACAGACATCCTCTGTTTGCACAGGCTTGAAAAGAGATCTCTGCACCCTGAGGCAGAGCCATGTGGTGGCTGCACACAGCATCCTTGCCTCACACCAGCCAAGCCTCAAACCAGGAGAAATTAGTTCCAAGTGAAGAAAGAACTGTTTGGGCTGATGACTCTCAGGGATGACAACAGCCAGAGGCAAGAGGGGATGATGGCACAGTATGGCCCACGTGGTGATGGGTCCTGGGCTCTCCAGAATCATGACAGGGTTCCTCTGGTCTTTGTTCCCCACTTTGGAGGGACAGCAACTCCAGCTCCCTCCTGAGGCTCCTTCCTCCTGCTGGGGAGGAGCACAAAGGCACTGGATTCCAGAAACACAGACACTTGGGAAGTGGAGAGGGATCTGGCACAGTGGGCAAGTGCCAGCGGGAATGGATGGGGCTGGAGCAAAACATTCCTTCCTGCTTCTCCCTGAAGCAGGGACACAACCCACAGGGATGGGAGACTCACCTAGGCTGGCACCAGCATCCAGGTTCTCCAAATCCCAGCATTGCCCAGGGAAAGGCAGTGACAGGAGGAGGCATCATCCAGCCACGGGCAGTCCATGGTGACTGGTCCCAGCACTCCGCTCCTCACAGAAAACCTTGGCGAGCTGTCAGGAGCGGGGATGAGACACTGGGCCACAGACACATGATGCAGGTGGCCAAGGCAGAGCAACATGGACAAGCTGAACGCAAGAAAAATATTTTCATCTTTTTCTTGACAACATGCACTGGTGGGGACATCGCCTGCTGATGGAGTGTGACATCAGTGAGAGGCAGATTGTGACATCACCAAGCATGGGATTGTGACATTTCCATCCTCACTGCTTAAATAGAGAGACGGGCAGAGCCGGTGCCAGTCTGGCTCTGGCCTGAAGTCCTACCAAGCGAGGTGCAACTGTGTGACTTCGAGGTGTGGAAGGTTGAGCCAGGTTTCTCTGGTGCTGACTGGTGCCTGTTCTTAGCAGGTCCCAGTGCCAGTCCCAGAGCAACCAGCAGGGTTTCGCCAGTCCTGCCTAGTTGGGGCAGAGCATACTTGCAACACTGACAGGAAACATCCCCTGGTTGGACATGGGCAGGTGACAGGGTTTTAGGGAGGTGGGAGGCTGTCCGTCTCCCTCCTCCCCTCTCCTGCAGGTGTGACACCAGCAACAGAGAACAGCTCCTGGTCCTCAGTGCTCCCCATGAGATGCAGAGGCCAAGTATGGCCACAGAGATGGGCGGCAACTGTGCCATCTGCCAGGACACCTGGGATGATGTGGCTTCTGCTCAGCCCTGTGGCCACCACTTCTGCCGGGGCTGCATCCTGCAGTGGGCACAGACAAATCCATCATGCCCACTGTGCAGAAGAGCAATAGAGACTGTCAGGTTTTCTGATGATGCCGGTGACTATCTAGAGATTATCATCACAGCCCCTGAGCAGCGGCCAGCGGCCTCGAGCTCTGTAGGGAGAGCTCCCGGTGGCCAGGACGAGAACAGCCCCCATGGCCCTGTGCTGGCCCATCCTTCCTCTCCTCAGGGGACAGCAGCCAGAGCTGTCGGCGGTGTCCTGCCCGAGGTCTGGGCACGGCTTTTCCGTCGGCGACGGGAACTTCTGGGGCCTGTGCAGACTTGGCTACGCCAAAGGACAGAGACCATCCAAAGGGACCGGTGGTGGATGGCAAGGAGCACACAGAGTGCCATCTTGCATGCTCTCTGTGTGTATGGGCCAGACCAGGAGGTCATGATCCAGAGTTTGCAGGGCGTCCTGGAGGAACACACAGTGCCACTGGTCCAGGGCACCATCGACATCATTGTGAGACACTGCAGCTCAGGGGCTGAGAGGCTGCTGCGCTCTCACACTGCCACAGATGAGGATGACAGCCCAGCAGCCAGCAGCACTTCCAGCAGCTCCAGTTCCATCTTCTCCAGCTTCTCCGTCCCCAACAACCCCAACTCCTCCAGCCCCAGCAGCCCCAGCTCCCCCAGCTTCTCTAGACCAAACAACCATGACTCCTCCAGCCCCAGCAGCCCCAGCAGCCCCAACCCCAACAGCCCCAACTCCCCCAGCACCAATAGCTCCAGCTCTTGGACATGGACTCTAGCCAGCAGCCCTGAAGCCTCCATGGAGGAAGAGGAAGCTGCCACAACAGAGGCCATCCCTACCAGGGGTGAAAGCCACCCCCCAGCTGTGCTGGTGTCCCCAGAGCAGGACCAGCCCCAGGAGGAGGCAGGTCCCTCTGTCCAGAGCACCAGCCCCAGCCCCTCTGCTCCCACCCATGGTGGGCACTGCTCACCTGGGCAGCCCCAGCGGTCCCTAAAGAGAAAGGCCCCAGACCCTGAGGACTCTCCCTGCTCCTGCAAGAGATCCCCCCGCCAGTAGCACTAGCAAGGCTCTTTCAATCCTATAATTAAGAAAAAAGAAATAAATTGTTGTTATTTCCCTCACACAGTCCTTGGGCTCTGCTTTCTCAGCCTTCCCCTTGTGCCCCACCTTGGGTGGCGCCCATGTCCTGTGGGGCACAGCCCTTGACCCAGGGCCATGGGGGCAGCACCTTTTCCCACAGGAAATCCAAGGATCCAATCTCTCTGGAACCCTCTGTATGGAATCTTGTCCCTCAAGACAGTCAACAGCCCCTCCCAGTGTGAGATCAGCAGCAGCCTTGAATTGGGACATTTAACTGCAGCATCCCAATCTTTAAAAATCCCAACCTTCTCCTCCTGCCCAGCTTCCAGCTGTCCCTCACTTGGTCAGTTCCCATGAGGTGTCCCACAACAACCCAGGCCCACAAGACCCTGCTGGCAGCCTGGCTGCCCTGATTCAGACACATTTTCATTTATTCCCACAGTTCTGTAGCTTGAACAATGAGAAGGGGCCCTTGTTTGCTCAGCAGTGAAGTGTCAGACTGCACCTTGCTGGCACAGTGCCCTTCCCAGTCTTCAGGTTTCAGGCGGGGAGGACAACTCAGCAAAGGCAGGAGGAGAGAAGTTGAGCTACACCCCTGGGGCACCATTTGTGTATTTGCAGATTTTCCTTTCTTAAGAGGCCCACATGCTGTCATTTGGAGTGTGTCCTTGTTACGTCAGGAGTGCTCCCAGGATGGAGGCCTGGCCTTGTCATTGAGCAGATGAAAGAACTGCTGCTGAAAGAAAAGGCAGCGAGAATTCCTTCCTGGCTTTGGAGCCCCCCTAGACAGGACCCATTCTGCTGAGCAAGCAAAGCTGAACAGTCCCACAGCCCTAAACACAGGTGCTAAGTGTCCTTGTGCCCATCACCCTCGATCCAGCAGGGCTGCAGAGAGGACAAACTCTGACCTTAAACCAAAAGGGACAAAACCTTGTACAGGACCTGGTGTGAAAGGCCTGGATGTGATGGCCTCTCCCAGGGAGAGAGACGAGAGGCCCTGTGAACAGACACCAGGAGTGTTCCCTGGAAACCATGGCAAGGTGTCAGGAGCAGGGATTAGAGACAGGGCCAAGGACGTGTGGTGCAGGTGGCTGAGGGACAGCATCATGGAGATATAGAAATTGAAACTAGGAAAGAGTATTTCCTTTGTTCTCTGACAACATGTGCCTGCAAGGATAGAAGGGCTGCTGTGTCATGACAGTATTAGAAATGAACTTTTAGATACAATTAAATGGGGACAAAATCATGGTAGCAAAAGAAATCTGTTTTTTAGTAACAATTCACCTGAGCCACATGTATGCCCAGGAGCCAAACACACACTCTCCAAAAAAAAGGACTACATTTTATCCCCTTTCCTGGCCAGGGGTGATCCCCGTCCCTTTTTCCATTGACTAGATACTCAGGAATTTCTATTCTCTCCTGATCATCTACTTTTCTTTCCCCTCCCTTCTCATCCTACTTCCTTTTTTGGTCTTCAACCTGGCTGCCTTCCCAGCTCACAGCAACACCCAACAAATTAACTTGAGCAAATCCAAACCGGAAATAGCAACACATAGAAACAACAACTTTTGGTTTTTTACTTAATAACCTTTTAACCTAATAATCTTCATCAAAATATTACCTCATCTCTCACAATAGGGTAGAGGACTCTGATGTCACCAGCCTGTGGATGGTGACATCAGGCAGTGCTAGATTGTGACTTCATGTTTCCTCACTGCTGATCTTGGGGTTCCAAGGACTTGGAATGCCTTTTGTGCTGTCACAGGGAGTGGAGGCTGGAGACAGAGAGCAGTGGGCTGTGACATCACAGGGGGATGGATTGTGACATTGTGCCCCTCACTGCTTCCATTCAGACACTGGCAGGGCCACTCTGGCTCCAGCCTGAACTCTACTGAGTGGGCGGGCAAGGCCGGGAGGATCAAGCCAGGCCTCTCTGGTGCTGGGCAGGGCCTGTTCCTGGCAGATCTCGGTGCCAGTCCCATCACTCCTGGAATGGCCACAGAGACAGACAATGACTGCCCCATCTGCCAGGACTCTCGGAAGGATGTGACTTCTGCTCTGCCCTGTCACCACCGCTTCTGCCTGGGCTGCATCCTGCGGTGGGCACACAGAAATCCCTCGTGCCCACTCTGCAGGACACCGATAGAGACCGTCAGGCTTTCTGAGCACACAGACGAGCATCTGGACATGGCCAGCACCGCCCCCGAGCAGCTGCCAGAGGCCACTGGCCAGGCAGGGAGAGCTCCCGGCCGCCTGGACAAGAACAGCCCCCACAGCCCTGTGGCGTCCTGTCCAGCTGCTCCGCAGGGGACACTGTCCCCAGCTGAGCAGGGCCCCTCAGGGCCGGAGTTCCCGGGTGGCCTCCTGCCCGAGGTGTGGGCCGGACTTTTCCGTGGACAGCCGCAGCTGCTGGAGCCCGTGCGACCCTGGCTGCGCCGGAGGCTGGAGGGGATATTCCGGCGCTGGTGGTGGCTGGTTGAGGCCGCAGAGAGCTCCGTCCTGCACGACCTGTGCGTCAAGGGGCTGAACGCCGAGGCGTTGGTCCAGGGGCTGCAGCCTGTCCTCGAGCAGCACACGGCTCCACTGGTGCATGGCATCATCAGCATCATTGTGGGCCAGTGCAGCGAGGAGGCCCAGAGGCTGCTGTGCTCTGGTGCCATCAGGGACGAGAACAACGGCCCTGTGGCCAGTGCCAGCTCCAGCTCCAGCAGCTCCCAGACCAGCAGCTCATGGATGAGGGCTCCTGCCCATGGCCCCAAAGTCTGTGATGTGGAGGAGGAAGCTGGCACATCGGAGGCTGCCTACCCTGGGGGTCCCAGCCACCCCCAACCTGTGCCTGTCCCCATGGAGTGGGACCGGCCCTAGAAGGAGCCATGGCAGGAGGTGGTGGCAGTGGCAGATCCCTCTGCCCAGGGCAGCAGCTTCAGCCCCTCCACCCCTGTCCTGGGCTGGGACCAATTGCCATGGGGACCCTTGCACCCTGTCAAGAGAAGGGTCCCCAGCCCCCAGGACTCTTCCCAGTCCTGCAAGAGGCCAACCCACTGGCAACTCTAGCAGGGCTCTCACAAATCTTCATTGAAAGAAAAGGAAATAAATTGTTATTTCCCTCACACAGTCTCTGGGCAATGCTTTCTCCCTACAGGGCAGCAGAAGGCAAAGGCAGAGTGGGCAGCAGAGGCAGCTGAGCTTGATGCAGGACCGTGCCCTCAGCCTGCCTCCAGTGCTCCTCTCTGCCCAGCCACTGGCACATCTGCTCTAGCTTCTCTGTGCTGCCTGATGCTGACCAGGACAACCTGCAGAGAGTAAATTTTCTGGCAGGCAAGCAGGTCTAATGTAAATCTGATCCTGAATCATAATTTTATCTCAATTTCCCAATCAAATAAAGTTGTTTCAGCACAGATTGTTACTGATAATGCTATTGAAGGATAAAGTAATAAATTTGACTCCAACCATTATTAAATCTGGGAAAATACTTTATAAAGCAATAGTCTTCATTTCCTCTTAATAAAAAACCTGGAGTTGCCCAGTTTGAGTGAATTTACTGAAATTATATGTCAAGTAGATACACTATCCCGGGACAGTAAAATAAAACTGACTTGTTGAAAAAGAAACCAGTATAATAGTGCTGGATGATAATCATATATCTCATGGGTAACACATGACTGAGATTAATGGGGACATAGAGATTTAACAGCAGACAGATCTATTTCTTGTTGTTCAGTTTATAAGAGAAGAAAGTTTAGAAGCCACATTGCCTTTTAATGAGAAATAAAAATCACCTTTACAGAAAGTAGGAAATATAGTTAATTTTCAAATCCTATTATTTTAAAATATTTTAAAATAAAACTAAAAGAAAAACAGCAACTATTTTAATTCAGTAAAGAAAAATTGACTGGGAGGTGGATAATGCACTTCATTGCCAAATATTAATTTTTTTCTCTTTTTAACTTCTTTCAGTCTGTCTCCCACAGCAGACCCACATCATTTTTGTGCTGAAGACCCCAGAGTTGAATGCACACCTCCCTTGACTTCCTGGATAGCCTTCTTTTCATGCAGTCCAGGGTATCATTGGCATTCCAGGTTTCCTGCACATGTTGTACCTCTACCTGGAGAAGGACTGGGAGTACGCTTTGCCTTCCTGATAGCTTTAGAAACCAGCTTTCAGCCTGGCCAACAGATGTAAATGTCAAACAGAAATAAACCAGAAGTCCTACAAAATAAATAATAATATAAAAAGGGAAATGCCTGGGAGAGATAAACAGACACAAGAATGGCTGGAAAAGCGACATACAACTGACCCTGGTGACAGATCCCTGAAGTACAGATGGGGTCTCCAATCACAGTGATAACTCTGCACAGTATCAGGGACAGCTTTAGCTGGGATTAATTTTAAACTGTCCAAGTCAGACAATTTAAGTAGATAAGTGATAGACTTTCAAATGCAAAGCCATTTTAAGAGTAGGCTGGTAGTTTTGACATTGTGCTAAGCCTCCAGCTCTAGATTTCAGATTTTCATTCTCTATATGCATATTAGCAATATTGTGGAAATATTATCAGTCGTCTTTCCACTGTCTCCCTGTGGGTTCCATTCTTTAGATCTCATTGGACTTGCTTTGCTTTCTAGACTCTTTTCAGAATAGCCTTTAGCCATGTCAGAGGCTCAGGAAGCTGCCAAAGAAGACTTTGGGCAAAGTTCTTTCTTTGTCATTCAGTTAGTGTGTGTGAGCATTGTTCCACCTGGACAGACTCTAAGCAAGGGCGCTTTGATGCCTGCTGCAGCCATGGAGACAGCTGGATGAACATATTCATGTTTGGCTTAGTGCTTCCTTTCACCTTCTCTTCTACCTTCAGATCACCAGTATTAGATATGTTCTTTCCTTGAGGTCCACTGCATCTCTCAGGAAATAACTAGGTTGTTATATGCTCCACTGTACAATATTTTTACATTGTACTACCTAGATAAAAAATATCTTGAGATGGTTTCTTTGTCCCACTCTTAGCTCAGATACACTGGACTGTGCTTGATGAGTGGCCATCAGGTATTGCTCTTGGAGTCAATTTTTCCAAACTGGTTAATCCTTCTCTCCGGTTATTTACATTTTGCCACAGTAGACGTCACGTATCCTTTATGGATGGCTGCCACTGCTAAGCATTGCCACTGCTAACCACAATGTTATTACCAACAGTGAAAAAGAAAGGGTTCAACTGGAAAAATATTAGTCAGCAATGGGGTTTCAACTAAATCTAAGTTTCTTAGAAAACTTCCATTTCTTTTCTATTTTTTCAATTGTTCTAAAAAACTGGGAATAAACTACATCCCCTAAAGCAAAACATGAAATCTCAGTGCTAGAACTTCTTTTCCCTACTTCTAAGACATAAAGCAATCATCTTAGAATCTCAGAGATTTGTGTCATCTCTTTTCTCTGTCTTTTTTGACTTTTCTCCTTCTACAGAGATGTCGTATTGGTTGTTTGATAAATCTGGAATCTGTAATACCTTTTCTACCCAACTACCAATGAGGTATCATAAAGTTTTAATGAAAGGCTTTTAAATAAGTCACAGAATCATAGAATAATTTAGATTGGAAAGAACTTCTGAACATTTGTTATTCAGATGCCTTTGGACATTTGTTAATCACATCCTTTGTTCTGCACATTGGCTGACTGTTACAAGAACAACCTCTCTCCAAATTAGTGGATACCCTGGACTTGCTACAGGAAAGATGTACAGAGAGAGAAAAGGGTTTTATTGACAGGATACAAAGGGATACTTGGACATTTGCAGTGATGCTGGGGACTGGAGGAACCACTGGAGCAGTGTAAGACGATTTATGAGAGCCATGCAATGATAACTCTGAGTTACAAACCACCAGTATTAAATTCAGTCATGAGGTAGGTGTCTAGAGTAGAAACACTTGCATTAATCTAAATCCAATATTCAGCTATGGATATTTGCTGAATCAAATCAGAAACTCAAAAGTAATACAATGGTCTTTTCTTTTTGCCATGGGGACCCTTGACATGCTCCCTATTTTCTCTAAAGGAACTAACAAAGGCATGCACACACATACAAAAACCTCACAGCAAGGTGGAATCTTTAAGTGTGGAGTTCGAGGTTAAACTTTGATTTTAGAATATCTGTGTGATTCCTCTTCATTAGATATGTTCAAATGAAGTTAAATCAGTTCCACACAAAAGAAGGAACTCCAGGAAAGGAAAATGCACATTTTCTAAAGGGAAGTCTAATTTAAACAAATATTTAAAACCCACCATTGAAAAATTTAAAATTTAAAAACCTGCAATGCTTTTGGATTTTATTTTTTCTTGTTTTCTTTCCTGCTGAGTACTGCCTATATCATATATTTATTTTCCTGCTATTTCTCCCAAATTTAATTATTTTAAATGAATTGTCATATTTACTGAATACCACTGATGTTGTTTTTATAACATTTCAGTCAAACTGATAAGTTTAAATTTGTATTGCCCTTGCAGTGAAGCATGTAAGGTTTTAAGACACAATTAACTTTGAAATACTCAGAAAACCTTCCTCAGCTTCTTAATGAGATACCAGCAATTTAACTCCCTTTCACAAGAGAGAATTACCCTTTTAATTCCTAATCAAGGACTTTATGAAACTGATCAAAATGATCCTGCGATATTCAAACAAAATCTGTGGTATTTTCTGTAAAAGGAACTGACTACTTTTAAAGTTTTGTTTTTCAAAATCTTGTCCCAAAACAACTAACCAACCAAAGTAAAACAAAATGGAAAATCCTGACAAAAAGTCATTGAACCTTCACCTTAAAAGAAAAAAGGGGGAACTGTGCTCTTGCAGAAGTGAGATAGACCTATCATAGAAGAACTGAAATATTTCTTGTAAAATATTTCAATTTCTTGTAGAAACAGATGGGCAAATTTCAAAGACAATTTAAAATTTCTTTGTTAAAATTTAAATTTAAAATTCATTTTTTAATTTTAAAATCTTGGTTTAACATTCAATGTTAACTTTGGATAGGTTTGCCTGAGCCGCACAAATAAAGAACCTAAGAGAGAGAAAAAAAAACTTTACTAAGCATGATACAATTCCAGAAGAGTAGGTGGCAACGTCTGTGATGAGAGCAGGAGCATTTTCAGGATGTATATTTCTCTATACAAAAGTCTCACTCTCAACAGTTATTAATACTTGAGGAATGAGGGACTCCCTTTCCCAGATTCCTCAATTTTCCCACAACAATATTTAGCTGCTCTCTGCCACACTAGTTCATGCTAAACCAAGCAAGTTTCAATTTATTACTAAATAAGCCGAGGTACTTCACTTATTTTGCTGGCAGAGACAAGGACTGAGAGAATATAAAATCAACTGCCTTGAGAATCTCATATCGTCAAAATTTTAGAATAGCTAAATACAGTGCTTCCCAAGTGCAGAAAACTTGCCTTCTTTTTTATTTTTTCCTTACTTTTTTTTTTTTAATTATATGAAGCTGTTCAAGTGATAATGTCAGCTACACAAGTTTTTATCTCCCACATTTTAGTTATCTTACCAGTGGAATTATAAAATTGCTTATATTTTCACTGTTGGTTTTCCACCTGTTGATTTGGAAGTTATGCTTGGCTACTATTTTTCTGCATCTCTCTGGATGGAGAAGAGCAGATACAAACACAGATCCAACAACTTGAGAAGGATGCAGTGTTTTATGAGCTGCCCTGGTTGGTACAACCCTTATTTTTGAAGCTGAGGTCACAGCTGCACACAAACGCAGCCATTTGTAGCAGGATTTTACTTTATCAAACTTACTTTTACTTGGTGAATTTGTTTTCTTCTGCTTAACCACACCACAGTCAGCAGTAAGCTGCTTACAGTAGTCTCTCTTCAAGTACACTTATTTATGACAAAGCCCAAATTCCTCCTAGTGAAGGCAATTTCCTGAGATGCCCTCTGCAGTTAATGGCAATTCAGAGGCACTAAGCTGAGTTGCTCAAGTGTCTAAAAAAATATCTACTTCTCTCTACAGGCTGTAGTGAATTTCTAAATAAAAACCAGCAAATAATCATAACAACAATTGAAAAAAGCAGCCACTTTGGTCGAGTAACCTTGATTTGCCTCCACAGTCAGACCTTTCACCTGTTCTGTACCCTTACAAAGGGTGGAGTTTATTCTTTTCAGGATGAAGATGGGGGTAAGGGTCTCAAAACTGCTTCTGCATTTTGTAGCTGAAATCCCATCAACTCTAGAGCAGCTGTAGTCAGACCACCTTTGCTGGAACCTTTGGAATGAGGAGTGTGTCTTTTTAACTCAAAAGAGCCCAATTCCCATCTCTGTGGTTTCATCATGCTCCTTATTGGTCCGCTCTATCGCCTAAGAACTCCGAGACCACTGTATTAACTATTAGTTCAATACATTTTGATTTTTAAGATACATTCTTTCCGAAAGTCTGTACAAAAGCTTTTGAACTTCTCTCCTCCTCACTCTAAGAGTTTCAGGCACAGTAGCCCCTTAAATTCTGAGGAAGCACAAAACCTTTCCATTTCATCTCCTGCTACAATTTCACCAAGTTTTCCTGAAGGAAGAAAACAGAAATCCTTTAATATTCCATTGAAATCTTCAGCTTGTAAATCATATCTTTTTTCTAATGAATACTTCTGAAAACTGCCTCCCAAAGGGAATCTTTCTCCTAGCAGATGGTCTGGCAAAACCCATGTACAATCAAGTAATAAGACAGAGTTGTACTCTCACAAATTTGTTTTTCTTCCTAATACCTCTGAAAACCTCTATTTTTTCTGATTTTCTTTCTTCTTTAGAATCTGTGAGCAGAAGACAGGAATATTTTTGACTGTTGGAAGAATGCCATAGCAATGTGCTGTGGATTAGGCATGCTCTTGTCCTTACCATAAAGAAAAGATACTGAACAACCAGAAACATCAGGGCTTTTGTGGGAGGAGATAGGAGACACAAAATCTGTTTATTATTTAAGTTCCCTTGAATAAGTCTGCAAGTTTGCAAAGTGCACAGAGATGCAGTCACTAGATTGAGGCCGTTACTCACATCTGGCATCCCCAAATCTTTGCTTCACAGTTTTCATGTAGTTTGTAAGTGAGGGATAAATCCAAGATTGGTCTAATTAGTAAGGGTAAAAGTATACGTGGGGTTTCATGTGTGGGGATCTCTGCAGTTCCAGAAGGGATGTTGAGACCAATTTCTTTGGTTTCATTTCCTCACAGCAAAAAAATCAAGGGAAAAAAGCCTCAAAACACACAAACACACTTGTTAAAGCAGTTTATTATAATAAGAAAAAAGTAATTTGACATTTACATTGCTGTTTCTGTAGATATTTCAGGCAGAATAGCGTACATATGAACTGTGGTTCCTGTAAGTTATGTTTTCTTTGAATTACAAAATTATATTAATATATGAGGTAAAAGCATCTTAGTTTTGGTCAGCTAGTTGGCTGGACCTTATGCATGATATATTAACACCCTAATTCCAAGACATGAGATAAAAGTTACCATAGTTTAAGCAGCCAGCTGATGGCCACAACTGCCATGCTGTGGTTTGCAAGTCATGGGTGTAGCCATGTGAAATGGAAAGCTACCAGAGAACAAAAGCATTTGAAGTGCCAAGATTTACTGTTCTAGCAATTGTGGAAGAAAAAAACAGGACCAGTCAGCCTGATTTCTTGCAAGAAACAGATGGTAAAAGAGCTTGAGAGAATTAGCATGCAAACACAGATAGATTGCTGCAAATGCCACCTTTCTTGCACCAGAGCACATGTGTGGGAAGATGAGCAGTTCATCAATGACCTTATTTCAGATTTCCCAGCAGAGCAGTGTCATTTCAGAGAACCATCTTTCCCTACATAAGTACTATCAGTTTTGTTCCAATGGCTAAAACAAAAAAATTCTGAAGGAATACTCTAAGAAAAAAAGTGTTTCTTTTAATCCAATACCAGAGGAAATTCAACATCTACAACCATATTACATAATAATTTAGAGCAACATAAATTGGAAGGAGAAGGTACAAAATGCTGTCTTTAGATTTTAATCATTTGCAATAAAATTTATTCCCTTTGTGGAGTGGGTCATAACATTAGAGTTATGATTTCTGGTGAAAGTATATATAAAGTTTACTAAATTTGTTATTTCTAATCATCTCAATTTATCTGGTGAGCTAGGTGAGAATGAAAAGTGACAGTAAGAATGGTTCTGCATTGGTCCCATTGGATGTTAAATGCTTGAGGTTAGGGATCCAGGTACCATTTATGAAATCTTACCAATGCTATGTTGGGATTATTAAATCAAAAAAGCAGAAAGGCCCAAATATTATCCACTGCAAAGAGAGGGATTTCAAGGCTTCACAGGGCTGTAGCATTAAGCTTTTTGCTCCATTACCTAGAAGCATTCAGTAGCACAATATATGAAAAAATTTAGGGTTTGTACAATACAACTTTTCTAAAATCAACCAAACTCTAGAGGTGTGAGGGAGACCTTCTTTAACGGATAGCAAGGTTTAAAGGTTTTCCAGAAACAAAAGCTTTCAAAAAAACTGACAACAAAAATTAATTTAGGTTTCATGTCTATAAATATAATGAAGCGATGGCATCCAACTGCTTCCATAGATTTAGAGCTCAGGTAGAATTTCCCTTGAAGTATCTTTAGGGAAGATGCCAGTTCAGCATAATATTCAAAACATTATCATTTACAGCCTAAATTTCTATTGCACTTTTCCTCATATTTTTCAAAATTTAGGACACATTTTTTATCTCTCCCCTCTTTTCTTAAAATCATTTCTGTTTTTATGGATGCCCATTGAATTTAGATGACATCATTCATCAAATTTTTGAGTTGACAAGTCAGTGTAATACTAGATTAAAAAAAAAGTGGGCTGTTAAAACATTTTGATTACTCTTTTACATCAGGTAAATGATGATAATAAGTACCTGGTAAATACTATCACTAGCTATAGAACATATTTAGAGATCTTTATCTAGATGATGAAATGCCTCTACTTTAATACCAAATCAGTCAAAAAGCAGAACAATTTTTAGTTTGGGAAAGAAAGAATATTATGTATAAATGGAAAAAGAGAACAAAGGGATATAAATTATATGAAGTTACTAAAACATCAAAGCATTCTTTCCCAAGTTTTTCCTATCAGACTTCTCTTTAAAGAACAGAAAATCCTGAGTATTTTAAAAAGTCTGTGTGCCAGTGCTCATGTCAAAGATCGTATGTCAGCCAGCAAAAACCATTGTTATTCCAGAATATTTCTTTATTTTTCTCTCTAGTTCTAAGGAAGAATTGATAAAGACATACTGATAGTGATTTTTTGTACTAAGGATATGTATCATTACACATAATTTTGTGAGGCATCTTTCATGTATACTTTAAAAAAATTGTACATTAAGAACTGAACATCTGAGGCACTCAAAACCATATGAGCTGAGATCATTTCTACAAAGAAAAAACTATGTCCATATGATATGTATGGATCACTTTAATGGAGTTAACTCATCGAATACTTAGATTTAACCATAAATTTGAGCCTGTACCTTAATTCATTAATATCTTAAATATTGCAACATCACTGTGCAACAATCTGAGACAAGGCCAGCTATATTGCAACCACATATGTAAATTATGAATGTCTTATTAAAAGGGATATTACAGGGATATGTGTTGATGTGGAAGCTGTAGCTATATCCTATCATATCATCCATTTCTAAAAAACACAGTTTCACTATAAGCCTTGTTAATTATAGAAATGGATTTGAATAAGTTGCTTACAGCAGTGATAACATCATTTCATACACACTCTTTATATATATATTTGTCACTGATCCTAAAGCTTTTTAAATAAAACTACAATAAATTTTAATTTTCCCCAGGCTTTCAAAATGTGGAGTAAATGCAATGCATAATAACATTATTATGCATCCCAATCTTTTTTAGGAGTAATCGTTGCACATGATATCAAATGCAGTTGTGCTTTCCAAGTCCATCTATAAGTCCATCTACTAGAAAATAAATTGAGATTAACAGGTTATTGCTTGAAGACTGCCCAAATAGCTCATTCTTAAGAACGCCACCTGGTTTAAAGGTTGTTTAAATATCTCCCACCATGTTGTGTTCCTGCAAGCTCCTTCATTTAAAGAGATTAGAATTTAGGAAGTGAAAAATGTGAAAAAAGAATACCAGGATATCAGGAATGTCAGATTTTACTCTCTTCAGGAAGAAAAAGTTTCCCATTTTTTTCCTCTGGAGGCAAAATCAAGATTTGAAGTTTTTTGCTACTTATGTTAGAAGTACCCCTTTTCTCTTTCTCAACACAGTATAAAGCCACTTTAAATGAAATGGGAGAAGTTAAGTCAGCATAACAAATCACTTAATTAGAGCCATGTAATTAGCTTGCCTTGAGAGAGCCCAGTAAAAGCAGCATGTTCTCAGTAATTAGTCACCATAACAGTGAGATGAGAATAAAAGACAGAGAATCACTAAAATATTGGTATAGCAATACAGTCTACATTCCTTCTTCTAGTCAAGCTAATAAATGCCACAACAGTAGGTATTTAATACTTCAAGATAGATTTCATATTCTATCAATAAAGAAATAGAGCAGCTAAACTCTAAAAAAATATGAATAAGCATAAAGTATGTTCCTTCTTGAATTTTTCAGGAAAATCCTATAGCCTTTTGTGGAGGAGCAGTCCCTTCCATTAAAGGTTTCTATCTGCTTGACCTTTCTTTTTTCATTTGCAACTTATTTCTGTAAAAAAATTCAGATACTCCTCCAGCTTGTTAAGGCACACATCACCTTTTCATATGAGTTGCAGAGTCTTTGATATGTGTTTTCTTGGCTGTAAATTCTACACTGTGACTCCATTACAGACTGCCTATAATCCCTTCAGCGCCCCATATGTTCATGCTTTTTAATATCATCCTGTTCTTTTTCTTCACAGTTCAGTAAGTTTGTGATACCAACAATGACACAAATTGAGTCCTAATTTACATGTCCTCTTGATAAGTAGCATTACTAGAAATTAATTTTCTGATTAATTTCTGGTAATGATTAATCTTCTGAGTCAAAATACTGATCAGATATTCACTAGTGCATAGGTAGGTGTCATGCACATAGCTGTGAAAATTATGTGTAAAAGAGTAAAATGCATTAGAAAAAAATAAAATTTCCCTCTATTCTACATTTACTGAGGGAGTAGAGGAGGAAAGACAGACTGTCAACAGGTTTCACATGGTCTAGCCAAAGGAAAATAAACCAGTATAAAACATCACATCATTTAGTTTGGTTGAGTTGTCCATATGGCAGGAAAATGAGTCTATAATGATTAGTCTGCATCAGAATTGGAGCCACTACACTTCGATACTTGAAGGTTTCTCTAAAAAAAATAAATTTAAAAAAAATTAAAACCAGAAACAACCACAACAATAGTTTTCTTCCCGTAAGATAAAAAAATCACACATCAATATGTTCTCTCTGCTGAGTCATATTATGAACCAATTCACTTCCACTTTATCTGGAATTTATGAAAATTTATGAAGCTAACTCTTCTAGGCATTTGGCTGGCTAGGCGCAATTTTCCAGTATAATATCCAAACATTTTTAAGCATTGCTGTCTGCCCAAATAATTAATCTTTTCCAGTGATGAAGTGGAAGAAAATCACGTGGTGATGGCCTGGTGATTCATGACTGGTTCAAGACATACCATCAGGATGCTGGGCTGTAATCTAAAGGTTGAAGAGAACAACTCTTTAACAAACCCTTATTCTCAAGCCTTATGCATTCTATCCAGCTGTTAAGTACTCCCACTTCCAGCTTACCAATTATAGGAAATCATTATAATAATTGTATCCAACTGCTAGTTAGACTCAGATATAAAATGACTGACATGATAATACACTATTAAAATTCATAGGATTGGCAAGATATTAAATCAGTAGCATTTCTACTCTCATTCACAAGGCTGCAATAGAAGTCAAAACTCATTCTTTGGAGGGATTTTAATTGTTAAATCCAGTTTTATTCATATCACACTCTCAGCATTTTTTTATTTCACAAATGGATTTCACTGTGAATTATATGATGCAGGAAGGGAATAAATCCACCACCTCTCCAGCTATAAATTGACAATTCAGCATTCAATAGACTAAGGGAGAAATGAAAACAGAAAATGTAATGATCTTGTCAGACAAGTGAGGTGTTAAATGAAAATAATTTTTCATATTGATTTTTCATTCTTCCTTCCCCCATTTTGACTGCATAAAATTCAGAGAATGCTGTGTTTTCCTCAGCTTCAACAAGAGTTGAGAGATATGAAATTTCTTTGAAACCAAACAGTCTAAGGGGCACTTGAATTGACCAGTGCCAGGGAGATTAACATGTATTAGTCTGTGTTCTTTCAGTATCCTAGGCAAAAGAGACACTTGAAAAGGTCAGCTCAGAATACAAGTTATAAACTGAATGAATGAGGAGCATTGGAATTACATCATCTCAGTAGCATACCTATACACTTTCGAGACAACGTAAGCTTGTGACTATCTACAGCGTCATTCCATTCTGGGCCCATGAAGACCTTGAAATCTAACACTACTGAGGCCAATTTCCAGTCCTTTCCCTGTGTGATGTGCTGCAATCAAAGGAGAAGGAGCATAACACATTGCTTCAATAAAGCTATCAGGTTTCATACAATATTTGTGGTTTTGGGTTACACACACAGGGATAATGTGGAATGAGCAATGCAGAAATCAAAGCTTCTTCTTTGGCCCCAGAGCTCTGTAGTCCCTACAAAGCATATAAAACAAAATAAAGCATTTCTAAGCAATCTATATATCATCCTAGTAAGCAGATTTTAAAAAATAGTGACATGGAAAAAGAAAGAACTTTGTAGAAAATATATGTTGAAGGTGTCACAGAATGAAATTTCACTTAAAGTTCATCTCACAGGTTCTCTCCCAAAGAAAAATGTTAGAAAAGGCCAGTTCTGTGTTTGAAGAATATCTTCCACACCTCACTATGTTGACTTACACATAAGGACAGATTCCTTTAAAATCACTTTGAACATAAGAGAGATGACATTCTTTCTTTGACATTGTTATACCAGGCAACTCCACAGTACTTTATTGACACACATAAAATCAAAAGGAAGATGGCTGCCAGGTGATATGTGAATGTCTTTAATAAAATCACATCTGTCTAGTTGGGTCAAATGAGACTGCAGAAAAGGAAAATAATAGCAGGAGGACTCTAACAACTGTGACAAGTGTTGATATGCCTGTTCCAAAGGTTTCCCTTTATTCCTAATAGTGTGTGAAGGAATTTATTACTGGTGATTCTCTGATAGAAGGCTTCCTGTCTGTTTAATACACACTGACAATGAGTATCTCAGTAGAGTGTTCCAGTGAATCCAGTTGGGAGCAGCCCACATCTACAGTGAGGTTAATATCTGAGACTGAGATTATAACCTTGGCTACAAGGATCAGAAGAAAAAAGTATCTGTGTCAAACCAGAAAAGGCTTGAAAAGAGTTTCAAAGCAGGGGCAAATACTCTAAGATTAGATCTCTGAAGAAGGGACAGTAGGTTAGTGAAAGGGCAATACAGCTTGACAGAACAAAGTCCTGACCCCTGCCATGGCAGATCAGTGAAATGCCTGCAGAATCTCTCTGTCTCCACCTATTTAAAGACCAGTCTATACCACTCTCAGAGGGAAAAAGGAAGAAAGAAGAGCTGTAAGAAAACACAGAACTAAATTAATGAAAAGTTTAGTTATATGGTTGATGCAATGCACTGTCATTTCCTTGGGCCATCCATGTCTACAGTGTTGCAGTAACCATTATTAAGACAACAACAATTACCTTCATGAGCCTCAGTCCAGGAGGTGTTGTCTGTCCCTACTGTCACTTAGGACAACAGAAAGACAAATAACCCCCAGTCAAAATCCCTACAAATAACTGGGTTTGCCATTTACACTTCCTGTGCATTACACACACAATGATGCATCTGTCACCAGTTTATTTTTTAAAGTAGGAAGTTTATTGATGTGTGTTCAGTTTTGTATCCTGCTACATCTTCAGGTGAGTCTCTAGAAAGCACTCACAGAGCAGACTTTGGAAATGAACCATTCTTCAATTTCTGAGACAATGTATGAAGATCCTCTGTACTCTGCTGCAGATAATCTGATCATTAGAGACAAGTCTGTGCCAGATTTGACAGCTGTGAGCCAGGTAAGCAGTGAAAAGCACTGAAAAAGTGCTGTGAGGAAAGGTTGTAGGCATAGTGTCCTCTCCTGTGGAAATGAAATTTCCTAAAACAAAGCCTATTTATGCAGTATAGCATTCTGACAACTTAAGTGCACTGTGTAACATTCATAATAAAAGAGCAGAAATTATGTGAGAAAATGTTCTGTATGTAAATGAAAACACATTTACTTTTTCTTTTTTTTCCCAAGAGGAAGTGGAGAAGCTGCTTTCTCTTTCCACATCTGTCATCCACCCTCAAAATTCTTTACAAGCTGTTGCAAATGAATGATTTATGCCACTCAAGGAAAAACCAGCGAAAGTATTGGCAAAAGAAGGGTTAATATAAAAGTAAAAGCAATAACAAATTTTGTTGGCAAGACTCACCCTACTACTTGCTGGATGGTTAAAGCATACCAAAAGAAAAGACTAAAATCTAAAATAAATCGGACTGAAAATCTAAAATCAGCCATAAATTATCTAGGTGGAGGTTGGGGATGCAAACAATGGAAGACTGTAAAAGGGTAAGGACAAAAAGGGTGAAGGGATGCCCTTAAGTCATAAGATTCAGAGTGGACTTCCTTGCCAAACCTGGCCCTGGACTTGACAAACAGCTCAGGCCTAAAGGTTTTAACAGCACTTAAATTGAAAGCCTAATTAAACAAATATTAGCAGTAGGTTCTATGTAGTTTGCTATAAGCATGACAGTAAGTTACTTATAGGTCTAACTTGAGTTCAAATCCAACATACCTAAGAACATGGGATTTGCACTTGCATGCACACAAACATAGAGTCTGTGCAAGTTATACCTGTGAAAAATCCCCCTAAATTCAGTGAAATACTCACTTCAGAAGCCTTTGCATCTTCTCAACAGGCAAAGGGCTGAACCTCACGGAGTGGGGGGTATCAGGCCAGGATCCATTTTCATTTGCTGGTCTTCCTCACATAGCAAACTCGAGAGTTTGCTGACTCCGAGAGGTGCCACTTAAGAGTACAGAACCCAGCTGGTGTAATTTTAAAGTGTTTTATGTCAGTCCCTGATAGGAAAGTCAACAAAAACTTGAAGCAAACACCATCATAATTTCATTCTGTGGAACCTTATTTAAATGTTATCAGTACGAAGTCCTGTTCCCTTCCGTTCAAACTTCAGTGACTGAACCTCTCACAGGCCCAGCTCTCATTATCTAGTGCTTTGATGTTTGTCTTTAGTGACACCCAAATTGCTCAAAATCTTTCTCTTCCAGGACATACTTTTCTGCCTCTCCTCATATTTTCCTCCATTTTTTCATGAACAATTCTCTTATGTATTAATATGTTTTTCAGGGTCTCAGAGAGAAGGCAAGCTCTCTCATCAGTGAGCTTACAGACACTAAAACACAAGTGTGACACTGGCTTTGGCATCAGAAAAATGCTGTATTATCCAAACAATAATTAGCCAGCTTTTCAGGTGTGGTTAATTTTAATGTCCATTCTAAAGGTAGTGATGGCATATGATGTAACTACTAACTTTGCAAGTTACACTTCCAGCAGACTCAGGAGTTAATATATTTTCTGACTGACTGCTATTCAGAGTCTTTTCTAGCTTGGCTGGAGTTTAGGAAAAAAAATTAATAGATTTCCTGACTGACCAATTTAATGGTTTTAATTGAAGGAGAAAATTAGGCTCAGGCATGAGTAATTCTGGATAGCACCTTGCAGCACAGTTATGTAAGGGAGTCATCTGAAAAAAGCTCAAAGCATAGTAATGGCAAGGAATAAGCAAAGTATTCAGGTGATAATTTATGGAATGCAAAAGAGATTGGCATTTTTGACAGTGAGAAAGACTAGAAGACTGGCCTGGAGGATAATAGTGTGAACAGATATATGAGACTGTAGAAGAGCTGGAGTTCAAAAATAACCTGTGAATAGAGAGCAAAAATGTTGATTGAACACATTATTTGAAAGCCTAGCAGTGAACTCAAAAAGTTTAAGGTACTGTAGGTATTAAAATTAAAGTATTAAAACAGAGAAGTAAAAGGCACTGGAAATGAGTAATTTAGCAGAAAATTAAGTTCATCGAGTTCAGAAGGATATTGGACAGATTTCCAGTAGTAAAGCAGATGTCCATTTACTACATGGATATTTGAGATAGGGAATTCTGAGTTGCCTACAGAGACCAGGAAAAATTTAAAAATATGGAAAGGGTAATAGTGCCTTACTCAGAATTACAGCATTCAGACCTCTGGGTGGGCAGAGAGACGTGATCCCCTCAAAAACTCATCAGCCACTTTCAGAGAAGAGGAATAGCTGTTTTTGATGACTGAAGCTGTTACAAACCCCCACAGACCAGTGGGTGTTAAGTTTTGCCTTCTAGTCAAAATACATATTCACCAAAGTGTGCTTTGGAGAACTGTAGAACTCTTATGAATCTGGGACAAATTTTCAGAAATTTTCTCTCAGCTTTAGAAAGAATAAATTCAAGTTTTCATAATCTTTCCTCATCATGAGAACAATTAGGTCTGAAGCATCTTTGTTTGAGAGTATTTTTGATGGCCTTTTCTGAACACTACCAAAAAATAAAGATGAAAAAACATCTCCTTAGATTGTGTTATCTTGCACCATTTAGCCTCACTGAACTCATTAGGATTGTAGTGGAGCTTGCTGCTCCAATCTTCAAGCTCTTTTGTGAATAAAGCAAGCAAACAATGTTTTAGATAAAGGAAACAAAACCGTACAGATTAAAAATGCATGGATCAGTTTCTAGCTTATCTGTAGCCTGTCCAAAATCTTCTTCAGCTGTGGAAAACTAGCAAGATTTATTATTTATATGGCATTTTTATCTTCAGTTGTGTCTGTAGAAATTTTGACTACAACTCACTGCTTTCTATAGAATTTTCCTTTGTCCAAAACCAAACCAAGCCAAATGAGAATAAGGGAAAAACATTCCAAAACACCACAGCCCAAATTTAACATTTGGTTCTCAATGGACAAAGTTAATTTAATGCAAGGAAAATGTAGTTGAAGCATTTCAGTATTTTGTCATAAATACAGCTTATTTCATTTCTGACCCTCTTCAGTCTAATACCAACATAATTTCTTGGCATTAAAATTATCCCAAAGCTTTCAAAATGGTAGGAGTTGGAAGTGAAGGAGCCCCACACTTTTTTTGGCAAAATGTACATAACTTTTTCAGCTCCACAATTTCTCCCTTGACTCTGGCCACACTTTAAGAAGCCTTCTCTCCACAGCCCTAAAGGGTGTTGGGGAAGGGGCTGGCAGCCCCATGAGGGCAGGAAAGCCAGGAGCCTTGTTTTGGCTGACATGAGCAGTGATGAATTAGGATGAAGAGTGACAATCCCAGGTCAGCCTCGGGGCCAGAGACAGTGATCAGGGTCAGGCACAGAGGAGTTAAAAGGCATTAAAAGGTCGAGCCAGGAGGTCTGGGTCAGGATGAGAACTTTGTGCCCACACATCTACTTACATAGCTGTGGTGTAGCATAGGCAGGGTTCTGCCTCAGGTTAATAAAACCTTCTAGGTCTGTCATTCCTTAAGGCATAAAAACAAACTCAGGAAAGACAATTCAGGGGTTTTTTTCAAAGATTAAAAATTAAATGGTCTTACTTAAAATCTTAATAATGAAGTTACTTTTGTGTACATTTTCTAAAGTAAAAATTTATTTTAAATATAGGCAAAACTTTAGGAGACAGTGAGCTTCACAGTCTTAGCTTAAGCTACTAGAGGAAAAGTTATCATCATCTCTGTAGGTGCTGAATAAAGACAATACTCCTGCAGAGATGCAGTTTATCCAGTCTCAACCAGGCTCTAACTTATGTTCATGGAAGGTGGTAACAACTGGGAAGAAGTGGAATGAAGCTTCCAGTGGAAGGGTTGGAGTCCTAAGGAATCTGGCTAGCTAAATCTCTATGTACTTATAGCAAGAATTTTTGCACCTCATCTTTATTGGGTCACAACTGTAGCTCCATTCCTACTGCCTCCCAGCTACCAGTAATTTATATAGATGCAGTGAACAGCAATGCATAGCACTGCTTGGAAGCGCTGCCAGGTCTATTACTTCCACTCTCATTTCTGAAAGCAGTAATAAAAAAACTAGGCTCTGATTTAGAAGCACTGCAACGCTTCATGTTTTGCAGATGGGTCTAAAGGAGAAGGGAAATATGCAAATTAATTTTTATCTCTAGAGTTGAAATTAAGTTTTTTCAATTAGATAAAGTTGCCAACTAAGGACCTTCCTCATTATCATAAAATCCCTAAAATGTTATCCTGACTATGTTGAAATATCTTTTTAATTTAGCTTTGGATATATTGTGAAGAACAAGCCACTGAATTAATACCAAGATCTGGCTGTTTGCTTTGCTTTCTACCCTGAAAAATGCCTCTGTACTCTAGTGGTTTGTAGCAAAAAATTGTTTCTACCATTCACTCTTTTTTTACAGTGGTCTATGCAAGAATGGTCTATGCATGGTTGCACTTTTGTAAGTATTTTCAAACAGATAGCTTTCATGCTGAGTTTTCAAAACGTGTTTTTACTGATGCAGACACAACTCTTCCATTTGATGGCAATCAGCAGCTTTTTCAGAACAACTAAAGCTCTGACCACTAAACAGCAAGTGGAGCTTTTTAAGACCTTCCATTTGTATTTCTTCTAGAAGGTTGGTTTTAAGGCTGATATGAGAATCATAAGACTACAAAGAGAATAGACATTTGATTTCTTTACAACTAAAAGCAATGGGAAAATATTTGGGAACTTCAGATTACTATGGGAAAAGACTTGGGATATCTTTCCCTCCTATCTTTGTCCGAGAGACAATTGCTATTTGTGCATTGCAAGTTGGAAAACCTTGTTATTGCTGCAGTCTGGACAGAAGAGGACCAGTCACACACCACCAGCATGTGCCAGGAGCAGTCCTGTCTGAACCACATCCTTGTGGACACCAGTCCTATGGGGACATGAGGATTATTGGGTTGTGCCTTTCTGTGGAAAGGAGGAGGTGAAGGAAAGGGAGGTTGCTCATCAACTCCATGTGTAGCTGGTTTACCTTCCTCAGCTGAATACACATCTGTGACAACTTCCATTCACACTGAAACACCTCCAGGTTGCTCGTTTTGATTCACTGGGCTGTAAATCAGCCTTAGTGTAATTTTAGACCCTGTTTTTTCCTCTCTATGCAATTACAGTGGGTCACTATAATAGAGAGCAGGTACTCCAGCAAGATTTAGCACATGAAAACTAGGAAGTCACAAAACTACACGGACACCAGCTTTCAATCTCTGAGTATTAAATTAAGAAAACATTACTGTGTACAATCAATTTAGAGTCCTTATCTCACTCAATTTTAAGAGTGTTCACACTCAAAAATACATTAATCTTTAGTTTTATGAGCATGATATATCAGCTTTTTACTCTTTTCTCATCTGCGTTTTCCTGTTGATGGAGAAATCTGAGTGTAGAGAGATTCATGAATGATAGGCCTCTATGCCACTTTTCTTGCATTTCAATTTCTTTTCTGTCTTTCTGTGCCAAATTTATATAACCCCTGAAATCAAGGTGAGCTTTAGCTTTCACATATTTATGGCTTTCAAACTGTGTGGCTAATGGCCAGCCTTATGTTTATGTGAGCAGTTTACCAAAGTAGTAGTAGTAGTAACAGCCAAATTATTAATTCCCCAAACATACTATAGTTTCATTTAACATTATCCCACGTAATCATAAAAAATTTGGTGAGTTAAAATAAACTAAATTAAAAACAGTATTAAGAATGAGGACCTGCTTCTTATGAAGAAATAAAATCATGTCAATAACTCCTGTCCTTATAACTGCTCTACGTGTCTTCATGCTCACAAGTTTAGTTGTTATTTTGGTCACACCACAAAGTTATAATATTCTTGTAGATTTTCCATACAAGTCTCAGTCCTAGTGGTAACTGTCAGTAAACCTAGATTTCGCCAACATTTTATCTGTCTGGTTTCCCATAGCACCAGAAAAAGAAAGAAAAAAATCCAAACCAAACCAACTAAAAAACCCCCAAAACAACAGCAAAAAACCCCACCAAACCAAAAACCAAAACAATGGAATATGTTGCAGCTTCTCCCATATGTGCCACATAAAATTCAGACACCTTCTGCCAGTCTCTTTCATTGCACAGATCTCCTTTCTTTCAGCAGCGTACATTCAGCAGCTTTATCCTTTTTTATCTTTTTTATCACAACAGCCTACAAAATATACCTTTGCCCCTGCTTTCCCATTCCGCATCCTTTGAAGGGTCCACTACAAACAGGAGAGAGTTTGAGAAGCTCTTCAGACATTCATCTGCATTATTTCAAGCTTCTGTAGGAATGATTTTGACTTTGCAACAAAACTAGAAAAAAATAACAAGTTTTTTTTATTGATACGTATATTTCATCGTGACTAATATGCTCATGCATCCAAAGTTGTTTAACTGAATTATGATAATTTCTCAGTGATGCCATCTGACCTTCCCAGATTATGTGGTCCTAGGTAATAAAGCAGATGGTACCTAGCACAACAAAACCTCAGCAGACACAGGTAACATGACTCATCTCCATTTCAGTTTGAAGCAGTTTGGCAGTGCCTGATCACTAAAGGCCATGAAAATAATATGTGGATCTCAAGAAGAGCCTGGAGGCAGGCCAGTAGGAAACAGACATTAAATAGTCAATAAAAATAGGCAAAAACAACCTGGAAAACCAGGGATTTGCTCTTCTGCCTCTTTGAGTAGTTTACATCTGGGAAATTTCAGTTAGAACAACTAATTATTTTTCTTTATTACATGGAAACCAGAATTATCAGATACCCAAAGGTTATATCATCACTTGGAATAAAAGTCTCAAAATGCACCATATTTAGCCAGATGTAGAGGAACAAAATTTTATTTTCCAAGTGCTGCAGCACCCTCAGGCAAGTGAAGACAGCTTTCTTATCTTGGAGCATTGCTTATTTAGAAAGTGAATAACTACAATGTTATCAAAATATCACCATCTTAAAAACATTTGAAAAGCTGTGCAAGATTTAATTTTTTTTCCTTCATCCATCTGAAAACCACGTGTCCCAAACCCACAAAATTATTACCTTGCCTGTCGTTGGAGAAAAAATTGATAAAACACATTCCCAGCAGTTGCATTTGTAGAGAAGACCTCATGATCATGATGCATTTAGTTTCCAGAGTCAGCAAGCAAATTAAATTGTTTGACTTTAATATCAGTCTCATGATTTTTTTTTTTTAATCAGCCTAAGTTGGCAAAAGTGCTGATGGAAGCCAGAACCTGCAAGTTTCACCTCTATTAGCAAGTGCTTAGCACACTAAAAAATGAGGCATACACTGGAAAATGCCCAACATTGTCTTAACAGAGTTTGAGGCAATTTAATAGGAGCAAAACCAGATCCAAACCCTGGGTTCTGACAAGAAGGATGCTTGTGGCTGTGTATCTGTTGGCTCTTAGCCCTAAGGATATATTTTTACTGTAATTCTCAATTGCATGGGAAACACATATGGGTAGCAGGTAAACAGCTGCTGTTTACCAGATGTTTGCTGTTCCAGAGACAAAACCCAAGCTGTATTTGGCAACAGAGGAGCTGGCTGAACTTAGAGCAGAACTTTTGATTGATTATTGTTCAAGAATTTGCAGAAAAGGATTGGAAGTCTGTAAGACCTTTCTGCAAATAATACATTGAATTAAAGCAATGGGATTTTTTTGAAAGGCCTGTGCCTTCTAACCCCATATTGACTTGAATCATACCTGCCCCTTATGCTTTCCTATTATTTCACTTTGACTTTAACTGCACCAGAAGGTACCTTCATACTTTCCAAAAATAAACTCAGATCAGACCAACTTGCACCAGACTGCAAATTTAAGTCCCTGCTCATATAAGAACAATGTTTACATGTCATCTTAAATCATCTGGTGCAATATACACATAACATATTACAAATGTATCTGCCTAAAAGTTAAAAATTCATGTAGTTATGTTTCTAAAATTTGGGCCTACAAAATTAAAGAATTAGCCTCCAGAGACAGGCATGCTGAAAGATGCTCCCTATTTCTTTACAAAAATAATTCTTTTTCTCTTCATTTTCTTCAGATGAAAAAGAAAAAAAAAATCCTGATGTTAGTTTGCAGCTGTCCTTAAGGAATTCCCTCCACGTCTAATGACCGCAACATTATTTTTCAAATCATACAATACAGTGCAATAATTCTTAAGAAGTAGGCAGCTAAAAACTGGAACTGTTTCATAAACAGGAAGGGAAAGGAAAAAAAAAAAGAGGTTGAGGTCATTAATAAGAATAACAGTTCTGGGACCATGATACTCAGTCTATCATTTAAGGAGAAATTGCAGTAATTATGTGGGCCCAGAGGGTTTCTGCACAGTACCTTATTTACCTAGGTCAGTGGTGCCTGTCCAAGCTCCACATTTGTGAGCCATTTACTACTACATTCATTAGGGCATACGACCCAGCTGAGGGTGGTTAATGATTTGTTATTATTCAGGAAGACCACATCATTGAGGCTGCTGGTTATGGCAAAATAGCCATCCCATCAGTGCTTCTGTTCTAGCATGCCTGAGCAGAAAATGTGTTTTAGAGCCTCAAACATGACGGAGAGATGGGGGATCTCATCCAAGTGTGCAGATACCTGATGGAGGATATTAAGGAAGATGGAGTGAGATGTTTCTCAGTGTCACCCAGGGACGGGACCAGGGTCAATGGGCACAAATTAAAGTACAAGAAATTCCACAGAAACCACATTTCTTTCACTGAGAGAATCACTGAGTATTAAAACAGGATACCCAAAGAAGTTGCAGAGTCTTTGCCTTTGGAGACATTAAAAAGTTGACTGAAGGCAGTTCTGGGGTAACCCTCTCCAACTGTGTCTGAACAGGTGGGTCAGTACCTGCCAGCTCCAAGCGTGCTGTGACTCCATGAAAATTATTTGTTGCCAAGGAGACTTTAAAAGAAAAAAAAGAAAGAAAAGAGAAAAGGAGAAAGGGAAGGGAAGGGAAGGGAAGGGAAGGGAAGGGAAGAAGGAGAACAGCACAGCAGCCACTCAGATTGAAAAACATATTTGTGTGAACACCCCATAAGGATGGGCTGGTTTCTCATCTTACGTACTTTTTTAGCAGTTCTGTATTGAATTCTGCAATCCATGATTGCAGCCAAAACATTTAAAAGTGAGAGAGGGAACAACAAATTGGGTGTTGCCCTTTAAGACCTTCCCACAGATTCATGAGTGATCCATAAAAGGATTGGGACCAGAGAGATCTCCTCTCCTATGGGGTGTTTGAATGTTTACTCTTGAAGCTTTGATAAAAGATCAGAAGTTTTAGTTAGAAGCTTATGGTTAGGCTCACTCTCAAAAAAAAAAAAAAAAAAAAATAAAGGGATTTCTAAGTGTGCAAGACATTGGACATTGTGGGTTTCAAAGCCTTTTTTAAGGCTTATTCCCAAATTCTGGTAACATCCAGTCAACATCCAGCACCTACAGGTGTTGCCTGTCATCATATATAATTTTTGCTGGAGGCAAAGAAAAAAGTTCCCTCTCTGGAATACTTGGGTCAGAGAATTCTGCAGCAAAAGCAACACCAATGAAAATTAATTAATCTTGCAGAACTATGCATTTCATCTCTTGGCATCTTATAAATGTCACTCTTGTAATATGATTAGAACAGGGCAATTCATAATCCTAATTTATTATGCTATTATGAGAGCTGAACTGGGAATTTAGTACATCTGGTCTTACTCTGAGCTCATAGTTTTTGAATAGAACAAATAGTTTTCATTTCTCTGAAGGCTTTGTATCATTCTAATTACTAAAGCAATCTGTTCAGCTTTTCCAGCTGTACTAAAACCAGAGCTCTCAGCTTGGGACTGGTGTTCTCCAGTTCCTCCAAAGCCAAAGAAAGACCCAGGTACTCTGTAAGGAAGTGCAGTGATATTCTGAAGACATAATTTCAGTTGATAAGCTGGATCAGAAAATGGATTTAGTATATATGACTGTCCAGGCACACAGATTAGAATTACAGGCAAACAGCTGAGCCTGTCAGGGTGTCAAGCAAGCACAACAAACTGTCATAAGTAGCCAAGCCAAACAGATAATTAGGAAAAGTCTACTCATTTATGCTCAAATACAATACAATCCCACCTCTGTGTAGTGATATTTACAAGATTGAGACTATATTAACTTCTTAGATGTAGCCTTGTGTTCACTGTCAAATTTACAAACCATGCAGATTTTAAACAGTTTCCCTGTGTAGTGCAGATTGGTGGTGCTTACATAATGAAAACCCAGTGGAGAGAGGGAAGGTTTGGCTTCCATGTGTTTCTTCCCCATTCTCTGGGACTGTAGGTACTACTGCAAACACTGTGATAATCCCAGTTCCAAATTGCAAGCATGATGGTAGAAAATTAAATCACAGCTCAAGCACTTTAACTCGCAAAGACAGAAATGATTGCATGGCAATGTGTTGTAGCAATTTCTTCTGTAAAATGGGACAGAGTTGTAACAGAAAGGTCCTGGGGCTATTGTCAAGTATGATTTAGTCTGAGTTGTATGATCATAAAAAGAACAATCTTCTGAAAAACCTGAAAAATCTGATTTCATCACCAAAAAGCAATTTTTCTTCTCCTCTAGAGAAATGCACAAACTCAGAGAGGGAAAGGTATCATTTATATATGCAAAATGCTCATGAGATAAGGATTTCCCTGCAGGTGTGGCATTCAACAACATCAGAATGATTCCATTCATTTTACAGCTGTGGATGTGGGGAAGAAGCCAGCCCTCACAATATGTTTACTGACTAATAATGTTGAAGTAGCCAAAAGCTAAAACCATTTCTAAGGGAAACATGCTCAAGAGCAATTCTCCCTTAGAGAAGTAAAACCATGACTTTGCATTGTAATAGTCCAGAGACCATCACAAGGTGTTGCACAGAGATCTGAAAGCATCAGAAACCAATAAATATCTCCCAAGTATGTGAACTGCACAGATAATTATGGAGGATCTGTTCTTCCATAGGCTTTAGCTTACATCTGACAAAGGATAGAAAAAGAGGAGCATGCAAGACAGCAGTGCCATACAACCACCTCTCAGAGAAAGAATAATCAGCATTATAAAGTGGAGACTACAGTCACCACTAAGCAGGAAGGAAGCTGAGTATTTTATTCAGATAACTCAAATAATAAAGCCAGGAAATTATGCTATTTTTCCCTAGCTTTTTGCCATGCTACAGCTGTTTTGTAACCCCACTTTCTAATTTCTGTGGTTTTTCTGTAGCAGCTCCTAGAGCATTAAAGACCCCAAGGTACCTTAGTTCCTCAGCTGAGCTTTCTCAGAACTGACTCATGCTGGAAACTGTGTTTTATATAATTTCCTACACTGCTTGGGAAGCAAAAACTATAATTAACTTTGGTAATTAGAATAAGAATATTGCAATAACTCTCCTCCCAGAACTACATTTACCATGAAGTTATTAATCTTTCGAGCCTATTCTTGCATGAGCCAATTAATACATTGAAAACATTGTGATGCTTCATAAATAGTCTTAAAAAATGAAGCCCCAGAACACTGCAGTCTCAAGGATTAATGAACAACAACCTGGGCATCAGGTTTTAATAATGGTAGACCCTGCGTTTGAAATTTTTATATGAATACTAATGAGTTAAGGCCCAGCTTCAGTACACAGTGGTAATTAGGGGAAAAAACCTGGCAGTGAAGCTTGTAGTCATATACTCTTGGGTCTCTGCAGGTTCACAAGAGAGGAGATCCTATGTTTTTACAGTGCCATTTCCACCACCTTGTGGGTTTGCACATGATCAGCCTAGTGCTGACTTTCACGTCTGCCAGCAACATTCCCACAGTGCAGTGGTGAGGAAAGGCTGCCCAGAAAGCCCCTGGAAGGACCCAAGCTCTGCTGGCACTGGTGACAATGGGATTGTCATACTGGGGTGCAGGAGAAGCAAAGTAAAGCCAGGGCTGAGGGGTCTCAGAAGTTTCTATGGGTTTTAGCTATTTCAAAATTTAAACTAGGCTGGAATTTTGAGTCAGAGTACATGTTTTCATATAAAATTTAGGTTTTACTAGAATTTCCAAGATTCAGAACACCCAGCTTTAGACATATCCAGACAGCACAGTATCCAGACTCCAGCGCCACACTTCCAATCTGTGACATCTCTTTTTTGTGTTTGAGCTTTCTTTTTCTGTCTTTTTCAGAGAAATTTTCTTTTATCCCCCTGCAATCAAGCTGCCATAGTCCACAGAGAACCAAAAAGGGCTTCCTTTTTCTTCGCTACTTACACAAGCTTCACAGTTCTTCAACAGATAAATAAATAAATAAATAAAGCAAATTTAATAAAGGGAAAAAAAGAAACAAGCATGATAAAAATACCAAGCACATCAGTCATTGCAAGTTAAGAAGTGGTCTGTGCAGCATGGATCACATATTATCACATTATGTCAGCATTCCTCAGCCTCTTTCCCTTTTTAGCTACATTCTGTATAGAGTTGAAAGAAGTGATCCTCTCAAGCATCCAAACAGCAACCTACAAACTTCTGCTGGGGTTTCAAAGGTGGAAATGGTATCCAGATTTTGAGAAACAGGAAAATGAATCCAATTTAAAGGCTTCTTTAGCAGAAGTACAGACGTTATCTGCATAATTAAATCAGTTTTAATTCTTCTGCAATTCTCAGGAAAACATTTACATTAATTTAACAAAGTTGGTATAAATTAGAGGAGTTGTTAAAAGTAGTTGGCCACCTTTTCTCAGACAGTCTGGTTTTAATACTAAATGCACTCTTTTAAGAGAAAAGTGTAATATTAAAAACAAAGACTTCCTACAGGGGTGGAAAAATTCTGACATTAAATATAACTTAAAAGGATTAAAACTTCATGGGAAAAAGACTCAAGTGCAAAGTCCTGACAACACAGTATTTCTCTTGAAAGTGCATATATTTGGAAGTAAAATCATTAGCAGGTTCTGTACCTCACTTCTATATTTAAGAAAACAGCATTTTTCAAGCTGATACTGATTTTTTAGGCTACCTTCAATACTTTAAAAAATGCACTAGGTAGTCAAAAGAGAACTCTAATGTTTCAATTTTCTCAATTTTCTTTCTATCATTGTTTCATTTCCTTAACTGAATACCTCCATTTGGGTAGAAACACACACGTATCTGTACATGTAGTGTCTATTTTAAGAAAAGATCTGATATTTTGGTTTTTGGGGGCTTTACTCCTGTTAGTGACACATCATGCTAAAGTCACCCTTCAGGCAGTGTATAATATTGCCTTTCAATTAAATTTATGCTGTCCCTGCCATCACTCTTCTTAGATATATGTCATAATTGATTTTTACTTTTAATACAGCCTCTGGAATAAATGGATCTATTGGCTTTTGTTATTATATTGTTTGCCTCTTTAATATGATGGAAGAGACATCACCAAGAAAAAAAAATCATTTAAATTGATTTTAAAATAAATTATTGAAATATAAACTTCTGGGAATGAAAACTTACATGTTACTTTGAAAGTGAAATTACTTCTAACAAAAATATTTCCACTAACCATACCACTTTATTTTATTCTCTTAGAAACCAGTGTTCTCAAAACAGTGTAAAAGCCATGAGCTCTAGAAAGCACTCCCAAATTTACTAATAGCCTCAAACATGTATGTTTTTGCAAATGGAAATTCATCCTTGAAACTCCTCCTCCTCAAGACATGCCATCATACAGATACCATTTCTGAAATCAGTAGTGCCAAGCCTCATTCCCCATGAAATAGCCCATCAAGTTCAAAAACAACCACAAAGTCTGGAGTGAAGTGGGCAGTGCCCTAAACGGCTCAAGTGAAATTTTATCTGTTTGTGTGAGAGTGATATGGAATCAGACATCCTTTCATTGCTAGCACAGGTTTTCATGTGACAAGCCTTAAAGGGTAACCAGAAACCAATGGATTGTAGCAGCCTCATGACTGCACAGTCCAGCCTGTACTTTTTTTGGTCAGATTTCTGTAGACAGTTGAGGTTAATTTGAATTGAGTCTGAAAGCCTCGATTTTCCACCCAAGTGACACATTATTCTGGTGGCACAGAACCAAAAGCAATTTCACATACTCTGAGCCTCTTTAAAAACTACTAATTATGTGTCACATTAGCAAGAGAATTGCCCAAAACGTAACACAAGACATGCTTCTTTTGCTTTCTTTAATAATTCTCCTCATTCCTGTCAAACTTGCTTAAAACAGACATGTTCACAGAAAGTGATACCCTCTCCTCCACATTTAGTACCAGAAGCTGGCTGTCAAAAGAAAGTTATCAGTTTCACCAAGCAAGTTTTCACAACCATAATGCAAAATGATGGGATGATGGGGTTGCATGTGATACAAATCACTTTTTTTTTTTTTTTTTGTGGTCTGATTTTGGTTTCACTAAAATGCTCCTGATAAGCTCCTGTTATTGGTTGGTACCAAGAGATAAAATTTTAGGTAGATGAAGATCTTAGTGGTCCTGAACAGCACACCTATAGTCAGCCTCATCATACCATGTGAGGAAAATCTTAATTTCCAGTCTGAACAGTTTGGTAGCTTTAGGAAATAATATGCACATTCAGAGAATTCTGTTTTCAGGACATGTAACATTACAACAAACAAACAAACCAAAACAAAACAAACCAATAAAAAAGCCACAACAATAAGTACAAGAACAAAACAAAACAAAAAGCACAAAAAAAACAAACAACCACATTTTAAAAACTCAAAACCACCAAATACCAAACCAAAAGGAAACCAACATCCTGCATAGTGTCTGTGTGGTAATGGACAGTTTTGACAAACAATTACTCTTCATGTAATGCTTTAGTAAGTAAAGATTTTCCTTGCTGAGCTGCTGTTTGTGGATGCTTAAAGCCTTGCTTCTTGTGAAGTTTGATTTTTCTCAGGAATGAAAAAAACTGGGATTATATTTCTATGTGATGATTCTTCAAGACCATGTAGGATTGACAGGGGCAAAAGCTGTGTGCACAAGCTGTGGGCACAAGCTGTGGGAGTTGACAGCCTGACACTGAAAAATCTGTCATATATAGAGCCCTTTGAGATCCTTGGCCACAAAAAAGGGAAACAAAGTCAAGGGAGAGAAAGCAAAAATAAGAAATGCCAAGATATTTCTTATGGAGGTGCTGTATCATTTAAGATGACCTTCAGAGAAGCAGTTTAGTAAGAAATTCATACTCACTCTCCAGCCTGGTCTTCCAAAAATTGCACGTTTCAGTGACAGGGGTTATCCAAATCTGGAGCAGTAAACCAAACTGATTATTCACACTGTAGATCCCTTCCAAAGATAAGCATGGATGTTCCATTTCTTTAATTAATAGGACTTAATTATCTGTACCTTTCAGGCAGCTTGGCTGTCTCATCCCAAGCTAAGGGCAAGAAAGGAATAGGAAAGAATTACATCAAAATAAATATGTTCAGAAGAGTGCAAATTCGCTCTGATATTCTCCTTATATGCCTTAAGTCCAAAGACAGACTGCAGAGTCTATGTAAAGACTTGAACTCCAGGGTCTTTTTGCATGCAAATTTTTGAGCCATGCCAAGAGAAGATTTGCAGTGAATCACAGAAAATCACAGCTGAAATTCTGCAGAAAGGCTGTTGCAAAGACATAGCTTCTACTTTGCTGCCCCCAATTTCAGTTCTGAATAACCTGACCTGTGGAAAGTCTTGGTTTTGCAGAAAAATTTTGGGCAAAGTTTCATAAAACCTAAATCCATAGAGAGTGTTCTCCAGTGGATTCTCAGAGCAGGGGTCTGTGCTGCCCTTCCGGGCTGATGTCAGTGATTCTGACAGAGAGCTCTGTATTTGCTTGGGGAAAAATAAAAAAAAAATTAAAATTGATTGCCTGAAGGCACAGTTCTCCTCACATGTTCTGCCTGCTTTCCCTTCCACACAGAAACAGGCTGGTGACTTGGATATGTCCCTGGCCTTTCACTGTGGTTGAACTGCTACTGTTAGCCCACAGCCTGGAGATAGGCTTGGTGACAGCACCTCCAAGCATGTAAGGATATTAGAAAGGCAGACAATCACACTAAAAATGGATGTGCAAGTACAAAAGCCACTAACAGAGATTAAAATAAAGCTGATGAAGGCCAGGAGCTTCTGAGAAATAGGCTTAGAAGCATTACAGTTCTAAATTCCTACATGGAAAATCGTAAAACACTATTCCTTAAAATACCAAATAAAAATAGCAGTATCAGGTTCCTCTTTGGCAGAAAGCTACTGAGATGCTACTTAGAAGTAACAGGTAAAATAGCTCCCTGTAAACAGGAACATCACCAGCCAGAACAAATTTCCCTGCAATCAATATCCCACCTGGCAGACCAACCTCAATTGCATGAAAATTCATAAAGAACAGACATAATCCAGGCTTTTTGGACTCAGGGGAATAAATATCCTGATGATGCATGGATCATCAGCCTAGAATAGGGATATTTTCCCATTCCTGCAAGATATTCCAGTATTATTAAAGCAGATTCAAAGCTTGAGAATGCTAACACTAATTTTGTCCTCACCTGTATTTATGAGGAATATATGTACATATACAAGCTTATACATAAAAAATATATATGCCTATACAAATGCAAACACATTCTTGCAAAAACACACTACACACACCTGTGTTAGAATGTTAACCCAAATTTTATAGCACTGTCATAGAGAATTGATTTCCATAAATGTTTGGACAATGCTCTCAGGCACAAGTTGTGGTTTTTGAGGTGTCCTCCACATGGCCAGAATTTGATGATCCTGGTGGGTACCTTCCAACCCAGTATGATTCTATGATTCATTTTGCATGCAGCAGAGAAGCGATTTTAGCAAGAGTTTTTTGATAGAAATGTGAATTCATGCTTAATAACAGCAACAAAAACACCTCTCCTCAAATATAAAACAATTACTAAAGGAACATAACAATAGTTCTTTTTTTCTTCACAATTAGTGCTATTTGAAAAAGACATGAAGGCTTCATTTTTGTTGCCCAGTTCTATAACAATTCCTCGCATTATGTTCTTTGTCAATGGAAAGAGACTAGGCTGCAAAGGGTCAATGGTATTTTTTCCTAAAAGAGCATTTCCAAGATTAAAACTGCTCATGAAGCTCAGCACTTGACAGCCTAAAGGTCATCTTCTGAAAATGCAGAAAGAAAGAAAGAGCTAACTGCCCCAGACATCCTTGAAAGCAGAAGGTAATGTCAAGGAACAATCTTTGTGACTGACAGAAAGCTTGCAAGTGTTAGAGTTATTTATAAATTAGCTTTAAAGATCTTGGCTCTTTTTGGTGTGCACTGGTAGAAATATCACAAAAGTAAACCATATCTGAAACAAAGTTATGGACAAAGAAATCACCTTTTCAACACATCCTTTATTTAAGTCCTGCTGAAGAAAGTTGCATTACCTAGACCTTTCTAACTGCTACATTTCTTCAGCAGGACTGTGATTTATTATTTATGTTGTGAGATACTGTAATATTAATAGTTACCTAAAACACTTTAAGAGGTTTTACTATTTAGCCTTGCTGCAGAAGGTTTCAAGCATCAGAAATTTGGACTTTAACTGAAAATTAACAGGCAAAACCTGATAAACTAAAAGGGGGGAAATGCTCTAAGCAAACAAAGTGAGCATTAAGATTCCTGAGCTGGCTTGGAAGACATTGCTATCATATCAACAGCAATTAAAGGCAGAACTAAAATCTTATAGAGAAGAAATCTTAGGACAATGACTGAAGAAGGTAAATGAGGTAACATGCAGAAGCCATACCCAATTAGATGAAGAATCTGGAAAGGCTTTCTCTGTTGGAGATGTATCTGAAGACTTTGACTAATGCTGTAGGGCAAAGAAACATATTTTTGTGGCTCTGTAATAGTCTTAGTCATCATCAGAAACCAGAAACTGTCAATTTCCACTTAATTTTGCTTGTGCTAGTAAATGAAAAGTAGTTGCCAGCAACACCTTTTAGACTATGTTCTCTGTAAAAATCTCCCCATACTTTATGATGTTAGCAGCATCCTAAAAGGAACAGTTTTCACACAGAGAAGACAGCTCACTGAGAAGCCTGGGGAATATCTTGGGAGGTAAATATTATGGGCCTTTTTAAGCATCAGCAGCTTAGGCTGATGAAACATGGAGCTCTTAATAAAAGGATCTGGATTTATATAGGAAAAATACAGGGAAATATATGCAAGACAATGTTATTCTTTAAAAAAAATTAATTCACTAAAATCCAAACAAAAAACCCAAACAAAAAACCAACCAAACAAAAAACAAACAAAAAAACAAAACACAAAAAACCCCAAACAAACAAACAAATAACAACAAAAAAATACCTCCACAAAGATAAGATAAAAACAGTAAAACAATGGTGGCAAATGTTTTCTGAGAATAAAATTAGTCTGCATCACACGGCAGAGTGCAGATAATGTACTGAAGACATGACTCTGCCAAAGTGGCACCATCTTTCTTCCTCAAAAGGTTAAGTTTTAAATTAAGTGGCAACACAACAAAACCAAACAGACTTGCAATCCTACCCACAAATCTTCCAACAATGAGCAGCAGGCATCCTTAGCTTGGAATTACCTCCTGGCACTTTTTCGTGGTCTTCGGGCAAAAGTCTAACTCACTGAACTTGTTGCCATTGCACTGAAAAATTATTTTTCCCACTCTTTGTTGAAGCTTCTTGTCAGTGTTTAAAGAAATAAGTATGTGTCAGTTCATATTTGATGCAAAAAGTCAAGTTTTGAAAAAAGATATATATAAATAACACCAGAGGTACATGTATCATCCATGAAATGCTGGTAGAGATGTTAGTCCAGTTCCTGAGGTAAAAGGAAAAAAAGTGGGCAGAGTAGTAATGTCTTTTTCTCTTGTTTCTTAGAAAAAAACTTAGTGGACATAAAAAGTAACTTTTGAACACACACATAAGAGTGTGATACACATAAACACACAGTTCCTTAATATTAATTACAGCTTGGGAAAAAAAAAATCCAAGCAGATGACTCATAATTCTTCAGGACATAATAACTGCTGAATGGGGACATTTTACTAAAAAACACAACAACATGTTTGATAAATCACATCTACAGGAAACATTTCCCAGTGGAACAAGATGATCTTTAAGGTCCTTTCCACCTATGATTCTATGATCTACCTTGCTATCCCACTCAGTATTAAATACAAACCTTGCAAAAATCTGCTCACTACTCCTCCAAAAATTTAAATATTACAGGCATATAAAAGTGGAAATTGATTATTTGAGTCAAAAAGCATGATATCTGTAGATCTGTAAGGTATAAAATATCAGCAGGAGAGGAACAAGAATTTTCCTTATAACACTGTATGACTCATATACCTGAGATCACCATCTTACAGTAGACAGAAATGTATTGTTCAGAATTCATTAGACAAGGTAAACTGATTGCTATATCCTTTTTTTGCTGCTAGCTTCATATCTCTCCCTTGCAGTTTTTAAGCTGTTCCTCTGACAACTGACAGGCTGCACATCTAACTTTTTAAAATATTGAATATGAGACTGTTACTTTTTCCGGAAGAGACTTGGCTATTCTGAAAAGTACCCTTTTGTGATCAGGAGAAAATACAATGCTGTAAGCAAAGCAAAGGTGATCATTTTGTCTTTTTTTTTCCCGCTTTATTACCCTAATTACACAAAAGAAACTCAAGACTGAAAGTACCTCCCTTATTATTTCAGAAGCAATATTATGAAAACAGCAAACTAAGATCCCCTTCCTACAAGCACTAACTGGCTTTCATGGAATGATTTCCAACAGTGATTGTAAATCCATGCATAAATGCTTGTGGCAACTGTGGTCTTGTTTTTTGGCTCCTAAGTGTAAGCATGTTGCCGTGATGCACATTATGCTACTGCCAGATGTTAAATGACATTGCTTTTGTCATTACATTTACTCCCCTGTTTGTTTCCTTTGGTTTGGAAAGACACAGACTTTTGGAAAATCCTATTCTCATGTAATTCAGGACTGCTTGTACTCACAGTATGGCTTCTTTGCCCTCACAAACTGCTTCATAAATATGCACTGACAAAAGCAATAAACCTGCTTAAAAAAATGATATACAGACTTGTTTTTTAGGTATTCTCATAAAAAAAAGCTTCACTTGCACAAATCCTCTGAACCAAGGGTTTAGCTGTTAATTGTGACACTGCATGCAAGAATACTAGAGAGATCCAGAGACAAATTAAAACAGAAATTCTACATGACAAACTATTTCACTAAGTCCGGTCATGAATCACAACCTTAACCTTTCTGAAAAATTTATTGCCAACATGGGACTGAATATAAATAGTTTACAATGCTTGTGAATTTGAACTTTAAAATTAATTAGGGTCATCCAGAATTTCTTGAAGAACTTTCTTTCAGTTCAGAAGTAGCAGCAAATTTTGGATGAGAATATGGAAAAACAAGAACTGCTTTCTATCCGGGACAGGGATAGTATCACCAGATTCCCTGCACTTGTATATCTTCATCTCTCTTCCATAAAGGGAGAAATGTCAACCCCAAACCCTTTATGTCATGATATAAAAATTCAGGCCCAAAACTCAGGGAACAGAGCACCAGGAACTTTTCTTTGTCTCCCGCTGGCTACAGCTGCTGCACACAGTTCACTTTGCTGCTTTGAAGCTTTGGGCAAAAATGAACATTGGAAGCAGGAGTGGTACATGAAGAGGTCACAGTCAGTTTTTTTAAACTCAGAGAAACCATTGCTTTGTTAAATCAATACTCTCAATGACTTATAAGTGCACTTTCATAACCATTTAAATAAAGATTGGCATTGTTTGTAAAACTGAAATGTTTGAACTGTTAGGCATTTCACACATCTCACCAAATTGGTGTTGAATGTGGGTAAGAGCAGTTCACCTTGCACATCTGAGAGGACAGCAGCTTTCAGCTGGAATGGTCATTTGGGGATACAATATCTTCACTAAAACAGGACCTCTGACTCCATCTTAGACATAACTCTAGCAGGACATAAAACAGAAAGTCTTCTGCTCAAATGGCCTCTAAACTGATGTTTCTCCTGAGTCTTCAGCAGAAAACCTTCTGCTTTTATGGACCATCTCCCTGTCCTCATTCTGTCACTCAAACCTCAAAGGAAAAAAATAGAGAGGAAAGGAATTCAAGTTCACAAACAATGGCAACTACAATTTAATGCAGAATTATCCTCATCTATTACTAGAAGGCATTAATTAATGAAACAAATTCTTTTTATTCTCATACACAGAAGTGTGTGCAAGTTATGAGGTAAAGAAGTTCTGTCAATTTCTACAGTAAGATAGGGATATAAAGCAGGACAACTCTGATTTACTGAAAGCAGATAACCCAATGTGAGCAGGTGAAGGCAGGAAATATCACTACTAAATATCCCTGTGGAAGTGGAATTTGTTCAGCTAGAATAAACTCCTGCAATAATCCTAAGCAGAAATTTTCTTCCAGAGTTTTTATTCCCCAGTGAACAAAAGTAAATGTGTGTGTGTGTGTGTGTGTGTGTGTGTGTGTGTGTGTGTGTGTGTGTTTGTGTGTGTGTGTGTTTATGAGAGAAGCCCTCATCTCCTCAGCAATAGATATGTTAGAATGGGCTTGTTTGAAATGTCTACAAAAGTTATGGCCACATAAGAGGCAAAAGATTTGCAGAAAACACCTTATTATTTACAAGTGTCTACTGTAATTTTCCAAGAATTTCTTATTAATTTTGCAACTATCTTTATATCTAAAATGTGTTTCCTGCACAGGATTAGGCTCTACACTGTTATAAGACTAACACCAGAATCTGACTGACTTGTTTACGCTGCTTTTTTTGTCAACAAGGAGAAAAAGGGATTCTCTATGGAAATCTACATTGCAATGAAGCAAATTCATCATAATTTTGAGGCTAAGCATTTGTGGAATAGATTTGTTGGTGTTCTTTATGAGTACATTTATTCCTTTTTAATGATTCATTTCTTATTCTGTTAATAGCTTCTCCAAATCAAATGTTTTAATCAAAATTGTGTCTATTGTTAGATGGGTAGAAGACTAAAAGTTTGGGTTTTAAATTTTTTTCATGCTAGGGTATATTTTATTGTTGAGAGTACATAATCCAACTGGCTTTTATTTCTTTTACTCAGAGACTTATGCAAAAGAGAAAATAATATGTCCAAACTGTGTCCAAGAAAGGTTAGTCCCTCACCCTCTATTAATGTTGTGTTAGTCATAACAGAGATCTGACACTTAGAAGAACTCCTCCTTGGGATATCACAAAAAGTTTTTTCTCCTTTTCTTTACCCAGGGTTCATAGCCCTGGTGAGAGGCAGCTGCAGGTTTTCCTTCAAGTTTCAGCCCACAAATACAAGTGCTGGTGTTTTACATTTTGCTGAGGGCTCCAAACTTTTGGTTATTGAATGTAATGTAGAAAAGGAAAAAACTGACTGATCACAGCAAACACATCACTAGCTTGCAAAGACTTGACTAAGCTGCTTTATGCATTTGACTCCATGAAAACCAACATAGCTGTCATTTTCCTGAAAAGAGAAATGCCGTCACCCAGATTAGAGGTAAGCACTTAAGCTCTGAGTGACATGGACCTGGAAATCCAACACACTTAGGAGAAGTCTTCCACTCCTGCCTTAATACACCCATTCAAAGCCCAGTCTTCTTTGTGCATTTTAAATTGCTTTTCCAGACCACTGCTGAGGCTTAATGCTGGAGTGCCTCATTCTAAATCCCCTTTGTGGTCTAATTGGATTTCCAGAGCTTAGATACTGCTCCAATGAAAATCATTAGAAGCTAGTTCTCATTTTTAACCAGCTGTTCTCATTATCAACTATCCAATTAGGCTTTTGATAGCCCTACTTGATATCTTATTGCATGCTTGAAAAGCTAATTTTCTTTAAACTTTGGCTGTTTACAGTCATTTTCTTGATGTTTTGTCTTGAACAACAAATGAGCATGAAAATCAAGAGAGATCAGAAATGGTCAAAGCGTCCCTGTATTTACATCCTTACTCAGTTTGTCACCTCATACAATTCTTATTTCAGTGCTTCAGCGTTATTCAAGAACTTCTGTAAATCAGTAAATTAAATCAGTCATATTGTCATTGTCTCTCTATTTTTCTGACCTCATATCACATTAAGACTAAACAAGAAATCATAGGCTCACTAAGGCTGGAAAGGAAAGGGTGTTGAGTTCAGCCACTAACTCAGCACTGCAAGCCCACCACTAAGCCATGTCTCTGAGTGCCATTTCTACGTATTTTTAAATCTCTTTTGGGATAGAACACTGCCCTGGGCAGCCTGTGCAGAGCTTAACAACCTCTGGGGGAAGAAATTTTTCCTAATATCCAACTTAAACGTACATTGGCAAAACTTGTGTTGATTTCCTCCTGTCTTATTACTTGGTACTTTGGACAAGAAATGAGCACCTACCAAATTACAGCATTCTCTCAGTGAGTTGGGCAAAGCCAGAACGTTCCCCCTGAGCCTCCTTTTCTCCAGAACGTTCCCCCTGAGCCTCCTTTTCTCAAGGCTGAGCCCCTTTCCCAGCTCCTTCAGCCACTCCTTGTTCTCCAGATCCTTCCCCAGCTCTGTTCCCTTCTCTGGAGGTGATCCAGCCCCTGAATGTCCTTCTTATCATGGGGGGCCCGGAGCAGCCCCAGGATGTGAGGTGTGGCCTCAGCAGAGCCAGCACAGGGGACAGTCACTGCCCTGCTCCTGCTGCCACACCATGGCTGGCACAGCCCAGGGGCCATTGGCCTTCTTGGCCACCTGGGCACCCCTGGGCTCATGTCCAGCTGCTGTCACCAGCACCCCCAGGGCCTTTTCCAGACACTTTTTCCCCAGCCTGGAGCTGCAAGGACTTGTTGTGGCCTGAGGGCAGGACCCAGCACTTCTCCTGGTTGTACCTCACCCCACTGGCCTCATCCCATGGATCCAGCCTGTCCAGAGCCTCTGCGGAGCCCTCCTGCCCTCCAGCAGATCCCACCCAGCCTGGTGCTGTCAGGAACTGAATAAGGGAGCCCTTGATCCCCCCATGCAGAGCTTTAGTGAGGATGTCAAACAGGCCTGGCCCAGCACTGATCCCATGGGAGCTCCCCTCATGCCAGCCCAGCTGGGTGTCCCTCCATGTCCCGCAGCCCATTCTTCCCCCAGAGCACAGGGCCCTGTCCACGAGCAGCCAGTTCCTCCAGGAGATGCTGTGGGAGAAGGTGTCAAAGGCTCTGTAAGTTCAGGCAGACACATCCACAGCATTTCCCTCAGCCCTGAGCAGGTCACCTTGTCCCAGGAGGAGATCAGGCTGGTCAGGCAGCACCTGCCTCTCCTAAATCCAGGCTGGCCGGGTCTGATGCCCTGGTTGTCCTGCTCCTGCTGCTGATGGCACTCCAGGTGATCTACTCCATGGCCTCCCCGGCACTGAGGGCAGGTGACAGGGGTGTCATTCCCTGGATCCTTTTTCCAGTTTTACTGGTAGATTTTCATCACGTTTGCCAACCTCCAGTTAACTGACACCTCCCTGGTTAACCAGGGCTGATGAAAAATGATCAAAAGGTGCTTGGTTTGGTCTTCTGCCAGCTCCCTCAGCATCCTTTTGTGGATCCTATCTAGCCCCAAATGATCACTGTGATGCATCATATTTACTACAAACATTCTTTGGGGGGGGTGGGGGGGAAGAACCACATGTTTATATTATGTTTTCAAGGATATTCAGTCATATCTCTGGTGTTGCAGCAGAGAATTACTCCAGTTGAACTGGAGGAGAGCCTCAAAATATGGCAGAGGAGAGCCTTAACCCTCTCCAGTCACATGAAATTCTCTCTATTAGTATAATACCTATATTTCATTACAGACCACAAAAAAAAAAAAAAAAAAAACAAAAAACAAAAAAACAAAAAAAAAAACAAACAAACAAAAAAAAAACCCACCCCAAACAAAAAACCATCACCACTTTTCAAGTTCATCAAAAAGATTAGCTCTTAGGATACTTCCTAAACCTTCCAGAAACTGAGTCAAGACAACAAATAAAAAACTGTAGAGTTTGCAGACTCAAAATAACAGACAATTTATTGACAACCCATTATGTAGGCTTTCTAGATGGGTTTTCTCCCTGGTAATTTCTCCTTCCACTGACACCTTTAATGAAGGTTCAGCTATAAGGGATGGTTTTTTTTACCAAGTGAAACATCATGTACAAGTCCCTAGCAGAGGTTCAACAGAGAAGGCCATGTTTAAACATCAATCTCAGCGATGCTTGCTCTGATATCTGTCCTTGTATATCTCCCTTATTTTTCCCTCTGCCAAAAACAACTGAAATAACAAAGAAAGATAAAAAGAGGCTACCAATTGAACCAGCAAGTTCAATTGTACTTACAGTTCACCTGTAAGTATGCTCAAAGCTCTTAATCAAGTAGAACAAAATAAAATCCTGTTGCATTCAAAGTGAAGCTCCTCTTTTTATTCATATTAATGAAGTCTCTCTTGAGAAAGGAGTCTCTGATTTGTAGCTCCAGCTAAGGCACAGTATTACAAACCATTTCTGGTTGTAGAAGATGTATTATACAAAGATGAAATCCCTGTGGATTTCTAGTAAATACATTTTCATGCATACTAAGAAAGGACATCAATATTACCTTAAATTCCATATATATATATATATATATATATATATATATATATATATATTTTAAAATAATTTTCATTTTTTAAGTAAAATATGAAAATTAATCCTCCCATGATCCAAATGCTGTATCTGTACTTCTTGCAGGAATAAGGCAAGTTTCTATTTAGGATTCTTCATATCAATCCCTCCTCACAGTCTGTTTTCATTCTTTTGCTGCTTAAATTGTGGGCAAAAGGTTCAAAAATTGTTACCTATTAGCTGATAGATTTCTGAAATTTATTCTATTTTTACTACTGTAATCAGCAAATCAAACAGATGGAGAAAATATATTTGAGACACGTCAAATTAAAATAACTGCAACTTTCATGGCTCAGCAAAAGTTGAATTCACAATAGAAAAGACATTTAATTTCTCTAGGATCTTTTTGAAGTAGTTAGATATTTGGACTTGAAGAAAAACAATCTGTTGACAAGAACATATTGCAGTCTAAAAGAGAGTTGATCTGGGAAAGGCATAATTCAGAAGTACTTTTGCTCAGTATTATGATGGGGTTGCATCACTTAAGGGAGTTGTATTCTCCTGGTGTTTTTCATCTGGTTTTGCATCAGCTGACATATGTTGGTGTTTCTACTCTGGGTTTAGTTTCACTGAAAAAAGTTTTAAAATATTTCTATTAATTGCAGCACTATATGATAGCAAACATCCATCAGAAAACTCTAAATTCAACACTGAAAGTTCCTGTTTAAAAATCATTAACTCAAAATTTAAGGAAATTGGAAAAGCCATCTGAGTTACTTTGTGCACATCTGGATTGCACTTGCTTGGCTTCTTATTTTAACTGAAGACATTTACAACACAGAAACTTCACATTTTTGTTATTTAAAATTCAAGAAGCTTGAATTATCCCAGAAACTGTGACTTTAGAGAACTATTATCAGGCTATCAATACAGTAATGAGAAGTGGCAGCTCTGAAACTAAGTGTGGGTGCTCCCAACACAAAAGCGCTGGGAAGCACAGAGCTTCAAAGGCAGGCAGTGATGAAACAGGGTGTTGCATTCTCAGAGGTGTTAAAAAACAAAGCAATAAAACAAATTCTGATCAGCTTTTCTCTATTATATTTTATATTCCAGAAAAATTCCCTCAATTAAATACCACATGACTAATAAAATTAGTAAAAACATTTAAACAAATAAACAAACAAGCTTATATCATGAATTCAGAGAGGTCTTTAGTGGTGCCACTTAGTGGGCAAAAAAATATTCCAATGCACTTGCAATAGGCAGTTGTGGAATTCTGGTAAAAATTAAAACCTTTGCAGCATTTATAAACTGAAAGCCATAAACACATATCACACCCATAAGAAAGGGGTGGGTTGAACTGGAGCTGGGCGGAAACAACACTTCAAAGAAAAAGGAGGCATTTCCTACAGGGATAAAGAGTAAAAAACTAAATTTCGACCCTGATCTCACTGTCAGCCCTCATTTAACAAGCAATCAGCAAGTTTTCTATTTCAGTGAACCATTTCCATTCTGGTACTTCTTTTCCTAGTTTTCATGGCTTTGCTGCCCTTTGTGGCTGTAGCCCTTAAAGCTGCATGATAAAAGTTTTAATCAGAAAGTTCTGTGAAACCATCTGCCTGACACACAAAATATTTACATTTCAAATGATCTGTTACAAATAAGTGTTTGATTTTAATAAAGCATTTATTAAAATTTAATTGCTAGCTGATAAAAGTACTTGCTTTTGTCAGTGGGAAGGAAATATGAATCTAGTCAATCTACTCTTATCTAGGAGTAAAACATGGAATAAAACTATGAAGTCCTTTTAATATGTTTTTGGGTTGTCTTTTTTTTAAATTTCATGCTAGCACTTGGAAATAAAAGGATAATCTTTAATTCTCTGGACAGACCTTACAACAATGCTTGCTGAGATTAAATCACATGACCTTAATACAGATCTGGCACAGAACAGGCCCAGCAGAAAACTCATTAAAGTTGAAAAGAGTCTAAAAAATCCACAAAAGTTGTCTTTGTTTTCTCTGAACTGTGTGAAAGTCCACAATTTGTCAAAGGTAAAATACTATACCCATATTAATTTCTTCTCCCAGTGCCACAGGGGACAGAAATGTTTCCATTTTCTCAATGCAATTAATAACAATGAATAATTGACTCTTGTGACTTTGTCACTAAGAAGTATTATTTTCCCTGTTCCTATATAATGTACATCCTGAAATGCCTGTGCAGCTACTCAAGACAGATTCTAACATCCAGAAATAGTGTCAGAGTCCCTGAAAATTTGTTTTCTTTCTCTTGTTCCTCTAGTACCTTCTTCTCTAGAAGATAGAATAAAATTAAAAGAAGAAAAAAGAAAAAAAAATAAAGCTCTTCTCAGTATCCCAAAAACTCACATTACTTTGTGGTTTTGTCCCCTTCCTTTCTCTTTTTCAAAGTCTTTCCTGTAATTCTGATGAAACGAACTTGCTCTTTTTGATAGGCTCAGGCACAATTCCAAGGTGGGTTGTTACTGCAGCCACCTGACTCTGTATTCATAGGAAACAGCTCTGTAAATTCTATTGCATGACGAATTTGCCACCTGGAGACTTGCAATTAGGAATCTTATAGGTGTCTTTATTTAAGCTGAAAGGCAACTAAATTATCCTAAACTTCTTCAGCGGAGCTGAGCGTTGATTCTTTGCCATTTGCAGGTTTGTGGAAGATTCATTCCCTGCAGGGAAAGGAGGAAGAATTAGATGAGTGTCCTCCTTCTTGCAGGGAAGATGGAGCAGCATAACTAGTTCACCATTCATAGAGTTTAATATTGAATGAAAATCTGGCAAAATCTATGTACTCTTGCAAAATTTGATTGTTCTAACAAAGCAAATAAAGTTTAAAAATTGTTGCAAATGCCAGTCATCCTACATGTCAGCACAGGGCAGCATTCTCTGTGTGATTAACCAAGGAGAGACAACAGCCACACAGCCAGATGTGAGCTCAGATGTGCAACAAGAAGTTGTTTTGTGACAGGCTCTTGGTGAAAGAAAACCACTGAAATATTTCTGTAGAAGTATTATAAATTATCAAATTGGCAGCGAAATTTATAAGAAAATTTAACAATGATTTATTAGATCGTTAACAAAAATAGAATTTCAAAAAACCACCGCAGCCAAGGCAGCGTCAACCCCAGGTGCTGGCGCTGGGTGAACCGAGATCCAACCAACAAAGTGTCAGCATCTCCCCAGTGGTTCACCCCAACTGCTTCACGCCGCTAGCTGATATACAGTTTATTCTGCCTGAGGCAGAAATGACCAAACGTTCCTTTGTGTCTCTTCACATGTAGAACTGGGGCCATACATGAGCAGAAACCGACAAAGGTAAGTCCAGGTGTCCAGACGGATGTCTGAGCACTTCGGCAGAGCCCGCATGTAGCAGAGTGGTGCCGGTGCTTGAGTGTGGTAGATGCAATCTTCCCAGGTGCAGGTCCTCGTGAGGGGCTTAGGCGTTCCAAGGAAGTCAGCACTCGTGGCCCAGGAAGGTTTCAATCATAGTTAACAGACTTGATATTATCTTAATGTTGTCCGGGAACTACTTGAATAAACATAAGACTCTGCTCCCAGCCAGGATGGTCAAAAGACATACTTTGGATTTTACAATATTTTATACATATATAGCATGAATTATCTCTACCATATACTACAGAAGCCTTCAGCTTGGAGACTTTGCACCCAAATTCCTGAGGGATGCAGAGCTCTCCTGAAGAGGATTGTTGCTTGCCAAGGGCATGTTTCCTGCTGATGGAAGAGCTGGTGCATCTCCAGCTGCCCCAACAATTGCTTTTGGTTTCTATATTGTTCAGATCCTCAGGTGACATTATCAAGGGGATCTTCAGATGTGCTTGAAAGGTTTTGTTCTATCAATAAAAATGGTAAAATTAGCCCTATGATGAGATTATTTGAAGAGTGTGGATAGCTGAAATCAGTTGGTCCTACTGGGACTACTTGATGTTTACGCTCAAAAGACTGAAATTTTAGGAAGTGTTGAACCTACATTAACTTGTATTAACACCTTTCTGAAAACCAAGCCCTGTGAAAGTTTCTTGGTTTTTGGAATTTTTACAACAAGGCACTTCAAGTTGTTAGAGTCTTCCGAAAGTCTTAGCCTTGAACAAAATAAAGTAAATCAGAATGAGATTTGAAAAAGGAAAAAGAGATGAAGATCTGTAACACTGGATTTTCTTCGTTAAATATCCTGGGCACTTGCATTACAAGGAGAAAAATCAACATTCCCCACAAAAAGGAGGAACATAGGAAAAAGGCGACCCCTTCTTGTATTTTGATTAATATTAATTCCTTCTTCTTCCAAGCAAAGAGACGGGGGGAAAGGGATCTTTGCAGGGCTCTTACAGCCTCCATTTTTATTTATTAAAGTCAAACTTCCACCAGCTAAATAACTTTGTGTCTTGCAAACTGCAGAAGCCACTGGAAGTATTGACCAAAAACTACTCTTGCTGTGATTCACATGTTGAGAAGACAAAGGTCACCAATGGCCACCTGCAAGAAAGAGCATTAGGCAGCCAATGACTGAAACCCTAGTGCACATTTCCATCTGTATTCCATTCAGCACCCAGCCCTTATCACTTATTCCCTTTAATGTCACTCTCCCAAACCAGCTGCTTTTGCTACAAAGTTGCCTCTTTGCATCATGTCTTGACGTCCTGTTCCTGCAATTAACAGCCAGTGCTAATTGTACTCAGATGCAGGTCATTTTGCTACTGCCCCTTGCAGGGAGCTGGCTAAGACCCTCTGTCAGTTAGATTTATCCCACACTCATCCTTTAGCCTATATACAGCTGGGGAAAGAAAAACTACAACAAAAAGAGTACTTACCACTTAGCTGCTAAGCAAAAATGGATATATTTGTGAAGAAAAATATTGTATTTCCAAAACGCCTCACTTGCATTCTAAATTCTCTTCTACCAATACAAATTTTCTAATTTCCAAATTTTCAAGAATAGAGTCCTTAAAAAAAAGGAGTAACAGATATGCTGCCAATTAAAAGTATCACAATGCACAAAATCAAAAGGACACATAGCTATTAATTAGAAAAAAAAATTGAAATAAATGGATCTGTGTTAAAAATTTTTCTGAAGGAAATAAAACTGCCAATTCTTTTGAAATAAATTCACTTCCAGAGTCCCATTAAAAAAAAAAAAAAACCTCTAGTATGTATAACAGTGTATTAATATTTTGAGATGGGCAAGTAAATGATGAGGGGGAACAGTTCTTAAGAACCGCAGGTTCCTAAATTTGGTGACTGTATAAGTAGGAATTCCAGGCAATTTCATGATCCTTCTTTCTGGTCATACTAAGAATAAGAATCTATTCTGTTCAGCTGTAAGGTTTGAGGTTAGGCCTTTTTCAGTACTGGATCAGTCATGGAGAGTTCAGCCAAAAAGCATGTAGAAAGAAGTAAAATTAAAAATTAAATAGAAATTCACTTCCTACACTATTTCTACAAATGAAATTTTTCTAAATCATTAGGATTAGCATCCATTCATAAAGCTTGACAATTAATAATTACTTAAACATTTTCTGCATTATATTATTTAGATCAGTTTAAATACTTCTGCTGAACTCTAATGTCGTGACAGGTCTTAAGACCAATCACTTTTTTAAAAGATTTTAAAGATGATCTAGAGCTAAATGTCACAGAGGATTACTGAATGTGAAAGCCTGAAATGCACACTGCTAATATTTCCTAGCCTATGGTAATAACTTAGACATTTTAAATGAGCCACAAATTTTGTTAAAAGAGACCATTCAGTGGTCAGACACCACCACTTTTGAGGCAGGCATGCTGTCCTGTCCAGAGGTAAAAGCATCTAGGCAGATTGATTCTGTGATATCCACAAGACAGACCAGTCTTAACCATGTATTTGATATTCTTGACACCCTAATAAAAACAGAACAATTAGTAAACACATGAATTGTAATAGTGAGGTCATATATCTCAGAGGCCTTTTCCAACCTAAATGATCCTGTGAGTCTCTAAACATGAGTTTCTTTCCTTCTGGTGTCCCCCCCTTCCTGTTACTGTGCTCCAGGTTTGTTTTCTTCCCAAAGCACATCTCCTTCTCTCCTCCTCCCTGCCTCAAGCCCCCATGCTCTGCTCTGGACTGACCAATTTGCTGCCATCTCTTTGGCAGAGGTAGAAAAGGAGTTCTGTCACTGGCACTGCCAGACTGTGCAGTTTTGGCAGTCCTGTTTCCCAGCCCACACCTTGTGCAGCTCTCTGGGGAATGAAGGTGGGGCAAGAAAAGGCTGTGCTTGGCTTTGGTCACTGAGGAGGGCTGATTTATTCTTTGCGCACCTAGACATGACCTCCTGCCCTGTTTCAGGAGTGATAAAAGTGTGTGCAGTTTTCATCATTCATAAAAAGAAAAGATCCAAGGTTTTTATTAGAGGAAAATTTGGTTGCACTGATACTGCTGCAAAGATGAAACCACAGCACTGTGTAATGCATTTTCTTTTAGAAGGTTAGAAGGCACTTGGACTAAAGGCAGGAGGTGAAAGGAAAGATTTGCTCTTGGGTTCTGTCTTGGTCTCCAGCTCATCAGCTGGTGCTCTTTGAAACAACTTACCCAAAAAAAAAATCCCCCCCCCACAAAAAAAAACCAAAAAAAACCCAGTCAAAAACCAAAAAAAAAAAAGCACCATCAAAACAAAATAAAACAAAAACCTAAAAATACTTTCCCCGCAGAACTCCCAGAATTGAAGGTTTTCCATTTCTGCTGCTATGACAGAGGTGACACAGAGTACTCAAATACAGGAGCCTGCTAGGAGCTCTCCTGAGAGCTGCTCACTAACATGAATGCACCTGGGGAAACACCTACACCACAATTAGAATTGTTTTTCACCAACACAGCTGACACAGGACACTTCCCAAATAAGGAGGTAGGTTGCCATGCTGCTTGAATCAGAAGTCCCCCCAAAAGTGAGCTCCAGAGGAAGCAGTGCTACAGACATTGTCCTGCTGCCTGCAGGTATCACCAGATGGTTTCAAACGGGCACTTCATTTTCCCCTCTCTTGCCCCACTAGCCAGGTCTGGCATGATTTAAATTTCACAACAATTTCTTCTCATATCTTTCTTTTCCAGGTGGTATGAAGGTCACCTGCAGTCCTAGTCCTTTCAGCAAGAAAGGATTAATTCTTGGCACAAATTTACGTACTGTGTATAAGAAATTATTCTTACTCCTTGCCTACAATTTTTTGTACTTTGAATTATTTGTGCACTATTTGAATGGAGAATCCAAATGGCATCTTTTGCCTGCCCTCAAGAAAGGAAAGAAAAGAAGCTGGCTTGTGTTTCTTTTGTCTTTGAAATAAAAAACACCCAGCTAATAGAGCAACCAAAAACCCACCCACACAAACCCACATAACCCACCATCACTGAACCCTTCTATCACTACATGGAGCAGCTGGAGTCAACTCCTAGATATGACTGGAATACTTGTCTAGGATAGTTCAAGCTGAAGGAGGTTCCTGAGCAGGGAATTTAGGATACCACAAGGCTCACCATGTAAGTGCAGTCCCAAAGGCACAGCTGCAGTGGTATTCTCAGGAGGAAGGAACATACTGGTTGTGACAATTCATAACAGCTTTGCCTAAGATGCTCCTGTAGCAAAAAAAAGGCTTTTTTCAGGTTCTGAGCACAAGTTTTATCTCTGTCTCAAGGCTCCAGTGCCCTCATACCATCAGGGAAATTATAATAGTGCTACATACATATGTTTTCAGTGTAATTAGAATAAATCCTCCTTTTATTCTAGGAATTTATGCTGCAGTAAGAGGACACATTTAAAAAATAAAGGAAATATACAAAGCAGAAGATGAACAGCTTCTCCTGCTTTCCTGCCTCTTTTGAGCAAAGCAAGCATAGTGTTTTCTGTTCCTCCTCTGCAAAGACCACTACCAAATTTTGCATGGGAACATCTCCATGATAGGGCAAAGGACACTGTGCATGGATGCAACAGGGTTGTGTGTTAATCCAGTTCTTCAGAAGAGTGAGAAAAGCCATCCCAGACCACTTCAAGAGGAGAATGCAGCCAGCCAGCTCTGAAAAGAAAGTTAGCAGGCCCCTGGATCAATTCAATCATTGCTGTGTATTGTAACCTCCAGCAATTTAATTTTTTTTCAGACATAGAGAGAAACCCTGATCCCACCAGATGCAATAACTCAATAGGAGTGAAAAAACAATTTTCACCTGACAAAGGTCTTTCCTAAGCAGGAAATAAATGGGTGGTTTTGAAAAATCCTGATGATCATGTGACCTCTCATTATTATAATTATTTGCCATCATATAAAAACCTGGGACCCCTTACATCAGCAACTGGAAAGCCAGTATTCCCTAGAAGTGAGTCATTCAGCAAAGACTTCAACAACAAAACACCTTGCTTTTCAACTTTTTGAGGTATTTATGCTCTGAAAGGTACAAAGGAATTTTTAGAAGTTGCAGGGAAGGCATATTCAGATCTAAGGGCACAGACTAATTGGAAGATAGAACCCTGATGTAAAAATAAATAATTAAAAATTTGAATCACAGGGCAAAGTCAGTCTCTGGATGGCACTGAAGCATAGTTCAGAGTACTTATAATGCCTAATTGCTCTGTAAAGCAAAAGTCCTCTGTGCAGCTCCACAGGGAGAAGAAAATTAGAGGTGAAAGCTCATTTCTTTAAAAGTCAGGACTAAATGGCATCTGTTACAAGCTCTTAGTCACACGTTGGTATTACAGCCTGCCCAACTGAGCAGCTTACGCTACCCAGCAGGATATAGTTCTGCTTTCCCATCAGGGAAAGAAGGCTCTCCTTCCCCCTGCACAAGAGCAAGAGTTAGTCTTTACTAAAGTCACTATATATTTGTCAGTGTTTGCTAAGATGTTTGTTCAGGTTTCAGTAAAAATTCTAATCTCTAGATGAAGCAGAGAGTATGCCCACACATGACTTTTTAAATCTGCTCCATGTAATGGAGCACAAACCTCTCCAACCCTGCAATTAATGTGTGGTAGAAGCTGGTCTAGGACACATTAAAATGTAAGTAAACTGAATTTTCATTCCACTCTCCTCTAGGTGGTCAAATTTACCTAGACACTCTTCCAGTGAAGGCAAGCAGGGTATTGACACAACCCAGGGGTTGTTTTTCAAAGGTATTTGTTTGCTGCTACTGCTGTTTGTGTTTCCATAAATTAATGTGCAGAAAAGAGCATTAAGTATTCTCCAAAATACTGCTGGAAGAGTGTTTGCTCTTCTCATTTGTTGCCTCCTCATGTAAAGGACCTCCTGCTATGCTGTAATTTCACTAGTCAGATGTAAGTAAACAGAACAGAGAGGTAGGCCTGCCAAAATCAAAGATAACCTTTTCTAAAAGCGTATAAGAACAAACAGGGTGAACCTGGGGGGCTGGAAGGTCTGCTTCAGAGGATGGCAGATCTTCAGATCATGCCAACTTCTCTGTATGACAGTGATGGATGGTGCTTGTTGCAGTCGACAGATTCATTACACTCCAGATAATCTCCCTTGCTGCACGCTGATGTTTTTTAACTCCTCTGGGAAACGCCTATCAAATTGTGCTGACAGGTACAGAGTTAAAAACCCAAAGGGAATAGGATTTACCATACTTGTTCAGCATATAAACAGCTCCTTCAAAATAAGGATGCATTAGAATTGAGCTTATCTTAGGGTTGTAATAAAGTCTCTCCTGATGTCTTGCTCAGAAAGTTGGTTTAGTATTGTATTTGCTTATTTCTTAAGCTAAAATAGTTATTTTCTCAGGATAGAGGATTGCCATGTGATCTCAGCAATAACCTGTGACTGCAAAACTGAATTCAGATCCCAAGCTATAATGACCTCAACTACACTGCTGGGCTTGAGTTTTGTGAAAATCCAGTTTGCTACCTGCACAGATGTCTGGTAACAAACATTAAGAACTGCAACTCACTCATGTGCTAGAATATTAGAGACTTATAAATGCTGCTATGTCTCTAACTTCATTAAAGCAGTCAAGTTCTGGACACACCTCAGCTTTTGGGATGTCCTGAGCAGACTTTGAAAATTAGAAAGGTGTTCAACATTTTCTGATGCTAAATGCCTAATTCAAGGCATTCCATCTTTTCAACACAGTCATGTTAACCTGGGATCAAGTTTTTGGTGCTGAAAAATGTTCTGACTATAAGAGAACTTCAGTAATGTTAGCAAAGCACGTAAATGTCCATCTTCCACTAACATTGGAGAGTCCTAATTTCAAAACACTTAATGCCTTTCATAAAGTTTCTCTCAGCATAAAAGCAATGCAACATAGCAATAAAAAATCCCTTGGTCTTTTGCATCACTGGAATTGGAGGGGAGCTCTTGCCAAAACCTGAGGGGTCAGCTCAGGACTGATTCCTCTCAGATGCTTTACTTTTTTTCATGCACTGGACACAAAACTTAGAGACCTAATGTGGCTAGGAAATCCACTCTATTAGACCTTGTGATTAGGTGAATACTTGAGTTTCTTTTGGGCCCTCTAACCTGGGAGTAGTTTGGAGCAAAGGTTGCTTTGTACTCTTCTATGGTCCAACAGAAGTCTCCGTGCTCCTGTGAAGTTCCTCGGTTGTGTTGTCTTCCAGAGTAAAGGTATCTTAGGATACCTGAGTCTTAAACAAATGTCTTATTCTTCTGTCATTTTTGTTTGCAGCTCCTCACAACTTTAAAATTTTAATTATGTAAATTTTATCAAGATTTTTTACTCCTATTAATAATCCACAAAAAAAGACAAGCCTCAAAATTATACTGATTGAACACAAGAGTGTGTGAAAGCCATCTAGCCTGAGGAATAGTTCTGGGAAGGCCTCAGTGGGGTTTCTTAGGTTTGTGTTTGTTGGGTTTTTCCCCATTTAAATTCATATTATCAGACACATGCCCTTGCTCATTACTTCACCCTCTAGAGGCTACTCTGCTCAGAAATTTGACCTTCTAGAAATTCACTTACATCAGCTATTGCAAAAGTTAAAAGAGCAGAAGTTGTGGAATCTTTTTATATTAATTTTTAATATTAATCTTTTTATATTTAAGACATTTTGACTTTAACTCCACCTACACCAAGTATCAATACCTGTCCAAGGAGACTGGCCTGCATTTACACATTTATGTGTTGGTCATACACTGTGTTTTCTGGAGGGAGCTTCCTGGCAGTGATGGTAGTGAAGTGGGAATTGTGAGGGCAGTCTCAGGCACCAGCCTTCTGTCAAGAAGTAGAGGGAAACTGAGCTAAACACATCTCTTTCCACCCGTGAACAATGAATCACACACAGACTCCCCATACTTAATATGGGAAAGCTAAATTTACAAGAAAATAAACATCTACAATACCTGATTACTGCTTTCTCAAGTGTGCAATAAAGCTTTCCCAAGTTTGCCTCAGACTTCCCAGAGGACCATGCAAGGGTTGTTGGTTTCTTTCATTACCTCTAAATGCATGTCATCCATTGTCACAGTTTACTGCATCCCAGGGCTCTGCAGCACATCCTGCAGAGGGAAATCTCCCACCCAAGCCAAAGATCTGCTCCTTTTGGCTACTCTCACTTCCCCAGTCACCGACAGGTCTCAGCTGCAGGGAGTTTTATCTCCCATGTTACATCTGCTCTATAGGAAGACTACATATAGTAATGCACAACTAGAACATGCACAACTTCTTAAAATCTTTTTGGGAATTAATACACCCATTATATAAAGCTGCTGATTAGAATGAGGCCACCCATGCCACATGCAGAACTGTGGAGCCAGTTTCATATATTAAGGATGTGTGAAAAGAATGCAACAAAATATGATTGATGTAGAAATTAATTATGTTTCATTCAAAGGCCCCTGTCATCCATGAGATGTTAACAGATATCTCTTCTCCTTCTGGGTTCTTTCCTCCTCTTCTAAGTATCACACAGCAGCTGGCATAGATATTATCTTTGTATATAACACATAGAGAGAGCAAATCTAAAACAACATCACTAAAATAAAATCCCATTTCCTCAGAAAAACCACAGTGAAACAAGTACATTCCTTTGAAGTAGCTCCATCAGAGTTTCTGCTAGAAAGTGATATCAGTCATTTGTGCCCTTTTTTAAAACCTAATATATGTGTGTGAAGCTTTAATCAAAGTGCTTGTCAGTTAAACGGGTAAAATTTATTTTGTGGACAGTTTTAACTGTAAAGGACCCCTTGCAAACCAAATTGCCTCAGTGACTTCCCTATCTGGACCTATTGGTGCTGCATAGTTCTGGAAAGCCATGAGACAGTGGGAAAAAAAAGAAAATTAAAAAAAAAACAAAACCAAAACCCAACCAAAATAACCCCCCCCCCAAAAAAAAACAAAACAAAACAAAACAAAAAAAAAAAAAAAAAAAAAACAAACAAACCAAAAAAAAAAAAAGCCCCAAAAGACACTAATATTGTAAGCTTGAAGCAAAAAATATTTTTCTGCTTAAAATAAGTGGACCAATCCATGGAAATCTCACAATATGCTACCTGAAATTGAGGAAGACTTCAAGTTATTTAAATATTTTCTATGAGATTGTCCCAGCCTTAATCTGACCAGAAGATAACTCCATTAAGAAAAGAACAATAATTACATGTTTCCAAATAAATGTAAATAGCAATATACATGACGGTTCCCATTGGTTTTATTAGCTATTTGCCAAAGCTATCAGTTCCCACACAAATTCTTTTAAGTTAATTCAAGACTATAAAATTAGTTATGCATTCCTCTTTGTGCTTTATTTTTTATAATTAAAGGATAAATATTTGAACATTTCTTTGCCCAAGGCCTCTTAAAACAGATATTTCAGAAAAACAACTAAGCCACACTACTTTGCTTCATTTATATGATGATAAATGTACAATTAATTCCTCTGTCCTGAAGGGAGGCTTGAATTAGTTATTCATTATGAATAATATGTAAAGATAATAATATTTTCATAAAACTAGCATTATGGAGGGTAATTTCTTTTTTTAAATAGCCCACCTGAAAATCCATTCTGAATACTTTATTTGGCAAAGTGTGCCAATTACTGGAGAAGCTCGCATAAAAATCACATTTTAAGTATTGAAGCATAAAAATCACATTTTAAGTATTGAAAAAGTAAAGGACCTGATTTTTATTTGCGAGGGATTTTTACCTAACAGAGATGAACTTTCAAACTGTCTTGGAAACTTTTTTTGGGTGAAATCCATCCCATTGCTTACTGACAAACCTCTCCTAGGGAGTTTCAGGATAAGCAGTTACACAACTATTTTGTGTTAACATACTTGATTTTAAGAGTATAAGACCCAGTGGAGCAACTGTCAGCCCTGACAGTAGATTTATAATAGAGACAGATCTTCCCTTTTCCTCCATACTGCCTTTACTTATTAAGTGGTGCTGATTGCAAAGATACAGAAGCACCTTTAGTGTGTCAGCCTTAGCTAATGGACAGACTCAGTGAGCGTGAGCAGAAAATGCTCAGTGAGTCCTGAGCAGAAAATACAGTAGTTTACAGACTAAAACCAGATTATAAAGCTCATGCATCACAATAAAGACAGGGATATTTGTGACCTGTTACTATTATGAGCACAGCTGACTCAGGTTGAGAAGCATTAGTTTAACCTACTGCAAAAAAATACCATTTGGGCAGTGAAAAGCAAGCAGTAAACCCTCTCTCCTTCCCCTCTCCCAGGCTTAGCTTCCATCCTTCTCTCCTCTGAGAGGGGCACAGGGCAGCCCTTTGTTAAGGTTGGTGATTTTCTGCTGCCCTCTCCAGGCTGGATAGTCTTAGTCCATTCAACAGCTCTTTATTTCTGATCTTGATTCCTGCCATTATCACAACCTTTTTCTGTTAAGATATATCCCTTTTGAGGTGGGAGACAATGGAGTGGCTTGAAGTATCCAAGATCTGGGTATGTCTTACATGAATAGCAGCATTATTTTATTCTCCCTCTCCTCATAACTTCTAATTAATTCACTTCTTAAATATTTTCTGAGGGCAGTTATTTTGTGCCCACAGCTGTTGCAGCTCCTTGGCTTCATTCTTCAGTAGTAACAACCCCTCCCTCCATAGGTGAGGTCTGGGTTGTTCTTTTCACGCTTCCATTGCTGTACTTCATCTACATGGAATTCTATTGAAAATGTTTTTCCTGTAACTGCTTTGTGCAGCTCTTTGCTGATGGGGGGTCCTGTCACTGTCAGCAAAGCTTTGCAAGGCCATCCATCACTGTGTTGGCCAGCAGAGATTTCAGTTCCTGCTGTCTTCCATGGCACAGTCAGGCTGCAGAGTCAGAGACAGTAACACTTTTTACTATCCTATTGCCTTTGCATCTGAATTTTTAGTGTGTTTGTGGGCAAATAGACTAGAACTCCCCTCTAGACCAAAAAATCTCATGGAAACCACAGGCTACTCTATGAGCCTGCACAGGAGAACTTTTGTTTTGGGGTAAATCTAGTGTAAAAAAAAAACCCAAACCAAACCAAACTAAAACAAAACAAGAACAAAAACAAAAAACCAAAACCAAAAAACAAACTGCTGTATGTAGCATAAAGGTGGTAAAATCTGAGCAAAAGATGTAGTTCCTTTTTAGAAATATCACATCTTTCTGTGCAGAGCAAACATGACTACAGGGCATACAGTAACACTTCCCAAAAATGCCACAGATTGACACCACCAGTTCTATCCCTGTGTATGAGCATCATGAATATCTCACATCACCTTCCAGCTAATCATTACACTTCTGTCACTAGCACACACAAAAAAATAAGTATTCTGTACCCATACACAGAGAAAACAAATCCAGAGTGAATCATATTGCCTTTTCTGAGTTTTCTAATCCTCAGTGTCAGAAAACAGTCTTAGACTGACAGAATTATATATCAGTCTTACAGAATATTTCACAAATTGCCTCTTCACAATACCTAGTTTTCTTCTGAGGAATGTCTTCAATCTACTAAAGGCTTACTGACTTTGTGCAAAACATAACAGAAAATAGCTAGAGAGCAATCACTCTCCTCACAGTCTTGACATGATGGCCTCTGACTTTGGATATCATGTCAGACATGGAATAAGCAAAAAAAACCCACAGAAGTTAAAACCTATTTTAAAGAAATTAAAACCTCTTCATCAGTTTTGTTACAAAGAAAGAAACTTAGAATTGTTACTACTTCATTAGGACTCTGATGATCCACTGAACAAATGGGGATAGAGAGAGAAGGCAGCAAAGAAAATTGTTATGAAAGAACTCCATACACTGGCAGAAAACTTCTTGAAGTTTGCACTCCAGCCCACACAACTCAGTTTTGGGTAATGAAAAGTTTGACTATTTTACTTAGTAATTGCTAGCAATGATGTAGTTTAAGAATATTTGTGTCTTTCTCAATTAGTATTTTTGCTTTGAGTATTCCGCCGGGCAGCTCTAATGCTGTCTGTGTTACGAAAGAGCAGATGACCCACACCTTGGTCCACATAATAACAAGACAGTTTCTATTAAAGGGACTGGATATCCCTAATGACTTTCTTTAAGATCCTACACATCATGACTATGAATGGAAAGGGAGAAAGAATAAAACTGAAAGATAGCAGGTTTTCATACTCTTTTAATGAGATTTTGGCTCAGACCATTATAAAAGCATTATTTTTTGTGAAATCAGAGTTCTAGCATAGCATATTTTGAGCTGTTGACATAAATTAAATCTGATTCACTCCATTTCCTATTACATGAACCAGTACATATACCCAGAGACAGAAGCACAGCTGCAAATGTATGATCCATCTTTAAAATTCTCTTAATATCCCACCTCAGGACAGTACTTGTTCACTGATCCAAAAAACCTGGGTAGTTACAGTTTGGTAGCCTAGAGCATGAGGCACAGATGAAGAGAAATAAGACTTTAAGAAGTAAAACCACTCTCCCAGATCTTATTGATTGAGCAGGCTACAGGCTCTCCTTCTTAAATTATTCTTAAAATAAAAGATTGCATGTAAGACTGTCTGGTTAAAAATAGAAAGGAAAAAATTGACATCTGAGAAAATGGCACTCACTTCCCTCTGCTTGATTATTGCAGCTGATTATTTTACACTGCAAAGTACCACTCAAATGGGAACTGTTAAACTGGATTCTGGAATTTTAACAGAGTTCACACCCTTACAGTGGTGTTGCGACTCCTGCTCAAGCTACAACTAACCTAGACCTTTTCTGGCTTGAACTGCTAGTCAAATCATCAAATAAGCCCTGACCTGGATCAGCTGTAAAGTGTAATGAACACAACAGAAAGAAATGGAAAGCCAGCTGAAGTAGGAAGAGAATTCTGCCACCTGACCTTTGAAAAATTCATTCCTGTTGATCCACTGACTGGTGAGAAAGGCAAAAAGGCTTAGGTGAGGGGTTCTGCTCTTGGGGGAAATATCTATAAGAAGTAAAATTGAGTCATTCTGGGTGAAAAATGTCTGGCATTCACAGAGGAAAAAAAAAGGAAAGTAATGAAAAATACATCTAAAGACATTAAGGTCATACAACTGCCTTTGTCTCACTTTTCATAAAACTTGCACTGTTGCAGGTGAAGTTGACTCTTCAATTCTTGTAGGTTGCACACTTACACTGAGGATTTGGAGAATTTTAGCTTTCTTAAACATCAGACAGCAATTTCTGTAGTCTTGGCTCAGCAGCCATACACAGCCTCATCTTTCTTCATCCCATTATGTAGCACTGTATATTGAAAGAAGGAAATTGGTGCATACAAGATTGAATTTTCTTTCCCTCTGCTCTCCATAGAAGCATTTAGTGGTAACATTGCACAGGTTTACTGTGAAGAATTACAAAAGTGTGTGATGTGCCCCTCCTGTCCCAGGTGTCAGATCTTTCTTTCAAACCTACCTACCCCAGCCTGTCAGGCAGGCTTTGTACATGGCAGCTGCTTGCTGATGATGCTGGAGGTGAAATGAGGGAGCAGGGTGAGCTGCAGATGATTAATCCATTTCCATACACAGTTATTCTAAACAAGAAGGCAAGATGAACACATTGCAAGTCAGGAAAATAATGCCTTCTTCAAGCTTATATTAAAGCCCTCAATAGAGCATGGCTTGCAGGATGAGCAGGAAAATCTAAATGATTTCCCAGTAGAAATAGTTGCACCTGTGCTGATGTGAATGCACAGACTTTAGCAGAGGGAAAACAACTCAGGAAAAAAGACAGTTCACCAACCTCTTCAGGTATAGATGACTGCCAAGAAAAACCCCTGGATACCCCAAAGATTTCCACCACTGCATCTACAGTGATGTTTAAGCATATATATGTCATAGAGTCAAAGAATGGTTTGGGTTGGAAGGGACCTTAAAGTTCATCCAGTTCTACATCCTGCCATGGGCAGGGACAGCTACTACCCCAGGGTGCTCCAAACCCTGTCCAGCCTGGCCTTGGACACTTTCTGGGATCCAGAAGCAGCCACAGGTTCTCTGGGCACTCTGTGCCAGGGCCTCACAACCCTCACAGGGAAGGATTTCTTCCTAATATCTGACCTAAATTTATACTTATATATCAGTATAATATAAGTAAATGAAATCTCCTGGCTTCCACAAGTTTGTGGTTCACTAAGGGAAGCTCTCTATTTCAGTGCTGTGAACCCATGCAGCCTTGCAAGGAATTTCAAGTCAACTGCTCATGACCACAGTAACACTGGTACATCAAAGATCAATATCTAGTCCTAACTTGGTTTTTCCTTATGCAGTTGTAATGACAACACCTCAGAAACAGGCTTCACAAGGTTATCTGATTGGCACCAGTTGTCCTAAGAACTGTATTTTCTGTACTTTCAAGACTTTGTTGTTTTCACCATATTTTCCTCTTCATGATGAAACCATTAGCATTCAGCTTCTCTGATTTCCCCTGCACCTTGTTGTGAAAGGCTCTCCAAATGTGTATGGCTGCTTATTTCAGCTTTCTTCTTCTCAATGGTGCTGGAAGGAAAGTCTCCCTGTGCAAAGCAGCATGTATCAGAACTAAAAACAGAAAACAAAAGCCTGAGAGTTTTATTTGTGCAAAGCTCTTTGCTCCCCTGAGTGTTGCTGGCATTGTCAGAACTGTGTTCTGCTTGAAGTTGGCCTCAAAATGAGAGCAAATAGCATTTTGATAAATGAGCTGGAAGAGGCTGTCCAGTCACACTGCCACTTTTGCAGCAAAGCAGCATAATTTTTTTTCAAATGTCTGAATGACAAGCAATGACATTTCAAAAGCAAGCAAAAAACTATCTCTCATAGGGTTTGCTATGATGTGAACAGAGCTTAATGATTAAGATGAAACACAGCCAGTGATATGTGTTTATCTTTGGGATAGAAGAAAACTTGTTCTTGTCCTTTTCATGCACCAAGCCTTTGCTGGGGTTTTGTTGGGCTTTGGGTTTGTTTGGTTTGAGGGGGTTTTTTTGGTTGGGTGCTTTCACTTCTTTCAACTACTTGAGACAGGGAGAGCAGCTGACATAAAATTTCAGCTTTTGCTTTAGGGCCTTTCACAGTACAATTTAGTATTTGTAATTATTGATTTTTTAGAAGTGGAAGCTCTTAGGAAACATGCAACACAGTCTCTGAACTCATCTGGTTTGTGCTCCTAAACACTGAGCTGCCAAGCCAGAAAAGGCAACCAGTGTAATCACTGTCCATTCCTATTTGTACAGTGTAAGAGCCAAAATGAGAGATGCAGGACTCCAAGCAGCTCTTCAAAATGCAGTTTATTACACCCAACTGGTTACAGCAGTCCAGGGTCGTGGGTGACAGAGCCTGTGCCTACAGCTGTCAGCTCCAGCTGCAGGCAGGCCTGGAGACCCTTTGGTTTTGGTTACAATGCATTATAGACTTTTCTTTGCTTAGCATCTTAGTACAGTAGAACCAACCTATACCTTAACTATTGTCTGTAGCCTACCATAACTACTATAACTACCACATTCATGTTACTATTCACCAGTCACTAAAAGTCAGTACATTACAGTTTAAACCAGAAGTTGTTTTTCACTTTTCTTGCAGTGGAAAATTCTGAGACCTTTTTTCTACTTGCAGCATTGGCAGGCTTGTTTGCCTGTGCTATCTTTCTGTTTGGTAAAAACATCTTCTTGTTTGAGGTGGCTTTATCCTTTGCTCTAAGTCATAAAAACCCCTTCTAACTAACATACCCTTTGCTTCCTTGGTTATCCAGTAAGACTGGCTCAGTAATTCTTTTCTTCTATATCAAAACTTGCTTTCATTTCTACTCCTTCTTCAGATTCTACATTCAAAAATCTTTCTGCCAAGCATACACATCTGTGAGACTTTCTTGTCAAACTTTCATCCTTCCCAACAGTACAGCATGCTGATGGGCACAGGAGAAGCACAGGGAAACAGTATTAATTCTTCATGAATTCACATTTTCATTTTCCATGGTAAAGTTTCTCAGGTTTTCTGTGTGAAAAGATTCTCGCTTTCCAGGCTTTTGCCGAGCTGGAAAGAGCTGGATGATTTTGTAACATTCAGAAATAGGGAATTAAAGCCCATAAGTGTTTGGATTTGGATGTGCAGATACTGAGACAAGGATTAGAGCATAAAACAGCCAAATCAGCAGCAACATTGTTATTTCTCTTTGGTTTAGAACAGTGTTTAAACAAGAGGGTGTTTATGGTGCTTTCAACTACAGCTCCATTCTGATCCAGGACTGTGATCAGGTGATCCACGCACGTGAATGAAAGGTCCAGGCACAAGCTGAAACACAAGGAGGTGTTGTCTGAACATCAGGAAAACCTTTTCCACTGCACAAGTGACCAAGCACTGACACAAATCACTCAGATAGGATGTGAAGGCTCCAATATTTGGAGTTATTCAAAAGCCATCTAAATGTGCTCAAAGGCAGTCTCCCACAGGTGACTTTGCTTGGGCAGGGCGTTGGACCAGGTGGCTTCAGAGGTTCTTTCCAACCTCAGCCACTCTATGGATTTGTGGGTTTGTGATGTTGCAATCTGAGTAATATAATAAAATAAGTAAATTCAGGTGAACATGAGCAATTCTGCAAGTAGATTCCAGCACTGCCCTTGGCCTAGATGTGGATTAGGCACTAGGGGACAAAGAGAATACAGTTGTGTAAAAATATGTTAATGAAGACCAGTTTCACTAAGTCTGTCCTTTTCAGTTAAGTACCATTTTGTCCTAGTGGGAAAATCACTTCAGATACCACAAAAAAACAAATTGTGATCTCTCTAAATAGGCTAGTTGTCTTGTAACAGCAGCCTGGAGAGAGAAGTAGAAGAATCTTCTGATTATAACAATAATATTAAAAAGACCCCTGCAAAATTTTGTGACAAGTGTAATTCAGAATAATTATCTTAGTAATGCTTAGTAGCTTAAGCATTTGCTGATTGAGCACAAAACAAGCTTCATACAGCAAAAGAGCAGTATGCATAATCTGGCAATAACTTTATAGGAGATAAAAAGATAAAACAATCCTTTATAATACTGCTGTGGTTTAACTCAGAAACTAAGTACCATGCTCATTCACACACATGTCTGCCCATGGGTTGAGAAGGACAACTGGAAAAAAAGATAAATTCTGTGGGTTGAGATAAGAAAAGTTCAACAGTTTAATAACAGAGAGAAAATGAACCAACAAGAGCAGCAGCATGTTGTAATGAACATGTAAAGCAACATCATGTAAAGATAACAAAAAGAGAGAAATAAAATCCAAAACCCAAAAGTGACACACAATACAATTTTTCACTAGTCAGCACTTGCTGACTAGTGAAAAATGAAAATTCAAACCAGGATGTTAAAATATGAAGATTTTCAGGTACAAAGGATAAACTACTACTTTAAAGAAAAGAAAGCCTTGCAAATAAGCAGACCATGCTATGTTCCTCAGTAGCCTGCTCCACTAGTAAGCAGGCTTGAAAAGCAAGCAGGCTACACCAAATTTTTTTTCAGTCATGTTATATTTATGTTCTCTGATTTTTATAGACTTTCTTCTTATAACCAAAATCAAAGCAGGTATATAATTTTAGATTGTTTTTTTGGAGTACTGACACAAAGCAAATGGTAGGGCTGAGGAGTAATGTGCTCTCTTGATATGCAAGTGGTGATCTAGAGCCAGAAAAATAGCTAAGAATAAAAACCTAGAGTAAGCAGAAAAAAACTCATATTAAAACTGAAATTGGGATGCTTCTTTAAAAGCGAAACTGTCTATTTCTGAGATAACAAGCTCTTGCTTGGCATAGAACTTAGGTTATTTTTTAGTGATGCCTAAATCACTAAAAAAAGCAATTTTTTTAGTAGCAGTCTACAAAAATTTCAATATTTTGGACCATAGAGGAATGCTTGGCAAGCAGTTTGCTGTTCTATATCTAGAACTTCTTCAAGTGGAATAACGAACAATGCACTCCTTAACAGCAGGTAAGCAAACTCAGCAGGGGCAAAAATCTTCTCCCATTAAAATTAAGAATTGTTCCCTCAATCAAATGCAATTCTCCCATTCATTTCCACAGAAGATAATCCATCGCTTGTACACAGATGATTAAAAAAATTCATTTATAGTTTGCTGGAATCCATATGGAATAAAAGTGAGGTGTCCATTAGTCTGTATACCAACCACCACCTAGGCTCAAACACAGTTATTTCTTAAGGAAAGTGAATTAATACCTTGTTTGTTGTTTGTAGGTTAAATTAGTGAAAGGCTCTGCTATTTATCAGTAATCAGAGGGAAGAGAGTTGAACACAGGCTGTATTATAGCAGAGTTAGTACTAAGCTGGTATCAACAGACACATCATGAGGAGTTTGAAATCAAAACATGATAAAACTGCAGAAGATCTCAAGTTAATGAAAGAAGGAGTAATTAAGTTGGGGGACATTCTTGTGTTTGTTTTCTGGGGGTTTTTTTCACTCTTTTGTCATTATTGTTTTACTGTCATTTGGTATTTTTGTGGCATCCTTCATGGCATTTATCAGACTGAGTAGTTCTCATGATTTGTTAATTCTCATGATTTGCTAAGGGCTATACTGTCTTTCACAACACAGTAAATAAGAGAATAACCAAAATTTTGATTTTAAAAGGAAATTAAAGAACAACCAAGAAAGAACAACCAAAATTTTAATTTTAAAGGAATATTTTAATCAGTCTTCTATGAAAGGAATAATTTTGTTTCTGAGTCAGACTGCTACTTGTCAGCAATCTGATATTTTTTCTATGGTAGGTTAAGAAACAAAAATAAAAATGTGGAATACTGTCAGAGACTGTAGTTCCGAACTACATTGTGGGCCCATGGGTCCCTACTCCTTTTGAGTAGTAGTGGAGTATTAGTACATTTAATTTTAAGAAAGAGAATAATCCCTTTTATAACTGATGGTTGTGTTTCAAAAGTACTTTACTATTATGTTACATTATGGAAGGTTTCCTGAAAAATGCATGTTAATCTGCAAAACATCTATGGTGTGAAAACTTTGTGATTAATCCATCACTTTAATGTTAATTTCTTTCTTAATAGTATTGTGTGCTGGAATAGAATTATAGGCAGATATGTTTCATTAACTAATTGAGGTTTAATTATCTTATCATCTAATGACCTAATTATTGCATGCACAATTGCAATAATCAGAAAGCAGTTCCGAAAAATTCATTACCATTTGCAGAATCACGTCCAAGTGCCTACATTTCAAAAGCACATTCACCATCTCAGAAATCAACCCTCTGTACAGTTCAGAAGTGTTCTTAGTGTAAATTACCAAAGAACAAGCCCAAAAATTCTACATAAATTTGCTTATAATGCTTTTCTTGTAGGTGACTGGAGCATTGCTCTAGAAGACACTGATTTGGCCTCCTCCAAGGAAATTAATCTTACAAGTTTTTTCTTAAGGTGGAACTTAGGCCTTTAGGTCTAGGACAATACTTAAATTTCAACTTTAAGCTAAACATATAGGAAAACGAACATCTAAGACCTAACCTGGTTTGTATGTTATTCAGATATTTGAATCCATGTGTTTTGGGAAGCAACTCAAGCAGTTGCAATACTGGAGGCCTTTCTAAGTGTTCTTTGTGCTTCTGAACTTGCTTTAGAGCCTTTCTTGATTGGTATAATATTTGAAAAAGGGGGTTACTGCTTGTACTTTCAATTAAAAAAAAATCAGTGACAAAACAAAAGGCCACATCAAAGCAAAGAAAAACAAACACTTCCTCTGTACCATACTTACAGTAGTCTGGACACCTTCAGCTAATAAATCATTAAATTTCCTGGAACTTATTTAAATCCCATCAGCATACACTTATCAAATTCCAGCAAACTATGATTGAGTTGAACATAGAAGAAAAATGAAAACTTTACATTATGCAGACATTATAAGATAGCAATTCTGACTGACAGCAAAAAACAACTGCAGACAGCTTGGAAGCAGCTGCTCATTACAGTGAATTAGGAAACTGAAATATTTCAGTGAGAGAAGTATCTTTCCCTACAAGAGCAGCCATTTCATGTGCATTTTTAATGCAAACTAATCATGAGCGTGAGGGATGTAAGAATATGATTGCATCAAAGGCAGCAGGTACAATTTAAGTCATCAGTATAATTTAAAAAGTTAAATCTATTCTGTAGGCTCCATTTCCTTCCATCACTCTTATTTATTAGTAAGTATAAGTTGACCTATGGAAGCAGAGCCCAAATAACTCAAGCTGCTTCAAAGTACCTCACCACAATGCAGACAGAAGAGCTACTTTTATAAAAGGCATTAAGTGCAAGACATCAAAAGTGTCAATGGATTTGATGTCTGTGAGATGTTTGAAGGGAATAATCATATTTAAGAAACTTCTGAATCTTTCCTACACTTCATGAGATTGCAAAAGGAGCACAAGATGCAGCCCATGAAGTCTTTTATAGACCTTGACTTTATAGACCTATTGCGTTGAGATACACAGTCCTGAAGAATATTGGTTGTTCCGATTTCATTGATATTGCACCACTTTCTTGTCAGATTAGTCTGAATTCTTTCAGTATTTATTTTACATGCCTTCTGCCAGGCAGAATAGGACTATACTGACCAGCACAAGCATTTGCAAATAAATTTGTTCCTTAAAAAAACCATTAACAACACTTCTGAGTCAGAGTAGAATAGAGCAGAATCCAAACTGCATTTCATCCAGGATGAACTGCATTTCATCCAGGATGAGACCCTGCATATCATCACCCTGTTAGATATTGTCACGTTGTTATAGAAGTCAGAAGAGTTGGAGGTCAGGGTACTATGGCAAAAAATAATCTAAAATATGTCAGAAGAATAGGTGGAGGGGAAATATTTTCAGAGAAATACTTTGAGTGAGCATATACTATCCTTCAGACGGTGTTAATTAAAACAATTCCTGTAGCAGAAATGTATTTTTTCAAATGCTGGGGACCAGAAGGCTTGCTGTTCAAATTGACCCAGTCATTCTTAAAAGACTAAGAGCAGCTGTAGGAGTAGACATTTCCCTAGAGATATCTTTGGAGAACAAGCACTTAAACTCATCACCCCCATTTGGTGCATGGACACTACTCCAAACATTAGCATTAACAGGATCTATAGGCAGTTCAAATGTGTGGCCTTAGTCAAACAGGACATAGGATGTTACAAACTCTTGGGTTCCCCAGGAGAGTTGGCCACTACATCACTTTTAACTGTGGCTAGGAGAAACATTGTCTGTGTAATAATCTGACATCTGCAGAGTCTGAAATTTTACTCTTCCATTAAAGGCAGGACTTGAGAGAAAAGTGGCAGACTTCTATTTGTTTGGATTGTGAATTATCTTCATGGTTTCCATTATTTCCAAAGTTACTCATCCATTATAAATAATTTTATGGCTGTAAAGTTAATGTGTTGCTGAATCAGCCTGCCATTCCTGTGCTACTTGATCCGAGCTGAGGGTGATGGATGCTGTCCTCAGAACCTGCCAAACGAACTGCAGCCTTGTTGTTATTCCCCATCCCTCACAACAACAAGATGATTCTTCAGGATGAGTGTCAGAGAAGCATCTTCAACAAATGCAAGTATCTCTATAAGCAGCAATATGGTCTGTGCTCAAGTGATCTTGCTCTAGACAAATTGTTACCATCTAAAACCTCGTTTCTGCAAGTTTTGGGAGAGGCAGGTTTGCATCTGGTATAACTGAGCTGTGTGGTGAGAGGGGTGTGGCACCCCTGGGGCAGTGGAAATTTTCCAGCCCCTGGCAGGCAGTCACCTGCAATGTTCTCAGCACCAGGCAGCACTGCCAGCCTCAGCAGCCATGCCCTGTAACCAAACACAGCTGATATTTAACCAAATCACTCTTTTAAGGGAGACAGGGAAAAAATGGTTGTGCTGGGACCATGACAGAACAAAACATACATTTTGTCCTAATTTCAGTGGAGTATTAGTAAAGTGTTCTCATCATCTTGGTGATCAGATGACTGCTTCTCCTTCTAAAGTTCGCACTCTTCAAGAGTCCCTTGCTGTCTCCTTTTCTTAATTTTGGGAGAAGACTGTTAAAAATAGCAAAAAACTTACATTGATGGATGAATTTGGCAGGAAATCTGAAGGACACTTGTTTCATAAAGTGTCATTTAAACATGACAATTAAAAAATGCAATTTCCCTTCTGTCTGCTTTCACTTTGATAAGTTATCTGTAACCATGCAGGGAAAGGTGTTAATTATTCCCCATTTTTGGTTGGGCAGCATTTCTTTCCATGGGCCAGTAGCTGTTTCTTACAATAACTCATGAGGTAATTAACCTACCATAGCTTTTTTCCTGCAGTAAGTGTTTCTGCATCAGTCTTACTCCTTACATATTTTAAAGTTGTTGCACTTCCTGCAGGCTCACATAAGAAAAAAAAAAAAAACACAACAAACAAAAACACAAACAAAAATAAAATAAAATAAAATAAAATAAAATAAAATAAAATAAAATAAAATAAAATATACAAGAATAAACAGAACAAATCCCCAAGGCTGATTACATTCATAACAGTTCACAATCTCTAATTTACTTCTCCAAAAGTGATCTTTGTTGTTGGACAAAAGTGTACAACTCAGCTAACAAAATTAGGCTTTTTCTACAATATATTTAATCCAAAGTCCTTTTACTTCCCAAGGCCTCTCTAAGTAGATCACACAGAGTAAATGCAAGGCCTGTGAACAGGCTCATTTGGAAGGAAGTATTCTACTGACTTTGACAAATACTCTGTATATTTTTCCTTTGGCCTCCCCATGAAAAATTATTACACCAGCCCAAGGTGAAAAAATGGGAAGAAAGCATAGTTTGTATGTATAAGGCTGTAAGAATGTTACTGAAGTTATCAATCATCGTGACTTAAAGTCAACACTTGGGCCTGAAGAACAAAAGCACTTTAATTTCTGCTACAGCATTTTCCCTTTTTCCCATGTATTTTCTGGAACAGTCTTCTGGTATGGTGCTCCTTGCTGGGCCATGGACACACTTCTATCAGGATGAAAGCATCCCTCAGAGCCTTATCCCACCAATGGCAGCACCAAAGTAAAGAGATTCATCAGGAGTTAGACCCATTCTCATGCCAAGCCTGCCATTGTGCATCCCACAAGGATGTATCCTCTGTCACGTAGAGGATAAAAATTTGGCAGTGGGAGCCCCAGAGCTTCACCTTGATCCTGACAACAGACTGAACATCTAAGGTAAGTACATTTCTTTTGCTTATGAAAAAAATGTACAAACATTCTCTCACACTGCTGGACTAAGCATCACTGGGGATGTGAGACCGAAATCCACTTTTTCCTGTTCAGTTTTTCATGGTTTTCACTGCTTCAGCAGGAGCAATGGATCAAGAGTCTCCTGCTCCCTGTCCTAAGCCTAATCCCCAAGTGACTTTGCCTGTAAGACTCCATTAACCATGATTTATGGTACAGAATGGCAAGCCAGAAAACATGTTAATTTTTAACAGCAGCTGCTCTGTGCTTTAAGTATAAGTGCAGCGTAGAGCTTAACTTTTGCAACATAAAACTTTTTTACTCTGTGCAAGTACTGTCCATGTTGCTGCAGGGCTCTTTTAAATCTTTTTTTGTGGTAATACTAGCAAACACAATGTAGCTTTAAAGCCAAAACCCTCCTTATTTTACCTGAAATGCACTAATGCTACAGTTCAGGAACCAGTTTCAAGGAATTTAGCACAGAAATAACAATTTAGTAGATTCACATGTAAGCTCATGGAATCTTTTAGAAAAGTAGGCACCTGAAGCAATCTTTTGCTGATTACCAAACTAATAGACTGCTCTCACTGTCTGTACATCTAAATATCTACCAGAGTGTAATACATAGCATAAAAAGCAGAATCTGGGTGAGAATGGTGCCTGGAGCTGTAACCCTGAAGCCCAAAGCAGAAGACCAACGATGATCAGTGAACAAATTAAGAACCTTTTCACATTGTGTGGAGGGAGCAGAAAAGCACCATTTTGAAAATTAAATGTGATGTCCTGAAGTGCTGTAATAATTTTGTAGTAAGTCTATAACCATGGTGAATTTTTGCCATCAGTGAAGAAAGCCTATATTTGTTGGTTTGGTTTTATACCTAAAAAAAAAATGACTAGTACTTTACCAAAACAATCAAATAAGCAAATAAAAAGTCCTCATGCCATTCTCTCCACCCCTACAGGGAAAAAAAAAACAACAAAAAAAAAAAAACAAAAAAAAACACCACAAAAACCAACAACAACAACAACAACAAAAAAAAACCCACTACAAAAAAAACCCCAAACGACTTCAATTCTCAAAAATATTCAAGCCCCCATAAAGCAAGGCAGCAAAACACAAGCTCATGTGTACAAAGCAAGTATTTGAGACTTGAAAAAGACCTCACGATAAACACATCAAAACACCAGGGTGGAAGGATGGGATATGATGATTGTATTTCATGTAACACTTACACCCCTGGAAATTATGCTGTAAAATGTTGTCACTTTCCAGGTGCTGGAAGAAATGCAAGTTTTGGAGCAGATGGAGTTCCAAACCTTTCAAGCAAGGGGGATGAGGGGACTTAGAGTTTGGTACTGATAAAGAATATAAATTACATCAAGTCTGGGAGTATTTTAAAAGTATATTATGCATACAGCAAATCCCCAAGCTCCACCCTAAGCATCAAAATATTAACTCAGATCTTTTCTGGCAGAAATGTGTATAACAAAGAGACTATTTTGTTTTAAGCCACACAAATCTCATTTTCCAAGGAAATGGCTGCAAATCCGTGGTTTTTAGTTACAATACAAATGAAATTTTGCAAAGATGGATTTTGAATTTAACCCCTGTAGTTCACAAAGCCATATTGAGTTCCTGATTTCCTGCACAGAAGCAAAAATCTTCTGTGATTCTGTGACTCACTGCTGGGTACCTAGTTGGATTGAGAATAGAGTTTGGCCCAGTAGTTTCAGCAAACATTTCACAGTCTTCTTCAAAGCAGAGCACATATCATGTATATCCTCAAGGATTTCTGCATATCAAGCTGAGACTTCAAAGTTTTTTTAGGAATCCAAATTCCTTTATCTTGATGTCAAGGTCTCTCTGTTTGTGCGTGTGTGTGTAGGTGAAGGTGGGTGAACAGGAGTCCAGTTTGAAGCATATTGTGGTTTTAACATTGATGCTTTAAGCTAGAAAGCCTTGTATCTTCTATTCATAAATAAAAAATATACTTCTTTGTCAACAGAAACAAATAATTAACTTTTTATAGCAGCTTTTTCTGTGTTTCTAGTTTTCACACAAATCTCAGGATCCAAATTTATTATTCACATTCAAGAAATTCACACCTGAATGCCATTCTTCTTCCTACTACTTCCTCCTTACTGAGCAGCAGTCACAGCCACATTTCCTCTGCATCAGGTCAGAATATCAGGCCTCAAACTCAGCTGCAGCACATATTCCTGCTTGAAAGTCAGCTGCTGCCAAAAGGCATCTGTGTGAGTTCAAGGTGTCATTTGCTCCTCGACTAGAAGAACGTGAGGGCTCCAAAAATGGATGGTGCCTCATACCCTGAAAGGAGCAAATTAAACTTCATCTTAAAAAAAAAAATTCCTGCCTGTTCTCCAGTTATTACCATTTGTGATACAGAGAAAAGCCAAGCAAGGGTAAATATTCACAGAAGATAAAAAAAGAAAGGGGTTTTACATCCAAGTCTGAACCTACAAGGTATCATACCAGCTATCTTTTTCAGATCAGAGGGACACAGAAAGCAACCAGCCCACAAAGAGTCGTGCTCAAAGGCTTGATCTAGACCCATACAAGCACATGCCTCCACTCTGGTGTGTGAGATAATAGTGCACACACACAACAACAAGCATGCTTTTCCACACAGCAATTAATGAAGGGGTATCATCTTTCTTCAGGAGAAGTGCCAGATCTGCTCATCATTATTTTCAGTGACACATTTTCAACCCTAAAAATCTGTCTTGAAGAGAGGTCAGGAAAAGAAAGATACTCCAACACTCCAAACATAATTTCAGACACTATTCTGGAATTATTCCTAAGTGAGGATTAGAAACCCAGAAGGGGCTTAAACAGCTTGTATTTCCTTACAGAGAAACCTCATCACAGCAGGAGCTCTGCAGTATTCAGCAGGTTGCTTTCAGAGGCCACAGCTGCATGAAGAGAGGGCTTGTTCCTCCCACAGATGGTTCTCCTAGTCTGTGGAGTCAGAAATCCTTTCAGAAGGAACTTTTTCTGTTTCCCTGACATGATATTCTTAAATTAAGGATGCATTTGCTTTGTACCATTTTCATTCCTATAGACACCTTCATAAGAATTATGGCTTCAGCTAATACGCAAAAAGTTTAAAAGAAGAAAAGGCATCCTGAGCACATAAAAGCAGAGACAGGGAGTTGGGGTTCCTAATAAGAGCTGAAATCCAGGAGAAGTTTTACAGGATGAATGAGATGGAAAACTTCACTAAGGTGTGTCCTGTGAGCTGGACTATATCTTCCTAATACAGAGATTGATTTAACTAGATGAATCCAGGAAGAAGAGGGGGAAATAGAGGAAGAAGATAAACCCCCCAGGTGTTTCAACTTATACTTAATACCCTAAAGACTCAAAAAATTCAGCAGAGGAAGGAATTTGGCTGGCTTTCTTCCCTGGCACACAGTCTCCAAATGTAGGAGTTGTAGAGTCTGGAGGTGTTGGACCTAATTTTGTTTGGTTCTTAGATCTCAGAACACATAGACTCAGTGAGGCAGGATTTGCTCCTTAGGATGAAGCACAAGTTGCTAATTACTCAAGTTGGCAGAAAGTCATTGCTGGGGAGGGAGGTCCTTTTGATCACTCTCAGGTTCAGCTCCTGGGATGGCTCTTACTGCAGGACTGAGCACAGGGGATCAGCTGAAGCCATGACAGGGGCAGCCTTTTCCACTTTTTTCCCATACAGAGGTCACATGAACTCTGCTTTCTGGTGGCTGGATCAGTACAGCAGACAGATCCCTTAGGTGATGACCCTGCAAGGATGTCTGCAAATAGCTAAGCAGATCAATTATTAAAGTACGATATGAAAGTAATTTCCTTACTATTGTTGATGGTTACACATATCAGCTTCTAGAGAGGGGAAAATCCATTTTCTCGTCCTCTTATCCTTCACTTGCTTCAGAGACCTAGTTTAGAAAATAAGGTCAACCCATTCAGGATAGTGGCAGAGGACCACAGACATATGGATACATCTCACACAGCTGCTCTATTACAGCATTTTGCTTTCCTCATTTCTACACCAAGCAGCTGAAATGAAGGGATAAAAAAGGCTGATTGGATGACATAAAATCTTACAGCTCACAAGCCAGCATCACAGACTAATGGCAAAAGCTTCCCTTTTTTCAGCTAAGTTGGTTTGTTTGTCTCTGTCAGCTGGCATTTCTGGAAGGGATGTGGGATTGCATTATAAAAATCCTATAGCACAGAGAATTTCACAATCTCTTGTGTGTTGTAATAAAGAAGACATACTAAGAGGTTGCAAAGGTAGAGGAAAGAGGAGTAGCAGGCTTTGTAAAGGCAAAGGGGAGGGATGATCTGAAGTAGCTGAATCATTGATGGCAGTGGGAAAGGAGACAACCAGGCCAATTGTATTTATGCTGTATATGTAACAAAGATGAAACTTCAGCTTTCTGGATAAGGAAGGTCACAAGATTTCTACAGTAGGGAGAAATCAGGTATTGCAATGAGGAGCATGGATAAAGGTAGAGAAGATGCAGAATCAGAGGATTTTTTCTTTTAGTCTCTTGAATATACATACACATATACACAGGACCAGAGAGGCAAATACATTTCTTCTGCTGCTGCTGCTGCTGGTTTCAAAAGTGGTTCTAGCACTCCCTAGCGCCAAAAAAGTGTGTTTGGTTCTACTCTGTGTCCAAATGACTAAATTATATGAAGAGGGTATATTTGTGTGACACGGTAGTAAGTGAAAGCCAAGCTTCTATGCACAGATTTTCTTTTGTAATCCCCGGACCTGATTCAAATTGATTCACATGCCACATACTTTTCCTTTTGTAAAGCAGCTGCAAGAAACTCACCACCCTGACTAAAGTTAAAAATAACTCCAGCAGACATGGAATGCAGAAAGAAATTACTCTTCTCTCCCCCCTGAGACCAGCCTGCTTGAAGCGGTAAATATTAAATGTATCAGGACACTAAGGGACATTTCTTCAACTCAGATTAAAAATTAGGTCTGTTGCCAATATAATGAGTTCCCTGGTAAGGCCTGGACTTTCTACTAATGCTCTTGGAGCAGTTGAAAACTGAAGTACTTTTTCAAGTGTGGGAGGCAGGTCACAAAAACTCATGTGTTCATTTACTGCAAAGACACCTGTGCTTCACAATTCAAAAGAATGAGCCAGGAGATTTTTCACTGTGAAATATCAGTTGTGCACTTATTATCTTGGCAGAAAAGTGAAGGGTTGCCTTTGCAATGTCTCCTAGATTCCTGCAGCAGGCTCTGTTTGCATGTCTGATAACCAGACTGCTGGTCTATCTTCAAAAAAATAATAATCAAAAAAATAACTGCAATTTTTGTTTCCCATGTTCTTGCTTTTGAAAAAAATTTCTTTCTCCAGGAGGTGGAGGAAGAAATGGTGAGGACCACTGTGTGAGGACAATGGGACTGTGAGCTTGTAAGAGAAACCCTTCTGTAGCAGTAAAAGCTTTTATTTTCTTCCTTCTAGTGCTAAGAGGTTTATCAATCATCAGGGTATAAAGCACTAAGCAGATACTGAGCCACATGGAAATTATTTTAAACACACTTGTGCAGTCACATGTTTTTAGAGAACCTGCCTTATCTCATATTCTTTCCCCATTGCATATATAAATTACCAAATGAAGCATCTGAGAGGCAGTGTGGATTTCAAGATGTAGCATGGTCCTGAGAATGAAGGACCATGTCTTCTATTCCTGATTTTGCTTATGGTCTCTTTTTTTTTTTTTTTTTTTTCTTTTTTTAACCTTGAGAAAAATTGTGGTTTTTCTTTGACCATTGCCCTTCATTTTAAAACTGGGAATAACTACTTGTCTCATGGAGGAGCTCACTGATTTCAGTGTAATGAGCACTAAAGACAGCTTGGACACATGCTGTGAGGAAGTGAAGTTCTTTATAGATATAGTAGGCCAAAAGGGGGATTTATTGTGATTGTCTCATTAGTATTTTCAGCTCTCGAAGTACTACCATGCCATTAACACCCTTCTTTGGAATAGGGAGTCATAGGCCACAATGGAACCGAGTGATCTACTTTCTCCCATCATCACCCCTGAACATTACTCTCAGAGCAAAAGTAACATTTTCAATGACTTCTGGCTTCTACAAAGGGACCTCATTAATGGGGAGGATTAAAATTTTTAGGCAACATCTAAGTCCATCACTACCACCACACAAAAAGAAAAAAAAATTAAAAAAAAGAAAAGCAGGAGGGAGGGAGGGAGGGAGGGAAATACAAGAGGAATAAAGATATTTGTACTCCTGCTGGTGTTAGGAACAAAAGGAAATAATCCAAAACTGCACACAATATTCCAGGTGAGGCTGCCCCAGCCCAGAGCAGAGCAGGACAATCCCTCCCTGGCCTGGCTGCCATGCTGGGCCTGGTGCCTCCAGGACAGGAATGTCCCTCCTGGCTCCAGGGCACTGCTGGCTCAGACCAGCTTTCCAACCAGGAACCATCAGGTGCCTTTCTGCAACACTACTGTTGCTTTAAACATCAATCAAAGAAATAATGTTGAGGTGGTGAAGCTCTCTCTGCAGCTTAGTTCACTGTCTCTCTTGCTTACTTAATAGTATATTCATTTTGTTTGGAGGCATTAGTTGCCTTTAGCTGCCTAAAAGGAGTTCAGCATACAAGGACCTTGAATGATTTGGGTGAGGTTAGTGATGTCCTCTCCTTCAGCATCAGAGGCAGGTTTCACTCCACAAGTTTCTGAGTGGAAAGTAAAAGAGCTGCAGCTAAATCTGGGGGGCATTGCTGGGCCATGTCAACAAAAAGCCAGGAGCCATTTAGCCAGTGGTCAGAACTGTTCCTTTGCTCAGTAAGGGGACAAAGGTAAACCATCTACTGTGTCTTGTGCTTCCTTAGAGTAAATGGGAGCACTGGGCAGCAACCCCTGCAATCCACCCCCAAATACAGTGGTGCTTTGTTTGCAACTCCACTCGTGCCTTTTTCAGGTGCCTCCAACTGTTGTTTCCTTCAGGGGCTGTAGCATGGTTTGGCTGACATTAGAGTATCCCCTGTGCTTCCTTTCTGCTCATGCCTCAAAGGCAAGGGGCAAACCCCAGCAGGGTGTCTGTCAGCTCTGTTTCAGACATTTCAAGTGATTTAATTTTTGGGGACTTAGGTGGAAAAAGGAAGGAAAGTGGATAGGGAGAAAGACTGGCCTCCTAAGCACAAAACTTTACTCCTGTCTACACAATTAGGCAATGATTTTGCTGAAAGTCTTTTTCTTGTTCTTGTTCTTGTTGTTGTTGTTGCTGTTGTTGCTGTTGTTATGAATCAAATAAAAAATATACAACATGATGTGTGAACATGCTCTGCAAAAAGTTTTGAGGTGCACACAACTTTGGTCAGAGCAGGGCAGAAGTTTTTTCTGCAATACCCCCACAGAAAAAGAAAAGAGGGACAATCTCTCGAATACCAAAATAAACAAATCCTTCCAGCCAGAAATCATCACAGTCCATGAGGGTCTTCAAGTACAAGAAGCCTCCAGCTTGCTGAAAAAGGATGGAGTTTCTGAAATGCAAACTAGAGTTCACTTTACCACATGTATTTCACAGTACTTTTCTTCCTGTTTGCCCATAGGATCTCTTCTGGAGAAGGTTGGGTTTTTTTCAGCAGAGCTAGTGCTGACAGGAAGCTTTCTACAGAGAAGTAGATCATGAAGTCTTCTTAGGACGGGACCTATTTGATTACAATTAGCTGAGTATTTTCTCTGTACAGCTGAACCTGTGCTGACTGTTCTTTCTTTGCAGCCATCTCCATGCATGGACTATCCACAGGGGGAGGATAAAGCCTGCAGAGCACAGCAGAGAAGAGCAGAAACTTCCATCTTCCTTCAGATGTGTGCATAACCCATTGTAAAGTATAAAAAAACCCCAACCAAACAGACAAAAAACACAGAAACAAGACAATAGAAGCAAGTAAGAATCAGAAGAGACCTCAGCCACAAGTCTTGGGCATTCACTTTGTGAGGACTATACACATAACCTAAATATGTTGTGAAAATCCCAGCAATTGGGCCGACAGCCATATCAAAGCCATACTCACATTTTTTTCAGGGTGTTAGCAGAATTTTGCTGCTGAGCATTGCCAGGTGGGAATATAATTAATTTTTGCCCAATCTCCAGGAGATTTGTTAACAGTAAAGAAACATTTAGTTCCTTGACTCTCATCTAAGTAATGAAATTTTTATTCTGGCACCTTGTGTTTCCCACTCCATGGCAAGCCATTTAAGAAGTGACATTGCTTTCAATGGATGACAAGCTAGAGGAGTTCCAGCCAGGTGACAACCAAGACTGGTGAAGAGCAAAAAGATTGTGATGGATGTGTTAAGGAATATTGGATACAGGTCTGAAGCTGTCTGGAGTTAACAACTAGTTACTAAATCTTCTGAAGCCTTAGGCTGTAAGCTGTGAACTTTCATGCAGGTATCTTGAGCTTTTGAGCTTTTATCTACTTCTCTGAAAGAGGGACCCAAGAGATGGCTGGAGCTGGAAGATAAGGAAGTTCCAGCTATCAGCAGAAAACAGAGATAAGATAAAAAAATAGACCATCCAGAGACAACAGAGAGACATGCTGAGCAACATGCATGACCCCAGACCCCAATATTATTGGTCTGAACTGCTACATAAGTGTTTGGAAACTCAGATTGTAGAGGTATAAATGCCCAGGAATTTTTTCTTTCAGGTTGCCTCCCCAGAGTTACCCAGCGTCAGCTCTTCCTGCTGTTATGCAATTCAAATAAATCACTTGACTGGACTTAAAGCCTGAGATTCTGCTATCCTCCTCTGAGGGAGGTTAAGTTTCTTTAAAAGATGCAATAATAACCTCATTAAGAGGAAGAATATGCAAGGTTAGAAATGGTGGGAGGGGGGTGAGGGGGGGAGGGGAACAAAACAGCATCAAATCACAAATCACAGCAGTTTCTACGTCAAACTACCTGTTATTCCTCCTTCCCTCCAAAGCATCTGAAGCAGCCTATAAATGTCTAAGCAGTGACCAGGACTTTTTTCCTGACAAGCACACACAAAACACAAAAGACAGGAATCCGGCAAGAGTTGTGACATGACAAAACATCAAAACTGGGATCAAAGAATACCAAATAGCCTGGACATTAGAAACACAGAATCATCCCCCTCACCTTCTGAAAAGAAGAAAGTGCCAAATCTTTGGTATTTGTATGCAGACAAACAGGATACACTGCAAAATTACAGATAGTGCTGTGACAGTCATCATTCTGCTTCAAAGGCAAAATTCCTCCATTTTCAAAGGCCACTTATGTGTACTTCCAATGCAAATCATTAAATCTAGAATTATGTTTAACTTCCACTTTGCAAAATTAAGAAAATTCTAATCTGTGTTCACAGGTAACCTGCACCTATTATCTTAGGACTCAATAAAAAATAAAAAAAAAATTAAAAAATTATAAATAAATAAATAAATAAATAAATAAAAAAGCAAAACATGCAAAACATGTCATGTATTTATGTATTTTTTTCTGGAACAAGTTTGGGTCTCAATACAGAGAGTCAGGTTATAATTCAGACTATGTCAGCTGACTGGCAGACACTGACCTTGTTTGATCTCTCACAGCCTAAATCCTCTACATGCAAATTTAAAAGACGTTTTCCTTCAGTTTTGCAATATCTGGCATCTGAATTATGCACATCCACACCATCTTTATGAAGAAGTTCACCTGGTTTTTTGGTTGAAAGGAAAAGGAAAGTTATTAAGATACTTTTCATATTTTTGGGGGGGTATTTTTTTGCAATCAGGGTTTTATGCTGAAAGAAAAAGAATATGTTCTTGGAAAAACTAAAGTAAAATAAAAATGCTTCTCTCTATCATGGGACCCCATCAGAACACCAGATGGGCATCAATGCACATTCTACCATTTCTCAGGATTTGGGGATGGATCATTAAAGGGATATTGATGGCTCATAGAAAATGTGGAAAAAATCCTATTTAGAAATCATTCTACTTATGCATTACACATGCTTTGAATTTCTTTCCCCTTGCACTTTATTACTAAGGACATATGAATGAAAGGTTTTAAACAGTTCATCTGTTCTTCTTCTGCTTTCCATCCCTGAGACTCTTTTCAAATATGGAGTTACTGGCTGTAGTAGAAAAGAATGTTGTAGAAAAGGCAATTTAATTTCTTATGGGAAAAGGGGGCATAAGAGTGTCAAAAGAATGAACAGATTCTGTAATAAAGAGATGCAGAAAACATATTTTTCTTATATTGGAAAAGCATATTACAGTGACATTCAAAACTCATCCAGAGCCCCTGCTGAGAAAAGCACTTAACCACATGCTCAACTTCCAAGTGGCTGCTTATGTCCATCAAATTCAGCAGGGTGTGGGTGTCTGTCTGGAGCTCCCCAGCTGGTTAAATCACTGCTCAACAGGGTAAACCACTCACCCAGGCCTAAGAGAATTATTGTTAAGACATGCACTGACTTCACACCCTAGTACTCTACTTCAGGTCTCAATGGGGGTGTTCTAAAATGTTACTACATAACATTCACCTCTGAGTAGATTTTTTTTTTTTAATAAATTAATCAGCAGTCCTTTACGAAATCTTTTTCTGAATTACAGACGAATATTAGCAGACAGCCAAGACTTGAAATGTGTTACAGGAGGCAAAAAAACCAATTCCCACAAGGATTTGCTGCCCCTATGTGCTAGCTCAACTAAGAATAAAAATTATAATCTGGAAAGAGATGTCCATTAAAATACACCAACTCACTTGTGTCTCCTGGAAAATAACCAGCAATAATTCTTACTTTTCAATGTCCTCAAAACATTTTTCATCAACTTCTCCTGTCATCTAATTAGGGCAATTGGAAGTTTTGTTTCAACGCAAGGTAGCCTTTTCAGCTTGCTAATAGCATTTTGTGCAACAGAAGTGTCTTTCTTTTAGGATACAGCATTCCTTTCTCATCAAAATCCAAATTTAGAAGATTAATCCTGATCCCCACACATCATATTACTGTGGTCATTATCTCTGCAGAAATTATCCACTGATAAAATAGGCTATTCAACACTTATTCCATGGGATGGATCCCATCTAGAACTGTAAATCCATGCCTGCATGAAATTGTTTTCAAATAAAAATTCCTAAGGGATCTGCATCTAAATTTCATAAAGCTTGTCTCCAGCTATAGGACTTCATCATCACAATCTTTATAACAGGAGCCCACAGAATATTCAGATGAGATTTTGAAATTATTGGTTTGCATTACTTATTTAGATGCCATTCCTGCATAAACATTCAACTAGTTTATTTAGAAACTGCCATCACCACCATCATGATGCTGAAAGATGTATCTCAATGCAAATTCTGTAACAGTGAAGAACTAATTCTGTTACCATAAAAGCCTATTAAAAAATCAGTCAACTGAACTGTGTTGCTCCTAATAGCTATTTATATGGGAAATCTAATTTCAGTTTAGATAAAACACTGTATTTCAAAAGGAAAACTTCATCTAAATATAATTGGATGAAATTACTTTGAACCAGTGCCAAAGTCTACTAGTTGAATGCAGCTCATTATGGCTTTGCTCTTTGGTTGGAATAACCATTAAAACTCAAATCTCACGTTTGGTGGATTCTAAAGGGTATTTTAGTCACTTGCACAAGGGACATGCAATCCTAATCCCTACACAGATTTTCTGTAGCTATGTTGGTTTTTCTGTCATGAGAGGACATCATGGAGTCACAGAGACACAGAACCACAGAATAGCTAAGGTGGCTGATCTGAAGGAACATGGAAGATGGGAGAACCGTTAATGAAGACAAAAAGTTTGCTACATCACACAGAGTAGTAAAAGGTGTTGTCTAGACACAGTTCTGTCCAAAACCTAACAAAAACTATCAAATTTATGAATTACAGCTACTAAAGCCAAAAGCAAAATATCCCAGAAGTGACAAGCCTGTTGAATTACACTTCATTCAGTGTTTTTGTAGAGTGCAGCAGTGTTCCAAAGCTTTAAAAACAAACTGCAGTATTCCTTTGTACTTCAGATCTCATTAAATACCTTTGTACTTAGAGACTCATCCCAGACAGAAGGAAAAGGGATTGCTACCAACCGTGTGGCTGATCCCAGATCACCACCTCAAATAAAACAGGGTCTTTACAGAATCACAGAATGAATTGGGTCCAAAAGCATCTTCAAAGCTCATCTGGTCCAAAATCCTTGCAACAAGCAGGGCCATCTTCCACCAGAGCAGGTTGCTCAGGGCCCAGTCCAGCACCAAACATTTTCAAGCTGGGGCATCTACCAGCTCTTTGGGCAACATGTGCCAGAGTTCCACCACTCTCCTAATAAACGTCTTCCTTCCATATAGTCTGGATTTACCCCTCTTTAACATAACACTGTTACCCCCTATCCCAGTGCTACATGCCCTATTAAAAAGGCTGTCCAGGTTATCCTTACAAGCCCCCTTTAGAACTTGGAACGTGGCAATAAGCTCTCCTTGGAGCCTTGTCTTGTCCAGGATGAACAATCCCAGCTGTCTCAGGCATTCCTTGTAGAGGAGATGTTCCATCACTCTCATCTGCTCAGACAGATCCATGTCCTCCCATGCTGGGGACCTCAGAGCTGGATGTTGGTACTGGAAGTAACACGCAGAGGGTCACAGCTCTAGCATTTTGCTAGCAGGCATAAAATATCATCAGTCGTATCGTGGGACTAATCCAGGAGGTGACTACTCAGGATACATCACAGTCCAAATTATTTAGTTCTGTCAATGACTTTGATATCACGGCTTTTTGTCACAAAAACCACATTATTTTATACTTTAAATCCTATCAGAATAGTAACAATACTCTCATTAGTAAATTGTCTCGTTTCCCTTATCCTGGTTCCTGGAAGAAAAGTCAACATAACTAGAGTAACAACAATTTTATGTCTGACCTTCTATCATTACAGTGTTGACTGTAGCTCTAATTGGATGTTGGATACAGGCTTTTTTCTTCAAATTTAGCTTGCAAATCTGCCTGGCATTTTCAACTGAGAATTTTACTCCAGCCTCAAAGATTCAGTGTCTATCTTCTCTTACATGTGTTTCTTTATGTACTATACATCCAGGAAAAGAAAATCTAAGAAAAATATTTTTTTTAAATTTTAAAATTATTAATTTATTTTTCTAAGAAAGATATTTTTTTTGAAATTTTTACTGTCAAAGACACATTCTTAAAACTGAACTTGGCCCTGAATTATTTCAAATATTGTTTGCTTTAAAAATTGCTCTATTTTTATTAGAAATATATGCTGCAGGTGCCCATCCCATGGGCCACTGAACTACTATCACATATTTATGGAGACAGAAATTATTAATGTTTGTGTGCTGTGGTGCACACATAATACTGTGAAAACATTATTTCAGAAGAGCATATAAAGAGATTTTTAAAAGAATTTTGCTCCAAAACCAAAGTGATGGCACTAGTTCTCTGAAGAGAGTAAAATATAGGTGAGAGAAATATCAGAGCATAATTTAAGCTGTATTTAGTTATTTACCTGCAAATAATCATCTTAACCCACCTTCTTTGATTCCCTGTATAGACAGTGGATATTCCTCCTCAGAGGACAATCCCAAGCAGTGGGGGCAGTGAGGGTCCTGCTTAGAGTCATATTCTGGAATAACAGCTCCTTTTCCATTTCAGAGATACCTCCTTCATTTTGGCTGCTCGTTTCCAGGCATGTTCCAACACCTCTTCCTTCCCAAGGAGGAGCCTGAAGGCAGGAGTCATTCAGTCCACACCATAGTCAGGCTCAGCACAAATCTGGACAATAAACTCTGGAAGGGATTTTTCTGATCATGTGCAGACTTCAGGGTGAGATAAGCTGCACCCAGTCCTCAGCTGATGCTCCCCAGTGCGTGTAAGGAAATTGTGTGCAACAGATTGATCTGCCCTTCCCTTAGGCAATGAAATTAGGCATTTGAATCCTTCCTGTGTCTTTGATTAGACACTAAGTGATATGACTAATACCTGCCAGTCACAATTCATGTTCTAATTTCATCCTCTCTGGTGAGGAACACAGGAAAGGAGGAGAGAAAGGAAGAGAAATTCTGACATTATTTAAACCCCTGCCATGCCGTGCTTCTCTTTCCAGATTCATGGCACAGTAAAGCTGACAGCAGTGAAAAAGTAAAAGGAGCAGCTGAGGCATTTGGAAAATCTGGTTCTGTGCTTCCTTAGTCCTTTCAACTACAAGGGCACTTTCCCTGGGTTTATATTGCTTCATTAGTAGATTTCAGGTCGTTACTCCACCTAGCAGGCTACAGAAAGAAGAATCAGATTTAATAGGGACATTTATATTTAGTACCTAAGGGGTTAGCGTGTTATTTCTCCAGGCAAGGAAGTAACAAAACCAGTAATCCTAGAAAGAAACAGAGTAGGTAGAACAGCGCTGCATAAAACCCGGTGAGTTGGAGGACATGAATTACAATGTGTCTAGGTCTGGAGGAAATGGTCATTTTCATAGAGCCATTTATGCCTTGTGTTAAATGTATTTAGCTAGAGTTTCTGGCTTCATCCTTCCCCCAAGAATATAAATCAGTGCTCCCATGAAACCAAAGCTATAATGTTGCTACGAGATGCAGACTGAAAGCACAGCTACAGAGGCAGTATAATTTTATACCACCACATATTTCTTTTCCACATCTGATACTTTATGCTGAGAGCAGATTTCTGCCCTGTTAATGGAAGCACAGCTTCTGTCCAGAACCACTTCCAGTCAAGTTCTGTCAATGACAGACTCCTGAGTTGGTTGTTTAAAAGGAATTTTTGTTGTCGCTGTTGTTAACTGCTCTCAGAAAGAAATATTCTCTGGAGCAGTGTCTAATCCATTGACCAACCTGATCTTTCATTCTAGCAGAATGCAGAAAAACTCATTTTATAATGAAAAAGGAGTCCCTAGTAAACTCCAAATGAAAAGAAAGGATGAGCTTGTTATTTAACTGTCACTTTTCATGTGTGTCAGATAAATGCAATTTCAAGACACTTTAATCAAAACAAAAATTGTTTTATATATGTGAATATTTGTCCATTTGAGAATCAGTCTTTACCTTGTTGAAAAATGTCAGGATTCAGGCAGGTGCAATAGCAAGGGGCACAAAAATTATCAGAGAAGAATTGATAGCAAGAAAACAAAGAGACCATCTCCCATCTGCTGCTCATCAGCACGGCTCTGCTTGTGTCAACAGAACTGAGGTAATTCCTGGAAAGTGGGTGTAAGGAATGCAAAACAGTTATTAGCTACCTATATGGTATTGAAATACATCCTTTTGTTTGGTTTTGACCCACTATGTGTTCATTTTACGTGGCATCTCCTGGATTTTTTATCACAGTGAACAATCATTCCCGATCATTCCCTCTATCATCCTATCTCAGCTGAACATCCTCCAGCCTGAAGGGATTAATCTACTGTTTCCTTAAACAGAAAACAACACCGTGATACCCTTTACCACTGTTTTTCATAAATTTTCTAGGTTTTTAACCTTTTCTGAGAGGGAAGATTAGAATTGGACACAGTATTCAATAGTCAAATATACAATAGAAACCAACCACATTTTCTTATTTCCCCACACCCAGTAATTCAGCCAGGTCTTTCTTTTCACACATCTTTGCATTTTACCACTCCATTTGAATTCATCCTAGTTTTGGCTAGTCTTGCATATTTTGCTTGCCTGGGCCACCAAAAGCAAAAAGTTTATCTGATATTCTGCCAGTGAGGCTGTAGCCCTAAAGAACAGGGAATAAATTCCCAATTCCTGACTTGTGAATTCAAAGATGAACAAACTCCAACCTAGAAACAAAACAAAAAAACCAAACCAAACCAAACCAAAATAAAACACACACCAAAAAATCAGCTGTGGCCACTGTCCAGGCAGGTACAGCAAATTACAATGAATTTCCAAAAATATTATTTTCCAGTAGCATCTGAGATGTCTTCAGATAAAGACATTATCCAGTTGCCAGTGAGAACACTGAGCTTTGGGACTGACCTTCTCCTAACACAGTGAATGATGGTGTTGTTTGAAAAATCAGCATTTTACAGCAGCCAGAAAATTAAGCATTTGGTTACAGACAGGGGATGTCAAGTGGGACACTCCAGGACCACTGATCTTAGACCTCTCAACCTAAAAGGGAATCAATGCAGAGAGTTTAAGTTCACCTCTGCCTGTTGGAAAACAGTCAGGGAGTTGAGAAAGGAGCCTCAGGCTAGACCATCTGCCTGCTTAAACTGGTGTAAGCTGCTGGAAGTTCACATTTGTGATAGGGAGGCTTTGATGTTCCATACTGACTCCCAGATCCAGAACAAGAAAATATGCTGGTATGGAATTAATCTTTCACCATTAAAAGACATTTTCATGAAGTACCTTTCTACCTGCAGGCCATGGGTCCCAAGGATTGAAGCAGCTTAATTGTTTAGCTTTTACATTTCCACGTTTGTCCATTTTGCCTCCTAAGGGAGAACTCGTACTCTTGGTCCTTTATCTCCATCCCTACACTATTTCTCCCTCTCTCAGCACAGAGATCTTCAGTGAGGGATAAAAAGGTCTAAAGAAGCTAAAAGGAGAGGAGGTCCAGAGTGAAGGGACACCAGATCAAGGCATATTCTCCAGTGCCTTTTGGGAAACTGTTATCACTGCCATTCCCAGGGGCTATAGCAGCAAACCAGAACATGGTCTCTGTGAAGCTGGCAGTCACTCTAACAGTCCTGCCCAGGGTATCACATGGGGTGGATGTGCAGGAAATGCACAGGGATCCTTATTTGCACTAACAGCATTTTCTCAACAAAGTCTCAGGTGTTTCAAGTGTGTCCTCCTCCCTTCAGCTCCTCCTTTGTGTCTCCTCACAACTCATTGCTTATTTCTGGAGTGTGGTTCTGGCCCAAATCAAATCAACTCACAGCTTGTTTCAGGCAAGGGAAGACATTGAATTGTACAGTTCAGTTAGCATCTGGTCTGATTTTCAAGCCAAACCACAAACCACCTCTCCAAAATCCTCTCCTATGGAAAGCTACAATACAGCCACAGAAAGAGGACAGCAATTTCCCCCAGGAAACTATGAAGCTGATGCAGACAAGAAGCTCATTCTCTATAAAAAGCTTTTTTGTTGGCTGGAGTCCTTACTTCCCAAGAAAATTTCTGAGAGCAGGTGAGAGACCTCCTGTTACTGAACAGGTGATCTGTTATGAAGACACTTTTCTTCCAAACTTCACCCTTCTTTCAAGTATTATCATGAGCAGGGTGAGTAGTGCTCTCGCTTCCATTGTTATGGCTGACTCTTGCTTCAAGAAGCAGTGAGACAGATCTCTGGAGTGGCCCTTCACACATAACAAGCTCCACAAAAGATGATTGCAAGAGAGAACTGAGAAGCAGACATGATTGGGATGCTTTTCATTGTTTTAAATAGAGGAGGTAAACCAAATACAGAAAGCAGAACATAAACAAGGCCAGATATAACCTTCCTCTCAGCACTGTGTTCTCATAGTCCAGTTCCCCTTCATGGTTAGAAAACTGTGATTTTTATTCTCAGACAATGCGAAACTATGACCTTTTTCTGAAGAACTTCTTCCTCCTTTCTTTTTTTTTTTTCTTTTTTTAATTTTTTATTTTCCTCTAGAGAATAGCTAGATCCACTGCATGCTACACAAGGGTTTGTGTTGGCAGAGCTGCTGGGATGGCATGGGGAAAAGAATGATGATGGGGAAAGAAGAAAGCTGAAAACTTTCATCTTTTAGAGGAAAAACAAAAATCAACCAACTCTAAGGACATAGCAAAAGCATAAATCACCTTTCCAAAATCCTCTTATGTGGAACTTACTTGCTCTAGGATTGCTAAACCATGGAATGAAAGCAGTTTTACTTTCTCAGACAACTTTTTATATTCATATCATGCATTCCTAAGAACAACTAAGCTCAGCACCTAATTGCTCACAGCTTGACAGATGCAAATGCAAGGTAAGCTTTGGATAAAAAAAAATTAGTTTAAAATTACTTTCTACATTAATATCCCATTTCTACTAGCACTATATCAATTTCTGCAGCTTTGCATAGGGGGAACTGAAAGACGAGGAATATCATTCTTCTCTGAAGTGTTTGTCCTTCCTATCCACAATCTGTAAAGAAGACGTGCTGCTGGTACCAAATCTTCTACCATTACACAATAAGAAGGTACTTTGCTAAGAAATATAATCTCAGAGAAGATGATTTATTAGACATACATTTTCTTTACTGCAGCAGCAAAGTAAAAACAGTATGGATTGAAGCAGCAGTTAGACCAATGGAAAGCATTCCATAATGTGGTGTTAGCAAAAAACTTCAAACTTTTACTTCTGCTGAAACAAGAGGGCCTCCCACACCGTCTGATAGGAGCAAAGGACAATTGTCTCTGCTCTCAGAGAACAGAAATTGACAAAAAGACCTGCACACACTTCTTGAAGAAAGGTTACCCTTCTTTTGCAGTCTAAAGTCTCCCAGTGAATGTGAAAGATGAGACAGATAAAGCTTTATCACTTTATAATCTTAAATGTGAAGTGCTAATGAAGGATTAATAGATTTTTTAAATCTGGTTGGGATACTAATAACTATTAGGGTTGTTTTCCATATCATCTTCAAAAGGAGTTCAAGGCAGTGATAACTCAGACTTTCAAGCTACCTGCAAGTCTACTGAACTGTATGAAAATATATTATTACTGAAACCTTGAATTAGTTTCTTATCAAAGTACTTTACACAGCTTGGCTTTAATTCAAAAGTTTTTAACAGGAAGATATTCAATTGGAGGTATTTTAAATGATAAATCAAATTTCTTTGGATGGGAATTGGATCTATATATCTTTTGGGCATCTTTGAAAGTCTCAGCCTATTTACATGGGACGATGAGGAGATAGGCAAATTTTAATTACCATGTGAAAAAAGTTCTTTTAAATCAGCTCTTTTTAAAAAATTATTTAAAAAATTCATTTTACTTTGCTAGACTGCACATAGCTGCACATTAAAAGAAAGATCCTTGTGAGTGAGAAAGTGCAGTGAGTGCATTACTAAAGACATATTTCAGATGGTTAAATTATGTCCTTGGAGATACAAATTAAGGTTTTTCTCCTTTTAAAAACAAGAATAATATTGCATAAGAAATGAATTGCTGAAATGAACCTAATTTAAAATTATTTTATAAAATTCATTTCAAATAAATGAAAGGCCTTATCTGGCTGGAATGGTAGTATTTTTTTATGACTCCTTTCAGTAAAGATGAGATCTTTTGCATGCATTTATTGAATTATTTCTTTGCATTTTTCTCCACGGCTGAATGTGGCAATTTTCCTCTCTGCTTTAGCATTATTGTATTGAAAAACTCCTACATTTCCCCTCCCAAAAGAATTTGCATAATACTTATTCTTTTTTCATATTTTTCTTGAATTGAAACACATATCTTTTAAAAGACTATTTCAAAGAGAAGCCAAGAAGAGTAATCTTCGTGAAGGGTTCAAGATACTGAAGGAACTATTTGTGAGCTTTATTTAGCTGAGAACCAAAAGTACACCTAATTTGCCAAAAACCAGTGTAATGTTGGTATGTTTTAATGAGTCTGGATCCTGCACTGATCATAAATTCGAGTGTCTTGTAGTGGGGAGCCCAAATCACATATTCAAAAGAAAAAAACAAGTCTTTCTACTCTTACAGAAATGGAATTATTGCAATTTCACTGCCAAAATCCTTAATTGCTCACTCCTGAAAAATGTGCTTTCCTCTATTCTTCTTTCCCACAGTGGAAAAGAAAACACATTTCCTATGTGTTTCCCATTTTCAGATTTCCTTATGGAAATATTTTCTGTTATGGTATGCTATGCCCAAGGTAATGAAAATAAAAACATCATTGAACCATTCAGAGTGCTGCAGTTTGGAAACTGGGTGTAAAATATGAATAACAGCTTTCCTCTGAGATATTTTGTTATCTTCTGATGAACGCTGTTTGAAGTGAAACTCAGCGAGACAGAAAATGAGCTGCTTTTTTGTAATAGGCCATCGAAAAGCTCATTGTGGAGGATGCACAAAACCCCTCTAATAAGTCTGTGTATTTGACAGTTTCTGGATACAATATGTGATAACAGTGGCATAATTGCAACACAAAAATTTCTAATCCTTTTTTCTCAAAATCTTCTGGTTGCCTTTTCTTGAAAAGATGATGTAGAATCAGTTCTTTTGGTCTCAGAGCAGCTGAAGAAAATTACTGGCAGATCCAGGCATGGAAAATTTTCAGCCCAGGGGACTGAAATAAGAGTGGCTTGAGACTAGACATAAATGGCACAGCTGAGTGGATGTGGTGCAGGGATGGGTACATAAATGCACACCTTTAGATTGAAGCCCTTTTCCTCAGAACTATCAGGGAATTTAGGATAATTTTATGTTGAAAAGGGTTAGGCTTGACAGAAGTGGCAATGAATACCATGCTCCCATCTACTGGATATCCATACCAGGTAATTTTCTAGTCACTGTTGCCAAGATCATTATGTAATTTCTGTCACAAGAGAGCTCCATAACCCTTCTGGACAGCTTGATTTAACACTGAGATTAAGGCAGCTCCAGGAAGGAGGTAGGATGAAATAATTTCCAGAGGTCTCTTAAAATATTTTTTTCCCCTGCGATTCTGTTTTTACCAGAGAGATATTTGTCTAGTCTGAGCAGCTACATATTTACTCTAGGAGTTTATGGGTAGGGAAAGAGAGAGCAGGAGGGGGGAGTGGTTATTGGACTCTGTTTTCCTTTATTCATCACTCTCTGACTAATACTCTGTCTGTCTGCCTTTGCTGTTACCATAGAGTTGATTTCAAAACAACAAAGGAAATAAAATTATGCAGGCCACCTCACTCAAAAGTTCATAACAAGACACTAAAAGTAATGCAATTAATTTAACCCTAATTTACACTGGGGAAGAGCTGCCTATTACCTAATCCTGAGTCAAATATTCAGAGATTCTAAAAGGGTCAGTGTCTTCCATTCTACAGCTGCATGGTTACTGGATAAAAGGAGTCAAATTTCACTTTTTTTCCTCTGATGTTGAACTTGCCCAAAGTAGATCTGAGATTAATGACTACAAATTACTGTAAAAGGATGATTTCTCCTGCCTGTGACACCCATGCAGCATTTTGCCTGTAAGATAAACTAACAAGGAAGAGAAAATAAAGGAAAAATTCTGGGGACAAGGGAGGTGAATGTTAGGGAAACATTGGAGTCCAGGCTTTTACCTCTGTCATGTTAACAGAAAATCTGTTTATTTGAATTAATGAACCAGACTTAGAGGGATCTGAGGGAACTGTATAAATGAGGAACTTGACTCAGGATGTTTGCTTGACAAATTCCATATGAGATCTTGCTTCTCCAAAATAAGGATACCGGGATTTCCACAAGCATACTTAGTTATTACAGCCAAAAATATATCTTCCTGCTATTTGGGGAAATTTCAGATATTTGTTCCCCCTGAGTATAAAATTGTCTGGATTTTGGAGACTATTTGTTCTTCCAAACACTGTGATGTGAAACATTTTGTCTCCAAGTCTTTGGCAGTCTGAAAAGCCCATTATCCTGAAAGTGCTTTGTAATGGGTGGATAACTGGGATGCTGTGCTTCTCTCAATGCTAATTGAATGGCTGTATAATAAAAAGCTGTCTTATTCTTTGTTCCATTCAGATGAGATTCTCTGGAGACAATAAAGAGTGCTATCTTACTATCTGTTAATGTTTCTATTGCAGGCTCTCAAAAATATATATTGTTTAGCACTTCATTGTGAGATGATGTCTGCCCTCAACCTGCTCTGTATTCTACCTGCAACTTCCCTCAGGCAAGTACTCAGGGAGTACATAGGTTTTTTTCTGCACAATGTAACCCTTAGTTTTTTGCTAAATTATGAATTTTTTAAAAAGGGAAAAAAACCACTCAGTAATCATTTTTCTACTTATATATACACAAAATATATAGATATATATAATCATATTCAAATATATAAAATGTATAAATAAATAAAGGTTTGGGTATACTTTTAAAACAGTGGTCAGCACCTGTCAGCAAAGACTATTTATCAACAAGAAGGAAATATTCATAGGCAGCAGGATGCAAAAAAACCACTATCTTGCTTCAACTCTTCAGCTATTTCCAGTTTGCCAGCATTATTTCTTCATCTCCTAATTTTATGTCTTCAGTATTTGTCGCATTTATAGCAATAGTTGTTAGCCAGTGTTGCAAACATCTCCCAAAACTCTTCAGAGGGAAGCAGCCAGAATAGACTGCTGGCATCAGTGGCACAACTCCATAACCCCAAATGTGCAAGAAACTCTGACACTTTATTGAATGGGAACTTAAACCCAAGGAGAACAGAAAGCTTGGGAAGGAACGGTAAAGAACAGCAGGCCTTTTGTAAAACAGCAGGAGCAATCTGACAGCTGAATTTCCTGCTCAGAGTACCTGAGGTGCAGTCGTGGTGAGGCAGGAGTATTGATTGCACAAGAGAAAAAGCAATATGTAGAGTCAGTATCCAGAGGTCTGTTACAAATTTGATTTGATAGAAAATGCAGTTTTTATTTTTCTTCCTTTGTCAATGCTGCACTTCCACCACTTTAGGCATCATCATGATGGGATGGACTTAAAAACAAACAGAAAGAATGAAATCCTGCACTGCCCTCCTGCAGCCCAGGCAGTCAGACCATATTTCTGGGGCTGCAATTGTGTGAATGGAGGCATAGCAGTGGTACTAAGTCTTGTGCAAGCCACAGCCTTCCTTCGGACAGCAGTGTGGATGGGCAGTTTTGTTCACAGCTCATTTTTTGCTTCCATGGTTTTCCTCACCTTCCCATAACTTTTTAAACTGGTACAACTCAGAAATGTTACTCTGATTTAGCAGGGCTTGCAACAGGAGCAGACTTCTCAAGAGCAGCCCTGACACTCTTGTTTTGTAGATGCAGGCTGTTTCTGGGTGTTACAAGGGAAAAGACTTTTATTTGCTCTCTTTATATTTTACTCTGCGTTAATAGCTTGTCTGAATGAACAATCTGTCACTGTATCACCAAGGGAAGGCCAATCTTGCAGTCACCTGTTATCCAAGGAACTTTCAAAATACCTTCAAGGGATGAAGAAAGAATAAGGGGGAAAACAAAAACAAAAAAGCCCCAAACAAACAAAAAAAGCTTTAGCACTTTCTTTGCCTTTCTTTCATATTCTGAGAATTATAGTTACAGCATAATTGAGCACAGTTAGCAGTACTGTTCTCTCAGTAAAATTTGCCTTGAAAATAAAATTCACCAACTTTAATTCTTCCGCAGGATAAAAGTCAGATATGGCTATGATGCAAGGAGGCACTGGATCTGTACATTTGCTCATCCATGCTCATTACCAGCCAGCTGCCATGACCTCGCCCTCAGGAATAGAGCAGAAACAAAAGATAGAACATGGAATGATCTTTCCTCCAGAAATCTTCACCTGGTTCTGGCATGTAAGGGATTTCTAAAATGGGTGTTGAGTCTGAACTGTTGCATTCACCATCCATGATGCAAATTCCTTCTGTGAACATGTCTAAATCTTTTCTGAATTCACTGAGTCCTTTTCAATCCCCAATATCCTGTAGCAATGAATTATACTCCTAAATTAAAGTGTGTAGAAAGATATTCCATGCATCCTTTTAGTACCTATTGGTAGCTCAGGAAAACTGCAGCCTGTCCTGATCCTTTTAGAAATAGGGTGAACAGTAGAAAGACCTCACATGTAGTTATTGGTAAAACACCCAGGGTCTTACATCTTTTCAATGAAGTTTTCAGTAAATCTTCAATAGTAAAGGAAATGCTCAGTCAAGGGGTAAAAAATATTTAGAATAAAAACTGTACACTTACTTAATATGTAAGTTTCCTCAGTTTCTTCTTTCTTTTTAAACTTTGATTATGAGTTATTGTGCACAAATTTACTCGTATATGTATTTTCACTCCCATGAGTTCTACCATACAAATGATAATTGTATATCCCATTCAAACCAGAAAGAAGATTATATTTTTACAAAGAGAAAAAAATCATCTTCTATGTCTCACCTATATCTTGGCATTTGTATTTTAGCTTTATCTTTTAATCCAGAATGTTTCATTAAGAATAAAAACTTTAAAAAATTTATGCAAGAAATCAACAGTTGTTGTAGTGCGTTTTTATATTTTGTAATACTTTGAAGTAGTTTTGTTTTGTATTCCCATATTTTTCCCAAATGGTTTATCCCAGACTGTACCCCCCTCCCTTTACCTGTGTTATCCCTCTCCCTGGACGAGATCATCCCCAAACCCCCACCCTGGCTCTCTGTCAATCACTCAGCCTCCCATCCCTCCATCCAGAAGTTTCAGTCCAAGTCATCGAGTGATTAGCCAGAGGCCAGGGGTCAGCCCCCCAAGCCTTGCCCCATACGCTGTCCTAAATGTCTATCCCCCAGTACCCATCCCTTAGAGTCACTTATTGGTTGGTAAAATGTTATCTACTTTTGGTTTCCACCTCCCTTTAAATGTGACCTTGGCACATCTCCCGGGGCTCTCGGCAGGAAGCCCCCTGAGGGGCAGGAGCTCCTTTGGGATCCTAATAAAACCTTGGATTAACCCCTGCTAAGAGTCGGCCCTTTCTCTTCTACCGATGTCTCTGGTGTCTCTTGTGCTGCACAGGTGCCCAGCCCAGGTGCCCTCAGCACCCTCGGGGCACACACAGAGAGTGTCTCCCCTCAGCCCAGGTGCCCTCAGCACCCTCGGGGCACACACAGAGAGTGTCTCCCTGCCAGCCCAGGTGCCCTCAGTACCCTCGGGGCACACACAGAGAGTGTCTCCCTGCCAGCCCAGGTGCCCTCAGCACCCTCGGGGCACACACAGACAGTGTCTCCCTGCCAGCCCAGGTGCCCTCAGCACCCTCGGGGCACACACAGACAGTGTCTCCCCTCAGCCCAGGTGCCCTCAGTACCCTCGGGGCACACACAGACAGTGTCTCCCTGCCAGCCCAGGTGCCCTCAGCACCCTCGGGGCACACACAGACAGTGTCTCCCTGCCAGCCCAGGTGCCCTCAGTACCCTCGGGGCACACACAGACAGTGTCTCCCCTCAGCCCAGGTGCCCTCAGTACCCTCGGGGCACACACAGACAATGTCTCCCTGCTGTCAGCCGTGTCGGGGCTGCCCGCCTGGTGTCTGCTGATTCGGGACTGGCCCAGGGTTCCTGAGAGGCTCGCAGAGAGACAGAGACAAACAGTAAAAGAAAACACATGGTTTTATTATTGACACATTATAAGAAGGGATTTCTTTCTGTTGATGAAACCTTTCATGCATACTGTAGTAAACATTTGCAAAACTTTTCATGCATCTTGTAGTAAATATCATATCACACTGATAAATGCAAGGATGCTAACTTACACAATTGACTTTGGAAATGTTCTGCATCTACTTCCAGCTCTAGAGGCTGTGCTAATGAAAACTTGCCTATTTTTTTCAACTATATGAGAAAACAAAAAGAAAAAAATAAAGATATATCTCATTTCCCTCTTTACCTTTCTGTTAAATCTCTGCAGGCACTCAAAATGCAAAAACAAAAACTCTTTGGTTTTACAGTCATTAAGTATCAACAGTATTTTTTGTTGAGCAGGGATTGAACAGAGCCAAGGCCTTTGCTGCTCCTTGTGCTGAGGAGACCCAGCCAGGACAGGTGACCCCAACTGACCCCAGGGATGTTCCAGACCATGTGGCATCATGATCAGTGTAACAAGTGGGGGGTGGAAGGAAGGGGGGACATGTGGACTGGTGGCATTTGTCCTCCCAAGTCACTGTGATGTGCAGTGGGACCCTGGGAATGGCTGAACGCCTGCCCAGCCATAGGAAGGGGGAATTCATTCCTTGTTCTGCTTTGCTGTGCAAGTGGCCTTTGCTTCCCCTATTAACCTGTCTTTATCCCAGCCCACAAGTTTTACCCTTCTGATTCTCTCCATGATCCCACTGGTAGGGGAGTGAGTGAACAGTTGTGAGGGGCTGGGCTGCTGGCTGGGGTTAAACCACAACAAGAGTGAAAAAGAATGGGAAAGCATTTTGAAAACATTAAGTTTTTGTGTTTGGACCTTACCAGAGTGGTCACTGCAGAATGGCATTACACATGGAACACTGGTCACTGTTCTTTTTCAGGTCTTAGCCAGAGCAAAGAAAGTGTTGGAAATACCTAGTCTAAGTATGGTTTCAAGCTTACTCTTGGTATCAGATACCAGATAAAGCCCTGTCCCAAGTGCTCCACTTCTTCTCTCTGCCCTGCTTTGGGCAAAGAAATCTGGCTGGGAACTTTTTTATAAATGTAGGAATGTTGGGTTATTATTATCTAAACCAGGTGCCATATCAGTTGTCTTTGCTTGTGCCCTCACTAGGCTAATCCTACCTAAGAACCATTCATGAGGATTCAGTGAAATAGCATCATTTAGCCACTTACTTAAAAAGTGCTGCAAACAGCTACATTTGGCATTGTTGGGAATGGTTACTGTTATGGCCTATGATAGAGATTGAGATCCCTTTTTTGAAAATTAGTGATGAGGCTACCAATAGCATGTTTGGCTTCTTGTCTAAATTCCCCAGGTGTATTCAGGGCAGAAATAAATAAGACATAGTGAAGTAAGGCTCAGAAAGAGTATGTCAGCTTTTTTATTTTTTCTGAACCAAAAGGAAACAAAAACATACAGCAATTGTTTATAGAAAGTGAACATTGTTAATAAAATATGTTGGTCTTGTTAGACAGGACCTCTGAATCAGTCCTTAACTTGACACTCTAACCCAAAATCATTGGTAGAAGTTCCTGTGGAGGCAGCATTTTAGACTAGGAATTCAGAAGCTGCTAAACAGACTGTTTTTTATCACAGACAAAAGAAATATCTGCATCCTGCAGTGCTGCAGCCCAGTTCAACAACTTAGAAACAGAATCCCTCTTTCCTTTTTGTCCCTGCTCCTTGCTCAGAACTGTTTGCTCATCCTCACAGGAGGCTTGTCTGCACTTGGTTCTCTCAGGTCTCTGCTTTCCTAAATAAAAAGCAGCCATGACCTTTCATGCTCAGTTATGCTTGCTGTAGAGATCATGAAATTTGGTAAGAATATAATATTGGAATTTCTAGATGACTGAGTTCTTGTGCTCAAAAAGTCATGGGATTTTGAGTCACGATACTTGCAGTGATGAACCACAAATGCTCTCACCCAGATGAAGGAAATAAAGTGGATTGGTGTGTATTAATCAATAGATAAAAGAGTTCAGAGTTAAATTTTGGTCTGTTTAAGCACTCTAAATCACCTACATGAGAGAATAATGTATGGGTTTCACTCCTCTTAAATAAAGGAATCCATTGGACTGTAAAGTCTGGATTCTTCTCAATTAGGCAGCTAAGTTGTCTTCAGCAACAATCTCTTTCCAGCATTTTGCTCAGATAAAGAACAAGGTCATGATAACAAGGGATCCATACTAATTATGAAAAACCAAACTTGTAAAATTGAATGCAATATGTAATGGGATTGTTCAGGTTATGTGGTGCAATAAAATCAAATGTTGAAGAGATGAAAAGAGAGATTTGACTATAATTGAAAATGTACCCATACAAGCCTTCTGGGATCAAGGAGGTTTTCTCTAAATCTTTTCATGTGTCAAATAAAAAAATGCCTCAAGAATAGGCTGATGACTTACTTAATCCTTGCTTAAAAATTGTATCAGGCCTACAGAACAAAAATCTGATTTCTGGCTGTTGACAGAAAACTATTTTTTAAACTGGAACTGAGTTGTGCCTAAATTTCTATGAGTAAATTTTTCTCGCTATTTTATTGCCATCCATGAATTTCTGAGCACCATGGATGAAAGTCCTTTAAATTTTCAGGTAATTTAAGACATTTTTTCTCTATCTTCATTATCTGTCTTGCACACTGCACTAGATCTCGTACAGTGGTTGACCTCAGCAAATTGTGCAAGCACAACTGAATTACTGCCTAATTAGCAGAGGAATTATTAAAACTGTTGGGTTTGGAGTATGTGTCGGGGTTTTTTTTGGGGTTGTTTTTTTTTTTTTTTTCTTTGTTAATAATGAGCAAAGTGTTTGTAAATCCCTGAGTTCAAATCAAGAAATAATGAACAGCTCATTTTAGGGAAAGTTGTAAGTGAAGTACTCTGGAAAATTTATTTTAAATTCTTTTTCAATTAAACCAAATGTCAGCCTTGAATTTCAACAATTCAAATTATATTCACTTTAAATATGTTTTATTGGAAATTTATTTCCATTTATCCAATGTTTCCATGAGAAATTCCAAGAAATTATGATTCATGATTGCCATCAGTTTGAAGCTCCACTGAAGGCCCTGGCCAATACAGGTAATTTCAGTCAGCCAGAGGCTGGCTGCAGCGAAAACAGGAGCATCCACATCATCTATGAAGTCTCTTCTCCCTCATTCAAAGCATGGGTTTCACTAAAAGACAAATGGCATCACGAAAAATTAAAAGTATCCCTTGACTTACCCAGTTTGAAAACCATATTTTTAGGGCACAGAAATTTTTGTGATTAGGTTGTTAAGTTGACAAAGGTCAAATCATTTATATTTAGGATTTGCAAATTCTGCATTTGTTGCAAGTCTCTAGGAGATCAGGAAAAAAAATGAAAACTTGACTTGGTTATGGATAATATCATACATCAGGAGTCCTGATGAAGTCTAGGCAAAGTGAATAATCATAACTTCCTGTAACATAGCCCAGGCACAAATTCTGATCAGATTGGCTGGAAAATAATTTAAGATTCCACAGATGGATAAACAAATGTATTTCATCTGGTTCAAGGTAAAAAAAAATATTCCACTCTTCATTTCCTGATAGCTGTCTGAACCTCTCATATCTAATTTAATATTGTCTGCTCTGCTACATTTCCATTCAGATCTGAGGATATGCCATATGTTTTACCCACTGTTCTCATTACATTTACAAAGCTTGGATGCTTTTTACTGAGAAGTGTGTAGAGGTTTTTTTTCTTTTTTTTCTTTTTTTTTTTTTTTTTTCTTTTTTTTTTTTCTTTAGGCAACACAGAGCAGCCACTCTCAGAGAATGCAAAACTATTGGGAACATGGCTTACAAGAGCCACTGGAGCACTTGGAAAAAAGCTGTTGAATACAGGAAGAACCTAGATTCAGTAAATATTTAAACATATTTTTATCTCCTCTCTTTACTTCTCTGTCTTCTCTCTCCTCTTACTTTTTCTCTTTCCTTTCATGAGACCTGTGGACTGCAACTATGATTACTGAGATGAGGCAAAATACATGAAATTATGGTTCTTCTCTAAAAGAGGACACAAAATATTTTACTGAAACGGACCCCTTTTGCTAGAAAGGCAAGCCTCAGATTTATGTCCCAATGACAGCTCTGCCAGCACCTCCTGGAGCACATCAGCCTCCAGATACAGGTGCCTTTATTGCCCGGGCAGCTCCGACTGGGCTGCAGATCCCTTGGCAGCAGTTGCCACACTGGGCTGTGAGAGGAGAAATGGTTTCCCTGCTCTAGAGCACCTCTAGGGCATTCCTAAACACAGACCTGAGGGCTATCTTTGTTTCATTACTGAAAATGCTGTCTTCATCTGGGCTGTGAGCTGAAATGGAAGATTGAGCATGGTCTATGCAAAATCTTTTTTCCTTATGTCTGTTTCCCTAGCATTTAAAACATATTTTCTCCTCTTGGATGTGCAGTCTCATTTTTTTCTTGTCTCAGAGCTGTTATATACACACACTGACAGCAAGAAATACATATTTATTAAACCTGATTTTGAAATCTTAATTTTTTTTTCAACAAGTCTCTTAAGTGACATACCCTATCATTTAAATATATTTTGCTTCATTTTGAAAAGGGTTGCTCCCCTCCTTTTGGAATCTCAAACCATATTCTACAAAGGAGAAGAGAGGTTTTCATGAGCCAAAATATTCTATGTGTTCATAGTTCTGCTAAAGAGCTCTTCCACATAAATGAGGGACTGGGCTTATTTCCATTTCCTACATAACTCACAAAGTCTGGATGGCTGCAGTACAGCCTTGGAAGATGTTCCTCATCCTAAATTGTGTCTGTGCCTTCTGTTGAGTGTCCTGGGAGATCAAGCATGAGGCAGCCAAGCCTCTCATCTTACAATTGTGCCAATATTTTCTCTGATCCTCAAAGCCTCACACACTTGACAGTGCCCATCCTTTGCTACAGGCAAAGGCTTTCCTGATGCCCTTTTGCAGACCTTCCAATGAGGTTTTGACATAGCTACAATGTGAAAACAGTGATTCTACTTCCCTGAACTCCAAAAATGAAGTGATCCACTCCCACTCCTTTGCCCCAGAGATACCCTTGGCTGTGTGGATGATGTGATATCCCAGCTGTGTCCCAAAAGCACACTCAGCCTCAGCATCTCAACTCATGCAAGAACACCCACAGTAAAATCTCTGTGTGCTTTGGCCTCGATCTTTAACTGAGTTACCAGCACGATGCTTTAATGACTAATTATAGCCTACCATGCTTACAGTGCTTTATAATATTCTATATTATCTCTATTGCTGAGTTGTGAGAAAGCCAGCTAAAGGCAAGGAATCATCCCAAATGAATGTGGTCCTTCAAAAACCTCTTTCAGTGGAGAGGCTCAGAGGCTTCTGCTAAGTCCAGTTAATTGTGTGTTTACATCTGCCCCTAACTTTTAATCTGTACCTTTCAGCAAAACAGCCTCCAAAGTTTCATGTGTCCTGTGGTTCCTGGTTGATTTAAATGAATACTTAATTAAAGTTAAATTAATACTTAATTTAAGAGGCATGCTGGCTTTGTTAATGGGATCACTCCAGGTGCATGGCTAATTTAGGAAATGAAAATGACTTTTATGCTGTTGGGTATATCAGTGGTTTTGAATTTCCTCAGGACTGAAAAAACACACCCCTTACTTTGTTTAGCTACATAGACATATTGTGTGTTTGTGTATGAATATGCATATTAAATATGAATGCATATTAAATATATTCATATTTTAGGTATATATATATCCACATTTATTCCCAGAAGAAAGTCTCTGCTGGATGAGACATTGCAGAACACTTTCAAGGGGAAGGGGAAGAATCTATGTGTGCATGGGTGCCAGAAATGAATGAATTGATAGTTTGGGGTAAAATATTTCACTTATAGGATTTAAGAGAATTAAATACTTCAGTCTACATGAAATCTTTGACACAGTTTGGAACTGTACCAAATGTACAGCTACAGATAGAAATGTTATATGGCGGAAAGAGAAAAAAAAAAGCCAACCCTGAAAAGTGTTTTGCAGGTGTATCATAAACAGTAGGAAATTTGGGAAAGCAATTACTGTCTCCAGTTACCTAATCCACAAAAAAAAATTTCTTTTAATAACAATTACATTTGATGAAATGCAGTATTACATGTCATAGTGCTTATTGACTATACTTTTTCATTGGGAACCACATGACTTCTTAAAAAAAAAAGGGGGGGACAAGAATATTTACCCCAGTAATTTATTTCATTTTAGTGGTTTAGCAATGACACCATCATGATAAGTTCAATATAAATATACTGAGCACAAATGCACCTATGCTTTTAAATTACATTTTCTAAGAGTCCAGACAAGCTAACAGGGCAATTGTAACATTCATCATGATCTCCTGTGTTAAACAATTTCAGAAAGGAATTTTAGTCTGATATTTTTAAAACCTATGCCCAAAGTACAGTGTGACAAGGTAATTTCTAAATTAGAGTAATTAAGACCATTACCAACCAACATGTTTATGCAGATTTCATAGCTGCTCAATTTTCATTTTTCCTGGTGACAGATTTTCTCCAATTTTAAAGATGCTTAAAGGCTTTTGAACAATTTTTAGTAGTCATAATCTAATACTCTCATGAGATTCATCTTTCATTCATTTATCTTTGCAGCAGAATTGGACAATACCTGTGCCTATTTTTATATTTATGTGTTTCATGACACATTAAATCATTCAGACTGTTTCAAGGTCATTCTGACTAAAGCTGTTGAAGATCAGAATGGTTCTTGTTATTTCTATATGTGTGTTCGTGTATTTTGCCTGCACAGAGACAGGGGATAATGAATCTTCAACTGATTTTCATTTTCCTCACAGCCTTTTGGTGGGAAGGGGATTGCAGAGATGGGAGTAAAGACCCAAGAGATCAATTTTCCCTACTGGCATTATCTTTACACACTCTGAAGCCAAATTACCTTGCATTGTTTTACAGCTGTAAAGGAAGAAGAATCAAATTAATTTGATTGACTCAAGAGAAACAAGTTGACATTTTACCATGTAAAGGTTGCTTCTTCTGCTTGCCTCTTTCTTTTGAGAGATTATGTGCAGGAATAATTTCTGTTTGTGATCTCGTTTTCCATTTTCACAGATGCAGCACCTTTGCCAGTACCAGTACATTGCCTTGTTTCTCTCATTACTGCATTACAGCAAACACTGGTCGTTGTAGGGGGCTTTAAGTCCCTCACTCCTGAGCTTCCCCTGCACTGTCTGATGGCAGAAATTCTCCTCCACCAGTGCTTTCAAGCACTGCACTGACAGTCTGCCAGAACAGTGCAAAGCTTAAAAATCCATGGTGACAATGTCCTCTCCAGCTAAGAACAAAGAAATCACTTTGTCAGAAAACCCAAGCCAGACAATATTAATCTTGTATTTCAGCTAAATGCTTCATTCTTCCTTTTCACTTTTGAGGCCAGTGAGGAAAAAGTACAAAAATATGTCCATTCAAGAAAGAGATGAGGCCAATGAGACAAAGTAGATGAGAAAAAATAGCAGGGAAAGGAACAGAAGCAAATTTAAAAATCTGTTGCAGCCAGCTACATAGGGACTCTAAGGAATGTATTTGTTCTGTCACTGGTGCAGCACATGTTCATCTATGCAGCCTCTATTTCAGGATGCTCTTGGTTCAGACAACACATTTAAATTCTTGTAGAATATTTTTTTTCTTTTATTTCTTTCTTCAATTCAGAGAAAATTTAGCTCTAATGCCTAGAGGCATTGGGCAAGACATGCATTGGACACAGCACAGAAAAAAGTCACTGCCTGAAATAAATTTAGAGTCTGAACAGCATTTTAAAGAAAACATGTTCTATGTGACATGGTGTCCACATTACAGAGAGAACACTGATGTAGAAGAGTCAGAAGATGCCCACTTTTTAAGACGAATTGGAAAAGGTATAAATGTAAGGGGAAGAATAGTATGGACTTTACCAAGTTCACAAATTACTACAATAGATTTGACAGATTTCTAACCTGTGAACTGAGTAATTCCTATCCATCTCTGAATCATGTTAATTCCAAGCCAGTTTGGTGCCTGAGGCTTCACACTGCTGGTTTAATGTTTGACAAAATTCATTGGCAGATCTGAGAGCTATTAGCTGCTCCCAGTTTAATCGCTACCTTTCATTCTAACTTGTTAAAAAACACCTGCAGTGACTGCACTCTTTTTTTTTTTTTTTTTTTTTTTTTTAAATAAGCCCCCAAAGCAAACAGGACAAGAAACCAAAGGGAAAAAAAAAGCAAACTCAAATCCAACAGGAACAAGGGCTAGTAATACCAAATGCTGCAGTGACACCAAGAGGTGAAACACCAGTTTTCACCCTGCGAGTAAAAGGCTGAGTCAGTTTTAGCAATTTTCATTTCTTCCCTGTTTAAAATTTCCTTCCTCTACCACGGTACCCCGTGCCAGTATCAATGTTCAAGTATATTTTCAGTAGCAACATATAGCTTTCTCTACATAAACCATAAACAGAAATCTACCAAAAATCTTAAAAATCTTAAAAAAAAAAGACCAAAACAACTAATTTTGTTCTGGTGGAAGAGAAAAAAATGTGTATTCCCCAACAGGTCCATCTGTTCTTGCTTATACCACATGTCAGAAAATGCTGAAAAAATTCATTGAGAGTAAGTCTCTAAATTAAACTGCACAGGATTTTAAAAAAATATGTATGTCATAGAATCATAGAATATTTTGAGTTAGGAGGGACCTAGTGTCACGTGCAATGAGCAGGAAATACAATTTAGAAGTGTCTCTTTCTCCTCCCTCAATTTAAAGGCCAATTTTGTGACCAAAAGGGCTGCAAATCATTTTGTAATTAGCTACACTAATTTTATTAAGGGCTTTTCTTCACAGAGATATTCTTTTGGACAGACACCCAGAAATGTTCAAACACAATGCACATGCACACAACCAGGGTTCCTACTGCTGTAATAATTCTCTGGTACTCTTCAGATTTTCATTCACTTTAAGATCTTCCAAAATTCAGTTCATCCATCTCAAGGCTTCTTCTTTTTTTTTTTTTTTTTTTTTTTTTTTTTTTTTTTTTTTTTTTTTTTGTCTCTGTATTCAAACTGGTACCAATAAAACATTGATAATTTTTAAAAAAAATTGTTTGGTACTCCTACTAAAACACAGAATATTTGATTACATGAGATTACTATTTTTTGTTGGCATTATCATTGCACCTCCACAACCATTTACTCACATACTTCTCAGTCTCCTGTGATATATCAGCTATCTTTATAGCAATTATGTCATGCCTGACGTAGCCTAATAAAACTAATTCTTATGACCAGGCCTTACACTGGGTTGATCCAGAGATATGTTCCCAAGTAAGAACAAGACTCTTCTATATGTTTTAACTCTATAAATCCACTGGAAGTACAGACTTGATATTACTCAGATGTTAACTTCAAAATGCAACAAGCACTCAGTAATTTGGAAATTAGCAGAATTAAACAAATACTTTTAAAGTCTTCTTATTGCAAAAAGAAATCCAAAACCAACCCAGAATTACTAATTATAAACACAGTGACGTATTAATTTACTTGAATATCTAGAGAATATATTCTTTCTATAGAAGAAATTCCTGTTTTAATGCACAGGAACTGCAAGCCTACTGACATTGTATTACTAGCCCAAAGGTTCTAATTTATTAAATAAAGTTCTAGAAATTATTGATATGTATGTAAATGAATTGCCATCAGAAATTTTGATTTCTTTTATTGATATGGGAAGTTATTCAGGACAAAAATAGAAGCTGCCAGAGGAATTTTCTTCTGGAAAATAATCAGTCATTCCACACAGGCTGACAATAAAGTGCAATGCACAGGTCTTTTCATTGCTTTGTATATTTATTGGGAAAACTGTGTTGTAGTTTTCAAGTTCTTCTTGCTCTTGCCATACAAATGAAGAAGAACCTAAGTGATAAACACCCAACATCTTCAACAAAACTATGTGGCTTTTTATAAATCTTCACTTCCCTTGCCTGGGGTGCCATCCCATATTTATTCCACAAGTTAAGAAAGTGACAGACAACACAACAAAGATCTGGGCAGGCACTCATGACACTGACCTAAGAGGTATCAAAGGTCCAGAAAGAGTCATATCAGAATCCTGAATAATGGATAATTTCTATCCTGGATTAAAGGTGTTAAAGTACAGTCTTGGCAGTTTCAGGATGTATATTTCTTTCTTTTATTTCACTTTTTTTTTTTTTTTTTTTTTTTTTTTAGTTTAAAAGTTTATTTCCTATCCAGCAGATCTGAATTCCAGAAGGGAATTCAGGTGAGAAATATTCCAAAGCAGATATTTAAAGGATTCTTAACAAAACTTGTGAATGTCTATATATACATATAGATATACATATACACACTTCTATATAGATACACCTTAAGCTATACATATATATATATATATATTTATAAATATATACACACACACCTATATACACACAAACACTAAGTGAATTTCTGACTATGTAAAGGCAACAAAAGAAAACAGCTTGAAATCATCATGAAACTGTAGCTTCCAGCTGATTTCTTGAACTGTTCCCAAACACTGGAAAGAAAAAAAATCCCACTGCAGTTGTAGAGTTCCACAGCTATAGGACATGTCTCAGCCCAGCTGCAGAAATGGAGCAGAACTGAAGTGGAAAGCTCATGAGGTCAAAGCTCGAGCTGTTCTTGCTGGACAGTGCATGGTGATAATAATAAAACCTAAGGATTTATAGAAGCTTGATCAGCCTGAACGTCATCCTTATTTTCACCAACCCACAGGAATTTGGCATTGAAGAAATTGTCAATTTTCCTATTTGAAAAGCAATCATGTTTCAGGGCAGGTCCCTGAGTAGATTTGTCTGTTTCACTGTAGATAAGGAAGCTTTGATTAGAGACAGTCAGAGGTTAACAAACAGATTTAACTAGACTTAACAAAAAAAGGTTAACAAAAGAATGTTCGCTCTTCCATGTGCCCAGGCAAACTTCTATTCTGCATTAAAGGAACTTCTAAAAGTTGCTTTGGGTACTGCCATGTTGACTTTTAAACCCATTTCCTGATATTTTCTTGGAAATGGCTAAATATGTTTTATTCTGTTTCTAAAACTCCTGATTTTTTTAAAGTAAAATTTGGATTTTATTATCTCACACGTCACTACAGAATTAGGTAGTACATTTTGCTTTAAAATCCTTGTAGGGAAGGTAAAGTCATAGAAGACATTGCAGATCCCAGTTTTTGCTACAGATGAAGGATACCTTTCAGTGAGTGTTAGAAGGATAATAACAATGATGGGAAGACATTATGTAAAATGTAGGGGAAAGGCTCCACCTTTGCACATATTCACCTCTGTATGATTACATTTTAGCCTTTGCAGAGGTAATTGCACAAGATACAGAGTTAAGCTGTGAAGAAGCTCATGGTCTGTCTCTGAAATGGGTAAAACAAAAGAGATACACTGAGCACATCTTTGGAAAATCCAAGTAACAATGCAATGCTGTTTCAGGTCACTTACTAAAGTGAGGAGGACTAAAGGAAAAATCAGAATGAAAGACTGATTATCCAGATAGAATAGGAAGTTATGTCTGTTTGCTTGTTCTGTGGCAAACCACCATCAGTTTTCAATCATTTGAAATCACCTTTTCTTGTCTGCAGTTTAGGGACAGTTTCTGTCCCTAAAAAGTGACTGAACTCAAAAGAAGACTAACTGCACTGATGGAGTCACACAGATCTATCTAACAAAAGATTTGTCAGATGCAGCACAACCATCATGATCTGGAAGGGGAAGGGGAAGGAATGTAATTTGTCACTGGCAGCAAAATGAAACTTGGGTATCTGTATTAAGCTGTTTGGGGAAGTTAGTGGTCAATCTAGTGGTGAAGAGTTTACAGCAACCACTTTGAAAGTGCCAGATGTCCAGGGAGATTTGGGTGCAGGCAGTAGAGTGCAGAAATCATAAGATGTGGATGAACCTTAAAAGCTCTCAGAAGGAAGTGGAGGTCCAATACCAGTGACAGAACAAGAACTTGGTTTATAAGTCAGTACAGAACAACTAAAGGTCTTTCTGCAAAGGCCTGTTCTAAGCAGGCAGATGCAGAAGAAGTGATCTAACAAAAGCACATTCTGATATATATATTTAGGCAGTGCTTAGGGGTCAAGTGTGGAGGAACTCTTGCACATCCCAAGACATATAACTGGTCTGAACAAAATTATCTTTGCCTGTACAAATTGTGATCAAACCCAGCTGCTGTACAGCCAGCCTGACAATATGACAAATGCAAAGGTATTTATTGTCATATATACACATATATTACTTTGCTTTGAGCAGCACATTTGGGAGAGATAGAAAAAAATAGCACTCTGTAAACAGAACTGCTGCTCGAAACTAAATACACTGAAAAAACACCTGCTAGCCTTCCCATCCCAGTGCAAGGGAAAACATCAGACCTTTTGCATGACAGAGGAGGAGTTTTCACAGCTGACAGAATAAAACAGTCTGTTAGGAAGGTGTTCATGTTTATAAAATAAAGAGGTTCTGAAATGCAGGTTTTGAAGCAGGAACCCAGGGAACTGAAGGGGAAAATTCTGTTAGAGAAAAGGGTGTCTTGTCAGGATGTTATGCAATAAAGGCTCTTCAAGTGGAAAAAATATGTGTGTTTGAGTTCTCTTTGACAGAAAACAGAAGGAAAAGGCATAGAGGCACTTTGGAGTTTTCAGAATATTCTCAGACAATAACTCATGCAGCTTTAGTTTCGAAACTGGGACTATAATAAATACTCAGATTTATGAGAAATAGTCATAGCATCTGACATCATCACTTAGAAACTTATCCACACAGTGAAAGAGTATTATTGCAACCACATAGATTCGCTGTAATACCTCATATAAAAATAATATCTGAGTAGCATGAAAGCACTCTCTTTTTGATGAAGAATAGTTTATGCTGTATATGCTTGTCTCTAAGGGAAGAATATAAATGGAAGCTCCAGGATTTATTCTACATCTAGAATCAGTTTTCACAAATAATACTTTTTTTGTACCATGTCTTAGTAATCTGTCTAGTATCTACTAAGAAATATCAATAAAGCTTCTTAGAGATGCAAAGGGTCAAATCAAGCTTTAATATAAGGAATAATGCTTGACTCCCAAAACCAGAGATAGCTTTAGCTATGTAAAAATAGCTATAGCTTTGTAAAAGATAGCTATAGCTTTGTAAAAATATCTATAAACTAAATTATTTTGTTAAAAATAGAAAAATATATACTACACAGAGAACCTCCTATCACTGTATGTTAGTCCATCTGTCTCAAACCAATAAGAACCCCATCATATAAAAATCCAAGGTATGAGATGTCCCTGTAAGAAGAGAACAGAAGAGTGAAAGGCTCTTGTTTAATTTCAAGTGAAGGACACTGCTGAAAGTACAGATATTCTTTGCTCAGTTTTTAATTCAGCAATGACTTATTTTGCCCAATATATACAAAAGTTAGAATACACACATAGACCTTTGCAAGATCTTTCATGCTTTGTTTTTAGTTTTGGGAGGTTTACTGGGTGGGGGAGAAATTGTTTGGGTTTTTTTTGGGGGGGGGGGGGGAGGGGATTGGGTTGGTGGGTTTTTTTTGGTTGGTTTTGCTGGTTTTTTTGGTTTTGGTTTGTTGGTTTTTTTTTTAATTTTTATGGTTTTTGTTTTCAGGGAAAAACCTGCAAGGAAAGAATATCATGCAGCCTGGAATTTTGGAATTTTTTTCTCAGTTTGGACTACAATGGATGATGTTACCAAATTGTAGCAAGCACTCATGCCATGCCTATATCCCCTAGAGAAAATTATTGTGAACAGAAATCAGGCTGAGCCACCTAGCTCCTTTCTGTGTAAATATTACATCTCCAAGCACCGTGCCTAATGGAAATGGTGAACAATAAATAAACATATGGTGCTAAGAAAGTGGATCTAGTAGAGTAGCAGATTTGAGAAGCTATTTCCACAACACTGGTGCCTAAAGTAATTAAACAATCAGAGGATGACTAGATGATGAGAACCAAAACCATATCATAGTTGTAACTGCCTGAAGTTCACAGAGGTGGTTCTGCTCTGTGGAGGAGAAGAAGACAAGGTTATGTAATAAAAAGACAAATGTAGGAAAATATCATCCCAGTGGAACTACAGTTATCATCAAAATATATGACTGATAACCTTACCTATGTGAGGCAACATCTATGAAGTATATTTTATTTATAGTAAGGAAATTAACTATATTTCTTAAGTGTATGAACATTTCAGTGAATGTCTGATGCAAAAACATTCAGCTATCAGACTGAGCTCTCATTCACCCAAGCCCAGATCAGAACAATATTTTGGTGAGCACCTCATTTTTTGCCAGTTCAGAACTTAAGTTCTTACCTAGTTCTCAGTTCTATGAATTACTTCTCCATGTGAACATTTTCACAATGGAAAATGCATGGAGTACCTTTCTAGGAAAAAACCCTATTACTTTTTTCAAGAGAAACACCATCCCTTAATAACAGAAACTGTCCCTAAATCTTCAGTGCAACCTGGAAAAAGGCTAAAATTGTAATCATTGAAAGAATTCTTTAAAAAAACACTTGTTTCCACTGGAACAAACCATGTTTTGAGTGTTTACACCAGAGCCCTCTTTAGCACAAGAGACATGAAGCACATTAGAATATTCAAAGATATTTGCCAATTAATGTCCAACAGCAACAGCAGAGTGTGATTTAAATCCAGACATAAAAAGGAAAGAGAGGGAGTTTTTATATGGACAAATAGCTGCAGGACAAGGTGCAATGGTTTTAAATTGAAATGGGACTGAAAAAGTTTAGTTTTTTAACTGAAAGAGTTTAGATTAGATGTTAGAAAGAAATTCTTTACTGTGAGGGTGGTGAGGCACTGGCACAGGCTGCCCGGAGAAGCTGCCTCATCCCTGGAAGTGTTCAAGGCTGGACTGGGCTTGAAGCAATCTGGGACAGTGGAAAGTGACCCTGGAAGAAGATGAGCTTTGAAATCCCTTCCAACTCAAGCAATTTTGATTCCATGATTCTTAGGAAACAGCACTGCTGCTATAGTAAAATTATTTTGATCAGCTAAACCAGATAAGAGAAGGGAGTTATCTTTAGCAAACCTAGAAAAAGGAGGAGTGGTTTGTTGGCTTTGTTGAGTTTTGGTGGTATTTTTCCAATTCTGAATAGAATTAAGGAAGATGGGAAGAAAGGAATTAAAGCTTTCATAACTGAAAAAAAATCTGAAACCAATTTGTTTCTCAGCTAGGCCTTCCCTTGATTGCTAGGAATTAGTTAGGTTTACCTCATTTGAAATATCATTTTTCAAACACTCTCTACAGTAGCATCTTCCACCTAAAGAGTAATTTTTGAAACATCTGACCTAGTAAAAAACAGCCACATCCTCTGAGTTTCCTTTAGGTGCACCTGGCATTCTTCCACATATCAGAACTGTGCATGAGAAACAAACCTCCAGCAGAATGTAGGCAGACAGAAAAATGGGTAAACCTAATTTTGTTCAGCTAATTTGTAACCGTGAGGGAAGCAAATAGCTCTTGGTGTGCATGCCACAGTCTCTGTTTTCCTTTCATGATATAGTATGCTGCTGGGACATCTCTGGATGTTGATTTCCTCATGAAAATCCAGTCTGTTGTGCCTGAACAATTTTTACAGAGCCAGAGCTGGGTTTTTTTCTGACAGTTTCACCTGTGGAGCAGCAAGCAGAGTCACTGTGAGCATCTGAGACTAATGACCTCTCCCTCACAGCAAAAGTTAAGGCTCTTTATTTAATCTCCTCTAGGCAAGAGAGATAGGACTGGAGCTGTGAGTTGTAAATATTAATTTCACTATAACTGTGGTATTATCAACTGTCAGGGAGGTACCTGTGTGAACACTTGATGAGCTTTAGATACTAGTTCCTTGAGTGGTCCAGAAATTTGATTTCTAGTTATTTTCACAAATGAGATAGTGAATCTTTTGGAAACAATTGCACAGCTCCAAATTAGATGGCTGAGTGACTTTTTTCCACTTTCACAGCTTAGACATGTAGGAGCTCTCTGGACAGAAAGTTCCAGCTGTCTAAAGGAATGTCTCCAAGCAGCTCCTGCTCTGACTAGAACTTGAAGTGTTATTTGACATTGCCAGTAGATAATCTGGCTTTTTAAGTGATGGTTCTTGCTGAAGAATTGATCTGCTGATGCACAGTTGCAAACAGCCAGTAGGAGCTGGTACTTCAGAGGCAGAAATAGGTACCTTGGATGATTGTTTGGGCCCAGAAAATATGAATTTTTATCCCTTCTTTGGATCTGAGCTTGGAACCCTGCCAGAAGAGTAGCATCTTTGTATAAACTGATTAGCCATTACATAAATAAAAGCAAAGGCAATCAGCATCAGTTACATTTTCATTGCCTTGGAACTGCTGCCATCCATACTGGGGCACATTCAAACTCATAAACTGCACAATCTTTTGTACTTAATGCTTGGGAAAGAAATTATGCAGCAGCAATGCTCATGAGGGTATGCTCTGCAGAAAAAGTTTGGCATAAAGAATCTAGAAAGATCGTTAAGATGAGGAAATATCCATAAAAAATTGTAAGCATTTAGCTGGTGATGACCCACCGTTTGAATTCTCTGTGTATATTGCAGCCCTATTGAAAAGGGAGGAACCTTTCAAAGTTTATTTTCTTTGTGGAAGTTTTCAACTATTGGACAGCCATGGTTGTAGTTCCCAGGCTGTATTTTCCTCTTTCATTGTTAACAGCTGTAACATCATTCACAGGCATTTTAATTGTTTTATTTCAAAAAAAAAGAAAAAAAGAAAAAAGAAAAGAAACCGAACATATCAAGTATTCTGACCTTGCTGCAAATGTTCAGTCCCTTTAGTGGACTACTCACAGACATCTTTCTTGAAAGCCTCCTCTGGATATCATGCAAAACAGAAACCAAAGGTGTTTGAGGGCAGTTGGAGGCCTTCAAAACAAGACACACAGACACTATTGAAGCTCTTTAAAAAAATCTGTGATGAAGAATAATTTTCCCCCTTGCTAAAAATAAGCAATCCTCAGTGAAAAGAAGAAATAACAAACCAGTTTTCACATGCTCCTGAAAAAAAGTTATGTACAAAATTATTGAATATGAATTGAAATGTTAAAAGTGGGAATGAGACCAAACCTTAACTCATCAATACAATAATTTCTATTCATTCCTTAAAGCAACCCTTTGTAAAATTACTTTTTCCATTTAAACTTCTCAAGAGTTTTGAGGCATAACTTGAACAGTGGTGCTCTGGGCACTACTCCAGGACTAACCATGTTGGTTATGTAGATTATAACTGGATTTCACATTGATGATATTCATCTAGAAAATTGCTGCTCATTCCCTTTCCAAAAATACCTAATTAATTGTTCTCAATGGCATTAGTAGCTGTAGAAATAGCAAGTTTGAAACAAAAGTTGAAGAATATGAATTTTGCATTCTTAGCAGATACTTCAGTGGAAACCAGATGATCCTACACTCATTCAGTCAGAAGAGCCCTGTATGATACCAGTACAGTGAAAAGACAGCTTTCTGTCTCCAACCTCACATACTACTTTTTTACAAGGTCTTTTAAATTAATTTTTAATAGATTATTTTTTTGCCCAGTTTTGCAACCTTTACAGCATGGACATGGCAGGTTCAAACTAAGCAGATTACTTGTGTGTCACCATAAACCAGGTTTGTGACATAGTCCAACTTGACAAAAAAAATAACAACTCAAAATTACCACTGGGAAGATTCCCCTTCTTTCAGTTTTACAGTAGAGGATTTCTAACATGGAACCATAGTTGAAGAGGAAGGACCACTGCTACTCGCCTTTAGCAGTGGAAACAGCTGAAAACATTTTTTTTTCCTCAAGCTGCTCCTTTTGTGGTGTGCTGAAGGTCACAAGCCTCTCTCCTGTGTCACTATACCTTTTCCAAGGCTGTGCTGAAGCTGGCCCAGTGAAAGAAAGATATATTTTAGCCCTTCACTCCATATTACATCTCAGGCCCTCTGGGACCTGCACTTCCATGACTTGGGAGAGGGGATGGGGAAGGGTAAATTGTGACTAGTGAAGGTAATTGTTCTCTGACTGGCACAGGCCATGATTGCCTAAACCTGACTTAGCTGTGTGCAGCCATGGACTCCCCCCAAGATATACCACAACAGGTAGGAGGAAGGATTGCACCCCTGCAGCATCAGGGCTGTCTGTGCATGCATGACAAAATGGCACGAAAATTCTACTTTACATAAGAGGCTGCAGCAGGTTAGCTGTGAAAGGGAGCAGGTTGGGACCCCTCATTCTCTTTGCCCTCTCTTTCTCTTTCACTCTCACTGTTTACCCAGCTCCATACTATCCACAGAACAGGACCAATATGGGATCTAGGATCTGGTGATATTCTCTGTTGTTTCTCTCTCTTCTCTGCCTTTATTTCTCTCCTCCCTCACCCTCCTGGGCAAAGCATGGCTGTCCTGTTCTACTCCACTCTTGATACCAAAGTTTGCTGTGGGAGTGGGCCATGTGTGGCCTTGTGTTGTGGCTTGTGAGCCAGCACTTTGGAGAAGTTTGTTGTGAGACATAGGAACTTATCAGGTGTACGGTAAGAACTTTGGGCTCATTAGCCAGCATTTTTGAGAAGTGTATTGTAAGACGTAAGAGCTTGTTGAGAAAAACTTTTTGACTTGAGAGAGTGGACTAGTTGCAGGGGCTAAGATGGCTGTGGAGTAAAGCAAAGCACAAGAGCATTCTGACACCTCTCTGGTGTCTTTATTAAGCCTCACAAGAATTTGAAACAAATTTCATACTCCATTCTAATGGGTTGGGACAATGACCCCAACACCAAACTCCATAAAACACCATAGAAAGGGACATCCTAAAAAAAAACCCCACTAGAGACAGTGCTTCAATCTCTCTAGCAGGTGAAATGCCAATCTTTTTATACTCAAAAGCACTGAGTACATCCTCCCAGCCCTTTGAGAAACACATCAGAGTTGATTTTTAAAAGAAAATAGTGCCAGAGAAATAACTCTCTTTCCATGTTTTTTAACAAACAAACAAAAAAAACCTGGCAATATTTAACAATTAAGTTGTCCATTCTCCATGCTGCCAGTGGAATTTCAGTTAGAGTTAAAATAGTTGCTTCTCTTTGCCTATTATTTTAAAATATTTTTATTTTAAAAATTAAAACAATTGCCTCTCTTCTTGCATTTTATTTTAAAATATTATAAAAGGATAATATTTTTAAACTATTTTTCCTTCTTCCTGAGATGATGCTCTTATCTCCTATTAAAAGGCAATATGGCTTCTAAAACTTGCTCATTATTAAGCCAAAAAACAAAATAGGTCTCTCTACTGTTAAACATCCAGTCCCCCATTAGATTTTTTCTCTGTAATTTTCTTGCAGAGAAAATTTACCCTCTGCAAGCTGCCCTGGTTGGCATCAGGCATCACAGGGATGCCAGACCAGATGTGCCAGTGGCTAGGCAGAGAGGAGCACTGGAGGCAGGCTGAAAGCACAGTCCTGCATCAAGCTCAGCTGCCTCTGCTGCCCACTCTGCCTTTGCCTTCTGCTGCCCTGCAGGGAGGAAGCATTGCCCAGAGACTGTGTGAGGGAAATAACAATTTATTTCCTTTTCTTTCAATGAAGATTTGTGAGAGCCCTGCTAGAGTTGCCAGTGGGTTGGACTCTTGCAGGGCTGGGAGGAGTCCGGGGGCTGGGGACCCTTCTCTTAACGGGGTGCAAGGGTCCCCATGGCAATTGGTCCCAGCCCAGGACAGGGGTGGAGGGGCTGAAGCTGCTGCCCTGGGCAGAGGGATCTGCCACTGCCACCACCTCCTGCCATGGCTCCTTCTAGGGCCGGTCCCACTCCATGGGGACAGGCACAGGTTGGGGGTGGCTGGGACCCCCAGGGTAGGCAGCCTCCGATGTGCCAGCTTCCTCCTCCACATCACAGACTTTGGGGCCATGGGCAGGAGCCCTCATCCATGAGCTGCTGGTCTGGGAGCTGCTGGAGCTGCTGGAGCTGGAGCTGGCACTGGCCACAGGGCCGTTGTTCTTGTCCCTGATGGCACCAGAGCACAGCAGCCTCTGGGCCTCCTCGCTGCACTGGTCCACAATGATGCTGATGATGCCATGCACCAGTGGAGCCGTGTGCTGCTCGAGGACAGGCTGCAGCCCCTGGACCAACGCCTCGGCGTTCAGCCCCTTGACGCACAGGTCGTGCAGGACGGAGCTCTCTGCGGCCTCAACCAGCCACCACCAGCGCCGGAATATCCCCTCCAGCCTCCGGCGCAGCCAGGGCCGCACGGGCTCCAGCAGCTGCGGCTGTCCACGGAAAAGTCCGGCCCACACCTCGGGCAGGAGGCCACCCGGGAACTCCGGCCCTGAGGGGCCCTGCTCAGCTGGGGACAGTGTCCCCTGCGGAGCAGCTGGACAGGACACCACAGGGCCGTGGGGGCTGTTCTCGTCCAGGCGGCCGGGAGCTCTCCCTGCCTGGCCGGTGGCCACTGGCAGCTGCTCGGGGGCGGTGCTGGCCGTGTCCAGATGCTCGTCTGTGTGCTCAGAAAGCCTGACGGTCTCTATCGGTGTCCTGCAGAGTGGGCACGAGGGATTTCTGTGTGCCCACCGCAGGATGCAGCCCAGGCAGAAGCGGTGGTGACAGGGAAGAGCAGAAGTCACATCCTTCCGAGAGTCCTGGCAGATGGGGCAGTCATTGTCTGTCTCTGTGGCCATTCCAGGAGTGATGGGAATGGCACCGAGATCTGCCAGGAACAGGGCCCTGCCCAGCACCAGAGAGGCCTGGCTGGATCCTCCCGGCCTTGCCCGCTCACTCAGTAGAGTTCAGGCTGGAGCCAGAGTGGCCCTGCCAGTGCCTGAATGGAAGCAGTGAGGGCCACAATGTCACAATCCATCCCCCTGTGATGTCACAGCCCACTGCTCTCTGTCTCCAGCCTCCACTCCCTGTGACAGCACAAAAGGCATTCCAAGTCCTTGGAACCCCAAGATCAGCAGTGAGGTAATGTGAGGTCACAATGCAGTGCTCACTGGTGTCACCATCTGCACTTCAGACTCCTCCACCCTGTGATGACACATCAGGCCTTCTATCCTTGTAGGCACATGTTAGGAGAAAAAAGGAAATACTGTTTCCTAATTTCAATTTCTATATCTCCATGATGCTCTCCCTCAGCCACCTGCATCACACGTCCTTGGCCCTGTCTCTAATCCCTGCTCCTGACACCTTGCCATGGTTTCCAGGGAACACTCCTGGTGTCTGTTCACAGGGCCTCTCATCTCTCCCTGGGAGAGGCCATCACATCCAGGCCTTTCACGCCAGGTCCTGTACAAGGTTTTGTCCCTTTTGGTTTAAGGTCAGAGTTTGTCCTCTCTGCAGCCCTGCTGGATCGAGGGTGATGGGCACAAGGACACTTAGCACCTGTGTTTAGGGCTGTGGGACTGTTCAGCTTTGCTTGCTCAGCAGAATGGGTCCTGTCTAGGGGGGCTCCAAAGCCAGGAAGGAATTCTCTCTGCCTTTTCTTTCAGCAGCAGTTCTTTCATCTGCTCAATGACAAGGCCAGGCCTCCATCCTGGGAGCACTCCTGACGTAACAAGGACACACTCCAAATGACAGCATGTGGGCCTCTTAAGAAAGGAAAATCTGCAAATACACAAATGGTGCCCCAGGGGTGCAGCTTGACTTTTCTCCTTCCTGCCTTTGCTGAGTTGTCCTCCCCACCTGAAACCTGAAGAATGGGAAGGGCACTGTGCCAGCAAGGGGCAGTCTGACACTTCACTGCTGACCAACCAAAAGCCCTTTCATACCATTCAAGCTACAGAACTGTGGGAGTGTGTCTGAATCAGTGCAACCAGGCCCCAAGCAGAGCATCAGGGGCCTTTCTGCATTATTGTGGGACAGTTCATGGAAATTGATCAAGTGAGGAACAGGTGGAAGCCTGGCTGAGGTCAAGGTTGGGTTTTTCCAAGATTGGGATGTTGCAGTTGAATGCCCAGTTCCAACACTGCTGCTGATCCCAAAATGGGAAGTGCTACTGGGGGATTAGAGGTCATGCACAGAGGTCCAGAGGGGAGCATTCGTAGATCATTCTGTGTCGAGACCAGCTCTCCCTGCTGACCACTCTGCCTTTGGCACCTGCTGCCCTGCAGGTGTTCAGTTGCAGCAGATTTCCTGTGGAAGAAGGTGCTGCCCACATGGCCCTGGGCTGTGCCCCTCAGGACATGGCTGCCAGCCATGGTGGGGCGCAAGGGCAAGGGCAAGGGCAAGGGCAAGAGCAAGGGCACCAGAAGGCTGACGAAGCAGTGCGCAGAAACTGTGTGAGAGAAATAACAATTTATTTCATTTTTCTTAAATAATTGCAAGGGCCCTTTAGTTCTGCTGGTGGGGGGATCTCTTGCAGGTGGGGGCAGAGTCCTGGGGGTCAGAGGCCCTTCTCTTTGGGGGATGCCAAGGACCAGGGGATCCGGGCCTGTTGCTCTGGGCAGAGGGACCTGCCAACATCACCACCTCCTCCTCTGGCTCCTCCTGGGGCTGGTCCTGTCCTGTAGATATGGTGACACTTGCGGGGTGTCTGTGACCCCTGGGCTGGGCAGTGTCTCCTGTGACGGCTTCTTCTTCCTCCTCCATGGAGATGGCAGAACTGCTACTGGCTGGAATCCCCACCTGAGAGCTGGAGGAGCTGGCGCTCAGGTTGCTGGGGCTGGAGGAGCTGGAACTGGAGCTGGAGGAGCTGGAGGTGCTGCTGGCTGTTGGGCTGTCATCCTCATCTGTGGCAGTGTGAGAGCGCAGCAGCCTCTCAGCCCCTGAGCTGCAGTGTCTCACAATGATGTCAATAGTGTCCTGGACCAATGGCACTGTGTGTTCCTCCAGAACACCCTGCAAACTCTGGATCATCATCTCCTGGTCTGGCCCATACACACAGAGCATGTACCGGATGCAGCTCTCTGCCAGCCACCACCGCTCCCCATACACGGTCTCTGTCCTTTGGCGTAGCCAAGTCTGCACAGGGCCCAGAAGTTCCCGTCGCCGACGGAAAAGCTGTGCCCAGACCTCGGGCAGGACACCGCCGACAGCTCTGGCTGCTGTCCCCTGAGGAGAAGAGGGATGGGCCAGCACAGGGCCATGGGGGCTGTTCTCGTCCTGGCCACCGGGAGCTCTCCCTGCAGAGCTCGTGGCCGCTGGCCGCTGCTCAGGGGCTGTGATGGAAATCTCCAGAGACTCGCCCGCATTGTCAGAAAACCTGACAGTCTCTATTGCTCTTCTGCAGAGTGGGCACACAGGATTTATCTGTGCCCACTGCAGGATGCAGCCCCGGCAGAAGTGGTGGCCACAGGGCTGAGCAGAAGCCACATCGTGCCAGGTGTCCTGGCAGATGGCACAGCTGCCGCCCATCTCTGTGGCCATACTTGGCCTCTGCAGCACATGGGGAGCACTGAGGATCAGGAGCTGTTCTCTGTTGCTGGTGTCACACCCTGCAGGAGAGGGGAGGAAGGAATGGCCAGACTGCTAGAGGAGGACGCCCCCCAGCCCCCTGAAGCCCCATGGCCACCCTGAAGGGATGTTTCCTTGGGGGAATGTTTTCCTGCACAACTCACGCTCTGCTGCAAGCACTCGCAATGCCTGGCTGCCCCAACTAGGCAGGACTGGGGAGACCCTGCTGGTTGCTCTGGGACTGGCACTGGGACCTGCCAAGAACAGGCACCACTCAGCACCAGAGAAACTGGATCGATCCTCCACACCTCACAGTCACGCTCCGTAGGAGGTCAGGCCAGAGCTTGACTGGCCCCATCTCTGCCCGTGTCTGAATATAAGCAGGGAGGGACGAGATGTCACAATCTGCCTCTCGCTGATGTCACACTCCATCAGCAGGCAATGTCCCCACCAGTGCATGTTGTCAAGAAAAAGATGAAAATATTTTTCTTGTGTTCAGCTTGTCCATGTTGCTCTGCCTTGGCCACCTGCATCATGTGTCTGTGGCCCAGTGTCTCATCCCCGCTCCTGACAGCTCGCCAAGGTTTTCTGTGAGGAGCGGAGTGCTGGGACCAGTCAGCATGGACTGCCCGTGGCTGGATGATGCCTCCTCCTGTCACTGCCTTTCCCTGGGCAATGCTGGGATTTGGAGAACCTGGGTGCTGGTGCCAGCCTAGGTGAGTCTCCCACCCCGGTGGGTTGTGTCCCTGCTTCAGGGAGAAGCAGGAAGGAATGTTTTGCTCCAGCCCCATCCGCTCCCACTAGCACTTGCCCACTGTGCCAGATCCCTCTCCACTTCCCAAGTGTCTGTGTTTCTGGAATCCAGTGCCTTTGTGCTCCTCCCCAGCAGGAGGAAGGAGCCTCAGGAGGGAGCTGGAGTTGCTGTCCCTCCAAAGTGGGGAACAAGGACCAGAGGAACCCTGTCATGATTCTGGAGAGCCCAGGACCCATCACCACGTGGGCCATACTGTGCCATCATCCCCTCTTGCCTCTGGCTGTTGTCATCCCTGAGAGTCATCAGCCCAAACAGTTCTTTCTTCACTTGGAACTAATTTGTCCTGGTTTGAGGCTTGGCTGGTGTGAGGCAAGGATGCTGTGTGCAGCCACCACATGGCTCTGCCTCAGGGTGCAGAGATCTCTTTTCAAGCCTGTGCAAACAGAGGATGTCTGTTGCCATATTTTGGTGCTTCACAGTCCACACGGAAAAAGATGGAATTTTGTTCATCAGGACTTCTTTGTGTTGTTATTAGGAGTAAGTGCCTGTCAAAGTATGCAGCTATATTCCTTTTCATTTGGAATTGGACTTTTAACCATCTAAATATGCAGGCAGCAGATGGAATTTCAGAGTATCAAGATATTCCCTTTTTCCTGGGGTAACTAAGGCCACAGATAGTCCAGGTTTGCATTTCATGCTTTAAGAGGACTCTTGGCCAAGGTGCTGATTTCATCTTGAGTTCCTTGCACATCAGTGCCCCAGAACATCCCCCATTAACTCACTGCCATGATCACATTTCATTTCTTTTTCTCTCCTGTCCCATGTGCTCTGAAATGATGAAATGACAGAAAGGGTGGGGACGGAAGGGACCTTTAGAGATCATCTAGTCCAAGCCCTCTGCCATGGTCAGGGACACTTTCCACTAGACCAGGTTCCTCAGTCCCTCACCCAACCTGACCCTCAACACTACCAATGATGGGACATCCACAACAGCCATGGGCATCCTGCTCCTGGCTCTCACTCGAGCAGAGGGACAGAATTCCCTCCCTTGGCCTGTTGGACATCTCTCTTTAGACACAGGTACAGAGGGGTTTCAGGGCTGCCAGCACACAATGCCAGCTCATATCCAATGTTTCCTTCTCAAGAATCTCTCCCAGTCCTTCTCCAGAGGGCTGCTCTCAATCCATTCATCACCCCTGCTGTTTTGCTAAGTTCTGGAATATGCCTTTCTAAAGAGGAGGTACTGGGAAAAAAACTGTAGGTCTAAGGAAAGGAGGCTGAGCCAGGTGGTGGCATTGAAGTACAGGTGGGGTAGGCATTCCTCCTGGATGAGAGGAACAGTTTGCAGGTTTGGGGTGGAGAATGTAACATTTAGGGAAGGAGAAGAGGGCACAGAAATTCAGGCTTTCAGCAGCCAAGAGGTGGCACTATTAGAACCCACAGCAGCTGGTGAAAGCCATCTCTCTCCTTCAGGTTCTTGCTGTGTGGGAACGGGCTGCGAGTTGGGGTGGCTGCACTCCCCCTTTGCTGGGAGGGTGATCTGTACCAGGGGAGAGCAGAAAGCTGCCATGGTGAGCAGAACATGCTCAGAGCATTACAGTTGAGAGAATGGCACAGCCCCTGAAGGGCAAAAAGCTTGAAAGCATATAGTTCTGTGCAGAACCGTTGCACAAATTTTGTCTCTAGAACATGCTCCTTTTTGTATTCTGTAGATGAATGATCTGGTGTTTATAGAATACATTGGGGTTTTTTCTTAAGGTTTTGGGAGATCTCTCAAGTTTATTTTTATTTGCATTTTACATCTAGTATTTTTACAGATTTTTTTTTTTTTTTTTTTTTTTTAATACTTAGAGAACAAATATCCAATAACTTTTTTACTCCTTTGGGATATTGTGATTAATATTCTTAGAAAGAAAACCTTCTTGAACAAGTGTAAAAACACAGAGAGAGGGAAAATAGCATAACAGCCTTTTAAAACAGGGCATATAATGAGGACTGTAGAACTGAGTAATTCCTCCAAGGGCAACTTCTTCAAGAACTGCCAAGAGATTTCCTTAAATCAAGGGAAATGTGACCTGCAGCCATATAAAGTACAGCCAAAGCAAATGAAAACCCTTTGGAAAAGAGGGAATTTTGCCAGTGACATCAGTCTGTCTGGATAACTGAGGGATGCTCATTGTCCTTGCACTGCATTCCTCAATATTTGCAATGTGAATGCAAATTTCTTGCAAAAAACTTCTCCTAATTTCTATGCAGTGAATAAGCAGCTGCAGTTGCTTTACCATTAACTTAAGCTCTTAGGGGAGTTTTTATTATTTTTGTAGCTGAGCAGGACTTGAGTTTCCCAAATCTACAAAGCAGAAAGGAACCACAGAGTTACTTGTGCTAATATTAAGGAAGGGTTTCATGAAAGCAGGTGAATGACAGCATTGCATTATAAAACTTCCATGTTCAAGAAAACAGGACTGCACTTAGAATAAAACATATGTCAATAGCAAAGCATCAGAACAGGATAAAAAGAAATGATTAGGCAGGAAGTGATGTAGGAAAAAAAAAGACATTTCTGATACATGTGCATGCTGATACATGTACATTTGTAAGCTAAAACAGAAAAAGAAGGGCAGAGATAATACGGAAGAAAGATTTTTAAATTGCACTGTACAGAAGAGACACATGGGCAACCACTGTGGCCCACTGAGCCCAGCCTGGCCTGTGGCATTTCCAGCACTGGAATCCAGTGCCTTTGTGCTCCTGATAAAAGGGACTGATAAAAGACTGAGTGAGCCTAGCTACAACCCACAAAAGGGACTTTCTGAATTTGTCATATCTTTTAAAGCAACAAGAGGTTTTATGGTTTAATACTGTCCATTTTTTTGCGCTAGTAAATTATTTACCTTTTAAATAAACAATTTTTCCACTTTTCTCCAAAGAAATCTTTTCCCCCAACCAATTTGAAGAGCCACTTATTTTGCTTTCTAGGAGAAATCCCTTTCAAAGTTTTCTCCCAAATGTTCCCTAAACCAGGACAAACAGAAATTTTGGCCCTCAACGTGGGGTTTATTAAGTAGAAAAAACTCTGTACTGATTGCATTTTAGTTGTGCTCACTCTTTATTAGGATAAAGCAATGAGTAGCCATATTGCTTGAATTCATAGTGTCTCTCAGGGCAGAAGCCTTCATGTCTTTCTAGTCCCCAGGCTTCTTTTTTATAGGTTTTAATACCTTTCTAGTCCCTAAGATTATTTTCTTATCCAAAATAGCTCCAGTATTGTCCCTAACACATAGCTTTTACAGTAGAGGGGCGTGGGTTAGAATAACTATTGTGCTGGGCTCAGTCATAATAACTTATAGGGAGTTTACAAAAGTACTGAAATCTGTTCAAGATAGGTTTGGTTCATAGTTTCTTCATCCTCCCCTGTGTCCTAGATCCAGTAGCATGTTTTGGGGGTTTATTAGTAATTATTACACCCAATTCGTTAGAAGAGGGGCAGGGGATGGGATGAGGCTTTTCAACCTTTCCTCTCCTTCTTCTCCCTTGAATCTATTAAGTCACTTTTTAAGAATTTTCCGTTTCCCCTGAATGCCAAGGATACCACCTTCCTAGTATTTAATCTCATAAGCTTCCCTTATATAGTCTACAACTTCTCTAGAAGGAGGGCTGAGATATCCAAAACAGCTCATGAGACCCCTGACCCAGAAATAAACCCAAGCATGGAAAATTCTGAGTAGTGTAAAGAATGAGAAGATATAAACCAAACTCTGGAAAAATTTTCTGACCATATAACCTAAGATTTTCCTTTACGTAGCCAAATACGAAACCCAACTGAAGTAGAGAAATACCTAAAAAAGAAGTACCATAATGACACTAAAGAAAAAAAAATCCTTGCAATAAGCTAGGCCCTGGCATATGCTTATCACACACTACTAGATACTGTAAAGCAACAAATAGAAGCAGGGAGGTAAGAAAATCAATCAGCAGCTACTCCAGTCACTCAGGCTACAGCCAACACCCCAGCTACTCAAACTGTAGCTAAAGCAAACAGTGGACCTAAGCCTATAGCTAAACCAGACGAGAAGCCTAAGCCTGCAGCTAAAGAGTAAACCTCAGCCAATAGCTGTTACTACTACCACAACAGACAAAACCACATTTTTAACCAATTACCAATAAACAATGATGACGATCCGTGAGAAAGATCCTCAAAACCAAAAACTAACAAAATCAAGTCAGTATTAAGTCCTTTTCCCTAAAAAATTTTTGTAACCTAAGATTACACTCAACGACCTGATAAATCTATAGTTAATTAATTAGTCCATCTTTAAGATACTACAAGCAAAACTGCAATTCCAAATAATACTAAAGCAAAGCATTTAAGATCACTGCCACATAATCCAGTTACCAACCAAAAAATTATGAGAGGGGCTGACCCTCACAATCTCTGGGCACAGATCCTGGGAAGTGTGGCACAAAGATACCTGAATACAGATGATCTCTATATGCAACAAACCCATTGGAAGACCACAGAACAAAAGATTAAACTCTTAAGAAAAATTACAATAACAAAAATTGTCTTCTCAGATTATATAAACACTATAAATCCAAACTTAGTACCATATACATCCCTGATGTGACAAAAACTTGTATGACTTGGGCCACAAGAATGCACTTCTACTTTAGCAATAATAAAGCAAGATAACAGTAAAGAAACCCTACTTAATATAGCAAAGAAGCTCCAAACATATGCAGGTAATGCATACTGTACTATATGTAACCCAGCACGTACAAAAACCACAACTGTAGAAACACATCTACAAAAATTAGAAGACAAAATAAAAGAAAACCACCAAAATCTCAGAAAGGAGATGAAAGAAACCTTTCTCCAAATCTCAACAATACAAATCAGAAGTTCTAATACCAAACACAAACATCCACCAGACAGGGAGAGAAAGTACACCCCACAAACTAAATTATAATTCTTCTTATGTAACAATACAGAAAACATAAAGAAATAAGATTAAAAAAATCTACTACTGCTCTGGCACAGTGGGTACTTAAATTAAAAGACAACAAGACTCAAAGAAAAAATTCCACCAAAAAAGAAACTCCAACAGCCCATAAGCAAACTACCAAGTACAATAATGGTAACAACATATCCAATCCTCTTTAAAAAACCTCCCAAACATATATCCAAAAAAAAAAAAAAGAATAACCAGGCTTAGAGGGGCCCTGCCTCTAGGCAGGTAGAGGCTAAGAAAAAATGTGGAAAAATAGACTGTGTAAATTCATTAGCCTAACACATCAGAACCACAAAAATATAAATCCTTAGTTAACACTAGTGCACGGTATACATGGTGATGGACGAGTACTTGACCTCTCATCAGGTGACTTTGGGAAGCAAAGGTGACCTCTTCTTCTGGCCAAGCTGTGCTCACTTGTTCCCCCAAGTGTGGCCATGGAGCTGTGGCACCCTGAGGGAGGGCATCCCCTGGGCAGGCAAGGGCACCCAGTGGACTGTGGGCACTGCGGGTAGTTGTGCAGAGACGGAGTCTGCGCTGCTGCCGCAGCTTGGAGAGGGCAGGACCAGGGCTGGGGCAGCTTCTCCCAGTTACATGCCAGCTCTCAGGAGCCCCACAGGCACACGCCAGCTGCTGCTCCTTGCCCAGGATGCCACATGGCTCCGCAGGGCGCTGAAGGCAGGGCAGCACAGGCCAGGCTGCGGCAGCGCTGCCCTGGTGTTCTCCACTGATGGCCTTTGGTTCTCTTTCCCTCAGCAGCAGCAGCAGGGAGCGGTGGCAGGGTCAGGACAAGGAGGAGGTGGCTGCCCTGGCCCTTTGCTCCTGGGCTCCAGGGCAGGAGGGCTCTGGCTGCAGCAGGGCGCTCTCCGGGCAGCCCCTGACAGCCTCTGCATGGAGCACGGCTCGCTGCCCCGTCCTGCTCGTGTCACTTTCCTTCAGCAATACCCTAGAGCTCCTCTTCACAAGGAAAAAACTCCAGCAATGGAAAAAGAGATCATTCAAGTCCAGTTCTACCTTTGTATTGTAGTTCAGTATATGTATATGTATGTATTGTCTGTAATTTCAGCAATTTCGTACTTTTATGAAAATGTGCATTCATATTTTCACATTTTTCTGTTTCTAGTTATTTGTATACCAAAGCACTTATTTTTTAAATTCTTATTTATTGCACTTGTTAATTTTTATGCAGTATATTTTAAAATGTTATAAAAACCACCTTTTGGGTCATTTTCCTCATTTTTAAAAAAATATCCACCAGCCATTTTAGTCTCTGTCTCTCAAAGTTGTTTCATACCTGTCTGTTTTAAACCAGGACTACAGGACTTTAATAGGATTGAGAAGGGTCCATGAAATGCACACCAGTGATTCTTCTTGTTGCATGTCATGGCCCTGTCATGAGCTTGTTTCTGGGGTATTTTTTGGGTTTTTTTTTTTTGTTTTTTTCCCTCTCCCATCAGTTTAACTGCAGTCACACATTGAGTTGCAAACTTAAGCCAGATGAGCAGAATAAAAACAATGTGATGGGCTTTTGGAAGCACCCTTTCTGATCTTTCTGCTTTTTCAGTTGAGCAAGGCTCTGACTGTTATGAATAAGAAGCTTGACTAGGCCAATATTCAAGCAGCAATCAATTTATTATTTAATATGGTAAAGTATGAGCAATACAGTGCTGGGTACAGTGGGGAAAGTTTTCCCTCCAACTGCACACCGATAATTGATGGTTACAGGTATTTATAGGGGTACTCATCAGTTTTTTTTCAACAGTTTCTATTTCTAATTTTTACTCATCAGCAATTTTTATTCCAAAATTATTATATCACAATTCTATACACTATTGTGATTTGAATTTCTCAGGATGTATTTTCAAAGGAGTATCTCCAGATGGTGATGGTCCAGTTTCCGAAAGAAGAAAGACAAATCTCACCTGGTGGAGTCCAGCTCCCCAGATGTGGGTCTACCTTTTAATTGCAGAGGCTATAAATCTCATAACAGTGATGTCCAGCTTCTCTTTGGTCAAAACCATAAATCCTTGAGGTGATGTTCATCTTCCTTTCTCAAACTGTTTTTCTCTGCTTCAATAAGGCGTGAGATAAGTATATTTCCTATATATATATATATATATATATATTCTAAAGCTATAGTTTCAAGGATACAAGTAATATTCTAAAATTATACTTCAAAAGGTTATTATTGCAGAGCTTTTTTATGGATTAAATGCAAGCAAAAAGCAACATCCTTAACACCTTAATTCTAATGCTTCTAAATCAACCAGGGTTAATTGCAAACAAAAAATAGGTACAAAGGCCTTTTTCCATGCTTTATTTTCATCTGTCAGAATTCACAACTATCCCATTGTCGATGTCCACACATTTCGCATTCGCAAGTACACACTTCGCCTGTTTGTATCTGACATGAAACACAGCTTTGCATCTCACAGTCCCTCCCCACTTGTATAAATTTTCATTTAACTTACTCATTCATGTCTGGGCTTCAAATCTGGCCAAAACTTTGGAAGCTTTCTCTTTTTGGTCTCTTTTCTTTAATTTCATTATTTTGGTTATCTTAGCTCTTTTCTCAAATCGACTAACATCTCCGGTAGCCAATTCCATGTCAGTTACTGCAATCTGCATGCTTTGAATAACTGAGTAGATTAGTCGGATAAAACATGGAATAAGGCAAGGTAGAAACAATAACCCAGCTAATGAGCACAATATCAGGAACCCTATTTTCTTCTACTAAGCTCTTCTTCTAAGCATCTGGTCCCACCATGAGGCTTGAAGAATGGAATTCCATTTTTGGACAGGGACATGAGCTACCCTTTTGATCTCTGCTGCCAAATCCTGGATGGTTTCTCCGTAATCATCAATCTCAACACAGCATTCTGACTCATTGAATTTCCCACACACGCCCCCTTCTTCGGCCAGCAAATAGTCCAAGGCTATTTGATTCTGATACACAAAAGCCTGCACCTGAGTGTGCTGCCGGCTTAACAAGTCCAGGGCCTCTGAGGAGTGATTCGAGACTACCTCTACTACTGCTTGCAGTCTGATCAACCTATTCAACAGGTAAATTGGGGTCCTATATCTCCAGCTTCTGTCTTGAGCTTAAGTGGCTGGCCCGTAATAATCTATTATTCTTTCTGCCGGCCACTCTTCTTCTCTCCATTTTTGGTCCCCTCCTGCCCTTGGAAATTCTAGTTTCAATTCTCTTTTTTATCTTTTAAGGTTTTATATAAGGGTGCTCTTAACAGGTTACTCTTGGACTTTGGTAGTACAAAGCAGGAGGGTTGTATAATGCCTAAAGTTCAGGATCCTTTCCATCTACGGGGCAGTTCACTGTAAGCCTTTTGCCCACAAATCAAATATATACCATTTGGGGCTTTCCATGGGTCATTTACAGCTTCAGGTTTTTCCCAGTATATTCTTAGGGTCTCCAGGGATTGGTAAGGGTTAGCTCCAGGACTTTTATGCCAGCACAAATTTGTTTTGTTGTTCCATTCGCAATTTTTCTCTTTATTTCAGCTCCAGTATCCAGCAGGAGGTGTTGGCTGCCAAATTCTAGCATTATTGTTTGAATTCACGGCTAAAGTAGTGCAGGGAGTATACCTTACCACTTCAGTATATTTTCTCCCCTCCCTGCTGATGCAAACTGTCCCTATTATTCGTTGATTCAAAATCTATCCTTCAAGCCGCTTCAATGTTTTGGAAATTTGAGTGTGGTTCCATTTTAGGAATTGCTTTGGAGCTAGACCCTCACCTCTCCATGGCAACTTTTTGGCTGATTTTAATCCTTCACAAATCTAACAGTTGGATAACTCTAATTCTGTGGCAATTTCTTGCATTAGATCTACAAAAAGGTTCTTATTTGAAGTCAGAAAACTCCAATCACCATATTGCTGTTCTAACTGTATTTTTCACTCAATTTCTTTAGCCTTTCTTGTTCTGCCCGTTTCTTTTTTGCTGCTGATTCTTGCTTTTGTAATTTTTGAGTCATTTGTTTTATTTTACTCTCTGGGTCTCTTCCTTCTCTGTCCCTTGCTAAACAAAAGAATTTGGTGTATCACAGACAAATTCATTCATCATCCTCTTTGAGAAGGTTGGTTAACACGGGCTCATCCTTGGGAGAAACCTTCAGTCTATGTTTTAAATTTTCTTCAACCTAGTATCATTTTCCACCCATAGTGCACATCTTTAATTGGTTATGGTCATAGCACACTTCACTAACATGGGAATGTGCCATGAACATTGATTCCATTTTTCCCCCGAATCAGACAGTGTGATTGCATTTGTCACAGACAGCTGGAGCAATAGGCTCTGATCTTGCAGCTCGCTCGTGAATTTTGTGGAGTTCAGGAGTGAGGCTAAGACCCATTGCCTGGGAGGCAATGATCAATACAGTGAGAATAATCCTCAAGGGGTTTAACTCTCTACCTCTCTCAAGGCCCCTTGGGTTGCATCCAAGGGCCGAGATGTAGATCTTCTCGGTAGCAGAGTTTATACCTTGGGATTTAGTCACTGATATTTTCCATTTCATTTTTGCCTTTTGCCTCATGAGCCTTCAGATCTCTCTTTATCGTGGTTGTGGTCAGATTCTTTTTAGTTTAGGCCAATTGGCCCCTGAGTTCAAGGGATGTGCGACTGCAATAGGGTTGGTGTATGTGCCTCCCCCTCTTCCAGCGATACTTGGCTTCCTGCCACTCTTTTGTTTAATTTGATATTCGTCTGGTATCCAATTGCTCTTGTCACACTCTACTTTTTCTAATTTGGCCTTTGGTACTTCCTGCAAATCAATTCCTGCTCTTGTTCCGTGTACCCAGGTTCTCCACCAATCTTTATCTCTTGTTTTAATATATCCTTTCTTTACTGCAGCCCACAAAGTTTTATCAGTTTCTTTCTCTATTTCTTTCATACAATTACAGCAGAGAGCATTAGGGATCTGTCCCCTTGGTAGGTTTGAAGCTTAAGGTAGGAGTGTTTTCGTGACATACATCAGTTCCTTTTTAACTTGATTTTCAGTTCTCCAGGGGTAGATGCAATTCTCCACTGGGATTCAGCAGGCGTCTCTGTCGGTGGTTCCGTCTCTGTCGGTGGTTCCGTCTCTGTCGGTGGTTCCACTGGTCCTTTGACCCGCGACGGGTGGGTCCAGCCTTTTTCCGCAGTTCGGGCAGCTGTATCAGTGGTCAGTAGAGTTAAATATGGACCTTCCCACTTAGGAGACAAACTTTCTTCCTTCCAGCTTTTAATCAGCACCCAGTCACCCAGTTTTATTTGATGTATGCTAAATCCGAGAGGGGCTGATTGAGCAATTACCCCTTTCTCCCTTAGTTCTAGGACATGTTGTCCCGTCTTCTGAATGTATTTTTGAATAGTCATATCGGCTATGACTACTGATGTTTGGGGTATTTCCTGGGAATAAGGCATTCCATAAAGCATTTCATATGCAGAAAGTCCCGTATCTGTATTTGGAAGCTTCCTTATATTAAGCAATGCTAAAGGTAAACATTGTTGTGGTTCGTTTTGAGTTGGTTCTGTTCCCCCTTTCTTTTGTCATGATAAAAGGTTCTGTCCTAACTCAGTTAACTGTCAATCCCCAAACCCCTCCCCAACTTCCATGGTTACGACATGTATCCTTTTACTTCTCCACCCCCGGTTGCTTGCCTGTCACTCGGCACCCCTGCCTCTTTTTCCAGAAACTTCTGGCCAGGGTGTCGGGTGATTGGCTCGGGGACCGGGGCCCCTCCCTTAGTTGTGTATGATTGGTTTTGCCATTATGTCAATCCTCAATGTATCCTTCCCTTCTCTCTCCTGATTTGTTGTCCCCCTCCCCTCCCACCTTCTTTATAACCCGAGGTTTTCCTCACCTCGGGGCTCTCAGCCTCTGGATCTATTGGGAGTGTTTGGTCTCTCTGGGGCCCAATAAACCCAATCATACAAGAGACTGAGAGACGCCTCTTCTTTCCTGCGGGTTGGAGTTCAGCGGCCTACGTCCTCAAGGCGGATTATCGCCTTAGGCGCGGGACCCGGCTTCAAGTTGGGGAAGCGCCCCATTGGCTGGAGATGGGCTGGTCATCTAGCCTGGGCATGCTCTACCGGCCACACCGCTCCAAAACATTTTACCTATGACATTTGGGTTTCAATCATTAATTTTGTTAACTGCTGTTTTATTGTTTGGTTCATTCTTTCTACCCTCCCAGAGCTCTGGGGGTGCCAAGGGGTGTGATATTCCCAGGAAATCCCCATGGCTTGTGTTACTCCTTTTATGATGCTGGAAGTAAAGTGGGAGCCTTGATCAGAATCAATGGCCCTGATAACCCCAAATCGAGGAATGATTTGTTCCAACAATATTTTAACCACAAACTTCGCTGTGGCTCGGGCAGCTGGGTAGGCCTCCACCCAATGAGTTAGTTGATCTACTAATACTAACAAGTATTTCCATCTGCCCACCCTTGGTAATTCAGTATAATCCACCTGAACCCTTTCAAATGGTCGGTAGGCTATTTTTCTACCACCGGTTGGAGCTTGTCTCATTACCTTTTTGTTAACCTTTTGACATGTCAAACACCCCTGTGTTATTTGTTTCGCTATTTCAAAAATTCCAATACATCTATAATATTTTTAAAAATGATCACATAAGGCTCTTGTTCCCTAATGAGTATGTTGGTGTAACTGGCTTAGAATCCTTCTAGCATAAGCTTTAGGTAAAATCTCTCTCCCATCTGATAGTACTCATTTTCCCAGCTCTTTCTTAGCTTCTAATCTTTTTATAGCTTCTTCTTCTTGAGTACTATACCTTTTTGGCAGCTCCTCTTGAATTTCTGCTATAGTGTTGTCGAGGTTTAGGGCAAATTTGGAGGAGAATTTCCAAATTAGGGCTCCTCCAGTAAGCAAACCCACACAGCCCCTCACCCCAACCGGTTCAGGAAGGATTTCTCGGAGAGGAGTGGAAAGAACCTGTTTATTTAACAAGCACAGCACCCCCCAGCACACAAAATGAACAATACCAGATGACACCACTCTGAAAAAGATGACAAATTCAGAAAGTCTCTCTGGGGGTGGTCACTCTGTTCTCAGTCCCTCCGGCGCTGGGGCTGCTGCTGCAGGCCAGAAGGTGCAGGATCTTGGTGTTTCTCAGGTCCCAGTCCGGAGCAGGTTCGAAATGATCAGAAAAAGGAAAGGAGAAACCGTCCAGGAAGAAATTGGACAGTTTAGCTGAACTAGCTAAAGAGCAAAAGCAAGCAGAAGCGAAGCAAGCAAGAGCAAGAGAGCAAAAGCAAAAAGCAAAAGCAGCAAAAGCAAAAGCTGCAGTCTCTGTGTCCCACCAGGCTGATAAGAAAACCAAAACAAAACCTTCCCTCTTCAGAGCCGGTCATAAAGGTACAGAACATAATATCCAACATTAACAGAACACATGAATGGGGATACAAGCATCATAACGTCACCCTAGGACAAGTGTTCAGCTGGATAGTTTCTTTTAATTTACAGGCTGCACCCTTAGCAGCTTGGTCAGCTATGTTGTTTCCTCTTGCTAAGTAGCTTGATCCTCGTTGATGACCTCTTACATGTACTACAGCTATTCTCTTAGGCCCTTTCAGAGCTTCAGGCACTCTGATTATTAACTCCTGATGGATCAGTTTCTTCCCTTGAGTGTTTATCAAACCTCTTTCCATCCAGATTTTTCTAAATGTGTGTACAATTCCAAAAGCATATTTTGAGTGAGTGTAAATAGTCCCCACCTTATCTTTTAAAAGTTCTAAAGCTCGGTATAAAGCAAATAATTCACAAGCCTGAGCTGACCAGCTCGCACTTATTTTCTTCATTTTATTACAGACAGATTTTCTCCTTCTACGATAGCGTATCTTGAATTTCTTTTCCCTTCTATTACCTTTGATGAGCTAGCGATAAAATATTTTTCTTTACTAGATAGCTCTGTCTCACTTAAATCTGGTCTCACTTTTGTTTGTAATTTAATTAATTCCACACAGTTATGAGCAAGCTCTTCAGCTGGCTCCCCATAAAGAAATTGAGCGGGGTTCTGAGCTGGAGTAACCTTAAGTTCCAGTTCAGGGGAATGTATCAGGATAGCTTCATACTTTAAAATCTGGCTATCAGTGAGCCATTTCTCTGCTTTTTGATGCAATATGCTTCTGACATTGTGAGGGGTATATACTGTTAAGGGAGCTCCAAATGTAACTTTCTTTGCTTCCTCTACCAGAAGGGCTGTTGCTACTATAGCTTGTAAACATATTGGCCATCCCTGACTAACAGGGTCCAGTAATTTTGAATAATACCCCACCGGCTTTTTGTCTCCTCCTCAGTCCTGGTGAGCACTCCATAAGCAGTTTGCTCAGCCATATTTACAAATAATTGAAAAGGTTTATCTAAGTTAGGTAGGCTGAGTACTGGGGCTTGAATTAGAGCATCTTTCAAATCTTTAAATTGTTTTTCATCTTCCTGGTTCCATTTCATTGTATTGACTGTTAGTTTTTCATACAAAAATTTCACCTTTTGACTATATCTATCTATCTATCTATTGTCTACAATATCCCAATAACCCTAAGAGTTGTCGTACCTCCCTTTTGGTATTAGGTGAAGGTAGACTTAGTATTCCCGATATTCTCTCAGGATCCAATTTCTTTGTTCCTTTACTCAGCCAGTGACCTAGATATTTCACTTCTTTTTCAGCAAATTGTAACTTAGCCCTCGAAACCTTTAGGCTTTTCTTTCCTAAGAAATTCAACAGACTGATTGTTGCTTCTCTCACTTGCTCCTGATTCTCTCCTGCAATTAATAGATCATCTACATGTTGTACTAGTTTAGTTCTTTCTGGTCTTTCAAAATCTTGTAAAATTCTTTCTAAAGCCTGACCGAAAAGATTTGGGGATTCAGTAAAGCCCTGTGGAAGTACCACTCACCTTAATTGTTGTTTTCTCCTTGTGTCTGGATCTTGCCACTCAAAGGCAAAATAGTCTCTGCATCCCTCCTCTAAGGGACAGGACCAAAAGGTATCTTTCAAATCCACTACACTATACTAAGTATAGTCAGAGGAAACCTGACTTAGTAATGTATATGGGTTAGCTCCCACAGGAAATCTTGTGGCTGTTCGTTGATTAACAGCCCTTAGGTCTTGGACTAGACAGTAGCTGCCATCACTTTTCTTCACAGGGATTATGGGAGTATTGTGGGGTGACATACATTCTTCTAACTTGCCCTGCTTTAAGAGTTCTTCAATTACTGGCTTTAGCCCTTGTCGTAACGGCGGGAGAGATGTGACACACCATATGCGATGAATAGCAAATCTCGAAGTTTATTGAAACTCTACACATATTTATATTAGTGTTAATGAAGCTTATACATATTGCAAAAGCTGAGCTCATTATTGGTTAAAGCACACTTAAACACACCTACTTCTATCTCTTAACAATTATTTTGCTTCTATGTGTACATTCTTCTAATTTCTCTACTTTGGGATAGCTACATTTTCTGGCAAGCAATTTTCTCCCCCGTCTTCCCGTTTTAGAGAAGGTCACTGTGACCTTCGTCAGTAATTAGGCACTGGTTGCTCAGTTCTCAGCTTGTTTCTCTTACCCTTATCCATCGGTATCACATCGGAATGTCTTTTCTCAGCTAACCAATTATCCAAAAAGCTCTCTACATCTCCCCTGTTTTTCTGTTGAACAAGCATAGTTTGATTAAATGCAGTAGTTATCATCTTTCGCACCATATTCTGCAAGCATATACAAAAACAAGGCAAAACTAATACTAACAACAAAACTACAATAGCTACTACAATGCTAACCTTAATAATTGAACGTAACCATGATCCTAAGTTTAAAGATTTGAGCCATCCATCAATACCAAGGCCTGATTCCACCTGTAAGTTCCCAGTTAACCTCCGTAACTCAGAGAGCTGTGAGTGTACAGATTGTGCATGATCAGAGAGATTCATGCAACACATGCCCTCAAATTCATCACAGTGTCCTCTCAGTTTGAGAAGTATCGGTCGAAGGATGATCAGCAGCTTCGTCTCCACCCGCTGACGATCCCCTTCGCTCAGCCGGTCGAGATGTTCCATCAAACACAGCTGCTCGGGTCCATTTAGCAGGTACCCACAAAGGTCCTGTAGGAGTAGAAACACAAAGATATCCGCGGCCCCAATATAACACCTTAGCAGGACTTTGCCATTGTCCTGACTTGGGATCCTTGTATCTCACCCACACATCTTTCTTTACACCATCTGCTTCACGTACATAGTGACGAATCACAGCAGGAACCTTGTTTTCCCCAAAAACACACAGGTGGTTCAAAACAAACAAGCACTTTAACAATCTCTCTTGTGGGTCTCTGGTATCCTTATATTTACTCAGATATCTTTTTAAGGTACCATTTGCTCTCTCAACAATCGCTTGTCCTGTAGGAGAATTGGGGATGCCGGTTATGTGCTCTATTCCCCACATTTGCAGAAATTGCTTTATTCTTTTGCTACTGTAAGCAGGCCCATTGTCTGTCTTGATACGCTGTGGTACTCCCATTACTGCAAAACAACTGCTGAGATGTCTCTCTACCTGCCCTGCTTTCTCACCAGTCTGTGCTGTGGCCCATATAAAATGACTGTAAGTGTCTATGGTAACATGCACATACTTCATCCTTCCAAACTCTGCCACATGTGTGACATCCATTTGCCAGGTCTCATTTGTGCTCAGCCCTCTTGGGTTAACTCCCAGACCTAAACCACAGCCTCCATTATGATGACTGCATATAGGACAGGCTTTGACTATTGCCCATGCCTCCTCCATAGATATTTGAAATTCTCTATGAAGGCCTTTTGCATTCTGGTGGAACATGGAGTGTGCCTCTCTGGCTATGGTCTGTTTGGGAATCGGAGTTGCTTGTGTGACTGAGACTAACTTATCTGCTCGCATGTTACCTTCTCCCAGACCAATATCCCATTTGTGACTTCTGATATGGATAACACAAAAGGAATGCTTTCTTAGCCTAATTGCTCTCTGCAGTTGCATAAACAGCTCGTGTAACCTCCTGTTTTGAACCTCTTTTATGGAGGCATCCTCTATTCTCTCACACACTCCTGCAACATACAAAGAATCTGTTACAATGTTAAGATGTCCAGAGAAATGCATCATGGCCCATACAACAGCCAAAAGCTCCATAGTTTGTAAAGTGTCCACCTCAGTAGCTCGGAGTATGTGATGATGCCATTGTCCCTTTTCTCGCCAGGTCACTGCAGCAGTTTTAGATTTTCTTCCTGCATCAGTGTAGGCAGTTGTAGCATCCGATAAGGGCTTCAGTGATCTTTTTGGGCATTGAATCCAACCCCATTGTCCTACCCAATTCAATGGTACATTGGGAATATCATCAGTGGCAGTCACGCTACCAGCTCCCAGCAGGGCCTCTTGTAACTCCATACTGTTTGCCAGATACCATGTCAATGTATCCTTTTTCATTGGTATCTGTATCTGATCAGGTTCCTTTCCCATAATCTGTATTGTCCGTTCACGACCCTTTTTAAGCAGATCAGCTAGACTTTCAATTTTCTGAAGAAGGGTTTTCTGTTGTTGAAGTGGAGGAGATATCCATTCCAAGGCCCATGTCTCCCCTGTTTTTCTGTTATGCTGAGTAAGTGCACCCAGTAAAAATTTTGGCCCGCACCAAACCGTCAGCTGTATAGGAAGGTCGAGATCACGTCTCTGAACACTGCCTTGTGTAACACAGTCCAATATCTGCTGCAGTGTCTCAGCCTGTTCAGGGGCTATACGAACAGGCTGTGCCGGATCAGTCCCCTTCAGTAAAGGTCGAAGCTCGTCCAAGAGGTCATTAGGGATACCAACAATGGGGCGTAGCCACTGTAGATCCCCCAGTAACTTCTGAACATCATGCAATGTATGTAATTTGATGTTTAATTGCAATTTCTGAGGGGTAACAATTTGATCAGTAAGTGTCCACCCCAAATATTTCCACGGTGCAGACAACTGAATTTTTTCAGGAGCTACAGTCAGTCCATGGAGCTTCAGAGCATCATGTATTGCCTGAATTTGTTGACGCGCAAAAGGTTCTGGCTGTGCAAATAGAATGTCATCCATATAATGATAAATAATTGTGTCAGGCCAGGCATGTCGCAAGGGCTGTAGAGCTGCAGCGACATAAAGTTGACACAAGGTGGCGCTGTTCCGCATTCCCTGGGGAAGAGAAACCCATTCGAATCTCTTGTCCGGCTCCGCTCTGTTTAAAGACGGCAAAGTGAATGCAAACCTCCGAGTATCTCGAGGATGCAGAGCAATAGTAAAAAAGCAGTCCTTCAGATCAATAATCAAAAGTGGCCAGTCCCTTGGTAGCATAGCCGGGTTAGGTAAACCAGGTTGTAGGGCTCCCATTGGCTCCATCTGTTCATTCACAGCTCGCAAATCATGTATTAAGCGATACTTTCCCGACTTCTTCTTAATCACAAAGATGGGCGTGTTCCATGGACTTGTCGACAGCTGTAAATGTCCTTGTTTATATTGTTCGTATACCAGCATGTGAACCTGCTCGAGACTTTCCCTTTTTAAAGGCCACTGCTTAACCCATACCGGAGTGTTCGTGGTCCAGGTCAATGGGATTGGGAAAGTCCATGCAATGGCCCTTAGCCTAAAGGGCGCTCATTTGTCAAAACCACACCCATCTGAGCCAGAATGTCCCGACCGATTAGACACTGCACAGTAGGAGGCAAAGGTACAACTGACAAAACACCCCGTACCGTTTTATCCTCAACCGTCACAGATAGCATGGGTGTCTTCCTTGCAAGTGTCAGGCCTCCAACTCCGGTTACTGGCATAGTAGTTGACTGCAATGGCCAATTGTGGGGCCAAAAATCCGGACTCACAATGCTGGAGTCTGCGCCAGTGTCTAACAGTCCTTCCAAGGTTCGCCTTTCACCCCGATAGTCCAAAATGACAGTGCGCTTTGGCCGTTCATTTAAGTTCATTGTCAAAAGGGCAAGGCCCCCCGTGGATCCGAATCCATGCTCTCCTCTGGACTGTGCCTGGCGAGGGGGTACAGTTTTAGCCAACTGCTGCAAAGGAATTAATTGAGCTATCCGTTGTCCCTTTTCGATCCGCATCGGTGGAAAAAGAGTATGCACCATAATAGAAATCTCTCATGTGTAATCAGCATCTATTACTCCAGATAAAACAAATAATCCCATCATCGTAGCCAAGGAACGCCCTAAAAGCAGAGCCCCCATAGGTAAGCCATCAATAATGAGTGGCCCTTTTACCCCAGTTGGAACCTTCTCCGGGCGAGTAGTCATCAAAGTCACGGCTGCTGCTGCTTCGAGGTCTAGTCCAAGGCTCCCGGCAGTTGCGGGCTGGGGGCAGGTTGAGTCGAAGTTGTGACAGCTGCTATTTGTGTCTGGGCGCGGCGGCTGGCGGGCGCGCTGGCTCTGCCGTTTCCCGAGCGGCGTCTGCAGATTCCGGTATTGTGGGTGTCCAGGCAGCAACGGCTACACCAAACACTGACGGCGGGACAGTCCCGTGGCGCATGTCCCGTTCCTCCACATCGGTAGCACCTGCATCGGCCAGTGGATGGAGCTCGTGGAGCATTTATTGCAGCTGCTTGGAGTGGGGCGAGGGCCGCCAGTACTTGGTTTTGAGAGGACTCTGCCTGCCTCTGCAACCCGGCCCCTAGCTCTTTAATAGCATCTACTAACATTGCCTGTGATCCCAGCGGGACATTAGCTAATCGCTCTAAAGCTTCCTCTATAGACCAATTAGCCCCCAGGGTATTTATCACATTCTTGGTAAGCTGATTGCCGTTTTGAAGTGCGCATTGTTTGAGCATGGACCCTTTCATGAATTCAGGGACTCCTGCTCGTTCAATAGTGCTGGCTACCCTGTCTATAAAAGCTCCGAAAGACTCTTCCGCACCTTGCTTCATTCCCATGTAAGAAGGAATTCCTCCCGGGTCCTTAATTCTGTCGATAGCTAAACGTGCTAACCGCATAGCCTCCCTGCACTTTTCGGGCCCAATCAATGCTTGTGCCTCCGTTCTAAGAAACGGCCCGAACCCCATTAACTCCTCCAGGGTCACCCCATATAACGGGTCTCCTGGTTGCCATACCACTGCGACACATTGCTGACAAATCGCCTGCCAATGGGCATTAAATAAAAGCTGTTGGTATTGAGTAAAAATGAGCCGCGTTACCGTGCTGCAATCTGCCAGCAGCAAAACCTGAGTGCCCCAGATGTAATCCAGCATTTGTTTTGTGGGTTCACTAGTCACTCCAAATTGACTAACTGTGGATTGTAACTGCGATAACAGTTTCCAGTCCAGGGCAGTTATTGTGGCTTGAAACCCTCCGCCCGGCTGGGGAGAATAGATCACCGGGCAGGCCATTTCCATAGCAGCCGATCTTGCCTCCTCATCCCCCGTGTCCATAAATTCTTTAGCTACCGCCGCCCATGCCTCCCTTCGCTGCTGAGCAACGGCCCTTGCAAGGTCACCGTCCGACCCGGGGACGGTCGAACCGCTAAGCGGAGGAGGTGTAGGGCTTAACACCGGGACAGGCGGCGCGGACGGCACGGCTGGAGGACACGCGGGGGGGGGGCTGCTGCCCGAAAGAGGAACTGGTAGCGGCGGGGAGCCGTTGTCTGGAGCGGGGGCTGGGGTTGGCGGGGAGCCGCCACTTATTGCAGATGCTGGTGCCGGCGGCAGACCGCCACCCGAGGCAGGAACCGAAATCGGTGAGGGGGTGCCCGTCAAAACAGGCGCCGAAGCTGGCGGGGCCGTGCTGCTTAAAGCAGGCACCGATGGGGGTGGGGAACTGCCGTTTAAAGTAGAAGGCGATGCCAGCGGCAGATTGACTGTGGACGTAACAGGAGGCAGCAGGGAACCAAACCAGTCCCCATAACTCCTGTTCCTTTCATGAGCTGCACTGGCCTGCCGGGCAGCTCTTTCCTCTGCCTGGTATTTTAGCAATTCATCATGAACGACTCGCCATAACTTCCCCCACTTTTTCGCGGTCTTATCGTCATCTATGACTGCGTGCCACAGCTTATCCCCGAATATACGCCACTCCGACAATTCATGCACTGTATGTGGATTACGAAAAAGCCCCTGTGCACACCCATAAGCTAACAACCCAGGAAGTTCTTTCTGTAAATCTATTCCTCTAATCTGACGCCCTCATAAAAAGTCAGTAAATAAATCATATGCTGCTTGCCTGTCTTTATCCATTTTAACGACGATAGCGCGCTTCTTGCGGCTCTATTCAGGTCCGACAGCATGTAGCAGCCGGGCACTCCTCTGAGCTCACCCAGGGCACTTGACACCTTCTTTTTTCAGCGGTGTTTTTTGCCGTCCCCAGCCGCGAAAGGACCTGCACTTGACTTTTACGCCTCCGACTGTGGCTAGTCCCGAAGGAACGCGTCCGGGGTCACCATTTGTCGTAACGGCGGGAGAGATGCGACACACCATATGCGATGAATAGCAAATCTCGAAGTTTATTGAAACTCTACACATATTTATATTAGTGTTAATGAAGCTTATACATATTGCAAAAGCTGAGCTCATTATTGGTTAAAGTACACTTAAATCAAACACACCTACTTCTATCTCTTAACAATTATTTTGCTTCTATGTGTACATTCTTCTAATTTCTCTACTTTGGGATAGCTACATTTTCTGGCAAGCAATTTTCTCCCCCGTCTTCCCGTTTTAGAGAAGGTCACTGTGACCTTCGTCAGTAATTAGGCACTGGTTGCTCAGTTCTCAGCTTGTTTCTCTTACCCTTATCCATCGGTATCACATCGGAATGTCTTTTCTCAGCTAACCAATTATCCAAAAAGCTCTCTACAAGCCCTCACCTCCCATCTAGTGGAATAGGGTATTGTCTCACTCTTATAAGAAACTCAGGGTTTACAATGGTGATTTTTAAGGGCTCTATATCCAATTTACCAATCTCCCCAGGAGTGGACCAGACATCAGGATATATTTTACTCTCATCTTGCTCTGTCAATTTGTACAGCTGTACCGTTAGTTGATCATTTTGGGGTTAGATGCCAATTTTTAACGAAAGAATCAGGTCTCTCCCCAAAAGATTGCATTCTGCTTCTGAAACTAGTAATAGATCACTAATATCCACTTTTCCCTTTGCTTCAATTAATACTTGCTCAATAATGGGAACCTTAAAGGCGTCCCCTTTTGCTCCAATTACTTGAGCTATTTTCTTGCTGATTTTGCATCCTTTTGGTAATCTTTGCACTGTTGATCTTTCAGCACCTGTATCTACTAAAAAGGTGAATTCTTCACCTTCGGGACCTATTCTTAATTTTATCAAGGGCTCTTGCGATGGTCTGGTCCCTAATAAATAGATTCCCTGACTCTATTAATCTTGGTCAAACAGTTTTTGATCTGCCTCCCGTTTCTTGCAAAACCTTTTAACATGTCTTTCCTTACCACAGTAAAAGCAGGTAGGTTTTTTTAGAACCTTCACCTGTTACTTTTCTCGTGGTTTTAGCATTCCCTGAAGATGCACCACTGTTCTGTACCTCCTTTACCACAGCCACAAAGATCTTAGCTTTGGCTTTGGCCTTTTCTTCATCTCTGTGAATATAAATTCTCTGTGCTTCCCTTAACAATTCTTGCAAATCTCTCTCTTGCCAACTGTCTAACTTTTCAAGTTTCTTTCTTATATCTTCCTAGGTCTTTGCTACAAAGTGAGTTTTGATTAATGCTTCCCCCACTGCTGTATCAGGATCTAATCTTGAATACATTTGTATACTCTTCTTTATCCTTTCTAACCAATCTGTGGGTGACTCATCTTTCCCCTGACGTTCATTCAGGGCCTTGCTAATATTTTGCCCTCTGGGGACTGCTTCTCGGATTCTCTGAATAATTGTATTCTTGAAATCCACCATATTCTGCCTATCCTGGTCATTGTTATGGTCCCATTTAGGGGCTGCCAGGGGCCATTTAATTTCTCCTAAAGGTCCCTGCTGGTGATCTCTATCCCAAATTCTCATGCCAGCCTGCCTTATCAGCTGCCTCTCCTCTGCTTTAAATAAAATACTTAAAATTGACTGAATCTCTGTCCAGGTGTAAATACTGGGTCCTAGAAACGGATCTAACCTTTCAGATGCCCTCAGGGGATCTTCAAGTAACCTTCCCATTTCTTTTTTAAAAGCCCTTACATCCCTGGTGTTCAGGCGTGCTGACACATACCCGATGACTGGTCTCCCTTGATTTCCTACTAATGGTACTTCTCTCAATGGGTACAGCTGCCCCCCCTTCCCTTCTTTATTGCTATCCCCACTGCTTTCAGCTCGTGCCTTTTTCTGGCTTCTTGTTCTGTGTGCTGGTGGTGAATCAAGTACCAGGAGCGTAGCTACCGGGGCTTGTGGCAGCGGCAGTGGAACCACCGGTGCTTGTGGCAATGGCAGTGTAGCCACCGGGGCTTGTGGCAATGGCAGCATAGCCACCGGGGCTTGTGGCAATGGGAGCAGAGCCACCGGGGCTTGTGGCAATGGGAGCATAGCCACCGGGGCTTGTGGTGCAGGGGGTGCTGGAATGGGTGCAAAGGGTGCCAGGTTAGGTGCTGGATGAGGCACCTCTGCCAGTGCAGCTGGCTGTGGTAGATAAGGCGGGGGGAGGTTATCTAAGGGGTCCCACTGATCCCTTTTCTTTTTGGTTTTTAATGCATTCAGAGGAGTAGGCCACGACTCATGCCATAAAGCAGCATAATCACTTTCTTCTTGGTTAATAGAGTCCTTTTTATTTACATAGGCATTCAAGGCCTTACAGATCCACCCTTCAGATGACCCGTACATTGGCCAGTATAAATTATCAGGTCGTATCATTTCCTTAGTCCCTTCTACCATATAATATTGTATCATTTTCTCTTTACTTTTTCGTCTCCTGGATTCACATTTGTCCCACAATTTTAACATTACCCCAAGGGGGCTGTCCTGGGGTATATCTGGCAAAATGCTCTTTCTTTTTCCAGTACTTTCAGTACCATTATTTTCCTGCTGGTTTAAACCAGCTCCTGGGTAGTTGCTCTGGCATTGACCCATTTTTCCACCGAACGGGTGTACCCTCACTCGCTCTGACTTCACTCGTTCAGACCTTAGTCCTTTCTTGTCAGGAATTTCCTTAATAACAAGTCCCATCTAACGCCTCCCGCCTCTGATTCTCTACCGGGAAAAGAAAACAAATTCCTCTCTGTAACTATTATCTTATCTCACCACCCCCAAACCTTTTACATACAGAGAATCCTTTTCCACATGCTTCATTCTTTCACCTGCCGCACCCCTCGCAGAGTAGCGAAACCGAGGTTAGAAGAACTCCCCTCTCTCGTGTCGTGACTAGGTCACTTCTCACACACACACCATTCACATTCTCACACACCTACACCCACCCATTCTTATCCCACCTAACCAAGCCATACTCACAGCCTCCTTTTCTCGCCTGGGTCTTCATGCATGAGTTTTTACAGGTGAATTTACTGCAGTCTACTCCGGGACCTCAAAATTCTTTGCTCATAATTTACTTTATGGATTTCCTCTTCCCTGAGAGATTCCCCCATCACTCAGGGCCACTGGAGGCAGAAGCCTCCAAGGTGGGGCACCTCCCCGAGATCAGGAGTCTCCCTCAATGGATTTGGAAATTTCCTGGCCAACGCACCCAATCTGTTATGAATAAGAAGCTTGACTAGGCCAATATTCAAGCAGCAATCAATTTATTATTTAATATGGTAAAGTATGAGCAATACAGTGCTGGGTACAGTGGGGAAAGTTTTCCCTCCAACTGCACACCGATAATTGATGGTTACAGGTATTTATAGGGGTACTCATCAGTTTTTTTTCAACAGTTTCTATTTCTAATTTTTACTCATCAGCAATTTTTATTCCAAAATTATTATATCACAATTCTATACACTATTGTGATTTGAATTTCTCAGGATGTATTTTCAAAGGAGTATCTCCAGATGGTGATGGTCCAGTTTCCGAAAGAAGAAAGACAAATCTCACCTGGTGGAGTCCAGCTCCCCAGATGTGGGTCTACCTTTTAATTGCAGAGGCTATAAATCTCATAACAGTGATGTCCAGCTTCTCTTTGGTCAAAACCATAAATCCTTGAGGTGATGTTCATCTTCCTTTCTCAAACTGTTTTTCTCTGCTTCAATAAGGCGTGAGATAAGTATATTTCCTATATATATATATTCTAAAGCTATAGTTTCAAGGATACAAGTAATATTCTAAAATTATACTTCAAAAGGTTATTATTGCAGAGCTTTTTTATGGATTAAATGCAAGCAAAAAGCAACATCCTTAACACCTTAATTCTAATGCTTCTAAATCAATCAGAGTTAATTGCAAATGAAGGATAGGTTCAAAAGCTTTTTTCCATGCTTTATTTTCATCAGTTATTATTAGAATTTGCAACTATCTCATTGTCGATGTCTACACATTTCGCATTCGCAAGTACACACTTTGCCTGTTTGTACCTGACACGAAACACAGCTTTGCATCTCACATGACCCAGGCAAAGAGATTGCACTTAGTGCTACAGAACCATTTGGCAGGAACTCCATTGATTTCTAGGAACAACTGGAGGCCTGTGTCTCCCCAGGATGTTTTGGCTGTCCCAGGCTTTGTTGGGTTTTGGCTGCAAATACCATTGCCTTTGCTTTCTGATCTAGAAGTACCATGGCTGGGCAAAAACTGCCCATGGGCCATATTCCAAAGGCAGTTTGGTCTGGAGTTCTTGAATGAAGGAGACCCTTATCTAATTCCAAACCACATTAAAAAAATCATAAAAGAGAAGTTCCCATCCTTAACGAACAAGTGACAATTCAGAAGTGAATGTAGAGCTTATTCGCAAAGTGAAAAGGAAAGGAATCTTCCAGTGGAGTTGTGGTTTACAGAGTTTTTATTCTGACTCCCACTCACAGCTGGCACTGGAGAAAGCCATGTCCCTGGAATTGTCAGTGTCTTCTGTCTGCCATGAATTGTTTTGCTGCAACAATTGGAGGCATCATGGTGGAGAGAGCCTCCAGAGAGGCTCCATGTTAGGAACAGGAGCTGCCCCAAGGAGAAAAAAAGAAATGAACTTTTATTTCCCAAACCCATCTCCGCACAGGCTCAAGCAGGATCCCTCTGGTTCCCAGAAATACACAGAAATAGGGCTGAGAAGGCCATCTGGACATACATGTTCATGCCCAAGACCTTGCTGATGCCATTTGGGTGTTGCCTTTTTTTCTGTTTTCTATATTCTTTGTATATATGTTTGTAGCTCTGTATCCTACTGTATTAGTCACCAGTTTTCCTAATACTTTTCCAAGGCCTTTCCCGAAGCAGAAAGACAAATTCCAGAGCTCCAAGCACTGGGGGGTCCAAGGCCCTGGTGCCATTTTGGTTCTTCCTGGGACAGAACCCTCTGGGGAGGTGGTGGAGTCACCATCCCTGGATGTGTTTAAAAGAAGACTGGATGTGGCACTCGGTGCTGTACTTTAGGTGAGGTATTAGGGCACGAGTTGGACTCGATGATCTTGAAGGTCTCTTCCTACTTAAGGATTCTGTGATTCTGTGACTGAGGGAGATCTCCTGCAGGCCTGGAAAGGGCTCCAGGGGCCCCTGTCCAAGGACAGGGGGATCAGGGCTCATGGAAAAGCAGCAAAGGGCTCAAGGCGAAGGCCGAGAGGGCACAGCTGCCCCAGCGCGGCCCAGAGCGAGCCTCATGTCCTCCTCCTCAACCTGCGCCCTCTGCGCTGCCTTTGCGGCACCGGCGGCTCCTCTCGCTGCGGGGCTCCAGGGCGTCCTGGGGGCCGGGCCCCTCGTCTTCGGCAAGCGCCGGAGCCTCGGAGGCGAGCGGCTGCTGCTGTGGCCGGCAGGGGAGAGCTGCGGCTGCGGCCCTGGGCACGGCCAGCTGCCGCTATGGCCGGCTCCTGCCACGGCTCCTGCCTCTGCTCCGGCCTCTGCTCCTGCCCTGTGCGCACAGACACGGCCGAGGGCTGCCCGGCAGCTCCCTGCCGCTCCGCGGCGGGCCCGGCCGGGCTGCTGCTCTCTGCGGCCTCTGCCCGCCGCTGCCGGCCCCGCCGCGCTCCTGCCTGCCTCTGCTGTGAAATACAAAGCTGTGTTTCTGTCAGGTACAAACAGACAAAGTATGTATTTGTGAATGTGAAATGTGTGGAGACCGACCATGGTACAGTTATGAATTCTAATAATAACTGATGAAAATAAAGCATGGAAGAGGGCCTTTCAATCTATTTTTTTGTTTGCAGTTAACCCTGGTTGATTTAGGAGCATTGGAATTAAAGTGTTAAGGATGTTGCTTTTTGCTTGTAGTTGATCCTTCAAGAGCTCTGCAATAATAACCTTTTGAAGTATAATTTTAGAATATTACTTGTATCCTTGAAACTATAGCTTTGGAATATATATAAAGGAAATATACTTATCTCACGCCTTATTGAAGCAGAGAAAAACAGCTTGAGAAAGGAAGATGAACATCACCTCAAGGATTTATGGTTTTGACCAAGGGAAGCTGGACATCACTGTTGTTAGGTTTATAGTCTGTGCAATTAAAAGGTGGACCCACATCTGGGGAGCTGGACTCCACCAGATGGGATTCGTCTTACTTCTTTCAGAAACTGGACCACCACCATCTGGGATAGTCCTTTGAGATACATCCTGAGAAAAACTAAATCACAATAGTATATAGAATTGTGACGTAAAAATTGGGAAATAGAAACTGCTGATGAGTAAAAATTGGGAATAGAAACTGCTGAGAAAGCTGATGAGTACCCCTATAAATACCTGTAACCACCAATTATCGGTGTGCAGTTGGAGGGAAAACTTCCCCCACTGTACCCAGCACTGTATTGCTCATACTTTACCATATTAAATAATAAATTGATTGCTGCTTGAATATTGGCCTAGTCAAGCTTCTTATCCATAATACTGCCGCAGCCGGGCCCACACGGGAGGCAGCACATTGCGGCCGGCTCGGAAAAGCCCTGCCCACAAAGCGCCCGCCATGGCCTCGGCCTCAGGGCACGGGCTGCCGGCGTCCTCGCAGCTGCGAGCCGGCCCGGGCCGCCTGCCGGCCTCGGGCACAGGAGCAGCTCTCCGCAAGCTTTTTATAAACGACCCAGACTCCAAGTGGGAATGAGTTATAGATGTTTTATTGAGAACAATAAAAAAATGAGCAAAGCAAAAGGGACAGCGCTGAGTGCATGGCAAAATGGCAGAGGCTCGTGCTCAAAATGGCCTTTTATACCCTTGATATTGCATCAGCTTTATGCATTGTGAAAAACGATGTCTCACTTCTTAAACTTTAAAAGGTTTCTTGAACCACAACAAGGGACTGAATAAAGAAAAAGGGACAGCACTGGCTGTCCAGTGAGCCTGTTCACAAGGCCTGCACCTGCAACAATCCTTGTATATGCTTATTGCCACACCAAGCCCCTGGTAAGCCGACCCTCCCCACACTCGTGCACGTGGCACTCTTCTGACCCAGCTCCTCCTTCCTCTTCCTGACTTGATGGTAGACTGAATGTTTGTAAAATAATTGAATTTTATTTTTTTTAAGGAGTAAAAAGCTGTAGGAAAGCCTCCTATGGAATGTATAAGTTTTCTTAACAAAAATTTATACATATTGGAAGTCATGTTAACCTTCCCAGCTCTGCCTTGGGAGGCTTTAGAAGTCTTATCACCTGGATATATTTTTCAGAGTTCATAATAAAGGAACTAAAAAATCCTAACAGAATATGAAAAAAAGTCCCATAAGGAATGGTTGACTTCACCTTCCTCAGCTCATTTTCGGTGGCAATGCTGTCACCTCAGCAGCAGTGGCATCGCGGCAGTGAGTCCGAGAGGTGCCAGCTCTCTGGCAGAGCCGCTGCTGCCTACTCCAGGCTCAGGCAGGCACCTGAGCTGCCTCGCTGCACGGCCAGAGCCATCTCGATGCTGCAGTGCAGGCCAGAGGCGCCGCTCAGCCGGAAGCTGCAGGACTTGCCGCAGGGCAGCGCCGTGAGCTGGCAGTGGCGCGACTGCGGCAGGAGCAGCCAGGCCGACAGCACCAACGTTTGCACCCAGCGGGTGACTTTCTTGGCATCCAAGTAGGAGCCCGTGCAGAGGGTGTCCATCAGGTACCACTCCTGATCCGTGGGCAGCTGGCCACCAGAGGCGTGCAGGAAGCACGTGTGCCCCAGCAGCTGCTCCCCGGAGCACAGGCACTCCAGCGCCACACGGATGCGCCTGGCTGGCGGCCACTTTGTGCTCTCCAGGCTGAAGGAGTGGCCGGGGGGTGGCCGCAGGATGACCAGCGGGCGGTAGGTGCTGCTGTTCTCCTGGACACTGCAGGCTGCAGGGCTGGTGTCCGTCCCAACAGCTGGGTGCAGCTCCGGCATGAAGCTCCTCCGGGAGAGCACTCAGCAGACACCGAGGAGCTCGTCCACCAGCTCCTGCAGCACCTTCGTGCTGGGCAGGCCCTGCTGCAGAATCACAGAACAGTTGGGCTTGGGAGTGACTTTATGGACCGTCCAGTGTGAGCCCACAGCGGTGAGCAGGGACATTCCCAAAGAGATCAGGTTGCTGACAGCCTGCTCCAGCCCTATCCTGGATGTGCCCATTGGTGATGGGCTGGGCACAGCCAATGTGCTACCACCCCAGTCTGCACCCTTGTCCTTCTCATGCTCACTGACCTTCTCCTTGCTGCTGGATCCCTGCTGCCTTCTCCTGCTGGCAGAGCCACACTTTCCTCTCCTGACCAGCCAGCAGGCCATAGCAAGAACCAGAAGCAGGGCTGCTGCACTGACCCAAAGAAGCCACTGCTTTTCCAGTGCAGAACAGAGCAGGGCTTCCATGGTCCCACTGCTCTCCTCAATCTCCTGCAGGAGCCGAGCCATCTCTTGATGCAAATACTCCTCGCGCTCCAGCATCCATTTCACTTCATGCTTATCAACTCGAAGTTCCACCTTCAGCCCAGCATGGGTGGCTAACAGGGCCAGGATGAAGGCCAGTGTTGGAGACATGGCCTGGTGGGAGAAAGGGGGCTCAGCTTGTCTGGCTGGGAGGGAGCAGCGGGCTGGTGACACCTGGAATGTCCCCAGAGCCCCTCTGGGCACCTGCCATGCTGAGAGCCTCAAGCCCCACTTCTCCCAGCCCTGGGGACAGTGCCCTGCCCTGAGGGTCCCAGCTCTCCCTCTGGCTTTAAACCCCCAGGTCACCTTTCCCAGCCCCCATCCAGCTCAGCTGTCCCCCTGTGTGTGCACTCACTGGCTGCCAGAATGCAACTGCCCGGTGCTGCCCCTGGACACAGGTGCCAGCATGACCTGTCCTCTGTGATGTCACAGCCAGCAGAACCATGTCACTCAGCTGCCAAGCTGGCCGTGCCCCTGCTCACAGCTCCCACTGTGACCCGTGCCCTGGCATGTCACAGCCCCCAGAGCCGCACCTGCCAGGCCACAAGCCCGAGCCCTGGTCCCCACTGCTGGCCTCAGCGGCTCCTGGGCATCCTCACCCTGAGTGCAAAGGCAGCCACAGGAGCCCCCCAGGGTGCTCTGGATCCAGGCTGCAGACACCCTAAAGGCAGCACTGAAAGGGACATGGATGGGAACTGCAGCTGGATCTTCCAGTGCTCACCACCCCTGACTGCCCTCTAGGTGAACCCAAACCTCACCTGCTGCACCTTGAGCACATTTACTCTTCTTGCCCATCCTGGCATGCGTGGTGTTCCCACATCATACACCAGCCCTTTGCAGGGAGTGACCAGATCCTGGCTGCTCTGCTACCCTGGCCTTACTTTCTGTTTCCCAGCAATGAACTTAACAGATACACTCATGAGAATCCCAGCAGAATGTTTCCTTCTCAAGAGTTCTTAGGCAAAAAAACCTTCACCAATCCTTATTTTGTGCACAGAGAAGGAGGTGCTGACAAGCATAAGGCACATGCATTGCTCTGACATAAGGGCTCCTGAGCCATAGGATTCCATACATTGCTGTTCCCAGCTGCTTTGCTCATATTTTATAGCCAGTTCTGGATGAGGGCTGCTGCTGACAGGGTAGGAGGGATGTCTCAGGCTAAGCCACAGCAGCTCAATATCAGCAGTGGGAGCAAAAAGCAAACAAAACAAAACCGGACAAGGGGGCGTCTCCTGCACGGTGCCAAGTCAAGGCTCTGCTGCCAAAGCACCCATGAGCACATTGCACTGACCCAGCATCAGCTACAGGTGTTCCTCCTGTTCCAAGGGAACTGGTGCTGGTGCTGTTCACAGCATTTTTCCCCAGCTCTGGGTAGTTTGTTCAGCTGTCCAGCAGAGCTGGACACATGATGGACCTCAGGCACTCCTCAAGAGAGCAGAGATCATGAGGGAGTTCATGAGGGATGTGTTGGACGTGCCATTGCCCTGAGGGTGCTCGTGCTGTGTGTGCCATTGCTACCATCTCTCCTAAAGCCAGACACCCTTAAATAAACAAGTGCCCAACATGGCACAGTGTCTGCAAAGTGTCGGGAGTCTTTGCTGTCATTGCTGTCCTTTGCTGTCCTGGCTGCTCCTACGAGGCCTGTCCTGCCCCACCTTGCTGCTCTGGCTGCCTGGGGTCACACCTGACTGAGAAACCAGGGCTGGACCCATGGTGGTAGCAACCCCTTTAGTCTGCTTCTCATATTTTTTCTTGGCATTTCCCCAATTTTCTATTTCTTTTTCTTTCATCTTTCATGAAAACAAGTTATATTATTGCTTTGGATTCCCAACATGTAACCTCATTTGTGTTTTAATCTCACTTTCAGGTATATTTAGAACTAAATTTCTTTGCAATTGTGGATCACGGCTCCTTACGTTAAGCCTGTCAGAATATCCTGCCTAGCTACTTCCCACATTAGTCATTGCTCCATAAATTGTAGAAAATTCAATATAAAGGATCATTCCTGCCTAAGATGTGGATATGGAGTTTATAACACACCTTCAATGTTTATGTCTACAGGGCTATGTTGTAGTGCTTCCACATCCTGCCCCAAAATCTGTAATTCCTTAACTTGGGTTTGAATTTTGGATTGCCTTCCATCTGTGTTTGTACATCTGCAGGAGGGGAAGTGGTAGAAGTGTCAGAGTAACAGCAAGATGTTGCAAAGAAAAGAGGCTTTATTAGAAATGTGTTCAACAAAAACCCAAACCAACAAACTGTAATAGCTAATGGTCTTACAGTCTCAAGTCAAACTTAACTTCTATTAGAGTAAAATATTGTGACCCAAGAGCTGTGAAATAGCAGTATCTCAGAGTTACAGTACTAGTTTAAAAACCAAAGAAATAGCACTGACATGTTTAGTTTCAAAAGTACTGAAATTTTTAGTTCAAAAGTTTCAAAAGTGGGGGCACTCACAGGGCTTCCCTTATTGGTGGGTTTGTTGCTGTTGGGTCAAGGATGACTGCCAGGAGAAGCTCTTCCCACACTCCAGACATTTGTAGGGCTTCTCCTAGTGTGGATGTGCCAGTGGGTGATGAGGTTGGAGTTGAGGCAGAAGCCCTTCCTGCAGTCAGGGCAGCAGAAGTGCTCTCCTCCATGTGAATCCACTGGTGCAGGAGGAGACTGGAGCTTGTCTGAAACCTCTTCCCACACTCAGGACACTCACGGGGCCCCTCCTCAGTGTGGATCCGCTGGTGGCAGATCAGGCAGGAGCTCGTGCTGAAGCTCTTCCCACATTCCTGACACTCCAAGGGCCATTCACCACTGTGGATGTGCCGATGCCTAATGAGGACAGAGCTGTTATTGGAGCTCTTCCCACATTCCAAGCACATGTAGGGCTGTTCCCCACTGTGGATCATCTGGTGACAGATCAGACTGGAGCTCTGGATGAAGCTCTTCCTACATTCCCCACACTCATAGGGCCGTTCCCCAGTGTGGTGCTGGGTCAGGCTGGAGCTCCAGCTGAAGCTCTTCTCACATTCTAAGCACTTGTAGAGCTTCTCTCCATCAGGAAGCTGCTCATACACCACCAGCTCCAAACTCCAGCTGGACCTCTGGCTGCCATCCTGGCACAGGGTGGGTCTTTGCTCCTTGGAGCACCCTGGGCTGGGTTTGGAGCCCTTCCTTCTGCGAGATCTCTGGGGTTCTTCCTCCCCATTGGATTCCTGCACTGTGGAGCTGCTCAAAACAGCCTCTTCCACGAGGTTCTGCCATGGGGATTTGTCCTCCTGGTCTCTATCCTCAGCTCCTTGTCTGGGGGAGGAAGGACAAGGAGATGATGGGATTTGCCTCCATGCCAGAGGAAGGGGAAAGAGATCGCCCCAGCCCATCCCTGGAAGGACGATGTTGGCAATGGGGCTGTCCTGCAGCCAGGGGTGATGCTGGGCTGGGAGATGGAGGGGGAAAGGGGCAGTGACTTCCTCCTCACTTGCCTGGGTGTTCTGGGGCGTCTTCCTTTTCCTTTCTGCCTGTTTGTTCGTCCAGGCAAGGTTTGGGAAAGGGAAGTCCTGTTTTGGGGGGAAGCAAGATGAGAGTACATTGGGTTGGGAGTTCATTCTGCCCAAATCTCTCTGTAGAAGTTACCAGGTACCCTGTGTCCATAAAAACCTCTGAAACCCCAAGATTCAGAAAAAGCTCCCACCCAGGAGTTCCCCCACTCTGGTCTCTCCTCTTTGGGGTCTCCTTTGTGGGACCCCCCTCTCTGGGCTGCCGGAGGTCCTGGGGATCCCAGAGGTTCCCCTTCCCTGGGCTCCCCAGTTTGGTGTCAGAGCAGCTCCAGAGTCTCCCCTGTTGGGGTCCCTGTTTCAGGGCTCTGGGGTACCCATGGGTCCCCCTTGCCCATGCTCCCAGTATCTCCAGGCTGCCAGAGTTCCCCCCTCTCTGGGGCCACGTTTCAGGGTCCCGGGGGTCCCTCCAATCCGGACACCTCCCCGCAGGCTGCCAAGTGTCCCCCAGCTCGGGTACCACCACTCTCCGCTCGCCCAGGCCCAGCCCCGCCGGTACCGGCGATCCCCCCGTGGTTCCGGGCGGACAATGCAGGGCCTGTCCCAGGCACTCCAGTCTCCTCCACCGGGGGACCCCGCATCCCAGCACCCCCGCCGGGGCTCTGCCGGCAGCCAGCACGGGGACCCAGCCAAAATTCAGCCGTCTCGGAGCCGCCGAGCGCTCCCCGGGCCGCCCGGAACTCGGCTCCGGTGGCTCCTGGGTGAAGGCGGCGGCTCCGGCCTCGGGCAGCCACAGCTCGCCCAGGGCTGCCTGTTTCACTTCTATCAGAATATTATCTACCAAATTTACCGTCTGGAAGAAAAGAGAATTAAAGTAATATAATCAAACATAACAACACTTGAACTTTTTTTTTTAAAATAAGAAAATGAGGTAATGACATGAACTGGAAAATAATTCTGTTTTATTCCACACTTTATAGAATTGCCTGTTGCCAGCAACTGTTTATTGATTTGCATTAGGAAATTGCAGCAGAACTACAGTCCAGCAATGAGGGTGCTTTCCTGAAGCCATATGGCTATCAGTCCTCATGGTGGGCATGCAGAATGGGGAGGAGGAGGAGAATGTAACTTGTGATGAACTTCATCACCATGAACACCAGAATGACCTGCCCGGGGGTTGTGGCGGTGGTAGCAAATCGAGAACCACTTAACGAGGAAAGCCAAAGCTAGTCAAGGCATTTTCAGCTAAATGCAGTTTACACAAAAGGATGATTAATAAAAAACAAAGGTCACAATCCTGCTTACTTTCTTTTTATTCTCCCAACATTCCTTGGGGAATTTTGGGGAATATTTCAGAATAATGAATCCAGGCTAATTCAGGATAGTTCCTGTGATTGGGTGACTATGATGAAATCTTTGGCAAGAAAAATGTATACGTCCTTCTGGTAGATGGAATAAAAAGAAATACTAAAACCCAGCTGGTAAGGCCAGGGTGTTCCTTTTGGCAGTCTCTGTGAAGCAGAGTCAAACTGGCTCATCCCAAGCAGGGTTTTCACTCAGTGGATTTCAGGTCCCTGCAGAGGTGTCCGTGTGAGCGGCTCCTTGGAGTCTCATGTGCTTGGTGGGCATCCATCACGTCAGTCAATGGAGAATGGGAGGTGACTCACAGGAGCAGATGAAGGTGCCCCTTTTGGGATGAAATAAACATTCCTGCAGCTTCCTTGCCTGTTGCCTAGTTGTGGGTGGTTGTACAGGCAGATCTGCCGGTCTTTGTCTGTCCAGGGAGACTCCCAGGCTGCAAGGAGCTGCCCTAAATTCCTTTGTGGAGGGGGCAGTCAGAAGCAAGTGCAGTGTGACTGCAGGATCCAGAAGAAGCAAGGCAGAAGAACAGGAGGCAACCTGGGCACAAGCTGATTGAACAGCAGCACTTTTTAGCACTTACTGCCTCAATCCCTTAATTCAGGGATTCAGCCTGTGTCAGAGACAAGCAAGTCCCTAATCAGCCCTGTCTTGGTACTGGGAGGCTTCTCACAGCCCTTGTGGGACCTTGCCAGGAGTGGAGGCTGGACCTTCACAGACTAGGAAGAACCTTTACCCTGTGAAGTTGAAAGCTGTGTTCAAATAAAGAAGGAAGCCTATAGGAATCACCTCTACCAAGCCCCCTGAGATTTTTGTTAAAGCTGAATTCATGTTTATGGCTAAATGGCATGGGGCTAATAGCTCCTCACACTTTAGCATTCTGTTAGAGACTTCCTGTTTATCTAAGTGCTTTTTATTGCCTGCACTGATTCAGAAGTAAAGCAATTCAAATGCATCACAAAGACATAATTTCCTTCTTTTCCTCATGTGATAGTCAAGGATCTGAGATACAAAGGGTGACAAGGCAGAAGAACTTTGATGGGAAAAAAAGATGTGAGAAGACTTCTCTCACTTCTCTTCTGTCCATTTGCACAAAGAAAACCCTACAAGTTTTTTAGGTTTCTTGCAAATATTCTTCTATTCTTTTTAATTATAGAAGACTAAGCATATTTAAGGGTCTTTTTTAGAAATGCAAAGACAATAGATTATAAATTAATTAATGCAGTGTATTATTAATCAGTGTACCATTAATCTTCTTGAAAAGCTTTAACTTAACTAGAAAGGTCTGTTGGATTTGTTGTAGTTTTTTAATTAAGCAATTGATTTCTAATGTCTTTAATAGATGAGAGTACTGCCCACAAAAGAATTAGATCTTGAGCAATCTTTGACTCTGGAGGTTTGCTGTAGAAGGATTTTTAGCAGAACAAGGCCATGCTATGCTCCTACATGAGTTGGACAACCCTGACCTGCAGATTAAAGAGTTATTTTGAAGACCATGTATTCTCTTCAGGACAAGATAACCCATGTACTGTCCTTGGAACAAGACAGACCATGTACTGACCTCAAATGGACACAACAAGGAAGAATGAGCATTGTGCCAAGATGATACTAGATGCCAAGCATGTTGTGGGAACTGCTAATTTGGCACACCTTAGCTAAATATGCTTACAACCAATCAGTAATTAACATGCATGTGTAACTATAGTTGATTAACCAATGAGCACCAAGCATTAGTGGTGTGAGACAATCTATAGAGAGAGATAAATATGGCAAAGTTGCTGAATAAAGTAGAAGGATGTATAACCACATTGGTGTGATTGTCGTTACTCAGCCGACTCTCCGATCAAGGACCCTCTTCAGTTTGCCTCAACTCACAGAACATGAATATTAAATTACTTCACAGAGTATGCACGAGGTTGATGTTTCAAGTACAAGTCAAAGATATTTTAATGAAAACTTAGAAATACCTTGCACTAAATTATCTTAAATTCCTAAATTATTATTAAATGTTCATAAGCACAGTTCCTATGTTTTCACTGCATCTTATTCCCTAAAAAGAAATGAGAAAAGCAGAGAAGCACAGGCCAGCCTACAGCTCCTAAAAATCAAGTGTGTTCTACACATGCTGAATCCTAGAGCTGGGATACTGCTAAGTATTAAAAAGTTTAATCACAAATGTTTTTAAACATCAGATGCCTGTTATAAAAAAAAAGGAAAAAAAAGAAGAGTCTCATAGTCTGATGAGTGTGTTATCCTGGAGAACACACAGTAAACAGGTTTCAGCGTGTGTGAGAGAGAGAGAGAGAGAGGGCTGTAAATTTTCATTGTGATTCCTACCTACAAGTTCCTTTTTCGTTTGCTTGTTTGAATTTTAATACTTCGCTGGACAATGCCAAACCTGTTGTGTCTACTTTGTTTGCAGAAGAGGAAGGAGCAGATTGGAGTGGTTTGTCTGTGATAAACCATCGCTGCAGAGCCTCTGATCTAACTCACAGTAACAGGCAAAGCACCAGATGTAAGGAAGGGCAGCCGGGTACACAGACTCACAGAGATGTAAACCAGCCTCTTCCAAGACCTCAGCTGAAATATTAGGGAAAAAACCCCAGCTGAAGCCATGACTATAATAAATGTTGTGCTGCAGAGCACAGCAACAGGAGCAGCCTCCACAGCAGGGCTTGCCACTTCTGCAGAGGGTGATTTGCTCTGTGCTTGACTCTCACCATCTGGGAGGGGCAGCACTTGGAGGCACAGTTCTCCATCCCACATGTTAGAGAGACCTTTGGTTCAGCGGCTGCAGTTTGCAGGAGTCTTTGCTAAATAACATTTAATGGAGAAGGATGATTAATTCTTCTGATGGAAACCACTAGTGATGGCCCTCTGAGATTCAAGCAGAAAAAACTCAGAATCACTGCTTTCGAGTCATTGAGGTCTGCTGTTTAATTTTAAATGCACTCCTCTGTTTGTAATAAACCTGACACTGATTTCCCCAGGTGAGCACTCAATGCTGCCTTCTCCCAGCCATCTCACTGACTGACGAGTGAGTTTCTCTTACAAGGGCTGTCGTGTGCTTGCTCGCTGCTACCATGTCCCTGACAAACCAGGCTACAGCTCTTCCATAAACTTCCAGGAAAAAAATTACATACAGAAAGAGCAATTTTTGTTTAATTATAACTTTGGGAGTATTTTTTCACCATTTGTGCCATGGTTTATTGTAGCCATACTTCACTGTTACTAACAAATAGCAAAATTCCCAGGAAATTTGACATACTGCAATTCTTTGTAAAGGCAAGAAGCTCATCCTCATCTCTTTTTCACAGGTATTTCTGCAATGACTGATTTTTTTTAATTTGAAAAAAAAGGAATCTTTTTTGCAATGCAAATACAGAGACATCCCACATCACTGCAGCAAATTATCAGCACCTAAATATTGTGGTTATGAATAATTCCAGCTTGCCCTTTCCCTGGTATTTCTCACTCCTAGAACAAATTTGGAACAAATATGGAACAAATTTTGCCTTAAAAATTCAGTCATACTTATTGTTAAACCTCTGTCCCCCATGAAAGTGGCATTTTAAGCATTTCATTCTCTCAGGAAATGGTGAATAATTTTTTTTTTTTTTTTTTTAAGCACAAGTACCCTGTTTCACTGAATCAATGCACATAACAGCTGTTTCTGTTCCTGTGTTTGATAGAGATTTATGTCCCATATTTAATGACTGTCATTGTTGAGAACTGCAGAGACAGCAAGAAACCTGCTGTCCAGAAATAAAAAATAAAGAGGAAATAATATTTTTCTTGGACATGCTGTGCATCTTCAGAATTTAATGCTGGACAGAATAGGGAAAAAGAGGAGAGGAGAAAAGAAGAATAAGGATTATCACACGTATTATATATATATATATATTACATATTAGCTTATGGCTAGGCAGCAGAAAAACACAGTTCATTTTGCCATCCTGGAAGAGTTTTTTTCTTTCCTCTGGAAACAGAGGATATATTGGATAGCTGTGTTTCATTTCTTATAGGGTACTTTACTTTTATTTGTGAGAAGCACAGGGGACTGCAGTCACTTGGGGTCTGGCCCAGATGAGCCGACCCCGAGACCTCCCGGGAGATTGGTGAGACGTCTCCAAACTTGGAGATCAAAACCAAGGGATGGGGACAGATTGGTGACCCAAAAATAAAGAGGATTTATTAATACAAAAATAACAAACAGGACAAAGGCAAGCACACTACAGAGAGGAGCACCAAAAAGGCCAAGGGCAAAGGTAAACACAATTTCTATGAAGTAGGATAGAGGTGGAGTTTGAAGTTGGGGGTCCAATAGGAAAGAAGGATTAGGAATATGCAAAATACTGCAGCACTTTTAAACCAATAGTTTCACAGAGAACAGAGAACATTCTGGAGGTGATGACATGGTGGATGCTGGGAGTGAGCTAAGTCTCCTCACTGTAACCAGAGTGGGTTTTCCCCCGCCCTTCTGCTTCAGTCTTGACAACTTTATTTCACCCCAACAAATAATTCTCAAACTCTTTAAATTCATTAGTATCAAAGGGAAAAAAGGAAGTGCCTGATAAAATGCCGTGCATTTGGGCTATGAGTATGTGCAGGACCTGCAATGACACACAGCAATGGTGTCAGCCCCGGAGCACTTGTGCCAGTCACACACCCCTGGGATGAGTTGATGCTGAAGAGCCCCAGCAGTGCAGGGAGAACTCGGTACAGAAACAGCCCCAGCACCTCTCTGTGCTGTCCCGGCCCTTCCAACGCTTCCTGAGGTCCCACAGCTCAAAGGCTCAGCCTGGGGCTCACAGGAGCCATCAGTGTGCTGGCTCTCTTGCTGGGAGGTTTGTGATGGTATTGCTGGGAGTTTCCTCCTCTCCCTTGGGAGGAGGAACACACTGATGTTGGTAACCCCTTCCTACCCGCCTTTGGGTCCACCTGAGTTGGTTTTCATAGGTTTTCTCCTCAAAATCTGCCCACAAGCTCCCTTTTATCCCCTTGGTTCCCAGTTGTGCAGTTTTCCTGGGGTTTTTGCTGTCTTCAGAACCATCCGTGGCCAATGAAGCTGAGGGAGCCTGCAGTGACCTGTGCCCAGGCTGGCCTCTGTCCCCGTGCTGTCCCTGCCCTCTGCCCCAGTGCCGGTGCAGCCGTGGGGCTTCACCCCACACAAAACAACTCCTGGCACCGTGAGCTGAAGAGCAGCTGCACCAAACTGGGCTGTGCTCTCCTGCTGGTGAGAGCTGCCCCAGGCTGGAGTGGCCTGGGCTGGACAGAGCCAGGGCAGCCTGGAGACGCTGCAGTGTCCGGCCAAAGCAGAAATGGTGTCCCTGGTAGCGCCCAAGTGTCACATTGCCTGGGCTCGGGGCACAGGAGGTGCAGGACAGGGACAGCACGAGGCTGAGGCACGTGGGACTCACCAGCCTGCTGCTGAGGCAGAACCTGCTGTCCCCGTGCGCTCGGAACACGTGTGGAGGGTCCCCGAGATGCCCTCAGAATGGGCTCTGCCAGGACCTTTGCTTGTGCTGCTGCAGGTTTTGGAGACAATTGTGCATAAAAACGGGCACTAGGACCAAACTTGGGGCTGGCGTGCTCTGCATTTCCAGGATGGCTCATGGACAGGGTGAGGTGGTACCGGTGCACTCTGCATCAAGCTGTGATTCTATGGATACTTCAGCAAGAGAGGGTTTTTGCAGGCTGATTAAACCTTCATCCTTGCTATGCTTGCTGTGACATTTGCATCTCTCTTTTGTAAAACTTCAGAAATCTTAATCATCTTTGGCCCTGTGAAATGTTACAAACATCAGCAAAAGTCATCATAGTTTCCATGCAAAAATACATACATTTTGACATTTGGGAGCTGGAAATTCTAATAATTTAAAACTGATTTCTATTGCTGATGATACACAAAGAGGGCAGGTTGGTGCCTTGGGGCCTGTGTCTGCTATTGTTGACTGGAAAATACCTTTTGAAGTGGCACCCTATGGCCCTGGATGGCCAGAACTTAGGGCCAGGAGGCTATACAGGTGTTTACTACTGAGTCTTTGAGCTTTTAAGCCAAATACAAGTTATAAATTCTTAGAAATATGTATTTATAAAGCAAAAGTATAAAGGAGAGATGTTGTACATTCTCTGTGTACAACAGAGAGAAAGAGAGTGTGTGTGTGTGTGTGTGTGTGTGTGTTTGTGTCACACCTTGAACATATCACATTATAATAACACACTATCCAAACATCCATTCTTTTTATGACCATTTCCATTATGAAATCCCATGTAAAACTTATTTCTTTGTTCAGAAGTACCTCACCTATTGACAACAATTAGAATTGCTTACAGGGCCTCAGTTGCAAATGCAAAACATTCAAAACTCAAGCTAATTGGTTACATTAGAAAACACACTTTGCTTTTCTCAAGAGGTTGATTGTGAGCTATTTTGTGAACTATTCATGAAAATATCCTGGGGCTGTTTGCATCAAACACTGGGATTTTGTTAGCAGTAAAAGAGGGAAAGTGAAACCATGTGTGGCAAAGTAATTCCCTCACAAAATATGTGCTGGAGGCTACTTAGATCAAAAGAATTTATTTTTAATTCCATGTGCCGAAGAACTGCCCATCATCTTCTTTTTCAGAAAAAGAGGGTTGGGTCCTTGGGCCCTTTCAGAGCCTTGAATGACTAAAGCTGAAGGGATTTCCCCCAAAAAGCAAGGAGTGTTTTGAGCAGTGGGGCCATACCTGTCTGCAGAACTGACCATGGGCCAAGGGAAGGTGCTGCTGCCCAGAGCCAGCCCGAGGTGTCCCTGAGGATTTGTCACATCCTCTGTCTCCTCTGGCAGTGCTGCCACAGAGCCCAGCAGGAGGGATTCCAGGGATTTGTCAGCATGGGGAGGCAGAGCGTGAGCTCCTACTGATATTTCCATCCAGGGCTGGCACTTTCAGGCCAGCAATGACAAATTCTGCAGCTCTGGCTGTACAGTTGCTGTTGGCACTGCTGTGACAGCCTCTGCCACCAAGCAAGAGCATCTCCAGGGGCAGGATGGTGCAGAGATGCCTCTCAGAGAACGGAGAGAACACCTTTAAACAGCATCTGGCAGAGTTAATGAAGGGCTGGTAAATCCCTTTGAAGGGGTCGGGTTATAAAAACCTCTCTCTGTGAAAAAAAGAGACAATAGGAGTGAAGAGGGAGTGGGAAAGGGAAAGGGAAAAGGTAAAAAAAAACGAGGAAAAGGAAAGAGAAAGGGAGAGAGGGAGAGGATAGAGTTCTTGCAAATTCTGAATTTATCTAAAGGACATTTTCTCACAACGTAGATGTTTGCTACAATAAATAGTGTTTTCCCACATGCTTTGGCTTTTTAGCTCTTGATATTAACTGAACCCAGTGAGTTTTAAAAGAGAGAGGAAAAAAATCAGTAAAAAGTTTTCCTTCAAGACCAAATATCTGCCAGAGACTGAGTGCTATGGTTAATGGCTTTTGAACATTCACAGGAATGATCAAAGCATTAAAGTAATTAAACAGGGCTCTCAGAATCCATCATAAGTTGTACTGATGAGGAGATTAAATAGAGATTCAGATTGCACTGTGTGTTTTATAGTCTTGAAAACAGAGGCTTAGTAACAGTATTTCATGCACACACAATAACATAAAGAAGGACAGCTCATGCCTTTTTGTCCTGGTAAGTATTTGCTGCAGCAGCCACCTTTCTTCCTAGCAAAGATGTGTTCAAAGCCATTTTTCCCTGTTTTCTGTTGAAAACTGTTTCATATCAAAAAAGGATTAGTCCCATATGTAGTCTTTTCTTCTTGTCAAGGAATGAGCTCAAATCTCCAGGCAAATATAAAAGGCTACAAGATTCTAGAAGTATGTAAGTTACACTGTTAATGAACCTGACTTGAATTCAGTTTTGACTTCTGAAGAATTAAAAATCCAATTGAGAATGACACAGCCTCACCTTTCCTTAGTGATATGTGAAAGGCCAGGACAAGAAAAGAGACTCTCACTTACTCTGCTGGTGCCTGCTGAAATCAACATGTACTGAGAAATTATTATTGAAAGAACAGTTTAAATTACAGGAGGGTCTCTTGCCTTGGTGAGCCCTCAGCCCTCTGGGATACACCTCACCTCAATGCAGACTTCAGGTGGTTTGGGGTTTTCTTTTTCTTCCTCCGAAACACCAAGAGATCAAAATTCTTGGTAAAAACAGGACTTCTACTTTCAGTCAAAGCCAAAGAGAAGCTCTGCAGGGCTTCTTCCTAGATACAGATAAAATACTCTGGTGATCTTATCACACCCTGTTCTCCAGCTTTTGGCACCAGATTCTACCCTGGAACACCATGACTTCCTTGTACTCTGAAAGAGGAAACAAATCAAACCTCAAGAGCTGGTCCTACCTTTAAAACCAGTGTTCCTCCCACCAGAAACTTCTTTTCCTGTTGTGATAGATAAGTAATGTGATGATTGACTCTCACAATTAATAGACAAATATTATGTATATAACTTAAGAAAAGTTTTATAGATTTATAGTTACGCTGTACCCCTTGCATGGTTATCAAGGGACAGCTGGGGTTGGGACATCTGGGAGGGCTGGCTTGTCACTGTGGCGACACCTGACCCCCAGTCAGGATTTGAGGAAGAGATCTCCACCACTGGACAGTGAAGAAGGGGTTGATGGACAGAACTCTGGGAGGAGTTAAAGGGTTAAAAAGGGAAAACCTCCATTGTGAGGGGGCTGGGAACATGGTGAGGAAAATCTTTTGCTCCTGGTGCTGTAACCTTTTTTCTTTATTCAGTCTTCTATTGTATTTTTCATAAGGTTTAATAAACCTTCCTAAACTATGAAAAGTGAGTGGCTATTTCTCACACTGTGCTCTGCAATCCTCACTGTTTATTACAATAAAATGCTTCTTTTTATTAGGTTTACATCAGTTCCACATGCTTTTATGAGATTTTATGCCTATTCATCTATATATGTTTAATACCACTATCTGCTTATTGCAACATTCCAGGAATCCCTTTTGACTCTTCCTGCAGAAGGTCAGGTCACTATGGGTTTTACACCAGTAAAAATCCAGGTTGTTCAGCTCCTAGGCGTGATGGGCAGACAGTTTCCCTGCTGACACAGGGATTGAAGACAAACCCCTCTGTTGTCACTGAAGACAAAAGAAAGGAGGAAGTTTCTGCCCACTGGAAAGTCCCCGTTTGCCCTGAAGGACTCTGCCTCTTCTTTCTCAGCAGCAGCTCAGCAGCCGGATGCCAAGAAGGACAAGAGAGGGAGGGGTGGTTGATTTGTGTGACAATTTAACAGCACTTGCAAACGAGAGCTGAGTCTGTCAGTAACATCTCTGCAGAGGCAAGTCCTTGCTGAGGATGCAGAGCTGTGTCACTTGTGTCTAGGTTGCATTGAGTTAATGGCACGGTGGGTTTTCATGCTGCGGGTGTGGCCCCTGTGACAGCAGCCTGTTCATCCTTCAGGGGGTTTGCACCCACAGGGACGGTGCTGCTCTTGCCAGCACACCACAGTTTGTCCTCATGCCAAAAAGTCCAGGCAGAAATTACTTCTTAAAGGAACATTGTCCTTTTGCTCTCAAACCAAAGATTTAGATGTAATGGTATAATAGAAACAAATCTTTTTCCCTGTTGTCTATTGGGACAGGAGGAAAATCCTATCACATCCAGATAGCAAGGCACTGATTTCATTTCCACTCTGGAAATGACTTGCAGGAGCAAGTAAAGAAAATTCTGTGCTGGAAGAGTGAAGTCCTGCCACTCTAAATCAGTGTGGTACCTGAAGGGTTTTGTAGCAGGTTTGCACCTGAGTTGGTGCTCAAGAAGTTTATAAGGTCCAATGTAGACCTAAGGTTTGCACAGCAGAGTTTAGGCTGACAGTTAAAGGAGCATAAATTAAATGGTCTTTCCAACGCAGAAGGCTGATGAGAATTGTTGGTATTTGTGCTCTCCTTCCTTGTTTAAAGGATAGCAACATATTTGATGAGATTTTGGAATTGCATGATTAAGTCACATAAGTGGTTGTTGTGCATTTCTACTTGTGGAGGTCAATATCAGTGTAGTTGCTTCTGGTGATAGAAAAAGCTCTTTCAAAACACTTCTTAAGAGAAATGTCTTTTTCCTTTTCACTCTTAGCTGCAAAGCCCCTCCAGGATGTACAGCAAATAGGTTATCTAGATTGTCCTTTCACAATAACAGAAAACTTCCCCTTTAATCAGCCTGAATTGCACAATTCTCATCTGTATGAAGGAATTTCATTTAGTCTCTGCTGTAAAGAAGTGATTTCTATGCAAAAGGGATGATAAAGGACAGACCCAAATTAACAAGAGGGGTATTTGTTAGAGCTGCCATTACTCTATGCCATTACATTGCCATTTAAGCAACCCATACCGTCAAGCCCAAAGCTAATATGGCTCTGTGTTAAATATTTCTGATGGATTACACATCCTTGTGTGATGATGGAATTAGGATTTAAAGCCAGTATTTCTGCATATACAAGCATTGTGAGAGAACATTGCATCTTCAAAATGGAAACCAAATATCACCTGTACAGGGTAAACGCTGCAATAACATGAATATACTTCTCCCATCAGGTTCACAGGCAGCTTAACCAATTCTGTGCTTGCAAATAATCTGTTCTGGCATCTTTTGGGGCCCTGAACCAGGAAAGTCACACCGAAATACTGTGGGACCATGAAAATTTCTCCAGATCCAAACCAGTCTCCAGGTGACACAAATGACTGCAGCCACCTCCAATAACGCAGTGGGGGGCCAGGTTTGCTGTGCTCTCTTTGTCATTGTGGGTTTGTAATTCAGACTCACAGAGGGGCTTGAGTTGGAAGGGGCCTTAAAGACCCTCTAGAGCCAACCCCCCTGCCGTGGGCAGGGACACCTTCCACTAGACCAGGTGGCTCAGAGCCCCTCCAAGCTTTGGCAAATACCCAAGGACACCTTTTTCTCTGTTTTGCAAGGTCAGATTTCCATGCTCACCTTGACAGATGGCTCCAGTCTCACACAGACATTGCTGGTTGGTCACTCTTATCTCCACAGCCCAGCAGAGATCCTGTTTTGGATGGCTCTCACTGCTCCCAAGGCCCCAGGGACCGGCCACTGCCTCTCCTCCTTCTGCTTTCCCTTCCAGGATCAGAGATTTCCTGCTGCTTCCTCCACATCAGAGACAACTGGAGGAGATGAGGGGCTAAGGATGTGGCTTCTGACAGAGAGTTGGTAACGCTCAGCTGAGTGTTTTATTCTCCTGCCACTAAGATGTCAGGCCGCTGACACAAATTCCTCCTGCTTGGAAAGGGCTGGTGTGAGCAGCAGGAATTGTTGCTTGCTGGAACTTTTCCAAGAGCTGGACAAAATAAGCATTTTGTGGGAGGCCACCAGCTGCACAAGGTGTGAGGTCCCCTTTGAAGGCCATCCCTGCACAAGGACAGCCTGGCCTTCTCCAGTGCCCAGAGCACCTTCCAGGCTTTCGGGCTGGCCTCGTCCCTCACCCTGGAGAAGCAGGTTGCTGTTGGAACGCTCATATCCACAGTTTCTGGCTGGATTGCTGTGTCTTACCACAGACAGCCCTGGAGACACCAGTACAGGCTCCATCTGCAATAAAAGGGGACTTTGTTCCAGCTTTTCCCTTAGACCAGCGTGCAGCAAGCCCACCTGGGCCTCATTCAGGTCTATGTGGGCTGGTAGTCAGCTTCTGCTGGGAATTTAAAGCTTTTACCCTACTTTCCACAGCACATGGTGGAGCTAACCCAGCTACACCAAACCCCCGGATTTCACTCTAAAAAATCACAATTTTCATTTTCCTCTATTCAAGCTTTGAAGAAAGCAAACTTTACTTGAGTGAGCTGGAGGCACAGTGTCCTCCAAGATCATTCCTAAGTAGGACAATATTGCAGGGGAAGACTGGCAAACACAGAGTTTACTGGCGCTTAGGAAGCTTTGCAAAACCTTCCCAAGTGCCGTGCTCTTGCACCCTCCTGAGCTCCTGGAGCCCTCACTCACCTCAGGCACAGTTTGGACAGAAGGGGATGGTTCCACAGAAGGGGATGGTTCCGTCTGTCACATATGGGGACAGGAGGAGGGAAGACTTTGCAAACACTGCCACGAGGGCAGGGCTGTTTTCATTGATGGCGCCAAGTGGTAGTACATCATCTTTGATTAAATGCAAGGTGCTGAAGGGCAAAATTTCTCAGTGATAAAGAGAGAGTGTCTCCACTCACACGGCAAGGGAAGTGAAGGGGAAAGTGCAATCTGTATTTCATGGGAGGTGTTCAGATTTTAACAAAACATTTTTGCAGAAGACGTGCCTAGGCAGGGGTGATTCAGAGCATTTTATCAGCCTCACAGAGTATCCCCACATCTGTTTTTGCCACATTTTCTGTCTTTTCTTCATTCTGAATGATTTCTCCTGCCAGGGTTGCTCCTGCTTGGAGTTCTACTCTCAGCGGACTCCGGGAGTTTTCTCAGCAGGCCTCTGCAGCGAGTTCTGAGCCAATGGGGGGCTCTGCTGCCAGCCCAAATCTGCGCTTCCCTTGCCCAGCCTGAGTGCAGGTGGGGCATGTGCTGGGCATGGCTGGAGATTTGCATGGCCAAAATCCTGCATTTACATCTGCTCATGGCTTTGGGGAGCACAAATCTACACTTTCAGTTGAATCATTCAATTTATGGCAGATACACCCACACTAGTAATGTACAAATATGCAAAAAACCCTTAAGTTCAAAATGAAATTTGTTTTAAACTTGTGTTGCCAATGTATAAACATGCAAATATAAATTTAAGTTTAAAATCTAATTTATTGTGAGAATCGTGCTTTATAAATATATACAAATGTCAACTTCAGTTAAAAAATAATTTATTGCAACTCTCTACAACAACTCACTATACACAAATATGAATTGAAGTTTAACAATTAATTTTTTTTGCATATTACTACAACTGTACAGCCCATATACAAATACAGGAATATCAATATCTCTCTTTAAAGAATTTCAGATGCAGAACCAAATTAATAGAATTTTAGAACTATGTAACTCCATATATATTTAAATAGAAGTAAATATATATATATCCTTAAGAATATATAGATGTAAATATGTATTTTGTATTTATTTACATATATGACATATATAATACACACATATAAATATACAAATATAAATTAAATATAAATATACAAATATCAATGGACCAATAAAAAAATCCACACAATCCCAGCAATAGACCTACACAGCTACAGAGCTGTACAAGTATGTAAATATAACTACAGATGTAAACAGATGAATATACATGCATCAATGTAACAATATACATACATAATATCCCTATACAAATATCAGTCAGTGTATGTAAATATCCCTATACTTGTAACTATCCAAGTCTAAATCTACACATCCATAAACAGCACTAGATCAGGAGGGATTGCAGCTGCTGATGTTCCCAGGCTCTCCCTCGGTCTCCTCCTCCCGGGCAGAGCAGCTCTCCTGGACAGCGACAGCAGATGGGACATCTGGCAAGCAAAGGGAACACTGAGTCAGTCTGGGGACGTTTCCCTTGGCAGCAGCTGCACTTCCATCAGGGAAGAGGAAATGTCAGAGCCTCCCCAGGAGAGTCATAAAGAAAAAGCAGCTGAGTGGACCAGGCTGTGGTGAGCTGTTCACTTCCTTCAGGCATCCCAGTTGCTCTGAGGGAACTCCCTCATGTCACGTTATTGAACCACCTCTGCACTTACCAAGATGGTGGCCCCCAAATCAATCACTATTTATGTCTCCAGCTGCTTGCACCAATGACAGGAAATGTCCTCTAACAGTGCTGGGGCACAAAGTTACCTTCCACAGGTCATCTGACAGGGCCTTGTTCTTCCTGTGCTGCCTGTCTTTCTCCTTATCTTCCACTTGGAATTTTTACAGCACTTCTTTTTCTTTTCTCTTGATCAGTGCTAAAATGTATGTTTCTCTCCCAAGTTTCAGTTTGTTCAGTGATCCTGTCAAGCCTTTTCTCAGAAGCTTTTATAATGGAATTGAGTGTTAATTTCAGCAATTTTGGTGGTTTTCTGTGTGATTTATACAAATCTCCTGTTAGTTTAGGCACCACTTGGGAAAGTACAATGAGAAAAATGATGTTTCTGTATGTCAGTTCAGTAGTGGAATATTCATGGATAGAGAGAGGGATTAGCTGAATTTTACATCTACTCCTAACCTGAAAGTGCAACAGGTAACTTGGGGAGAAATTGAAGCCAGATCTGTTCTTCTACCAGCCTGTATTCAAATGTAAAATAAATAGAGCAGGGTGAGAATGTCACTGTTCAGTTCCTAAAGTGCCTTATTAAGGTGTTCTTCAAGTAACGGAGATAAAATCTGGGTGGGCATTCCTAATTTCCAGACACTCATTGTCAGTTTCACTGACTCTGAAAACAGCAGAGATGTGCCCATAATACCTTATCAATCCATTTGGGGATGTTTTAGGTTCAGATTCTCTGAGGCTTCAGCTTTTTAGATCTTGAGACAATGCTTCCAGGAATCTAAACGGCTTTCAGAAATTAAACTTTTCTCCTTTTTTCCTCAGTCTTTGCACTCCTGTACACCAGAGAACTTCAGTGAATGGATTCCAGTCTAATCCAACTCCAAGCTGAATCTCTCAGCTGTGTTTACACAGAGACATGAATGTGTCTCTTCTGCACAGTGCAATTTTAAAATCTTCATGCCTTGTTATCTCTGCCCTTCTTTTTCTGTTTTAGCTTACAAATGCATGCACATGTATCAGAAATGTCTTTTTTCCCCCTACATGACTTCCTGTCTAGTAATTTCCTTTTTATCCTGTTTTGATATTTTCCTAGTTTCATGTTTTATTCTAAGTGCACTTGTGTTTTCGTGAATGTGGAAGTTTTATAATGCAATGCTGTCATTCACCTGCTTTCATGAAACCCTTCCTTAATATTAGCACAAGTAACTCTGTGGTTCCCTTTTGCTTTGTAGAAGACTTGGGAAACTCAAGTCCTGCTCAGCTACAAAAATAATAAAAACTCCCCTAAGAGCTTAAGTTAATGGTAAAGCAACTGCAGCTGCTTATTCACTGCATAGAAATTAGGAGAAGTTTTTTGCAAGAAATTTGCATTCACATTGCAAATATTGAGGAATGCAGTGCAAGGACAATGAGCATCCCTCAGTTATCCAGACAGACTGATGTCACTGGCAAAATTCCCTCTTTTCCAAAGGGTTTTCATTTGCTTTGGCTGTACTTTATATGGCTGCAGGTCACATTTCCCTTGATTTAAGGAAATCTCTTGGCAGTTCTTGAAGAAGTTGCCCTTGGAGGAATTACTCAGTTCTACAGTCCTCATTATATGCCCTGTTTTAAAAGGCTGTTATGCTATTTTCCCTCTCTCTGTGTTTTTACACTTGTTCAAGAAGGTTTTCTTTCTAAGAATATTAATCACAATATCCCAAAGGAGTAAAAAAGTTATTGGATATTTGTTCCCTAAGTATTTAAAAAAAAAAAAAAAAAAATCTGTAAAAATACTAGATGTAAAATGCAAATAAAAATAAACTTGAGAGATCTCCCAAAACCTTAAGAAAAAACCCCAATGTATTCTATAAACACCAGATCATTCATCTACAGAATACAAAAAGGAGCATGTTCTAGAGACAAAATTTGTGCAACGGTTCTGCACAGAACTATATGCTTTCAAGCTTTTTGCCCTTCAGGGGCTGTGCCATTCTCTCAACTGTAATGCTCTGAGCATGTTCTGCTCACCATGGCAGCTTTCTGCTCTCCCCTGGTACAGATCACCCTCCCAGCAAAGGGGGAGTGCAGCCACCCCAACTCGCAGCCCGTTCCCACACAGCAAGAACCTGAAGGAGAGAGATGGCTTTCACCAGCTGCTGTGGGTTCTAATAGTGCCACCTCTTGGCTGCTGAAAGCCTGAATTTCTGTGCCCTCTTCTCCTTCCCTAAATGTTACATTCTCCACCCCAAACCTGCAAACTGTTCCTCTCATCCAGGAGGAATGCCTACCCCACCTGTACTTCAATGCCACCACCTGGCTCAGCCTCCTTTCCTTAGACCTACAGTTTTTTTCCCAGTACCTCCTCTTTAGAAAGGCATATTCCAGAACTTAGCAAAACAGCAGGGGTGATGAATGGATTGAGAGCAGCCCTCTGGAGAAGGACTGGGAGAGATTCTTGAGAAGGAAACATTGGATATGAGCTGGCATTGTGTGCTGGCAGCCCTGAAACCCCTCTGTACCTGTGTCTAAAGAGAGATGTCCAACAGGCCAAGGGAGGGAATTCTGTCCCTCTGCTCGAGTGAGAGCCAGGAGCAGGATGCCCATGGCTGTTGTGGATGTCCCATCATTGGTAGTGTTGAGGGTCAGGTTGGGTGAGGGACTGAGGAACCTGGTCTAGTGGAAAGTGTCCCTGACCATGGCAGAGGGCTTGGACTAGATGATCTCTAAAGGTCCCTTCCGTCCCCACCCTTTCTGTCATTTCATCATTTCAGAGCACATGGGACAGGAGAGAAAAAGAAATGAAATGTGATCATGGCAGTGAGTTAATGGGGGATGTTCTGGGGCACTGATGTGCAAGGAACTCAAGATGAAATCAGCACCTTGGCCAAGAGTCCTCTTAAAGCATGAAATGCAAACCTGGACTATCTGTGGCCTTAGTTACCCCAGGAAAAAGGGAATATCTTGATACTCTGAAATTCCATCTGCTGCCTGCATATTTAGATGGTTAAAAGTCCAATTCCAAATGAAAAGGAATATAGCTGCATACTTTGACAGGCACTTACTCCTAATAACAACACAAAGAAGTCCTGATGAACAAAATTCCATCTTTTTCCGTGTGGACTGTGAAGCACCAAAATATGGCAACAGACATCCTCTGTTTGCACAGGCTTGAAAAGAGATCTCTGCACCCTGAGGCAGAGCCATGTGGTGGCTGCACACAGCATCCTTGCCTCACACCAGCCAAGCCTCAAACCAGGACAAATTAGTTCCAAGTGAAGAAAGAACTGTTTGGGCTGATGACTCTCAGGGATGACAACAGCCAGAGGCAAGAGGGGATGATGGCACAGTATGGCCCACGTGGTGATGGGTCCTGGGCTCTCCAGAATCATGACAGGGTTCCTCTGGTCCTTGTTCCCCACTTTGGAGGGACAGCAACTCCAGCTCCCTCCTGAGGCTCCTTCCTCCTGCTGGGGAGGAGCACAAAGGCACTGGATTCCAGAAACACAGACACTTGGGAAGTGGAGAGGGATCTGGCACTGTGGGCAAGTGCCAGCAGGAGCGGATGGGGCTGGAGCAAAACATTCCTTCCTGCTTCTCCCTGAAGCAGGGACACAACCCACCGGGGTGGGAGACTCACCTAGGCTGGCACCAGCACCCAGGTTCTCCAAATCCCAGCATTGCCCAGGGAAAGGCAGTGACAGAAGGAGGCATCATCCAGCCACGGGCAGTCCATGGTGACTGGTCCCAGCACTCCGCTCCTCACAGAAAACCTTGGCGAGCTGTCAGGAGCGGGGATAAGACACCGGGCCACAGACACATGATGCAGGTGGCCAAGGCAGAGCAACATGGACAAGCTGAACACAAGAAAAATATTTTCATCTTTTTCTTGACAACATGCACTGGTGGGGACATTGCCTGCTGATGGAGTGTGACATCAGCGAGAGGCAGATTGTGACATCTCGTCCCTCCCTGCTTATATTCAGACACGGGCAGAGATGGGGCCAGTCAAGCTCTGGCCTGACCTCCTACGGAGCGTGACTGTGAGGTGTGGAGGATCGATCCAGTTTCTCTGGTGCTGAGTGGTGCCTGTTCTTGGCAGGTCCCAGTGCCAGTCCCAGAGCAACCAGCAGGGTCTCCCCAGTCCTGCCTAGTTGGGGCAGCCAGGCATTGCGAGTGCTTGCAGCAGAGCGTGAGTTGTGCAGGAAAACATTCCCCCAAGGAAACATCCCTTCAGGGTGGCCATGGGGCTTCAGGGGGCTGGGGGGCGTCCTCCTCCAGCAGCCTGGCCATTCCTTTCTCCCCTCTCCTGCAGGGTGTGACACCAGCAACAGAGAACAGCTCCTGATCCTCAGTGCTCCCCATGTGCTGCAGAGGCCAAGTATGGCCACAGAGATGGGCGGCAACTGTGCCATCTGCCAGGACACCTGGCACGATGTGGCTTCTGCTCAGCCCTGTGGCCACCACTTCTGCCGGGGCTGCATCCTGCAGTGGGCACAGATAAATCCTGTGTGCCCTGTGTGCCCACTCTGCAGAAGAGCAATAGAGACTGTCAGGTTTTCTGACAATGCGGGCGAGTCTCTGGAGATTTCCATCACAGCCCCTGAGCAGCGGCCAGCGGCCACGAGCTCTGCAGGGAGAGCTCCCGGTGGCCAGGACGAGAACAGCCCCCGTGGCTCTGTGCCGGCCCATCCCTCTTCTCCTCAGGGGACAGCAGCCAGAGCTGTCGGCGGTGTCCTGCCCGAGGTCTGGGCACAGCTTTTCCGTCGGCAACGGGAACTTCTGGGCCCTGTGCAGACTTGGCTGAGCCAAAGGACAGAGACCATGTACCAGGAGACCAGGGAGCCATGGTGGCTGAGATCGAGATACCTCCGGCTCGTGCTCTGTGTGTATGGGCCAGGCCAAGAGATGATGATCCAGAGCTTGCAGAGAGACCTGGAGGAACACATAGGGCCACTGCTCCAGGACATCATCAACATCATTGTGAGACACTGCATCTCAGGGGCCAGGAGGCTGCTGCGCTCTCACACTGCCACAGATGAGGATGACAGCCCAACAGCCAGCAGCACCTCCAGCTCCTCCAGCTCCAGTTCCAGCTCCAGCTCCTCCAGCTCTCAGGTGAGGACTCCAGCCAGCAGCAGACCTGCAGTCTCCATGGAGGAGGAGGAAGCCATCACAGGAGAGACTGCCCAGCCCAGGGGACACAGTCACCCCGCGAGTGTCACCATGCGCACAGGACAGGACCAGCCCCAGGAGGGGGACGAGCAGGAGTGGTGAGGAGCCAGAGCAGGAGGTGGTGAGGTCGGCAGGTCCCTCTGCCCAAAGCAGCAGGCCCAGATCCCCTGGTCCTTGGCATCCCCCAAAGAGAAGGGCCCCTGACCCCCAGGACTCTGCCCCCACCTGCAAGAGATCCCCCCACCAGCAGAACTAAAGGGCCCTTGCAATTGTTTAAGAAAAATGAAATAAATTGTTATTTCCCTCACACAGTTTCTGGGCAGTGCTTCCTCAGCCTTCTGGTGCCCTTGCCCATGCCCTTGTGCCCCACCATGGCTGGCAGCCATGTCCTGAGGGGCACAGCCCAGGGCCATGTGGGCAGCACCTTCTTCCACAGGAAATCTGCTGCAACTGAACACCTGCATGGCAGCAGGTGCCAAAGGCAGAGTGGTCAGCAGGGAGAGCTGGTCTCGACACAGAATGGATCTACAAATGCTCCACTCTGGACCTCTGTGCATGACCTCTAATCCCCCAGTAGCACTTCCCATTTTGGGATCAGCAGCAGTGTTGGAACTGGGCATTCAACTGCAACATCCCAATCTTGGAAAAACCCAACCTTGTCCTCAGCCAGGCTTCCACCTGTTGCTCACTTGATCAATTTCCATGAACTGTCCCACAATAATGCAGAGAGGCCCCTGATGCTCTGCTTGGGGCCTGGTTGCACCGATTCAGACACATTTTTATTTACTCCCACAGTTCTGTAGCTTGAATGGTATGAAAGGGCTTTTGGTTGGTCAGCAGTGAAGTGTCAGACTGCCCCTTGCTGGCACAGTGCCTTCCCATTCTTCAGGTTTCAGGTGGGGAGGACAACTCAGCAAAGGCAGGAAGGAGAAAAGTCAAGCTGCACCCCTGGGGCACCATTTGTGTATTTGCAGATTTTCCTTTCTTAAGAGGCCCACATGCTGTCATTTGGAGTGTGTCCTTGTTACGTCAGGAGTGCTCCCAGGATGGAGGCCTGGCCTTGTCATTGAGCAGATGAAAGAACTGCTGCTGAAAGAAAAGGCAGAGAGAATTCCTTCCTGGCTTTGGAGCCCCCCTAGACAGGACCCATTCTGCTGAGCAAGCAAAGCTGAACAGTCCCACAGCCCTAAACACAGGTGCTAAGTGTCCTTGTGCCCATCACCCTCGATCCAGCAGGGCTGCAGAGAGGACAAACTCTGACCTTAAACCAAAAGGGACAAAACCTTGTACAGGACCTGGCGTGAAAGGCCTGGATGTGATGGCCTCTCCCAGGGAGAGACGAGAGGCCCTGTGAACAGACACCAGGAGTGTTCCCTGGAACGCATGGCAAGGTGTTAGGAGCAGGGATTAGAGACAGGGCCAAGGACGTGTGGTGCAGGTGGCTGAGGGAGAGCATCATGGAGATATAGAAATTGAAATTAGAAAACAGTATTTCCTTTTTTCTCCTAACATGTGCCTACAAGGATAGAAGGCCTGATGTGTCATCACAGGGTGAAGTCTGAAGTGCAGATGGTGACACCACTGAGCACTGCATTGTGACCTCACATTTCCTCACTGCTGATCTTGGGGCTCCAAGGACTTGGAATGCCTTTTGTGCTGTCACAGGGAGTGGAGGCTGGAGTCAGAGAGCAATGGGCTGTGACATCACAGGGGGATGGATTGTGACATTGTGGCCCTCACTGCTTCCATTCAGGCACTGGCAGGGCCACTCTGGCTCCAGCCTGAACTCTACTGAGTGAGTGGGCAAGGCTGAGAGGATCCAGCCAGGCCTCTCTGGTGCTGGGCAGGGCCCTGTTCCTGGCAGATCTCGGTGCCAGTCCCGGAGCCATCACTCCTGGAATGGCCACAGAGACAGACAATGACTGCCCCATCTGCCAGGACTCTCGGAAGGATGTGACTTCTGCTCTGCCCTGTCACCACCGCTTCTGCCTGGGCTGCATCCTGCGGTGGGCACACAGAAATCCCTCGTGCCCACTCTGCAGGACACCGATAGAGACCGTCAGGCTTTCTGAGCACACAGATGAGCATCTGGACATGGCCAGCACCGCCCCCGAGCAGCTGCCAGCGGCCACCGGCCAGGCAGGGAGAGCTCCCGGCCGCCTGGACGAGAACAGCCCCCACGGCCCTGTGGCGTCCTGTCCAGCTGCTCCGCAGGGGACACTGTCCCCAGCTGAGCAGGGCCCCTCAGGGCCGGAGTTCCCGGGTGGCCTCCTGCCCGAGGTGTGGGCCGGACTTTTCCGTGGACAGCCGCAGCTGCTGGAGCCCGTGCGGCCCTGGCTGCGCTGGAGGCTGGAGGGGATATTCCGGCGCTGGTGGTGGCTGGTTGAGGCCGCAGAGAGCTCCGTCCTGCACGACCTGTGCGTCAAGGGGCTGAACGCCGAGGCGTTGGTCCAGGGGCTGCAGCCTGTCCTCGAGCAGCACACGGCTCCACTGGTGCATGGCATCATCAGCATCATTGTGGACCAGTGCAGCGAGGAGGCCCAGAGGCTGCTGTGCTCTGGTGCCATCAGGGACGAGAACAACGGCCCTGTGGCCAGTGCCAGCTCCAGCTCCAGCAGCTCCCAGACCAGCAGCTCATGGATGAGGGCTCCTGCCCATGGCCCCAAAGTCTGTGATGTGGAGGAGGAAGCTGGCACATCGGAGGCTGCCTTCCCTGGGGGTCCCAGCCACCCCCAACCTGTGCCTGTCCCCATGGAGTGGGACCAGCCCCAGAAGGAGCCATGGCAGGAGGTGGTGGCAGTGGCAGATCCCTCTGCCCAGGGCAGCAGCTTCAGCCCCTCCACCCCTGTCCTGGGCTGGGACCAATTGCCATGGGGACCCTTGCACCCCGTTAAGAGAAGGGTCCCCAGCCCCCAGGACTCCTCCCAGCCCTGCAAGAGGTCAACCCACTGGCAACTCTAGCAGGGCTCTCACAAATCTTCATTGAAGGAAAAGGAAATAAATTGTTATTTCCCTCACACAGTCTCTGGGCAATGCTTTCTCCCTGCAGGGCAGGAGTGACACAAGTACTGGGTCAGCTTGTAGCCAGCCCCTTCCTGGGCCGCGCCGAGAGCGGCCCCCCCTCACCTGGATTGGCCTAGGTGGTGGTACAGCAGGGCTGCTGTAAAGCTGCAGCAGCGAGGCTGCTCCCCAAAGCACTTGCTGTATCTATGCCCAGGATCGGGACGAGGAACAGCGAGGGGTCTTACATATGGTTCCTCAATGAGATTTGTTCCAGAACAAAGCTGTGCACCAACTGGTATCTGGGGGGGAGGGGGGTACAAGGGGAGATTACAAACTTTGTCCAATTGCAAGGAACATGGGGAGGAGCATAAAGTGGTGAATACAATGCTCAAACCAATAGAGAATAAGAATAAGAGGGGAGGAGAACAGTTTGAATGAACCAATTTGGTCTCAAGGGATACAAGATTGACAGGGAAGGATCTGGAAGTAAAGGTGGGGTTACACTGACAGACAAGGGAGGAGGGCAGGGTTACAGTGATGGACATGGAAGGGCCTGGAACAAAGGGCAGTTCTTTGGTGAGATGGACAAGGGACGTGGGAGGATAGGATTCAGGGACAAACCATCTGCATAGGGGTAACAGAAGTAACCCTGATAAATGTACAGGAGAAAAACATACCACCACACAGGAGAAGCCAAAGGCAGAACAGACAGCTCAGGCAGCTGGTCTCAACACAGGACCATACCCTCAGCCCAGGGTGGGCTTAATGGTCATAGAATGCTTGATGAGGGGGAAAATGCATTAAATGGAGTAGGCGGATTGGGAAGTCTGTACCTTCTTACTACCTCAGCCAAAGGAGAAAGGAAGAGGGCAAGATATTGGGAGTTCAGGATAAAAGAGAGACTGTGACCTCCAAAAACTCAAGAGACACCCCAGAGGGTTATGGCCCACTGGATTCTGTCCCTTTATTCATATCCTTATTGTTCTACTGACTTTGGCATTGCCATGTTGTTTTCCCTCACATCTCCTCGCTTCTTCCTCTTCTCTGACTAGAAGAAAAACTGCTCCTCGTAGGTACCATTGCCAAAAAGTCCCACTAATTCAAAGATTCCTTCAGGATCTCGCAGTGCCAAAACGCTGATCTCATCTAGGTTCTGCTCCGGGGAGTCGCTCATCATGTTTCCATTACTGGCCAGGCGCCCCCACCACCATCGCACAGGTAGCAGCAGCCTCTGCGATGCTGGCACTATTTAACGCCTCTCTTTATGTGGATGCTGGGAAGGAGAAGCTGCCACCATCGCACCTGCCCTTCTGTCCACAGTGTGGCTGGCTAGGAGCAGCCAGGCAGACAAGGCTTGCCGCAGGTCGTGCCGGGATGGCAGCAGCCATGGCAGCGCATCACCACATGCTGCACCTGGATGGCCCCTGGCAGCAGTGCCTTGCCACCCCTGGAAAAAAACTGCACGTGGGCCGTCTTGATTTTCTTCTTAAAAATGTCATCACAGAGGCATTACAACCTCTCTAATTTGCCCAGTAGTGTGTCCCTCTACAGAGCCATCAGAGACCGGCTCTGTTGGACATGGTGGAAGCTTCTAGCAGCCTTCCGCAGAAGCTGCCCCCATGGCCCTCTCCCTCCCCCTACCAAAAACCAAGCTGTACCAAATCCAACACACAGCTGCCTTTTTCAACTCTGTCTTGTTCCTTCTTTACTTCCTGAGAGACTCCTGAATAAAATCTTTAACAAAGTGATTACAGCCCTCTGTTCAATCTAAAGCTTAGCAGGCCTTGAGGGCTGAGAGCCCGGGCTGGAGAGTCATGAGCCATCATAAACTGAAATGAGGAGTCATCAGCATGTCAGCAGAAAATGCCTTCAGTATCCAAAGCAGCTGCCAAAGGGCTGGGCTTTTACTGAGCTCCTTAGGATCCATTGTGGAAACAGCCTGAAAGATTGTTGAGCACATTCAGGATTCCTAGAAAAAGCAGTTAAAAACTGTAGAGACTGGGAGCAACAGAGTCCTTTTGAGAGGGGACACCAGGGAAAACACCGGGAAAAAATGACCATGAACAAGAGATGTGCAGCTGGAGATCAGGGGAGGCAGTAGTGTGTGTAGATCAATTTTACAACCCATACTTTAATATATGTACACATCAATTAGAGGAAATACTTTTTAAGAAGAAGAAGTTGAATACATTTCTGGAATAGAGTTTTCTATGTGTTTCCTGTGGTGTTTGATCCAAGGCAGCACTAGAGCTCTGCATCCCAAAGCCCCATTCTGGAGCCTGACCAATGTGTTTGGATTCTTGCAGCCACATCAGACACTTCAGCCTCCAGTTCTCTACTGGCAGTGCAGGTTCTGCAGCATAGACAGCCCCCAGCTCAGCACAGAATGCGCCTGGGGAAGAGGAATCACCACCAGTGGATCTGAGCCTTGCTGTTGAGAAAATGATTCGGGAGAGCAGGAGATCCCTGCCTGAAAGATCTCCCTCTGCTCAGGTAATTCCATTGGATGGGGATAAAAGGGGCTATACTGAGAGCTTTAGAATCTTGTTACATGGCTGAGAAGTAAAGGCTTCTTTAATTGAACTTATTTCATCGTTATTTAGTTATTGAATTATTCTTGGTAAAGAAAGATCTCTAAAAGAGGAAATGAAGAAGAAATGAAGAAGAGGTTTTACTTGCTGGGAAAGAAGAGTGTTTGGAGAAGTGGCACTGAAGGCCAAGTGTCCCGTGCAGGCAGGGGCATGCCAGAGGTGCCTCTGTTGCAGCAGCAGGTGTGGGCTGTGCCTCTTTTGGGTGGGAAGGCCAAGGCAAAGCAAGGGCTGGGCTGCAGCTGCTGCTGCTGCTGTGTGAGCCCTGCCGTGCGTGTAGGCGCTCCCAGGGCCGTGGCTGGGGCTGGGCTGGAGCTACAGCTTTCTTGTCCTCTCAGGAAGCTGCTGCCTGCAGTCCAGTTTCCATCTGGGAAATCCTCAGCTGGGCAAACTGGCCAGTCTTGCTGCCCATGTTGCAGAGCTCAGTCCCCTTGCTCTTGGGCATCTCTGTGGGAAGAGATGTGTGTTCCCATGCTGTCCCTGCCAAGCTGCAGCCTGGATGAGACTGCTGTGCTCAGGGCTGTGGAGGGAGGAGCACACCCCTGTGCCAGGAGCTGGCAGGACTCCTTCCTTAGCAGCCATTCCATGTGTTCAGTGTCACCCCCATATTCAACACTGTCAGCTTTGACAGCTTTTGGACTGTGTTTGAGAAGTCAAACCTTTCTGACTGTTGAAGGGCTTTGGGGCCCAGAGTTCTTGTTAGGAACAAGGGATTAAGTGTGTGAGCCATTGGACCAGGTGTTTTGTGTAAGTGGTGAGAAGGGTTTCTTCCTTTCTGTTTCTCTTTCAAGGGGAATATGAATGTTGCCCCTGAGTCTTCAGGAGGGGAGCCTGTGGACAGAGCTGCAGCAGAGGGAGCTTTGCCTGGCACCGAGAGCTGCAGGAACAATTCCCAGGAGCCCGAGGAGCTTGGTAAGGACAGAGCCCCCAGTGGTTTAGAGAGGTGTGAGATGGCTGCTCTGAGCCTGCCTCTGGCAGGAAGGGAGATGAGAAGAGTTGAGTTCCTGTCTGCAGGCTTGGTGCTTCCTGGTGCCTTGAGTTCAAATCCTGCACGGGCACAACCTGCCTGAGCCCTGCCCTCCACGCTTCTCCAGAGGCTCTGACACTGAGTCCTCTGCTGTGGCAAGAGAGCAGGGAATAAACCTGACCTTGTGGCACTTGTGTCACCAACCGGGTGTCACAGTTTTGTGCTGATGTCCATGGATAAGTTTGCTGCAGGATGTCAGTGCTCTGGAGGCAACACTGAGTGACTCTTGAAGGAAGAGAGGAAAAGCCCAGCAAAAAGTCAGTGTAGAAGGCTGAGGTTTTGTCTCCAAGCATTAAATTAATGCAGTACCACCAGTCTGCTGATAGGTGTAGTGAGATACATTAAAAATACAAGGAGCAGAAGCTCTGAGGCCAAGGAAATCATTACTCACAAATCCAGTAGCTCAAGGAAAAACTGAAATTACCTCAAATTAGGGAGAACTAAAGGAGAGAGAGAGCACTTTGGATCTGCATTCTTGAGCAAAGCTGGTGCAACCTGCAGCCCTCGTAGGGAGCTCTGTTCATCCCAGAGCTGGTGGTTGTTTTGGAGGAGCTGTTGCTCACTGCAGAGGGCAGGCTGTAGATGGCAGGTCATGGAGCTGGTTCATAACTCAGCTCCCAGCACCTTCAGCTTCAGCCATTTCAGTGAGGACGAGGTCTCTCTGTCAGCATGATAGTGGAGCCCTGGAAAATGTTAAAAATAGTCTTTGAAAATATTAGGCCTTGTATTTTCTCAGATCACTGCACCTGCATAAGCAGTATGATAAATGATATAATTGTTAGATGTGATGATTGTTTAGTAGTTAAATGTAATTATTATATAACCGTAAGAAGAATCGTGAGAAACTATGTTGGAAATTTAAAGGGGGCTATGTTTAGCTGAAATCTGTGTATACAATAGAACAATATAAGTTTGATAATTATCATGAAAGTTATATAACGATAGAGTATAAAACACGTTCACCTTGAATGTATGGTCGGAATCAGATTTGGGTGGAAATCACCCCGATTCCCAGAGCTCTTCAATAAAAAGCACCACATATAATCGCTTATGTGATTATGTGGTTTTGAATGCTAACAAGCACAGAGAAAGAACCAGGCTGGGCTTCTTTGTGGCAGCTGGCACTGTGTGTGTTTCAAGCTCTCCTGGGTGCCCTTTGCACTGCGAGGGCTTTGAGTTTATTGGGATACTTCAAAACTTCAGAAGTTTTGAAAACTTTGAAGGATCCCTGTTCTTTAAAGAGCAGGTCTGAAACTGCCAAGTGAGAGTCTGCCTTTCTGGCCATCTTTTACAGACTTTGATAGAAGGACAGTTACTTCCAAAGGGAAAGATGCACAGAGGCCAGTATTGGACCAGTGTTCCCACTGCTGCCCAGATTTCAAGCTGATCTGCCTTGCCAGGAGGGCTGTCCTGCAGGAGAAGAAGGATCAGAGGGAGAGCCTGTGACCATCGGGCGGGTGGAATCCCTCCATTTATACAGAGATTTATAGATTTCTATAGTTCTATTTATATATTCATATAGTTACATTTATAGATTTATAGGGGTGTGTTTATATGTGCACATATATATATATCTATATAGTTAAATATATATATATCATTATAGATGGGATAGAATTATATTTATATGGATGTACTTACTTACAGATTTTGAGATTTACATTTATATAGAGTAGCATATAGATGCCTACATTTACATGCTTAGATGTAGATTTAGAAATGTGCAAAGTTATTTCTTTAGAGGCTTGTGGAAGTTTAGATGCATAGATTGAGCTGTGTAGGCCTGGGGTGCATTTTTAGCTCTTTCCCACCTCGGCTGCCTTTTTCACCTCTTGCTTTTCCCCCGGTGCCCCCTGTGTCCCCTGTCCCTGTGCTGGGTCCCAGCTGGCGGCCGGGCCGGGCGGAGCAGCACTTCCAGCCCCGGCTGTCCCTGGAGCGGTGGGAGCTGCCGCTGGCCCCAGGCACTGTCCCCTGAGGAGCTGCTGGAGGACGGTGAGACAGAGGGGGCTGAGGGGACTGAGGGGGCGGTGGCGCCGAAGGGACGGTGACCCTGAGCTGCTGCTGGGGCTGAGGGCTGTGGGGCAGCCGAGGGCCATGGTGGCACTGAGGTGACAGGGAAGTGGCACAGGCTGAGGGGCTGGCGGGTCTCAGGGGACGGGATGGCTCAGAAGGGACTGAGGCGGGTGAGAGCACTGTGAGGGGCTGAAGAAACTGAAGGGGGCTGGGGCTTCACCGAGAGCATGGCGGGACTGAGGGGATGGAGTGGGCCAGCAGGGAGCACAGAGGGCTCCGGGACTGCAGCTGTGCCAGGCCTTGCAAGCAATTCCAGAGCCTCCACTTTTGCCACAGCTGCAAGGAAGACCTTGAGGACAGCCGGAGACTGACGGGAGCCAGCAGGGAGGAGCTGAAGGCCGGCAGCAAGAGCAGTGAACGGGGACCTGCTGCTGCCAGCCTGGAGAGAGCCCGGCTGAGGCCACAGGCCCGGGGAGGCAGGCTGGGGCTGAGGCTGGCGTGGGCTGTGGCCGTGGGCACTGCCCGGCGGGGCAGGAGCGGGCCCTGCTCGTGCTGGGGCTGCTCAGCGCAGCTGCCCCGGCTGGCACAGGGGCTGTCCTTGGGCCAGGCAGCTGTGCCGGCAGGGCCCGGGAGCTGTGCCGGCTCTGCCGGGCTGCCGGGGCTGCGGGACAATCCCGCCGCGGCTGCGCTCACCACAGCCTGGCCCGCTCGGCTGCTTTCTCTTTCCGACCCTCCTGGGGAGGCTCTGACATTTCCTCTTCCCTGATGCAAGTGCAGCTGCTGCCGAGGGAAACGTGCCCATACTCACTCAGTGTTCCCTTTGCTTGCCAGATGTCCCATCTGCTGTCGCTGTCCAGGAGAGCTGCTCTGCACGGCAGGAGGAGACTGAGGGAGAGGCTTTGAAGATGGGGCAGCTGGGATCCTTCAGCTCTGTTCAAAGATACATACGAACTTGCATGTGAACAGAGATAATTATATGGATATGTACATGCCTGCTATTTGTACAGGCATATTTCTATACCTATGGTATTCTATTTATGAATGTACTATGTATATATGTACATATATACATACATAAGGTTTGCAGTTACATATTTGTGTGTATATGTATCTAGTTCTTTAAGTGTATTGTAATATCTGTGTTTAGATTTCCATATGTATACAGATGTGTAGGTATCTTTTTGCATTGATTTATTTTTCAGTATATGTCTTTTTAAATAGCTATATTGGTATTTGTTTCGGCATATATGTCTGGTTTTATATTTTTAGCTGTATATTGATCTATTTCTATATACGGTATATTTACATATATATACGGTTGTATTGCTGTATATTTTTATTGATGCAGTTGTACTGATATTTAGATTGGTAGTGCTGTTTGTCTGTTTATAAATAGGTTTTTTTATGTATCTGACTCTTGATTGTAATACGTAACATTTAATCTATATTCATATCTGTATATTGTGGTGATTATATATGTATTCAGTTCTATTTAAATGTGTATGGAGTTTTTTAGTGGTGGAATTCTATTTGGTGAGTTCTTGGTCTTAGAGAGAGAGAGACTGATATTTTTGTATTTCTACATGGCCTGTATGCTTGTCGTAATACGCAATAAATTAGGTTGGTAATTTTCCCTTGATCTTTGTGTATAGTGAGTGTTTGTAGAGGTTTGCAAAAAATTAATTTTTGCTAATGGAAGTTGTTATTTGTACGTTTTTAAATAGTATGATGTAGCAATCAAATAAATTACTTTTTTAAACTTTAACAGAGATCTGTATAGGTCTATGTTGTCAGCACTGGTGGAGCAATTTGTAAGAAATGCCATTTGTCAACTGAGATGGATGTGTTGTAATTTGTGCTACCCAAAGCCATGAGCAGATGTAAATGCCTGAGAATTTTGCCCATGCAAATCTCCAGGCATGCCCAGCATATGCCCCACCTGTGCTCAGGCTGGGCAAGGGAAGCACAGATTTGGGCTGGCAGCAGAGCCCCCCATTGGCTCAGAACTCGCTGCAAAGGCCTGCTGGCTTAGAAAAAGATCAAGGATACATTTTATATATTCTATTTATTACAATACATATATTGAAATACATATTTTTATTTTAATACGTATTATATTGTGGAAATCCTTAAAATCAGAGGGTTTTGGAAAAGCTCCTCCAGTGAGGAGGATTTCTAGCCTAGAGGAATATAAAAAGAAGACCATGGACAGTGCCATTGCCAGAGGCCCAGGCTGTTAAAAGGAGGAATGGATCGTCCCCTTCGCTGTCTGTAGCTGATACCCCTGTGAGTAATAAGTAGCAACTCTAGGGGCTCCTGGGCAACAAAGTGGGAAACCATCTCTCTAAAGCAGAATGGGACATCTTTTACTAGCTTGAAACAATTTTACAGGGTAAAGGACATTCAGACATCTCAAAATGTGAACTAAAAGACTTATTAATCTGGGTAAAAGCAAATACTCAAAATACAGACTTGAACTCTGTTTTTACCTTTGATTTCTGGGACCAAATAAACTGGAAAATTCACAGTCTAGTCTCTCTCAAAAAGAGAATTTGGTTCAAACTTATGCCTGTCTCCAGGGCTTTAATGGAGAGCTTTGAACAGAATGATTGTAACAGAGACTTTCTCAAACATCAAAACAGAATACCTGGCTCTGAGACTTTAATTCCGAGTGGTGCTGGGCTTTCATCCTCCTCTGGGGGGATCCCAGGTTTTATTCAGGGTTCCTTCCCTCCTCCTGGTGTGTCCAGGGTTTCCCTAGGCAGTGTGGACAGCACCCTGATCCCTGGGAAGGGGGAATCAGATCAGCTTCCAGCTTCAGTTGTGTCCTCTGTTTTTTCTGGGATTCCCTGCGTCACTGGTGTTTAGACAGGCTGTCCTCCCATTCCTCCATGAAATCATCCACCCCGCAATTCCCGGGAAAGCGTTCGGGATTTTCCTTGCGTTCCAAGAATGAGGTGGGTCAGGGGTCATGTTCTGGGGAGGTTGGGAGTCGAATGGCTTGAGGAGATGAGAGTTTGGGGAAGCTTTGCAAAACAGGGGTTGATGTTTCTGTGCCCTGCTCCTCTTCAGAACAAGATGCGGCCGGATCTTGTTCTGAAGTTGTGCATGCAGGGTTTGCCAAGGGGGGCTCTGGATCCGCTCTGCCTGGCTGAGGGGCTGCAGGGTCACCACTGCCACTGTTTCCCCTTCCTGGGAAGTCGCCCCCTCGGATTGGGCTCAGGCAGACAGTTTGCTTTGCAGCTCTGAGGACTCTTTTCATAGAGATTCCTCTTCCTGCCAAGACTCTTCTGGGATTTTTGCTGCTGTTGGCTCGCCAGACTCAGATTACAGCAGGTGGGGGGGCTTTGGATTTGGCTCTGCCTGCAGGAGAGGGGGCAGTGGGGAGGACAGAGGTGGCAGGTGGCAGCCAGGGCTTGAGCAGGGCAGGGATGGCTCTGCCCAGAGAGATGGATGGGGTGGAGATGGGAGAGTAGAAGTATTAAGAAAACACATATTAATACACACACTAAGGCTTCCTTGATGCACAGCAGTAATTGCCTGAGACAGAAATATAACATTTTCCAAATCATAGGCTTGTTGATTTTGGTCCTAATAATTGCAAACATCCATAATGAGTATTGTACTATAAGCTCTACGGCATATTTTACAAACAGTTGTACATTTCTCTAACTTTTGTAAGATAACCCTTCAGCATGTTTATTAGAGTTTTTGGAACATGATAACCTTGATTTTTCAGCAGCTAAGGTGGTTGTGAGGTTTTGAAAAGGTTTGTAGGGAAATGTTGGCTTTCTGTTGCACTTGGTGAGTGGCTCTGTCTTAGCTGCTGTGAAATGGCTGTGGCATGTGGCCAGCAGCATCTTCTCAGGATGGCTTGGTTGCTATTGCTGGCATGGCCCCACACCCTCACACGCTTCTTTCCACTGTGTTTGGCTGGTTGGGCCCCCCGCAGAGGCTTTTCCCACACTCTGCTTCTGGGTTTGGTGTCTGCAGCTCTTCTCAGATCCGTCCTTGGAGGAAGGCTCGAGGGCAGGGCCACTCCCGGTGCAGACACGGGAGGCTCCACGGAGGTGTGACTTTGGAGCCAGCCCACTCGCTTTCCATGGTGATGGGAAGTGCGGGGACCCCGTGCCAATGGCGGGGTCGATCTCAGAGGCCACGTGGCACGGTGCAATGGCTGCGGAATTGCCCTTTAACCCAGAGGGCTCGGAGCGGCTGCATGGCGTGGTGTGCCCAGAGGGGCAGAAGTGCCCACCACGTGCTCTGCTACCCCAGCCTGGGTCAGCTGCCAGAGCTGTGGGGACCCTTATCTCTCCATGCGTCTGGATTGTGCAATAGGCACTGCCAGCTCTCTGGACAACGTCGGTGTCCTCGGCTCGGGCAGCCCCCGATGGTCTCCGTTTTCCAGGATTCCCCCACTCCCCGGGGCTGTGCTGCTTCCCACGACTGCTCCGCATCGGTCAGCCACAGTTCCATTGTAGTAGGACACGTTTTCACAGCAGCCGCGGTCCGCTGGCTACCGCAGCAAGGCCGCTCGCGCCCAAGGTGGAAAGAAGAGGCAGCTGTGCTGCTGCCCTTCCCCTTTTGCCCTTCATAATCCGATTTTATATTAGGTCCAGAACAAGCATCTATGGTTTTATAATACCAATGGCTGCATCATCATCAAATGAGACCGCCTCAAATATATTTTGTTCAACCCTCTCCCAAAAGGGCAAATCTAAAACATCCCCTTCTTCCCCATGTGCAGCTCATGGCTTTCACACCACATGAATAAAGCTTGTGGAGCTCATTCATCGTGGTTTATCCCTCTTCTTTGAAAGAGGAAAATCAGTACCTTCATTATGGAGTTTTCTGGTCCTGACATCCAAGCTCCCATGGTCTCCTAAGTGGTTCCAGTCCACAAAAACAAGGCTAGTAACCTCACAGCACTTTACGCTACTTAGCAAAATCCTGGCTTTTCACCATATTGGCTCTGTCACCATGTCCAGCTCCCAGGCTGTATTTCTCCAGTTCCAAACACCAATCCAGGGTCTGATGCCCTTGTAATCTGGTTCCCACACCGTTTGCCAGCTCTCACACTGCTTGCAGTCTGGTTCTACACCATTTTCCAGCTCTAACGCCGTGTGTCTCCTTTGCTCTGTGCTTCTGAGTTCTTATCACTTCGGGGTTTACCACGTGTTAGGTCAGGTGTGGGGGTTGCTGGTGCAGGAGACAGAGATTGCTCAGCCTCGAGGTTCGTGTGGCACAGAGAGCGTTTATTTCCCAGGCTACCCCTAATATAGAGCATTTGAAAGACCTGGTCTGCATATTCTCATTGGTCTGAACTCCACGCCCCCTCGGGATCTGGCCAGTGAAATGCTTGCAGCTTCCTAAGAGACCTGACTGGGAGAAGCCCCTGGCAGTCAATCCTGGGGCTTGGTAGCAAGCTCATCCATGACATTCGGTAACAGCAGCCAATGGGTGCCTTCTTTCTGCTCAGTTCTGTTAGGTCTGGGTTTGGTCTCAGTTATGTCAGGTTGAGATTAAAGGTATAAAAAGGGTGTGATTTTTACAGTGAAAGGATCTCCTTTGGATGCATGAGGGCGTCCCTGTCACTTTGTTCCCCACTGCTGCATGCAAATCTGCCTTTTGGGAGTGCTAATTCAATAACAGTCACTATACATAAACAAAGCTAGGGCTATAATTCTCCAAAAACTTAGAACAGTCTCAAGGTGTCTTGTTTTGTCTGACAAAATACCTTATGTGTGGGGTTGTGGTGGTGTTCATGGGAGTCCCATGACAAGGGAAGAGACGAGAATCTTGACTCCATGCTTCAGAAGGCTGAATTATTATTTTATGATATATATAGTATTAAAATGATATATTAGAACTATACTAAAAGAATAGAAAAAAGGATTTCATCAGAAGGCTTGAAAGGAAAGGAATGGAATGAATAACAAAAGCTCATGGCTCTCAGAGAGTCCAAGCCAGCTGACTGTGACTGGCCATTAATTAGAAACAACCACATGAGACCAATCAAAGATCCACCTAGCACATTCCACAGCAGCAGATAATTATTGTTTACATTTCTTTCCTGAGGCCTCTCAGCTTCTCAGGAGAAAAATCCTGGCCAAGAGATTTTTCAGAAAATATCATGGCTACATGGGGTCGAGAGTTATATCTTACAGGCTGCCTTAAAAGAAGACATACTGCAATCCCACAAAATCAGATCAACCAAAGCACTCCCAATCTATTAGTAAGAATTAACAAAGCCTGAACTGATATTTTCTATCTCAAAGCTTTGTATGTACATCCATCCATACGATACCACTGTGATTAACTACACTGACACACAGGTTTGCATAACTATTATTTTCTCAAATACACTGGAGTATGATAGAGCAAAAGAAAACATTGATTGCAGTGTCTAAAGACGCTGCATGTGGTTAAATATCCTCTTTGTGTTCATAGCTTTAAATTATAATTTACCTTTACAAATCAAGGTACTAAAGGTACTATCAATAAAGGTGCTAGAGGTTCCCATCAACTCCACAGATCTCAGAGAGGTGTTTGAAGGCTAGGTCTGAAGAAAGAGAGGTGTTTCATTAGAAGGCTTCAGTTGCAGAGCTTTCTGAGTATTTGTCACCTGTCACCTCTGTTTACAGTGTCTATAAAATAATTTTCATGCTGAAAATCACTAACAACTACCTTCCATATTTATTTATGGTTAGGCACTCATGCCAACTCCTGCTGAAGTCAAGAGCAGGTTTCTGAGTATAGCAGGAATAGGATTAAACCTCAAAGGTCTGCCAGTGCTATCACTGAAATACTAATTTGTGTGTTTTCTTATTTTTGAACTGAAATACAAACATGGCTTTTACGAACGTATTTTGAACCAAAATACGACCATGGCAGCTGGTATGCAGATGCAATAATTACAGAACTGAGGTCATTTGAGATTACAGAAAGGTTAAAAACTACGCATGGGAAGGTAATAACAGGAATTTCTAACTAACAAAAAATGGTTTGTCCTGCAGCCTTGAGGTCATGTCCTTATACCCTTCTCAAAAGAAAACCTATTCATTGAACTTGCATCATCATCATCCCAAAAACATGTTTAAATTAATTGGAACTGTTGATTAGCCCATGTCAATTAGCACCTTCCTTTTTCTTTTTGCTGACTAACTCTGATTCAATTTCAAATCATAAATCTTTCAAGAAAAAATATACCATGCCGAGGAAACCCCAAGGCATAGGCTTCTATACATGGTATTGCCAATCCCTGCGCGACAGCCTCCTGCTAGCTTCCTACATCAGACACAGGGCAACTTCGCTGGCTGCAACATAGACTTTCTTCATATTGGTGACATTTTAAAAATCCAAAGACACTGCTTGTTTTAAAAGTCCTAAAAAGAGCATTCTGAGTTCCTGATAGCAAACACAGAGGCACTAAATTGGTTTAGGAGAGAAGGTGTTTGTGCAGTTGGATAACAGCTTGCATGTTGAAGTGTCTGGGGGGATTTATATGTTTGCGCTCCCCTTGTTTGAGGCAATGAGCGCAATGTTACCTGTGCATACCCGACACCATGGTTTAAGAGTATATGCCTTGAAGGTCCAATGCTTTATCTGTATTCAAAGGGGAAATGTATCCAAATTTATTAGGATAAACAGTTCCTTTGCAAATAGACTGATCTAGAAACTTTGCCATTTTAAGGAGTAAAATTCCAAAGTTATAAGGAAATTGCGCATATGCTTTTCATCGCCTTATAGAATTTTCTTGGACATGATTTCATTTTTTCTGAAATTTGACTTGTACACCTGCAAATACATTCAAAGGGTCTTGTTAAATTTATTTCAAAGGTATTTCAGACAGCAGGAGTAGCAGTAACATCTTTCATTTCAACAATGTTTGTTGGTTTCTTTTGTACGCAACTCCTAGGCTACTCATTTCCTTAAAACAGGATTTAATTTATACAGAGATATGTTATTGTTTTAGTCTACAACTGTTACTGAGAATTAAATTTTGCCAAATGAATGCTCACAGAAGTGCTGATTTGACAATCCTAAGTTCTGCAGCATTTTAAAGAGATAGCTATCTATTCCAATAGATGTGGAATAGAGACCTGATCACCTGTGACTTCCTTTCTCAGTTATAAAAAAAAAAAGGAGGAATAGCTGGGCTTTAGCTGTATGTCTGGATATGAAGCCGTGAAATTTCTGAATGGCTCCACACAAGTTTTTCAAGTTTTTTCTGAGTGTCCGGGTTCCCCAGCCCCAGGACCACCACTGGCCAGTTTTGTTGGTTTTGCATGGCTTAATTTTTGGAAAGGAAGAAAGAAGGCAGCCACCAAAGTGGCATTTCTCTGAGGAGCTGCTATAAGCTTTCTCCGTGCAGGCAAAACCAACCACTGACTGCCTCTGAAAATAGGCCCACTGCTGAGCCAATAAGAAAAGCTGGTGATGCCTCTGGGACAGCGTATTTAAGAGAGGACAAAAGGTGCAGGAAGCTCTTTCTTTCTTTCTGCCTTCCGAGGGGGGCCGCGGGGACAGCTGAGCCCCTTCCCGGTGCAGTCGGGGGCTCTTTCCCATCAGGGCCGCCGGGCTCTGCTGCCGGGGCTCATCCCAGCGCCGCGAGCAGCTGCGGCCAAAGCCAGGAGCGGCGCTGGGGGCAGGAGCAGGAACGGTCCCGCTGCCTGTGCCGGGAGCAGCCCCGTGACCGGTGCCAGGGGAGGCCACCACGGCCGAAACTGAGAGCGGCCAGGGCCACAGGAGCCCACGCAGCCACCGCCACCTGGGCACGGCCCGCGACACACTTTGCCTGCCAGGCCACCAAGAGCCTGCCGCAGCGCAAACCAAAGGACAGAAACCTTCTTAGGAGGACCACTCTCTTTGTTCTCAAGGCTAACACAGCCATTTGCAGGCAATAATCACTGCCCTGGGGGAATAGAGGGCTCAACATTGTCTGCTACAGCTAAAGGAATTCAGCATTTGTTACAATTCAACTTTTTCTCAACACCTTCCTTCTCTGGGAATTGCTCACAAGCATTTCGTCAATGCACCTCACAAATGCTGTTGCTGACTGAAGCTGCATTGCCTCTTTCCGTCAGAAATTAATGAAGAAAACACAAACTGCCTTCTGAAACCCTTCTGCTCCCTTCCAAATCAGTTCACTACCCAAGCACAAGCCTCAGGCTCATCCCTGATTCCCTCTGGGAGATAGGAGGTAATATTTTGCTGCAGCCAAAAACTTATTAGAAAAAAGAATGGAAGTTGTTGGTGCTAGGTGGTGTTAGTTATGGTTTGCATTTGTTCCAGTTAATTTGGTGGGTGTTACCGTGAGCTGGAGAAGGAGAGGTGTTGAACACCAGACCAAAAGGGAAGAAGGAGAAGAGGAGAGGAGACAGAAAAGTAGGCTGTCAGGAGAGAACAGAAGATCCCTAGTACTCAGCCAAAGGGAAAGGGGACAGGGATGGCCCACGGCTGGGAAAAGCAATAAAAAGCAGCATTATCTTGGCGTGTGTGTATGTTCAGCTCTCAGGAGAGGGAGATACTCAGCTGGCTCAGTGGAATTCTTACTAAGAAGAAGGTTCTCTTTTGCTTTAATGACTTTGTCTCCATTTAATTGTATCTAGGAGTTTGTTTATTTCTAACATCTCTCTCCCAGCAGCTCAGAGCTGCATCGCACAGCGCCTTGCTGTGTGCCAGAGAGCACAAAGCAGGCTGGCCTGGTGGGCCTGAATATTTCTGCCAAACACTCTGCATCTCACACCTTTGCTCTGGCTGAGTGCAGAACTGCAGGATTGCAGGCGCTTCCTGCCAGAGCTGCGTGAGGCGCTGGCTCCTGCAGACGTGCCCTGCCAAGCTGTCCCTGCCTCACGCTGGCCTCGCTTGCCCTGGCAGAAGTGCCGGGCCTGAAGGAGGCTGCCCTGTGCTCCAGCCTGCCGAGCAGCCCGGCTCCCTGCCCCGGTGCCCAGAGTGCTGCACACACTGCTGACCTTGGCCAGGAGTTGCAGGGCAGCCGGCAGAAGAGGAGGAATCCTCAGCCAGCCCAGCGGCCCTCGGCTGCCCTTGGCCTTTCTCTGCTCCTGGGCACACTCCAGACGGCCAATGCCTCCAGGCCGGGCTGTGCCCAGCACGGCTGCGCTTCCCCTCGGCAGCAGCCAGCTGCCACCTGGGCTCTGAGAGCGCAGGATTCGCCCGCTCCCAGGAACAGGCACCCAGGGCCTGGCTGCTGCCTCTTGCAGCTCCAAGGGCCTCCTTCCAGCCTGGGTGCCCGTTCCTGGGAGCGGGCGAATCCTGCGCTCTCAGAGCCCAGGTGGCAGCTGGCTGCTGCTGAGGGGAAGCGCAAGCGTGCTGGGTGTTATAAGTTGTGGTGAGGAACCAACCACCAACAAGTGAGTCCAAATAAAATGTAATTTATTAATTGATAGAGCAAGCGACAATAGGCAAATCACAGCACTGGGTGAAGCCAACAAATGGTTTGCACCCACCCAGGAGTGCTGGGTGTAGCCGTGGAGTCACTGCTCGAACCAACAGTTCAGTCCTCCTTTTTATCTGTTGTTGTTGGGTGTCCTTCCGGCATTCTCTGCGTCTGCGCCGATAGTTGCTAGGGGGTCTTATTCTGCCTTTTGGTGGTCGCCTGGACGAAGGCTCCCGTCCTCTTCCTCGAGGTCTTGCAATAGCCTTTATCATATATAGGCACAAAGCTACATATAGTTACACATTGCTTATTTAGCATTTCAACATATTAGCTTCTGACATTTTGCGGTTTAGGCCTTATGACAGTTATTTTGCAATATATTAGCCCATTATATTCATCTTGCAACATATTAGTTGGTTACATCTATCCTTGCGGTTTTTTCTATTATTGGCTTTTCCCCTTCTTATAGTCTTTTAGCAACTTGATGAACAAACTAAGACATTAACTCATTACACTGGGCACAGCCTGGCCTGGAGGCATTGGCCGTCTGGAGTGTGCCCAGGAGCAGAGAAAGGCCAAGGGCAGCCGAGGGCCGCTGGGCTGGCTGAGGATTCCTCCTCTTCTGCCGGCTGCCCTGCAACTCCTGGCCAAGGTCAGCAGTGTGTGCAGCACTCTGGGCACCGGGGCAGGGAGCCGGGCTGCTCGGCAGGCTGGAGCACAGGGCAGCCTCCTTCAGGCCCGGCACTTCTGCCAGGGCAAGCGAGGCCAGCGTGAGGCAGGGACAGCTTGGCAGGGCACGTCTGCAGGAGCCAGCGCCTCACGCAGCTCTGGCAGGAAGCGCCTGCAATCCTGCAGTTCTGCACTCAGCCAGAGCAAAGGTGTGAGATGCAGAGTGTTTGGCAGAAATATTCAGGCCCACCAGGCCAGCCTGCTTTGTGTTCTCTGGCACACAGCGAGCGCTGTGCAATGCAGCTCTGAGCTGCTGGGAGAGAGGGAGTCAGGGATGTGCCTGAGGTGAGTCAAGGGCTTAGCTGAAAATGTAATTAGGATAATTGGAAAGTGCAGATGAGTCGAGGGGCTAGCTGGGAATAGAACTGGGATAGTAGGAGATTGCATATATTAGTTAAGATTTTAAAATGACGTAAGAATCTAAGTTAGTAATATAGCTAGCAGAAATCACGCACCTTAGGTAAAGAGTACCAAATCTATTAGGAACATAAAGCTAGCAGTGACAGGGATAGAGAAAGCAATTGTGAAGGAGCAGAGACCATAGAAATACCTTGACTTAAGAATAATTGAACAGTTAGGAGAGGCTTGGACCATGACCGGCAGATCAAAAGTTTTTGCCAACTGGCCATGGAGAAGAGTTCACCATGAGGAAGACGGCTTTCTTCCTCCCATACGACCACTCCCTCATTTCAAAATCCCACCTACCCTGTTAAGGGAGTACAATTGTGCAGCTGTAATAGATATTCAGCTGATAAAAATACGAAGCAGGCAGGTAATAATTATGTATTGTTCATCTTTAGAAACCTAATGTAAAACCTTTTCTGTAGAAATAGAGACCAGGAGTCTGCAACTCTGTGCATGTGTCTTTGGAAACTTGTTCACATGTGTCTAGCGCTGCAATAAATACCCTTCTTTTCTACTATAATTAGCTGAAGAGTCATCTGTCCATGCTTCAAGGGTTATGCTGGAGTAATGAACTGATTTGGAAGGGAGCAGAAGAGTTTCAGCAGGCAATTTTTGGAAGAGATGGAAGCCTCTTGTGACTGAAGGAAAGCCATTTGGAATGGAGTAGTGATCCAAAGTCCATACAATACTGCACCAAAGGATTAGACCCTTCTCTCTTCAAGACCTTCTAACTGATCATACCTAAGTTCTGCTTCTACTGAATATCAGCCAGAACTCACACCTGTGTTGCAGGGCTGTTCTTCCTCTCACTACTAATGGCTTAGCTGTCTCTAGCTGACATATTGCTTACCCAAGGTTAATCTCTTCCATATCCCTTATAAAAGGACTTTATCTTAGATCCCCAAATTTTGCATGCATGCCTGCACGCAAAAAAACCCCTACAATACAAACTTTCATGGCATAAAAGCAGATTCCATTTATCAAACCCGCAATAACTACATTAAAAAGTGGCTGTATGAGCCTTTCTTCAGAATTTTCTCAATCATGGCTCCTTAGTATCTTTTGGGAGATAACTATGCTGCCCCTAACAAGTCCAGATTACTTAGCAAGCGGTAATTAGTCATGCATCCAGCTTTCCAGCAGTTGTGTAGCATTTTATCCAGATAACTGGTGCCTGGACATTGCAAACAGCTATAGTAGAGGTGGCCTTTGAGTCCTAGCAAAATAGAGGTATTGTACTTGAATATCTGTATAGAGGCTTTGCCCCGGGAGGTCCTGGTTGCCCTTGATGGGCTGCAGCTGTGACTAATGAAGATAACTGGGATAAAGGGGGCGGGTTAGCCAGTCAGAGAGAGCCTTGAAGGAGCCCTGAACTGAGAAAGAACAATATGCAGAAGAAGGAGTCTGTGCTGTGAAGATCTGCAGCCATAAGAACGCACTGAGGAGGTATGGGACTTTAGAAATCTGATAACAACAGTATGGGACTCTAGAAATAGCACAAGAACACCAGCTTGTGATTTACATCTGCCCACTTCTTTTCCATCTTCTGAAAAACTAAGAGCAAGTTGAGCCAAGAGCAATAGTATCCTTGTGAGTGCATCTGAACACATTTGACAGTGACACCTCATCCTATTGCCTATATTCTCCCACGGAAAATTCCTTGCTCTTTTTTCTCTGCCACCAATGGGGATCTGCAGTCCCTGCCCGGCACTGCTCCTTGTGGCTTGTCAAGGCAGAGGCGATGCTCTGGTGCACCTGGCGCAGGTGAGCCTCGGGCCCAGGCAGGGACCGATGCTCCGAGCTGCCGCGGATACGGCGGCGAAGGCGAGCGGTGCCGCGGCCTCGCTGGGAAGCCGAGCGGCGCCCGTGGCGCTGCCTCCCCGGGCAGGGCTGTGCTCTCAGCGCCGCCGGGGCTGCCGAGCAGCGCTTTCCACGCGCCTGCGGCTCCGGAGCCAGCCCCGCAGCCGCGCTCTCCCGAACCGCACTGACCCGCGCCCATTCTCGGCCCGGCTGCAGGACTCCCCGAGCCGGCCATCTCCCCCCTCTTTCCAAGGCTCAGCCCGTCTCCGGCTTCTGCCCTCTCTCCAAGCCCCTCACCCGGGCTCTCCTCCCTGTGCTCCGGACTCTCGCCCTTCTGCCAGGGCTCTATCCTCGCTCCCGGCATCTCCTTCTCTTGGCTTCTCCCCGCTCCCAGCCTGTCCCCCCTCTCCCTGGCTCACCCCTTCCCGGGGATCTCCCCGGCTCCCGCGCTCTCTCTCTGCTCCCGGGCGCTCCCCGCTCCCGGAGTCTCTCCTCTCCCGAGCTCTACCCCGTCTCCCTGGGTCCTCCCCTCTCTCCCGAGAGCTCCCCCTTCTCTCGGACTCTCCCGCCTCTCTCGGCATCTCCCCCTTCTCCGCGGTGGCTTCTCCCTCTTGCAGGATTCCTCCCCTCTCCCAGAGTTCTGCCGTCCTCCCAGCATCTCTCCGCTCTCCCGCTCACTCCTCCCTCTGCCAGGTCTCTCTCCCCTCTGCCGGGATGTCCGCCCGTTCCCGGAGCGCCCCATCCCCCGGCCCCTCGCCGCCTCGGCCGGGCCGCCCCGGGGCCGCGCTCGGAGCGCAGCGGGGCCGGGCCGGGGCCGCGTCAGCTCCGCCCCGCGGGAGGAGCCGCGACAGCGCCCGGCAGCGGCCCCGCGCAGGCGGAGCGGCCCCGGCCGCGCCCGGGGCTGTGCTTGGGGAGGGGCTGCGGCATGTGGGGGCTCCTCCGGCCTCGCTCCGGACACGAGGAGCTCCGACCTGTGCTCGCTTTCTACCTTCAAGGCTGCCGGATGCCTTGCACTGAAGCTGGAGTGCCCGGGCTATTCCGGTCGCTTCTGGTCCTCAGCTGAGTATTGCTGGCCGGGGGTCTCTGTACAAATCACGAACGGGATGGGACTGCTGAGGAACGTGCCTCGAGCTGTTTGTTTTCCAGGATCAGTCTCATTACATGGTTATGACTATGGGAAGATGCCAGCACCTCACATCCCTGGCAACAGGCAATGGACTTAATAGTACAACTTACTTGAAAAGTCTTTTGACCAATCACACAAAGCAAAAGCATATTGACAGTAGTTCTATCCAACTACTATAAGCACACGTACCTTTTGTTAAAACACTGCTTGCTTCTTTCAAATACTATACCTGCTTGTAAGCCTTAAAACACAATGCACAGAGCTCCATTATTAAGCTTAGAACTTCCTCATATCTTGCTAGAGATACTTTTCTGTAGCTTAGGGAGTCATTCTAGCCAAGCGTTAATACACTGGTGCGTCGGTATTAATCAAGTTCGAATAAGCAGCCCAGCTCAGCTCCACGGAGCAGCCTCTGGACTGACTGACAGAAGCTCACAGGCAATGGGAGCTCTCCTCAGATGCAGACATTGTATTGGTTCAGAGTCTGGGGGCACAGAGATAGACCAATGAGATGTCTTGATCTGAGAGTTTTGAATGGGCTAAATGGGCTATGGGTGCCCGAGGCAATAAACGAAGCTGTTTGCTGATGACCAAAGGGAGTTCTGTTGTGTGTTACATCTCAGACATACGAACATCCCGGATTCTACAGTAACATACACAAACCATTGTTCTATTTGTCCTTACTTTTCTACTTCTTATATAACTTTTTTGCTGACAAATCTTATGCCTACTGCTTAGCTCTTACTGCAGTGTTTCTGTCTCTGAGGTCTGCCTTTTGCAGCTTTCCCAAAACCCTCTGATTTGAAGGATTTCCACAATTCCCCCTGTAGGTACAACTAAAAAGAAACCTTTGTAACCATGTCATTTATTAACTACCTTGTGTTTCATAACCTTATTACAATATACCTCCTTATTACTTGCTTAAAGCATCCTTTTTGCTCGCATTAAGCCTTGCTATATTCCAACACAGCAATTGTAATGCTGTGAAAGTCCAGTCAGTTCAAAGGGCATAAGTCGTGTCTGATAGCAATTACAAGTCATTGTCCAAAATGTCTCGCCTGTTCAAAGGTCTTAATTCAAAACCTTCCTCCATGTCTATACCTTCATCTGCCATCTGTGTGAGATTTCGAGAACTCTCTGTGAATCCATTTCCTACCTCTCTCTCTTGCGTGATAAAAACTTCTTTGATAGTTTTGTTCATTTTGTCGCACACACCAACATCTGCAAGGTATTACTACTAGTATCACTGCCAAAACACCCAATACATAGAGACCTATTCTACAAAGTTCCCTTAGCCAAGGTGCAAAGCTCCATCCTTGAAACAAATCATCCAACCATGACCCCACTATCTTCTATAATTTGAGCTGTCAAATCTTTCAGCTTTTGTATGCTTTTGTGGATGGATTCAGAGTGATCAGACAGGTTCATGCAACACAGTCCTTCAAATTCCTCACAACCATGCCCATGTGCCAGTAAAAGAAAATCAATTGCTGCTCTGTTCTGTAAGGTTGCATGTCTGACAACACTAACATCAGTCATCATGTCACTATTTGCAATGGAAGTAGCACTGTCTTCTTTCTTCAGCCAACACCCCAATTGGTATAATGGTTTCAATGCCTCACCTGAGGCAAGTTGATGTGGAAATAAAGTTGATGTAACTCATTTTGCAGGGCCCTAGGGTCTGAAATTGCTATTACAGTTTTCTTTATAATGATGGGCAAATCTTTTTTCTCTATGTATTCTCTTGATGGCTTTTTTAGCAATAGGTGCTATCACAGTGAGTTGTCTGATGCTACATGGGCCACCTTTAATTTTTGAGGGAATGCCCTGCCAGGCTCTATCTCCACAAATGATCCAATATTGTGTTGCTAATTGGCGTGGGGACTCATCTAGGTCATCTACTCATCAGTAGTTTCACCCTTAGGAGGCACTGGGGTAGTACAATTGCACCACAAACTTGCGTATCTGTCCGCAGGATGATGGGGAGTAACATTTAACTGTGGATCTCCCTGGTACTGAAACTCAGCACAAAATTCCATTAGAAATGAACCAAGAATTCCAATTCTTGAGGTTAGAAGGTGCTTTAAGAAGATCAGGGGCCCAATGATGCCAGCTGGTTATGGGATTGGTCTCGTTGGCAGCCTCACACCAATATTTGTCATGGTTGGGTATTGGCCACTCCTTGGCTGGCACTGGCACACCGACCAAACAGTTGAAAAGGGTTTATCAGGGATCAAGTTAGTCAAACATATGGTGTCTGAGCATGCTGACTTGGCTAAAGCAAGGCCAACATTCATTTTTAGTTGATCTACAGGCATATATGTATGCAAAAGCAAGCAAGCAAAACCAACAAGCACCGGTATATCATTTGATCAAACTTCACGTTCCTGATCAGCTGCTTTTTGGCAAAAGCTTCCCCATCTATTTCAGTTCTCAAACAAATCTTTTAGCCCTTGTTCAGGGACTGGCCAACTATAGGGCACTAAACTGTCCCTCTAACCTTCAATTTTTACAAATTCTTTTGAACACAATGGACACCATGCTTTTGCTAAAAGAGCTCTATGGTACAAACCATTTTCACAGTCCAAAACTCAACAATCAAACTCAAGATTTGTAGCTTTCACAGGTTGAAGAGGGAACGTCTGGCATGAAGTTTCTCCGTGCGGCTCACGTCTGCGCGCTCATTTCCCTGCTGGTGGAATTGTCGGTGTGCTCTTGTGCATGAGACGGTTTCACGTCCTTTGCAGGGACCCACTTAGGTCCAGCACCTGTGCAAATACAAGCATACCCTTTGCTCTAAGGGATTAGTGCAAATGGTCCTTCAGTTTGTCCTAACTCAAGGTTTCTGATGAAAACTGAAGGATTTTCTTTCAATTTTGCCTGTGCGCTGTTTGAAAAGTGCCTAAAAATTGGAAGATTAGGTCCTGCAAAGGAGCTATTCAAAATATAAAGACATCTAAAGCTTTGCTCAACCTCATCAGAGGTCAGTCTTGGGTCACTCCCCCTTTTGTTGATCTAGAATGGGTTTTAGAGTGTGGTGCATCCTTTCAACAATTGGCTGACCTGTGCGGGAATAGGGAATTCCAAAAGTGTGGCAAACGCTCCAGTCCATCAAAAATGTGGCAAATTTTTGAACTATGTATGTGGGGCCATTTGTTGGTTTTTGCCTCGTGGGGGATCAGTTTGGAGAGCTGTGGACCCCAGTGACACTGACAAGGACAAAAGCAAAACCGAGAGGCGGTCTTTCTTCTCAGGACCAAAGTCCCACAGCTTTAATGGAGAACAACTCCAGGAGAGAAAGGGAGTGTCCAGGAGAGGAAAGAGGATGTCCAGGAGAGGAAAGAGAGTGTTCACCTCGTGGCAGGAGATTTTAGACCCTCGGGGAGAGGGGGCAGTAGAAAGGAACTACCATAGTTCAACATAATAAATCACCACACTGTAGTTTTCTGCATAAATTGCTGCACCTGTTGCAAACAAAATCCTAAAATCTCCCCAAACACAACCATACAGTCCCAAATGACCACAATGTGGGAGAAAAACCACTCAACCCCCCTGTATACCCTAGCACCAGGTGTCACAGGGAACACCAACCCCTGCAATTAGAAAGTCCACAGACACAAGCTCACCGGGAAAGGAGTATCTCTTTATGAGGGGACAGAGTGCTCACTTTTCTCAACACAACACACACCATGCACCACATGAGCATCCACCCACATCATCTTCCTCAAACATTCACACACTGGAAACAAAACCACAATTACAACACACCAGAAAAATTGCAGCAATAAAACAGGATTTGCTCAATTCACCCCCAGAATTGTTAGCAGGTCCTTATTGACACAGCAAATCCTTTCTGCCAGCAGCCAGACCCAAACCCAAACTGTACAGGCGTATGTTGCGTGCACGACATCTCTGTGTGACTTGTGAACAGCCCTTCCCCTGCGTATGCCTTATGGGTTACTTTAAGCAGAGTTAAACATTCCCTTTCTCCACAGTCCCAGCAGTCTTGTCTGTCCCCCATGAGGAACAGCGAGAGCGGAGGTGCCTCCAGGAAAGGAATGTCCTGGCAGCGCCCAGAGACGTCCACAGCCCGGTTGTTCTCGCTGGAGCAGAGAAGCGTTCCTGCCATGGTCACCAAATGAAGAGTGGAATAGAACTCACCACAGTTAAAGTTAGAAGGTGGTATGTTTATTACAGCACCAGGCACACAAGGAGTCGTCTCCTAAACACATGTGTGAAGAATCACCACCTCTCTACTTATCTAAAACAGTCTTACATATTCAGATAATTCCCAAAAGCCCTAATACATATTCATTAGGTAACTCCGCCTACCCCCCTTTGTATTAAAATATATTATAATTGAGTCCAAAGTTCCTTCACATTCCTGCAGTCTTTCACTTCACATGGGTTGGTGGGTTTAAAGTAGGGAATGGTCTCCTTCTGATGAAGGCCAAGACGTCTTCCTCAATTTGACCTCTTTACTTAGGACCTGTTGGCAGGCTTTCGCACCCCTTGGCTATAGCTGAAGTTTCGGGGCCCAGGTGCAGGCTACAGTCCTCTTCTTTGTCACAGAGATATCCGCATCCCATCCTGCTTCTTTAAACATAGTAAAGACAGGCAAGTGATATATTACCCTAGCCTGAGCTACTTTACCTCCTAAAAATAAACTATCCCTTATTATTTCTACTGTTCTTGCTATACTCTTTCCCCCTAACTAAATCTTGCTAAAATTTTAACTCTTCCAGTTCTTTTAAGTCCTTGATTCATTGGCCTCATCTCACACGCCAGCCATGTGTGAGCCAATGCTGTAAACTGGGAAATTCCACTCCTGAGCAGGAGACACAAGGCCTGGTTCTGAGCTGGAGGGGTGAGAAGGATGAGATGCACACCATTTTGATCCAGGGGATGTCCTGAAAGTGCACTGCCTACCTGCCCCTGATGCCGAGCACCACGCTCCATCTCCTTCTACTGCTCAGCAGAGTTTTAGGAATCCAGGGGTTGGTATGTATTATTTGCTACTGCAACTAATAGAATGAATTTGCTTTGCAAGCCCAGTTTTGTCCTGGGTTATTTTGTGCATGAGTCTCCTCCTGAACCTGTGACTAAGACCAGCAGAGACCTACAGGACACTCCTATTCTTATGTCAGTAGATTCTAAGAAGTGATTTAAGTATCAATAAGTCAATAAGTATCAGTCAGTAAATCAAATAATTTGGGGCAATATTTAGCCTGTGAGTTTCAGCAAAGTATTGAATATGTCTTAGATCCATGGATACAAATGAGTAAGTGAGATTGCTGGGTGTGCACGTATTAGGGAAGTGATTCCCCACACACCCAGCACTGAAATCAAGTATTGCCTCTCTTCTAACCCTGAGCTGGCAGCAGGGATCAGGCGCTGCTTGGAAACGTTCATTTTGGCGACTTCAGTTGAGCAGGTAAGAATGATCAAAATTAAATCTTTTCCAGCTGTTTCCCTTTGGTTTACCTGTTTGAAGGTTAAAATTCTGTGCTGCAGGTGTCCTGGGTGTGTGCAGAGCAGTGCAGCCCCAGAAACGCCTTGGTTTGCCCACAAGTTGTCATGCCTTGTTCCCAGGTGTGCCCAGCTGTGGCAGGAGAAGGAGCCCGCAGCGCAGTGGGCACCGTGCCCTGCCCAGCCGGGGCTCTCTGGCACAGAGCAGCAGCAGCGCCAGCACCGTTCAACTGCTCCTGCCTTGGCTTCTCCTGGGACACAGGAGCCTCTGGAAATCAGCACCGCCAGTCGCGTTCCCAGCTTGGAGCAGCTGCTGCTGCTGGGCAGATGCTGCCAGTTCGACTGCTTCCAAAGGGGAAGAAAGGCAGAGATGTACATGCACCGGAGCCCTGGGCATGTCCAATAAAGGTGCAAATATGTGGGGAGATTTGTTAGGAAGGATTTCAGCTGTGATGCCAACAGTGGCTTCTGCCTGGTTCTGTGTGTTCTAGATGAGTAATGTAATGGTTGGCTCTGACAATTAAGAAGTAGATGTTATGTGGATGTTCAAATGTGTAGGGATGATATTCTAATATATCCTCCCATAGTCCTCTTTCCCCTACCCCTTGTAATAGCCTTGGTAGTCAGGGCATTTGGGGAGGGCTGGCTTGTGACCAGCAGGCGGGGTGTAACAACACCTGACCTCCAGTCCAGATGCAAGAAAGTAATCTCCACCAATGGACAGCAGAGTAAGAGTTGACTGACAAAACTTTTGGAGGGGCTGAGGGTATAAAAGGCAGAGCATCCTTTTTGTAGATGAGCACATGGCTGCTAGTCACAGAGACTCCCAGTGCTGCAATTTTTCCTTATTCAGTCCTTTGTTAATGTTTAATAAACCTTTAAAATGTTAAAAGTGAGAGTCATTTCTCACATGTACAATGCTTTGGGCCATTTTCTTGGTCTGGTTTCCTTTGCTTGGGTCCCATCTGAGTGCTCAGTTGGGGTACAGGCTGTAGGTGCTTGGGGCACTCTTGGAGTTCCTCTTGGATCCCCTGAACAACAGGCTTTGGCCCATGAGGGGAATTTGTGCTGCTTTGTGACAGAGGAGAACTTCCCAGGCTCTTTTGTGTTTGCTGTAGGGAAGATTGGTTATTGCTTGGCATAAATTCACAGACCTCCATGGAGTGTTTGCTTTGTGATGTCAGGGTGTGGTTGCCACATTGTCGTAGTGACATCAGAAGATTGCCTTGGTGCACGGAAGGCCTGAGTGTCAGAGCAGTCCTAGTGCTTGCTCACATCAGAACTTTCCTGGTTGGGGAATTTGTCAGTGGGTAGCTGCCCACTGACAAGAGCCTTATTTTTTTCTAGTGTTTACTAAACTTGCACAAATGAAATGATTCACCACCTTGCCACAGCAGCTTTTGCTGCTTATGGCGTTTCCTTTTCTCTTTATTATATGACACACTTTGCACGTAAGTAGAGGTTTCTCTTCTGCTTAGGTTGGGGTGTAACCTAACCTGGCTTTTGTATGTCTTCCTGCTCTTTCTTAGTGACTGAGTTTCTGCTTTTGAAACAGAAAGAGCATTAGGATGCCACTGCTTTGGTCAAGCTCCTGTCAAGGTGTTCAGCTAAAAAGGGGGTGTCTGTAGCCACAGGGGCAGCATTTGCAAGGCAATCTGCAGGGCTTCTGTTCCCTCCATGGGAGAGTCTGTGGCAGCAGAGTCTGTCATTTCCTCAGTTTGCTGGGACAAGCAAGATACCTTTGAAAATGTAGCCTGGCAGACCTTCAGGGAATGCCTTCTAAAAACTCTGCAGTTGTTCCCAGAATTCAGAGAAAGCTTATTTCTTTCTAAGTTTTCTCATGAAAGGATTTGACTGTCTAACTTGACCTTTTACTGAGTGCTAAAACAGTGATCTTCCCTTTGCAATGAAATGCAAACTCCAAAGCAGTGAGTGTCTGCTCCTGAACCCCGGAGCTGCTGTTGTGCTGTTTTACAAAGAACTGCCACAGCTCAGGGGATTTTGGGAAGCTTTTCTGGACAACTGTTTCCAGCAAATTAATGAGAATTGGTGCATGCAACTGATTTAAAAAAAAAAAAAGTACTTGAAGGAGAGCATTGCAGAAACTCTTTTATGTGTTTGGAAGAACAGGAGCATAGAGAGTTACAGAACAATTTGCATTTTCTTGATCATGTTTGTATTCATTTACTGGCTAAACAGGCCAAAGTGTAGGCACAAGCAAGAATATTGTCCTGATCCCTTGCTGGCTGTGTGAATGAAATGTGTTGTGAAAGGGGAAATCATCTCTGTTTGGGTTGACTTGTTCTGTGGGATTCAGCAGCCCAGGCAGTTTTCTCACAGCATCTGGTTCATTTTCTCTTCCCTCTACAGGCCACCTGAAGCATGTCTTCAGCAGTGCTGATCCTGAGGTGAGTGAGAAACATTTCATGTTCCTGGTGTTTAAGGATTGTAGAGGAAGATGTGAGCTTGGCCAGTAGCAGTAGACTGTAGAGGGCCAGTTAGGAAGGCTGAAAGAAAATTCATTTTCATGCCTGCAAAAAAAATACCAAAGACAAAAGTAGATATTTTGAAAATTCCATCTAAGAGCTTTGAAGAACTAAAACCCCAGTTTTGCAGAGAGAACGTAGCTTGGTGAGGGAAGATAGGGAAAATTTAACAAAGAGCAATTTCATTGAATTAGACCATGTTAATTTAAACAATGTGACATGGAATTCTATTCCCATCAAACATTATGATATCTAAATAGGACATGAGGTGTTAGACAAGGAAGGCCATCTTGCAATGGTGCCTGCTGTATCTGAAGTGAAATGGGCACCATAGGGGCGGGGGAGCTGCGTGGGCCAAAAGGAGCCAGAGGTGCTGGCGGCCTTGAGCCACTGAAGATGAGGCAGCGTGTGGCCATGTGGCCAAGAAGGCCCAGGGCATGGTGGCCTGTGTCAGCAGCAGTGGGGCAGCAGGAGCAGGGCAGTGAGCGTGGCCCTGTGCTGGGCAGCGCTGGGGCCACAGCTGCAGTGCTGGGTGCACTTGTGGGCCCCTGGGCAGCAGAAAGTCCTTGAGGGGCTGCAGCGTGTGCACAGAAGGACTGGGGAGCTGGGCAACGGGGTGCAGAACAAGGCCAGTGAGGAGGTGCTGAAGGAGCTTTAGCCTGGACAATGGGAGGCTCTTGAGGGACCTTCAGGCAGACTTCCATCAATCCCTGCATGACAGTGCTCAGCACAAGGGCTGTTTCTCCACCAAACATCCCCTCACTGCATCCAAGAACTTTACGCACTGCAGTGGGTGACACTTGCATCTTGTGGTTTGTTGGCTCCTTGATTTGCTAGCACGAGAAGGCCTGTTCATTCTCCTGTCTTTCCAGCAAGCAAAGATGCTTCTGCACAATGTTTCCTGCCCTTCTCCTGCCCTGGATGGGATTGTGATCCAGTTTGAGTTTTCCACGTCTGCAGCAGCAGTAGCAAAGGCGTTGCTGTCGCTTTCCACGTTTTCCATTTCAGTGCTTTCAAGCTCTAAAGCTCCGTTTTCCGAGACAACCTTGCGTGCTGATAGCAGCCAGGGAGGAAAATCAACTTGATATCCATCTAGAGTGGTGTTGAATTGTCCCATGTTAATTTGGTGGCTGTGATTTAGAATGCCTGGGTCGCTATCAAATATTATGATTTGTCCTTAGAAAATGTGGTGGGTAGATCTGAAAAGAAATGAGGTTCTGCATCATAGGTACCAGCCTGTCCCTCATGCTCCTCTCTTGCCACAGATGACAGAAGCAAGACCTGTCTCTCCCCTGGCTCCCAATGCTCCTGGAGAAGAAGCCAAAGAGGAGCAAACTGAGGGTCATGAGCACCAGCCTCCATCAGTGGTGACACTGGAAAACTCAGATCTTGTAAGTGCCAGTTGTGTGCAGTGCTGTCTTTAGTGCAAGGCAGAGCTGCAAGGTTTGGAGCAGCCAGCACTTTGCTGTTGCTGGCTGAGGATGCTGGGTGCTGGAGTCCTGCCAGGAGCTGGGGATTTCCTGTAGGCAGCAACCACAGAACTTGGCCTTTGAGCCGTCATGTTGAGGCAGCAAAGGGCTGGTGCCTGTGGGAGAGTATCTGGCCGCTTGGCTCAGGGAAGCTCTATCTCTTGGCTTCTGCAGTGCTATGTGTTTCTTTTCCCTTTTTGGAAAGGTGTGTTTGGCTTGTGAAAGCAGTCTGCACTTTCCTTGCATAGTTCTTCACTGTGACAGTGTCTTTTGGGCCAGCTGTCTTTTGGCTCTTGATAAGCTACAAGGGGAGGATTGTGTGGTCCATGCAGCTGTGGGGGGCCATTCTTGTCCCGCGTGGCCAAAGAAACAAAGCATGGAGTTGCAAAGCCTTCTTGTGAGGCCAAAAGCAGAAGCGGCCAGTTTCTGTTGGAAACTGTTTTTTGGTGTAGTCTGCAGCTTTGGCAAGTTCCTTGGAGCCTGGAGTGGGAGGGAAGCTGCAAGTCCTTGACCGCTGTCTTCTGTTGCTCAGAACAGGAAGGCCATCTTGCAATGGTGCCTGCTGTATCTGAAGTGAAATGGGCACCATAGGGGCGGGGGAGCTGCGTGGGCCAAAAGGAGCCAGAGGTGCTGGCGGCCTTGAGCCACTGAAGATGAGGCAGCGTGTGGCCAGGTGGCCAAGAAGGCCCAGGGCATGGTGGCCTGTGTCAGCAGCAGTGGGGCAGCAGGAGCAGGGCAGTGAGCGTGGCCCTGTGCTGGGCAGCGCTGGGGCCACAGCTGCAGTGCTGGGTGCACTTGTGGGCCCCTGGGCAGCAGAAAGTCCTTGAGGGGCTGCAGCGCGTGCACAGAAGGACTGAGGAGCTGGGCATCCCCTCACTGCATCCAAGAACTTTACGCACTGCAGTGTGTGACACTTGCATCTTGTGGTTTATTGGTTTTCTGTGAGGAGTATATCTGATGATTTTCTCTTGTTTCAGTAATTCAGGTTGCTATTCCTCTGTCTTTCCTGTCCTTTTCCAGGTCTTGGAGAAATTGTGCTATATATCTATTTTGTAAAATTGCAATTCTGGAAGATGCAGGTTTTTTTGCCTGGGAACACATCGGTTGGGGCAGGGTCGTTGTTACAGGAGGAATTCTTCTGGTTTCAGCCCAGCCAGTAGGGCCTTGATTTAGCCTTCACATTAACATTGCCCTGGCCTTCTTGTAATCCCGTGAATCAGGGTGTGTCGTGTGTGGGCATTGAGCAGGAAATCAATGCCCTTGCATTCCAGCTGGTCCTCTGAGATCAGACAGGCTTATAATGGCTGGGCTGCATTTCTGATTCCTGCCACTTTAGCACCATCAGTGTGGTCTAGTCCAAGAAAAGAAGTTGCTCGATCACAGATGCACAAAGAGGGCAGTTCCCAGTGCAGTGCTTTGGATCTGATCACTTTCCATAAGGACCTACACACTCCAGATTCCCCAAGAGTGTGGTTTATTGAAGCAACAGGAGATCACGTTCAGGATCGCTCATGATCGGGGCACTGGCTACTGAGTGTTGATGTATGTAGCAACAGAAAGCAACAGTAGAGATTGTAGAGAGTGAGATGCATCTGTCTGTCTATCTATCTATCTATCTATCTATCTATCTATGCTATGTAAAATTTACATATTGAATCTTCCTGGCTCTAGTCCAAAGCAGTTGGAGAAGCAAAATTCCACATGCTAAAGCATCACGTTCAGGAGAGGACTAGAGAACACATTTCATTGACTGATTCTGAGCACAGAGAGATGTTTCCCCTCCAGATATGGTGGTTTTTTCCCCTCAGAGCTGTTTGCCTCCTCCAGTCTCTTCTTCTCTAAAGCCCCTAGTTAAATCTTTTAATTTTCTGCCTGTCCTTGAGAGGTGGAAGAATTACAGGTTTTAGGGGGTGAAGAGAACTCCAGAAGTGTCTCTCACAAGGAGTGAGCTCACCCAGGAAGCCACCTGCAGAGCTAGGATGGAGCTGTGGGACAGGGCAGGGTGTCAGTCACTACTGAAAGACAAACAGGACATGGCAGAAGCAGAGGGAGGCCCTCAGCAGACCCCTGAGAAATGCCACACCTTCCCAACCTCAGCTGCCTGAGAGGCTGTTGGAGCTTCAGTCCCAGATGGACCCTGATTGTAGGGCCAGGGTCACTTTGAAATCTGTGCCTCCCCTTGAACAGAGAATGACCCAAGAGAGCAGCAGCACAGTGCTTTTGGAACTTGTGAGCCCAGCAGTCTTTGAGTCTTGGCCCACAAAGGTCGCGTGGGAAATTGAAACCCATCTTCTCTTGCTTTCTCTGCAGGTGCTTCTAGAGAAAGAGCAGGAGCAGACTGCCTTATCTGAGATGCCATGGCAGACTCAGGGAGAGCTGTTCCCAGCCCGAGAGCAGGAAGTGCAGCTGAGACAGCAGGTGGAAGAGCCACAGGAGAATGGCCAGGTAAGCCTGACTGGCCAGGGGACAGAGGGAAGGGCAGGAAGAGGGGCATAAAGCAGAGCTCTTGGGACTGAGGAGGCCAGGAGTCCCACAGGCACTGGAAGGACAGAGCTTTGGAATCTGCAGAGATCAGCACTGGGACAGGAGGTTTGCAATGGAAGCAGATGTGGGGAGGGAAGCAGAAAGAAGGGGCTGAATAAATGTGATTTTGAGGCTAAAAGAGGAAAAAGCTGAGCTTGATGGCAGCTCCCAGTCACTTGCTCTGCATTTGTGTATACAGAACATCAAGGCAGAGCCACAAGCAGAGCTGCCCGAAGCTCAGAGTGCCATCATGGCAGTGAAGAGCAGGAACAAGGAAGACATGAGAATTCAAGAGGAGAATCTCCATCAGCAGAGGGGCAATCAACAAAAGCAGGTGAGTGAAAGAGTGGCAGCCACTCCACTCTTGAAACATCCTCTCACTTGTTTTTTAGAGAACATGAAGGAACAGCTGAACGCAGAGCTTCAGATAGCTCACGCTAGGATCAAGGCATGGGAGAAGAAGCTTGAGGAAGAAATGAAAATTATCAGAGAGAAAGCTAATCGCCTCCCTCAGGCTCTAGAAAAGCAAGTGAGTGAAAGAGGGATGCAGTCACTGCAGCCAGCAAACTGGTGGTTTCTGCCCCCCTTGCCTTTCCACTGCAGAGCAGCAGGGAGTGGGGCCATGCCTCTGAGTGCCATCCTGCTGTGGTCTGTATCACAGCTGCTCTGATGGACACTTCCTGGGCTGCTGAATAGCCTTGTTTCTTGAGGTGTTTTACAGGGGATTATGGTGACCTAGATGGGGGATTGAACCAAGCTGCCTGTATCCCCTGTCAATCTGTTCTTTGCCTTTCCTCACAGTCAATGACTCCTGGCTGACAGGGACAAGCTGTAGTGTCTGACTGCTTTGTTCTGTTTGATTTGAGGTGCAAGTGTTGACATCTTACCGGGCAGTCTGCGAAGACTTCCAGCGAATTTCTGGCAATGAAGAGCCCCAAGTTAGGAGTGAGGCACAGGTACCATCCCCACCAGAAGTGCTACAGGTTGAGTATGACCTTAAGATGGTGCAGGAGAAAGGACAGTGGGAGGAGGCAGAACACTTGAACAAGGAGCTGCAAGGGTGTCTGCAGCCCTTGAAGGGGAAAAAGAATCCTTGAGAGGAGGTGGAATGGTCATTGTGGCAGTCATCCTTTGGAAAATCCATGAAAATGGAACATGAATCTGGCCACAAACTCAAGTAAAACTTGCCTTTGGTTTTGACCCATCCAGTTTGAGAAGTGGACATCAGAAAAAAAACATTGAAGAGCCCTGCATGTGGCTGACAGCACCTTCCTAAGGGCTTGCATTTCAATAGGGGATCTCAGGGTCATCTATGCCAGCCACCTTTCTGACATCAACTCATTTCTTCTCTCAGATCTACACAGGCTCTGTCACCAAACCTGCTGCAGCAGCAGCAGCAGCAGCATTGTCTAAAGGAGCCTTAGCTCCCCAACCTGAGAAGTGGAGCCGGGGAAGTTTGTTCACCTCCCGCACTGACCCAGCTGCTGCTCAGCAACAGGAGATCGAGGGTGACTCCCTGGAGCTGCTGAGTACGTCTGCTGTATTTCTTGTCTGAGGGACAGTGCATTGTGTGCAGGTGTCAGCATAGCTGTACCAAATGTTTCTCCTGAGTTTGGTATCATGGGGACATTTAAGGATGTTTCTCCACAGGAACTGCTGTAGAAAATCAGTCTCTGTGCTGGCCACCTGTGCTGCAGAGCTGTCTGCCTGGTTGTTGTTGTTACCCAACCAATCACAATGGGCTCAGAGCTCCAGGCACTGGGGCTGCCTTTTGTATCTCCTGGAAGCTGGGATCTCTGCTTTAAAGTCAGCATCTTGCATTTTGTTTCCCTCAGGGAAATTGGTGAACCCCACTGAAAATCCCCTGATGAAATACACTGAGCTGGAACATATTGGCAGCGGGTGAGTCCAACCACAGTTACTTCAACATAACCACAGGCCAGGTGTTTTTCTGGTGGAATGTCTATCCAGCGTAAAGTCAGGCAAGCTGCAAAGATGTTCACACTGGGGATAGATTGTCCCATCTCTCAGTGCTGCTCAGAATTTGTGAGTGGGCTCAGAAGGCATTGTCAGATACACCTCCGTGCTGCCGAGGTCTTGCCTGCATCAAGGAACAGGAACTGGAAGGTCTCCTTGTCTCTCAAGTGTGGAACAGTTCTGTGTTAATTTCTTTAGCATTTTTGAATATCTCTAATTCATACAGCCACACTAATAAAAGGGTAAGAATCTTGCTTGCCTGAATGAGCAACCTGCTCCATGATAGCTGTGAGGAACAGTTCTCAGGAACATTTCTTTCCAAGAGTTTGCTGAAGGAAATACTCTGTGGTCAGAATAGAAACTGCACAGTTTAGAAAGTGAAGCCCGTGATGAAAGAAGAAGCTGTCTTTAGGAGCTGAGGCAGTAAACCCCAACACTTCAGGAACAGGCCCAGCGTCCATGCACTTGAGAGGAAAATGCATCATCTGCCTTCTGGCAGAACCAGATGCATCCTGCAGGTTTTAGGCATTTACAGCACAGATCTCCTGTGTGGGCTGGCTCTCACTGCAAGATCTAAATGGCTTCTCCTTTCTCTGCTTCTGGTTTGTTTCTAGGACTTTTGGAGATGTTTGCAGAGCACTTATCAATGCCACAGGAAGAGAGGTAAATGTCAACAGGCCCTGCAAACTCTGCTGCTCTTGAGGGGCTTTCCCCTCTGGTGTGAGCTGTGGCTGGACCTTTGGGCAGAGTTATGCTGAAAAGGCACAAGAAGCACAGACTGGTGCCAGCCTGCAAAATACATTTGGGACTTTGTCCTCCTCAGCCTTCCTCGGAAGGAAGGCACGGAGGGCAGCGGTTCCTTTCAGAGAAGGACGCACTCGCTCGCTCTCCATTGCTAAAACAAAGGCGGTGCCTTCAAGCACCTCACTGCTCTTTGGGGCTGCAGCTTCAGAGACTTGGATCCTCATTTCTGGCTGCCAGCAAATACATCTGAAAGTTACTGGTAGTTCCTTAGCCACCTGCAGTGCTGTACTTGGGAACTGCACGTAGGGAGAGATCTGTAAGGTGCCCTAAAAGCCCTAAGCCCTGCCCATAGCCCAAGATGTATCCACAGAGTATTAAGGCATGGATTACTTCTTCTGAATCCTAGAAAGAGCAGCAGAAACCTGGTCAGAGGTTTGTGGGTGATAGCTGAGACACCACTGTTACCAAGTGGTGTCCACTTGAGAAATGGGCTGTTGGAATTGCACTGTTACTGCAGTGCCTCATCACAAGGCAGTTTGGCACAGCTCAGCTGTGTCATTGCAAAATCACTCGCTCCATGTGCATTGTGGTCTCATGCCACCAACTTCTCAACTTACTGATTTTTGATGTCATTTTAGCTGGCCATAAAGAAAATACATCTTCAAGGACTGAGGAAGAAGGAACTAAAAGTCAATGAACTCATGGTCATGAAAATGAGTAGGAATCTCAACCTGGTCAACTATTTAGACAGGTGAGTTGTTGTGAATGTTTGTTTACATATGGCAAACGTGCAAGGTAAAATCCCACTTTGGTCACTGGCAGAAAATAGAACTATAATTATAGGTTAATTATTATTGCTCTTTTCATCTCCAATGGATGGGAAGAGAGTGCATCTTGTCTGCATGAGTCTTCTCTGACACACATAGTTTGAAAATTATTCAGAAACCTACATCAGTCATATCTTACTAAATCAATAGCCTGTAAGTTCACAGCCACCACTTTGTTTTGGGGCGGGATTTTATTCAAGTGTCTTTTTATGTCCGGGTAAACTAACATGGATTTTCCTTGGATTGTTTCCCCTCTTTTCCATTGCTTTGCATGCCAGGAAGACTAGGTGCTTTTTCCCAGAAACACAGGGTGACAGGTTTTTTATCTCTTACTAAACTGGGACTTGCTGCCCATCTAAGATATCTCTTTTTTCACAGCTATGCCTTTCTTCTTGAGACTGTGCAGATTGCAAACAACGCACAGCTGAAAGGGAATGTCTATTCCTTTGATTCTGTCCTTGTCACAAAGGGACCTGGAAACAGGAATCAGTCAAGAAAACAACCTAGCCATGCATGTTCATCTCCACACCCTTGTTTCCTTCTTTCAGCTACCTTGTGGGTGAGGAGCTCTGGCTGGTTATGGAGTACATGGATGGAGGCACTCTGAGTGATGTCATCAGCAAGACCTACCTGTCTGAAGATGAGACAGCAGCCATCAGTCGGGAGGTCAGCAATCCCATCTGTGTTTCCAAGGGCTTGGGCGGGATTGTCTGGGGAACAGGGTCTCAGAGCTGGAGTGATTTCCTGTGCCAAGCTTTGTTTCTGTGTGGCTGCTATGCTATGGGCAAGTAAAAGCATCTCAAGTGAAAGGCCTGCCCGTGCCCCTGCACTCCCTGTACTCAGTGCCAGTACTCTTATCTCCTGCTGTTGAATTCTCACTCTGTCTCTTGTATTTATATTTGCTGCTCTCCACCTTGCCTCTCTAAATGTTTGCATGGAGTCTGTCTTCACTGCATTCCTTGCCTGTGAAAGCAAAGGTGCTGGTGGCAGGATTTGAAACAAGCAGCAAAGAAAAAAGAGAGACTCATTTCTCACAGTCCTCAGTTAAAAAGGATAGGAGTGCAGCCAAAATGCTCTTTCCTTCTGGAAGGTGACTGATGTGATACTTCCAAGCCCGTGCTGAGGCCAGCAAGAAAATCTTTGTCATGCAGCCTCCCACCCAAAAGTGATCCACTTCACACCAAAGGGATGGACTTTTCCTTTCTTGACAAAACCCCTTCTTTGTCCTCTGCATGGAAAAAGCACGTCCACTGCAGCAGGAGTCATCCTGGCTGGTTTGCAGGGGACAGCCTACAACAGCAGGTGTTGTTGCTCTTTCAAAAGCTGACGTGCCTTTCCTCAGAAAGGACCTGCTCTGCAAGTGTTGGAGCAGCAAGCTCTTCCTCTCAGTGGCCATTACTGTTCTGCCATTACTCCCCATTCCCCTGGAGAGGAAATCTTTTGGAGCTGTTTCCTTTCTTGTATGATGAAATCACATCACTCATTTTTGTCCTCCTGTTCCTGTTTTCTTTCTCAGTGCCTGCAAGGACTGGATTTTCTTCATTCAAACAATGTGATCCACCAAGATGTGAAGAGCAGCAATATCCTTCTCAAAACCGACGGCTCTGTCAAGCTGGGTCAGTATATTCTTGGTCAGGTGCAGCGTTCCAGGGATGTGGCTGTGGGGCTGCTTGGAGTGACAGCCAGCTCCCCAAAAATGGTGCTGGTGGCAGTGCAGGGACACCTGCTGCGAGCTGAAGGCACAGTTGCAACATGCACAGAGGTATAAGGAACCACAAGCAGTCAAGAGAGGCCTTGCTCTGTGTGTGTCCCTTCCAGACAGAGGGAGCTACAATCTAAAGCTTCAGGGGAATAAAGTCCACTGCTGTGAGCAGCGTTAAAAAACCTGGGGTTTTTTGGAAGTGGCCAATTCTATACTCCCTTGGCTAAAGCCCTGAGGAAATCAAGCATGGACAGTTCTCCAAGAGATTCAACAGCACATTCTTAGCCTGAGAGTGGGGAATTCTTTTGCTTGGTTTCCTAATTGGAGCTGACTTGCATGGTTTGTGGTTTTCTCCACAGCTGATTTTGGCCTCTTTGCTCAGCTCACCCCTGAGCAGGGCAGACGGAGCTCCGTGGCCCGCACTTCTGGGTGGCTGGTGCCTGAAGTGGTGACAGGTCAACCATATGGCCCCAAAGTGGACATATGGTCTTTGGGAATCGTGGGCATCGAAATGGTGGAACGAGAAGTTCCTTACTGGAATGCAACTCCTGTCTTGGTAAGGTGCAAATACTCACTGATCCCACTGTCTTTCTCACCTGTCCCATGTTCTGTGTCCCACTGGACAAAATCCCATTGCCATCAGCTGGCACCACTTCCACCAAGGTCCCCTTCTAAAAATGTCCCTGCAACACATCAGCACCTGCTGTAGCTTTGGTTGCATCAGAAAGGGAAGTGGCAGTTCAGAAACCTAACCAGTTCAGAAACCTAACCAGTTTAGAAACCTGCCATTTTGGCCTGCAGCCATGCCTGACATTTCTCGTTTGCTTTTTGAACCCTGATGGAGCTCTGTCTCTGAAGGACAGGAAGTTTTCAGTGGAACGGTTGGATGTGTGATAAATATCCTTTGAAATGGACATTGAGTCTTCCCAGCTTGAGTTTTATAGAAAAAGAAAAAGCAAAAAAGAAACAACCAGCAAAGCAATGCCCAAGTAGTTCTGCTCTCTTTTTTCCTTTTTGAACCACAGCACATCAATTTTCCTCTATACTGTAGCATCTTTTCCAAATCCTGTGGGTCTTATAAACTTATCATGTGTGTGGGTGGCCTGGATAAGTTTTGGATGCATTTTTCTCCGACTGCAGTTAGAATTGTATGCCAAACTCTTGGTTGTTCCTTGGTACTTTAACAAGTTGATGAGCTTGCAGGCAGGTGCCTGGGCTGGGATCCAACGTGGGCAGTTGACACCGGTGCTGTGTTTCTTTACTACAGGAGCAGGGCTGTCCCTGGCCTGCACAGTTCTAATGATAGTGAGGACTCCAGCTCCCCACCACGGCCAGTGGCTAAGCATAGCTGCAGAGGGACAGGATAAAACCCCCTTTGTGACCTCTGGTGGTGTGGGAAAAGGAAAGAAAGCTGCCATAATTATTCATACTCAAGGGGAGTGTGTTTGTTGTTTTAGGCTTGGAAATTTTCCTCTGGGTTGAAGAGGATAATAATAAAGCCTCTTTGGTCACCATCTATTTCAGTGCCACCAGCACAGAGCTGTTAGTATTGTGATGGGCACTATTATGGAGACCAGGCCTCAGCCTGGAGTCATGGAGATCCTGCCAAACCTCCCATCTCTTACCCAACACTTTCTGCGATGGGCACACCTTTAATGCATTGACTTGAGTATCCAAATGAGCAGAGGGTGACCATAGGCACGGCAGTTCTTCTGATTTGACCCTGAAAAGGTTTCCTTTTGTCACATAAAGAAGCTGAAACTTGCAGCTGAGAGACAGAGCTGCAGGTGGCACCTGTGCACCCAAGCAGGCATTTTCACCTCAATATATTTGTGCATGCATCTTAATGTGTCTGTGTTGAATATGAGATTGCAAAAATGTTTGTTTCCTTACCTGAGGAATAGCTGGTGGATTTCCTTTCTTTCCTTCCAATTCCCACTGTTTTCAAGAACAAAGCAAAAACATTGATTAGTTTTGTTTTATGGCAGCTGTGCTTAAGGGACCAACAAGCACTGAAGAGATATTTTTCACGTACTAATCCTTGGGAAACAGTAGAGTTAGTATAGCAAAGTCCCTCTTCCAAAAAGCCTCTCAAGTTGGTGTGAATCCTCAGGGAAGGAAATGTGCTTTTGCTGATATAGTTCCCACTGCCTAGGTCAGTCAATGAAATCAGCTGCCAAGGCCAGATCTGTGGGATGTTGGAAAAGCTGTGGCTGCATCGGAGTTTGGGGTTTTGGGTTGGTAAAGGAAAGTCATCTCTGGGTCTCTGCCAGGGCAGAAACTGCCACTGCAGAGTGGAGCTTAATCAATGGGATCTGGGAGAGCAGTTACAGATGGGAAAGAAGCAGGTGGAGCCTCGTGTCTCCTTTTTCCCCAGGTTAAACTCCTGATAGCCAGGGGAGAGAGACCACAGCTGCGGCAGCCCAACCGATTCTCGCCTTGCCTGCGTGACTTCCTGAGCTGCTGCCTGCAGACAGACGAGGAGCGGCGCTGGTCAGCCAAGGAGCTCCTGCAGGTAAAATGTGAAGGGGCTGCAGGTGAAACAGGCTCTGAGGGATGGGCTCCTCCTCCACTCAAGTCCAAGGCATCAGATGAGCCCCCTTCCTCCTCACCTCCACTCTTGCTGCTCTTCAAATGAAAATCGTGAGGAATCCCAGACTGGGCTGGGCTGGCAGGGCCCTGTAAAGGTCCTGTGGTGCAAGTGTCCTGCAATGAGCAGGGACATCTTTAAAGAGATGCAGGTTGCTCAGAGCCCTTTGCCACCGGAGCCGGAATGGTTGCAGGGATGGGGCAGCTACAAGCTCTTAGGGCAAGCTGTGCCAGGGTTGCACCATGCTCTGAGTAAGCAAGTTCTTCCTTAGGCCTACTCTGACTTGATCCCCATTTTGTTTAAAAATATTCACCCACATCCTATTGTAACTGGCCCTGTTAAAAAAGATGTCCCTCACTTTCTTCAGAGCCACTCTGAAGTCTTGGAAAGTGGCAATAAAGTCTCCCTGGGGCCTATTCTTCACAAAACTGAATACCTCCTCCTCTCTCCGCATTTCCAGAGAGGAGAGGTGCTCTGTCCTCTGACTGTTTCTGTCACCCTCTTTTGTAATTTGGTGGAGTGTTCAGTTTTATCTAATGGCAAAAGAATGGAAGTAGAGCAATGCAGGGTACAGAGACATGAAATGGTGGTGGAGGAACCCAAGGAAGCCAGTCCCAGCTGAGCAGTCAGAGATTTGGCTGTGGGCAGGAGGGGCTGTGGGGGGCTCACTGGGAGCCTCTGAGGGGCCCTGCTTTGTGCCCCCCAGCCCACCCTTAGAGGTTTCTGGCACCCAAACAGGGACAGCTGGGAGGGACTTGTCCCAGCCCCATCTGCTGCCTGGCATGCTCAAGCAGACGGGAACTGTGCCAGGGTTACTGCCAGGTTGTGTGGCAGAGGGGGAACTGCAGGGCCCAGTGCCACTGGGCTGGCCCTGCTGGGAAGGAAGGTGCCATCCAGCACACGAGGGGCAGGGCATGGAAAGGTAGATACTGCTTTCTGTCCCTGTAGGAATTAGCACTGTCTTTCAAAGGCAGGGAACTATGTGAGTCATTGGAGTTTCTGAAAGGAAGAAACCCCAGGGACAGAAAGCACTATTTCTAGAGCACTGGCAGGAGAAAGATCCCAACAAGATGAAGAAACCAGGAAAAACAGATGAATGGCATTCTGGGCCAGGTTTGTCTAGGATGGCAAGGTCCTGCACATGACTGTTGGGTAGCAGATGATCCCATCGCTCCTCTTTCTGTGTCTTTCTAGGAACTAGAGGAATTCTGATTGAGTCTGTAAAGCACTGAGCTTGGAAAGTCATGGTTCACTGTTCTTTGTGGTTTGTTTTTTTTTTTCCCTGTGTACAGCATCCATTTGTAACTTCAGCCAAGCCAGCGTCCACCCTGGTACCACTCATCAACTCAGTAATGAAGAAGAAGAAGAAGGAGACAAGAATGTAAAAATCAAGATGTTATCTTCCTAACTAACTTAGAGTAGGATTGTAGAGTAGGACTCTAGAGTAGGATTGTTGAGTAGTTTTGTAGTACAGGTTTATAGAGTAGTATTGTTATCAAATAAAGTTTCTGAAACAACAACTCATTTGGAAGATTCACCTCCTTCTGACCCCTTCAGAAAGTTCAGCATTTTCTTCTAAATTGCCAGTGGTTTTTTATTGGTGCTAAGACATGCTTATGGCTTCTTTGGTATGGTTTGCAAGTGGTGAAGGTTCTTCATTCATCCTCTCCAGACCACACTGCCTTTGAAATATGGCCCACTAGCCCATTTTGGCACATCTGTGACACTTCTAGATGAGGCAGAAAGAGCAATGGCATTTGAAGGCAAAACCAAAGGAAGAATGGGGCAGCCCAAACATCATCCTGTGCAGATGCAGGCGTTCAGCTGTGACTGGAGAGCATTGGGGCTCCTGCCACTTGGATTTGGATCCCTAAATGCAATCTCTTTGGCTGGAGGAGAGCCTTACTCAAGTGAGAAAGCAGAAAGATCAGAGAGGGTGCTCAGCAAGGTCTCCTGTGGTGCAGAGCTGTCAGCGCCTGTGAGGTGAGAGCGGGCCCGGCCTTGCCCGGGCTGGAGCCCCAGCAGAGCCCCGGCAGAGGCCGGAGCAGGCTGAGCCCCGGCAGAGGCAGGCTGGAAGGAGGCCCTTGGAGCTGCAAGAGGCAGCAGCCGGGCCCTGGGTGCCTGCTCCTGGGAGCGGGCGAATCCTGCGCTCTCAGAGCCCAGGTGGCAGCTGGCTGCTGCCGAGGGGAAGCGCAGCCGTGCTGGGCACAGCCCGGCCTGGAGGCATTGGCCGTCTGGAGTGTGCCCAGGAGCAGAGAAAGGCCAAGGGCAGCCGAGGGCCGCTGGGCTGGCTGAGGATTCCTCCTCTTCTGCCGGCTGCCCTGCAACTCCTGGCCAAGGTCAGCAGTGTGTGCAGCACTCTGGGCACCGGGGCAGGGAGCCGGGCTGCTCGGCAGGCTGGAGCACAGGGCAGCCTCCTTCAGGCCCGGCACTTCTGCCAGGGCAAGCGAGGCCAGCGTGAGGCAGGGACAGCTTGGCAGGGCACGTCTGCAGGAGCCAGCGCCTCACGCAGCTCTGGCAGGAAGCGCCTGCAATCCTGCAGTTCTGCACTCAGCCAGAGCAAAGGTGTGAGATGCAGAGTGTTTGGCAGAAATATTCAGGCCCACCAGGCCAGCCTGCTTTGTGCTCTCTGGCACACAGCAAGGCGCTGTGCGATGCAGCTCTGAGCTGCTGGGAGAGAGATGTTAGAAATAAACAAACTCCTAGATACAATTAAATGGAGACAAAGTCATTAAAGCAAAAGAGAACCTTCTTCTTAGTAAGAATTCCACTGAGCCAGCTGAGTATCTCCCTCTCCTGAGAGCTGAACATACACACACGCCAAGATAATGCTGCTTTTTATTGCTTTTCCCAGCCGTGGGCCATCCCTGTCCCCTTTCCCTTTGGCTGAGTACTAGGGATCTTCTGTTCTCTCCTGACAGCCTACTTTTCTGTCTCCTCTCCTCTTCTCCTTCTTCCCTTTTGGTCTGGTGTTCAACACCTCTCCTTCTCCAGCTCACAGTAACACCCACCAAATTAACTGGAACAAATGCAAACCATAACTAACACCACCTAGCACCAACAACTTCCATTCTTTTTTCTAATAAGTTTTTGGCTGCAGCAAAATATTACCTCCTATCTCCCAGAGGGAATCAGGGATGAGCCTGAGGCTTGTGCTTGGGTAGTGAACTGATTTGGAAGGGAGCAGAAGGGTTTCAGAAGGCAGTTTGTGTTTTCTTCATTAATTTCTGACGGAAAGAGGCAATGCAGCTTCAGTCAGCAACAGCATTTGTGAGGTGCATTGACGAAATGCTTGTGAGCAATTCCCAGAGAAGGAAGGTGTTGAGAAAAAGTTGAATTGTAACAAATGCTGAATTCCTTTAGCTGTAGCAGACAATGTTGAGCCCTCTATTCCCCCAGGGCAGTGATTATTGCCTGCAAATGGCTGTGTTAGCCTTGAGAACAAAGAGAGTGGTCCTCCTAAGAAGGTTTCTGTCCTTTGGTTTGCGCTGCGGCAGGCTCTTGGTGGCCTGGCAGGCAAAGTGTGTCGCGGGCCGTGCCCAGGTGGCGGTGGCTGCGTGGGCTCCTGTGGCCCTGGCCGCTCTCATTTTCGGCCGTGGTGGCCTCCCCTGGCACCGGTCACGGGGCTGCTCCCGGCACAGGCAGCGGGACCGTTCCTGCTCCTGCCCCCAGCGCCGCTCCTGGCTTTGGCCGCAGCTGCTCGCGGCGCTGGGATGAGCCCCGGCAGCAGAGCCCGGCGGCCCTGATGGGAAAGAGCCCCCGACTGCACCGGGAAGGGGCTCAGCTGTCCCCGCGGCCCCCCTCGGAAGGCAGAAAGAAAGAAAGAGCTTCCTGCACCTTTTGTCCTCTCTTAAATACGCTGTCCCAGAGGCATCACCAGCTTTTCTTATTGGCTCAGCAGTGGGCCTATTTTCAGAGGCAGTCAGTGGTTGGTTTTGCCTGCACGGAGAAAGCTTATAGCAGCTCCTCAGAGAAATGCCACTTTGGTGGCTGCCTTCTTTCTTCCTTTCCAAAAATTAAGCCATGCAAAACCAACAAAACTGGCCAGTGGTGGTCCTGGGGCTGGGGAACCCGGACACTCAGAAAAAACTTGAAAAACTTGTGTGGAGCCATTCAGAAATTTCACGGCTTCATATCCAGACATACAGCTAAAGCCCAGCTATTCCTCCTTTTTTTTTTTATAACTGAGAAAGGAAGTCACAGGTGATCAGGTCTCTATTCCACATCTATTGGAATAGATAGCTATCTCTTTAAAATGCTGCAGAACTTAGGATTGTCAAATCAGCACTTCTGTGAGCATTCATTTGGCAAAATTTAATTCTCAGTAACAGTTGTAGACTAAAACAATAACATATCTCTGTATAAATTAAATCCTGTTTTAAGGAAATGAGTAGCCTAGGAGTTGCGTACAAAAGAAACCAACAAACATTGTTGAAATGAAAGATGTTACTGCTACTCCTGCTGTCTGAAATACCTTTGAAATAAATTTAACAAGACCCTTTGAATGTATTTGCAGGTGTACAAGTCAAATTTCAGAAAAAATGAAATCATGTCCAAGAAAATTCTATAAGGCGATGAAAAGCATATGCGCAATTTCCTTATAACTTTGGAATTTTACTCCTTAAAATGGCAAAGTTTCTAGATCAGTCTATTTGCAAAGGAACTGTTTATCCTAATAAATTTGGATACATTTCCCCTTTGAATACAGATAAAGCATTGGACCTTCAAGGCATATACTCTTAAACCATGGTGTCGGGTATGCACAGGTAACATTGCGCTCATTGCCTCAAACAAGGGGAGCGCAAACATATAAATCCCCCCAGACACTTCAACATGCAAGCTGTTATCCAACTGCACAAACACCTTCTCTCCTAAACCAATTTAGTGCCTCTGTGTTTGCTATCAGGAACTCAGAATGCTCTTTTTAGGACTTTTAAAACAAGCAGTGTCTTTGGATTTTTAAAATGTCACCAATATGAAGAAAGTCTATGTTGCAGCCAGCGAAGTTGCCCTGTGTCTGATGTAGGAAGCTAGCAGGAGGCTGTCGCGCAGGGATTGGCAATACCATGTATAGAAGCCTATGCCTTGGGGTTTCCTCGGCATGGTATATTTTTTCTTGAAAGATTTATGATTTGAAATTGAATCAGAGTTAGTCAGCAAAAAGAAAAAGGAAGGTGCTAATTGACATGGGCTAATCAACAGTTCCAATTAATTTAAACATGTTTTTGGGATGATGATGATGCAAGTTCAATGAATAGGTTTTCTTTTGAGAAGGGTATAAGGACATGACCTCAAGGCTGCAGGACAAACCATTTTTTGTTAGTTAGAAATTCCTGTTATTACCTTCCCATGCGTAGTTTTTAACCTTTCTGTAATCTCAAATGACCTCAGTTCTGTAATTATTGCATCTGCATACCAGCTGCCATGGTCGTATTTTGGTTCAAAATACGTTCGTAAAAGCCATGTTTGTATTTCAGTTCAAAAATAAGAAAACACACAAATTAGTATTTCAGTGATAGCACTGGCAGACCTTTGAGGTTTAATCCTATTCCTGCTATACTCAGAAACCTGCTCTTGACTTCAGCAGGAGTTGGCATGAGTGCCTAACCATAAATAAATATGGAAGGTAGTTGTTAGTGATTTTCAGCATGAAAATTATTTTATAGACACTGTAAACAGAGGTGACAGGTGACAAATACTCAGAAAGCTCTGCAACTGAAGCCTTCTAATGAAACACCTCTCTTTCTTCAGACCTAGCCTTCAAACACCTCTCTGAGATCTGTGGAGTTGATGGGAACCTCTAGCACCTTTATTGATAGTACCTTTAGTACCTTGATTTGTAAAGGTAAATTATAATTTAAAGCTATGAACACAAAGAGGATATTTAACCACATGCAGCGTCTTTAGACACTGCAATCAATGTTTTCTTTTGCTCTATCATACTCCAGTGTATTTGAGAAAATAATAGTTATGCAAACCTGTGTGTCAGTGTAGTTAATCACAGTGGTATCGTATGGATGGATGTACATACAAAGCTTTGAGATAGAAAATATCAGTTCAGGCTTTGTTAATTCTTACTAATAGATTGGGAGTGCTTTGGTTGATCTGATTTTGTGGGATTGCAGTATGTCTTCTTTTAAGGCAGCCTGTAAGATATAACTCTCGACCCCATGTAGCCATGATATTTTCTGAAAAATCTCTTGGCCAGGATTTTTCTCCTGAGAAGCTGAGAGGCCTCAGGAAAGAAATGTAAACAATAATTATCTGCTGCTGTGGAATGTGCTAGGTGGATCTTTGATTGGTCTCATGTGGTTGTTTCTAATTAATGGCCAGTCACAGTCAGCTGGCTTGGACTCTCTGAGAGCCATGAGCTTTTGTTATTCATTCCATTCCTTTCCTTTCAAGCCTTCTGATGAAATCCTTTTTTCTATTCTTTTAGTATAGTTCTAATATATCATTTTAATACTATATATATCATAAAATAATAATTCAGCCTTCTGAAGCATGGAGTCAAGATTCTCGTCTCTTCCCTTGTCATGGGACTCCCATGAACACCACCACAACCCCACACATAAGGTATTTTGTCAGACAAAACAAGACACCTTGAGACTGTTCTAAGTTTTTGGAGAATTATAGCCCTAGCTTTGTTTATGTATAGTGACTGTTATTGAATTAGCACTCCCAAAAGGCAGATTTGCATGCAGCAGTGGGGAACAAAGTGACAGGGACGCCCTCATGCATCCAAAGGAGATCCTTTCACTGTAAAAATCACACCCTTTTTATACCTTTAATCTCAACCTGACATAACTGAGACCAAACCCAGACCTAACAGAACTGAGCAGAAAGAAGGCACCCATTGGCTGCTGTTACCGAATGTCATGGATGAGCTTGCTACCAAGCCCCAGGATTGACTGCCAGGGGCTTCTCCCAGTCAGGTCTCTTAGGAAGCTGCAAGCATTTCACTGGCCAGATCCCGAGGGGGCGTGGAGTTCAGACCAATGAGAATATGCAGACCAGGTCTTTCAAATGCTCTATATTAGGGGTAGCCTGGGAAATAAACGCTCTCTGTGCCACACGAACCTCGAGGCTGAGCAATCTCTGTCTCCTGCACCAGCAACCCCCACACCTGACCTAACACGTGGTAAACCCCGAAGTGATAAGAACTCAGAAGCACAGAGCAAAGGAGACACACGGCGTTAGAGCTGGAAAATGGTGTAGAACCAGACTGCAAGCAGTGTGAGAGCTGGCAAACGGTGTGGGAACCAGATTACAAGGGCATCAGACCCTGGATTGGTGTTTGGAACTGGAGAAATACAGCCTGGGAGCTGGACATGGTGACAGAGCCAATATGGTGAAAAGCCAGGATTTTGCTAAGTAGCGTAAAGTGCTGTGAGGTTACTAGCCTTGTTTTTGTGGACTGGAACCACTTAGGAGACCATGGGAGCTTGGATGTCAGGACCAGAAAACTCCATAATGAAGGTACTGATTTTCCTCTTTCAAAGAAGAGGGATAAACCACGATGAATGAGCTCCACAAGCTTTATTCATGTGGTGTGAAAGCCATGAGCTGCACATGGGGAAGAAGGGGATGTTTTAGATTTGCCCTTTTGGGAGAGGGTTGAACAAAATATATTTGAGGCGGTCTCATTTGATGATGATGCAGCCATTGGTATTATAAAACCATAGATGCTTGTTCTGGACCTAATATAAAATCGGATTATGAAGGGCAAAAGGGGAAGGGCAGCAGCACAGCTGCCTCTTCTTTCCACCCTGGGCGCGAGCGGCCTTGCTGCGGTAGCCAGCGGACCGCGGCTGCTGTGAAAACGTGTCCTACTACAATGGAACTGTGGCTGACCGATGCGGAGCAGTCGTGGGAAGCAGCACAGCCCCGGGGAGTGGGGGAATCCTGGAAAACGGAGACCATCGGGGGCTGCCCGAGCCGAGGACACCGACGTTGTCCAGAGAGCTGGCAGTGCCTATTGCACAATCCAGATGCATGGAGAGATGAGGGTCCCCACAGCTCTGGCAGCTGACCCAGGCTGGGGTAGCAGAGCACGTGGTGGGCACTTCTGCCCCTCTGGGCACACCACGCCATGCAGCCGCTCCGAGCCCTCTGGGTTAAAGGGCAATTCCGCAGCCATTGCACCGTGCCACGTGGCCTCTGAGATCGACCCCGCCATTGGCACGGGGTCCCCGCACTTCCCATCACCATGGAAAGCGAGTGGGCTGGCTCCAAAGTCACACCTCCGTGGAGCCTCCCGTGTCTGCACCGGGAGTGGCCCTGCCCTCGAGCCTTCCTCCAAGGACGGATCTGAGAAGAGCTGCAGACACCAAACCCAGAAGCAGAGTGTGGGAAAAGCCTCTGCGGGGGTCCCAACCAGCAAAACACAGTGGAAAGAAGCGTGTGAGGGTGTGGGGCCATGCCAGCAATAGCAACCAAGCCATCCTGAGAAGATGCTGCTGGCCACATGCCACAGCCATTTCACAGCAGCTAAGAGAGAGCCACTCACCAAGTGCCACAGAAAGCCAACATTTCCCTACAAACCTTTTCAAAACCTCACAACCACCTTAGCTCCTGAAAAATCAAGGTTGTCATGTTCCAAAAACTCTAATAAACATGCTGAAGGGATATCCTACAAAAGTTAGAGAAATGTACAACTGTTTGTAAAATATGCCGTAGAGCTTATAGTACAATACTCATTATGGGTGTTTGCAATTGTTAGGACCAAAATCAACAAGCCTATGATTTGGAAAATGTTAAATTTCTGTCTCAGGCAATTACTGCTGTGCATCAAGGAAGCCTTAGTGTGTGTATTAATATGTGTTTTCTTAATACTCCTACTCATTATTATTGCCTTGTTTCAAGAAGGATGGTTGATCCAAGGGATATCCACTAAGATACTCATAAAAAAAAAAAATCAATTTATCATAGCCAAATTTCAGTTGCAAAGCTCTTTCACTGAAGTTCTGCCACTTGTCATCATTTTGTCCTAGGTTGCAAGGTAATGTGTGTATTCTATTTGCCAACTGTTGGAGGTGTGGCTTTGTTATCTTCTGTTAATTGAGCAGTTTCTTCATTTCTTCCACAAACCAGTCCTCCCTCCGGGGAGACATCTGCTCTTAATGTGCCATTGAGTGCCACAGCGTGACTGATAAAATTACATCATCCCACACTGTGAGAAGCTCTGCCCAGAGGGAGGAGCCAAGCATTCCTAACTGGATAGAAGCTGAGATTTTGGGACACCAGCACAGCCTTTTCCATTGGATTTCCAGAGGAAGACCAGGCTCATCTACTACTGGATCTTCAGAGGAAGACCACACCCTTCTACAGGATCACTGCTTCAACAGAACTACATCTGCCTCTCCAGGAAGATGGCAGCCACCATTTCAATTGGATTGCTACCAACCCCCCTTACCAACAGGGTGTCTGTTGGAATGTTGGAGGACACAAGACAGACGATGGACTTTGGACCTGGTTAACATCAGAGATTTGATAACAGGATGCCTTGGCGAAAGCAAATGGAACTTTGAAAAGTAGACCTAGATTACAAGAAGATGAAATCAAACGGGTTTACTGGAAAAAGAAAATCCCATTAAACTCTGCAAGCAAGAGATGTTGTTATATGCATAACTTTGTATATGTGATTTTAACCTAATCATTGTAGTACTCATTACTAGTCTCCCGAAAATAGTAAAAAGCACTTGTATCCCACAATAAAATTGGATTCTGATCACCAAGGCAGTCTTCCCCGTCTCTCTCCATCACCGACAGATGTCAAGTGGTATTCTGACTCTGTCAGGGTTGTTTTGTATTACTGCATTGTTTATTTTCTTCCCTAATAAAGAACTGTTATTCCTGCTGCATATCTTTGCCTGAAAGGCCCCCTTAATTTCAAAATGATAACAATTCAAAGGGAGGGGGTTTACATTTTCCATTTCAGGGGACGTTCCTGCCTTCCTTAGCAGACACCTGTCTTTTCAAACCAAGACACATTTTAAAAGTCATCGATTAAATCACAAACAAAGATTCTGTATGCAAAATAATGGGGAGTAACATTGTACTTTGGAGGATCACCTTCTCATCAATCATTAGCTGTAAATGTAAGGCTGGTTTAAGGGGGAAAAAAAACCCCAAAAAGCTAAATACTGCAGAATACTTCTGAAGATTACAGCTTTGTGGAGAGCTTTGTGGATAATTGGCTAGCTGAGAAAGGCCACTTCGATGTGATACCGTTGGATAAGGATAGGGGAAACAAGCTGGGGATTAAGTAATCAGTGTCCAATCACTGACAAGGGTCATGGTGACCTTTGCTGCAACATGAAGATGAGGGAGAAAATCTTTTGCCAGAAGAATGAAGACAGCCTAGGTAGAATAGCCACAGGAATGTAAACATAGAAACAAAATAATCATTAGAGCATAGAAGTAGGTGTGGTTGATTCATGTGTGTTTTAACCAATAATGAGCTCAGCTTTGCAATATGTATAAGCTTCATTAACACCAATATAAATATGTGTGAATTATCAATAAACTTTGAGATTTGCTGTTCACGCATATTGTGTGCTGCAATTCTTCCGCCGTTCACAACACAGCTTTATGAAGTTTCACTTAGTGTGTAATGCTGGTTTGGGGCTTTGATGGAAGGTGTTGTGGCTGTTTGTCATGGGAAACACCTAACCCAAGTTATCAGCACACAGTGGTAGTGAAAACAGAGGAGCTTGTGGACAGGACCTAAGGTCCTTCTCAAAACAAGCAGAAACACAAGTCACTTTTCATTCAAAGCTGATTCTTACATAGGTAGGGCAGGATATAGGCTGTGAACAAGCCTGCTTTTAGATAGAGGTTTTTTTTTAAGTTGCTAGGTGCAGCAGGGTAAGCTCTGAGTTCTGGCTAACAGTAAATGGATGAGTTAGTTTGAGGAGGCTCTGGAAGAGTATTGCCTTCTGTTGTGTACAGTGTTTTGTAGAAGCTATCTTCAGAGAGTTTAATGCTGCATCAATAGATCAAAGTTTAAAAAGTATGCCATGCTCTGTCAAGTGATGTTCGTCCTTGAAAAAGGACAAAAGAAGCAGCAAATGGCTCAGGACATTGTGTTCTCTGTCAGTTCCCTGGCAGTGTTCTCTGCCAGTGGTTGTAGGGGCTTTGTTGGTTAATGTATTCAAGCGACAAAATTGAAATGTAATTAACATGAGTAGACTAAGATTGCCATGAATATATGTAGCTGGTGAAACAGGTCAGTGTGAGCTGTAGGGTTTCAGAATCTTGACGTTGTGTTGTGTATTTACAGGCCTGGTTTAAATCTCCTTTAGTTATTCTGAGTTATAGAATGAAAGCTAAGGAGATTTAATTGTGGTCTTAATACATGCAGAGAAGTGGGATTCTGAGCATGTAGGCAAATCCAGGCTGGAAAAACTGCACTTCACAAACTGTAATTCTGAAATTGGCTGTGAAAATGCTGAGGTAGGCATGGGAGTGCAGTGATAGAATATTTGAAATGTGTGTCTGGAACACGCCGGAAAAGTAGTCCTCTGCTTTGTGATCGTGATGAGCTCTGTTGGGCACATCCTGGCCCGGGATAGGAAGGGTTGGCTTCGATAGGAAGGGCAATAGCATCACCTCGTGGTTAGGGAGGAGATCATATCCCTGCACGGTTTTTTCCTTAGAATACTTGGGAGATTGTGTCGTTTACACACGGTAGAAAACCAACCAAACAAAACAAAACAAAATCCAGCCATGTCTTTCATGAGCAAATATTTGCAGGTGGCTATGGGGATAGTATTAAACAGTCATACTGCCTCCAAAAAGTTCAGAAATTCTTCAAAACTCTGAAATCCTGCAGCTCATACTGACTTATTTAACAAGCTTCGTATATGCATGACAATTTTAGTTTACTGATGTTAATTACATTTCCAGTATAAAATGTTTTAAAATTTTTTGTAGTATTTTACAGCAAACTATGTATTAATTATTTCATATTTCCCAGTTCACTTTAGTTAATATCTGGAAGATAAACTTGAAGAAATAAATATATTTCCAGGTATATATATCCGTAGAAATTGTTAATTTTGGATTATTGATTTACTTATTCATTGATTTTGCATTCTGAAGGGAAGAAACCTGTCTTGCTGGACATGCAAAGCTAGAGGATTAGCTTAAATTTGGTCCAAATTCATATGGACTATGGGGATTTTGTAGCAGTGACTTCACAGAGCTGCAGAGTCCAGTCATGTCAGTAATTCTCCCAACCTGTAGCTTAGTTCAGTTTCTGTATGCAGAAATTGAAGTGGGGACCATCTTATTTTATTCTACTGAGGGCTTCATATTTCTTAAGTTTTTAAAGTAATTCCGTTTCTACAAAGAAGAAAATCCTTTTCAGAATAGCGGAAAATTAAATTATTTGGTCTATGGGAGTAATTGTCTCTCAAAACATCTGAAGTTTTAGCAATTAAAATCATGACAAAAATGAACTTTTGTCCCCATGTCCCCATCCCCATCATTTTCCCAAATGCACCATGTTTCTAACATTGCCACTGAGCTGGGACACAGAAGAGATTGGAAAAGCTGCACTCTTTCAGGGAAAGATTTCCTGTGGAGATCTGGATCTGATTTTAGTGTTACCACAGAAGGTCATGTTCACAGTGATTTTTGGGCCAACAGAGATTTCTTGGTGGTCAATTAAAAGCATGCCTGCATTGGGTAAACACTTCTGTTAACATGTGCTGGCATCTGAGATTTTAAAATTCTAACATCATCATCTGATGTGTGTTGTGTTGTGTTATTATGCTCCCCCGGTTTAAGCTGGAATGTTCTGTTACCCCCTTTTTCTGTATAAAAAGGGTCCCACCTTTGAGCTCTCTCGGTTGGCTACCCGTCCTGTCACTCTAATAAAGCCCGCGCTCACCGTGGGCCCCCATTCGCTGCCTGTCTGAGCTCTCCCCCTCCCGTTTCTCCTATATAACACGTGTATTCCCTCCCCCCAGGGCCCTTCGGTATGGCAGCTTCCCCTGGGTGTTACTCCACTTTCTGGAATAAAACCTGGACTGGTCCCGGTCAGGGGACGCTCTCCCATCCCTGTCTGTGGTCCCGTGCCTTTCTGTCCGCCTCTGGCAGAGCTGACCGCCGAGCCGGCACGCCCCTGTCAGCGGAGCGGCTCCCGCGCGCCGCGCCGAGAAACCGCGCACTCCTACCGCTCCTTCTGCTGGCTGGCGGGGACGGCGGCTCAGGCGGACCTTTAAAGTCATGGCCGCTACAGATTTGGCGCCTAACATTGGGCAGGTTTGTGTTCTCTCAGCACTCACGGCGCCAGTAAGCGCCTCGCCAAAGAGGACCACGGGACCCGCGTACCGAGACAAACAGTCTCAATTGGCCGCGAAATCCCCCTGGGGGTGAATTCGGCGGCGTTTTAGCACGCTGTACTCCCCAGGGACGGGACGGCAGCTCCGAAGCACCTCAGGAGTTGTCTCGGGACAGGACACCACTTCAGACTTTTTTTTTTCGCCCTCGCTGGATTCAGTGAGTCTTTTTCTCCCCCTTGTCCTTTTAACCCTTTTATTCCTCATTGGCCTGGGCGGGCAGAGGCAATTTTCCTCTTTCCTTGATTTCTTTTTCCTTTTCCTGAAGTGGTGGGTGGTTTGAGCTGCTCTTAACATCTCTGCAATGGGTGCAAAGCAGCCAGCAGCTCAAGAGAGAGCCTTTATCCAAGTTGGAGATATCCTTGCTGGAGGGGGTTTTATATTCCAAAAAAGGAGTAGAAAAAAATTAATAAAGTGGCTGTTTTCTCAATTTCCTGAAGTTTCCACTGACCAATTAGATAATTATAGTTTTTGGGATCTTATAACTAAGAAATTACACGACTCTAAAACATGGAGAGACAAAACTGGCAAAAATCAGCTTTTGGTCCTCCCAAGTTAAAGCGTTGTTAAAATCAGGTTCTAATTTGAGAAAACAGTCCTGTTCTTCGAGTTTGCAACCCAGTTCTCCCTCTAACCCTGATCCTAGCCCTTTTCCCTCCCCTGCCTGTCCTAATACTGGGATTCTGAGAAGAGCAGCTCGCTCCAGCAGGGCGCAGGGTGGTCATCTTTCCCCCGGCTCTTCTCAGAAATCCCAATCCCCCCACCCTAGGAGTCCTGGCCAGACTCTTAGGGGATCTTTCCCTTCTCCCTTTCTCCCGGTTCCCAAATCCCCAGTTAAAACCTCTCAAGTTCATTTTCAGCTCCCCTCCCAAGATGGCTCCTGTGGAGCACAAAATGGAGGGGACCACATGGCTTTTCCCGCCCTTTTTCCATCTTCTTCCCACAATCCTTTTCAGTCAAAAAAAAACCCTTTTTTCTCTCCAGACTCCTCCTAACTTCCCTCCCCCCACCTCCATCAGCACCTCCCCTTTCTCCTCCCCCTCTCTACAAACCACGCCCACCAACTCCTCCCTTGGGGTGGCACCTTCGTCATCTGATGCCCCCGCCCAGTCCTCCAACAAGTCCTCCAGCCACTCCCCCTCCCCTCCCCCTTCCGGTTCCCATGCTCCCCCTTCCGGTTCCCAAGCTTTGGCATCTGGGGGGAGGGGGGAAGGGACCCAGGATCCGGAGCCGGTTTCCATCCCATCAGTGGCTCCGGTCTCATACCACCCTGAGGGGGTGGGGGAACCCAAGCCCAGTGAACTCCCTTTCCCCACCACCAAATTAAAGATCTCTGCAAGGCCCAAAAGGATTTCTCCCGGGAGAGTGAACACTCCCAGGGGATTCTAAGGGCCACTTTAGGAGGAATGGAAGTCGCTCCTTATGACCTCTGGAACCTTTTCTCGTGCCTCCTCAACCCCACTGAATATGTGATGTGGGAGGCGGCATGGAGAAGGGAGGTGGTGGGGATCCTTCCCTCTTTGTGGGTGAACCCCCACACGGGGCTCGATCGTAATGGCGAAGGCATCTCGGTCGAACACCTGTGTGGGGAGAGAGTTTTTGCTGACAGGCCGTTCCAGGCCAGAATCATCCTGCCTGAAGTATTATGGGAGAGCCGGAGAGCAGCAGAGAGGGCTTTTATAAGGTTGCCATCAGGGGTGCCCCAAATTTCCTATTCAAAGATCGTGCAGCAAGCTGACGAGCCATTCATTCTTTTTGTTGAGTGTCTCCGGAAAGCCATTGAATCGCAGGTGCAGGGGAAGGAGACCAGGAAAGAACTCCCAAAGGAAGTGGCCTCCACCAATGCCAATCCAGCCTGCAGGGATGCTATCTTGAGCCTGCCACTGGACCTTCCTCCAACCCTGCAGCGGATGCTGGAGATCTGCACCCACAAAGTCTCCTTGGCTTCCAGGGACCTTGACCCAAGGGCCTGACCACCGCCCAGACGCGTCGCTGCTGCTGATACCTGGGATGCCACTACAGTTGACCCTGCTCCTGCTTCCCAGATGAGCCATCCACCGCCATCCAGTACCCCTGGGCCGGTCCACAGGGGTACTTCCCCCTGCCATCTGTGTGGACAGTTAGGGCATTGGATGCCTGACTGCCCCCTGCGGAAGCAGTTTTATGAGTTTAAAAGGGGGCAGGGACTTCGGGGGAACCCCCTACCAAAAAACTACAAGCTGAACGCAGTTCCCCCTTGCGTGCAGAAATAAATAAGGCAGGTTCAACATCATTATGCAGGGAGGGAAAAAAGGGAAAACCACCTGGCACCTCAACCAAATGTGACTTTTTTTTACCGGACTTGTCATGCTTATCATGCCTCCGACCTATGCCCATTCTAACCACCTTTTCCAAAATTGAACCTTTCAGGCTGCAGCTGACGGAGCCACTCCATCTGAAGGACTCCGATTTTCATCTTGTGACTGTGTGCCCGGAGTGCCCAGATAACTGGGGACGGATCAGCTGTGGGTATGTAGTTGTCGGAGACACAAAATTCACACCATCAGAGGTAAACATTGTCCCGGGTCTCTTGACATCAGACCTGGGGCAATTCTCAGTGGGGCTGTACTGTGTCCGCCTTCCCCTCTTCCTGCCCAAGGGACAGATTATTGCTCAGGCCATTCCAGTGCCTGAGCTAACCTGGGTCCCAGGACTGCCCTTTACACCACCTCAAGACGAACATCCTACGGTGGCCTGGGCTCAGATCCTTGGGCGGGAGAAACCAAAAATTACTTGTCAACTCTTGAGGGGAGGAGACCAAATACCCCTTAAGGGTCTTTTGGACACAGGGGCAGATGATCATTCCTTCTCAGGAATGGCCGTTGCATTGGGAATTGCAGGACGTGGCTGGTCATGTCCGTGGTGTTGGGGGTCTTCAATTGGCCAAACAATCAAAGAGCACCGTGCAAATTAAGGGGCCAGATGGGCAATCAGCGTCTATACGCCCATTCGTTTTGGATTATATGGAACCCCTGTGGGGGAGGGACCTCCTTGCCCAGTGGGGAGCCTGAATTGACCTACCAGTGGCTCCTCAGGTTTTTCAATTAGCAGTCGCTGCTGAGCGCTCTACCTGGAAACTGAATTGGAAATCGGATAAACCAGTATGGGTAGCGCAGTGGCCGCTCAATGAGCTCGTCAAGGAGTAGTTACTTAAAGGCAACCTGGTGGAGACCATGTCAGAGTGGAACTCCCCAGTGTTTGTCATCAAAAAGCCAAACAAAGATAAGTGGTGGCTCCTTCACGACCTCCGACAAATTAATAATATTATTGAAGTTATGGGTCCCCTCCAACCTGGGATGCCGTCCCCGACGATGCTCCCTCAAAATTGGAATCTGGCAATTATAGATATCAAAGATTGTTTTTTCCATATTCCACTTCACCCAGACGATGCTCCGCATTTTGCCTTCACGGTTCCTGCCATCAACCGTGAAGCCCCAAGCAAGCGCTACCATTGGCGGGTCCTTCCACAAGGCATGAAGAACAGCCCAGTAATCTGCCAATGGTACGTCGCTTCCTTGCTGTCCCCAGTTCGTGCAGCCGCAAAAGATATCATCATTCACCATTATATGGATGACATCTTAATTTGTGCTCTGACCGATGACCTGCTTACCCACGCGCTTGACCTGACAATCGATGCATTGGTTGCTGCAGGGTTCGAGCTACAGCAGGAAAAAATTCAGCGGATGCCACCTTGGAAATACCTGGGCTTGGAGATAACAAAGCGGACCATTGTACTGCAAAAATTGGCTATTAAAACTAATATAAAGAACCTGGCGGATGTCCACCAGCTGTGTGGGTCCTTGAATTGGGTAAGGCCTTGGCTAGGCATTCCAACTGAAGACCTAGCCCCCCTTTTCAATTTATTGAAAGGGGGAGAGGAGCTTAGTTCTCCAAGGTCCCTTACCCCAGAGGCCCTGACAGCGCTGGAGAAAATCCAAGATTCCATCTCAGCCAGGCAGGCCCACAGATGTCACCCGGGCCTGCCATTTAAATTCATCATTTTAGGTAAGCTGCCACACCTCCACAGCGTGATTTTTCAGTGGGACCATTCCATCAAAGGCAAGGACCGAGGCTCAGGGGATCCCCTCTTAATCATAGAGTGGGTTTTCCTCAGCCATCATAGGTCCAAGAGGATGACACAGCCATCTGAGCTGGTGGCAGAATTGATCCGAAAAGCAAGATCCCGGATCAGAAAGCTGGCAGGTTGTGATTTTGAATGCATTCACATTCCTCTTAAATTCGACTCGGGCCATCTCAAAAAGAAAATGTTTGACGACATTTTTGAAGTTAACGAAATGCTCCAACTAGCTCTGGATAGCTACACCGGCCAAATTGCAGTAGATCAGCCAGCCCATAAATTATTTAATCAAGATGTCCAATTTACTTTAACAATGAAACAGATTCAGAGTAGAACCCCTCTAAATGCTTTGACAGTTTTTACAGACGCGTCTGGAGCATCCCACAAGTCAGTCATGACTTGGAAGGATCCTCAAACTCAGCGGTGGGAGGCAGATGTCACCAAGGTAGAAGGTTCGCCTCAAGTTGCTGAGTTGGACGCTGTCGTCAGAGCCTTTGAGAGGTTCTCTGAACCATTCAATTTGGTCACTGATTCGGCATACGTAGCAGGTGTAGTATCCAGAGCCGAAAATGCAGTCTTGCAAGAGGTGTCAAACATTCCTTTGTTTAACTTGCTCTCCAAACTCGTAAATTTAGTCTCCCACCGAGAGCAACCTTTTTATGTGATGCATGTCAGATCGCATACCGATTTGCCGGGCTTCACTGCGGAGGGCAACAGCGCGCTGACGCCCTTGCCGCTCCAGTTCAAGCGGCCCCGCTCCCTGATCTGTTCGGTCAAGCGAAGATCAGCCACCAGCAGTTCCATCAAAACGCCCCTGGCCTTGTTCGGCAATTCCATCTTACGCGCGAACAGGCCAAGGCAATTGTGGCTACATGTCCCCAGTGCCAGTCCCACCAGCTCCCATCAATACCTTTAGGAGCTAACCCCCGAGGACTGTCCAGCTGCGAAGTGTGGCAGATGGATGTTACCCACGTCCCTTCATTTGGCCGACTTCAGTTTGTGCATGTTTCTGTGGATACTTTCTCCGGTGCAGTCTATGCCTCTACCCACACAGGGGAAAGGGCAGCAGACTGTGAGAAACATCTGGTACAGGCGTTCGCTGTCCTGGGCATCCCTAAGGTCATCAAAACAGACAATGGCCCAGCGTATAAATCCAGGGAACTGCATAGCTTCCTGCAGCAATGGGGAATAGAACATAAGACCGGCATCCCCTATTCCCCGACAGGCCAAGCCATGGTGGAGAGGACCCACCAGAGCCTAAAAAGAGTCTTGGAACAACAACGCACGGCTGTGAAGGTGGAGTCCCCCCACATCCGTCTCGCCAATGCGCTGTTCACTATTAACTTCCTGAATTGTTCTTTTGAGAACTTAAATCTGCCTATAGTGCAACACTTTGGGAGACATGAACAGCTGCAGCCTAGGGCCAGGCCTCTGGTTCTGATTAAAGATCCGGAGACCTGGAAAACGGAAGGGCCCTTTGATCTCGTCACCTGGGGGAGAGGATACGCTTGCGTGTCCACCCCCTCAGGGCCGAGATGGATTCCAGCAAAATGGGTCAGGCCCTTCCGCCCTGGGAAGGCTCAGGGAGCAGAAGAGGTGAGGAAAGTTGAGGAGGCTTGTTGGCGGCGGTGGCGGAAGCTCCCAGGGATGGAGCCAGACATACCCTAACTCTCTCCCTGCCCTGGGCAGGACCTTACTTAGATTCATATCTTATGTTTGTTTCTTTTGTTTGCTTTTAGTTACTCCCCTACCACTATGGACCTCACCCGCGTTTCGACCCTCTTGGTAGCCATCCTCATCGGGACGCTCATTCCACCGGCGGGCCCGTGGATCGTCCCCCAGCCCAAGGCCAACATCTGGCGCACCCTTGTGAGCGCCCTCAGCCAGGAGCATATCTGCCTAGATATGGGGTCAGCAGAGGACCTGATGTCGTCCTGCCTCGTGGGGATCCCTCTCTCCCCTAATGAATTTCCCTCCCCTTATCAGTATTACCCTCGCCCCGCTAGCTTCCGGAACCCTTTCCTCATCAATCAGTGTTCAGAATGTCTGGAGGGACGGGATCAAGGGGCTGGTCCCTTTGAATTCTGAACCTCCAGAACATGATTTGCTCGGCTCCGCCAACGCTCCCCTTTGCTTCCTGTTTTATTTTGCCCCTCACCCCTGGGACAGCAGATATACGTGGCTCAAACCATCAAAACCAGAATATGAAGCTGCCCAGTGGTGCCAGACGGCCGTCGAGATACCACTCGCTTCCACCCTGGGCAGCAAGCCACTGTCCCTACCCCGGGGGATCTTTTCCATTTGCGGAGACCGAGCTTGGGCAGGCATCCCCGCTCGCCTGGTCAGAGGTCCTTGTACTTTAGGGCGGCTGTCGCTGCTTACCCCCAACATGACCCAAATTCGTGATTGGAAAATAAGAAGAGTCCATCCGAATTCGACCCGTTCCAAAAGAGATCTCAAAGATCTCGACCCGGATTGTGACTCCCAAAATTGAGCATTGGTCAAAACCAAAAATTGTAGCCGTCACCCTGTTTTTGCCCTGGGTGTCAGTGGCCAAGTCTCTAGGTGAATTGGCCCGCCTAGAGTGTTGGGTGGTCAAGCAAGCCAATTTGACGTCAGCTACGCTTTCGGACCTCCTCACAGACGAGGAGATAACGAGGAAGGCGACACTTCAGAACCGCGCAGCGATTGATTTCTTGTTGTTACTTCACCATCATCACTGCGAGGAGTTCGAGGGCCTCTGCTGCCTGAATCTGTCATCACGGGCCGAGGACGCGAGGGTGGCCATTGACAAAATGCAAGGCCTAGTGCATGAAATCAAGCAACAGACTTCGGACTGGCTGGGGGACCTCTTTCAAGGATGGGGACTGTCAAGCTGGGCAGGGTCCATTTAAAAGACTGTTCTTTCAGCCCTTTTAGTTTTGTTTGTTGTTTTAATTGCCTGCTCCATCGTCTGGGGGCTGGTCAAAAGACTTATAGTGAGAGCCACCGCCATCCCAGACGTCAACCGGGTCGAAGTCCCCGAGGAGAATGGCGAGAACTGGGACTCTGCCTCTTCCGAACATTCGAGCTCCGATGACTTCTGCCCAGACTTAGGCGAGATGGAGCAGGCCCAAACCTCAGTTTAGATTACGTTGTGCCCCTACCGTTCTTTTTCTTTTTAAACAAAAAAGGGGGAGATGTTGTGGTTCGTTTTTTGTTTGTTCTGTTCACCCCCACTGTTCTTGTTGAAAGGTCCTGCCCAATCCCAGTTAACTGTCAATCCCCAAACCCCTCCCCAGTTGCTATGGTTATCATATGTATCCTTTTTGTTCCCCACCCCCAGTTGCCTGCCTGTCACTCGGCACCCCTGCCTCCTTTTCTAGAAGCTTCTGGCCAGGGTGTCGAGTGATTGGCTCAGGGGCCGGGGCCCCTCCCTTGGTTGTACATGGTTGGTTTTACTGTTATGTCAATCCCCAATGTATCCTTCCCTTCCCTCTCCTGATTTGTTACCCCTCACCCCTCCCATCTCCTTTAAAACCCGGGGTCTTCCACACCTCGGGGCTCTCAGCTCTCTACTCCCTACCCCCCAGTTCCATTGGGAGTGTTTGGTCCCTCGGGACCTAATAAACCCGATCATACTAAAGAGACTGAGAGACGCCTCTTCTTCCTGCGGCTCAGAGTTTTACAGCGGCCAACGTCCGGAAGGCAGGTTATTGCCTTAGGCGCAATACCCAGCTTCGTGTTGGGGAAGCGCCCCCTTTGGCTGGAGACGGGCTAGTCATTCTAGCCTGGGCGTTTTCCATCGGCCACACCACTCCACCCAAAAAAACCAAACCAAAACCAAAAAACCCCAACCAAAACCCAAAAAAACCCAACCAAAACAAAAAATTAAATGCCATTTTAAATTATTGTTTGCAATCATCACAAGATTCAACAGAGTTAAGCATCTCTGCTTTACTGATACTACGGTGAGAAGTGGTTTTAAAATGTAAAACTGTCACTGCTTGTTAAACGAGTTATTTGCAATCCAAAATGTTATTCCATAAAAACTATTTACTGTCTTTATCATCACATTCCTTCACACCTGTTTCAGTTAAAAGCATTGTAAATAAAGGAAACAGATGTCCCTTTTTATTTCTGAGTTACTGCAACTTACTTCACAGAATAATGCTGTATTTGATGCAGATTTCAGGGCTGGAAGTCTTTGCATGGTGAAAACTTAAATTTGTCTAGTTTCATATTCCAACCTTCCTTACATTTTTCCTTTCACTTACACTGGTTTTCTACTTGGTAGAGCAGTGTTCTCTCTGAAATTGGAGGATGTTACTACTAAGTCAACCCCTACAACTGTACTGTGGGCAGACAAGTGGTGTTGGACCTTCTGTGAGCTGTCACAGTATTGGTGAATTGTTGTCAGAAATCAGGAGTACATTTGCAGTTGATGATCGTGGAAATTTCCCTCCTACCATTGCTTTGGTTTCATATATCTGATTCTGTAATTGTTTACTAGAAGAGATACTTTATCATGGTCATTACTAACATTTTTTATTCCTTTAATGAATCATTTGAATGGCAAAACTAAGAATTTTCGTTTTGCTCTTGTCTAGGTAAAAACCATCTAGGTAATATTTCTTCCACTTTTGTTTCCTTTCTTTCTGTTGCAGGAATGTGAAGAAAGGAAGCAGAAAAGCAGGCAGAAACTGTGTGGCCTTGAACAAATGTCTGCACAACTGACCCAGGAAAACAATTCCTTGAAAAATTCATTATCAAGTGCTCACAAGGAGTGCAGGAATCATTTTGTTGTGGTTTGTTCTAGGTTTGTTCAGTTTTCCCCCATTGTTGTGTTAAATGGTTCTGCCCGAAGGTTCCAGTAAGTGTCAATCTCTGTACCCCTCCCACGTTGTCCTGGTTACCCCAATGTATCTCGTTTGTTCCCCTCCCCTGGCCACCTGCCTGTCATCCAGCACCCCTGCCTCTTTTTCCAGAAGCTTCTGGCTGGGGTGTTGGGTGATTGGTTCAGGGGCCAGGGCCCCACCCGCAACTGTCTCCCGTTGGTTGTTTGCTGTTGTCAATCTTCAATGTATCTCTTATACCCCTCTTCTGATTTGTTGTTCCCAACCCCGCCCATTCCCTATAAAACCTGAGGCTTTTCCCTGCCTCGGGGCTCAGACTTCAGCTCCCCGACCCTTCACCACCCCTTCCAATAAAACCTCCTACCCCAAGAAGATCTGAGTCGCCCTTTCTTCAGCGCCCTGCGGCTTTGGAGTTTCCACCTGCGGCCACCTGCCCTAAAGCACAACACCGCTTGAGCACAGGGCCTAGGTTTCGCGCCTGGGCAGTGCTCGACTGGCTGGAGGTTGGCTGGACACTGCTTCCCTAGCCTGGGCATTCTTTATCATCCGGCCACTGCTCCAGTTCTGGCGCCCAACGTGGGGCCCCTCTCCAGACAGCTCCTGACCGGCGTTGAGGGTCAGTAGAGCTTGGAAGACCATCGGCGCGCGGACCCCACGGGCAGGATTTTAAAATCCCCTTGGACGTGGAACTACCCCGAGGTTGAGCAGACCTCACTCCTGAGGCAGCGCTCCCCGGGGACCCTGGACGGCAGCTCCAGCACCCGGAGTCATCCCTGCTGCAGGACCTTCTCCGCCCCGGTTTTCCGTTTGTCACCCCCCGGACTGGTGAGTGTTTCGTCGCTCTCCCTGTCGCCTTTCTTTTCCCCCCAGTGCTCCGTCACCATCCCCTTAGTATCCAGACAGGGGCCGGTGGGTGGCACCCTTCTCCCTTTTTCGTTTTCCTTAGCTGCTGCGGAGAGGGCTTAGCTGCAGCTGCTGATTTATAACATCGTACAGAGCTATGGGTGCTAAGCTCTCAGCAGCCCAGAAAGGGCTCTATTTCCAAGTTGCGGGTGTCCTTGTTGGGGGGGGTTGTTCGTTCGGTAAGAAAGAGGTTAAGAAGTTAATTAGATGGATCTCCTCTGAGTTCCCCCGAGGTCTCCCCCGCCTTAATCAAGGATCCTGCCTTTTGGCGGAGAGTCACTAAGAGACTCTCGGAGTTGGTTAGGTCAGGGGACGCCTCGCTCTCCCAATTGGCATTTTTAGCCTCTCAGGTTAAAAGCATTTTGAGAGCGAAAGGGAACTCAGAGAGACCGACAGTTACGTTCAGTTGTAACACCAGTTCAAGTTCTGCTCCCTCTACCCCTAACCCTCCTTCCCGTCCCCACAGAAGCAAATCAGGGATTCTGAAGGGTGCAGCTCGCCCTTCCAGCCAGGCGCAGGGGATCCAGTCGTCCCCTGGCCCCCTTCGGAATCCCCCCCGCCCTAGGAGTCCTGGCCAGACTCCTAGGGGCTCCTCGCCTTCTCCTGCTTCCCCTGTTCCCGTCCCGAAATCCCCAGTTTTTAAACCCCCTTGTTCGCAATCCCCAGTTTCTAAGTCCCTGTGTTCTTGCCCCTCAGTTGCAAAGTCCCCGGTTTATCCCCGGTTGCCTCCAATGACTCAAAATGGCTCCCAGGGAGCCCAAGATGGAGGCGACCGCATGGCTGAGTTGGCGGGAAACCCTCCTCCTTCTTCTCAGAACCCTTTCCTACCAAATCCCAACCCTTTCCTGCCACTCAGCCACTCCCCATGTCCCGCCTCTTCGTCCTGCCCCTTTTCCAGTCCCTCCTCCTTCCCAGACCCCTCCTCAGTACCTCCCACTCCTCCTCCCACCTACCCGCCCATCTCTCCTCCCCCGTTTCCCACCGTAGCTCCTCCCTTGGTCCCTCCCAGACTACCTCCCATTGCTCCACCCCCTGTTGCTCCACCCCCTGTCGACCAGCATGCCCTACCCCTTGACTCCGCCTCCTGGGAGGGTCCCTCAACATCGGACCTCCCTGCCCAGGTTCCCAGTCACGCCCCTGCCTCCCTCTCTTCCGGTTCCCACGCTCCTCCTTTCGGTTCCCACGCTTCGGGGTCCGGGGGGGGGGGGGGGGGGGGGGGGGTCAAGAACCGGGGACCGGGGCCTGCTGCCATACCATCCGCAGCCCCGGTCATTTACCACCAGGAGGGGGATGGTGGGGTGCGCTGACAGTGGGTCCCCCTCAATCATTCGCAAATAAAAGAGCTGGTCAAAGCGCAAAAAGAATATGGTCAGGACAGTGAATATTTCCAGGGAGTGTTGCAGGCAACACTCTCTGAGGCCGATGTCACCCCCTATGACATCCGGCGCCTCTTCAAGTGCCTGCTCAATCCCAGTGAGCGGGCCTTGTGGGAGGCAGCCTGGAAGAGGGGAGTGACAGAGGCTCTCCCGGGCCTGTGGGGTCAGCCCCATACTGGGGTAGACCTCATGGGCAATGTCCTGGCCATTGACCAGCTCTTGGGGACCGGGAACTGGGCAGATGGGTACTCGCAGGCGAGTACCATACCCCGGGAGGCACTCCAGGAGTCAGCCCGAGCGGCCGAGAAGGCCTTCCTGGCGCTGCCGGGGGCGGCCCCTCTTCTCCCTTTTGCCAGGATCTTCTAGGGCGCAGAGGAACCATTCCTCGATTTTGTGGAAAAGCTGAGGAAGGCGGTCGAGCAGCAAGTGGAGGACGAAGTGGCCCGGGAGCACATAATCAAGGAGATGGCGGCACCCAATTGTAACAGCGTATGCAGAGACGCCATCCTCAGCCTCCCGGTGCACCCGCCCCCCTTGCTGCACGACCTGATCGAGGTCTGCGTCCGGAAGGTCCGAGCCATACCATCTAGAGAGGGAGAGAGGAGGAAGACACCACCGCCCCGAGTCAGCACCGCCATGGAGCCAACGGAAGATGCCTTCGTCGGAGCCGCCGGACGTTCGCCCGCTCCTGGATCTTCTACCGCCAACGCCCCATGCCATCTATGTGGCAAACTCGGGCACTGGATGCCCGACTGCCCGCTGAGGCGGGAGTTTTACGAGTTCAAGAGGGGACAGGGACAAAAGGGGGCAGTCCCGCAAAAAAACTAACATCACAGCACAGCTCCCCCCTGCGCAAAGACAAAAATAAGGCGTGACAGATAACAGCATGCAGGGAGGGAAGGAATCAGGGACCGCCGTCCGCTGATTGTGACACTTTTAAACCAGATTTGACCTCTACCTATGTTCCCAGGCCAACACCGACACTGACCACCTTTTCTGCCTTTGGACCCTTCAGGTTGCAGCTGATGGAGCCTCTCCACCTTAAAGACTCCAACTTTCGACTCGTGTCAGTAGACCCGGAGTGCCCAGGTAACTGGGGGCGGATAAGGTGTAAGTACGTCGTTGTCGGGGACACAAAACACACACCACACGAGGTGAACATAATCCCGGGTCTCCTACCATCGGACCCGGGACAGTTCACCGTGGGGCTGCACTGTGTCCAACCCTCCATTTTCCTGCCCAAAGGACAGGTGATCGCGCAAGCGATCCCTGTCCCTGAGATGACTTGGGCCATTGGACATCCACCAGCAGAAGTCACCACTCCAACTGTCGCATGGGCCCAAGTCCTGGGGCAGGAAAGACCCCATCTGAATTGTTACATCTCTAAAGGGGGAGAGGGCAAGCCCCTTCAGGGCTTGTTGGACACCGGGGCAGATGTGACGATCATTCCCTCCCGGGAATGGCCGTCACATTGGGAGTTGCAAAACGCATCAGGGCACGTTCGTGGTGTAGGGGGCTTGCAATTGGCAAGACAATCGAAGAGCGTTGTACAAATTACGGGGCCGGATAGGCAATTGGCTTCAGTGTGCCCATTCATTCTAGACTACGCGGAACCCCTGTGGGGGAGAGACCTCCTAGCCCAATGGGGAGCCCGAATAGACCTTCCAGCGGCTCCCCAGGTTTTTCGGGCGGCGGCCACTGATGAGCGCCCTACCTGGAAGCTGAATTGGAAATCAGATAAACCAGTACAGGTAGTGCAGTGGCCGCTCAACAAACAAAAATTGGCGGCGCTCAACGAGCTCGTTAAGGAGCAGCTATTTAAGGGCAACCTGGTGGAGACCACGTCTCCGTGGAACTCCCCAGTGTTTGTCATCAAAAAGCCCAACAAAGACAAGTGGCGGCTCCTTCACGACCTCCGCCAAATTAATAATATCATCGAAGATATGGGGCCTCTCCAACCAGGGATGCCGTCCCCTACAATGCTCCCCCAAAATTGGAATTTGGCAGTCATCGATATAAAAGATTGTTTTTTCCAAATTCCTCTGCACCCGGACGATGCTCCGCGTTTCGCCTTCACGGTTCCCTTCATCAACCGTGAAGCCCCAAGTAAGCGCTACCATTGGCGGGTCCTTCCACAGGGCATGAAGAACAGCCCAGTGATCTGTCAATGGTATGTCGCTTCCTTGCTGTCCCCGATACGTGCAGCCACCAAAGATACGATAATCTATCACTATATGGATGATATATTGGTGTGTGCTCCGACCAGCGACCTACTTACCCACGCGCTTGACTTGACAACCGATGCGTTGATTGGTGCAGGGTTCGAGCTTCAGCACGAAAAAATTCAACGGATGCCACCCTGGAAGTACCTGGGTCTTGAAATAACAAAGCGGACCGTTGTTCCGCAAAAATTGGCCATTAAAACCAACATAAAAAACCTGGCGGATGTCCACCAGCTGTGTGGGTCTTTGAACTGGGTAAGGCCTTGGCTAGGCATTCCAACTGAAGACCTAGCCCCCCTTTTCAATTTATTGAAAGGGGGAGAGGAGCTTAGTTCTCCAAGGTCCCTTACTCCAGAGGCCCAGGCAGCGCTGGAGAAAATCCAAAGTTCTATCTCGGCCAGGCAGGCCCACAGATGCCATCCGGGTCTGCCATTTAAATTCATTATCTTGGGTAAACTGCCACACCTCCATGGGGTGATTTTTCAATGGGACAATACCATCAAAGGCAAGGACCAGGGCTCGGGGGATCCCCTCTTAATCATAGAGTGGGTATTCCTCAGCCATCACAGGTCCAAGAGGATGACACAGCCATCCGAGCTGGTGGCAGAACTGATCCGAAAGGCCAGATCGCAGATCAGAGATCTGGCAGGTGTGGACTTTGAGTGTATTCACATTCCATTAAAATTCGATTCGGGCCATCTAAAAAGAAAAATGCTTGATCACCTCCTTGAGACCAACGAAATGCTCCAATTCGCTTTGGACAGCTACACCGGCCAAATTGCAGTTGATCGGCCGGCCCATAAATTGTTCAACCAGGAATTCACATTATCTATCAAAACGGTTCAAAGTAGGACCCCTTTGAAGGCTTTGACAGTTTTCACAGACGCGTCTGGAGCATCCCACAAGTCTGTCATGACTTGGAAGGATCCTCAGACTCAGCAGTGGGAGGCTGATATCACTGAGGTAGAAGGATCGCCTCAGATTGCTGAGTTAGACGCAGTCATCAGGGCCTTTGAGTGGTTCTCTGAGCCGTTCAACCTTGTAACAGATTCGGCTTACGTAGCAGGCGTAGTGTCCAGAGCTGAGAATGCCATCTTACAGGAGGTATCAAACATTCCCTTATTTAATTTGCTCTCAAAACTCGTGCATTTAGTCTCCCACCGAGAGCAACCTTATTATGTGATGCACGTCAGGTCTCACACCGATTTGCCGGGGTTCATTGCGGAGGGCAACAGGCGCGCTGACGCCCTTGCCGCTCCCGTTCAAGCTGCCCCTCTCCCTGATCTGTTCGGTCAGGCAAAGATCAGCCACCAGCGATTCCATCAAAACGCCCCTGGCCTTGTTCGTCAGTTCCACCTAACACGAGAACAGGCCAAGGCGATCGTGGCTACATGTCCCCATTGCCAGTCCCATCAGCTCCCGTCTATACCTTTGGGAGCTAACCCCCAAGGATTATCTAGTTGTGAGGTGTGGCAGATGGATGTCACCCATTTTCCACCTTTTGGCCGCCTTCAGTACGTTCATGTCTCTGTGGACACTTTCTCTGGCGCAGTCTATGCCTCTGCCCACACAGGGGAAAGGGCAGCGGATTGCGAGAAGCATCTGCTTCAAGCATTCGCTGTCCTGGGCATCCCCAAAGTTCTCAAAACAGACAATGGCCCAGCGTACAAGTCCAGGGAGCTGCGAAGCTTCCTGCAGCAATGGGGAATAGAACATAAGACCGGCATCCCCTATTCCCCGACAGGCCAAGCCGTAGTGGAAAGGACCCACCAGAGCCTAAAAAGAGTTTTAGAACAACAACGTGTGGCCGTGAAGGTGGAGTCCCCCCATATCCGTCTCGCCAGGGCGCTTTATACTATCAACTTTTTAAATTGCTCGTTTGAGAACCTGAACCCGCCCATAGTGCAATACTTCAGGCAACACGAGCAGCTGCAGCTCAGGGCCAGGCCTCCTGTCCTCATTAAGGATCCGGAGACCTGGAAAACGGAGGGGCCTTTCGACCTCGTGACTTGGGGAAGGGGATACGCTTGCGTGTCCACCCCCTCAGGTCTGAGGTGGATCCCAGCCAAATGGGTCAAGCCCTTCCGCCCTGGGAAGACTCCAGGGGCAGAAAACGTGGGGCAAGTCACCGAGGCGTGTTGGCGGCGGCGGCGGAAACCCTAGGGGATGGAGCCACCCTCATCCTGAATCCCTCCCTGCCTTGGGCAGAACCAAGTTTAAGCTCTTTTCTTACGCTTCTCCCTCTTGTTCGTTTCAGTTACTTCAACACCGACATGGACCTGCCCGCCATTTCATCGCCCTGGCAGTCATCCTCATTGGGTCGCATCTTCCTCCGGCAGACCCTTGGATCATCCCCCAGCCAAAGGCCAATGTATGGCGAACCCTCACGAGCGCCCTCAGCCAAGAACACGTATGTCTCAACTTGGCATCAGCAGAGGACCCAATGTCGACCTGCCTCGTGGGGATCCCTCTCCCTCCCATTCAGATTCCCTACCCTATTGGCCCTCCCCTTATTGCCCTGACCACCAAACCTATCCCTTCTTCAGTTGACCCCAGGTTCGTGTGGAGGGATGCAATTAAGAACTTGGCTCCCCTAGACACCGAACCATCCCAACTTGAGTTGCTCGGCTCCGCCAACGCCTCTTTTTGTTTTCAGTTTGTTTACTCCCCTGTCCCTGGGGACAGGCGATTTGAACATATGAGGCAGTTCAAAGACGAGTACACCGCCGGCTTGTGGTGTGATGCAGTTTTCCACATCTATAGCCCGTCCACCTACGCCGGACAGCCGCTGTCTCTGCCCCGGGGAATCTTTTTTATTTGCAGGGACCGAGCGTGGGCAGGCATCCCCTCTCGCCTGGTCGGAGGCCCTTGTACCATAGGGCGGCTGACGCTGCTTACACCCAACAACATGCAAATTCAAGACTGGAAAATAAAGAGAGCGCAATCTAATTCGACCCATACTAAAAGAGATCTCAAAGATCTCGACCCAGATTGCGACTCCGAAATCATTCATTGGTCCAAACCTAAAAGTGTGGCTGTCACCCTGTTTTTGCCATGGGTGTCGATCGCCAAGTCTCTAGGTGAATTGGCCCACCTGGAGTGTTGGGTTGCAAAGCAAGCAAACTTGACATCAGCTATGCTGTCGGACCTCCTAGCGGACGAGGGAACTACGAGGAAGGCGACCCTCCAAAATAGGGCAGCAATTGATTTCTTGCTGCTCTTGCATAACCACCATTGTGAGGAATTTGAGGGCCTCTGCTGCATGAACTTAACATCACGGGCCGAGGACGCGAGGGTATCTATCACCAAGATGAGAGGCCTCGTGCACGATATCAAGCACCAAACATCGGACTGGCTGGGGGACCTTCTCCAAAGATGGGGACTGTCGGGCTGGGCAGGTTCCATTCTGAAGACAGTTTTCACTATCCTTTTAGTTTTGTTTGTAGTTTTAATTGCCTGCTCTATTGTCTGGGGGCTGGTAAAGAGACTCATTGCACAAGCTATCGGCGCTCCCGAAATCCACCGCATGGAAGTCCAAGGCCAGATGAGCAAAGACTGGGACTCCGATTCCTCGGAGCATTCCGGCCCTGAGGACTTCTGCCAAGACCCCTGTGACGTAGAGCAGGCCCAGACCTCAGTTTAGTTGTGTTGTACCTTTGCCGTTCTTTTTCTTTTTTAAACAAAAAAGGGGGAGATGTTGTGGTTTGTTCTAGGTTTGTTCAGTTTTCCCCCATTGTTGTGTTAAATGGTTCTGCCCGAAGGTTCCAGTAAGTGTCAATCTCTGTACCCCTCCCACGTTGTCCTGGTTACCCCAATGTATCTCGTTTGTTCCCCTCCCCTGGCCACCTGCCTGTCATCCAGCACCCCTGCCTCTTTTTCCAGAAGCTTCTGGCTGGGGTGTTGGGTGATTGGTTCAGGGGCCAGGGCCCCACCCGCAACTGTCTCCCGTTGGTTGTTTGCTGTTGTCAATCTTCAATGTATCTCTTATACCCCTCTTCTGATTTGTTGTTCCCAACCCCGCCCATTCCCTATAAAACCTGAGGCTTTTCCCTGCCTCGGGGCTCAGACTTCAGCTCCCCGACCCTTCACCACCCCTTCCAATAAAACCTCCTACCCCAAGAAGATCTGAGTCGCCCTTTCTTCAGCGCCCTGCGGCTTTGGAGTTTCCACCTGCGGCCACCTGCCCTAAAGCACAACACCGCTTGAGCACAGGGCCTGGGTTTCGCGCCTGGGCAGTGCTCGACTGGCTGGAGGTTGGTTGGACACTGCTTCCCTACCCTGGCCATTCTTTATCATCCGGCCACTGCTCCATCATTTGAATCAATCATTTGAATGGCAAAACTAAGAGTTTTCTTTTTGCTCTTGTCTAGGTAAAAACTATCTAGGTAATATTTCTTCCACTTTTGTTTCCTTTCTTTCTGTTGCAGGAATGTGAAGAAAGGAAGCAGAAAAGCAGGCAGAAACTGTGTGGCCTTGAACAAATGTGTGCACAACTGACCCAGGAAAACAATTCCTTGAAAAATTCATTATCAAGTGCTCACAAGGAGTGAACGAATCTTTTGAATCAATCATTTGAATGAATCCTTTGAATGGCAAAACTAAGAGTTTTCTTTTTGCTCTTGTCTAGGTAAAAACCATCTAGTTAATATTTCTTCCACTTTTGTTTCCTTTCTTTCTGTTGCAGGAATGTGAAGAAAGGAAGCAGAAAAGCAGGCAGAAACTGTGTGGCCTTGAACAAACGTGTGCACAACTGACCCAGGAAAACAATTCCTTGAAAAATTCATTATTAGATGCTTTCAAGGCACGCTCATCCCTGCTGGCAGCCTGTGTGCTGCTGTCAGGGGCCCTGTGCTCTCTCTAGGGCCGACTGTGCACCACGTCTTGCCAAAGAGACATTCTCCAGGAACAGGTGAACCAGCACCAACTCTTGAACCACAAGATCGTCAGCCTCCTTTATGCTCTCCCTGCTGTCATGGAAAGAAACCAGGACGACGGCAGGCTGAGGCAGAGAAGAGCCAAGAACCTGGTTTATGCGTTCCGAAGAGCCGTGATCGCAGTTCTGGCTGCTAACAGGCTGAGGGCTCTGGCTCGATATTCTTGTACCTTTTTCATCTGGACATATGGATACAGAGGAAGCTCTGGAATTCAAGTTTGTCTGGGAGAATCCAGAGGCAGGCATCCTTTGACACGTAAGTGCAATGTTCTTAAAATGTTATGTCAAATTACATGCTTAGGGAATAACAAAGAGCAATATTATTATTATTGCTAGGGCATAAAGACATATTTAATGACATTCTGACAATTATTATTTATGGATTTGTGTTTTTTGTGTTTCTTCATGAAAGTATTTCACTCTAAGAGCAAATGCCTACTCTTATGTTAAGCATTGCAAGTACAATTGCAATTATGCACATGAACTCAACAGTATCTGATATCCTTGATATTTGTGTTACGGATTTCAGAACTAGGCACTGCAGCATCTTCTCTGTGGTAAATATCTTGCAATGTTCCTAAATGATTAACTTTCACTTTTTTTTTTTTGAAAAAGTATTTCCTCTTCTTTTTCTAATAATTTTTAATACCTATTTCCTACTAAAATTCCTAGAATTTTCCACAAAAATTGCTTTCTGATTCAGGTAAAATATTAGCATAGGATTTTAAAATTTTCATTTGAGATTATGTCTACTTGCCCCTTTCTGTTACCAGACCAGTTTATACTTCCCTCTAAAAGGATAAATAGTATCAAAAATGTTTTGCAAATTAGAAGATTCATCTACTGTCGCAGACATCTTTCATGAAAAATCCTTTCTTAGGATTTTTCCTTGTGAGAAGCTGCAGTTTCCAGCAACCAAAGTAAACAATGGTTATCTGCTGCTGTGGAATGCAACAGGTGATTGGTCTCCTGTGGGTGTTTGGATTTCTTGACCACTCATGGCAGAGCTGGCTCTTGCTCTGTCTGAGACACAGATCTTTGTTATTCATTCCTTTTCTATTCTTAGCTTAGCTAGCTTCTCAAGAAACTTTTTCCTTTCTATTGCTTTTTAGTATAGTCTAATGTAACACATATCATAAAATAATAAATCAAGCCTTCTGATCATGGAGTCAACATTCTCGTCTCTTCTTCACCCTGAAAACCCTTGTGACCACAGTCACAATCTACTTTTTTAAAAAAAAGTAATTCTGGAAGCATGCTTAAAACAGTCTAAATTGTTCCGTCTAATTTGTTGTTTATATGCTTATTTTTGGTTAATTTCTCAAAGAGCTGGAGATAGCAGTGTGCCATATCTTAGTGATTCAGTTATCTTGCTAGCTGCAATTCTCTTTCACAGGTTTTGGAGAGGAAGGAGTTGACTGTATTGAAGCACTTCACTGGCTGACTAGTTCTAACCTCTATACTGCAATAATCAGCTCCATCTCAGAACTGCAGGGTGTTCTCAGCAAACAAGGTAATTTTAACTGTATATTGTTGTAGCAGAAATACATAACAGACGCCTTTGACTAGAGGTTATATCCTGAGCTAGTCAATACAAATTTTAGTGGGACTGTTTCCCTGAAAGAGTAATTTCATTGCAAGATAAAATAATAACTCTTTTCTACATTCTCTGAATGATCACATCTCTGTACTGCTGGAACAGATTCATTTTCTTTAACAGCTTGATAGGATATTATATCCTTTCAGTATATAGAGCCATGGAAGCTGAAGGCTGGAGAGTGTTTCTGCAGTTTATTTACAGTGAGAACTGATACACGTTCCCTTGGTTCATCTGCATTGCTGCCATCCCTGGTTCTTTATTAACCTCTACTTTTAGAATCCCCACATTTTTGTCACAGGAAAAAGGATACAAGAAGAGGGATCATTTATGTCAATAAAGGGAAATAGCAGGACAAAGACAAGATGATGCATTTTCCAAAAGGCTAAACACTAAATTGGTATCAAAGTTGCCATTCAATCAAATGTGTTTAGATTCAGTTGCAGGCACTTTCTTCTTTGATCATGCTGTTTTTAAGGAATTGAAAATTAAAAAGCAAAGTTTGAACAGTGCTTCAGATTCTGTAGTCTGTCTTTCAGAATATTTACAGATTCCATCTTGTATAAATGAAAAAGAATGGGATATTACAAGAAACGGGAACTAATAACCTGCTCAATGTTCCTTTGTGGTGTTGTTTCTTAAAGATGCACGGTCCTGGCTTTTTTGCACTTATCAGTGCAGCCGGGAACTGCTTTGCACAACTGATGGACAACCTGAGCGTTCTGAGGGAGACAGCTCAAGGGAACGCTCGTGGGTGCAGAGCCTGCCTGGAGAGGGACTCCCTCACACAGAGGCTGGCTCGTGGCCTCCAGAGAGTAAATGGCCAGGCCCTGGAAGCTGGATTGTATGACAGACTGCCCAGCACAGTAAGCAGATTTACAGTCCTCCTTCAGGAAAATAGGTTTACAGCAATGGTGAAGCTCCCTTGATAGCAGCATTTCTTTGGTTTCAGGCTGGTGGTGAGTCCATGACAATGAAGTACTACTACATGGACACTAAGAAGTAGATTTGTCACACATTAGAGTGTGAATAGGTCTTTTTGTTTATTGACAAAGGATTTCTGGAGGAGGGTTAGTGAAATCGGCCGGCAGATGGTGAACGCCCAGGCTAGCCGGCCAGCCCGCCTTCAGCCAAAGGGACATTGCCGTGCAGGACTTCCACTCCGCAGGAGGAAGAGCGACTCTCCAGCTAGTGGCAAAATCGGCTTTATTGAGCCCCCGGAGGGACCAAGCGTACCCAAACGATCCAGGAACAAGAAAGCGCCGAGGGGCGGGGGGGGGGGAAAACACTGGGTTTTAAAGGGAGTGGGAGGTAGGGGTGGTAACAACACATGAACAAATCAGAGTCTGGGGAAGGGGGATACATAGGTGACAGACATAAAAGGAGAACCAATTGTAACAAACGGAGGGAGGGCCCCCGGCCCCTGAACCAATCACCCGACGCTCTGGCTAGAAGGTTCTAGAGATAGAGGCAGGAGTGCCGGGTGACTGGCAGGCAGCCGGGGGCGGGGAATTAAAAAGATACATCGGTAACTGGGGCAACCGGGGAGGGGTTGGGAGATTGACAAGGAACTGTGGAACGGAGGGGAACGCAGGCAGAACCATTAACATCATAACGTGGGGGAAACAGAACATACCTGAAACAAACCGCAACAGGTTAGTGTATCCAAGTAAAAGATTTTTTTTTCAAGTTCTATCAGATCTGTAGTAGCTTCTAAGAACAAATTTGCTTTTGGCTTGATGTAAGTGTTAAGGTTGCTTTTTATTATTGTTTTCTATTTTCTCATGTTTACCATCCTTTCTTTCAGTAAAGATAACCTTCTTCCCTTTAACCAAAATGAAAAGACAAACACTTTCTCTCCTAATATTTTATAGCAGACCTTAGGTGAAAATAGTAGTTCTTTGTAAACAGAATTTGCAGTAACCCTTGGTAGGTGACAGGTTCAGACTTTTGTGTATGTCTTTTAGAGATAGAGGAAAAAATGATGGTTTTGTCTTCACTTTCTTGGGTCTTAAATACTATTCATTTGATTGCTAAAATAGCAGACTTTATAGCCCATCAACTTGTTTTTGTTTGCTGACAGAGAAACATAGCAATCTTGCAGCAAGAAATATTTGGATTTTTACAAAGGCTTCATGCAGCAGAGGTAGAGTCCCACTCACTGCACCTGCAGCTTGCAGAATGCAGATGGGCTTTCAACGAGATGCAAAAAGAAGCTGAAAAAGCCTGCAGACTGCAAGAGCAATTAAATGAACTTCAGCGTGTAAGTACATTTGACTTGGAGACTCTTGCTTAAAAGAGATTCTCCTTTCTACACATTTTTTGATTTGTTTTATTTTGGAAAACAAGCATAAAATTGATTTCCTTTCAATAGAATTTTCCAGAAAACTTGTCCAGTAAATGTCACTAAACTAGAAGACAGATGTATTTAGAAATACCCTTTTTCCACTGGAGTTTCCTTTTGATTTGTAGAAGGAGGTATCCTGTATAAATGACAGTTTGGTCTTCAGCAATGCAGGTTCTCCCATTTGTTGGAAATGTTGATGTGATTTATGTATCCTAAAAGAAGATTTCACTTCCACAGAGTAAAGTCAGCTGGAATGAACGTATTCAATAAAAGTACGTTCATGAGAAGTTCATGAAATATAAATGTAGCAGTTTTAACTCCAAATGGATGTTGATGAAAAACATAATAATGGATGTTGTTATAATAAAAACAATTCAAATTTTCCTGGGTCTGTTTCCCTGAAGAAGTTACTTTATGGCAGGGGGAGAAAAAGCCTTCTCCGACATTGTCAGTAGCACAAATGCCCAAAATTCCCCTGAGTCTTTTGCTGTTGCTGATTGACTTACTGAGACACTGTGGGTTCCCTAACCTGAAGCCTAGTTGGTAGAACCAGGGTGTCCCAATCCAAACACTTCCAAGCAGAGAATATCTGCTAGATGATGTCTCACCCATTGTCCTTCCTGTTCCTAGCTAGTAAAATGGATTTTTTTTTTAACTCAAAAATCTCTAGTCATCTTCAGTTTTGTTCTTAACAGGTTTTATTCCCTTAGTGTTTTGGGACAGTTGGACGAAACTTGTCGCATTTTAGATTGTAGTTGAAACGTAGATGACGACTTTCCTTGAAGAATTATTTCCTCTATCTGGAACAGTTTTTGGAGGAGAAGAACAGTCCACAAAGGTGTTTACAAGGATTAATAAGCTATCCACTAAGTTTTTGAACATTGATCTGCGTATTTTTCCTTCTAAATATTGAAGTTTTGCATCCTAGGGTGCTACTTTGACAAGAGTTATGAATGCCAAGACTTTACATGAATGTTCTTTATAAAAATCACAGTAATTAACTGGTCTGCCATTTTACTGTCCAGTGATCTGTCTTCATGTTAAAAAAACCTCAATACTAATCCTAAGCATGCATTTGTTTTGGAATTTGGTAGGTTTGCAAGTGGAACTCACTTAGTGGTGGGGAAAGCACTGAATATAATTACAGAATCAGGCACAACTTCTTTCTCTTTCCAGAGAATCAACCAAGACAATGTACAGGGGGAGTTAGATAATGCTTTGCAGTGTGAGCATGAGGCACAATTGCTTTTACAAGAACACCAGCGACGGATTCAGGAGCTGAGTAATACACTGGAATTGCACTCATGTACCAACAAAGATAGAAACCAGGTCTCCAATGTACCTCTGATGGTAATGTTATTCTTCTGGAACAGTCACCAGAGTTTCACCTTCTGTTAAACAAGCCAAATAGTGCAATCCTTGTATAAATGAAATAAGAGGAGTAAATACACACACTACTCAGTCTGTTGAGAATTTTAGGCTACTGAGAAAACACTTCAAAGACTCCATTTTTTTCTTAAGCTATGGATGTTTTATTTTCAACAATTAAGGAAAAAGTCTTCAGTGGGGGTTTGATTTGGGCTTTTTACCTACGCTAATTTTGTTTTCTAAAACTTATTTATACATAGCAAATATACTAAAAACTGGGGGGGGGGGGGATGGTTCTGAGTCATTAATGCTTTTGCTAGGAAATTCATAAAACCGTAGGATGCAGTGGTCCAAATCTACTTCACAATCAGTTTGTCTTCCATGTTGGTCAGTAGCCAGTGGCATAAAGTGAAGTTTCTTTGGGCGACAGAGTAACTCTGCTCTCTGCTGGCAGAGCCTCTCTAATGCAACAGAAGAGCTGAGGAGAAGAGACCAAGTTCTGGATCACCAGAATAGACTCCTGAAAGATGCAGAGCAGGACCAGCAGCAGCTGCAGGAGACTCTCCAGGAGGCAGAACGTGCCATCCAACAGGGAGCAATGTGAGCCCTGGGGCCTGGGGGATGTCACTTAAAATGTATAAAAATTTAAATTCCTACTTCCATGGGCAGGTTTTAGCCCTGGAAAGTGTAAGGTTAGAAGAGAAAAGTACATCTGTCTCCTTTTTTTTTGAAATTCAGACATAGTCTTCTAAAAACAAAAGTGTTAGTTCAAAATACTAGGTCATACATTTTATGCAGTTATCCCATAATAGTGCTCCAAATTCTGGGTGCTGAAATAACTGGCAAACAAAAGACCTGTGTGATCTTACTGATCTGACAACATCTCTTTGGCAGATCTTAAAGTTTTGTTTATTTAAGAAATGATTGTTCTCTGTGTTTCCACGCCATCTTGTTATAGGCAGATACCATTTAGTTATAGTAAATACAGAAGCATCAGCTAGGGGACAGGTCTTCACTGCCAAAGGGACTGAAACCCATTTTGGATCTTGCCTTTCCTGTGGTACAAGACAGATCTTCCAGCTGATTTCAGGGAGTTTTGGATTTAGACCTAATCCCCACACCACTTGCACCACAACCTAGAGTGGCAGGAAAGGCTCAGGCACTGGTTTTGAAAAGACTGGTGGTCAAAAGGAGCCCCCATGACTTGAAGGAGCTTATTACTAACCTATTCTTACACCATATGGTGAGATTAAAATAAAACAACAACTTTGCAAACTTTGCTTCTAATACTTAGCATAGTATGAAGCATGTATTATGAATATTGTTTTATGGCTAGGATCTAAAAAAATTTTAGTCATACATGGGTTCATTTGATCTCTGAAGACGAACATCTGAGAAACTGTAAGGGCTTTATGCACCAGGGAAATAATGCAATTTGTATAATCCTCAATGAAATGTTTAACAAGCTAATTAAAATGACAAATGTTATTTGGTAGGATTTGATCAAAGCAGCTGTCACCTGCAGAAGGATTTGTTCTGGAACGCTTGCCCTTTCCATTGTAATCACCCCAATCTATTTTGGACATTCTTCTTTGTGGCCACACATATATCCAGAAAAGATTATTTTCATGTGAAAAATGGCATTTTTTTTCTGTATATAGCAACTGAAAATCAACAAAGACAACTTTCCCTTCATTGTTCTAGCAGCTCTTCACAACAAATAGGGGTTTTTTTCTCCCTTTGGAGCATATAAGCAAAGCAGATGAAATAACAGAATCTGTCAGTGTTTTCCAATACAAGAATATACCATCCTGCTAGAGACTTTTAATGACCTCTGTATCCAAGCCATGATAGTTTTGATAGGCATATAATTAGATCAGTTTTAATTGCTTATCCTCAACAGAAGCATCTTTCATTTGGAAATGCACCAAATGCACCAATATGAACTATTTTCAGGGTTTGCATTGGAGTTTATCAACAATTTATCAACAATTTCAACAGTTTATCAACAATTATTTTACAAGACATCAAAACCATAAAGTAGCTGAAGATTAATTTGTACATTGGAAGAGCTTCAGTTCTATAAAGTTACTCCATTGTTGTTTTGTTTTGTTTTCTTTTCTTTTCTTTTATAATAGAGACGAAGAGTTGATCATTAATCGTATAAAAGCTGTGGAGGCTGCCCTGAATGAGGTAGGAATTTGAAGTGCTCCCTCTGATTTGTGTTCCAAACATGCCAAACTCTTAGAACTGTTTATTCTCAGGGGAGGAGAAAAGTTGTTGCAAAGCAACTTCCTTTCCTTAGAGTTGAAGTTTCCTCCCTCAACTTCTACCATCTTAAAAAACTATAGTGGAATAAAATGCAAGTTTGCAGTATACACACACCTTGTTCTAAATGTAGAAGTTATGACAAAATTCCCTTGCCTTCCCTCACTGAGCACTATTTCTGGTTGTCAAGACTAATGCAACATACAAAAAATTAGCAATTGTGGTGGTTAACCCTCTACTGAATAATGAGAGATCACATACTTGGTGGCCATAAAACATTTGGCTTTGTGTCTGCTACTTTAACCTCTGAAAATTATTAATAGGAAAAGAAAATGCAGGAAGTCATAATCTGTGGTCAGAACCTTCCATGGTATTTTTTTAAAGCTCATTTTAAATTTAATAATAATCTCAAGTTTTCTCTCTGACTTGTACAAGTGTGGCCTGGTATAAGACTATTTAAAGGTCCAACAAAGCTATACATATTAATTATTTAGGAGAAAGGAATATTTTCATATTATACTATAGCTCTAATGGTAGGTGGTTTTATAACTGCTTTTAATCTACAGCAGCACAGAGCCAGAGATGTTTTCATTACCTTGGAGTGTCCATTTCCCTTACTACATCTTTAATTCCTAGCAAAATGGGAATCTCTTCTTTATTTTAGTTTCTGTATTCACCAAAACTGTTCTTAACTTTATTTTCAGATATCTTTTTCAAGTTTCTTTCCTTTAATGCTCATGGAAAGTGACAGAACCTAAACTGCGTGGTTCACCTACAGCAAACTGTGCTGATAAAAAATTTCCTTTGTGCCATCACCATCTTCATACTGGCTTCTTTCAAACTTTGGAAGTGAATGTCATGCAGCAACTGCTGTGTTTTTACAGTAATAGATACGTCGTGCCATGTCCGTGGCCTTTCTCTTTTCAGGGCAGGGTACTTTTTTTTTTTTTTTTTTTTTTTTTGGTAGCATTCTCTCCCAGCACTGTGAATGAGAGATTTATTTGCAATGAAAATTCAATCAGTTGTACTTTATCCATGGATGTTAGGTCCAGTGATCAAAGCAAGTCCACTCAATGGGCTCAAGGGGACACCGTTCACCCCCGCTGGTGTGTCTGAAGGAGAATTACCACTGATGCTGGGCTATTTTCCCTTTAGGTCAGAGACGAGGCTGTGGCATCAGCCATGCCACTCCCCAGCCTGAAGACCCTTTCAGAGGAAGCAATGAGAGACAGGCCAGAGGCTGCATCATTCCAGGTTAGAGTCTAAAACCAATCCTGTTTTTTTTTTTTTTTAATTTTCTTTCCTTTTTGAATCTGAGCTGCAACAGGCAGACAGATTATGCTCTGAGCATGTGGAGAGCAAAAAGCTTCAAAAGTATTGCAGTCAACAGTTGAAAGAATTTCCATGTATACTCTTGCACATGGTATTTCAGAGGTGATGTCAACTTTCAGTTTTGCAGTTACAGTATTAAATAACGGATGGGAAAACAAACATGGACAGAAGTATATATATTTGGAAATTAATATCCCTCTATCCCCTTCACTTTTTTTCCCATTAATATACACAAGACTAATTAAAAAAACCCACAAACAAAACCAAAACTAAGATCCCCACAAAAAAGCAAAACCAACCAAACAAAAAAGATGAGATTTTCAGGCTCCTTCTTGGTCAGTATCAGATTTTTTCAACCCACGGTTCTAGAATTAACTGTGGTGTTTAGAGCATTCCTCATTTAAAAGAGATTGCTATTTAGAATGTTTAAATATAGAAGCTATTTTGCTTCTGTAGGTTTAAAGACTTGCACATTTCAAAATACTGATTTTTTTAGGACAAAACAATGAGTGGAAAAAAAAGAGAAATTTACCAATAATGTGCCATATTTTCACTCTGAATGCAGATTCAGTGCAATGCATCCTTATTGTTTTTAAGTTTGGTCTTCTACAGAAACTAGCCCTTAGTCTTTGTAGTTGTGCAGAATACATTAGTGCTAAAGCAGAATTTTTTTCCTAATGAGAGAAGAAAAGGCAGAGTGAGTACATATTTCTTTCATTGTACTTCTCTGTCTGAATTAGAGAGAGAGTAGGTAATCAAGTAAAGTGCAAGGAACTTAGGGTAAGTATTGCATACAGTGTGTAAGCTTCTGCAGTAATTCCTCCCAATTGATTGTAGATTTTCTGTTCTAATGCAGAATATAATTGCAGGATCGGGGTCACAAAATCAAACATTCAAGAAAGGCAGATTATAATTTCTCACTGTTGCCCTCTTGCATGCATACATACATTTCAATATGATAAAGACATAAATTATGTGTGCATTATCGTGTTTTCACACTAAAATATGGAAATATGAAATATATAATGCCTTGAGATTCCCATGAAGCTTAATTAGCACAGATGAATTTTTTTGTCAAACGGTTGAATTACAAATATTTCCCCAGTACAGTGATGATCCATTTTAGAGCTGCACAAAAGGTCCCATGGGTGGCATCTTTCCACAGGAGGCATTGTGGCAATCACCAGCTTTAAAATCCTTATTTTCTAATTTGGTAGTGGATGCTGCTTTTCTTTTTTTAAGTCCCATCCCAACTCCCATTCTTTTTTGACCTCACAATGATTGCAGAAGCACCTGCAGCCTGTTCCCTCTTTCTCTCCAGAAGAGAATCATAAACACAAAAAGTTGCATTTCATATTTGCACAGAGTGCTTGTGGTATAAATAACATAGTACAGTATGTGCTGGGGAGCTCGCTGGTGGGGCAGAACTGTGAAGTTCTTGTTCACCTGCAGCCTCAGGTGTACTTGGTAACTCAATACATATACAAACAGCAGCAATGGCTCACAGTCGGTGTCACTGTGAACTTCCTTTTCTCCATCCCTTTTTCTCTTTCTCCCTTTCCTCATCTCTCTTTCACCCTTTTCCCTCTCTCTCTCCTCTGCCCTCATCTCTAGTTCCTGTTTGATTCCTTTCCAAGCTCATTACTGAGGTTTTATTACAAAGTTTGCCTTTTTATGGACAGAGGTCACCTAATGGATTTTAATTTTACTCCATGCCAAACTGTATTAAGGGCAATCCTGTAATCTTGAGTGAGGTAAGCATGTAGGAATCATTTTAGGGACACTTGTCATTGAAAGCAGTGGAGTTGTTTGCAGGCACATCCTCTAGAACTGCCTTAGTTAGTCTGCGATGTGCATATTTAAATTAAAGGCCTTATAATCTTCAAGGATCCTCTTTTAGGACTAGAACCACAGAACCAAGACATTTTGGAGATTTTTTCTCATGAAAAAAGATGTGATATGGGTTAATTTGCCACTGCTGTTTCCTAGACACCACAACGAAACAACCCGGTTGATTTTACCTGGGTTAACATCTATTCTGAAGATCAGCAATGTGAAAACTGAAAAGGAAAACTGAAAAACCTTTGTAAATCCCTGTTTGTGGTACAAGGTTAATTTTTGTCTGTATCACAGGTTTACATTCAAAAGTCCAATTTCATACTATCTGAAGGGAAAATTATAACAAATAAAATATGATTATGCATTGTAAAGAAGACCAATAATTTCAACGGTTAGTTGAGACTACTTGGGGTAGATATAAAGTTACCAGTACTGCCAAATCATCTGTGCTCTCTTGTCCTGCTAACTTTATCATCAATCTAAACCAATATAACAAAATTGGGACATTATTCCACTACATACATGGAAACAGCTACATCTTTCCAGTTCTAGTGCAATTGGATTATTTGTTTTCAGAGGTCTGTAGGTTTACAATGTTTCTTTTGTTACTGCAAGTTAATTTTTTTGCTGTGGAGTGGAAGGATTAGTAACTTGACTCATCTTGGAAGTGTGAACATTAGCTTGAAACTATGTGGTAATTTTTTGTGAACAAAAATTGAACCTGCAGTGAGTCTTGTATTTAAATAAAATGAAAAAATTGTATCAAGAGCTCAGTGCTGTATTGCATACTTGAAAACATCACAGCATCTTCTAACTAGGGTGTGGACTCATTCCCTGCTCCTCAATTACATTATTCAACATTCTAGAAGAAATACAAAATCCATTGTTAGAACTTTTTGATGTTCAAGTCCTGGGACTAAGAATCTGCCTGGCTTCCAAACTGTATTTGATTTCTCTGCTAAAAAAAAATTCTGTCTTTTGTAACAAATGTGGATGTGTGCTATTTGGCATTTAAGTGTAGCTTGCCTGGCACTAATGATTCCTTTTACTTTTATTTAAAGAACATATTTGGACATCTTAGGGATCTCTACTCACTGGCAGCTGCCAGAATTGAAGCATTAAGAACAGGAAGACAATCTTCACAGGCTCACTGTGAATCCGAAGCAGCTTTGGTGCCTCTTACTCCTGTTCCTGATGGTAAGTGTGCTTTGCAAGCAATTACAGTCACTTGGATGTGGGTTCCCAGCCAGCATCTCCCTTCATGCTGCACAGCTTCTGTAGGCAAATACAACACCACTTAATTGTAAACATATTGAAGCAATAAAATTAGTGCAAACAGAAATGTTCAGAGACATATATCAGAAGAGAAAGAAGGTGATGAAAGTTAACACAGGACTTAAAATTAGTGCTGTATTTTTTTTCTATTGGTCATTATTTGATTAGGGGTTTTTTTGTTGTAGTTTGAATGTTGCTTGGTTGGTTGGATTTCTTTTGGTTTTGGGGAGTGGTGGTGGTGGGTGGGTATGTGTTTGGTTTTTGAGTTGTTTTTTGGTTTTTTTTTTTTAATATTATTATCCTTCCTCCTTTCCTGGGACTTTCCTTTCCTGGAACTTTGCTTGCCTTCCTTTTCCTTTCCTTGCCTTGAAATTTCCTTTCCTTGAAACTTCCTTGAAATATCTTTTCCTTTCTCTGAAATTTTCTGTCCTTTCCTTGAAATTTCCTTGCCTTGCCTTGAAATTTCCTTGCAATTCCTTTCCTTTCCTTTCTTTGAAATATCCTTTCATTTCCTTGCCTTGAAATTTCCTTTCCTTTCCTTGAAATTTCCTTTCCTTTCCCTAAAATTTCCTTAAAATAGCCTTTCCTTGAAATTTCCTTTCCTTTTCTTGAACTTTCCTTTCCTTGAAATTTCCTTGAAATTTCCTTTCTTAAAATTTCCTTTCCTTTCCTTGAAATTTCCTTTCCTTTCCTTGAAATATCCTTCCCTTGAAATTTCCTTGACATTTCCTTTCCTTGACATTTCATTTCCTTTCCTTGAAATTCCCTTTCCCTTCCTTGAAATTTCCTTTCCCTTTCCTTTCCTTTCCTTGCAATTTCCTTTCCTTTCCTTCATAGACTTTTCCCTTTCTTTTTGTTAGAAGCCATTAACATTTTGTAACAGCCTTTCCTTGCAAACACAACCATTCCAGTATTGTGCATTTCCTTGCTTATTACAATTTACTTTCTCCAAACAGAATCTTCACACTGCCACATTGACTCTGAAGCAGTTCACCACCTCCACCTCCACCTCCTCCTCCACCTCCTCCTCCTGCTCCTGCTTCTGCTCCTCCACCTCCTCCTCCACCTCCTCCTTCTGTTGCTGTTCCTGCTGCTGCTCCTGTTCCTGTGGGTAAGTGTGCTTTGTGCCTTTCAAGCAATTAAAGTCACTTGAATGTGGGTTCCCAGACAGCATCTCCCTTCATGCTGCACAGCTTCTCTGGGCAAACAATACTTAAATATAAACATAAGGGAGTATTAAAACTAGTGCTAAGAGAAATGTTCTGAGACTGTTTTCAGAAGAGAAAGGAGATGGTGGAAGCTAACACATGGATTAGTGTTTTTTATTATTGGCTCCTATTTCCTTGTGGGGTTTTTTGGTTTTAGTTTGGGTTTGGATGCTTGGTTGATTGGAATTTTTTGGTTTTGGGGAGGGGTTGAGGTGTGTGGGTGGGTATTTGATTTTTGATTTTTTTCTTTTTTTACTTCTTTTAATTGCTTGCTTGCTTTCTTTTTAACCAAAGGCTTTTCCCTGTCTTTCTGTTTTAAACCATTAACATTTTGTAATCACCTTTCCTTGTAACCATAACTATTTCCATTCTGTGCATTTCCTTGCTTATTAAAACTTACTTTTACTAAACAGATCTTCTTCAGCCTCACATTTCACCCCAAGCATCTGGTAGAGCTGCTGCTCCTATTCCTGCTCCTGCTGCTAAGTGTGCTTTGCAAGCAATGACAGGATGTGGGTTCCCAGCCAGCATCTCCCTTCATGCTGCACAGCTGCTGTAGGCAAACGCAACAACACTTAATTGTAAATGCACAAAACACTGAATTGTAAATGTAGCATTCCGTAATGTAGCATTAAAACTAGCACAAACAGAAATGTTCAGAGACGTTTTTCAGAAGAGGAAGGGGATGGTGATAGCTAAGACAGGGATTAAAATTTTTGTAATTTTTAGTAGGTTTGTTTTTTTTTTTTTTTCTAGTGGTCCCCATTTGCTTGGTTATTTTTATTTTTGTTTGTGTTTGGTTGCTTGGTTGTTTGGATTTTTTTGGTTTGGGGGAGTGTTGGTGGCAGGTGGATGGGTATTTGGTTTTTCATTTTTTTCTTTCATTACTATTTTAAATTTTTTAAAGGCTTTTTCCTTTCTTTCTGTTTTAAACCATTAATGTTTTTGTAATAGCCTTTCCTTGCAAACTTGGGTGGGGCTGCTACTCGTGAAAATTAGAACTACATTGGAAAAGTTCACAGAGAACTGTCTCGTGTGGAAGAGACTCCATGGCATAGCAAAAAAACACCTCTCCCTAAGCCATTGCAGTTCTTTGCATTTCCTTGCTTTTTAAACTTTGCTTTCTCTAAGTTGTAGAAATTTGTCAGACTGGGCTTTTTTCTTGTCACCCTCTGTCTTGCATTTTTTTTCTTGGAAATAGTGTAGGACAGAATTCAGTAAATGTGGACCTCAAATAATTGTAACTTTTTCTTAGTACTGTTAGTAGTGAATGGTTTTTTTGCTTTGAAACATGTGAATGTTCTCACAGTGATAGTAAGTAAAGTAAAATCTGATAGTGTCATGGGTTTGACATTGGCTAAAAGCCAATGCACCTACAGTGCATTAAAAGCCAGTGCACCTACAAAAAATCCTTTACTTATTCTCCTCTGCCACAGTTGAGTAGAGGAAGGGGAAAGAACAATTAAAAAGCTCATGGGCTGAGTTAAGGATTAGAAGTAAAAGACTTTAAAGGCAAAACAGGCTCAAAACTTTAAAATATATAAAGAAAATTCTATTAATGAAATTTAAAAAGAATCATGAGATTTAAAACCCTTCCATAGCCCTTCTTTCCTTCCGACCAACAACAGAGGGAGACAAAACATGGGGCTTTTAGTCAGATTGTCACTTCTAAAAGTCTTTCTTCAGTCTGCTTAGGGAGAGGTGTTTTTTTGCTATGCCATGGAGTCTCTTCCACAGGAGACAGTTCTCTGTGAACTTTTCCAATGTGGTTCTAATTTTCACGAGTAGCAGCCCCACCCAAGTTTGCTGCAACATGAGTCACTCCCAAGGGCAAAGAAGTCTTCCCACAACTGTTTTTTCATGGGCCATTTGGTTCACGGGGTTTTGTTTCAAGGATAAGCTGTTCTAGTATGAAAGCAAAGGTGTTTTCTTCTATCTCTGGAAGCAAGGCTTCTCTCTCTCTTTCAAGTCTTTCACTTGATCACAGCTTCTCAGCATCCACACGTTCCAGGATGACCACCTTTTTCTCACAGGCTGCAGGTGATTTCTGTATTCCCCCACGCACTTAATGAATTGCAAGGAAATAGATTGTTGTGTTATAGTCCTCACCACAGCTTGCAGGAGAATTTCAGCTTTGAGGCCCAGAGCACCTCCTCCTCCCCCTCCCTCTTCTGCACCAACCTTAGTGTCGCCATGTTGTTCTCCTCACATGTCTTCCCCTTTTCTTTTTCTCTGACTCAGGAGAGAATTAGTGTTCGTAAGTTCATTTGTTCTCAAGTTCTATCAATTGAAAAGTTTTATAGACCTCTGCAGCGTTGAAAGGTTGATCCCATGCAGGCTTCACCCTGGGCAATTGCTCGCCATGCCCCTCACACTGATCACACGGCTCCCGCCGGCGCCATGCAGGACGCGCCAGCTGCCAGCTCCACTCAGTGCCTCTCCTCATGTGGCGCACCAAAAAGGGGAAAAAAAATCCACTGCCACTACTTCTGGCTCTTTGTTGGCAGCATGGCTGGCTAAAAGCGGCTAAGCAAAGCAAATAAAGCTCATTGTGAGCCACACCGAGACAGCCGCACCACATGGCGCCAGCCTGGCTGTGCCCATCTTGGCTGCGCCGTCCTGGCCACATGGCCAGCCCTGGAGCAGGAAGACCCTGGCACCTACCCACCTCTCCGAGGAAGAAAAAGAGAGTTCCCAAGGTTTTGTCTTTCATAAATAAATTACCATAGAGGCATTACAAGCTTTTGTAATTGACTTAGCAGTGTGCCTATTCTCAGAGGGAGACAGCAATTGGTTTTGCTTGGCATGGAGGAAGCTTTTAGCACCTCCTCACAGAAATACCACTTTTATGGCTGGCTTCTTCCCTCCTGACCAAAAATAAACCCATGCAAAACCAACATATGCCACAAAAGAGAATTTTCCAGCTACTGAGATGATGGCAGACATGAAAGAATGGAGATATCAGTACAGGCAAAACAGAAAAGCATACTGACAGTGTTTACTTATCTGGAAGTGTCTATAATACACCAAGCAGTGATGTCTCCCAGAAACTAATTTTTTACAGGAGTAGTAGCAATTCTTACCTGATTTTAATCAACTGAGCATCACTTGCCAACATTACTACATAGCCAAGGAATGCACATATCCCAGTACAAATGCTCTCCTTGTCATGTGTCTTTGCTTACACAAGTAATAGTTGTAACTAAATATTACAAATCATGCAGTTTAAAATAATAACAATATGAAACTTATATTATAAATCACATTATGTAACTTAGGACAAAGTTTACAAAAACACGTTAGTTCAACCCCACACATGCTATTTGGTAAAGAAAGTGCCTTTTCTATGCAAAAATTGTTTGATACTCAGTATTCTAGTTATGTGAACTTTTAACTGGTCAGACTGTTGTAACATACTTGAATATTAGAGTAATTTAATTAAAATGTTGCCTGCAACAATATGCTTGACTAATATTTGAAGAGCATTAAGTGTTGATTTCAATTAATAGTGAAATATATCCAAAAACAAATAAATCCCTTCTGTGGCCAACAGGGCAAGTGTTCCCCAATAACAGTGACAGGGAGACTGTAGAATAAGTTTGTTTACTTGATTAAAAAACACAGCCTTGGAATTATAATGATGAGGGATAAAAGATCTCTGTAAGTATTGTGTAGCACTTCAAATAAAGTGCCATTGTTTTCCAACCCTTCTGAGGGCAGGATACTTGTGCTAATGTCCTTTGTCTATTAAAGATTAGTGTCTATAATCAGGTGCCATGTGTTTCAAATAAGCACTTAAGAAGCAAACAGTTATAAGTACTTCACATACATACCCTTGTGAGAGGTATTTAACAGGAAACGTAGATTTGCTCTTGATTTGTTTTTCTATTTTTTTTATTCCAGCACACAGGGGAGAGCTTAGACTCAGAACCTATACTGTTTCTGGAACCGACACAACATCCACTGTGGCACCAGACAGAACTGTGCCTGTACCCTCCAGTGTGGTACCACGCAGAACGCGCACTCTGTATACCACCGACACATCATCCAGTGTGGCACCAGACAGATCAGGTGTTGGATCATCAGTGGACATACCCTCCCACAGGATATCCAACAGAAGTTACAGTTTGTCTGCAAGCAACATACCCTCCATTGTGACACCAGACAGAACAGGTTTTGAATCATCAATGGACATGTCCCCCCATGGGGTATGTGACAAAATGTACATTCTGTCTCCAACCGACACATTCTCCATTGTGACACCAGAGAAAAAAGGTTTTGGATCATCAATGGACGTGTGCCCCCCATGGGATATCCAACAGAATGTACACTCTGTCTCCAATCGACACATTCTCCAGTGTGACACCAAGCAGAACAGGTTTTGGATCATCAGTGGGCATATCCTCCCATGAGATATCTGACAGAACGTACCCTGGGTCTGCAACCAACACACTCTCCAGTGTGACACCAGACAGAACAGGTTTTGGATCATCAATGGACATATCCTCCCACAGGATATCCGACAGAAGTGACAGTTTGTCTGCAAGCAGCATACCCGCCAGTGTGACATCAGACTGTCCAATATGTCCACTGATGACCCAAAACCTAAGTACAAGTTTTGGATCATCAATGGACATATCCTCCCATGCGATATCTGACAGAAGTTACAGTTTGTCTGCAAGCAACATACCCTCCAGTGGGACACCAAGCAGAGCAAGTATTGGGTCATCAAGGGACACATTCACCAACCAGAAACCAACCAGAAACAGTACTGGGTCATCAATGGGTGCATCCTCCCATATGACAGGGAGCAGAACTGGTACTGGGTCTTCAGTCAACAAAACCACACAGAACTAGTTCTTTGCCTTCAGTCAAGTCTTTCAGCCTGAAGGTCTTACCCAGCACCAGAAGAAATCAGGGAATTTAATTACTGGATGTGATAGTTTTCTTGAGCAGTATCCTAGCTTCTCTTCAGAAGAAAAAAAAAAATCCAGCAATGTAAAAAGACCTAATTAAAGTACAATTAAAAAAGGAGTAATTAAAGTACCAACCTTTGTATTATAGTTAAGTGTATGTAGTTTTTGGTTGTGACAGCTATAGGTGGCCTAAAGCTGCACAGATGATGTGGCATAACAAGACAGCAACTCAACCAGCCTAATCCATTGGATAGTAGAAGCAAACAAGTCCCCGGGTGTGTTACTGATAGGCTGGATTCAAGTTCAAACAGGGGACTTCAGCCAACCCGTTTGAACCATGAATGCACCCATATCATTGGCCAGTGAGCTGGTGGAGCTAAGACCCTTGTCCAATCAGCTAGGTAAGAGTGGGAAATTTGAAGCCCCTATAAAAGAGGGTGCCTTTTGTTGGTTTTCCCAGCTTTTGCAGAGATGGGCAACTGGAAGGCATTTAAAAAGATTTGATTCCATTATCAGTCTCGATGAATAGTGAGACACAAGAGATGTAAAACTCAATGCCATTCCAGCAGAAGCCAACCTATTTCCTGGTTACAATACCTTATAAATGTTTTTCAACCTATTAGCTTTTGCCACACAATGCTGCTATTAACTCTAACACAAATCACCTCGATTTTTCCCCACATGGTCCTGCTACAATGCATCTTTCACAGTTCTAATTCTCTAAAATATCTAGTCTTTTTGCAGGGCCATATTTTGAAACTTGTTGAAACGTGTTTCTAGTTCAGTCTCTCTCTCTCTCCACAATGTCATCTCTATTCCATGGCCTTCCTAAGTCAGCACACCTTACCTCAGTGTTTGCATACAGGTGTACAAGACTGTGAGCTTTCTGTCAGGCTGTGAGAATTCTTCACAAATCCATTTCCCACAGCCATTCAATAAGCATTGGCTGTTGCTGCATGGACTCAGTGTGTGTGTATGTCACATTCCTGTCTCTACCATCAGCGACTTTTGTCTGTAATTTCATATTTTTATGAAAATATGCATTCATATCTTCACATTTCTGTGTTTCTAATTATTTGTACACCAAAGAACTTACTTTTTTAATTCTTACTTATTGCAGTTGTTAATTTTTATGTAGTATATTTTAAAATGTTACAAAAAACCACCTTTTGAGTAATTTTCCTCATTCTTAAAAAAAAATCCATAAGCCATTTTAGTCTCTGTCTCCCAAAGTTGTTTCATACCTCTCTATTTTAAACCAGGACTACAGTACTTTAATAGGATTGAGAGAGGTCCATGAAATGCACAGCAGTGATTCCTCTTGTGGAACGTCATAGCCCTGCCATGAGGCTCTTTTTTTATTGGTGTTTTTTTGTTTGTTTGTTTGTTTTGTTTTTCTTTCCTCCTCATCAGTGTAACCGCAGCCACACATTGAGTTGCAAACTTAAGCCAGATGAGCAGAATAAAAACAATGTGATGGGCCTTTGGGAGCACCCTGGCTGATCTTTCTGCTTTTTCCATTGAGCAAGGCTCTGATCCAGGCAAAGAGATTGCACTTAGTGCTACAGAGCCATTTGGCAGGAACTCCATTGATTTCTAGGAACAGCTGGAGGCCTGTGTCTCCCCAGGATGTTTTGGCTGTCCCAGGCTTTGTTGGGTTTTGGCTGCAAATACCATTGCCTTTGCTTTCTGATCTAGAAGTACCATGGCTGGGCAAAAACTGCCCATGGGCCATATTCCAAAGGCAGTTTGGTCTGGAGTTTGTGAATGAAGGAGACCTTCATCCAATTCCAAACCATAGGAAAAAAAATCATAAAAGAGAAGTTCCCATCTTTAACAAGCAACTGACAATTCAGAAGGGAATGTAGAGCTTATTTACGGAATGAAAAGGAAAGGAATCTTCCAATGGAGTTGTGGTTTACAGAGTTTTTATTCCGACTCCCACTCACAGCTGGCACTGGAGAAAGCCATGTCCCTGGAATTGTCAGTGTCTTCTGTCTGCCATGAATTGTTTTGCTGCAACAGAGGCATCAGGTGGAGAGAGGCTTAGCTGATGTTAGGAACAGGAGCTGCCCCAAGGAGAAAAAAATAAACAAATTTTTACTTCCCAAATCCATCTCCGCAGAGGCTCAAGCAGGATTCTCTGGTTCCCAGAAATACACAGAAATAGGGCTGAGAAGGCCATCTGGACATACGTGTTCATGCCCAAGACCTTGCTGATGCCATTTGGGTTTTGCCTTTTTTTCTATGTTTTCTATATTCTTTGCATATATGTTTGTAGCTCTGTATCCTACTGTATTAGTCACCAGTTTTCCCAATACTTTTCCAAGTCCTTTCCCTAAGCAGAAAGACAAAACAAATTCCAGAGCTCCAAGCGCTGGGGGGTCCAAGGCCCCAGTGCCATCTTGGTTCTTCCTGGCACACAAGAACAACTCTTTGAGATGCATTTTAATGGACAAAGTACAGCCAGTGCCAAGAGGGGGGACTCCAGAGAAGGAACTTGACCTGGGGGGGGAATTGCGTCACCACTTGTTGTCCTAATTAGTGCTTTTTATCAATTACGCTAATTTCCTAAAACCTACAAATATGTACTCATCTCTGGAGGGAGTGGGCTTTTGTGGACATCTTCCATAACTGCCCCTGAAAACTTCCAAATAAAGATCCATTTTTATATTATCTCCTTACTAAAATTATCTCTACTTTCATTTCCAGGTTGGGAAAAAGGCAACATTGCCATCACAGGCAAACGTGGCTCATAATCTCACTAATCCGTTCATCAAGGTATCTTCAGTTTGCTGCTAGCTCTTTGGGAATGCTGCTTGCTGTCCAAGAATTTTGTTCTTTTCAGGAAACTCAAGATACTTGCTTAAGTTCCCCTTTTCTACAGACTTGGGCTATTGTTGAAAAAAATGAGTGGCACAAACCATTGCTTAGGCAACTTCAACAAATCTAACGTTGATCCCAGTAGGTCTTAGGCCCTTGTTCTGTCAATTGACAGGGGTGTTTTAAAGGACACAGACACCAATGGAAAGAAAGATCATATTTTACTAGGAATATTAAGGCAACAGAAAAGTGAAACAATACATTCAATAAAACTGTGTGCTTGGCTTTAGTGACAAGCAAAAACAAGCAAGGTAATCTCATTACTATATGAGAGACAGGACAGTGTTTGAGAAAGATCCATCACCAATGGCGTGAACGCCTGGATCTCTTGCCAAAAAAATGAAATTTATTTACTGTGTCTGGGTGATCTTCAGGACAATGAATAACTACTTTTTAAGCTTTACATGACATATACCCGGTACTGAAGATTAATGCTTATTCCATAAAATAAAATTAAAGAAAAAAAATTTACTCTGCTCTAATCCATTTCATTTTGCTCCAAATTCTGCTTAGCATTTGGATCAATAGAAACACATGTGCCTATGTATTCCTCCGTCTTTCTCTTTCAATTTTGCCATTCATATTTGTTGTAAAATTGGTGAAATTAAAGATTCTGAAGCAGGATTTCTGTTTGTAGTGTTTATACTGAGATGGAATGTCCACAGTTCACTATTATAAAGAAGACATTTATTTTATAGCATGATTTTCTGGAACGTGTGTTGTTTTTAAAAAATAAGAATGCTATATCATCACTAGTACCTTGTGTTTCAAATAAATTGCTACAATGTTCCTGAAGGTAATACTAAAATTAGATGAACCAGACCGGACAGTGAACTGCAGTATAGGGAATACTACATTAATTTCAACTACTCCTTCACTTGTCTTTCTAACACAAAAAAGGAAAAAAAAGCAAAGTATCTCCCCTCGAAGGTTTCAAAGATGGGTAGGGGGGTGGCAGCAGAAAACAGCAGAACAATGAAACAATAAAAATTAAATACTAACAGAATCTGTTGGCCTCAAAACAATTAAAAGATTCAGAGTTCGTTCAGCCATTGTCTGTCATCTGTACATCAGAAAAGAGGGAAATCAATATTTGTTTCTTGGAGAGTTCCAACCCCAGCATGTGGTATTGATAGTTTCAACAGTGTAAAAGATCAATACTTTTCACAACAAACCTTTCACTTTTCCACTGTTAGAAAAGGTTTGTGAATTGGCTGGTAACACTGCTCTTGTTTAACGTTTTCTTTTGGGGAGTTTATGTTATTTCTATTGGCATTACTAGTGAAAATTTTTGCACTACTATTGCTGTAGTAGTGATGAATGCATATGATGTAATGATGAATGCATAAATAAAAAAAACCTTCACCACACAGGTGACAGTCATGAGAAAATATGCAACCAAAAAGTGCTGCAGCAAAGTCCCACTAGCCATGGGTGACAGGAGCTGCTTTGTCCCCAACAAATGCCTGAGGCATTTGCAGGCTGCAGCAGTTTATGACAGGCCCTTTTTATAAGTTTCTGATCTCATTGCTATCCTGCAAAGCCCAGAGACACATCTGTGGAGGCATGGCCAGTCATGACTTCTAGTTGTCACGGAACCTTGACACAGCTGGGACCTCTCTACTGGCAGATTGTTTTCTCAGTTTCAGCTCTGAATGGGAGGAACTCATGCGAAAAGGAAATTTATCCTGAACTGGTACTATTGAAAAATGCTATCTGTGTTTCTTTGACTCCTGTTTTCAATGTGTCATATCACCTGATTCTTTTATACAGCTTCTGCATTATCAGTCTACTAAGTGCTGTAAGGGGGTTTATATCTCACCCCTCAGGAGAGGGGGGAAATAAAAGGCTCCTTACTGTGTTTGCAGGAGAAAAAGTAACTGACCTCTCTTAGAGCAGAGGGAATAGGAAAGGGGATGCTAGAATTAAACTCCTACCTGTTATCACTAAACTCTTCTCTACTTTTCCAGAGTAAATTTACAAAAATCGAACTTGCATGTGGTTTTCAGATAGGACCTCATGTGCTCTCCAGCACGTCTGAGCACTGCTAATTGCTCTGTGGCTCTCTCATTCTTCCCAAGAGTGTTGTAAATTGGGCTACTGGAACCACAGCACATTTGGGATCTGGTAGCAAGGCAAATCTCCCCGTTCTCCTTCCACAGCTTCAAGCATTCTGGTTTTAGACATTGTTGTTTCATTCAGTTTGTGCCTCCCAGTATGCTTCTCTTGAACATTCTCTGATTCAGGATGATTTTTTTTTCCATTGCTCCAGGCTTTCAAAATCAAGTGTGAATTATTTTACCTTTTCTCCAGAGTGCTAGGACTGTTCTAGGTTGGGCCAGCAAAACATTGCTGTTCAAAAGTCCAAAGTCTGTAGAGCACTTCTTGTCACTATGGTCTGTGGCAAGCAACACTAGTGGAATTTAAGCATATATCTTGCATGAAATATATTCAAATAAGTCAGTGTCACTCTGCATTTATGAAAAAATTTTGTTTGATCCGCAAAAAAGATAACCACAATACTAGAGAATATCGGTTCCAGGGAAACGGGCCTTGGAACGCACCCTCTCCATGCATGCCGAGAGAAATACAGAGAGCTGCCTGGATAGCTCAGCCTCCCACGGAAGAAGAAGAAGATTTTACTCCCTTAGATCGTCAACTTCTAGAAGTGCCAGTGTAGAAGTAGAAACCACAGTAGATGTTACCATCATGGACTCTGCTGTACACCTGATAGATACTAATGTAAAAAGACCCTTGAAAGATAAGCTTAGTTCTTTACTGTTAGAGAGATCATCTGCCAGTAAAAAGAGATGAAATAGAATTCCAAGAGTTATTGATGCAGACTATCAAGGGGTTGTTAAAATTATGGTTAGAACATTTTTCCCTCTTGTATCTGTTCCCAAAGGTTCACCAATTGCTCAGCTTATTCCTTTTAAGTCTTGTGTCCCCTGTACAGACTTAAAAGGAATGGGGAACAGGAAGCTTTGGTTCCACAGATAAACAAGAAATATATTGAGCCACAGACATCACAAGACCTAAACCAAACAAACAGGTAACCCTGACACATCCTAACGGTGATTTTATTACAAAGAAACTTTAAAAGCCACCATTGTTACACGGCCTTTTTAGCAGCGGCCACTGGAAGGCAGCCAATCCTCAAAATTAGCTAGACCACCGATACACCTGTTTGGATTGATCGGGGGCCACTGTCAAAGGAAAAGCTGCCCATAATCCAACAATTAGTGCAAGAAGAGCTGGAGGAAGGGCACATAAAGGCATTGATTACCCCTTGGAACACTCCAATTTTTGCCATCCCGAACAAGAGTGGGAAATGGAGGTTGTCCATGACTTATGTGCTGTTAATGCAGTCATGCTAAGTACAGCTGCCTTGCAACCTGGTCTTCCATCTCCTACTATGATACCTGAGTCATAGAATCTATTGATCATTGATCTCAAAGATTGTTTTTTTACCATTCCCTTGCATCCAGAACACACTACTCATTTTGCATTTTCTGTTCCATCTATCAAGAAGGCAGAAGCCTACAAAAGGTATGAATAGATTTCTTTGCCCCAAGGCACGCAAAATTCCCCTACGATGTGCCAAATTTATGTGGCTTGGACATTAAAACCCGTTCGGCAGCAATTCCCTGAGTATATCATCTATCATTACTTGGATGATGTATTAGTGGCTGGAAAACACTTAGACTCTGTTCTAAAAGCCATGACAATTAGGCTTGAGGAAAGGGGTTTGAAAATTACTTCTGATAAGGTGCCATCTTCTGCTCCTCGGAAATATCTCGGGCGGCAGATTGATCAGTCTGTAGTGAAGCCACAGAAACTCACCATTACAACTGAGATGAAAACTGTACCTGATGTGCAGAAGTTAGTAGAAAATATTCAATAGATAAGACCTATTTGTGGGATAACTAATGAAGAACTTGGAGCACTAATACAGTTACTAAGTACTTCGTCTTGAGCAGATGAATGCCAGATCCAAGATAAAAAACAACAGCAAGCCTTAGATCACATTGCCACAAAGGTTGCTACCTCACATGGACCTCCTCTGATTGAAGATGTTCCAGTTCAACTGATGATCATCACCCAGAACAAAGAAGATGACAATTATGCCAAGCATCCTTTCACCTTGATTTATCAATAGGTTAAAACTTAAGCTAATCCTTTCATTATTATAGAATGAGTATTTTTACCTGTAAAACAATCTAGAAATATTACCACTCAACTAGAACTTTTGGCTCATTTGACTATGAAGGGCAGTGAGAGAATATTAGAAATCTAGAGACATGAACCACATTCAATTGCTGTAGCATTAGCTAACTAATATCTTAAATAGAGAATTAAGCATTCTGTTTCTTTACAGATAGCTTTGGCTGGATATGATGGTAAAGTTCACAATACTTATCCATGGCACCGGGTGTTATCTTTAGTGGAGCATCAGCGTCTGGAGGACAGACCCTGGAGATTTGACTGTCCAGTGTCTGGGCAGACAGTATTTACAGATGCAGGTAAAAGGCCCAAAAGGGCTGCCTGCACTTGGCAGTAAGACAAAGTGTGGAAAAAGCATGTCATTTTTGGAGAGGTAAAAGATATATTGCAGACAATAGAATTGAAAGCTGTGATTTGGGCTTTTGAAAATTGGAATATTGAGGTCATTACCATTGTTTCTGATTCACTTTATGTAGTTGGCAGTGTCCAACGCCTTGAAAGAGCAGTGCTTGAAGAAATGAGTAATGAGCATTTGTATTCCCTTTTAAGCCCATTGATTAAAACCCTAAATCATCGACAGCAAGAGTACTTGATTACTCATGTTTGTGGTCATCAAGCTCTCCCTGGTCTGTCTGAAGGTAACGCTCGAGCTGATCGGTTAGTAGCCACTGTCTGGCCAATGCCAAACTCTGATAAATTTCAGCAAGCCAAAACTTCCCATGCATTTCTTCATCAATCTGCAAAAATGTTAGGTAAACAATTTGCTATTCCCCTTACTGATGCTTCTGGTATTGTGCAATACTGTCCTGACTTGTCAACCAGATGGCATTGGTTTAGTCACGGTGTTAACCCTAGGGGTACTCAACCCTTGCAATTATAGCAAATGGATGTAACTCATGTAGCAGAATTTGGTCAGAAAAAGTTTGTACATGTTTGCATTGATACCTATTCTTGAGTTATATGAGCTACTCCCTTAACAGGTGAGACGTCGTGTTGAGAAACATTTGTGCAATTGCTTTGCCATATTAGGTATCCCCTTAGCAATTAAGACAGACAATGGTCCTGCTTACTGTTCCTTAAGATTCCAACGTTTCTGTAATTTGTGGGGTATTCGACGTGACACTGGTATTCCTCACAATCCTTCTGGACAGGCAATTATTGAGCGTGCCCATCAGACATTCAAGGGCATGCTGCAAAACAAAAAGGGGGAACTCCAAGGTTATCCCCTGAGGAAAAAACAGCTAAAGCCATTTTTGTGCTTAATTACCTTAGAACAACAGGAGATAGGGAAGATCCACCTATTCTTGTGCATCGTGCCCTCACACGTAATCCAAGTGAGGAATTGCCTGACGGCATTCAGGTCATGTTCAAAAGTCCAGAAACAGGGGTGTGGGAAGGACCAGCTACAGGCAAATTAAGAGGAAGAGCTTCTATGTGCTTACTTACAGATAAAGGCATTCGTTGGATTCCAGCCATGTGGGTGAAGCCCTATCTGAAAGCACCGTCCTCAACCCATGTCGTGCCCAGAGGCGGAGAGTCGGCAAAAGCACCGACTCCAGACGGCCCTGAATCCAATTCTTCGACAGCCGACCGCTGAACAACGGTTAGAATATCTACCAAATTTACTGGACTATGCAGAGGAAGTACTAGCAACTCCACATAAGCTTAATACACACGGGTTAGATGTAGACAGACTTCTTTTACCTTCACTTCCATCACAAGCTGTAAATCAGATAGAAAATGCTTGATATCTGCATGGTTGTGCATGTAAGGCATGGCTTAAGGTTCGTTGTATAAAGCGTCACTTAAAAACTTGGCGACAAGTTTGTCAAGAACATCATTTAGCAGTGGTCCGAGGGAAAAAGCAAAAATTTAAGCCTATTAACCTAATATGCAATAACTGCTCTTACACACTTAACACTATTACCCCAAGAATGGCATGAGCTAAATTTTTAAGGCATAACTCAAGAAGATATCAGAGTTATCTCCAAGATGTATCTTTGATAGAAATACATAAGCAAAGATTGTTACTCTGGTTGCAGTTTAAACTTGCTTTAATTGCTGTAGTAAACCAAATTGTACTAGAGAGCAAGATAATAGCTACTGAATGGAGAGTAAGAATAGCAATACCACAAATACATCACTTTAGAGATTTTGAGTGAGAACAAGCTAAAGCAATTTGGGCAAAGCGCAGGCGTGATGGATGACAAGGGCAACAATGGCACCCGCCTGGCAAATATTAACAATGTTGCTTAGTGGAGAGATTAAGGAAACGCAGGGAGTATACAATAGAGAGCAGCGAGCTGACATGAGGGTTATTACATAGGCTACCAGAAGAGGGCAGAATCTTTCTGTTTATCTCTGGCTACACCTTTGCATCCATTTTGCACCTGTTTAATTGGAATTCCCTTAGACTCAATGGAAGAATTCGGAAATTGGAGCAGAGCTCACATTTATGGCAACTTAAGTAAGGCCTGGTCCAATTGGTGTACTAATCAAAATGGGATGATCACAGAAAATTGGTGTGAAACACAAAAAATCCCTAGAAATCCTTTAGGAGTTGAGGCATTTACAATCGCTCAAGGTTTAAATACTACAAGCCAGTGGCCGCAGGAATTGGATATTTTGGGATCAGTGCCAGGAAATTACTGTTTGTTCTTTGAGTACCACAAGGGTAAAGAGCTGATTAGGGAGAAATCAGGAAAACACGGCGATGGTAGCACTTGGATATCTCCTCTTTCTTCCTGGTATCACAATACCACAGCATACTGTGCCAGTTGGACATGGTCTGTATCCCTAAAACAAAAATCTGCAAGGATGTAACCTCCTGGAGTTTTCTCATTTGTGGAGATAAAGCTGAGCCTGTGATTCCTCAGAAAGCATTAGGAGGACTGTGCTATTTTGGGAAATTGACACTGTTTGCCCCTAGCATTCAACAGATGCTTGACATCAGGCACAAATTCCAACACCCAAAATGTAATTAGGCTCAGACTGTAAGGATAATGTAGAATTGTAGAATACACGTTTCATTATACTGGCATCACTTTTTACACCAGAAGTAGCTTCATCAAAGGCCCTTACACAACTCAAATGATTGGCTTGTTGGACAGGAAAACAAATTAACATTACATCTGCAATACTGAATGAGCTTACCAACTGATGTAGGTAGCATATGCCACGCTGTGTTACTGGATTGGGCTGCTCTAGATTTTTTGTTGCTAGCACAAGGAGACGGATGTGAAGATTTTGAAGGGATCTGTTGCATGAATCTCTCTGACCACTCTGAATATATTGACAAGAAACTGTCATTGCTTAAGGAGAATATGAAAAAGTGGGCAGTCGTTTAGAATTCTTTTGATGAGTGGCTAAAATTCTGGGGAATAACAGGCTGACTCAAGGACTTAGTACGCTCTGGCATTATGATACTTTGTATTCTTTTTTCAATTCTGCTTATAGTGCCTTGCTTACTATGCTGTGTGCAAAAAATAATTGGCTGTGCTTTTACATCAGTCTAGTTTGTGCAAAAATAAAAGCGGGGAACTGGTGAAGATATTTTGCAGGTTGAGGAGTTTTGGCAAGACAATGGCCATATTCAGCCAATGCACAATCCAGCCTGCTTGTAATAATGGACAATGAACACGTTCACAAAGAATGAATTATGGACATATTCAGAAATGGGCTCAGTATATCCTTGAAAAAGATACAAGAAGAAGAGTCATCAGGACTCAGCAAGTTTGTCAGCAAGCTTGGGAAAGTGAGCCATGGGTGAGCCAGACAACCACAGCAAGATACGTAAAAAATTAGATGATCCAATCAGCATTCTATTTTAGACGCGTGAACAGCTAGGATGAACCAATCATGTATTAGCTAGAGACACGTGGATAGCAGAGACTTATTATAAATATAGTCTTTTAAAGGATAATAAATTTGGCTTCACTAGATCATATTGGTTATGGTGTGATGTCCCAAAACCTCTGCACCCTGCAGCCTGTTCCCACAGGAGGCTCTGGTGAGCCCCTTGCAGGACGCTCTGCCAGGCACGCAGCACTTCTCCTCTTCTCCTGCCCGCCCAGAACGCTCCTGGGACAGCAGGACACAAGCTGGCGGGCTCTGGGCTCAGCACATCCCAAACAGAGGGGCAGGAAGATGCAGGGGCTGTTTTGCAGCCCTGCCCAAGAGAGGTGGGAAGGGTCTCCTCCCTCTGGGCTCACTTGGTTGGGTTTCTGACTGGGCCTGAGGCAGGGGCTGCCATTCCTCACTTGTGGGGACACCAGAGCTGCCAGAACCACACCGAGCCTGCAGGCACTGCCCAACAGCGCTGCGGCCACTGGGAGGGTCGCGCCTCTGGGGCTCAGCCACTCCCTGCTGCTGCTGCTGCTGCTGCTGCTTTTAGGCACACGCAAAGCTCACTGTTAGGCCATGACGGTCTCTGCTTCTGCCCTCTTCCTGTCCCTGTGTAGGGATGGAGCATTGCTGTGCTTTCAGGAAGCTCTCTGGGAAAAACTTCCAGCATTGCAAGCTCCTCTGCCCTCCATAGATGCATGCTGTGGAATCCCTCACAGCTGGCTTCAGAGCATCCTCAAGCTGGCTCTTCTAAAACCCAGGGTCCTTGTTCCCTTCAGCGTGCTCAGCACGACCTTCAACTCCATGGTGCTGTGCAACTGAAGCAGCAGGACAGGGACCTTTGCAGCCTGAGCTGCCCTTGTTCCTCTCTGCCCGTGCACAGAACACAGCGCGGAAGAGAACGGCAGCAGGGCCCTGCGTGTTCCTGGGCTCAGGATTTGTGCCGCTCCAGCTCCACAGACACGTGGGTAAAGTGACAAAGCCAAACTGTTTATTAAGGGAAGGCAAAGCAAAGGGGTGATCTGGGAGGCAAAAAAGGGGATGGACAGGGCCTGGGGGCTGGAGGGAGGAAGGGAGGGAAGGAGCTGCCAACAGCGAGGGAGATGACAGGAGCTTCCCACAGGCTCAGCTGTGACCAACAAGAGCTGTGCCTGGAGTTCCAGCTGGTCCCCTGTGCTCTGCAGGTGGTCTCATCTTCATTGGGAACTGGGGGTTGCCAAAGGACACGGGTTCTTCTGATCCTGCAGACCAAGTTCGGCAGCTCTTGCCTCGAACTTCAGCTGGATAAATTGGTTGATAAAGGAGGGGCACTCGTATTCCCTCAGGGCTTGAAGGGCTGGAAAAAAGAAGCACAGAGCCACGGTTAGAGGCCGGATTGCAGGAATCCAGGGAAACACTCCTGCCAGGGCCATCCCAGCCGGCTTCTGCTATGGCCAGAAGGGAGCCGGAGACAAGGGCTTGGGCCGGAAGGTTGTGGCCTCGGCTCCCCCACGTGTGCCTGAAAGCTCTCCGGGCTCTGTCCCCGCCGCCCCTCGTCCGTCCGCACAGGGAGCAGAGCCCTCGGCAGCTCGGGCAGGGATTGTAGCTCCGGAGCTGGGATTTGCAGCTGCCCCCGGCGGCCCCCGCTGGCACCCCCGCGGCTGCCCCCACTCACCCTGACTGAGGACCTGGAGCTCCTCCTTCTGCCCCATCATGAGCACTCCGGCGACCCCTGGCAAGACAGAGCCCGTGGCGGCGCCAGGCGGCACAGCTGCCCGACACGGGCGCTGGCAGCCCTGCGGCCGCACGCCCTCCTGCCCCGGCAGGGCTGCTGCCGGGCCCCTGCCGCACGCTGCCGCCCGAGGGCACGGCTGCGGGAGGGCGGCGGCAGCGCCGAGGGCGGGCGGGGCTGCAGCGGCCCGGGCGCGGCTCCCGCTGTAGCCGGGGCAGCAGCCGGGCCGGGGGCAGGGAGGGGCGCGGGGCTGCTGGCTCACCGATCAGCCTGACGGCCGCCTGTCGCAGGCGCTTCTGTGGGCTCTGCAGGAAGGGCAGGGCCCAGCGCAGGTGCTCGGCCGCTCGGCTCTCGTCCTCCAGCAGCTGCGGGGAGCACCGACAGAAAAGGATTGGGGCGGGCTCTGCCCTCGGCCGGGCGCTCCCTGCGCCCAGCAGCGGCCGAGCCGGCCCGCACGGCCCAGGGCAGGGAGCGGCGTGTGGGGCGCAGGCTGGCGGGCCCGGCTGCGGCGCCGGGCAGGGGCACAGCTGCCAGCCCCGGCAGGGGGGGCTTCTCCAGCCTGCAGCTGGGGCTCCCGGGCTGTCCTTACCAGGAGCTCGGCGAACTTCATCCGCTGCTGCTTGGTCAGCAGCTCCTCCAGGTCCCTCCTCCTCCGGAAGCGGGCCGCACAAAGCAGGGCTTGGAAAGAGGCCTGGAGAGCAGCAGAGAGCCAGTGGTGGCACCAGAACCCAGGGCACAGGACCCACATGCCTGTGCCAAGGCCAGGGAAGGCTGGAGCCTGCGTGTTGCCAGGGCAGGAGGCAGCCCAGCTCCTTGCCAGGGATGCAGCAGCGTCACACAAAAGCTGACCTTTGCCACACGCCGGTTCTCATCGTGCCAGCGCAGGAAGAGAGGGAGCAGGCTCTGGCTCACAATTCTCGTGAGAGGCTTTTCCCCCTCTTCCACTACCAGCTCCATCACTTTGCAGAAGAGCTGAATGGAGAGCAGCTGCACGTGGCTGTTGTCCTGGAGGAAAGGAAAAGACCTCAGCACCAACTACTCCAGGCCCATCAGGGCAGAGGCCCAAAAGTGCACGAGGCACAACATTTCTGGGCAGTGTCCAGTGCTGAGGGCTGGCTGGGGACACAGAGCCTTACATTCTCCAAGTGTGGCAGGAGTGGCTCAGCCAGCTTCAGGGCGGTGGCGCTGGGTATCTTGAGGTCTTTCTCCTGGAGCATGTGTGTGAGCACAGAGAGGATCATGCCGACCATCTCTGCATCAGGATCCGCCAGCTGCTCCAGCAGGTGTTGATAGAGGCCGCGTATTCCTCCGCCCTGTGTGCAAGAGCAGGCCGTGCTGTGAAGCCAAGGACAGCCGCAGCACCAGCAGCTGCTTGGGGCACTCGGGCAGCTGAAGTGGGAGGCAGGAGAGCTGGGAGCAGCTGCCTCTGCTGCCAAAGGCCAGCCAAGGCCAAAGGTCTGCGTTGGCCAGCCCCACGCTGTCAGCGCAGCTTCAGCCACTTCCCCTTCTCACCAGCGAGGGCTCCTTGCTGAGCACCACGAGGCCTCTGAGCTCCAGGCGCAGCCTGTCCCTGCACTCGCTCGGCAGGTGCCTGGACATAACCGACAGGGCACTGGCACCGTGCTTGGTCAAGTCCAGACACTGCAGGACCTGAAAGGCACAGGGCAGTGACAGGGGAGCCGGCCAGCAGGAGCCCAGAAGCACACAGGGCCGGGCCCAGGCAGCAGCAGCAGGTGTGGGCAGCGTCCCAGGTGGCTGCAGCTATGAGAGGCCAGAGAGCTGGGAGGCAGCTCAGCCAGGCAGCGCTGGCCATCAGGCTCACCTCCACAAAGAAGGCCAGGGCAGGCAGATCCCAGCAGGGCTGCTTCCCAATGAGCAGGTTGAGCAGGTGCAAGGCGATGCGGGAACACAAGGGGGTCAAGCTATGGCGCATCTCCCTGGCAGGGGGAAAAAGGCAGAAAAGCCCTGAGCCAGGCAGGCAAACCTCTGCCAGGACTGACTCCCAGAGGTGTGATCATTCTCCAGCACCCTGCAAGGGGACGTGGATGCTTTGGGAGGCAGCTGCTCCTGGGCACCCTCCTCTCCCAGCCTATTCCGGTCTGCTTGGTCGCCCGTCGCTGACAAGGCCCTCTCCCCCACAATCACAGGGACTGCGTGGGGCACTCCGGGCACGGGGCACAAACGCTGGCAGCGGGGGGGAGAAGGGGGTCTCACCTGGCCAGCAGACCGACTGCATGGTGCCGGGTGTCGGCACAGAGCAGGGTGTCCCAGAGGCGCTTGCGCTCCAGAGCCACCAGCCTCTTCTCAAAGTCCAGTAGGCAGAGCAGAGCCTTCATGGCCTGCACTGCAAACCTGTGTACAGAGCAAAGGCCAGGTCACGCCGGGAGCACTGGCCCTGGCCACAAGGACATGGGAAGGACAGGGTGACCAAGACCTGTTGGGCTTTGTGGGAAGGCAGTGTTCCTCCCGGCACGCTCTCCAGAAGTTCTCAACCTCCTCTGGCATCTGCTCTGTGGTGACAAAAACTTGGAAGAGCAGAGCCACAAACAGGCGGGCAGAATGAAGGACTAGTGCCTCATGCCACTCGGGCATGTGGACAGTCTTCCACAGCACCACAGTTGCCTGCAAAGGAGAAAGCACCCCGAGGCAGCAGTCAGTGCCCAGGTGTCCATGTTGCAGGGCCCAAGGGGAGATGCAGTGGGAGCAGCCAGCCTGCTCCCCTTGAGCCTGCTCCTAGCCCAGCTTTCGGCCCAGCACCTGAGGTAGGGAGGTGCAGGACAGGGAGAGAGCATGGAGAGCTGCTGGAGAGGTGACCCGGAGGGTGAGCAAAGGCCAGTTCTAGAAACTCACAGCCAGGGCAAAGATGGCCTCGTTATCCCCACTGTAGAAGAACATGCTGTAATGTGGCCGGTCCTCTATCACAGACAGGAGTGCTGGAAGCACCTTCTGCACTGCAGATCCCGAGGAGCTGATGGTTCTCCACATCAGTGCAGCAGCTCTGTGGGACCAGGGCTGCGCGTCAGTACCGTGCCCCGTGCGGCTGGGTGGGGCCAGGTAACAGAGCCCCGGTGCCCTGAGGGGTGGGGGGGGGGGGCATGGCAGCAGGCTCAGGAAACAGAGGGGCCCCAGGGTCCTGGAGCTGTCCGCCTGTCTGGCAGACCCCACTGGACAGGGTGGGGCCACTGAGCACCAAGCTCTCAAGGCAGTTGTGCTCTGTACCTGTCACAGGTTGGGGCACAGCGCAGGAGGCTCATCACCACATTAGCAGGGTGCTCTTGGGCCAGGCTCAGAATGTCCCTTTGCAGCCCAGTGTCCACAGTGAGACCGGACACGAGTGTCTGATGAATGTCCCTCACCATGGCTGACACCTAGAGGAGGAATGGGGAATGCCTGGAGTGCTGTGCAAGGGGGCAACTTGCCCAGCTTCCCCCAAGAAGTGCTTGCCTTCCCACCCCACTTGCTGGCTTCAATGGCTGGGGGGGCCCAGCAGACGTAGCTTAAGGGCCACACGATCCTGGGAGGCCTTCAGCCCTGGCCCCAGGCTGCTTACCTGCTGCTGAGATGAAAAGAAATGCTGAGTGGGAGCAGGAACCGCAGTGCAAGTGGGCCTGGTGTTGGTCTTTGAGAGGGCCCACGTGCTTTGCGTCCTTGCGTCCTCACTCAGGGCCGTGACAGCCTCCGGCCTGCCCTCAGCCATTGCCCTGACAGAGTCTGCTGCCTGCTCAGGGGAGGCTGAGCTGACATCAAGCTCTGCCCGCAGCTCGGCCGTGCCCTGGGTTGCTGTGGCGCTGGTGTTTCTGCACCGAAAGCACAGGAACCTCCGCAGTATCTGCAGCAGAAGGAAGGGCAGGAAGAGAGGGATGTTCCGTGGCCTGCTCCAAGTGCGGCACTGGGCTGAGCAGTGCCAGCAGGCCCGGCCCAGGTGGGGATGGCCGCAGGTACCTGCGCTGCTCTGTGGAAGCGGCCGCGAGTGGGGTCCTGCTCTCGTGTCCGATCCTTGCCCGCATCTGGCAAAGAGCGAGTGCAGCCAGAGCTGAGGGGCTGCGGGAGAGGCCCGAGAACACGGCCCAGCCCTGGCAGGAACAGCACCCGGGTGGCCAGGGGATGGAGCAGGGCCGCTGGGGGCAGCCTCAGCCCCTCTTCCATCCTGTCTGCGGGCTCGTCCACAGGGGCCAGGCCGGCCACAGGCACCAGCCATGCAGCCCAGCTCTGCCACTCACCGTCCTGCAGTGGCTGCAACTGCTCCAGCTCTGCAGGCTGCTGCGCTGGGGAGGCTGCAGGGCCTTTCCTTTTCTTCCCCCGAAGCACCTTGAAGAGGCTGAGCACTCTGCCTGCCATCCCGCTTTCTGACCTCGAGGACACCTTTGAGCCAGATGCCTGGGCAAAGGTCTGAATCAGCGAGCGCCTTGCAGGTGCCTGCGACAGAGAGGCCTCAGGAAGGCTACAGGACAGCGCGTCCTGCACTCTGGTCTCAAGGCCTCCTGCCACAATAACAGGAGGCTCCTTGTGAGCAATGGAGGTCACTGAGTCCTATGGCCTGGCCACAAGGGCACCGCCACAGGGATGGCAGATGCCTGGGAAACGCTCCGAGTCAGGAAGTCCTGCAGTCTGGCCACAAGGCCAGCCGCAGGAGTAACGCCTTGGAAAAGCTGTGGGTCAGCGACGAAAGAGCCGGCTGTGTGGGGCTCCTCACAGCACAGCTCTGGCACGTCCTGTCTCGTCACATCCACCAAGCACTGTGGCGTTGCCTTGTCACCACCAGCACCCATGTCACCACGTGTCACAAAGGGTCCTGTTCCATTCCGTTCCGTGGTAACCGTGCTGCGCCGTGTCAGCAAGGGCCCTTGGACGCACTGCCAAGTGGTCTGGGGCCACCCCCACCCCACCCAAAATGCCTCTGATTGGAAGAAATCCATTGCCCCAAGTGTCTAAGACAGCCCGGGACACACCAAGCCCAGCCAAGTGCTCAGGGAAGGACTCTCCATGGTGCCTGGCCAGCACAGCCCAGCTCGCTGCTGGCTCTGGAGCAGAGCAGCTTCCAGCAAGCACGGGGCAAACACATCTTGCCAAGAGTTAAGACACACCAGATAGGGGAGATGGCATGAATGTGTGCATCAAGGCCTATGAATTCACAGCTCCCCAAGAGAGCTTTGGGGCACTCGGCTGGACAAACACGATCCGGCTCAGACCTGTGCTCAAAGGTGGGCAACAAACCCTGCTGCAGGTGCTTGGCTTGGTCTCTGCAGGCCCAGGCAGATGCCAAAGCTGCTCTTCACATCCTTCCCCTGCCCCTCTGCCAAGTGCAAGGGGCCTCAATGACTGAAGGAAACACAGGGAGTCAAATGGAGACACTTGCACCTATCTCACTGGGGGCTCCTGGAGAAGCAGTTTCCTTGGGAATCAAGCCCCTCTCTTCCAAGGGCACTTCTCCAAATGTGTACATTTCCTGGGCAACACCGACACACCCTTAAGAAACCCTGGCAAGGCTGAATTGCTTGTGCTCCTTGCAGCACATGCACTCCAGCTGGAGCTCATCTTCCTTCCCCCGAGGCTGTTTCCACGCGTCGCTCCAGGCGCGCAGCCCCGGGCCCCTCCAAACACGAGCTGCCCGCTGCCTCTGCACATGCCTGAGCTCCTTCCTGCCTGCGCTCAGGGCAGCAAAACTGGGCTGTTCCCAGCCAGGGAGCGGAGCCCTGTTGTTGAAGATGTTTTGCAGGGAATTTGTGCCTGATGTCAAGCATCTGTTGAATGCTAGGGGCAAACAGTGTCAATTTCCCAAAATAGCACAGTCCTCCTAATGCTTTCTGAGGAATCACAGGCTCAGCTTTATCTCCACAAATGAGAAAACTCCAGGAGGTTACATCCTTGCAGATTTTTGTTTTAGGGATACAGACCATGTCCAACTGGCACAGTATGCTGTGGTATTGTGATACCAGGAAGAAAGAGGAGATATCCAAGTGCTACCATCGCCGTGTTTTCCTGATTTCTCCCTAATCAGCTCTTTACCCTTGTGGTACTCAAAGAACAAACAGTAATTTCCTGGCACTGATCCCAAAATATCCAATTCCTGCGGCCACTGGCTTGTAGTATTTAAACCTTGAGCGATTGTAAATGCCTCAACTCCTAAAGGATTTCTAGGGATTTTTTGTGTTTCACACCAATTTTCTGTGATCATCCCATTTTGATTAGTACACCAATTGGACCAGGCCTTACTTAAGTTGCCATAAATGTGAGCTCTGCTCCAATTTCCGAATTCTTCCATTGAGTCTAAGGGAATTCCAATTAAACAGGTGCAAAATGGATGCAAAGGTGTAGCCAGAGATAAACAGAAAGATTCTGCCCTCTTCTGGTAGCCTATGTAATAACCCTCATGTCAGCTCGCTGCTCTCTATTGTATACTCCCTGCGTTTCCTTAATCTCTCCACTAAGCAACATTGTTAATATTTGCCAGGCGGGTGCCATTGTTGCCCTTGTCATCCATCACGCCTGCGCTTTGCCCAAATTGCTTTAGCTTGTTCTCACTCAAAATCTCTAAAGTGATGTATTTGTGGTATTGCTATTCTTACTCTCCATTCAGTAGCTATTATCTTGCTCTCTAGTACAATTTGGTTTACTACAGCAATTAAAGCAAGTTTAAACTGCAACCAGAGTAACAATCTTTGCTTATGTATTTCTATCAAAGATACATCTTGGAGATAACTCTGATATCTTCTTGAGTTATGCCTTAAAAATTTAGCTCATGCCATTCTTGGGGTAATAGTGTTAAGTGTGTAAGAGCAGTTATTGCATATTAGGTTAATAGGCTTAAATTTTTGCTTTTTCCCTCGGACCACTGCTAAATGATGTTCTTGACAAACTTGTCGCCAAGTTTTTAAGTGACGCTTTATACAACGAACCTTAAGCCATGCCTTACATGCACAACCATGCAGATATCAAGCATTTTCTATCTGATTTACAGCTTGTGATGGAAGTGAAGGTAAAAGAAGTCTGTCTACATCTAACCCGTGTGTATTAAGCTTATGTGGAGTTGCTAGTACTTCCTCTGCATAGTCCAGTAAATTTGGTAGATATTCTAACCGTTGTTCAGCGGTCGGCTGTCGAAGAATTGGATTCAGGGCCGTCTGGAGTCGGTGCTTTTGCCGACTCTCCGCCTCTGGGCACGACATGGGTTGAGGACGGTGCTTTCAGATAGGGCTTCACCCACATGGCTGGAATCCAACGAATGCCTTTATCTGTAAGTAAGCACATAGAAGCTCTTCCTCTTAATTTGCCTGTAGCTGGTCCTTCCCACACCCCTGTTTCTGGACTTTTGAACATGACCTGAATGCCGTCAGGCAATTCCTCACTTGGATTACGTGTGAGGGCACGATGCACAAGAATAGGTGGATCTTCCCTATCTCCTGTTGTTCTAAGGTAATTAAGCACAAAAATGGCTTTAGCTGTTTTTTCCTCAGGGGATAACCTTGGAGTTCCCCCTTTTTGTTTTGCAGCATGCCCTTGAATGTCTGATGGGCACGCTCAATAATTGCCTGTCCAGAAGGATTGTGAGGAATACCAGTGTCACGTCGAATACCCCACAAATTACAGAAACGTTGGAATCTTAAGGAACAGTAAGCAGGACCATTGTCTGTCTTAATTGCTAAGGGGATACCTAATATGGCAAAGCAATTGCACAAATGTTTCTCAACACGACGTCTCACCTGTTAAGGGAGTAGCTCATATAACTCAAGAATAGGTATCAATGCAAACATGTACAAACTTTTTCTGACCAAATTCTGCTACATGAGTTACATCCATTTGCTATAATTGCAAGGGTTGAGTACCCCTAGGGTTAACACCGTGACTAAACCAATGCCATCTGGTTGACAAGTCAGGACAGTATTGCACAATACCAGAAGCATCAGTAAGGGGAATAGCAAATTGTTTACCTAACATTTTTGCAGATTGATGAAGAAATGCATGGGAAGTTTTGGCTTGCTGAAATTTATCAGAGTTTGGCATTGGCCAGACAGTGGCTACTAACCGATCAGCTCGAGCGTTACCTTCAGACAGACCAGGGAGAGCTTGATGACCACAAACATGAGTAATCAAGTATTCTTGCTGTCGATGATTTAGGGTTTTAATCAATGGGCTTAAAAGGGAATACAAATGCTCATTACTCATTTCTTCAAGCACTGCTCTTTCAAGGCGTTGGACACTGCCAACTACATAAAGTGAATCAGAAACAATGGTAATGACCTCAATATTCCAATTTTCAAAAGCCCAAATCACAGCTTTCAATTCTATTGTCTGCAATATATCTTTTACCTCTCCAAAAATGACATGCTTTTTCCACACTTTGTCTTACTGCCAAGTGCAGGCAGCCCTTTTGGGCCTTTTACCTGCATCTGTAAATACTGTCTGCCCAGACACTGGACAGTCAAATCTCCAGGGTCTGTCCTCCAGACGCTGATGCTCCACTAAAGATAACACCCGGTGCCATGGATAAGTATTGTGAACTTTACCATCATATCCAGCCAAAGCTATCTGTAAAGAAACAGAATGTCTAATTCCCCATTGAAGAGACCAGTTAGCCATTGAATATGGTTCATGTCCCCAGATTTCCAATATTGTCCCTCTGCCCTTCAAAATCAAATGAGCAAAAAGCTCCATTCGAGTGGTAATAGTTCTAGATTGTTTTACAGGTAAAAATACCCATTCCAAAAGATTGAAAGGATTAGCCCAACTTTTAACCCATTGATAAATCAAGGCAAAAGGATGCTTGGCATAATGGTCACCCTCCTTGCTCTGATTGATGATCATCAATTGAAATGGAACATGCTCGATCAGAGGATGTGCATGCCACGTAGCAAGCTTTGTGGCAATGTGATCCAAGGCCTGCTGTTGTCTCTTATGGGCTCCGGCATTCATCTGTCCGAGACGAAGTGCCTGGTAACTGTATTCATGGTGCAAGTTCTTCCTTAGTTATCCCACAAATAGGTCTTATCTATTGAATATTTTCTACTAACTTCTGCACATCAGGTACAGTTTTCATTTCAGTTGTAATGGTGAGTTTCTGTGGCTTCACTACAGACTGATCAATCTGCCACCCAAGATATTTCCGAGGAGCAGAAGATGGCACCTTATCAGAAGTAATTTTCAAACCCCTTTCCTCAAGCCTAATTGTCATGGCTTTTAGAACAGAGTCTAAGTGTTTTCCAGCCACTAATACATCATCCAAGTAATGATAGATGATATACTCAGGGAATTGCTGCTGAACAGGTTTTAATGTCCAAGCCACATAAATTTGGCACATCGTAGGGGAATTTTGCGTGCCTTGGGGCAAAGAAATCTATTCATACCTTTTGTAGGCTTCTGCCTTCTTGATAGATGGAACAGAAAATGCAAAATGAGTAGTGTGTTCTGGATGCAAGGGAATGGTAAAAAAACAATCTTTGAGATCAATGATCAATAGATTCTATGACTCAGGTATCATAGTAGGAGATGGAAGACCAGGTTGCAAGGCAGCTGTACTTAGCATGACTGCATTAACAGCACATAAGTCATGGAGCAACCTCCATTTCCCACTCTTGTTCGGGATGGCAAAAATTGGAGTGTTCCAAGGGGTAATCAATGCCTTTATGTGCCCTTCCTCCAGCTCTTCTTGCACTAATTGTTGGATTATGGGCAGCTTTTCCTTTGACAGCGGCCACTGATCAATCCAAACAGGTGTATCGGTGGTCTAGCTAATTTTGAGGATTGGCTGCCTTCCAGTGGCCGCTGCTAAAAAGGCTGTGTAACAATGGTGGCTTTTAAAGTTTCTTTGTAATAAAATCACCGTTAGGATGTGTCAGGGTTACCTGTTTGTCTGGTTTAGGTCTTGTGATGTCTGTGGCTCAATATATTTCTTGTTTACCTGTGGAACCAAAGCTTCCTGTTCCCCATTCCTTGTAGTCCATACAGGGGACACAAGACTTAAAAGGAATAAGCTGAGCAATTGGTGAACCTTTGGGAACAGATACAGGAGGGAAAAATGTTCTAACCATAATTTTAACAACCCCTTGATAGTCTGCATCAATAACCCCAGGAATTACATCCAATTCCTTTTCACTGGCAGATGATCTCCCTAACAGAAAACCACTAAGCCCATCCCCTGAGGGTCCTTTTACATTAGTATCTATCAGGTGTACAGCAGAGTCCATGATGGCAACATCTACTGCGGTTTCCACGTCCACTCTGGCGCTTTTAGAAGTTGACGATCTGAGTGAGCAAAGTCCTTCTCCTCCTCCGTGGGAGGTTGAGCTATCCAGGCAGCTCTCTGTATTTTTCTCAGCACACACGGAGATGGCACGTTCCAGGGCCTCTTTCCCTGAAACCGACATTCTTTAGTGTTGTGGTTATCTTTTTTGCATATAGAAGAAAATTTTTTCATAGTTCCAGAGTGACAATGACTCCTAATATGTCTGATTTTACCACATCCAAAGCACCTAATGTGGTTTCCTTTGGCTCTCTTTTGCAGTTTAGAAAGCAATGGCTTTACTGCATCCCGTACTGCAGCAGCTACATAGGCTGCTTTTTGTCTTTCTGTAGTTCTAGCCATAAGTTCCAGTGTTTCTGAAACATCAGCTCCCTTCTTTAATGTTCCCAAAATCTGCCGACTTTTATCATTAGCATTGTCAAAAGCAAACATATTAAACAATTGTAACTTTGTGTCTGAATCCAAATCAGGATGATCATAGATAGCTTCATGCAATCTGTCTACAAATGTATCAAAGTCCTCATTCCTTCCTTGGCAAATCTGTGTAAAAGACATGGTGTGTAATTTTTTCTGGAAGTGCAAGGGTAGCATTATATGCTAGTTGTTGGCTCATCTGTAAGACTTGATCAATGCTCTTAGCCTGGGCAGTGGCAGTAGCCCAGGGCCCCTTGCCAAGTAACTGTTGTGCTGTTAAACTATACAGAAGATCACCTTGCACTCTGGGTCTTGCTGCTTCTTGAGCACACTTTTCTTCTCAGCTTTTATGAAACATCACCTGCTGATGGGGTGGCATTCTAAGTCTTATTAGGGTATGCACATCAGCTGGAATTGTGTTAGATGGAAAAATATACTGCAGAAGTGACTGTGCAAGTTGGGATTTTCAACCAAATTGTGAAATTGCAGCTCTCAACTTTTCTAAAATCTTCCAAACGAAAGGTTCTCAAAGTCTACTTGCAGCATTAGTTACTGCAGGAAAAGCTTCTACATCATTTGAGAGAAAAGTCCCTTCTACAATAGCTTCTGGAAGAACTTTTTTCTACTTTCGTTTCTGAGCTGCTTCTATTTCAGGGTCATGTTCCAACTCTAATTCCACATTCTTTACAATGTGGGAGGGAGGATTTTGTTAAACCGGCTCAAATGCTGGCTCAGAGACAAAATGAGAGGTTGGTAACTGCTTCCCTGGATGTCTGTCTGAACCTACTATCATTGGCAAGTCCATTTTCTCAAAAGAATAGTCTCTTTTGGGGACAACTGAATCCTTTTGCTGAATTACCAATTTTTGCAATCTGTCTACTAAAGATTTTAAATCCTCTTTGACAGAAGCACTATTCATAATACATCTCCTTCCTTATCCTTTGAACTTACAGCATGTTTAGCTTCCTTTATCAACAGCTTTGTAACTCTGAGTGCAACTGTCCTTTGTTCTGCAACCTAACCCCCCCCCAAAGAGGCAGCAGCTTCTTCATTCTTGCTCTGAGCTGGAGGAGCAGTGGGTGTAATGCTCCATTCTGAGCTGAGGGCTTGCGGGCTACGTGAGGGAATATCTAAGGTGGTAGAAAACAGCTGCTGAACTGAAGTTACTGGAAATGCCTGAGGCTGTTCCGATGCAGAGGCGAGGGCTGCACAAGCCGCAGCAGCAGCAGCTTTCCTCTCTGCCTTTAAGGCTTGCAACACCTCTATGACAGTTTTCTACAAAGTAGCATATTTAGACGCCTCTTTTGCCTCACTCCCGCCAGATGCAATACTGTCCCACAACATTCGCCCCACAGCTTCCCATGTCAAAATCTCAAAAGCAACCTGTGCTCCTGCTATGAGATTATGGTCCCAAGCCCAGTGAAATAGTCTCTTCATAACTGAAGCATCATACTTTTGTTCGCTCTTAGAGAGGATATGTTGGAGGAGTTTCTGAACACCTTCCCTTTAATGTTCACACCACCTCCACTCTGGCTGCTCACCTTGATCAGGGTGAGATTCAAGTCATCTACGACTGGAGTTCCAGTAACCTTTTCCTCTCACCGGGGCAGTGAAGGTACTTTCCACCGGCTTCTCCGCTCCTTGAAGGCTGGCTCCGATCCTCTGCAGAGCAGCCAAATTGCCGTCCTCAAGTCCCTCTGGTGCAACGACATTGGGTCTGCCCGCGTTCTCCACCAGAAATGCGGGAAGCAGAGGTTCAGGGACATCACACCATAACCAATATGATCCAGTGAAGCCAAATTTATTATCCTTTAAAAGACTAGATTTATAATAAATCTCTACTGTCCACATGTCTCTAGCTAATACATGATTGGTTAATCCTAGCTGTTCATGTGTCTAAAATAGAATGCTGATTGGCTCATCTAATTTTTCACGTGTCTTACTGTGGTTGTCTGGCTCACCCATGGCTCACTTTCCCAAGCTTGCTGACAAACTTGCTGAGTCCTGATGACTCTTCCTCTTGTATCTTTTTCAAGGATATACCGAGCCCATTTCTGAATATGTCCATAATTCATTCTTTGTGAACGTGTTCATTGTCCATTATTACAAGCAGGCTGGATTGTGCATCGGCTGAATATGGCCATAATCTTGTCAAAACTCCTCCCTTCTGTCTCTGAGCCAGCATTTGAGTCAGTTTAACAAAATCCTCCCTCTCACACTGTAAAGAATGTGGAATTAGAGTTGGAACATGACCCTGAAATAGAAGCAGCTCAGAAACGAAAGTAGAAAAAAGTTCTTCCAGAAGCTATTGTAGAAGGGACTTTTCTCTCAAATGATGTAGAAGCTTTTCCTGTGGTAACTAATGCTGCAAGTAGACTTTGAGAACCTTTCATTTGGAAGATTTTAGAAAAGTTGAGAGCTGCAATTTCACAATTTGGTTGAAAATCCCAACTTGCACAGTCACTTCTGCAGTATATTTTTCCATCTAACACAATTCCAGCTGATGTGCATACCCTAATAAGACTTAGAATGCCACCGCATCAGCAGGTTGTGTTTCATAAAAGCTGGGAGGAAAAGTGTGCTCAAGAAGCAGCAAGACCCAGAGTGCAGGGTGATCCTCTGTATAGTTTAACAGCACAACAGTTACTTGGCAAGGGGCCCTGGGCTACTGCCACTGCCCAGGCTAAGAGCATTGATCAAGTCTTACAGATGAGCCAACAACTAGCACATAATGCTACCCTTGCACTTCCAGATAAGTTACACACCATGTCTTTTATACAAATTCACCAAAGAAGAATGAAGACTTTGATAAATTTGTAGACAAATTGCATGAAGTTATCTATAATCATTCTGATTTAAATTCAGTCACAAAGATACAATTGTATCGTCTTTGGGATCATTACTCCATTCCAAATGGCTTTCCCTTCAGTCACAAGAGCCTTCCATCTCTTCCAAAAATTGCCTGCTGAAACTCTTCTGCTCCCTTCCAAATCAGTTCACTACTCCAGCATAACCCTTGAAGCACGGACAGACATCTCTTCAACTAATTAAATAGAAAAGTAGAAAAGAAGTGATTTTATTGCAGTGCTGGACATATGTGAACAAGTTTCCAAAGACACGTGAAAGGAGTTGCAGACTCCTGGTCTCTATTTCTACAGAAAAGGTTTTACATTAGGTTTCTAAGGACCCATAATACATAATTATTACCCGCCTGCTTCGTATTTTTATCAGCTGAATATCTATTACAGCTGCACAATTGTACTCCCTTAACTGAGTCGGTGGGATTTTGAAATGAGGGAGTGGTCGTATGGGAGGAAGAAAGCCGTCTTCCTCATGGTGAACTCTTCTCCCATGGCCAGTTGGCAAGACCTTTTGACCTGCTGGTCATGGTCCAAGCCTCTCCTAACTGTTCAATTATTCTTAAGTCAAGGTATTTCTATGGTCTCTGCTTCTTCACAATTGCTTCCTCTATCCCTGTCACTGCTAGCTTTATGTTCCTAATATATTTGGTACTCTTTACCTAAGGTGTGTGATTTCTGCTAGCTGTATTACTAACTTAGCTTCTTACCTAATTTTAAAATCTTAACTAAAACAAGAAATCTTCTACTATCCCAATTCTATTCCCAGCTAGCCCCTGGACTCATCTGCACTTTTCAATTATCCTAATTACATTTTCAGCTAAGCCCTTGACTCACCTCAGGCACATCCCTGACTCCCTCTCTCCAGCAGCTCAGAGCTGCTTTGCACAGCGCTTGCTGTGTGCCAGAGAACACAAAGCAGGCTGGCCTGGTGGGCCTGAATATTTCTGCCAAACACTCTGCATCTCACACCTTTGCTCTGGCTGAGTGCAGAACTGCAGGATTGCAGGTGCTTCCTGCCAGAGCTGCGTGAGGCGCTGGCTCCTGCAGACGTGCCCTGCCAAGCTGTCCCTGCCTCACGCTGGCCTCGCTTGCCCTGGCAGAAGTGCCGGGCCTGAAGGAGGCTGCCCTGTGCTCCAGCCTGCCGAGCAGCCCGGCTCCCTGCCCCGGTGCCCAGAGTGCTGCACACACTGCTGACCTTGGCCAGGAGTTGCAGGGCAGCCGGCAGAAGAGGAGGAATCCTCAGCCAGCCCAGCGGCCTTCGGCTGCCCTTGGCCTTTCTCTGCTCCTGGGCACACTCCAGACGGCCAATGCCTCCAGGCCAGGCTGTGCCCAGCACGGCTGCGCTTCCCCTCGGGATCAGCCAGCTGCCACCTGGGCTCTGAGAGTGCAGGATTCGCCCGCTCCCAGGAACAGGCACCCAGGGCCCGGCTGCTGCCTCTGGCAGCTCCAAGGGCCTCCTTCCAGCCTGCCTCTGCCGGGGCTCAGCCTGCTCCCGCCTCTGCCGGGGCTCTGCTGGGGCTCCAGCCCGGGCAAGGCCGGGCCCGCTCTCACCTCACAGGCGCTGACAGCTCTGCACCACAGGAGACCTTTCTGAGCACCCTCTCTGATCTTTCTGCTTTCTCACTTGAGCAAGGCTCTCCTCCAGCCAAAGAGATTGCATTTAGGGATCCAAATCCAAGTGGCAGGAGCCCAAATGCCCTCCAGTCACAGCCGAAGGCCTGCATCTGCACAAGATGTTTGGGCTGCCCCATTCTTCCTTTGGTTTTGCCTTCAAATGCCATTGCCCTTTCTGCCTCACCTAGAAGTGTCACAGATGTATCAAGACGGGCCAGTGTGCCAAAGGCAGTGTGCTCTGGAGATGATGAATGAAGAGTCTTCCCAGCTTTCAAAGCACACTGTGAAAAACACCAATCCCTTGTTTTAAAATTTTAAAAGTTTAATAGCAATAAAATGGCTATTAAGATAGTAATAAAAGTTAGAGTAATAAGAATTTTGATAATCAGAGTTAGAACAGTAAAGGATAATAAAAACAAAGACATATGGACAGTCCTGCTGCCTCCTGGGCAATTATGCCCCGAAAGCACACAGGCTAACAAAGGATTAGCCCTTAAAAGCAGTAGCCTGTTGCATATTCATATATCTCATACATGATGCATAAATTCTTTTCAAACAAAGGGTGTTCTCTGGTTATTGTCAAGTTCTCCCCTTTAATCCTGTTGGCTCCTCAAAGTTGGGAAGGAAGTGGAAGAAAGTTGGTCTTTTCCAATAAGGACACAAGAATTCTTCTCTTGGGGCTTTGGGTGTCCTGTTGCTGTTATCTCTGGGCAAAGAATTTCTTGATTATCCCATCCCTTTCTTGAGCTAGTTAAAAAAGTATCTTACATCGCTTAGTTTCTCTTTTACATAATGTTATAACCTAAAACTATATTTACCACTGAAACAATTACCAATATAACCGGACGGGACGTACATGAGCTTGTCTGGCCTTTGCTGCTTGACCAAATAGCGACAACTGTGGCTAGCTGGATGCTGCAGCTGGGCTCTTGGAGGCAAGTCCAGGCATGCAGGAGTTCAGGTTTACCTTTGGTGTAGAAGCTTTAAGGTGAGGTGAAGGAAAGGAGTCGGTTCTGGTGGAGGGTTTTGATCCAGAGCTTTATTCCTGGCTCACAGGCCTCTGAATGCAGCAACGGCTCCAGGAGAACTCCCAACCGCACGGTTTGCTCACAGTTTTTTGCTCACAGTTTTTTGCTCACCCGGGAGAGAGGGGGAGGGAAGGAACATGGGGGACCACCAGCCAGGTACAGGAGGGGAAGTCTCAAGGGACAGAGGACACCTGGATGGCCCAATGTCCTTCCAGGAGGGGAGGGCATCTTTTGAATTCTGCCAATCACTCGCCACCCTTCTGGAATGCCAGAATTGACAGACAGTGCTCAGCAGGGGTCAGGGTGTGGAAAGGAGGGATGATTGACACACCTGGCAGGGAATTATCAGGGAGGAATCTGGGGTATCTGAGGCAAACCATGACATCATACTGCAACATACCACACTACTTAAAAAAATACAGTACTACTAACTAAGACAACATAACACATAGAGTATATTAATTTATATATATATATATATATATATATATATTCATTTTAATATCTGTGAAGAGTCTATCCTGTAATACGTACTTTTCAAAACACCAAAGAAGCCATTTGCACCTTTAAGAGACAGCTGACAACTCAGAAGGAAATGCTCAGCTTGTTCACAGGGTGAGAAAGAAAGGATTCTTCCAGAGAGTTGATGTTTCAGAAACTTTATTTATTTACAATCCTACTCTATAATCCTATAGGATGGTATTTACAGGAAAATGGACATGCACTAAATGAACCAGCCTAACCTTCTGGAGCTAACTAAACTAACTAACCTTCTAGAACTAGGTCAGGTTTTTAATAAAGCTGCATTCAACTTTGTGGATAAAAAGGTGATGCTGTGAGCAGAAAGAAGAAGCAGATGAGTTGCTGACAGACAAAGGGGTAGCAACCCAAATAAAACGACATTACAGCATCACCAATTAGATTAAGAAAAAGATGCGTGCTTGCCTCAGGACAAAATAGAGCTACCAGTCAAGAGATGCGTGGACAAAGTGTAGCAGCCAACCAAACAGTGCATAACTATAGAAACCTATACGATAGGAAGTAATTATAAACTATGTTTAGAAGCACAATAAATGGCTTCTCCTTGATTCCCATGGAATTGTGCAGAGTCTTTTGTCTTTTCTCCACATACTCCTACTCTAAATCCTACTCTATAATCCTACTCTACAATCCTACTCTAAGATGGCTATGGAGAAAATGGTCCTGATATGATTATAGCACTGTTCGCTTCTCCATCCTCTATAGAATATTAATCCCAATGTTTCCAGGTGTGGGGTGCCTGGCTTCGTCTAGCCCTTGCTGCTAGACCAAAGGCAGCAGCTGTGGCGTTTTACCCCAGAGATACCTTTGGCCAGCTGGATGCTGCAGCTGGGCACTCGCAACAAATCCAGGCAATGTAGGAACTCAATTTACCTCTGGTGGAAAAGGTTCAGGCGATGGTGAAGAGAAAAGGAGCCGGTTCTATTGTAGAGTCTTAATCCAGAGTTTTATTTTAGGGTGGTAGACCTCTGAATGTGGTAACAGCTCGCAATAGGACCCTGGACCGCATGGTCTCATGCCCTTTTAAGCCCCCAGGACAGGGGGAGGGAAGGGACAGGTGAGGGCCAACCAGGTGTGAGGAGGGGAAGGCTCAAGGGATACAGACGCTTGGACAGGCCAATGCACCCAGACCTGAGGGGCATCTTTTGAACTTCTGCCAACCACACGACGCCCTTGCTGGAATGTTAAGATTGATGGACAGCTCTTAGGCAGGAGGGCAAAAGGGGGAGGGGGAAGGTTGGCACACCTGGGGGGGTTGGGATAGGTGAAACAGGAAATCACACTGCAACATCTCCCCCTAGTTTTGTTTAAAAAGAAGAGGACTGGGTTTGTGGTGCAGAGTGCTTACCAAACCATGGTTGGTAAATCGGTTCCTCCTCTACAGGAGGTTCAGTGCTTTCCACTGAAGGTTCCATGTCATTCATTGGAGCACTAAGGGCTCCCAAATAGTAAACTTCAGGAGGGGGAGATGAGCTTGAAATCAACTTGAGAACCATGCGTTTGACTAGTCCAAAAACAATGCTAACAACTACAACAACAATAACTAATATAAACAATACTAAAATTACAGTTTTCAGAATAGATCCCAACCAGCCCGAGAGTCCCCAGCCTTTGAACAGTCCACTCAGCCAGTTGTCAGTTTCTCTCTTGATGTCTGAGGTCTTTTGCCAAGGTAGTCCATACGTGCTTTTGGCTGAGGGACTATCCAGGAGATCGCGGGTGGGATGATCATGAGTAGGACGAGGAGCAGGCTTGGTCTCATGGCATCATGAGGCTACACACGAACCATGGGATCTAAACTGGTACAAGGAACTTAAGACAAACATATTACAAACTATTCCAGATAGGAGGCTTAAATGGAATTTCCTCCAGAGAATGTGTGCGGCATTTCCTTCTCCAGGCAGCACTGGCAACCTGGGGCACTTCTGTCAATTTCTCTGAGACCTTGGGAACATAGGGCCTTACCCATTTGGAAGGAACTCACTTTAACCCAGAGCGGGTGGACACACAGGCGTATCCACGTCCCCAAGTAACCAATTTGTAAGGTCCCACCGTCTTCCAAGTCTCAGGGTTCTTTACTAAAACCGGAGGCTTTTCTTTCATCATCGTATGACTGCTCCCCCCAAAGTGGCATAGGATAGGAGGGTTCAGGCTGCCAAAGGAACAATTCAGAAAATTGATTGTGAACAGCGCCCTGGACAATTGGATGTGGGGGGGTTCCACCTTCAGAACCAGGACTCTTTTAATATTGCAGTGAGTCCTTTCTACTATGGCTTGACCTGTAGGGGAGTAGGGGATGCGAGTTTTATGCTCTACTCCCCATTGCTGCAGGAAGCTCCTGAATTCCTTGGATTTATAGGCAGGCCCATTATCAGTTTTCAACTCCTTGGGGATGCCCATGAAAGAAAAAGCCTGTAAGAGGTGCTTAATGGCATCATTAGATGATTCTCCTGTGTGGGCAGAAGCATAGACCGCTCCAGAAAAGGTATCTACACTAACATGAACGTATTTCTGCCGTCCAAATGACTGTATGTGTGTAACATCTGTTTGCCACAGTTCACAACTGTTCAACCCCCTAGGGTTTGCTCCCATACTCACTGTAGGGAGTGCATGTTGTTGGCAATTTGGGCATGTGGCCACAATCGCTTTGGCCTGTTCTCGAGTGATGTGAAACTGACGAACTAGGCCAGGTGCATTTTGGTGGAAAAACTGGTGGCTGATTTTATCCTGTTCAAAAACATTTGGGAGAGTGGCCATCACTGCAGGTGCAGCAAGAGCATCTGCCCTTCTGCTGCTTTCAGCAATAAACCCTGGCAAGTCGGTGTGTGACCTGACGTGCATCACATAAAATGGTTGCTCCCGGTTAGTGACTAACTTTACAAGTTTTGAGAGCAATTCGAAAAGTGCGATGTTAGGCACTTCTTGCAGTATTGCTTGATCTGCCCTGGATACTACTCCTGCCACATATGCAGAATCTGTAATCAGATTGAATGGTTCTGAGAACCTTTCAAAAGCCCTAACAACAGCAGCCAATTCAGCAACCTGAGGTGAACCTTCCACCTCAGCAATGTCCGTCTCCCACTGCTGGGTTTGAGGACCCTTCCAAGTCATAACGGACTTGTGGGACCTCCTGGACACATCTGTAAAGACAGTCAGAGCCTTTTTTAAAGGTCTCCTACTATGAGCACTTCTTAATTTCAGAAAAAATTGAACATCTTGTTCGAACATTTTGTGGGCAGGCCGGGGGACAGAAATTTGTCCTGAGTAGGAATCCAGAGCAAACTGCAACACTTCATTTTCTCGAAACAATTGTTCCAATATTTGCATAGAATTTTGACCCAATTTTAACTCAATTGGAATGTGAATGCACTCAAAGTCACATCCTGCTAACTCCCTTTGCACATAAAGAATGCTTCTGGCATGACGTTAGCACCATCTCCAAACCAGTGACCTTGGCACCACCGGAAATTGCCAAGCAATTGCCTTGGAGTTGTCAAATATATTCCCAGGAGAATCCCCATCCGCCATGGAGTGGAAGATTATGATTTTCAGTGACATTTTGGGCCAAGCACTAAACAGCCACTGGAAAGGAAGTCTGCTCATCCCTGTCCTTATCCCTTACCTTTCCAAAGCCATCCCTCAGCTCTTTGTCCCTTGTAAGACCAGCACTGGTGGGATGATCCGTCTCCTTGGCCTGGCTCAGTGGGATGCCTGGGAATGGAAGCAAAGGTTCCTGTAAAGCTCTGGCAGACTTCAAGCCCCCAAAAATGCCATGCTGGCCAACAGGAAAAACAGGTTCCAGATTGTAAAGCTGCCATAAAACACAGAGATTGGGATTGAGAGCAGCAAGGTACAATGCCTGGACCCTCTCCCAGGGGATGGGCCAGTGGCAGCAGACATGACATTACTCTGTTGGCCAACAGCCTGAAACCTGCTGCATGACAAAGGCCTCAGGCCCTGCATGCTGGAGAGCCTCTGTGTCTGATAGAGAAGGGCAGAGATGGAGATTGCTCTTGACAGAGATTCTTATCTGCCCATATTCATGCTGATTTTAGTAAACATCATCTTTCCAGTTCCTAAAAGAAGTCCCAGGTTCTAATACCTGGATGCATTTAGATCAACATTTTCCTCTCTTTGTTGGAATATCTTAGAGGATATTCAAAGAAAAGCCTAGAGTTGCAGGAGTGATATCCAAATGTAAATTATGTTCTTGACACTAGATAATTCATTTTCCCCAAGGATTTACCTTCTAAACTGTTTGAGATTGGACCACTTTTGGGCCAGTCTGACTAGAGGTTGTTTTTCTTAATGCAAGTAGAACAATGGAGCTCATTCTGGAATACTCTCCAACAGAGCTGTTAAAATTCTGAGAACTAATCATTCTATACAACAGCTTCAACAGAGGATAAAATCAGGCAGCAAAGTAGAATAATAACAATGTTGTAAATCTGGATTTTTTTACCCCTGCAGAATGGCCAGCTTAATAATAAAGGAGATAGTAATAAATAATTATTATTATTATTTATTATATAAATAATAAAAATAAATAAATAAATAATAAAGATATGGGCTTTGAGGAAAGAGAGTAATTCAGGATGGAAGGTAAGGCTTCAGAAGGTAAGAGCATCTGGGAAGATGGCAGATCCCAGGGTAACCTCCTTGGGACCATTGCAGTCAGTGAGGTCTGCAAAGTGGAGACACAAAATGTAACAGAAACTGTGATGCAATCCTAAAGTATCTGAAGCTCTGCATTGCATGGGACAGATTCCTTGGAAACTTCTAAAGACCTGCACAAGGGAAACATGCCCCTACTGGCAGACATTTGAGGCAGGCCAGAGGGAAAACCCTGCCCCACTTCCCCAGAGCTAGCACAGGAACAGCCTGGCCTCTGGGCTGCCCTGGGACAGCAGGGAGCCCAGAGCCCTGTGCTCTCCAGGAAAGGCTCAGCTGCACATGCAGCCTCCTGCTCCTCTCCCTGCCCCACAGCTCAGCAGCCCTGCAGCTCCACTGGCAGCAGCACAGCTCCTTGCAGGGGGCACGTGCAGGGCACAGCTGTTCCCTGAAAATGCGCACAGCCTCTCTGGGCTGCCACAAGACCCTTCCTCCCACCAGAGAGCGGCCCAGCTCCCACCTCACCTCTTTGTGAGGCTGATTCATGCTCCTGGGGCTCCTGGGCCAAGGCTCCCTGAGCCGGCCGGGAGCCCAGACCTCCATTCCCAAGGCCGGGGTCTGGCACATGAGCCTCCAAGCCAAACAGGTCAGGCAGTTTCCTTGGGAACAGAGGCATCCCAGGTCCTATCTTGCACCAAGTGCTCTTTCCCTTCTTCCTCTGGGTTTTTGTTGTAGATTCAGAAGAAGCTGTCAACCAGGTACAAGAGAAGAAGTGAGTTAATTGAACTCATGCCTTTATAACCAGCCCATCTAATGGGTGAGGAATTCAAAGTGTATTTTAGTTACTGAAAAGATTGCTTGGTTTTTTATTTTTCATGAATTTAGCATCAGTTTAATTTCTCTGAACAATATGGAGCTGGCAAGCCAAGAGAGAAGAGCTCTACTACTTCATGTGGTGTTGTAGCGCGTTCTTATATTTTGTAATACTTTGAAGTAGTTTGTCTTGTATCCCCATGTTTTTCCCAAATGGTTTATCCCAGACTATACCCCCCCCCTCCTTTTCCCTCTACTTGTGTTATCCCTTTCCTGGGATAAGATCTCCAAAACCCCCACCCTGGCTCTCTGCCAGTCACCTCGACATCCCAGCCCCCTACCTAGAAGTTTCGGTCCAAGTTGTCGAGTGATTAGCCAGGGGCCAAGGGTCAACCCCCCAAGTCCTGCCCCATACGCTGTTTTGTATGTCTGTCCCCCCAGCACCCATCCCCCAGGGATACCTATTGGTCAGTAGGATTTTATCTATGTTAGTTTCCTCCCCCCTTTAAATGTGAGCTCCAGACTTCCCCCAGGGCTCTCGGCAGGAACCCCCTGAGGTATAGGAGCTCGCTTGGGACTCCTTAATAAAACCTTGGAATACCCCCTGCTGGGAGTCGGCCCCTTTCCTCTTCCACCGACGTCTCGGTCGTCTCTGCTGCAACGAAGGCAACCAGCCTGAGTGCCCTCAGCACCCTCAGGGCACAGAGAGTGTCTCCCCGCAGTCGGCCGTGGTGGGGTCACCCCCCCCACTCTCTGCCGACCCGGGTAAGGCCCAGGGACTTGAGAGGCTTGCAGAGAGACTGGGACAATGTGGTGCCTGTTGCCTCCCCACTTTCCTTTCCTTTCAAAGAACTGGGAATTCACAGTGCTCTCTAGAATCTGACAGTGTCTAGGAAGTAATTGTTTTCAAAAGTGGTTTTCAAGGCCTTTGTTTCTGTATTTCCCAATCAATTCTACGTTGGGTTTTGCAGTTTTGGGGATTTTTTATATTACTCTTTACAACAAAGGAAGTTCTGGGACACAAACTATGGCACCATGTGTTTGATGCAAAAGCAGCTTTGCTTTCTCCATTAGATGTGCCCAGTATTCTGCGAGCCCGTATTTCTAGGGAACAAAGTGCTCATCCCAAAGTTCCACTTTTGCTCTACTTACTTGTTCCAGGGGTTTATTCTCTGCTTTCTTTTCAGCAGAGACACCCAAACCCAACATAAACACGACCTATCTCAAAACAGTTCTGATCTTGGCTAATAGTGACAATTCAAAATGTCCTTAATGGAAAATAGCTGATGGCTGGTCATTCTGAAATACTCCTCACCAGAGCTGTTAGAACTAGGAGAACTAATTCTTTACATGGCTGCACAGAGGATAAAATCATGTGGCAGCCAACCACTATGAGAGGATACCTGTCTTAAAACTGGATTCATTCACCCTGAAGAAGGCTCAGGTTATTAATAAAACTAAGAAGGAAAGGATTAATAACATGTCATTTCTAGTCCAGAATTAATCCAGAAAAAATGTAACCTTACATACTGAGTAATACTTCTCCCTAGTTGCATTAACCATTCCAACTGCAGAACAGCAATGAAGGAGTCATTCCAAAGGGGCCAGACCCAGGATTTGGCAGAACTGTAAGCCAAGCAACCAGGGGATCTGATCCCTTTTTCTGCATCAGCAGCATTATTTCTTCAAGTCTCATCTCTCCTATCATCACACACCCAGAGATGCCAAAGGAACAACAGTGTCCGTGAGGCTTTCAACTTAAAAGCACTGTCTGACCCAGATGCACCAGACACAGCATTTTGTCTGGCACAATTACACTTGTCAGGGATCAGGCAAGGCAGGGACAGGGACAAGGCAGAAGGCATCTCCTGCCCCAGCCTCAGCCTGCAACACTGACACAGGCAGAGAGAGCCAGGGAAGAGATTTGTCACTGTGAACCTGCCACAGGTGGCTTTGGGCTTGTGCTGTCACAGGATGACAAACTCACACCCTGCCTAGGCTGCATCCATTTGGAAGTCTCCTTCTCCTTCCTTGGAAAAGTCAAACAGACTTTTTATCATAGGAGGTTTGCCAGTGCAAAACCAGGCAATGTCCATGAATCTCCTTCACATCTCAGAGGGTTCAGCTCAGAAACAGCACCAAGGAAATGTCTTCTTCTTCAAAAGCAGGAGGAAGGAGTGGGAACATTTCTCATTTCCTGATAAATGCCTTCCTATCCTATTCTCATTTTGACACTAGAAAGGCTACAGGGAGATAAAAGGCATGTGCAGGATGGAGAGGAATGTTTTCTTTTCCTGCACAGCATTTCCAGGACCCCAAGGTCCCACTCCAGCTCCTGCCACTCAACACTTCACACTGGAGGAATTTTCATTGCACCACTGGAACGCACTCCCAGGGACTGGGCTCTGGGAGAATCCACTGAGCCCATCAAGGAATTGAAGTGAATTAAGAAAAATTTTCAAGAGATTGCATTTTAATCAAGCTTTCGAAATGTCAACTCAGGGTCAAGATTCCAATGGTAATTTTAGGACAGACATGCCCTGTACCTACCTGCATGTTCCAAGGTCTCCTCTTGGCTTCTGCTGCTAGATCCTGGCCTGAAGAAGATGGAGAACAAAAGAACATATGGGGAGGTAGAAAGAGAAAGGAGGACATGGGCGTACCATGAAAGGAGGCAAACCTTCTTAGCATGATCACTTCTATATAGGAGGAAAAGCAACACATAAGCCCAAGAGGATGCAAAGCTGATTAATTGTCCTTAAACTTTCAGTTGCTGGAGTCACACAGAGCTGGCCAAGCTCTGGCTGAAATAATGGCCAAATCCAGAAGAGGACCCATCCTGAGATGGTTTGAAGCCCTGCCTCCTCTTCCCCATCACCACCTCTGCTCTTGGGACATTGCTGTTGGGTTTGACATTGTTCTGGATTATCACAGATGGGCAAAATGGTGAATGCACAGAGGTTTGCCTAAATACATGGGACAGCTGACTGTGCAAAATGACCACAGGAGATGGGAAGAATGAGGTGAACAGCACACTGGAGCAGCAGACACCTTGGCTTCCCTCATCTCCCAGGACTCCTGCAAATCCAGCTGCAGAGTGCTTCGGACAGACCCCGCAGCACTGCCAGCAGGGAGACGTCCTGCCTTGCACATTACGGGGATCAAAGATTTTCCAAATGACCCCTTCTTCATTTCCCCATCACTAGAATAACACAAGGAGGACTGGAAAGGATAAAACACAGTGCTCGGATCAAGCATCCAGCCTTGCCTCCATTCACGCCTCAAGACATTTAGATATGCCCTCAAATGGGACCTGGCAGTTATAAACAAGTCAAACTGATGGAGCTGATTGGGGAATGGAAAGGGAGCTGGTGGGGGAGACACCATGTCCCACACTTATGAGCACTCCCTGCCTTCTCACTTCCCTGGAAAGTTGGCTGCATTCCCAGCTGGCATCCACATATTTGAAGTCAAGATGTTCCGGGGTGCCACTGTCTCCAGTGGCCTTTTGGATGGCATGGCAGTGGGTTTAGATCACTGTTCTCTCCCTGCCCTTAAGGTACATCTCAGCCAGTGCTGATCTCCAGCCATGGTCCCACAAAGCCATTCTGCAGAATGTCAAAATCTGCTTTTCTCAAGCCCCTCATTTCTTCTGCTGCTGCCCTTCCCTCCTACAGATCCCCAGCAGCCTTTGAGCCCAGATGCTGCTGAGCTCTCGGCATGCTCGCTGCTCTCCAGCTCCCACACATCCATCATCTCAGGCTCCCTGGCATTTGGGAAGCCCAGCAGAGCTCCCTGCCCTGCTGCTCTCTGCAAGCTCTCTGCCTGCCCAAGTCCCTCCAGGGCCCCCATGCCATGGCCATGAATGGGGCTGGAGGCACTGGGGGTAGATGCAGACCCATCCTTAGTATCCCATCATTTCTGGCCCAGCTAAAGAGCCAAATCAGGACCTGTTCAAACTTCAGTGAAAAGGTCAGTTCCTGTCAGGGAAAATATCTGAGAGCTCTGCCAACAGCGCAGAAACTGAAAATTTACCACACTGTGTTGTGGTTTGTTCTATGTTTGTCCGGTTTCCCCCCATTGTTATGTAGATGGTTCTGCCCGGTTCCCAGATCTTGTCAGTCTCTAGAACCCCTCCCACATTGCTATAGTTATCTGATGTATCATTTTGTTCCCCTCCCCTGGCTGCCTGCCTGTCACTCGGCACCCCTGCCTCTTTTTCTGGAATCTTCTGGCCAGGGTGTCGGGTGATTGGCTCAGGGACCGGGGCCCCACCCGCAGCTGTGTTCTATTGGTTCTCCCATTGTGTCAATCCCAAATGTATCCTTCCCTTCCCCTCTCTGATTCGTTGTCCTTCACCCCTCCCATTCCCTTTAAAACCTGAGGTTTTCCCCACCTCAGGGCTCTCGGGTTCTTCTCCTTCCCTGCTCACTTCCCCTGCCAATAAAACCTCCTACCCCAAAGGACCTGGGAGTCGCCTCTTCATTCAGTCCTACGACTTTGGAGTTTCCCGCAACGGCCAAACGTCCACAAGCCTGACATTGCTTAGGCACAAGGCCCAGACTTCGTGTCGGGGAAGTGCCTTGTCGGCTGGAGGTGGGCTGGACACTTGCTAGCCTGGGCATTTCACTTTTTACCGGCCACCGCTCCAACACTGGGCATAGCTTGGTCTCCTTACCTTATTTCCTCTTCCCTCTGATATGAGCTCCTTTTTCTTTCTACTCTCCTCATCCCAGCCGGTGCCAGGTTTGCCAGTCTCCTTCTCTCTGCTGCATATCTGGCTTGGCTTGGTTGAAGGAGAGCTCTTGGGGATGGGTGGCAAGGGCTTGGAGGGAAGGAGCATGGAGGAACTTGCCAGGGAAAACCTCTTGGCAAGTTGGTCGCCGGTCAGGCCTGCGAAGTGGAGACACAAAATGTATCAGAGCCCACAATGCAAACCTAAAGCATCTGAAGCTTTTTTTCTGTTTTAGCTGCTGCTGAGCAGTACCTACACAGCACCAAGACCTTCTGTGTCTCATGCTGTCCACCAGAAGGTAGGCTGAGGGTGCCCAAGAAGCTGGGATGCCACACAGCCAGGACAGCTGATCCAGTTGGCCCAAGGGGTGTTCCACACCCTACAATGCTATGCTCAGCAATAACAGCTGGTGGAAAGGAGGCAGTGGGAGGATGTTCAGAGCTGCAGCATTTAATAACAGTAAGGCCTGATGAAGCCCTGCCTTCCTGGAGATGGTTCAACTCCTGCCTGCCCCAGGAAGTAACCAATTAATTAATTTCTTGTTTCGCTTGTATAGACATCTCTGCTGTAACTGTTAAACTGCCTTTATTCAGCTCACCTGTTTTCTCACTTTGTCCCTTCTGATTCTCTCCTTGTTCCCTCAGTGGGGGAGAGAGCAAACAGTTGTGTGCAGATAACCCACACCTCCATCTCCCCACCATCTCTCTTGTCCTCTTTCCTTTTTCCCTATTACCTGTGTTTTCAGTGTCAAAACTTTGCCAGCTCCTCCTTTTCCTCTTTCAGCAGCTTATGGATCTGGTTGGACTACATACGTTCCGACATCAGCTTGAAGTTGGCATCATCCTTCTCCCGTAGCTGCTGCATCAGGCGGATGTTCTGCTCTTGCATGTCTTCAAAGGCTTGGCCTGTGACATCCATTTCTGACAGCAGGGCCTCTTCCTCATGCAAAAGAATCACAGGCTCTGGCCAAACTGTGCTCTGGACCCCCTAGAGTGAGCCTGAACATTTTATTCAGAGACACCAAACCTAGCGAAGGTGGAGGAAGATTCTCGGTGTCAGGGAACACCATTATCCCAACAACCAGAAAAATGTATTCCCTACAAGTCTGCACCACAGCAGATACTCTGAATTTGAAGGTGCAGAGAAAAGATGGTCACCTGTCACTTGTCTGGCAGAATCAGGTTTGACACAGTCGTTGCCAGAGCTGGGCAGAAACTAACATCCAATTCCCAGCAGCTGAACAGCTGTCAGATATACCAGGGCAAAAATTCTACATGTGCACAGCTTTACAGCTTCCAGCTAACAGGCTGCCAAGTTCCTTAAACTCACTTTGGCCACTTCAGCATTGACAAGGTAGAGCAGTTCTGTTCTACAATAACAAGAATCCAAATTTTAAGAAAGTACATGTCAATTCATTGGCTTGCCTCTATCCTGCTGAGGTGGTCCTGCTCTCTCATTGGATTGAGCCTTTTTTAGCAGAAGGTATGTACCACTTCCATGCAAATGTATTCACTAAACTAACTGAGGAGGTAATAACTGTTTAGAAGAAATTGTAATCTCTTCCCCTAAGGACTGATAAAGCCAATTCTCTGTGTGCTTCACCAAGGCCATATGTTTAACTGTTTATTTAATATTTAATTGTTATTAAACATTTACCACCACAGCCTGCCTGTGATATCCCAGCGCTGAGGGTGGAGAGGGTTATTTTGCTGGTGGTTCTTTTGCTTGCTCATTTTTCTTCCTTTTTGGTAAACAAGCACCAAACTCCCATCTCTGGCCCATACAGATATAAATTCCTTCTCTCTTCTGGACGTAACCTGAAGGCAGCTCCTCCAGTTGCCCCAGCCAAAAGAGGAATTTTTCATCAGGAATTTCTCACCTGCTTAGCCATGTCAATATTTCTTCTGTAAATATTCAATCTGTTCTTCCACTGCTCAGGTCTTGTGCAGGGCATCTTCATCAGCCATCTTCTTACTCTCCTTTTTCTCCTTGTCTTCCAATTCTTTCACCCTCTGCCTCAGTTCTTCAAGCTACAAGAACCAACCAGAAACAACACTAAGCACCAGGATATGCACTGAGCATTGTTCAGAGCCTGTTTTCTCCAAAATTCTCTGAAACACTCAGGACTGCCTTCAAAGCATGGCAAACCCCCTCCCCCCCCAGGTTGTTTTGACAGAGTATTACAGACAGATGTACCATTGAGATGGGCTGTAGGCCCAAGATCTTGACTTCCACACCTTTGAAAATTTCACAGCATCTTTTATCAGAGTAGGAACATCAGTCGCCTGCAATTGTACATGTATGGATATGTGCTCAGAGAGCATCTGCTCCTTTAAGGCCATCTGGTCAAGGACCTTCTTCCATACAAGGAGGAGATAACAGGAAAAGGAGGTAAAATAAAACATACAGAGATGCAAACTTGGCAGACAAATGGTAAGGGAGGCAGTGAGGAAAATGAAACCTGGTCAGTCACACTAACTGTTGAGAGCACATGAGTGTGAAAATGTTTACTCCATCAAGGTTATCTGAGTGTGGGAGAAGGAGAAAACCCAAAACAAAATATACAGAGACACAAACCTGACAAAACAAACACAGCTACAAAGAGAGGAAGCAAACCTCCCCAGTCACAACAGCTTCCAAGAAACTCCAGGAACCACCTCTGGGAAGATCAGCTGGGACTTTGTAACTGATGACACTGTAAAGCGGGAATGGCTCCTGAACTGGGACAGCTGTGGCAATCAAGAACTGCTCAAATGCAGAAGCAATGTGCAGGGAAATGGAGACCAAGGATGAACAAATTGGGGTTAGACAGAGAAGGGTATAAAAGGAGCCAGTCCTATGGGAAATATGGGCAGTCAGTACGCAGTTGTCTGGCTCAGCCTTGCCCACAATCATCACAGCCTATCCTGTCCTAGCTTCTTGTATCTTTTCCTAAGTATTGCCATGTAATCTAACTCTTTACCCCATGTGTGTGTGCTGCACAGAGGAAGTGCTGCCTATAGGTGAGACCTGCTTGTGAACAAGGCAAGAGGGGCTTGGAACCACAGGGGTCCCAAAGAGAGGGACATGCACTGGAACTGAAGGAATCTGCAAATGGGTCTATGCTTACGAGCCTAGAGACTGGCGTGTGTGTGTGCCTGCACTAGCAACTAGTCCCTGTTATCTCCAGACCATTCCAATCTCTAAGCGACAAAGCTGAGAAGACAAATAATCCTCAATTCTGAGGAGAGAAACAACACAGTTCTGCTGCAGAATATCTGAAAAAAAGTTTAAGTAACACATTAAAAAGAAAAAAGGAAGAGAAATTAGGAATACCTCAGCTTTTGCCTTCTCAGCTGCCATCAGCTGCACTTTGTTTCTCTGCTCTTTGGGGGCAGAGCAGTATATATCTAGCAAGAGTTTCATCTCCTTCTGGCTCTCCTGGGCCTTCCTGGAGAAAGGGAGACAGACCACAGTGAGAACACAGCAGCAAAGCCACTGCTGCATAGCCAGCACCACAGCCTGGCAATATTCTCTCATCTCCCACATGGATATTGTTAGGAAAATTAATCCACAAACATCAGAGGTTTATGTCCAAAAAGGAGACAGAGGAGTCTTTTTACCTTATTCGAATAAAGGGAGAGGCCAGGGGGCATTCCCTTGGGTCTCTCAAATTTTTGGAGGATGCAGCCTCCCTTTTTATCCCAATTTCCTGGCTGCATTTCCTTTCTCTCTTTCCCCATTGGCTGAGGTACTTGAGAGCTACAGACTTCCTGATACGCCTGATACCTAAGATTCCTCTCTAATGTATAACCCTCCCTTTTCACTTTTAATTCTTATGGAATTTAGGGGTTTTTCTTCCCCATTGTTTCTTTTATCTTCCAATGTCTAATTTATCAGCAAACATGAAGTTTATTTGTAAAGGCAAATATATTTTTCCATTATCAATCAGTGGAATCCTTCCCATTGTTTTTTTTATCTCCCAGTGCTAGTTTTATCCACCAGCAGACCCACAGCTTGTTTGTAAAAACAAATCCACTACTCCTCTCAATATGGAGTCATCCTTGGGTCATCTTATCCTGATAATATAAAACAGCAGCTGAATACAGGCTGCAAAAGAAACATGTTAAGGGACATAGGTTGAAATGCAAGAAGTGGGCTGGAGATGAAAGAGGTACCCTAACAATAAGCTAGAAACTATCCACCTCTGCTTTGGGAACCACATAGGAGTGGGAACACAGCTGTGTCCTCTATTAATAACCTGCTGCCTGTGAACTTCTATGCTATCGTTATGACAGCAACAAATCAACATTACTTGACCCACACCATGAAGTACCTCCTTTGGTAATTCATGCTTTAAGCTACTGCACTGACCACATCACAATCAGAAACAGAGGGTGTCAAGAAACTCTCTTGGCTCCAAATTCCAGTGATGCTGATCCTGTAAAAGCAAGACCACGTGAACACCTCAGGCTTGGGCACTGCTCACACAGGAAAGGGAGAAAACAGCAACTCTTACTTGAGCTCAGCCTTCAGCTGCTTGATCACTTCAGCCTCCTTCTTTCTTCCATCTTCATGCTTCCCTTTCTCCTTCTCTTAGGACTCTCTCTCCTTCTCTGATTCCTTCTGCTTCTGCTTTTCCCACTCTCACTCCCTTTCCTTCTCTTTCTCTTTTTTCTCATTCTCTCTCTTTCTCCTTCTCCTTTTCCTTCTCTCGTTCCCTCTCTCTTTCCCATCTCACCTGCTCCCGTTCCTCTTCATCTTGCCTGGCCTTCATCTCATTAACATCTTCAAAAGCAGCCTTGGGAACAGTCACTTGGGCAGAAGGATCATCAGGCTCCTGCTTGATCTCTGCAGGTTCCTCCTTTGTGTCTTCAGCGCTAGACTGGGACTGGAGGAGAGCACTGCCACTGCGAGAGTGGATCTGGCATGGAACAGCAAGAGAGATGACCAAGAAAACAAATGTTTAAGTTCTTAGCCAGGAGTCTTCCTCACCCCCTTCTCCCTTGTCTTCCCAGATGCATGCTTCCATGCCCCCTTTTCATGGAGCACTACACAGCTACAAAGGAAGAGCATTCGTTTGGTCAAAGGAAGCAGCAGAGTGCAGAGCTCCACAGAAAATTTCACTGCATCCTGCACAGTGTATCAGAAAGGTTGGTATTCCTGGCAAGGGTGACAGCATTCCCCCTTCTAAGCCTTTCCCCTCTTTTCTGGCATCTCCTGCTGTGTTACCTTGCTCAGGTCAGACTGGGCCTCTCTCAGTTTGCGTTTGTATCTCAGCACCTCTCCCTTCAGCTGGTGGTTGTGATTCTGGAGGCTGCTGATGAGGTGATGCATCTCCCGATTAATGGGGCCTGCAAAAACAGAAACACCTCTGCAACAAACCACACTTCTGCCAACCTTCTTGAGGACTTTCATGGAGATGGAGAACAAGCTAAGTGACAATGACAAAGAACAAAATAAGACTGTTATCATTCTGCCACATAACAGAGCAACACTTTTGTCTGAAAAGAAGCCATGCCAGTTTTACACCCAACCATGGCCTCCCAATAAAACAGGTGAAGAGCTTTGGTTTTTTGAGATTAAGAGACCTGCCAGAACAAGTATTTAACAGTAACAAAGAAAAAACTCAGATGTTCTAGTGCACTGTAGCCCCTAAAGGGCAGTGTGGGAGAGGTGGTGGTCATTTTTAGGCACAGCACAACATCATACCTTCTTGCTCATTGACAGCCTTGGACCTGCCATAAACAATAATCACCTCATCAACAAAGATGGACACATAGAAAAGTGAGAGAATAGAGAAAGTGCATGTGAAGTAGGCATTATGGTAGCCTTCTACCAGTAAGACATAACGACTGAAAGGAAATTAAAGAAAAAGAAGTACAGAATCTGAATCCTCCTTATAAAGATAGTTAGCAAATGATTGTGGACCGCAGCAGTGAAACAGACACATATATACATGCATTCAGCTTAAAAGCAATTAGAAGGAAAAAAAAAAGTTGGAAACTAAAGACCACTTATCTCTAAACAAACTCATGTGGATAAACAAAATTCAGAGGTGCCTCAAGACAGTTTCCACCATCAGATCTCTGGATTTAGGTTATGGGGACAGATATTTCTTATAACTGGCACTGACGACTAAGATGAAATTTGGATTATTCTCCCCACCATATACTCATCTACCACAGCATCACAGCTTATTGTGTTACCACCTTTAAAAAACATCACAAACTCACAGGCTGTTTCCTATCTATCCATCCCCCACAGTGGGAAAGACAGAAATTCTTTGACTCTTTCAAGAGCCTCTCTCCCCACACAAGTTCCCTGATTGTTTCTGTTCTCTGGTTCCACTTGCACAGGGCCTGGGGAAGGTGGAGGAGGGATCACTACTTGTAAAGAGACGAATACAGTTTTAACCAGATACGGTTAAAATGGACTCAAAGATCAGAACGGGACACGGGCAGGAAACCATTACAATTTCCAACGGTGGCCACACGGTGTCACCAACGCACTGAGCTGCAAGTGGAGCCACAGACTCACTCAATTGTACCTGGAGCAAAGCGTAACACAGCTAAAGAGCAGGCTCAGAACAGACACTGCAATGAGGTTTTCTGCAGACACAGCACTGCAAAGCTGAGGGCAGCCCATCCCACAGAACACCTTCATCCTCACACAGCTACAGATGTCTCACCTTGAGCTTTTCATTCTGTGTTGTTACTTCCTCAAGATCATTTGTGGCACAGGACCTAAAAATTATCTAAAATAAGTATCTAAATTCTGTTCAGATTGTGGGCCTTGTTCTCCTTGAATGTATTCTTCCCCTTGACCACAACTAAGCTCCTGACCGCACCTTGTGCCCATTAATAGTGATTGTTCCCCCATAGAGGCTGCTCCCAGCTCCATACACCTGGTAGCCTCTGGAATCTACCTGCAAAAAATGTAAGAGATTTCTTCAAGACCCAATGAAACACCTACAAGAGTAATGCAGCAGGTCCAAGACCGAAGAAGAAATGCTGCAGGTTCTCAGCTCTCCCAGCAAAGTCCCAGGGAGGATGTCACACACCCATCCAACACCCTTCCCACTTCCCAGGTCTCCTGGTCAGCACTTACTCGTTCCAGGATGTCGCCAGGTGGTGGTTGAGCCTCTGCTCTCTCTTGCGGATCTTGTCAATGTCCCACTGAAGGTCAGCAATCATGGTCTCCAGGACAGACACCCGGGATTCTGCTGTCTCCACCCTCTCTTGCAGCTTGGAGGACTGCGATCAAAGAAGTGCTTCAGCCATCACATTGCACAGAGCCAACTATTCCATACACTGCTCAGGAGTACTTTTTCTCTTATTCATCATGTGCTTTTCATCTTTTGCTGTGGTGACAGACTATTCCATGAACTGTCCCAAATTTTACACTGGCCAAATTCCAAGACGGCAACAAAAGTAAGACAAAACTAAAAATGGAGAAAGAGCAGGAAGCTGGTAATATCTGGCAGAATACAGACGCAGCCATCTCAGCTAATTCAAAGGTATTTTTGGATTTTAATCTTTTCAATCCCTATGTCCATCTACTCAACAGAGCACCTAAGTGCTCAGAGGTCTAAGGCTAAGTAAGACCACCATAAACACAATTTTTATATGAACTGAAATCTCTCAAACATATGCTGCTACTAATGTGAATCCTTTAAGCACTGGGAACATTTTGAAAATGGTATCATTACACTGTCAAATGACACAGAGAAAACCAAGGAATTCAGAATGACAGGTGCCATTTTCCTTCTTTCAGCAGCAGCATTTAGCTGCTGGAATTCCAAACTCAAGTTAGCTTGGTAGTAGAATGTTTCCATATTCCAAGTATGCTTGTGGGTTCTACATACATTTGGAAAGCTGGGAGGAGTGAAGTTTGTTAACTTTCAGGGAAAAACGTTCCCTCTGGAGAGCTCAATTACTCACTTGTTGGAGGTAGTGAATTTGCCTAAAGAGGCAGAAATAAGAGCAGTTAAGGGACATCAGGCAGGGTGTTCAGAAGAGACAACAGGTAATAAACTGCTCAATGGAGATGTTCAGAAAGCAGTGCTTCTGCCAGAGGTCTCTGGGATCCCCCCTTTACCCCCTGTGACTGAGCTACTGCCTGAGGGAGAGGGGGGAAGTGGTGGTGCTGGTGCTGTCTTTTCCATCAGAGGAGTTTGAGATAATTAAAGATAGTGGGGCACAAGAAAGAGGGGAGAACTTATTAATAAAGGGCAGTAAACAGTGGATGCCAGGAGCTTTGACCCTGCAGGTGTTGGGACAGCCTTGTAATATATGGTAGGGATAATTCATGCTATTAATGTATGGTATAAAATATTGTAAAATCCAAACCATGTCTTTTGACCACCCCGGCCGGGAGCAGCTGTCTTATTTAGATTCAACTAGTTCCCCGACACAAGATAACGATCGAGGCCTTAACCCTTAACGTAAGAATAGAAGCTTCTAGGACGATGATCACCAGTTTCCCAAGTTGTCGGGAGCCACCCGAGAGCGATTATCACCTTGCTGATTGCATCTATCAAGATAGTCAGTGGCACCAATTTGATACATCTGAATACGCGGCTCCTCCAAGCCGATTGACGATTGATGCTGATGGCAACCTGGATTCAGCCTTTGTCCAGCTCTGCACATGGAAAGCAACAGCGTCGCATGTCAAGAGACACAAAGGAAATTTGGTCATCTTTGCCTTGGGCAGAATAAAATGTATAAAACCTCACCGGGCGAAGCAGCGAGTGTGAACAGGGGGAACTCTGACACTCGGGAGGTCAGATCTGTGTGTTCACCCGGCGCCGATCCCGGGCTTGACACTGTCTATTTGGCTGTGGTGGTTTCAAAGACTGAACTTCGGTCTCGCAGACAAATTACTAACTCTTTGCTAAATTTTTTTATAATTTTGGCTCACGATTTGATAATTTATAACAGCCTCATGGGGTGAGTCACTGGGACTTTCAAGGATTGGCAGAGATGTTCTTCATGATGTACTGCCTTGGGTCTTTTTGTTTTAGCAAAATGAGCCAGACTACAAAGGAAATTGCAAGGCAGGGAAATGACCTTGGGCTCTATGTCCTTTCCAGGGATGTTGGGTGTATTTTACTGAGATGCCCTGGGCAAGAGGGCTTAGATATCCTCTGATAAAGGTATGCCAGCTGGCAGAGTGGCCAGAGGAGTTTATAGCAGCTTCAGCAGCTATTTGATCAGTGTGAGAAACGAGGCTCACTCTTTGAGAGGAGCAACTTTAAAAAATTTAAAAGGTTTATTAAACCTTAACAAAAAGTACAACAAAAGGACTAAATAAGGAAAAACAGACCTGGGAGCCCACCCCACCCTCACACCACAGCTGCCTACCACATGGCTCACTGCTCTTCAAGATGGATGCTTTGCCTTTGATACCCCTGGGGTTGCATCAGCCAACCCCAGCCCCTCCCAAAGTCTGTCAGTAAACTCTTCTTTGCCATTTATTGGTGGAGACTACTTTCTTGCAACTTGATTGGAGAGTCGGGTATTGTCATGCTGTGCCCCTCCTAGCAACAAGCTTTTCCATTCTCAACTGTCCCACCTGTTATAGACAGATAATGAGATGATTGGCTCTAGCAATTAAAAGATAACTATTGTGTGAATATTAAGAAAAGCTTTAGTGATGTATGGTTATGTTATTGTAGTTTAGATGTCCTCTGTTCTCCCCATAGTTCCCTTTTCCCCCCCTGTATTGTGACCATCAGACAGCTGGGGTTGTCTAGGACAGGTAGAAAAAAGGTGTGCACCTTGTATGGGGAAGTTGGGAATGGAAAAGCTTGGGGGTGTGGCATGGCAACATCTGATCTCCAATCAAGTTCCAAGAAAGCAGTTTCCATCGATAAATGGCAAAGAAGAGCTGACTGACAGACTTTGGGAGGGGCCAGGGCTGGCTGATGTAACCCCCAGGGGTATAAAAGACTGAGCATTGATCTTGGAGATGAACTGGGCATGTGGTGTGCATGAGGGGCAGTTTCCAGCACTGCAGCTTTTTCCTTATGTAGTCCTTTTGTTGTATTTTTGTTAAAGTTTAGTAAACCTTTTTAAATTTTCAATGTGAGCAGTTGTCTCTCACATATGCAAGGGATATATGTGCATGCCTTCTCTCTACCTGTCCTAGATACCCCAGACTGTCTGACAGACACAACACAGAATGGGGGGGGGGGGGGGGGTGAGGGGGGCAGGGAAAGGAACTATGGGGAGAACAGAGGACATCTAAACAAAAAACCACAATAACATAATTATACATCAATAAAGCTTCTCTTAAAACACACACAATATTCATCCCTTAATTGCGAGAGAAAATCATCTCATTCTTTATGCATAACACTCTTTACAATTTTTAAAGTAAGAAATATTAAACCAAATATTTCCGGGTGGGATGTGCCTGGCCTTGTCTGACCCTTGCTGCTGGGCCAAAGGTGGCAGCTGTGGTGTTTCACCTCAGAGACACCTTTGGCCGGCTGGGTGCTGGAGCTGGGCACTCGCAACAAATCCAGGCAAAGTAGAAACTCAGTCTACCTCTGGTGGAAAAGGTTCAGGCGACAGTGAAGAGAAAAAGGAGAGGATTCTGTCGTAGAGTTTTAATCCAGAGTTTTATTCCAGGATGATAGACCTCTGAATCTTGTAACAGCTCCCAACAGAATCCCAACTGCATGGTCCCATCTCCTTTTAAGCCCCGGGGACAGGGGACGGGGAAGGGACAGGTGAGGCACCAACCAGGTGTGAGGAGGGGAAGGCTCAAGGGATACAGACACTTGGACAGGCCAATGCGCCCAGACCTGAGGGGCATCTTTTGAACTTCTGTCAAACACACCATGACCCTGCTGGAATGTTAAGATTGATGGACAGCTCTCAGCAGGAGGGCAAAGGGGGAGGGGAAAGGAGAAGTTGGCATACCTGGGGGGCTGGGATAGGTGAAACAGGAAATCACATTGCAACATTAAAGGTTTAATAAGGGAAAATAAGAGATGAGCAAAAGTAACAGCACTGGGTGCATAGCCAGATGCACATGGTTAACTACAACAACTCATATACTTTTTCATTGCATTAGTCAAATGCATATTTATGAGAATTACACATATTCAAACATTCCTTTGAGTTTACATGTTCCAGGAATTCTTTCTCTTAGTTCAACCCCTGACTTCAATTTCTTAGTGTACATGCAACAATGCAGATGTGATTTTGAGAGTCTTGTATTTTATTTCCTTAAGGAGCCCCCTGGTGTGTGGTTAGAGTTATTGATAGCCGAAGGATCAGTGGTAGATTGCTCCTTGCTCTTTTGGTGTTACGTGTCTAATTCTTTTCAAAGTTATCTTATCATACAGATGTTCTAGCCATCTTTACAAGTACTTCCAATCAACATTAACTATTTCACTACTTGTCAGTTAGTTACAAAAATAAAGGCATTAGTTATTATTTCACAGCTACAATTACTTCTGCAAAAGTTGATGTTATAATACACATTATATAGCCAATATTTTGTCAAGGCCTAAACTATAATATGTATCACACCAAAATATACAATCTATACAGAGATTAGGATATTAAACATAAAAGGCTGACAAATTATACTGTATCAAAAGCAGTTAAATAGAGATTACAAACTGTACTATATCAAAATAGTTTACTGAAGTCAATAATAGCGAAAGCCAATAGCTACATAAATTATTCATAACTGGAGCTGTGGCTGTAAAATAGTTGTGCCCAGGCTAGAAGTGAAGTAGAGAACCAGCCACCTCCAGCTGTTCCGACACTCCTCCGGCACGAAGCCAGGAGGCGTGTGTCGACCGTGGGTCGATAGAAAAGGGCAGGAAGCCGCTGATGACGAAGGCCCAATGCCGCAGGAGAAGGAAAGAGGCGACTCTCTGCTGGCTTGGGGTAAAAACGGGTTTAATGGGGGAGGACTAAGCAGGGAGGGAACCAAGCAGAGAGAGCCCCGAGCCCTCTCGGGACCCGGGTTTTAAAGGCAAGGGGTGGGGTAACAATGAACCAATCGCAAACTGGGAGAAAGAGATACATTTAAGATGGATAGGGAGAAGGAGCCTATGGAAACCAATCTGGGGTGGAGCCCCGGCCCCTCAGCCAATCACACGACGCTCCAGCCAGAAAGTTCTGGAAGAAGAGGCTGGGTGCCGGATGACAGACAGGGGCCTCGGGGAGGGGCCAGGGGTGTTACATAGTAGGTAACCGGGGAAACAGGGGAGGGGTGCCGGGATTGGCATATAACAAGGTTCGGGCTAAACCATAAAATACGAGAGGGGGAAACCGAACAATCCAAGCGCAGGGGGAAACTGAGCAATCCAAACGCAAACCACAACACATAACAATCAGTTAACAAATGGTTTCTGAATATGGGATTGTGAAGGCAGTGGACTTGGACGGGGGAAGCTGGTTTTACAGGGGGATCCTTCAAGGGATTATAGCTGCTTTGAGATTTCAGTGGGACCTCCATATTCCCTGGCACCCTGAGAATTCAGGTAAAGTATGAAAAATGCATATTTTATGATTGGCTTTTCACAAATATTAAAATGAATATTATATGTGTTATGTCAGAAAGTTATGCTGTATTAGTTCTCTTAAGTAGTGTGTTTAATATAGTTTTAAGTTATAAAATAATGTTAAAATAGAAACTATGCTATGTAAGATACTTTTTAACTAGCTCAAGAAAAGGATGAAATAATCAAGAAATTCTTTGCACAGAGATAACAGACACTAAAATCCCAAAGAGGAAAATTATTGCCTCCTTATTGTAAAGAACTAGTCTCCTTGCACACTCAAAGGAGTCTGACCATGATTTACAAGATGAAGGAGAGGAAGTTGACAATAACCAGAAAACACCCTTTGTTTGAAAAGAATTTTTGAGTCATGTATGAGATGTATGAATATACAACAGGCTCTTGCTTTTAAGAGTTAATCCTTTGTTAGCGAGCTATGCTTTCAAGAGGAAAGCATCCGAACGTACATAATTCTTTGCTTTTATCGTCCTTTATTGTCCTCTGATTGTCTAAAATCTTATTTCTCTAATTTGTATTACTATTTTTATAACCATTTTAGTACTATTAAACTTTTAAAATTTTAAAACAAGTGATTGGCATTTTTCCCAAGTAGAAAGGATGAATGGAGGAATAAACACCCTTTGAAGCTGGTGACAGAAACTAAGATGCCCTGGGCATGGCTTTTGCCATTAGCTTTGGCAGGAATAAGAGCCAAAGCTGAGGGAATATGCAATTATTCCCCTTTTAAGTGTTTGGGATTCTTACCTTGTTCATTTTCAAGCTAACAGGGAGGAGAAGATGTATATTTAAACCAATGTGTGACCAGGACACCGTGTTTTGTGAAATCTCTTTTGACACAAAGCCCATTTAGCACAGACACTGCCTTTGGACGTGGCTTTTTATAACATCCAACCCTGACTGCAGAGAGAGCAGCCGGGAGAGCTGAACTCACCCAAGATGGCGGTGTGGGCGGAGCCGCCCCCGCCCACAGGCGGCCCTGGCGGAGCGGCCGCCTCCCTGCCCGCCGCTGAATGGAGCCATGTCCAGGCTGGAGCGGGTGGGAAGGGGGTGAATGTGGGCAACACGTTCTGTGCCAGCCATGGTGTGGCAGCAGGCCCAGGGCAGTGATTGTCCCCCTGCATTCGGCACTGGAGAGGCCACGCCTTCGGACTGTGTCCAGTTCTGGGCCCTCAATTCAAGAAGGGCACTGAGGGGCTGAGGTGTGTCCAGAGGAGGGAATGGAGCTGGAGAAAGGGCTGGAACACAAGTCCAGTGATGAGTGGCTGAGGGAGCTGGGGGGCCTCAGCCTGGAGAAAATGAGGCTCAGGAGAGACCTTGTTCTCCAGAACTCCCTGACTGGAGGGTGCAACCACGGAGGGGTGAGGCTCTGCTCCTAGGGAGCAAAGGACAGGACAAGAGGAAAAAGACTCAAATTGTGCCAGGAGAGCTTTGGTTGGGCGTTAGGAAGAAATTTTTCACAGAAGGGGTGATCAGACATAGGAAGAAGATGCTCAGGGAGGTGGTGGAGTCACTGTTCTTGGAGGTGTTTCAGGAAAAGACTGGACGTGGCACTCAATGGCGTGGTGTGGTTGACAAGGTGGTGTTGGGTCATAGGTTGGACTCCATGATCTCAAGGGTCTTTTCCAATCTAAATGATTCTGTGATTCTGTGGAAAGTGTGAAACAGATACATGTGCATACACCAGACAGGTTAGTTCCAGCTAAGACTGAGCTAATAGATAATGCAAGTCCGAAGTGAAATTTTAGTGGTTAGGTTTATTATCTTCATCTTTGCAGAAAAACATGAAAACACCTGTCAACAGCATCAGGTTGACAAGGTTCCTGATTTATTTGCATTGCCCGGAGATGCTGGAGATGTCACATCCCTGGAATTTTCCAAGGCCACGTTGGATAGAGCTTTGAGCAACCTGGTCTAGTGGGAGGTGTCCCTGCCCTTAGCAGGGATTTGGAACAAGATGAGCTTTAAGTTCACTTTCAACCCAGACCATTTTGTGATTTGATGTTTAAAGTTTGAAATAGGTTTGCACCTCCAAAGCAGCACAAGGTTTTTGAGCAAGTACAAAGTTTGCTTTCACCCAGCTCCACTGTTACTGTCAGCACTGATAATGCGAAAAATAAGTACAGTCCCCATGCTGCAAATCACAATATAACTTGCTGCTATGCCCAAGACCCACAGACTAGCTGAATAATACACAACAAGACTTCAGGCTGGATAAACATCTGAGTTGCAACACAGCTGTTGCAACTTTGTGAGCAAGTGTGAGAGCAGCTGGAACATAGAAGTTGACCAGCTTGGCTGAAATCTGTTTTTACACAATACTGTCTAAAAATAATAAATAAAATAAAATAAAATAAAATAAAATAAATCTCTTATAGCAGGGCTGGAAAGCTGAATACCTTGGGGATTTCTTAAAAGATTATATTCAGACCTTCACTAGTTAAAAAATAAAAGCCACAATGAATTACAAAACATTAGCAAACATGTTTTCCACCTACAACATTTCTTTACAGCTGGGGAGCACTTATCTAAGTCAGAAGTGGTTGATAAGTGATTGATTCTTGGTGCAGTCTGTTGTTCACCAAAATGTTTGAAACCAAAAGGTGCTTTTATGCTTCATAAAATGGACTCCAAATGAGGGTTTCCATTCAGCACACCTTTCAGCTCTTGTGTTTTTCTTCCCCTTTCTTTATATTTGTTTTTTCTGTCCTCTGCATATTTTTGTCTCAGGTGTAGGATCCATGAAGAATAGATTTATGTCCTTTCTGCAAAGCTCTAAGTGAAATGGGGACAGCCACAACCTTTTATTTAATTTCATGCCAGTGTCTTTTATCTCTGTGCACCTTGGCATTTCCTCCATTTCCTGCACAGCACTCCTACCCTTGTACATTCAATTCCATATCTATCTTAATCACCACGGTTTAGATAAGCATTCAAACAGACTTCTAAGCCACTTTTTTTATACAGCACATACCACAGACCAAAGTGTTTGGGGAGGCCCTAAAATGGGACTTAAAAGGGAAAGTTCTAGCTGCCAGCTGGATTGCGATGCTAAAAAAGAAATGGCTATGCTGCAGGATTCATGTGGATTTTCCACACAGCCTGCAAACTCAAGACTGAGGCTCTTGTTTCCCTACAGTAGCTTTCCTCAGTGCTGTTTCTAGGTTAACTGTCACCTCCTTGTGAATTGTTGTGCAGAGATAACACAGGAGATGAAGGGAAAAAAAAAAAAAAAACCAAGAAAAAAACTGAGTGGTAAGGAGAGAAAGAGAGGGATTAATAATACTTGTATTAATACTTGAAATACTTTTGTGAAGAAGATGAGAGAGCCCGAGCAATCCAATGCCAGTGCAGAGGAACTGCAGAGAAAGTCTTGCAGCAATTTGCAATTACTAAGAGTCAGGAGTGTGACAAATATGGCTGCTTTTTCCTGAACCTCGTAGTCCTTCACTTGCAATTGCTACAAGAAAGAGTGGAGCACTTTACAAAATTACAGTTGGTTAAGAATTGTTGTGATTGAAGCAGAGTGTTTCTTGGAAAGGATGTGCACATGTTTTTAGCATAAGCAGAGGGGAGCCTGGTATTGAGAAACCATCAAAGACCCAGAGATGTACTGATGTTGTGTAAGGAACAGCCTACAGAGGAGACAATTTTGAGCTTGCGGTATTGGTGTGCTCAGGCTGTGGCCACAAAAGAAGACTTGGATGGACTGAATCTCCTCTAAACAAGAAATGCACAGCCTTGTGACCAGGGTGTGCTGAACATCACCCATTATCTGTTGCAAACCTCTATTCCAAATTAAAAGGACCTACAAAACCTCAAATTCTGTCTTTCCCTCAAGTTGTAGGAGTAGTAGTAGCCACCAAATTTGCTATGAAAGCCCAACACATGGGTGTGAAATGCACCCTCTTTGGTAAGGTGGGAGGTGGAGACACAGCATTGTGAACTATTCACATATTACCCAGATGTGTCTGCCGATGTGCAGGTAAATTTGGAGCTTTGGCACACCCAGGACAGTACCTAAAGTGATCTTTGATCCAGCAGAACTGTGCTGCTTCCAAGAGGAAAGGCCCTATGGGAGATGGTCTGGGAGCTGATCTCTCTCCCACCTGTTGCTGAACCTGAGGTTGTCGTGAGCAGAAGGCTCTGCCCTGGAGGGCAGAGGGAAATCCTCTCTTTTGTGAAAGGACTTGTGTATCTGGAGTCTGCTGAGGAAATAGCAGAGCACAGATCCCAAAGGTGGGAACAGAAGACCTTTGGCCAATCAGCTCCAGGTGCTGTCAATGGCAGATGAAGAAAGGGATTGCAGGTTGCACACTTAAGGAAAGACATTGGGCAAATGGGCCCAAGAACTCAAGAAGCAGCCAGCCTAAGATAATAAAGTGAAAAAGTGACATTTTCAGGCAACCAGTGACTGGGCAAAACAAAATAGCAGACTAACTGCCCTAAAAGAGATAACCAGATTCCAAATTCAGTAGAGCAAAGCCCTGTGCATTAATAATTCTGGGGTAAAGGTCTATTTTTGTGTCAGCACACAAATCAGCCTTTCATTTCCTGGGCTGGTAACTGGAACCACAGCAGCTGCTTTGTGATAACGCAGTGCCAGGCACCACAGGAGAGCAGGTATGAAACACAGCCCTCAGTGTGTCCTGTGGCAGCTGGCACATCTGTTCAGTGCCTTCTAGATTAGATGATAGAGGTGAAGTAAAGGAAGGAGAAGTCTCAGAAAGAAAAAAAAAAAAGGAAAAATAGAAAATGCATATTAGTGATATTAGTGGAACATACTTCCAAATAAAAGTACCAGACCTGTCATATATGTGTACAGGTCTTTGACTTAAAAGCAAATGTAGCTCTGTTCCTAAAAACAATTACAATCGATAAATAAATAGGATGAAGGGCTTCTACTTCCTAACCCCCTTAATTTCCTTGTACACTGGCTACAGACAGGGTAATTCTATCTTGTTCTGCTATTTTGATCATTGGTGCTTTGAAGCAAAAATAGAAAACAGCAGTGTCTTAAAAGACACTCTTTTTTAATGGCTGGTTTGTGCAAGAGGCACTTTCATGTTATCAAAGTGTGATAAGCAATAACAAGATTAATTTTAAAAGCTGACCTTTGAAGAACAAAGTTTCAATCCTTGCTCAAAATTTTGTCCTTGAGGTTTGTTCTGGTGTCCCCTCCTCTTGACATGACTTTATCCTTACCTCATTGTAAGGTAAGGATAAAGCACAACATTTTAGTTAAGGTTGTGCTCTCAAAATAGGATAATTTTTGGTTTTCCTCTCAAGTATTGTGAAGTAGCCTATGTTGTTGATGTGGATATGAAATGGAATGAAAGGTGGTGCTGCAGGGTGCTGTGCTAGGTACACATTAGTTAGGGCCAACAGTGGAACTGTATTTGATAAGATCAGGTACTTTACCTAATGATATCCACCCAGTGCAGTGTACATCAGATCACACAGAAATGTATCACTTCACAGCATCCTTGATCTAGCCAACAATTGCTGTTGATGTTATTTAGGATATTATAATTCTCTTGACAGACAAGCTGACTAAAGAAAATGAACACATATAAAGCTGTAGCCAATGCAGTTGAACTGAGTTCTTGCTTTTCCATTGAAAGAAATTGCATTGCTATTACTACTACTACTACTACTACTACTACTACTACTACTACTATTATTATTATTATTATTATTATTATTATTATTATTATCATCATCATTATTATTATCATTATTATTATCATTATTATCATTATTATTAGATAGTTACTCTTATCGAAGTAGCATAGTAGGATACTTACGGCTCACTTCTGGGAAGAGAGGCACTTACCATATTTTGCCCAGGTGTAGGAAAGAAATTCCATTGTCACCTGACCAGAAGGGACCTGGATAGAAATGTTTCAGTTGCTTATATATGTGGCACAAAAAGTCTCACTTACTTTTGTTTTGTCATGTTCCTTCCATAGCTGTTTTCCTCCTGTAGAGAAATACTTGATGCTAAATGGAGAATATTTGTGGGAATTGAAGGAGCTCTCTCTGCTGACACCCAGAAAATCCTGGCAGGGAATTTAAAAGAGACAGAATGAAATATTCTAGTCAGTGAGAAACTCAGGCTGGGAAGGCTCAGCAGGAATTATTAGCGATTGCCTTGCTGCCTCACTGCCCAGCTGCCATAGTGATCAGGAGAAATGAAAAGCCCAGGAAATGGAGCACAGGCTTTTCTGTCTTCTTCCCTTTCCCTCACTCACTCTCACTTTTTTCCCCCACCAGTGCTCCCCACCCCCACAGCACCACACCTGGTGGTGCTGGAACCACCTTAATTTTCTGTCTGTGCAGAGGATTCCTGTGTGCAAATGTTCCTGGAAATAGTGATATGAAGAGTTTCCTGAAAAGGAGCTTGACTCTACTATCCATAGTTATTTAATTGGAGTAGATGCACTTAAATTTTAAAGACATAGTCTTCAGAAATTACTTTGCATCCTAGTAAGCTCTTTACTGGCACATTAAGTGACCAGAAAAAGAAAGTGAGCTTTTTTTTGTGAGCTATTTTTTTCAGTGAGCTGAAAATATTAATTACTCATCAGCAGTGAAAATTACTGAGTTTGCAGAATAAATTCTAGAGAAATCACTTGCATCTTTATACTAACCAATGTAACTCCTGTGATTATAACAGGTTTTCCTTCTAGATCCTGGATTAGTCACAGACTTTTATGTCTTTCTTCAAGTAAGGCAGGTGCCCCTACTTGGTTTCCCAGGACTTGTCTAAATTTATATATTAAAAGAAAAATAAATTAACCTGAATTAATTAAAAATCTAAACTAGAAGTAAGCTATTTTAGTTTCTGTGTTACGTTCACTATTACATGGAATGAAAAAAGGGTAAAAAAACACCATTCAGCTAAACTGAATTTAAAAACCTCTTAAACTTCACCAAATAGTGCTGCCCCTTAGAGATTTGAAGCAGTTTTAAAATAGCTATAATTTGATACAATTTTCCTGAGAGTCTTTGTGGACTTAAAACCTTGCACAAGTAGTACTCAGACTTTCCTAGACAGGCCATTTCTCTCATGCCAGCATCTGACCTTTAGTTACAGAAGTGCTCACCTAAAATTTGCAGTGAGAGAGCAGAGAAACTGCTAACACTGTGCTTCTCATACAGATGCAGAATTTGCTAGTGGAAAGAGTTCACTGACCATACAAAATATCTTTATTCCATTTTGCAAAAGAAAGCAAGTCCCTGGGTATAATTCCAGCAGTCCCTGGGGGATAATTCCTCCTGCCTCTCAGTTTGGAAATCTTCTGGTTTGCCTTTTCAGCTTATTCTCTTTTTTAGCATCAGCATCTTTTTTTAGCAAAAAGTACAGTGTCCCAGGCCGTTCTTCTATGTTGCAAGACAGAGCAAGTAACTGAGAGCCAATGTATTTTAACAGATATTTTGAAGAGCTACTGGAATCTATGCCTAAATTAAAAGGTTTGTCCCTTTCTTTGAAATACTCTGTGGTCTGCAAGAGTAGAATTTTGGAGCAAGACACAAAGGAGGTTGGATCACCAGAGCATATGCCACTAAACTGGCCAAGGTACCTCCAGTTCTCAGAGTGTCACCAGGCTTGCAGTATTTCTGCAGCTCCATCATAATTTAACACATTTCTGTGCTGGCTCACTCTGGTGTTCTTTTAGCTATCAACAGCCTTTTCTAATGGTTTGATTGGAGAAGCTAAAGAAGCAGAGAAAAAGGGTGTGTGTGGTAGGGAGGGGTGCCCAATAGTCTCTAAAGTGAACTGGACTACAGTGAATGTATTTCTGTCATGTTCAGATATGTGCAGCTAGGGTAGAAGAGATTACAGGAACAGGATTTAGTAATTAATCTGCAAGATGAATTAGCTACTGGTAAGAGCCTGAAAAGTCTAGTTGTGGTTGTACATAGGAGACTTTATAGAGGGAAGACTTGGGAAATATATGAAGAAAAGAACCAAAATGAAATGGACAGATCAGGATGAAAATGAGATTAAAATACTTCAGCCTTTTTATAAATACTAATGCACCCTAGACAGCCAAGCCAGCACGAATCCATCCCTGCTGGAGCTGTGTTTCCTCTGACTATTGCTGTCTAAAGTTAAACACAGTGGCCCTTACATATTAGCTCATTATGTCTCCAGTAAACAGCAAAGCACTTTGAACACTCTTTGTCCCCAGTGATCAATACTGAGTCTGAAAGAAAACAAAGAGAAAGCCACTGCCACTCTATGCATTTGATTATCCTCAATATTGTATTTATATTCAAAATGGTCATCAGAAATATCTGCTGCTTCTTACAAAAACAGAATGTAAGCAGGAAATATCAGGGGTTTTACCCCTATAAATGATTAGCAGGGGGAAAACCTTATTATCAAAGTTAGTCTTTGAAGAACAGCAGATACCTACAAGGAGAACATATCCATTGTGCAGCTGACAGTACAGGAATAGCCAGACAATCATCTGGTATCTGTATGTAAAGGAATAGTGCTGTCACTACAGAACTTCTCAGTGTTTGTGGAAGAGGTACAGCCTTTGCAGGTTATTTACATACTGGCACAACAAGTTATGCTAAACACATTATTCATTCCTCCTGCTGGAATGCAGTGACTTTGGATTTTTCCTAAGGAGACCAGCCTTACAAAACTTTTTTTCCTGTGTCTCTTTTTTTTTTCTTTTCTCTTTTCACAGGTTCCTCCTTGTCCCTAATAAGTGTTGCACACACTTCTCGAATTTCATTGCAACTGGCTGAAGGAGGTTAGCCCCAAACATGTGTTTGCTGCTACTTCAGGCAGTGCCTTGCAGAGCAGAGCTGAGCGTGTCCATCCTGCTGAGCAGAACCTGAGGACACCCTGAACAGGAAGCTGTTTGTTTGATTTGTTGGCTGAATAATCAGGACAAGTGCTCAAAATCAACTGGAGTGTGCATACCCTCGTGCCCTTGCCTTCTGGTAAAAACATGAGGCAGCAGGAGGAAAGACAAGGAATCGGGAGGGGACAGGGAACACAAGTTGGAGTGAAGATAATTTGACAGTGATGTGCAGGACACAAATAACACAACTCAGAGGACACCAGGCTTCTCAGTTCAGCTCCCCCAAGACCATGAATGTCTGTCCTGCCTGCACATTGAGCAAGTATCTAAACACCACGTGCCTGCCTTGTCCTGCCTCTGACACTCATGCTTATGAAAAGCAGGAGCTGTACCTGATCTCAGGCAAAGCAAAAGAAAATATTATTCCCATTGCCCGGCACAAATGCTCAGTGCCATCAGAGCTGTTACAGTGGATGGCAGAGGGGAAAGATGCTTTCACAATGGAAAATACTGGGATCTGGATGGTTGAGCTGAACCTTTGCCACCTGGATAAATTCTCATCCCAAGATTGTTTCTGATCATAGTTTTAAAGTCCTGTCCTATTATTGTACAGGCTGAATAATTTTATAAGTAACTATTTCTTCTGAGCATTTGAGGTTGCAGTTATGTGACTGCAGGAGCAGTTGAGTCACCAAATGTTCATCTCTGCTTTCCAAAGCCCTCCCAGCTTTCCAATGCCATTTGGTATGGGGAACTGCAGGGACAAAGTGACTCAACTAAGATATAACTCACCAGAAGAAAAAGTTCATTTTTCAGCTACATCAGTGTCCCTTATGCTTGTGCACAGCAGGAGACAGCACCATGATAAAGATGGATGAGTAGTCAGGAATGACAGGCTTCCACTGTCATTCTGTGCCACTGCCCCAAAATCACTTGAGACTCTTCTCCCTCAGTCTTTTGGGTCTAACAGAACCTGTTTTAAAGAAATAGCTAAGGATGTTAAGGTATTTTTAAGGATGAAAGTCAAGTGTACCCTGAAAAGCGTGCAAGTAAGTAGAGAGGAAGTTGGGAAGATTGCACAGAAATCATGCAAAATGACAATGACCTTAATATTTATTTCCAAAGATAAGGCCTTTGGGCCCACTTTTTTTCTTTTTAATTTATTATCCCTGATAATAAATTCTGCTGGGTAAAACATCCAAAATGTAATCCTGGGTGCAGTGTGGTAAGTATTTCTGCTGATGCTGCTCAATAGTCACTCTCCCACATGCACACTGACACAGAAGTGGAAAAAAACCCCATTTTTTGTTTCTTAAAATATCTGCATTTCTTATCCTGGAAAGAACATAATAATGGACCTCCTTGGAATGTACAAGCTTTTTCCCACCTCCAGTACTCTTACATACCCTCTTTTCTCTCTTCTGTTCCAGAATCTGCTGTGTTTTCAGTGCATCAACTTTTGGAGGCATGAGAGCATTTAAGTGGAAGGTAGAGTGTAAATCACTGTCATTAAAAACAGAAAAAGAGGCAGAGGTGGTCAGCAAAGGGAGATTTGGGAAAGCAAATCACTGAGAAACCATTATTTCTTTATTATTTTGAGAGAGTAACATGCATCTTAGTAAGCTGATGGACTTTCCAGCATGCCTAACCTGTTTCTAGGAAGTCACTACAGGAACCCAGTTGTGGTGCTTGATTGTGTTGTTTATTTTGGGCATTAATGTTCCTCTGGCTTTCCCCTCTTCTTCCACGTTGTCTTAGCAATGAAAAGCCCTAGGTGTGGGACAGCAGAAGAAACACTAAGGATCACAGGCCTGCAAAGCTGATTTCCTTTGTTCATCATGATTATAAGAGGGCATAATAGAAATTGCTATGTTAAAATTAAAGAACATATATCATGCTAGAAGCTTCTGATTTACAGGACTGGACACTAGCAACATTCTAGCTGCGCTCAACAGAACAAGGTATTTTACTGAATATATGCACTTACATTTTTCTGGAGCTGCAGGCACAAACCCAAGGAGTTCCTACAAGGACAGACAGTAAACTTTCCCTGAAATATCTTTCAGGTAACCAGTTAATTAGGTATTATGGTCACAGGGCTAATGGGTGTGTATGTATATAAGAGCAGGGAAATGGCACACAGAGAAAAGCACTGGGAGGTGGGAGGGAGGGGGACTGAACCCATCAGAGGCAGTCTTGGGCCAGTTTGATAAAATATCTGAATCCTGAACTGATATGGGCTGATATAAATCTTTGTGTAACTGCTGAGCCTCCCCACTTCAGCCAATACACCTGTGAAGACTTCGCTGCAGACTGAGAAAGCTTTTACCTGTCAGAGATGACACGCACATAAAGAACCTGCTGGTGACTCTTGCCAATTTCTGCTCGAGTTTGCAGACCCCGGTGATCCTCTCCCCTCCCGGGAGGGAGGCGAGGGCTCCGGAGCATCCAGCAGGTCCCAGCGGGGGAGGGCAGCGCTCCAGAGGCGCGGGAGCTGGCGGAGACACCTGGCAGAAGTGACACTGGGCAGAGGGGACACCCGCCAGAAGTGACACCCACTAAAAGTGACACGCGGCCGTGGTGACGCCGAGCAGATGTGACACCCTGGCTGGGGAGGGCCGGGGAGCTGCGCTGCCCCTACGGCTGTCCCGCCGCTCCCTGCGGAGCGTTCGGGGATCGCAGAGTAGGAATGAGGATCTCCGGCTGCGCAGCCGCCACCGCCCCGGCCGTCTCCCTGGGGCTCGGGATTTACTCCTGAACCTGCTTCCAGGGACCGGTCCCCTCCCCGGTGTGCGGTGACCCCCTCCGGCCATCTCCCCTTCCCCTTCCTTGAGCATCCCCGTGCTGGCGGAGTCACATGTTTGGTCTTTGATGCCTTTAATCCCACCCTCAGCGCCCGAGAGGGAGGAGAGAAATTCGCGGAAGAGAAGTGAGCCACACGCCGAGAGCAGGACCCCGGCGGGAGCGGAGCCGCGGGAGGGAGGGAGGCGGGAGCGGCCGTGCGGGGCTGCCCAGCGGATCGGGTAAATCTCCCGCTCGGATCGGGGAAATGGCCCCCTGGGATCGCGCTGTCCCGGGGAAAGGCTTCCTCTTCCCCTGCGGGGGATAAGGGGGCGGGCGGTGCACCGAGGAACCGGCTGGGGGAACGGGGAAAGGGGGGCCACGAAGTTATGGCTGATGAGCAGCCACAACTGCTTATCGGGGCTGGGCTTGGCCGCTGTGGCTGCGGCACCCGAGCCGGCAGGGAGGTGGAAACCCTCTAGGGATCGTGGAGATGTTTCTGTGCTTGCTCCGGGGATATGCCTGTACATGGTGACGAGCGAGGACAAGTGGCCGGAGCCTGGCCGCGCCTCAAGAAACGGCCCCTCCCTTAGGGGAGGTGAGTGGAACTCTCAAGGGAACGGGGAAAAGCCAGCCAGCTTCTGCCCTGAGCTTGGTGCCACCCGGAGGAGCCCTCGCCCGAGGTAGAAGCGAGAATCTTGTACAGTGGCCAGAATCTCTCTGGTCTGAAATCCGGGCAAGGAGCTGAGGACTGGGCACACTGAAATGCCCTCCGTGTGTATCTGCAAGGAGGGCAGAGAGTGGAGGTGGGATCAGCCTTTCTTATTTAACGCCCTTTTATTTTTGACCATCCCCACTGAGGTAACTGCCATTAATCCCAGTGCTTTACGGGTCACCTTGTGCTACCTGGCAGCTCTCCCGAAGGGAACGAGGAGCACCTAAGAAGAAACCCAATGGCCGAAGTCGCTGACATTTCAAATCAAAGGCTGCTGAGGAAATCTGCAGTTGTGCTGTGATGCAGCAAAACATGAAACAATGCTGATGTACACTACAGGTTCCTGGGCTGGCTTCTCCCCTGCAGTCACTGAGAAAATAATTTATGTACAACCATTAGGGCACATCAGGTTCAGCAAGCGTTTGCCAGCACAAAAGCCAGGAGAAACACCCTCCTGCACATGTGAAATCGGCTGATTTCTTGTCTGTCCAACAAGGGCGTGACTAATTGTACCACAGATTATTTTTCAGCTCCTGCATTTACCTCATTTTCTCCCCTTGGGGCTCAAGCAGATCACCAGGATCCCCCAGAACCAGGGCATTCCATTCACCACGCCTTCCTGTGCAGGATAAACACTGGTTCTTGCATTGTGGGGGGAGGGGAGGAAGAGGGTGTATATTCCTCAGGCACAAGTGGTGAATACAGGGAAATCAGTAGTTTAACAATAGTACAGAGTCTCTTCAAAGAGAAATGCTTTTTATCAATATGATGAAAGATTTTTCTTTCAAACAGAGTTTGAATCAGAATACTCTGGCTGTTGTCTTGTACAGTTTTGCATTTTGATTGTTACATAGGCTGGTCCCATAAATATTTCCTTATTCCTGTGCTGTATTCTTCACAGTCATAAACAACAGTAAAGCTACAACATCTGCAGTGTTAGCAGCCATCACCACATCTGTTTCCTTTTCTCTCCCTCCATTCTTACACCCACAACTCTACTGGCACAGGTGAATTTTTAAGAGAATTCATCATTGTGGGAATAACAAAAAGGTGTTATTAATGATTAGAAAATAATCAAATTATATTTAATGATAAAAAATTGCAAATTGTGATTAAGGAATAATTCAATTATAATTTAAAGGTGATTTAACAATGATTTAACAATAATTAATAATTAAGCTGTAATGAAATGGTAATTGATTGAACCATGTTTTAGTTTCTGATTTCAACAATGATTTAAACCATGATTAGACTCTGCTACTTACTACACTTCTACACCTAAAGCTATAGCTGGATATATAAATGTCATGAGCATACAATATACATTCATGCTCATTAGAGATATCAGGTGTTGGGTAAGGGGGTCTTAACCTCCAGGAGTATCCTTGAGCAATGTCCCAGCTTATGGGGACATCTCCACCCAGCCACACAGGAGAGCTCTGTGGGCTTGCAGGGGCCACAGGAACCCACAGCCCACAGGGACTGAGGTAGCCAACACCTCTTTTGTATAGGAGCAGGGGTGCAGCTGTTGCAGCTCCAGTTTTGTCTAATCCCGGCTCAGGTGGGTACCTTTAGCTCCTGTAAAACACGGCTTAGACACCTGAATTCCTGGGAAGACAGGCCTGGCACAGTCACAGAATGAGACAGCTTGGAAGGGACCACAGTGAGTCATCTGGTCCCACCTCCCTCCTCCAGCAGGGTCATTCCAGGGCCCATTGCACAGGATTGTGCCCAGGTTCTGAAATGTCTTCAGTGAGGGAGACTCCACAGCCTCTTTGGGCAATCTGTTCAGTGCCCAGTCATTGCACAGGGAAGACGTTCTTCCTTGCATTCAGGTGGAGCTTCCCAGAGATCAGCTCCTGCCTGTTCCTCTTGTCCCACTGCTGGACCCCATGTCCATCTCCCATCCATCCCCCAGGCCCCCCCCCCCAACCTCTCCCTGGAGACACTGACAGACATGGATCGGGTCCCCTCTCAGCCATCTCTTCTTGAGGCTGAGCAGCCCCATCTCCCTCAGCCTTTCCTTACATGAGAGATGTTCAAATCCCTTTATCTTCTGGAGCACAGGTAGCTTTTCCTCCAGCCTTTCCTCCAGTCAAAGGGAAGGGGATTTAAAATCTGGCAAACCAACAAATGGTCACAGGATTGGTGCCACAGCCAGGGGTGCAGCTTGGACCATAGGAGGTACTTGCAGAAACCTGTTGGGACTGCTGGGGTCCTTCTGACACACAGAGCGAATTTCAGTGACAGACTCACCAAGCTGGTAAGGGCCTTAATTTAAACCTGCTGTGGGAGGGGAACTTCAAGCATTTCAGTTTAAAGCCAGGGCTAGCAAGAGAGGCCCAGAATATGGGGAGGGATCAAAGATCAGCAGGAGGGTGCCTGAATGGCAGCACAAAGGAATTCCAGCCACTCCAGCCACTACTTTGCCTGCCTCTGTGCAAAGGCATGGGGAATGAATATGGGAAGCTGGAGTCACGGGCACACCTGCAGGGCTGGCAGCTCCTTGGCATCATGGCAATGTGCTGGGGTGGTTCCTGAAACTGCAGTGGTGGAATGGAAGGATACAGAATCTTTAGCAAGGGCAGGGGGGGGGAGATGAGGAGAGGTCACCCTCTATGCCAGCGACCAGCTGGAGTGAATGGAGCTCTCCCCCGGGGATGGATGAGGAGCTGTCCAACAGATGATGAATCAGGATTAAGGGAGGACAGGGTCAGGTTACTTTATTATGGGTGTTTGCTACAGGCCACTGCACTAGGACGACCGAATGGATGAGTCCCTCTATAGACAGACAGACTCTTGTGATCACAAGCCCTGGTTCTCTTGGGGCACCTCAACCCCCTGTCACACCTACCAAAATCACAGACAGCTCTCCAAAGTCATTGCCTTAAGTCTCTCTGTTTAGCAATTACCTTGCAGACCTCTTCTCAGGCTGCTCTTCACTCCCAGTTCCATCTGATCTGACTGCTGGGTAGCAGCAGAGGGAGCACTGCTTTCCCATGGGATTGCCCTGCAGGGAGGCAGCCAGGTGAAATGGGCTCTGTACATGTTTATGTGACAGAGGAAAATCAATAAACATGAGAAGCAAGACGGAAGTTGAGGAAATATCTGTAGTGAATATATATTGAGTTCACAGCCTCTTTCACTGGTGGCATAGTCTTATCCTTTTAGTTCAAACAAAATGGGCAAAGTGTCATTCACCTGCCACAGCTATGTCCCTCGTTTCTTAGTTCAGTAGCTTTCAAACTGTGCTTCATGGATCTCTAGGGATTTATGAACTGTCACCCTGCTTTTTAAAGATTTTCTAAGCCTTCTGGTGTTGACATTCTTGTAGTGAACTTTCTCACACACTTCCTGTAAATAACTCATTGTTTTGCATTGCTTTATGGAGGAGGAGAGAGTTGATGGACTGTTGGTTTTACCAGTGTCATTGGAGAGATGTCACTGTCACCCTCCAATCTGCTGTCATTTTTGAAAAACTATAAATGTTGGACTACCTTTTTTCCTTCACCTTGAGAACAGCGATGTGTGCTTGTGTTCTTTCATGTCCTATAGTGACAATGATTAACCTGTAAAAGTTAACTACAGTCTGATGAGAATAGCAAGCCAGCCTATGATGAAATTTGTATTCAAGTTTTAACTCTGCAGTTTCCTGTGTTACCTAATTGGTCACGGTTTACCCTGCATATTTGTGCATTTTTACTGTTCCAATAGTGCTTAAATTCCATCTCCTTGGACAGAAGAGGTCTGTACATTCACTGACAGGCCTTGAGGAATGGCAGATCAAAACAGACAGCAGTGCCTTCAATTTCTATCTCATGCACCACATAATTTTTGCGAAGGGCCAAGTCCTCTGCCCCTCTCTAGCCACTTCTCTTATGCTTCAAGCTGTCATTAATCTGTTAACTGTTACATCTTTAGTACACAGACCATAAGAAACAAAAGTTCTAAGGGAGCTGAGAGCTTAAGTGCAGCAGCCCTGATCTCTGCCTGGCTTATCTGATGATAAGATGATAGATGCCACTCATCATCTACGAACAAGCAAAGAACAATTGCTTTCAGCAGTGCTTGAGGAGGCGAGAGATATATTTGGTACCTGCCAGTAAAATGCAATCAAATAACAACTACTGGTCTCTTACCATTAAGGTTCTTCTGAACGTTTTTCATAGCACAGCTCTTGCTAGGATGGTTGTATTTTCTGGGGAGCCCAGCTCCCAGTTTGGCATGGAAGTGCAGCAATCAGATCTGTGGATGCTTGGCTTCTGCTGGACACTGGTGTTGTCAAGGGAGGCCTGACACATTGCAGGAATATTATCTGGCACCTGACCTACTAAAAGCTGTCAGAAAACAAGAGGAATTGCAGATGAGAAAAGCTGGCCATCTGGCCCAGTAATAGGGATCAGCTCATGGCAAGGAACTCAGGTTTGGAATTTGAGGATATCTGTACAGTCCCTGTCAGCATGCCCATATGTTACAGGAGATCTCTACGGCTCCTTGGGAAGCTTCCACTGACTTCCTCAGATTCAAGCAGGACGTTTTTCACAGCACCACAAAGGCCTTGTCTCTGCCAGAGAGGGTTCATCAGCAGGGGAGCTGGTCCTGAGCTGGCAGCTCTTCTGCATGGTGTTAGGCTGGGGTGTAGAAAAGCTTTTCACTCAAAGGTTTCAGTTTGGGTGCTGCTGTAGGATCAAAAGTGTAAAGTACCACTTGTGTGAGCACCATTACTCCCACCACTGCTATGGCTTAGTTGGGGCTGTGACAGCCCATGACACTTCCATGACATTTTCCAAAAGCCTGCCTTTGTTTCCCTCTTTCATCCTTTTGCAGAGAGATGACTCTATGGCTTTGACCAAATGACTTCATCCTGCTGTTTGTATGTTAGGAAAGAAATGGCTTTTCCCACTGACACTGAGAAGAAGTATAGATAGGCCAAAAAGAGCCATTTAATAATGTAATTGTACAGGAATAGTTGTGTCTCTGTCTCATGGTGTAGGAAGGAGAAGGCAGACGGTCTGTCTTATATTCTGGAGGAATCTAAAATTTTGCAGCTTTGAAACATATAGGGAACATTTTTTTCCAGGAACAATCCAGCAGATTAAAAGCAAGATTAGTGACATAAGGGAATTCATGTGAACAGTCTAGTTGTCCTGATTTTTGTGTAAGCTTCTGAAAGCCAGGCTGTGAGTGTTCAGGGCAGGCAGAGAAACAGAACAGAAAAGCCAAATATGGCAAACTCTAACTTGTGTGAAGGCAAATGTTTGCTTAAAGTGAGTGTGTGTGTATGTGCATACAAAAATATTACATATTTATAGAAATGTTTCAGTTTAAAATTCAAGGCATATACTTTTAAATTGCATTCTTTTAAATAAGAAGGAGGAGTCAATGGCTTAATTACATGTTCATGTTTCTGTGCCCAAGTATTTCACAGGGTCTGGTAAGGAGGAGACATCTGAGAGAAACAGGCACACACATTATCCTTAGCATACACCGGCCCACGCTTCAGACTCTGGGGAGGAGAGTGGAAAAAAACACATTTGGAAGTGTGTGAGCAGCAGCAGGGAAGCATGTATGTCTCCAAAGAAGTAAAAGTTTGTCTCTCCAGTATGAGCTAGACTAAGATACAAGACTTCTGGCTTTGCTTTGTGGCTGTGATCTAAACCTTATTATGTCACTGTCACCAGAGAGGGGTACCTAACCTTTAACAGAAAGGGATTTCCACACACCCTGCATCCACCTTGCCTGTTGTTACATGTTTGAAGCACAGTAACAAACACACCAAGTTCTTTTGAGCTTGGTTAGATCAGAGTTCCTATGTGCTAAAAAAACCTTAGGGGTCCTTTGCTGGAAATTAATTTTGGCTCATCTGTCCTCAATGTCCCAGGACTATGCTGTGATGCCTCCACCATATGGGATTCCACAGGGGCCTTGTATTTTAGCTTACTCAGAGACTAGTCCCCTGCTTTCTATTTTCTCTGTCAGTTCCTATTTCACTAACCATCCTTTTTTCTCCCTTTCTAACCTTGGACAACCTGTGCAGGTTTGGCAGCAATGGCCCCAGTGGTATCCTGCAGTCCAGGGAGAAGGATGCATTGGAGGTGAAGGATTGAGGGCATGAGCAGTGCAGGAGTGCCCTCTTTCTGCAGCAGTTATGTTCCACCGAGCCTGGCAGCTCTGTGGGAAGTGGTGCCGTTGGTCCAGCCCTTTCATCCATCTCCTCACCCTGACTGTGGTGACTTTTGGTGTGCTGGCACCTTTGATCTGCCACTGGCTCCTGCACTCTTACTTCTACCTGCGGTGCTGGCACCTGAACCCCATGAGCTGGGAGTTCCTGGAGCAGAGCCAGCAGGAGGGTCAGGATGCTCTCCATTACTTTGAGAAGATGCAGATGCCAAATGCCTCTGAGGCCTCCAGCAGTGACGCCTTCCAGCCCTTTCTGCTAATCACCATTATCACTGTGCAGAGGCAGAATGATTTCCACTACGTCTTGCAAGTGGCCTCCCACTTCCACCGCCTCCTCCAGAAATGTGGGGTGCGTTGCCAGAGCCACCACATGCTCCTCTGTAACGTGGAGTCAGACCCCAGCAGCCATCAGAATGTCAGGCTGCTGAGCAACTTCTTTCCTACAGTCAGTCGTGACAGAACAGGAGAGAATCATGACCCAGTTTGAGAAGGAGAAGCAGGACTATGTCTTCTGCCTGGAGCAGTCACTGTTGATGTACAGCCCAGAGTACATCCTCCTCATGGAAGATGATGCCATGCCAGAGGAGGAGATATTTTCTGTCTTGCCGCATCTCTTCTCAGCCCGGTTCTCCAAGCCCTACCTCAGAGATGCTCTCTACTTCAAGCTGTACCATCCCGAGAGGCTCCAGCACTACATCAACCCTGAGCCCATGAGGATCCTGGAGTGGCTGGGCCTGGGCATGTTCCTGGGGCCGGTGCTGAGGTGTGCATACTGCTGGGCCGCGGGGTGGGCGGGCCCTGGCTGGTGCCTGGTGGCGTTCTTTGCCCTGTACAGCATGGCCCTGTCGGAGCTGGTGGGGCGGCACTACAGGCTGGAGCTGCGCCGCCTGCACCCCACACTCTACAACGTGGCACCGGCCAGCGAGTGCTGCACGCCCGCCATGCTCTTCCCCGCTGCCTCTGCCCGCCGGGCCTCAGGATACCTGCGGGGGCTGCGCTGCCACCGGGGCTTCGCCAAGGACACCGCCCTCTACTCGCTGCTGCGGGGCAAGGGCGAGAACGCTTTCGTGGTGGAGCCCAACCTGGTGCGGCACGTGGGGATGTACTCCAGCCTCCGAATGAACAGCGACCTGAAACTGCTGTGAGCTGCTCCTGCCCTGCCACACAACAGCACCCACACACTCATTCACTACTCCTGGCAGAAAGCAAAATGATGGGGCAGAGGGACAGTGTGCAAACTTGGAGTCTGTGTTGCTTGTCTCCACATGGGCAAAAATAGCTCTCTCTAAAAGTACAAGTTTTCTTAAAAAATCAGCTTTTGTTCATGGAGACCATATTTAATACGAACTTGGAACTAATCACCATGCACCACCTGGGGGGGAAGTGGAGGATTCCAGCTCACTCTCCTTAGCCATTCCCAAAGAAAAGCTCTTACACCAACATGCACAGCTTTCCTGCCTACTCTTCCTGGACAGTGGTTACAAAAATCCTCCCCTTAGGGCAGCAGAAATGTTGGACAAAGTGAATGTTTCAAATTTAAGCTAATGAAGAGGGGAAGGCCTTATTTCCCCATCTCATCTCTGACCTGTCTCTGTTCCAAAGCTGTGGTTTTGAGCTGACCCTTCAAAAGCAGAAGTGGTTTGCAGGAACCTTCCTACAAATTCTGCCTAGATACTTCAAAGCTTTGAAGTCTCTTTAGTTACTGTCTCCCTATCTGCACCTCCACCATTCCCACTTCTTTTCCTTCAATCAGAGGCTCTTAAAAACAAAACCTCTGCTGCTTCATTAAAGGTCACCTCTGAGAGTAGGGATAGGAAAACAGAATCACAGCCACTGGTGTCACACAGATGGGCCACAAAGGCACATTTTCATTGATACACGACACACATTGTACACAATGTTTGCTGTGTTGGTCGGGATCATCACTCATTGTACTGGATCCATTAAAAGAGGTCTTGTCAGCCATTGAGTGAATTTAGACATTAAATGTGAATTTACCTTGACTTTCCATCAGCAGAGAGGCAAAGGAAAGATTCAATCAGATGCTGTTGTGCAGGATCCTTGTTCATTCTGGAGCTGTAATTCACAGCTCAGCTGGAGTGGTTCATTCACTACTCCTGGCAGAAAGCAAAATGATGGTGGGAAACAAAGACAGCTGTTCACAAGAGCAAGCAACAATAGCACAGCACATCAAGGGGCCACTCTGACAGTGACCATGTCTCCCGCTTGTTAGGCATCTGGGAGAGGTACTTTGCACCAGGGCTGTGGGCACAGTTAAATAGAAAACCCTGCAGATGACAAGAGACCTCATACTGAATGAAAACAGGCAAAAATTGGGTATATCTGATGAAAAGCCTACTTGGTTTTAGTTAGCTTTGAATCAAATTCATTTTGAGGTGACATCTGGTTGAACTATTTTAAAAACCATATTTCTTGCTTTGGAATGAACCAAGAAAATATTTTTTGTTGAATTTAATCAGTGGGGATTGTTTGGTTTTTTCTTTTTGGTAACAGACGGGCTCTGCTTTGAATTTTCTTGTTCCAGCTCTCTCCCAGGTGATTTATGCCTTAAGCTTTAACAAGTCTGATTGTAGGTGAGAAATACCTAAAGCTGTTGAGAGATGAAACCAAAGAAAATGGCAAGCCTCCCTCTGTCAGCACGGTGGGCATCAGTTACACAGCACAAAGGCACAGAGCAGGTTAGCTGAGAAACAGCATCACAGCAGTGCTTCGCTCTCCACTAATCAGCTGGATACCTTCAGAACATCTTTGGAAATTAGAGTGAGTAAAAACTGCTTGTGGGTTCCATGCCATTCCAAAGGCCCGGCCTTTAGGCCTCCTGGCAAAAGACACCAGGAAAATGGCATAGGCAAAACCACATTTTGTTCCCAGCCACCGGAAGCCCTGGAGATGCCAGGGTAGTCACACAGTGGCAGGTGAGCAAATCTCTCATCTGGCTTCACTGCCAGTGAAGAGATTATTGGGGTTTGGGTGTCAGGATTTGAGTGTCACTGTGTATTTATTCCACCAAGTGCCTGCAGATACAACTGGTTTCTGGATCTTCAGCTGTGAATGTTTCAGTGCTTGCTCTTCTCTCTTTTATGTCCTTAGACTGTAAAAATCCAGGACAGTGCTCTGTTCTTTCCATTCATATTCATTCTTGCAAAGAAAATCTCACAGCAAGAAATGGGACAGACAATGAAAAAAGGAAAAGGGAAAGAAAGCAAGCAAGAAAGCAAGCAAGCAAGCAAGAAAGACGCTGTATCCAGTCAATAAAAGTTTTCTTGTGAGGAAATGATTTATCCATTTGTCTCAAAGTTATTTTCCTGTTTGTCCAGTAGTACTTAATCTGATGTTTCAAAAGTCCTGGAGAGATCAATAATTTCACTGAGCCTCATAGCTGGAAATTAAGAAAATGAATTTGAGGCATCCCTTCTAAACCAGAAGACAATTTTCATGGCACAGAATTTGGCTGCGAGACCAAACAATGTGCAGAGGGCCCAGGGCTTGAACTTTCCAGTGTGAGAGTTTCAGATAAACCAGCTGAGAACAAACTCCTTTGTGCAGGTTAATTAATTCTTTATGCCCTTCTGGGACAATTTCCTAAAGTGCATAACTCACCTTCACAACAGAGGTGCTGCTTTGCTGAACCTCAGAGAGCTGTTCTGAGTTACTCAGGTACTTGCACAGTGCCCACCCTGCCAATGGGACATCCCAGGAAAGGGCTCCTGCAGCTGCCTTCCAATCTCCCAGAAGCAGATTGAGTCTTGTTTCTCTTTTCTGTGCTGCATGTTTTACTAGAAATTAGAAGTCAGAGAAGTTCATGTCACCCTCAGAACAGAGAATGGGAGGCTACTGTGATTTCTTAATTCCTGTTGGACTTTGTTCTGCAGTTCAGGCTAAAAATGCAGTATTCAAACACCCAAAAGCCTTTTCCCTCTCTTTTCCGTGAGGGGAGTGGAGCTGAGCTGCCCCATCTCAGACTACAGAAGCTCAAAGCATGGTATTAGCTCCCTGAAATGTGGCCCTAAGAGCTTGGTTTCTTTCACTTTAAAACAAGCTTAGTGACTATTTTTGAAACAAACAGTATGGATTTGCTTGGGTATTGGTTCGTTCCCAATAGTTTGGAGACTTCTTCAATGCAGCAGCTGCTGCTTGCACAAGAGGAGTCTTTCTTGATGGGCCATCAGCAGGACCCAACACTTTACTGTCCAAGACAGTTCAGGGGGAGTTATTAACTTAAACAAAAACTACATTTGTTTCCAAAGCATGTCCAACATAAGCATGACTCAGGCAGAACACAGGGCATAAACTGATAGGTCTGTACTAGATCAGAAGCCCAAGAGGATTTTCTAACTCCAGTAGGCATCAATGTCTTAGTGAGAAGGCACTGAATTTGAAGAGAGAAAAGCCTTCCTTCCTGTGGTAAGGAGCTGTGAATCACCAGATTGGGTATTTCAGCAGCAATTTGTCTGGATACAGGCTGATTTTTATTTTTTTTTAAATCAAGTTATTTACAAGAAAATTTATACAAAATAAACAACCTTTCTATAAAAACTCTATTAATAGTCTCTTCTTTCTGTGTCCCACTCTTTGTTTTCCTGATTGGCAGATCCATCTTTCCTTACCATATTTGACAAAGAAGGATACTCCCATGTTCATGCATTGGCACAGATTTTATAATTTTGATCCAACCCCACTCAAAGCAGGTCTTACTAGACCAGGTTTCTCAGGCCCTTCTCCAATGAAAATCGGGGCATTTTAACAGGGACCTGAGGTAAAATCAAGCTCTGAGTGCTGGAATTTAACCTTGGCTTACTTTTGTATAGAGAGCGTACATATTTCACAAAATAAAAAAGGTAATTTTCTGTGAGAGACAGTTGTAGTTACAAAGGCATTGGCAGTTTCTCTCCCAAAGTCAGAGTTTCATTTTGTGTATTTTCACACCACCTTTACAGACATTGTATCTGAATTCAGTAGATGGCAGGGCCTAACATGTGTCTCTGAATAATCTTCAGTAAAACACAAACCTGCCAAAAATGCATGGAGAATTAGGTACTCCATGGTCTGTGCTTCTTCACTGCATGCCTTCATTCTGGAGTAACTTCATTTCCACTGATAATCTGTCCTGACAGCTTTGGGAGAATTCACCCCATCAGCCAGTTTATCCATATACCTACAGGCTACGGGTCAACAACATCAGTGTCCCTTCCCATGACTTTGTTCTTCATGGCAAGCTAGGAATGCCATGTTGGTGGAGCCAACATGGAAGCTAGGAACAACAGTGATTTTTAAATGTTGATACAGAGTTACATTTTATTGTTCTGTTTCTAAGCCTCTGGGCAGCTGTGCCTATCTTCTCTTCGAATTTCTGCCTTGGTGTCCAGTGTTCCTGGACAGAAACCACATCTACAAATGGTCCTTTCAGCAAGCTGGTCCAGTTCAGACATCTGCTGTGGTTTGTATTTTGCAAACTTAATGCAAATATTAACATGCAGCACCTAATTGTGCTTTTTTTGGAGGGATCATGTACTGCTCAGATAAAGAGCAGTAATAATAGGTAATAAGCAATTAAATGTTTTCCTTTATAGAAGCCAAGTGTTTACCTTTTTGCTTTTTTAAAAACAAAATGTTGGGTTAGTTGTTTGGTTAAATGTAATAAGTGCACTGCATTCCCCTCATGATGCAAGTTTATTCCTTTGATTATTTAAGGACACACAAAACCACTGTGAGATATTTTTTAGAGGCACAAGTACCCCCAAAGTATGATTATGTGTGATGGAAGTATGTGCTCTTTTCCAGCATAATTTTAATATCACTGTTATTTCTGCACAGTATGGTCAGTGTGATGGGTCTGCATACTAACAGTGACATCATCTACTATGATTCTTCATTCCATTTTCTGACTTGAAAAGGCTCCCATTCCTAAATTAAGTGAAAAATATCATATCCATTCACCTTTTTACCTGTGTGTCCTCAAAATCTCTGTGAGGACCTGTAATCCTGTGCTTGGAGTGCTGGATTGAAGGGTTGGAAGGCCTGGAAAGGCACACACCAGCTATTATCCATCTGGAAATACATTTATATACTTCTGAAGAGTTAAGAATGCAAGGTGGGCTTCAGGGGATTTTTTAAAGTGTATCTAAATGTCTGACACAGTTTTTTTTTCAAGAAGACTCCTATAGATTTTCTCTAATAGCCTGTGAGACCATATTGCAGATGACATCAAAAATAAAACACTTCCAAGAACTTCCTTCCTATATCAGCTTCTAACCAAAGCAGGAACAAAAGGACTCAAACTGACTCTGACTTTGAGGAAGAAGACCACCATTACGGCACCTTCTTGGTCTCAAGAGGGTCTTAGATAAGATATTTAATTTAAAATATTTTTAATCTATATATTAGATGCTTCTGTTGTGGTGGAGAAACTTTAATACACCATGGGGTTTGTGTCTCTGTTAGGATGGGAGAAATGGAATGTAAAGCAAACACTGTAAAGCAGGGAAGGCTTTATGTCCATGTCATGTGCCACAGCTTCCTTCAGCAAAAAAACCCATGGATCAGGAGGGGCAGCATGGAGGAAAACAGAGGAGCAGAAGCACAAGGCCTTTGACTGGACTGCACTGTCAGCTCCTTCAGAGGTTTCTCTGCTGACTGGCAGCCTGGCAGGCTCCTCAGGCTTCCTACAAGCACTGGCCTTGCCATGCAGCTGCACAAGAGAGGCTCAAGAAAGAAGACAGTGTTGTGGAGAGAGAAATCAGGGTTTCGCCTGTCCTTGTCAAGGCCAAAGGGTCACTGCAGCAGCCAAACAAATGGAGAAATTATGTCATTCTGCAGGCAAACACTGGGTCTCTCTAGTAAAAACGTGCCAATGTCGAGGATTGCAGAGTCATATTCCTGAGGGTATGACGCTTGTCCAGCAGTCCTTGTGCTATACTTCCCTCCAGGAGTACTGGCCTGCAGGATGGGGAGAAAGAAATTAAAGCAAATAATCAAACCTATAGCCCTAGAGTTGGTGAATGATTGTAGTGTGGATTCATATAAACTGCAATCCTGATACACCATTTATACAGCATCAGTATTTTTCACTAAAAAATTCTGCTGAGCAACTGATGCCTATATAACTTAGATCAAAGTTACAAGATGCTTATTTAGCTTGAGTTATAAGATACCCATATAACCTGCTATCAATATAACCTAAATCATGACTTTTATATATCTATATCACCTGATACCTATATAACATGAATCACAGCTTTTTATACCTATATAACCTGAGTCATAACTTTTGTATCTATATAACCAGATATAAATAACTTTTTATACCATATAATGGCTAGTATATGGTTAACTAGTTGCTTAATGCTGAATGGACTAAAAAAAAAAAAGGAAAAAACCTCACCACATGGATAGTTTCAGAGATAGACAAGTTTAGTACTAATGAAAAATTGGAAAGTGCAAAGTCAATTAGCCACAAAACAAAGAATTTAGGCCAATTAAGACCAGACAGACCAAGGAACAGCATAACTGTGCATGCTCCAAAGACAAAGCTGAAAAGTTCAGATGGAAAGAAGACTTTGGAAGCCTTCATCAAAGACCCCCGATGACCTCTGAATTGGGGAGGTGCAAGCACAGTGCAAAACAACTATTTAGAACCCTGAGATCACACTGTGTCAATTAGTTCTGGCATGTATATGATGATGTTTTAGTGACACAGTAACACTAAGCAATAGTTACTGTATAAATATACCACAGCACTTGACACAGGTGGGTGAGTTAGGAGGAGAAATCCCCCTCACCTCCAGCACTGCAATAAACAAACACCTGCTCTATAGACACCAGTCTATGTGCTTTTATTTCCAGCCTCTCTTTCAGGCATCACAACAGAGACATTTGCATGTCATTGCAATATGGGTCAGTATGTGGAATTTTGGGGAAAAATTTGTCTTGCAGCTGTGCACCTCAATGTGGGCCTTTGGTCTGACAACCATGATTTTCACATGCACATTTTGTTACAGGACATCAGAACTTGCTCCTTCATTAAGCCTGATACTGTAGCATCACGTTTTGCTTTTCCATATACCATCTGGAAAATATGTTTCCATGCTAGATTTTCCAGTGAGGAAAAGCAGTGTAACACTTAGGAAGTCACCGAAATGGCACCCTCGGGCACATGGTGTGACTTTTGGGAATGGTGCTGGGCAGGCCAGGAGTGGGACTCAATGGTCCTGATGGCTCCCTTACAATTCAGCATATTCTGTGGTTCTGAAAATTTTCAACACCCGGGCATCTCTTACAGCTTGTTGTCTGCTTGATTGAATCTCCCTGTTTGTCGATTAGGCCTGAAAGCACACAAAGACCAAACAGCAAAGAACGCCTTTTCCTAAAGAAATTTCCACACATTGCGTTTCCCAGCGAGGGGGCTGGCTCAGGGGACGGACTACATTTCCCATGAGGCTCTGCGGGGCGCGGCAGAAATGCATCACTCGCGGTGGCTACGGAAGGCGCCCGGTGCGCCCCCAGCATGGCGGCGGTGCGGGTGCTGCGGGTGGTGGCACGACAGAGGCTGGGGCTCGGCCCCGCGGGGCTCAGGGCGCTGTGGGGCGGCCGCAGGTACCCGCAAGGCACAGGGTGGCTTCCGGGGGTGGCTTCTGGCCTTGTCCGCATGTTGGGCCTGCACCGGGCCGTTGCTCTCTGGAGGTCATTTAGCCCGGCACCGCCTGAGCAAAGCCCTCAGGGTTTGTCCATGGCTTTGGAATGTCCTTAGGGAAGGAGACTCCACAGGTTCTCTGGGCAAGCTGCGCCCACCGAGGTGCACTGCTGGTGGGGGTGCAGTGGTGCAGGGCTGGAGCCTTTAGAGCTATTACTGCTTTTGTTAAGAGTGGGAAGAGAGGGATTTCGTGGGAATGAAAAACAGTTCCTCTGTAACATTTTGCGTGAAACCGCGCATGGGTTGTTGACTGCATTGGGGCATATGAGAAAGCAAAATTTTTTACTTAAAAACTAGTAATGATTTTTTTTTTACATATGGACACTGATTTTCTTCTGTAGTAGTGGTTATTTTCTGATACGCTTTTTATTCACAGCAAATTTTAGAAAACGGAGCTGTAACAGAAAAGAAGTAACTAATCTTATTAAAATGCTGTTTTCACTCAGACCCATGATAGAAGGTGGGTGGATGATTGCTCTGCGGAGGCAGCCTGTGTGGGGAGCAGCACTTGGGGAAGGCCTGTGCACTTCTGGCCATCAGACCTGATGAGTCCATGGGATGTGTAGAATGTCTGGATTGAGTGGTTTAAAACACAACGAATACAAAAATGCTCTGACTCTGTCTTGAGTAGCCAGAGACTGAGAATGTGTTCTGGTACCAGCAGGAAGGAGGAAAGAACAGTGGAAGCAGACGGAGCAGTTCCTGAGAAGGAGGAGAGGAGCGAGCCCAGCCTGATGCACCCCATGCCCCGCTGCCAGAGCTACGTCCCGCCCGAGGACCTGCAGAGCTGCCTCGAGTCCCACGTCAGGGAGGTCTTCGGGCCCTCTGTTCCCGAGGACTGGCAGCAGGCTCCGCTGCAGGATAAGCGGCTGAAGCACCGCCTGCTGGCCCGGCTGGCGGCGGAGCTGGGACACGCCGTCCCCAACTCGCAGCTGCACTGCATGCGCCGTGCCAGGGACGTGCTGGGCTTCTACCGCACCCCCGTGAGGGACGGCAGCAAGATCGATGAACTGACGGCCGCAGAGCTGCCCCCGAACCTGAAAATCATCTGGCAGCAGTGAGTCCCCCCACGCAGCATCCCTGTGCCTGGCTGGTGCTGCAGGGCAGCAGCAGAGCCTTCTGGCTGGGGTGAGATCTGTGAATTTCAGTAATAAAGGTTCACTGAGCTGTGCTCAAGTTTGGCTGTTGCTGTTCTGCTCTTTTTTCCCTGCCGACCAGTTCTTGTGAGATGCAGTGTGGGCACTGCCGGCTGCCCCTTGCCCTTGCCCTGCTGCTGGGCACCGACAGGATCCAGTGAGGATCAACAAGGGGGCCATTTCCACAGTTTCTACTCTGCACCTCTGTACTGGTTTTGGCTGAGGTGGAGTTAATTTTGTTCCCAGGGGCTGTTATGGGGCTGTATTTTTGACCTGTGCTGAACTCAGGGCTGGTAATACAGAGATGTTTTTGCTATTGCTAAGCAGGGCTTGCACAAAGCCAAGGCCTTTTCTGTTATTCTTCCTGCCACACAGGTGAGGGGATTGGGGGTACATGGAAGGGGACACAGCCAGGACAGGTGACCCAAACTGACCCAAGGGATATTCCAGACCATATGGCATTAGGCTCAGTGTATAAAAAAATGGGGGAAGAAGGAAGCAGGGGATATGTGGAGTGATGGCATTTGTCCTTCCAAGTCACTGAGATGTGCAGTGGGACCCTGCTCTGCTGGAGGTGCTGAATACCAGCCTGGCCATGGGGAGCAGGGTATTAATTCCTTATTTTGCTTTGCTTGTGTGTGCAGCCTTTATTTCTCCTATTAAACTGTCCTTACCCCAACGCACGACTTTCACAGCTTTTACCTTTCTGATTCTCAGGACCATGGCAGTGTGCTTCCCAACTGCTCACACTGTGGCTCACAGATATCTTCTGCTTTCCTTCTGTTTCGCCGCTGTGAAAGCCAATGCCTGTGTGGCAACTCTGGGGATGTGCTTGGCAAGCACTGGAGCACAGATGCCAAGCTCTGGAATGCTTTTTCCAGGACTGATGAATGGCACTGTAGCTGTCTGCCTGCCTGGATTTCTTTGTATTGTTCCTGGCTGGCCCAGATCTGGCTGTCAAAACAAGTGAAGGTGTTGCCAGCAGGACTGGTGAGGATTAGTCTGTGCTAGCCTTCAGGATGCTGTGATCTTTCCATTTCCCTTTCTCAAACAGAAAAAACAAACAAAATATGAAAATTTGTTCAATTGACCTGTTTCATATCTTACCATATGTCAACAAGAGCTCTCATTGAATGAAACACTCAACAAAGTCAAGATTTATGATTTCTTTCCAGAATATGAAGTTTGGTGGGTTTTATAACACACAATTCAGTTGAGTTTACTTCTGCTTTTCCTTATATTTACTTTCAGTTGAAAACATCAGAACACTGCATAATTGCAGTATAGTGTTGTCTAAGTAATCCATGAATTTGTGGAACATGCCACCAGACTTTACAACTTTACATCCCTGAGTTGTGGATCAGGGATACATTCTCCTTAAGCACCCAGACAGTTTCTATTTAAAGGAAAAAGTAACCATTTAATTCTTGTCTCTGGAGATCAGCTGTCTGCTTTTAGCTGTTTGCTTTTTTGGTGTTCAGGTTTTTTTCTCACGAGTTCATACAGAAATTCTTGTAGATAAAAGAGCAGTTTATATTTTAATCTTTCTAAAAGTACAGTCACAGAAAGCAAAACAAATCTTCATGAAATTCTGAAGCAGAAAAAGGTAGGTATTTCACATAGCATTTTCTATTTCTAGAATCCTGTCAGTAAGTCTGACAGGACTAATGTTTGGATGATTGGATGATGGATTGGATCTCCTCTTCCTGGAGATTTCACACCCTTAGAAAAAGACAGATCCCTGGAGAATAATTTATATCTACACAATTGTGGATTCTTTGGGGCTCTTTTTACTTCTGTTGGCAAATGGAACAGTGAAATATGAGGAACACAGAATTTACTAACTGGTTCTAGTTAGGCAGTCAGATTATAAAAGAAAATATAGACAAAAGTCATAAATTCATAATGGAAAGCTGGACAAGGACACCAACCCCCAAGTCTTCATTTCCCTGTCTCCTGAAGCTGGAAGTTTCTCTTCTTTCTTCCCCTGCTAACCAGGTGGCAAAATCTGCTCCAGAATCAGTGACGGGATCTTTTCAGTTCATGGTCTAGAATCAGAGCAAGGCAGAAAAGCCAAGGATTCTTAAAAAACCCCCAAAAAACAGTAAAGAGTAGAAAAAAAAATGGTCTTCATTTGCTGCTAGGTGTGCCTGGAAAAGGGTAATGCTTGTTTTGTGTCAGCTGGATGAGGAATTGGGCCAAAATCAAAGTACTTTGGAGGATGCAGTTCAGCCTATTTCCTGTTGTGTGTCCATGAAATGGACTCATCTGAGAGTACTGACCATGGCATTAGCAGTAGACAAAAACAAAGACAGACAGATAAAATTAACTTTGTCTTTAATCTGTAGCAATTATAGAGTGTCTAAAATTTACAGACCACAATAAAGGATGGAAATTTAATGAGCAAACATACAGTCTACAAGGGATGTAAGAGTCAGAGATCACAGATCGTAAATATGGGTCTTTGTTCACAATATGTGCACCTGATGGGGCTGTCTTCTCCTCTTTGGAAAGTTTTTGTTTGGTTTTTTTTTTCTTTTTTGAAGGTAACAGCTGAACACAGATGGCTGGCTGAGAGAAATGAAAATGATCTTGCCTTCTTATTTTCATACCTACAACAGTGGGGGAAAAAGAAGAAAATAAAAATGAGAGAGCAAGAAATATGCCAGATGATGTTCTAGTATGTTAACGTGAAGGAAACTGCAACAAGTGTTGATATTTTGGCATTTAGAACTTGCTTTTACAGGGTTCTAGGTGATGGAACATGAACGTTCTTCACTTTCTTCTAGTGAAATATTCGATCTGAAGTGTAAATGAAGACCAAAGAGCTTTTCGCTGCATTAGCTTGCCAAAACGTCTGGATTTGTGTTTAAATAGGTTGGCAACACCGGGTTATCCCCCGGCGAAGAGAGCTCTTTCCCAGCCACACCGACCCCGCCGTTTCCGGACATTCCATACAGTCCCACAGCGTCACGTGATAAGCGGGAAGCGCTCCACGAGAACAGGTCCTGGCAGCTGCACGGGCGTCCCAAAACACTCCCCCTCGGCAGGGAGGCACGGAAGGGAGTCCCGCCGAGCTCGGAGCAGAGTTTCTCTGCGTTTCGGGTCGGGTTCCCGGCTCGGTGGCGGGCGGAGCTCGGCGGGACCCGGCGGAGCGCGGCAACGCGCGCGGCTGCCAGGACCTGACCAGGCGTTGTTGCGCATGCGCGGCCCGTGCTCCCGATCCCTTTCCGCCGCATCTTTCTCCTCATCCTTTTCCTGATCTTTTTCCTTCTTTTCCTCTTTTCTCCATCCCTGCACCTCTGCCGCTGCGGCCATGGGGAAGCTGAACGTAGTAATGCTGCGGTACCTGTCCCGGGAGCACTTCAGGGTGCTGACCGCGGTGAGCGGGCCGGGCCGGGCCGGGGCGGGCCTGTGGTGCCTCCGCTGGGGCTCCGTGCTGGCCTCTTGTGGGGAGGGCCCGCTTCGGGCCGGTGTCTCCTTCGGCCGCTCGGCTGGGGGGAATCGGGAGGCACAGGGAGTTCTTGGGGATGCTTGGGGGTTCTCTGGGGATGCCATGGAAGTCCCTGGGGATGCCCGGCTGGTCGCAGACCCATCACGGCGAGGCAGCGTCCCAGCGTCTCTGCTCTCGCTGTTCCCTGTGACTGGGACTGAGATCTAATTAGCCCCTCGTGTCGTGGCTGGCACTGAAGAACTTCCCTGGGTGGGTTGTACATAGGCTGCCAAGGAGCAGTGAAGCAAGTGGAAAGGTTTGTTAAGGCTTAAAACGTAGAAAGTTAAGTCTTAAAATTTGTAGTCTTTAAAAACTGCCTATTTGAAAAGAGATTTTACTCTTGAGCAGGATCTGTATTTCATTGTACTTTAACACAGTGCTGACAAATCTGTTTTTAATTACTCTTTTAGGTGGAAATGGGCATGAAGAACCATGAAATAGTTCCTGCTAGCTTAATTGCTTCCATTGCCAGCCTTAAACACGGTGGCTGTAATAAAATTTTGAGAGAGCTGGCGAAGCACAAACTTCTGGCTTACGAACGAACTAAAAGTAAGTTTGAATTTTTGTTGGACTCCCCTTCTTATCTTGTCCCCAGTGCCTCACAGTGGCACCTGCCCAGCAGGTTGGGATGTAGGAGTGCCCAGAGTGTTTGCTTTGCCTTCTCTTGCACTCAGCCTGGAAGTGTGGGTTTGTGCAGCACCAGATGCTGTGTCTGCTTGTATCTTTAGAAGTAAGAGACAGAAAAAAGATGAAGAGTTAACTTTCTTTTTTGCTCAGAATAAGGTAAAAAGAATCATCACTTGAAGCAGTGTTCAAGTGTGTGTAGGAGTCAATCCAAGTGAGTGATATCCTCACAGTTCTGGAACAGACTGCACAATCCTTGGACATTTCACTGCCTCAGGAATAGCTGCTAAAGCAGTATTTGTTATCTAACATCTGATAAGGTGGTGCAGGCCTTTCCCTATTCCCTTCAGCCTTTTAGTTGGATCTGGCCCTGCAAACACAGTGGGGATGTCTGTGTTCTCCCTCCCAGTTCTTCCGAGGATTGAGGGTTGCTCCAATCCAATTTAAATGTTTTCACCATTCAGTCAAATGGGGCTGGTAAGAGCCAAGGGGTGAAATATTACTTGGGTGCTGTGTACTGCAAGAAACAAGACTAAATTGAGATTTATTTTAAATAGTATGTGTGCATAACAAGGAGTGAAATGTGTTTTATTTTTACCCAGCTGTCCAGGGTTATCGGTTAACTAATGCAGGATATGATTACCTGGCTCTGAAAACTCTCTCTTCCCGACAAGTCATCAGTTCTGTGGGGAACCAGATGGGTGTTGGCAAAGAATCAGGTAAAGTCAAATAACATTTTATTTTAATTTTTTAAAGCAAACATATCTGTAATACTGCAAATATTTTGCTAGAAACTAGGGGAGTTTTCCTCTGGATAGGCAGATCAGTTAATCTGTCAAACACCGAGATGTATTTGAACAGAGCTTGTTCAAGTGCTCTGTGAGGCTTCTGGCTGCATTTGAATATTTTTTTTACAACAGTGTAATTGCATTTTGCCCAATTTGTTCATTTCTTAGTTCATTATTTAAAAAGGTACTTTGCAGGCAGGTGCTGCTTGTGTTGTGCTTTGTGAAAAGTTTCAAACCATTTAACAAAAAGATAATTTCAGCTTTTTCATCCCACTTAAAGATAAGGTAGTAAAGTAAAATAGGCTCAAAACTATTGGAACACTATCTTGGTTCCTGCATGTTCATGTAGTTTGACACAGAATGTGACTTTTGTAATTGGAGAAGAGGATTATTTGGGACAAATACTAGAAATGAAGTTTAGGGTATTTGTTAACACTAAATTAGGAGTCTGGTCCCTTGGGTTGTCTGTCCGTTGCTCAGGAGGGAAAGCTCTTCCAGGATGTAGTTAAAAGCACCAGAGCACTGAAAGATACTTCAGATCCCATCAGCATTTCTTCTACTGGAGTACCATGAACTCTTTTAACAGTAATTTTTTCGTGTTCAAACTTTTGATACACATTGTGTAATTAGCTGCCTTTGCTAAAACTTATGGGTCAGAAAGGGTGAGGAGTGAGGTAACAATCTTTCACTGCACTTTTTCATCTGGCTTGTTAGATATGAGTAATTTCTTAGATCTGTGCTGTGACATATTTTCTAGATATTTATATTGTTGCCAATGAAGAGGAGCAACAGTTTGCACTGAAATTGCACCGTCTGGGGAGAACCTCCTTTCGCAACCTGAAAAACAAACGTGACTACCACAAGCACAGGCACAAAATGTCCTGGCTGTACTTGTCCCGGATAGCAGCAATGAAGGAGTTTGCCTACATGAAGGTAAGTGGCCACTCACACAGAGCCAGCAATGGTAGGACAGGCTACAAGATGCTTCTCAGGCTGTCTTTTGATCACTTTGTGTTCACAGTACTGGCAGGATTTATGCTTCATTTTTATCTCTCCCCTAATGGACCTAAAGTATACATTTCAGAAAGTTTCAATGCAACATGCTTTGTACACTTCCCAGTGCCAAAATTAAGCTTTGCCATTGAAATCACATGGAACAGATTCAGGTATCATGAGAGAATTTCAAATTAATGATGTTATTTATGGATAGATAATCTATATATCACCAGTTCTGCAGTTTTTCCCTTCAAAATTTATTGCATAAGCTAGGAAGCAGTTGTCGTTTCTTAAAATTAACCTGTTTTTTATTTTACCAAGCTTTCACGTGTTGCTGTGCTGTTGAGGGAAATCTTTCAGATCAAAACTAGTGTTTTGATCTAAAAAGGCACACTTAGTTCTGTGCTGTGAGAAAAGATTTAATTTTACTGCTAATCCTGATTTCTGTGGTTTTTTACCTGCTTCAAAAAACCACAGGTATTGTATAGTGATGAAAGATGATAGCCGAAAACTAATTACTCATAAAAACCTAATTTTCGTTTCTCCTTTTGTGTTATTCAAGAGTAATACTTACATGAAATTATTTTCTTGTTCTTGTAAATAAAGAACCGTGATTAATTGTCTCAGTGGCCTCCACAGAGAGAGAAAGAACTAACACCATCATTTAGATGCTCTGTCCAGGTGGTCCGGCTGGTAAAACCTTATGTGGTCAGAACTTGTAGGAACGTTATTGTGGGGTCAGGTTCCCTGAGCAGAGGACTGGGGGAGGTTTAATTGAGTGCTGAAAAGAAGAAATACTTAAGTAACAAAAACTGTATTTATGTTGCTTTAACTTAGGACTCTCTAGAAAAGTTCACTGGTAACAACAGAATGAGTAAAAACAGAATGAACCTGTAAAAAAGTTGAGTGGATCCAATGAATGACTAAATTTGTGCTAGAAAATGCAAACAGGAGAGCTTGAAAATATTATGACTTATCTTTGGTTAATCTTAGTGTGGTATAAAGCCGATTATTACTGTTTAGGAATGAACTTGTGTTCACATACACAAACAAACACATGCTTGTGTTTACAGCAACTGAGTATAGATTGGCTAATCAGGCAGCAGTGTATTGGCAGCAGCTTAGTGCGGAATTCTTTTCTAATGCCAAGAACCCCATTTCCTATTTCTATTACTGATTCCACAGGCTAATGTACCAGGTGAGGTTGTGTCATTTCTCCAGTTTGTTGTGATTTTCTTCTAGATGCATGATAATTAAACTGTAGGCAGTGCACTCAGTGTCTAAACTTCTGAATTTTATTGTCTTTGCAGTGGGAAGTCCAATGGCTGTGAGGCTGTTTTCCTTCCTAGGCACGTGATTTGGGCAATATATACTGCTATCACAGTGATATGTACAGCTTACCTTAGGTGTGGGTTTGTCAATATGTGTAATGTTTCCCTAACAATTTAATTTTAATTTTTCACTGTGTTGTCTCTTTCCAGGCTTTGCACGACAGAGAATTTCCTGTTCCAAAGCCCATAGACTACAACAGGCATGCAGTTGTTATGGAACTTGTTGATGGATATCCTTTGTAAGTAGTGAAAGCTTGAATTCTCTGTGTTACAGAGACCCTGGCAACCTTAGAAAAAGTAACAGGGTTAGGGTTTTTTCTTGTTTTCTACAGAGAAATTGCACATTCTATATGTTACTTTGTATATAGAGTATTAATATCCCTCATGTTCTGAGCTCCACTTTGTGATCCTTGCTCTGTTAATACAGGCGAGTTTGTAACTCAGTTCTGCACTGTTTATAACAGACTACCATGTATAATCTGGTTTTGCATCTTTGAGAAGGATTATTTTGCTTGAGCTTTTCAACCTCTAGAAACATTAAATATTATTGAGGTTTGTAGGTTAAGGGTTGGTTTGGATTTGAATGCAAAAGCATTCAAAACCAAAACCTGTCTCTTTCATACAATAACCAGGTCTAATCCAGAGATTTAAAGTTTCTAGTTACAGAACAAACCAGTCCATTGTGTTGTATAGGATTCAAGATCTTAAGTTTAATCAAAAGGGAAATAATTCCAAAGTAAAGCAGTTGAAAAATAATGTGGAAAAGACTTCCCACCCTCATTTGTTAAATAATTCCACATCCATTGTGTAAACAGAACACTTAAAGTTCCTTGTGGCAGTCTGCAGTGGAAATTTAATTTTTCTTCTTTTCCTAACATAATCTAGAAAATCTGATTTTGTATAAGAAAATGCCCCGAGCCATCTGAATTTCAGCGTAAAAAGATTTAGCTCCTACTGACATGATAAGATTACCTAAAACAGGAAAAACATAAAAGTTTGCTGGTCCATTATTTACATAATGCATTATGACAGCAGTGCTCAGTGGGAGACAGTGAGTGAGTTCAGGTGAGGTTTAGCCTGGATATTTTGGGGTATTTTCTCCTCTTAAAGACAGAGAGGCAGTGGCACAAGTTGCTTGGGAAGGTTTCACTGTCTATCTCCATTCCCAGAAGTTTTCTATCCCAACTAGACAGAGACCTGAGCAGTCTGGTCTGGTCTCTCTCTTTCAGGAGAATGCTGGACCAGAGACTTGAGGGCCCTTTTAATTTGAATTACTCTGGCATTCTGTCAAATGTATTTCATGTACTTCATCTGTATTTTTAAATTAAGTCTTTCAAGGTTGAGATTATTTAATTTTACTTAACTTTCCAGGTGCCAGGTGCGCCAAATTGAAGATCCAGCTGCCGTCTACAGTGAATTAATGGACCTGATTGTAAAACTTGCCAATCATGGTCTGATCCATGGGGATTTCAATGAGTTTAATCTCATCTTGGATAATAACGATCATGCCACTTTGATTGATTTCCCTCAGATGATGTCAACATCACATGCAAATGCTGAATGGTAAGTTTAGATCCAAAGGTGTTTTCCAGGTGAATCTGACAAATGCTGATGAAAGCAAACAGTCAACCATGACTTGTTTCCATAAGTCTTCTCCTGAATCTTTTTCTGTGAGTGCTGTGATGCAGCACAAGTAATGTTCCAAACAAAGAATGAGTAGAAATGTCTCTGCAGAATAAATATGTGATTAATTGCTTCTCAGAGATAATAGTGTTTGGTTAAGTGACACTCTGGATACAGAAATGAACTGTATCCAGTTTCTCTTCCTAGCCTTTTGACTTGAGATTACTAATGGAAATAATTTTCAAATAAAACCATGTAGGGTAAATGCTTCTTATTGCAACAGACTTCACTGATTTTTTGTTTGTACAATTCTGTATTTTTTTACAGGTATTTTAACAGAGATGTTAACTGTATTAAGGAGTTCTTCAAGAAACGCTTCAACTATGAGAGTGAGCTCTTCCCAACCTTCAAAGACATCAGGTAGAAATGACCAGATGAATTTGAGTTCTACTTATGGCACTAGTGTTGGTATTCTGAGAAAAGTGAATTCCTGTGAGAGATGCCTGTGGGAGAAATAAAAAAAATAGGCCAGACTATATAATTTTAAGTTACATTTTTCTCATTACTATTGTGTTTTTCTCAAAGTTACTGTGAGTGGTTTCCAAGTGTGCTTTAAAATCCTGTGCTGCCTTGTCTTCCTGCAACCAAGAAAGAGAGGTCAACCTGAAAGCTTGATCCAAATGGTGAATGTCCAGGAAATTTTAACAGTGATGCAGAATCAGCCTGTTTGATTTTAATTAACAGTTAAATAATCTAATATATTGAAGATTAATCTGGGTTTCTGTTTCAAAATTATTTTAAACGCTTTTAAATAGAGTGGCTGCCTCCTTAGGGATTATTACATTTAAACTTCTAGAGTCTTTTGATCCTTCTGAAAAGTAAAATTACTTTTCACTCATTTTAAGACCAAAACTTACACTGAAACTGTGTAAAGAGACCTAAACTGTTACAATGAAAACGGGTTTATTTCATTCTGAGCACTTTACCTAAGAAGTTCCACACTTTAATCAGCCTTTGTATGTCAGACCCTTTAGTATTCTGTTTGCTTAAGCATGATTTGAACTTAAGCCAAAATGTTATTCCTGCTAAAGTAGAACAATTTCCTGAAAAAAAACCCCAAACCACTATAAATGCAGGTTATGGAGATGCTATCATCTTCTGGAGGAGTTTTCTTCTCTTGGATTACATTCTAAGTTAGTAGTTCACCTAAAGCTCAGCACCATCATGTATTTTGTGTGATTCAACAGTGTATCTTTTTTGTTAATAGTGGGTAATTTTAGTCTAGCTTGGTTAGCATTTTAAACCCAAAATGTAGTATATTGGTAACTTGGCTTATTAAATTTAGCATATTAAAAGAAAACATTTTTTTTCCACAGGAGAGAATGTTCTCTTGATAAAGAGATTGCTGCCAGTGGCTATGCAAAGGAGATGCAGGAAGATGGTGAACTGCTTTACCCTACAGGTTCTGATGAGGATGACAATACAGAGGTGTTAGAACTTCCAGAGGATGCTGAGAAAGAGCTCAACTTCTTCAGCAGAAATGAACAGAACAGTGAAGACTTCACATGTGAAGCAGGTGATTTCTCTGAAAGCAGAGCCTCTGACAGCGCTGCAAGCAGCAGTGAGGAGGAGGCTGATACAGCTAAAAGCAGGGAAAATACACAAAGACTAAATATGGCAGAGTTGAGTTCAGCCTTGGAAGAAGATGAAGGGCCAGCTGTGCCTTGGAAGTCCAGTGAAGATGCAGAGAGTTCTGCAGTTACTTCTTTTAAGGGCAAAAGACTAACTGAAAATGCTGCTGAACTGGAAGATCAGGCAGGTCAAGGAGGGTGCTGTGAGGCTAAGGAGAATGAAGAGGAGTGCCCTGAGCTGGTCAATTCAGCTTTAAATGAGGAATTCAGTCATTACAGGTAAAGATTCACATTTACTGTCTAGAAGTCTGGCCCTTTCCTTGGCCCCAAAAATGGATATGTGTCAAGTAGCTCTAGAAGGAGTGCTCTTCAGCTGCCCTTGTTTAAACTGAAGACTAAAAATTAAATTTATTTTGAAAATATACCAGTAAATACCCCTCCTGTTGGTGGTGTGGTTGTCCACCTCTGTTGTATTTATCTAATGAGAAAACAGGTTTTGAACTTCAAAGACCAACCTATTTTCTGTGGTGGATTTTTTCCCCTTTTTCTTCATTTCAGCTAATATTGACAATGAAGGAGTTCTTGATGTTAAAATCCTGCTTCTAAATAACTTCCCTGAGGAAGTTTAAAATTCAAATACTTTGTGTCAAAGGCAAATGTTCTGCTACTCACTCAGCTGAAGTTATCAAGAACAAGCCTGCTTGGAGTGTTTAATTCAAATATATTGTACTGTATGTTGTTCCAGCTTTTAATTCCTTTCCTGACATACTTAGAAATTCCTGCCTGCCTTTTCATTAACCCATTGTGTGTGAAGTTATATTTCTTGAGTTTGCCAGCCCACCATGTATGTGGATGCAGAGATCATACTCCTCCTCATTTGTTTTTGCTTTTCAGTTAAATACTGTCAAAACGTGCAGGATCTGAAGTGTTTTAGTGCCCTGAGGTTTCTCTTCTTGTGCTCGATACTTACATGGCTGTTGTGCAACAAATTCTTCTTTCACAAAATGCCTGTCTTGAACAACCAGTGTTAATGTTTAAGCTGGTTGTTTAAACATGTAGTGTTTAAAACTTGCATGTTTTGTTGCAAGTTTTCAAGTTGTAGCCCAGAAAGTGAAAACTCAAAGAGGGTGCTCATAAAAGCAAAGGTGTGTTTATCTTGCTCATGGGATAATACATTGATTTTTGTGTTTCAGTAATGAAGAGTGTATTGTTCCCATTGCTGGGCCCAGGACAAGGACTAAGAGCATCACATCAGTCAGAAGTGTTGGGAGCTGTTCAACCATTCCTCCAGTAAATATTATTTTGTTATGTTGTCATCTACTTTACCCTCAGACCATCCTAAATTGCACATAACTGTTAGCCCCTGTTTCTGAAATTCTTCTCTGGCATGAATCATCTTTAAAAACAGTTACCATCTACCTCTCCAGTGTGTATCTCCATTCCCACATTAAATTAGGACTGATACTGCTGTAACTGCTTACAGGGAGTGCTTTCCAGCACTCTCCTTCATATTTTGCTTTTTGGTCTCTCACTGAAGCTCCATATCAACACTAACAACTCTCATTTACCCAATAACTAATTCATATTAATATCTGGTAATGCACTAACAGCATCAGTTCATCCATTTCTGTTGCTAGCCACAATTAATATTTTTATTTTGAATGTGGATACTTGAGTCTAGATTTAATTTTGCCTTTCTCACCTCTCTTAGAGATTTCTCACATTCTTTTCTGAAAGATTTCTGTGAACTCACCTTCAACAGAGATCTCTTTGGCAATTTGAATTTGACCTTCTGAATTACATAAATCAGGACATTTTCAGCAGAATTTAATGTGCTTTTCTTCAACCCCAGAGCAGGCAGCAGGTGATATGTCTACTTGGTATCAGGAATTTAGGAACACATATAGGATGTGATGGTGGAAAGACTGATGGGTCTTTACACCAAGTGCTGCAGTTCAGCAATAGAATTTGGTGAACTTACATTAGATTACATGTCATAATGGTATCTGCCTTGCAGAATTTATTCTAGCAGGTGTCTAGCAAGATTCAACTCCACCATGATTAAATAGATGAAAACAATTTGATTTCTCTTTTTTGTCCAAGAAAAAATACACAAGCGTGCACTTGGCATCAGTGTGGCAACTTGAGCTGGGACCATGCCACAATCTGCAAAATCATGGCTTTGTTTTTGTTGTGGGCAGATACTGCCATCACAATGGAGAGCAGAGTTCAGAATGAGCCACAGTGCAAGTAACAGATGAGATTTCATAGAACTACTCCAGCTTGTTGGAATGGGAAAACCTGGAGGAGGAATTATAAATCACTAATTCTCCTTCTCTCTTAGCCACATTTGTGTTGCAGAGTTGTTGTTTTCTGTTAGAATCAGTCATATTTTTGTAATCTAAACTTCAGAATAACCAGGGTGCTAAAGAAACAAGCACAAGCCTAACAATTACTGCTGGGCGTGGAATATTCTGCAGTATAATCAGCTTCTACATTTTTGTGTAAGGCCTGTGTTCTGCACTGAGAGGTGTGGGTCCTTTAGCATCTCAGTGGTGAACACACTTGAAGATTAACTTCAAAATTATAAAAATATTTAAAATTCTATTTATTGTAATGAAGATTATCAGAGCACACACACAGCACTCCGTGCAGACCTTGTCCATAGCAGAAAATCTCCTTTTTCAGTCAGTTGAATTGTTTTATGATTTTCTTACAAGGATAGAACTCTGTTCATTTCTAGAGTCAAGGTGAACGTCATGAGTCATGAATGTTCATGCTGAAAAAAAAATTCTGAAAAAATTCCGACATCATGTCATGTCATGTTGTACTGCTAAATGATTTAAAGAAGTTTCGATGACAAATGCGTGTTTGTTTGTAGGAGCTGGTGAAACAGAAGATAAAGCGTCAGCTGACCAAGCAGCAGAAATCTGCTCTGAAGCAACGGCTGCAAAAAGGGGAGGCAAATATTTACACCAAGCAACGTCGAGAAAATATGCACAACATTAAGTCAAGCTTGGATGCAGCCAATTTCTGGGGATAATTCATTAAAGCTCCTGTGGAACATGAGGAATGTATACAGCTAAAAGGATCATGCTAATTTACCAATAATCCTTTTATGTAAAGGAGCAATCTCTTCTATGCAAACTAGATGTTCTACTGTGAGTTAATAAATCTTATTCTCATTCCTGTGAATTTGACTGGGAGGTTGTGTTTTGTGTTTCTAGTCAAAACTGTTGACTGTAATTTACATTCTATCAGTAGTATTGATTAAGATTATGACAGGAATTTCCTGCAGTGTTTTGTCATAACTGAGTTGTGGTGTCTTTGTTGTGCAGAGGCACAAAAAGCCTTTTTCTTCAATTGTAGATGCACAATTATTTCCATAAGTGTAAAATGGAAATAGTTTCTGCTAAGTTAGCGAGAGGTGACGTTACTTTCTTTTAACTTTTCTTCCAAAACTTGGGGACTTAGTTGGATGTAACAAAACCTGATTTCATTGGCTGAAATAATCATTTAGTGCATGATGTGCCTTGTCTGCTGGAGCTTAGAAACATAAATAGTAGAAATCATTAAAATATTTATTGGCACAAGCACATTTTGAAGTGCTGTTCTATAAAACAATACTAAAGCACAAAAAACCCTACTGCCATCCAACTACTTTATTCTGAAGATAAAAGTAGCTTACAGTAGATGCAAAAAGTTAATCTTAAAATAATAATGAAATACAACTGACAGAGATCTCTAAAAGCAGTATTCAGCAGTCATTTAGAATTTTTTCAATATTTTGCTTGGCAGAGTGTTTATCCCTCATATGTCACTGCCATTTGCACAGAGTGCTATCTCAACACGATTCCATTAATATTTCTGTTTTAATCATCAGTACTGGCAGAGCTGACCAACAGGAATTTAGTCTCATTTGTGTATCCATTCTGATTAGTTTTGGAGTTGTTTGGTTGATGGTTTGTTGGTTTGTTTTGTTTTTTTAATATTCAGTGTCTTCACATGACCTGGACAGTACTCAGTAGGCAAGAAACCCCAAAACATTAACAAACCCTAGAATACAATCCCTACAGACACAGTGCTCATTCTTAGCGCCAGGAGCCCTTCACAAACACCAGTACATTTATCTTTCTAGTCACCATAAGCAGATGACACCGGCAGTTTATATACAGACACAAATGGGACGGGGCCACTGGGATCAGCGTCCTGAGCTATTTATTTTCAGCATCAGTCTCATTACAGGGTTATGGCAATGAAGAGATGCTAACAGCTCGCTGGTCAGGCAGCAGGGCAAAGAAACTTAATGTTACAACATACCATAAATGTGTCTCAGCCAATTACATAGAGCAAAAGCATACTGACAGTAGTTCTATCCAATCACCTTAAGCACACGTAGCTTTGGTTAAAACAATAGTGGCCTATTCTCAAACGGCTCGTTTATAAGAGACAACGAATAAAGCTCTATTCATAAGCATAACCTTCTAGATATATACTAAATAAACTTGTTGCAACTTAGAAAGGCAAACTACACAGCTCTATTGTTCTATTTCTCACGTCTTCTCTACCGCTTAGATATCTTTCTTCTGCTGTTTTAGCACTTTACAATTCCTGCTGCATCTGAGGCCTATCTTTTGTACCACCTTCCCAAAACCCTCTGGTTTTTATGGATTCCCACAGCAGACACTGCTGCTGTTCTACAAGTAACAGGAAGTGATGTAACTGGCAGTTTAGGGTGTTAAATGTGAAAATTCCAAATTCTCATTTTTACTGGCACTCACTGGCACTGGATATTCTCACCTGCGGCCCCCAGCTTCCTCCACTCTACCACTCTGCCAGGATGCAGCAGCGGCTGAAGCCTTTCCCCGCCAGGAGCCGAGCGGTGCCCGGGGATGGCCGCGGGATGGGGAGGTGGCGGTGGCTCTGGGCTGCCTGGCGGGGCCGCAGCAGCCTCACCCGCTGGCAGCGGGACGTGCTCCAGGGGCAGGGACGAGCCGCGCTCGCAGCCTGAAACTCCTCCCCCGCCTCCTTTTCGGCCCACCCAGAGCCCCTTCCCCGCTGCTGCCCGCACCGGGATCTTCGTGCGTGCCGCCAGTACATCTTCCCTTCCCCTGCTCCTTTGTATGGCTAAGGAGGGATGTTTGACAAGACATAACTTTGGCAGTGAATCCTCTATTTTCTTCCTTGCTCAGAAGTTCTATCCTTAGGCTTGTTTGCTCCGTAATTCCTCTCAAAGAGGCAGAGTTCTAGCGATCTCTATTTTCTGGAGGTTCTAAATGCAAGGAAGGAAGAGTGAGAAGTTTGTAAATGATAGATAGCAATAGATGACAGATATTTGTCTTTCCATACAGTGGAAAGCGAAGTGCTAGTAGAACTCTAAAATAGGTTTATTTCTTACCATATGATTTAATTGTAATAGATATTTAGATTATTAGATCAATATTAAATACATTCCTAGTACAGTTATGACTTTTCATGTTCTATTGAAGATAAAAAGAAAACCATGCTGTTTTTAAGGAAATACCTCCTTCACAACACTGATTTCAAAAGCCAGTTGCTGTCCTTTTTTTAGATGTCTCTTCATAGGGAAGATTTTTTTTAATTTAACCACTACCTTAAATTAGCCACTATCTTATGAAGGAATCCTCCAGGTGTCTTTTTCTATGGCCATAAATCTCTGGCTTCAGAGAAGCAATTCCTTTCTAAAAACATCCATCTCTCTGCTGTCACAACATGGAGCCCTGTAGCCTGCATTTTCCTCTCTGTGCTGCACTCCCTCCCAAGTAATCCCTCACGTTGGGATGAGATACAGAGGAACCTGCTTCTGTTATCCTCACTCTACCTTCAGTGCAGGTGTGTATTTCCAGAGGGCATCATCCCCCAAGCTTTGACTCTCTGTTACTCTGAATCTGAAGTTTTCTTCATAGGACTGACAGTAAGTGACCTTTTTGAGTGAGCAAGAATTTTGCCTTTCATCTGCTTCAAGACTTTGAGTTGTGCCTCCTCTTTGCATCTGAAACATAAAACCTCATATATTTTGAGTTTGTTTCACCCTTCATGCCTTGTAACATAAATGATAGAAAGAATATAAAAGAATAATCCTGGTTATTTTTTGACCTCATTTTAATTAAACTGATGGATCATATTTTAATGTGACTTTTTAGATATCATACTACCAGAGCTATCATGTACCTAATTTAGCAATCTGAAGCCCATAAATTTTCCTGGCTTCTGAATATTTATTGGATGCAATATCCACAGTAAATTGAAAGTTTAAGGGAGGCCTCCCAGCTAGACCAAGGAGACATGAAAACAACAAAAGGAAACAATAGAAGAGACAGATACTTTCTAGTATTGAAATTGTATCATCATATCAGAAACTGTAGCATGTTTTTTCTTTCTTGAAAAACCTTTTTTTTTTTTTTTTTTTTAATCCTGGCTGATTGAAAGCTCTCAGATGGTGCAATTTAGAATTTAATCTTGGCTTCACAAAGTGGAGAATTCCTTTCATTATTTGACTGCTGTGAGCACGTATGACAGGCAAACTTAGGCATGTGTGTGAAAAGATGTTCCCTCTCCATGCTGGAGTTGAGTTTAATGCATCATAATCAGAGTAAAGCTATCTTTTTATCTCCTTTTAAAAAAAAAGTGTGAGTGTGGCACTAAGAATAAGTGGATTTCGTTGTTCTTTCTGTTGTTCTTTCTGCCCGAGAATAATTTCACTTAATCTATATTAACATATCTTAGCTAGTGAAAACTTTTGTAATGTTATTATCTTACAATATAAAGCATTACAAGTGTTTTTTAAACTACAGATTGTCCCCACTAGTTAAACAGAAATAACTTTATTCTGTTTAATTTTCTGAAATAGTAAGTTTTAAAGGAGTAGTTTTCCTCTGCTGTAATTGTCTGTAATTTTTTTTTTTTTTTTAATATTAATGGTGTTTCACCCCAAAGGTATAATGTTATTCCTCAATAGTGTTATGCTTTTGCAATACCCTTCTGGCTGCATTGCCAGTCCTTACCTGAAGTTACTTTGCTTATTGTCTAACTCAGACCTATAACTGATGCAAAGCCATAGTGACTTGTGATACAAGCCTATTTCTAAAATACAACACAATAATAACAAGCAATATTTTTTCAGTACTTTCTGTTAAGATTTTGTTGGCATTTTAAAAATGCAACTCTGTGATGTCTTTCATTCTGTCTCTTCTCACACTTTACACTTCCAGAATTTAAAAAAAGAAAAATATAGGAAGATGTATAGAATGTATTGGGAGAGAAAGGGGTGGGAGTTGCCTCTAAAAGAAGCAAAAGAAACCTAACATGGACACTTGTAACAAACCCAGTTTTATTGATATCTCATGGAACAATTTCTTTCAGCTGGATTAACTAAGGTCTCCCATGGAGGAAAGGAAAAGCTCCTGAATGTATGGGACACGCTTTTTCCTTCAATATTTTATTTTTAGCAATAAATGCAGGGTTTTGCAATAGCTTGGTAAAATCTTGGTGCAAAATTCTAGAAAAAAAGCAATACAGCACTGTCACATAGGGTCAAGAACTCTGCAATAATCAGTTAAAATAAAAAGTTGAGGAGAGAGTTATGCTTAACAGACAAATTTGGACTGAGGTACTCACTACTAATCTGCAAGGAAATATAAAATCTTATATTAATAAAAATCTAATATTTCTGTGTCAAATTCATCCTGGTTGAGAAAAGTTGGGTGGAGAGTTTAATTCCAATAGAAGGGGAAAAGGATGGTTGAGTTCTGTGAGTTGTACATGGACAGAGCTGCAACAATGCTAGAAAGCACGACTGCACAAAGGGAAACCATGCAAGACAAAATAAAGGGTTTGTGATGGATCTCAGGCAGGGGCAGGCGGGGATGCTAAAAAAACAAATTGACAAGTGAGGACTATTAGGAATTCAATAAATAGTTGTTCTTTTGTCACATTCAATGCCTAATGACAAGCTAATTCTATACCATTTCCTGCCTGCTTTTACTTCTGTTAAAACAGCCTCACAGAACTTTACCTCACCAGATCTATTTTGGAACAGCACTGAAAAGTACATGGAAAACCAGTTCTATAGTGCAATATTTGTATCTGCAGGCAATTTTTGCAGGTGGCAGCAGTCCTTGGCAATGAAAAGAGAAATGACACTGAAATGCTGGGCATGCAGGAACCATAAGCAATTCAACAGGAAGACAGGTTCTTGCAGAGAGGCATCTGCACAAAAATGACAGTAAAGCCCAGAGGGTTGTGGAGATTCCATTCTTGGAGGGTTACAAGACCAGGCAAAGACTGGAGTGACCTGGCCTGCCCTTGTCGCTCATCCTGCTCTAGGGAGAAGATTCTAATAAGTGACCTTCTGAAGTCTATCCCAACCCAATTTTTTCTAAGATTCTTCCCATTGAGTTCCAATTTCCATGTTTCCCTTCCCCTGACTTCTCTCTGAGGCAGAAATCAATGTTAGTCAAATTATACATAATCATATCCCAATTCACCACATAATTCCCTCAGGAATTAATTTCAAAATTTAGTTTAAATTATACATGTGGTGTGATACATCAAGATACATCTTGGAACTATTATTTAGAGGACATTATAACTGCTTACAACTTACAACTGCTTACTAAACTACAAATACACTGTATATTCCAGAAAAACCCAGTGATTTGTTTGTTTGGGTTTTTACCCTTTTTCCTTATCCAAACAAAAATAGAAAGTCAGTAAAATTATGACAGAGAACCAGGACATACAGAATAAGAGCATGGATATAAGGAAATGTGCTCATCAGACTAAGAACTAGCAGAGGGAGCTAAACCAGAGGAATAGATGAAAAGCAGGACACAATCTTCAAAATGTGAGAGAAAAAGGTGAATACTAACAAAGGCATTCCTAGAACACTTAAGGGAACAAATAATCTCAGGAGAAAGAATTCTAAGAGCATTGCAGAACTACACAAAATGTATTTAAAAAAACCCAATTAACTTGTAGACTTGCACTATCTTTTGAGGAATGACCAGCACTCTGCCTTCAGGAGAGATTTCATTCTCTTCTCCAGCCCCAGATTCAGCTGCTGCCTAGAAGTGCTCAAAGACAAGGGATCCACAGAAAATGAGAGCTTGCTGTTACATCCCATTTGTCTGCCTCTTTATGCCCCTTCCAATTTTAATGACAGCACAAAACAGCTTTGAAAAAATTAACACAATATCCCTTACATTAACACTGTAAATACAATTGTTTACATTTGTATAACTTAGAAATAACACTATTTTTCTTCAATGACAAAAATACTTTGATTCAGTTCTATTAGGAAAAGGTCACCTCTGAAGACTTACTGTTTGTATCAGTGAGTTTATTTCACATCTAAGACTGTAAGAAAATCCACTTTTGTATTTATTTTGCCCTGCTAATAATAAAAAGTATTTGGTATTTTAGAAAAATCAACATCCTTGTGGAAGATTTGTAAAGAGAATGACCTTGTTAAGTAACTTGTAAGTTTATTATGGAGGAAGATGGATCAGTTAAGAGATCTAACCGGGCTGACTGCTGGCTAAAGCTCCACAGCATTTTCTCAACCAACTGGACTAAGTTTGGGTGAATGGAGCAAGGAAAAAGGCACAACCAGAATATTTTATCATCAGCATCCACACACTGGTAAAATACATAAAAAATTGAAGGCAGAGTAGGTCCTGAAATTGCACTGTAATGAACAGCACATACATTTTTTTCAGTGACACATTGCTCCAGACCAATCCATGACCATGCATATTCCCATAAACACCTCTGATGATCATAACCCTCTCACATAGTAGCAACTTTTAGCAGGTTGGAGCAAGCAGCTCCCCAAGAATAAACACAAGATGTAAGGCTTTATTTTAAGAAACAGAGACAACCATAATCAACTAGAAAACTTATTTAAGCAACAAGGTAAAATGAAAACCTATTTTACCAAGCAGATTTTCTGCAGGAAGACTCAAACAGCCAGTGACACAAATAGCAGAATCAAGGAGCAAAAACTGTAGGAAGTGACAGCCTTCTCCAAACTTGCTTCTAACTTTGTGTAAGTAACTGCAAAATCAGCACCCAAAAAACCCCTCAGTAATATGCCAATGTCCATTGCAAAGCCATTTTTGTTAATAAAAGTAATTCCCCAACACTCAAAGTGCATGTTAGATATCATGCATCTCTCTCACCTACCTGGTATGCTTGCACAGAAGCACTGCTACTAGCCTACATCAAGAAGAGAACAATTTCACTACTAACACCTTGGACATGTTATTACCTTGAAGTTATTAACACCTTGGAGCCATAGTCTGTGGAACTGCCATCATGGGCTTCTGACACTGGTGAGGTGTTGTCTGAATTACTTATTTATCTTCTTTGGTTTCACGTCTCTTACCACAAGAGCTACAGCACATGCACTCAGCGGGGACTGTGATGTAAAAATGTACGAAAGGAAGACCTCCTTGCTTTCCAGGTTATCCAAAGATGTTCTGGGCCCAGAGATGTCTACATCTTCCCCTCCTTAGTCTGTCTGAGTCCCTGGGAGACCTTCACAGATAATATTTTACAGTGAACAGTGCAGCACTCTATGTCCGCCTTAGGACTCTCACGAACACAGATGCACACAGAAGGTGCACAATCAAGAGTGGGCACATTCCCAGTTTCAGAGGCATAAACAGTGTGATTTACTGATCATTGTGACAGAATAAGGGTCATAAACTATCCTTAATAAATACACTGATATGAGAAAGCACAAGCAGTAGAATCCCTTGGAATAAAAGTTACCTGACAGGCACCCTATTGTATTTGCTGAGACTCTTGTGGAAGGAAGGAATGATTAATCTGACTCCATGTTCTCAGAAGGCTAATTTATTATTTTATGATACTATACTATATTAAAGAATGCTATACTATACTAAAGAATACAGAAAGGATACTTACAAAAGGCTAAAAAGATAATAATGAAAACTTGTGAGTCTTTCCAGAGTCCTGACACAGCTTGGCACTCATTGGCCACTGAGTCAAAACACTCACAGCAGAAACCAAACAAGCAACCACCTGTGGTAAACAATCTCCAAACACATTCCACATGAGCAAAACAGAGGAGAAGCAAATGTGATAAGAATTTGTTTTCCTTTTTCTCTGAGGCTTCTCAGCTTCCCAGGAGAAAAATCCTGGGTGAAGGGATTTTTCAGAAAATGTGAATGCCACAGCACCCCTGTGGAGAAGCAGCTGGGCACAGCCCATCAGCCATTCCAGGATTTACAGGGCAAGTCTCCTCTGACCCCCTCCCCTCCTATGCTGTATTTATAGTTTTCTTTGGGGGTGGGGAAAAGAAAAAGTTCCAGCTGATGTAATTTTATGATTACGTGGAGACTGAATGATTTTAGTTCACACATGTAAAGCAAGTAGAGGTTTTACTTTATTAGCATATGCAGGTATGAAAAGTTTTTTGTATTTTCAAGCCAATAAAACAAAATTCAGCTTTTGGTGACTGGTTGGGCCCTTCCTTGGTTTAGCTCCCTTTGGCTGCATTGCTTTAAACAGAGCATGGCACAACACCTCCATGCCACTCCATCCCTTGTTTCCTGTTTCTCTCAGGCCAGCACACCAGGCTCCCTCAGTGTCCCTGCTCCTGGGGCAGCAGACTTCTTGTTTCTGTTCAACTACTGCCACCATGGACTTCTCTTTGCTCAGACTTGTCTTTTAATATTTCTCCACAAGGACTGAAATAAAATGTTGGCTTATGGCACCTGTACTCTAAAGCTACAGAAAATGTATGTGAAGACTGCACCACAACCAGATGGCATTGTTGTGTGGGCAGTGACAACAGTCAAAAAGCATCTTCTGTTTGCAGTGGTGAGAGAATACACCTCCACAAGACGTGTACATGCAAAGTACCTTACCTGGAGAGTTCTCTAAGAATGCACACTATTCAACATAAACATAATCCAAGAAAAGAAAATAACTAGTTCTCTTCTGACCAGAAAGCACAGAGCAGGCTACAAGCGTGCTAGGAGGCACCAAAATTTCACTCCACTTTATAAGAGAATAGTCTCCATCCAAAAGAATCACATTAGCAGCACACTGGAGGTCTTCAAAAGCCTCTGGACACAACCTTGAATAATGTGCTCTACAAGACTCTGCTTAAAGCAGGGAGGCTGGACTTGATGACATCCAGTGATCCCTTCCAACCTCACCCATTCTGTGATTCTGAGATAATAAACAGCAAGTCTAAATCCGTTCTCACAGTTCTTGTTACATTATTTTCCTGTTTGCTTTCAAACCATGTTGTTAACATTGCTCTCATTCTGACAACTGCATGAGAAAGAGGGGGGAAGACACAGCAAAACACAAAGAGCAGCTTTTTTAGGCATGTCCTCAGTATTTATTTGTATTACTTTGCATAATCTCAAGTGCTTTCTGGATGCTGAGGTTAGTTTATTCGCTATGCAAATGAAGAAGCTCCTTCTGCAGATATTTCCATGATAAAGCTATTCCCAACAATCCTTAGAAGTACCTACTTGGTACTCAGTAGGACTCACTAATCCTAAGGTCTTCAGCTGAGCAAGGTCAAGGATCTCACAGGGTTTTTTTTAACATCACTACACCTTCAGCTGCACTAGCAAGTCTGGGGTTTCCCAACAGCACAAGAAGTACTTGGCTTAAGCAGCAACTTACTTTACAAGGTTTCTCATAATTTTTACAGAAGACCCTCTGTACCCTGAACCAAAATGGTTCCAGTGTTCATGTAGTGGAACAGCTGATAAAGCTTCAGCTGTTTCTAAACCCTGCGGCTCTGGGGATTTTACTGTGACAATCAGAATAAAAAGAACTGCTGAAGCCACCAAACATCCCAGCTATTGCAAGATCATACTCTGAATGGCTGCAAAAAGAAGCTGGATCAAGGATAATTGGGCTGGAATCATCCTCAGCTATATTTCCTCCCCAGAGATCCCGATGCAGGAGAGAAGGAACGATTTCTACACCACAGAACAAACTGGGTATCTTCAGCTGCAGGGGGGAAAAGCAAGACATGTAAATTACTACCATCATTCACCTTAAAATGTAGAGGTTTATCTGCATATGTTGACCTTTTAAAAAGTCAGTTAAATAAACCTGTAACTTAAAACAGCACAGGATCAAGTTAACAGAGATGCTGAGCAAATCCAGAGGATTCCAGTTTTTCATAAAAGCTAGCAGCAGAACAGCCAATCAAATCTCTTTTAGGAAGACAATAAAGAATTTAAACTGCATTTGGTGCTGTAATATTGACCAGATTCAATAACAACAACTACCACCACTTTGGCATTAGAAGGCTCAGGCATCTCTCAGCAACCTTGAGGAAGTACCCAAAGAGCCAAAACTGCAGTCACTTAAGCAGATGGAATCAGAAAATCAACAGCGTGCAAAACAGCCCTGCTTATGTACATTTCTCATCGTGAAAGTGTTCCAGGGAGTGAGAAATATGATTTCCATCTGTAAGATTTCCCAAATAATTAGGCAAAGTGCTGGCACTTTGGAATTCACTCTGGAATGTTAGCACAGGGTGATGTGGCAAAAGCCATTACACCTTAGAATAAAGGGCATTTGATCCCTTAAAAACTGGAGTCTCCTACCAACAGAACCTGGTGCACATCAACTAACAGGAACTTTGTTGCAAGAAAATAAAATCTAGATAACTGATACCCAGCTGTCACTGTAATGAGAACTGAGAGAATTGCTTGTACCTGAAGCTGTGCCCAAAGTTCCCTTGCTTCCCTGTCTCCTGAGCTCCTTTCAGTCAGGTCCATCTGGGGCTGGATCCTTTGTCTGGCAAAGAAACTCACCCAGTCACTGTGCCAGTTGTTCATCTGAAGGACCACGACTGCAGATGTCAGTTCTATACCACACAAAAGGCAGATTTGCTTCTTTTTCAAATAAACCTTTTGAGGATCACACAGCCTTTGTGCTGGTACCATCCACGACAATAAGTGCTACCATTTAATTTAATCTTATCTTAAAATGTTAAAATGGAGGAATAATTAATTTTCTCTCAGTGATTAAAACTCAAAAAATTGAGGAGCCGTTTGTGTCCAATGCAGCTATAAGTGCTGTCCAAAGCACTACTTAGCAGGATAAACCATGCTTTTTCTTATTCATGGCTCCACAAAAATTCATTTATTTACATTATGATAATTTTGACCCTTTTTTTGTCAACAAAGGAGAAATGAGACAAACTTAAAATTCTATCAGTCTGATGAAATACAACCTATCTGTAGAAGATAACCACAGCAGGTAACTGTATAAAAGCCAAACTAATCCACAGACTGGACTTCCATTTGCTCTTGTCCTTTACCTTTCAAACCAAAGACAAAAATTCAACACCAATGACAAAATACTGAGCATCCAAAATGCAAATGAACCTTAAAAACTATGCAAGGGTACAACGCTGCTTCCATTGAGAATAAAAAAAGTTTAATATTCTTTTTGTCACAATGGTTAATGTTCTTTTGTTACAATAGTTGCTGCTGCTGGTAGCCATGTTATACTCCTTATTTTTGTATTTTGAGGTACTGTATCTCTTCTGATACCATGTTCTTGTAGAGATTGTGGTTCAGGCTCCCAAATTGAATTGATCACAGAGATCCAAAACAGGGCAAACAAAAGCAAAAAGAACACCCCCACCTGTGTGTTTCATCCCAACCTATTCTCATACTATCTTTAGTGGAAGAAGATGAACCTGTCCTGAAGTGGCAAAAGCTATTTTAATTATTTTGTAAATGATTATTCATTAGATTAAATTTGCAAACAGCTGTGTACTGTACCAACTGCGCTCCTTTTCTTCATCGTCTCTCTAAGTTGTCTCTCTAAGAAGTCACCTTCTTCTAGGTTATGAAGGTGAAGATCAGCCAGCCAAGCAGTGCTGAATATCTAAGAAACAAAAATAATGTTAGCAGCTCTGACACATGAATGAATCCAGGTCTTGATATTCCAGGAGTTACTTGAAAATGTCTATAAAGCAAGCAGTAGTTCTTCAGCTCTAAAATAGCTTCCCAAAATTTCCCAGTATTATAAAGACCTTGTCTTCCTATCACGATTGCATATTAATACAGACAAAATGTACTTTCCTTGCTGTTTGTGACACCACTATTGAAAGTGAAATCATAAATTTACTAACAATGATAAACTATCAATTCTAATTCCTGTGTGGTATCGCTTCCCTAAGCATTTTCAGCAAGGTATATATAAGAAAGCATGCACATGATGTGGAATATGTTATGCCTTTTTTTTAAAATTTCCTCTGGCAAACTCTCTGTCAGACCAAACAAGGCTGATCCTCTTCCTTCTATCACTGTCTCTGGCTGCTCTTCTCTAAAAGGCCTCAAAGAGGGGTGTCAGGTAGGCCTGGTTTATCTATTTTTAATAAAAGCTGATCCTCTACAAAGTTCGGGAAAATCTTGTAGTAATTGCAAACAACCCTTACAGATAGTTGCTCCCCAAATTATGTTCCTTTTCCTTTTCTTGACCTTTCTGAACTTTCTCTATTCTAAAGGCAATGTCATTTAAAGCAAGTGTAGTTCTTCATTTTGTTCCTGTTAACACAGAGAGTAGCTATCCCCCAGAATTTGCACCCCAAAGGTACCATTTGAAATCCAAACCAGAAAGTTCTCTGTCCTTTCTCTGGGGACTCACTGAGAGCTCTTCATGAATCAAACCCTGGCAATGAGCAGGATCAGGGACAAGACTTAAAACTGGCTACAGAAGTTCTGAAAATGAGAAAAGAAAAATTGGTCATGATCACCTCCCCAGTGGAATCAGATGGGATTCATCATATTAAGTGCTAGTCACAGAGAAGGGTCAAAAGTTTGAAACTATCAAAATGAAGGTTAAGAGTTGCAAAAATATTGAAATTCAAAATTAATTCATTTGGGAAAGTGCCTCTGCAAACTCATGGCAAACATTACAGCACTGGTTCTTATATCAAAGGCAAGTACACAAAACAAGTGATCATGTTGGTAATTTTCCCTACTGTAAAAAGGAACCTTATTGTAAAAACCACTAATTACCTAAACAAACAAGCCAAAAGTAACCAAAACCCAGAGTCATTTCTTGATGTATTATCAGTTTGGTAGGTGAGGCATTATAAAGTATTTTATACAATTCTCTGCGGTATAATTTCTCACATCCCTTGACATGCTTTATAAAAGCTTTCCTTTTATGAAAGCAAGTGATTTAATTGTCATAATAGCCAAAATTTCTGGTCAAAGGAGGCAAAAATAACTGTTTTACCTGTGTAAGCTCTTCATATCCAAATGTTCCATCACCTGCACAGTATCATCCCCAGGCAGTTCTACAACCTTGATGGGTTTAGGCACTCTTACTGTCTGTGTTTTCAGGATGGCTTCCAAACTTGCCATTTCTCCCAGAAACATTTGTCTGGCCTGCCAGATATTAAAGAAAAGCATTGGTCTCTATAAGCATCAGTCACAGTTAAAATAAAATAAAATATAAAATAAATAAAAAATTTGGAACAAATATTTATTGATGCACAAGATACAGACAGAATTGTACCATCAGGCTTGATGATAATTTTACAGTTGCAGAAATTTTAGTTTGTAAAACAAAGTGAAAATCAAGTTAGGTTCTAGCATTCTCTATAACTTAGAAACTCTGTTTACAGTTGAAGGAGTGCAAACTGCGTACACACAAAATGTGTGCAATATTCTATTAATACAGCAAATGTCTAGGAAGTCATGGACAATATACACCATCAGTTGGCAAGCTAAAAGAATGGCGCTGACATTCACAGACACCATGACTGTCCAGACCGAGAAATAGAGTCAAGCTTCAAAAACAGCTCTATTTGCAGCCACAGAATCCCAGAACCATGCAATCCTTAAGGCTGAAAAAGCCCTCTAAGATCCCTCAGTCTAACCACTAACCCAGCACTGCCCTGGGCACTCCATCAGTGCCTGACAACCCTGCAGGTGAAGAAATTTCCTCCAACATCCAATCTAAACCTCCCCTGACACAACTTGAGGTTGCTTCTTCTCACTTGTTCCCTGGGAGCAGAGCCTGACCCTGCACCCTCCTATCAGGGGTTGTGCAGAGCCACAATTCCCTCCTGAGCCTCCTTCTCTCCAGGCTGAGCTGAGCCCCTTTCCCAGCTCCCTCAGCCGTTCCTGGTGCTCCAGCCCCTTCCCCACTCCACTCCCTTCTCTTGTCATCCTCCAGCCCCTCAATGTCTTTCTCGTCATGAGACGCCCAAAACTGCCCGCAGGGTTCGAGGTGTGGCCGCATCAGTGCCCAGCACAGGGGACAGTCCCCGCCCTGGTCTCGCTGCCACACCCGGACTGGCACAACCCAGGGATGCCGCTCCCCACGGCGGCGCCCGCCCAGCCCAGGCAGCCCCGATCCCCACCCTGCCGCGGCTCCCCCTCGCAGCTGCTCCTCACGACCCCCGGCCGCGGCCCGTGTCGCAGCTCCGGCCCGGGCTGATGCAAACGCCGCCCGAGGGCCCGGTCGGCCGCAGCACCGCGGTGCTCCCAGCTCGCTTCAGCGCGTCCCCCATGGCGGCCGCTGTGAGGGGAGCCACGGGCGGGAAAGGAATTAAAGGCACGGGAAAAGGCAGGGAGAGAAGGAGCGGGCAAGGGGCAGCTGGGGCCGAGAAAGGGCATTTGAGGGGGGAAAGGGAGTCGGAAGGGAGTCAAAGGGCGGCTTAAGTCAGCAAAAAGGGCGGCAGAAGCGGCTGGGGCAGGTAAAGGAGCCGGGCTGATGAACCCGGCCGCTGCTGTCAAAGGGCTCTCTTGCTCCTCATATGTCAGTTTCAGTTCGCATGTTCAGTTTTGTTCTTGTGCTCATGACAGAATCAATTACAGAATCGCAGAACATTCTGCGTTGGAAGGGACCCACAGGGTTCATTGAGTCCGACTCCTGCCCCTACACAGGACACTCCAACAATCACATCGTGTGCCTGAGAGTATTGTCCAAGTGTGCACCTTGAGCTCTGTCAGGTTGGTGCTGTGACCACGTCCCTCTTCCAGTGCACAAACACCTTCTGGGGGAAGAAGCTTTTCCAAATATCCAGCCTAAACCTCCCCGATACAATTTCAGGTCCCCTTGGGTCCTGTCACTGGGCACCACCTGTGGGAATCCATAAAATCAGAGGGTTTTAGGAAAACTGCAGAAGGCAGGCCTCAGATGCAGCAAAATTTTCAGTAGAGCTAAAAGCAACAGTCATGAGATAAGTCAGCAGAAAAATTATTTAAGCTGTAGAAAAGACATGGGCAAATAGAACAATAAAGCTGTGTATTAGTGCTTGTCTAGCTTTCTAAGTTGCAGAAAGTTTATCTAGCAAGATATTAGGAAAATTAAGCTTATGAATGGAGCTCTGTGCGTTGTCTCTTATAAACGGGTATTGTATTTGAAATAAGCAAGCATTGTTTTAACCAAAGCTACGTGTGCTTATGGTGATTGGATAGAACTACTGTCAATATGCTTTTGCTTCATGTGATTGGTCTAGAAGGTTATAAAGTATGCTGTAACATTAAGTTTTCTGGCCTGCTGCCTGGATTGTGAGCTGTTAGCATCTTTCCATTATCATAATCATGTAATGAGACTGGTGCTGAAAAAATAAATAGCTCGAGACATTTTCCATAGCAGCTCCATCCTGTTCGCGTCTGTAAATAAATTGCTGGCGTCACCACCAAGCAGAGATCAATGTCTGTCCCTTCGCTTCCTGCACAAAGTTGAATACAGCAATGAGGTCTCTCCTCTGACTAGTTGGGAAAGAGCTCTGAGATCATCAAGTGCAGCCTGTGACCAACACCACTTTGTCAGCCAGATCATGGCATTGGTGTGCCCCGTTCCTTACACACTTCCAGGGACACCGACTCTGGCACCTCCCTGGGCAGCCCCTTCCAGTGTTTAATCACTCCTTCTGGAAAGAAATACCTCCTAATGTCTAACCTAAACCTCTGCTGATGCAGCTTAAGACTATATCCTCTCATCTTGTCCCTTGTTCCGTGGGAGCAGAGCCTGACCCCCACCTGGCTGCATCCTCCTGTCAGGAGTTGTGCAGAGCCAGAAAGTCCCCCTGAGCCTCCTTTTCTCCAGGCTAAGCCCCCCAGCTCCCTCAGCTCCTCCTCATCAAACTTGTGCTCCAGCCCTTCACCCATCTGTTGAGTTAGTGGGTTTCTTGGGTTGGTAGCCATTGAATTGGTGATCACAATTTCCCCTGCCACAATTACACTTTACCCAGTTTGATGAGTTGCCCTTATTTTGTTCCTCATAATCTGGTCTTGTCTTGGCTGTTTGGCCATGTGTCCTTGATTTGAAGATGTCAGCATTGTGTTATGTTTGGTTTTAGTTTACCTCAATTTACTTGCTTTTATTATTTTTCTGTATCTTCTGCCACTGCTGAGACATGTTAAGCATAATTTATCTATCTGGAATCCTGATGGTTCATCACAATCAAGTATTTGATTTCTGCCGTAAGATTTAATTTAGTTGGTCTGATCCCAAGGATGGAGCTCCTCTGCTATGGAGATAGGTGGTGAGAGCTGGGGGACTCAAACTGGAGAAGGCTTCAGGGAGACCTTTGAGCCCCTTTCAGAGCCTACAGGGACTCCAAGAGAGCTGGAGAGAGACTTCAGACAAAGTCTGGAGTGACTGGACAAGGGGCAATGTCTTCAGGCTGGAAGAGGGCAGGGTTAAATTGGATATTGGGAAGAAATTCTTCCCTGTCAGGGTGGTGAGGCCCTGAAATAGGTTGCCCAGAGAAGCTGTGGCTGCTTCGTCCCTGGAATCGTCCAAGGCCAAACTGGACAGGGCTTGAAGCAATTTGGGGTAGTGGAAGCTGTCCCTGCCATGGCAAGGGGATGGAATGACGTGATATTTAATCCCCTTTCAACCCAAACTATTAATGGATTCAATGAAAGCAAAGATCCACAGAGAGCTCTGCCTGGCACTGCCATTCCTTGTGTCCCCCCTTTGAAAGCTTTCAGGTATTGCAAGTCTTTTCATTTTTTGTTTTGAGGACATTTCCCACTCTATCCTTCCGTGGTGTTAGTGAGGATGGAGGAGCAAGAGTGGGAAGAAGTGAGGGGAGCAGAAATTGGCAATAATGGTATGTACTTGATAAAAGAAACTGTCAATAAAAGTTTTTTAAAAGATTCATGCTTTATGCAGATGAGATATATACCTTCTGTAAATGAGGTATAACCTTCTGTTTATACTCATTTACCTCCCATTATATTTTCCACAGTATTGCTGAAACTGGCAGAAGTTTTAGATTCTCAAAGTTTATGCTTTCAAAACACAAGATGTTCAAAGCCTATTTTGATTTTTCAGACAAGTGATGCAGTTAAGATGTATCCCCTCATTGAAAAGAACTGCATGCCAGAAAGACCAAAGCCAGGTTTCCTGTTGATCATGTGGAATGTCTTGAGCTGGAGTCAGTTCTGTGCACTGGCTTGATGGTGGAGAAAAAAGAGCAGAGAGATGCTGTTTGATCACTGCTAGATACTAGCATGAGGATTTACAGCAGCCAGGATCAAGGATTAGTGAGATCCCGTGTGGAGCTCACCTGTCTACAGCACCTGCAGCATTGGAGTGGTGATGGAGTGGAATCCTGAAGGAATAGCACTGGATTTCCAGCACCTTCTGAAGCAGCACACTTACCCAAATGGGCCAGAACAAATCCCCTCTTCTTCACCAGCACATCTTTCCCGTTTCTCTGCATGCACATGATAGCAGCACTCTTGCACACTTTATCAGCCACCCCAGCCAGCATGTCACCACAGGCAGTGTTTGTGTGTCTGTGTGAGCAGGTCAGGTCTACAGGGCAGGCACTAACACCATCACGAGCCCTGCTCCAGTGGGCTCCCAGCATTTGCTGAACAGCAGTATCCATGCCAGGTACACAAGAGAGATGCAGATTCACTGTTTTGCAGCACACAGGCTGTTGTGGACACTCACAAGGCTTCAGAAATGCTCAGTGCAGGTGGAGCAAAACCTCCCATTAAAGCCCTGTCAGGTCAAACGATGAACTGCAGTGCTGGACCTCTGCAGCAGCACTGACTTCCAGCTGCAGTGTAGGCACAGCCTGTAACCCAGAGGTGCAGGCAAGTACAGGTCAGTGCTGTTATGAGTAGAAAAGTTGCCCATTTTTTTAAAAGGTTGCAGAGTTCACAGGTTGGGCCAGTTGCTGCCAGGGTGGAGTTCTAACTGTTTGTTGTTATAATCACCTGTTGTGAATAGTTTTTTGTTAACTACCTGTTGTTGATGGTTGGGAATTGCCCTTTTTTGTCGAGTAACACCCTGCTTCTTCCTGGAAGATGATACCCCAACGGTGAAGAGGAGGGGACATCGGGGTTGGCATGCAAATGAAGAAGCCCCTCACCGAACCTAACAAAAACCCCTAAAAACAACGAGCCAACATGGAATTGAGAGATTGAAGTGATGTCTAGACGTGAGGAACAGAATCCAATGTCCACTAAGACCCTTTTTACCCCTCACCCTAACCTAAATATGTCGGCTAGAAAGAAGATCTCGAATGTCAAACTGAATATCTGGGAATCTCTTGGTGCTTTCATGAGGACGGAAGCTCCAGCTCTGCGTGCATACCAGCAGACAGAGCTGACTTCTTCTCCTCCTCTGTGACGCTCCTGGAAGCAGTGGTGGCGAGAGCGCAACCTGCCAGTTCTTCCCACCCAAGCTGATTTTTAATAAAGGCTTTAAAAAAGGTGAAAGATCTCCAGCCCTATTTATTTCAAGTGCTATGAAAGAGCGGTGAAGAAAATAATCCAACAGCTGTGCTGGGTCTCAGTGACACAGGGACAGGGCTATGAATGGGCACATGCACAGAAGCGCTGTGTCCCACGTGGCCGCTCATGTCAGACCCAGGGCGTGTGGCTTAGATACAGGACACAGAACTGCCAGAATGGATCCCAGTGTGGAGAACTGCCTGTTTTCTGGAAGAGAAACATTTTCTGGCTCACAATGACACACAACAGGGTAATTTGGTGCTGGGGATGAAGTCAGCTAGTCATACCACCAAAATCTGTGTCAAAAGCACCAAAAAAAAGATTTGAAAACATAATGCTTCCCTTTTCACTTGGCAGCATTTTGAAATGACAAATGCAGTGAAACATTCAAAGATTTGGCTCAGTTTTGACCAAAAAATCTGTGCTTTCACAGGATAAAGCAAGCAGCAATTTACATTAAAGTAAACCAAAAACCTGCATGAAATAAAAGTTTCTGCTATTTGGTAATCATGGTAGTTTATCATTATAGACGTGTCATCTTTGTTATATTTATGGCACCCAGGACAAAAATCTTTCAATAAATATTTCATGTAAACAATACCTTATTTTCCTCTCTCTTTTCAAAAAATACTTGATAATAGCATATAAATAGATACTAACATGTTTCAATTATAATCTTGCCCAAAACCTAGATATGTTTCATTTTTGTAAAACATTCATTTTCCCAATATTATTAAAGCTGAGGAACTACTAGATTGTTGAATGCTCTTATCTTCCACAATGGAAGTAGCAATTTTATAGGAAAAACCTACAGCTACAAGCAAGTACATTTAGCCATCACTACAATGAGGGCTGAAGTTGCAGGGGTGAGTTTCTGCCTCTTTAACCCTCCAAAACAAGGTAATTTCTTGTTCTTTTCTCCAAATTTCTAGTCCCTCTATCACTCCAGGCAAATAGTTATAACAAGAGAGATGAGAAAACAGACTTAGACTTATCCTAAAGTATTTCAATTTCCTACAATATTTTTCTTAAAATGTGCACAACTTCACAGGAGAATTACTGTGCCTCCAGTGTCTACTGGTAAATTAATTTCAATGCACAAAAACTAAGCCTTGAAAAAGACAAGAAAAAAGCAGCTTGAAATATGGTATAAGCAATAACAACAAAAGTAGTTACTGAAACGTCTTTAATACCAAATTTGGACACTAATTAGCATAATCTTAAATAATTAAGTTACAATTCAATAATGGCATACATAATCTTACAGGTATTAATCCTGAATTTTAAGTAAATAAGCTACCCTTGATAGACTGGCTGGCTGAAGCAGACAACTGGCACCAGGACTCCACTTCCTGATTGTCCAGTTCCTGTAATAATCTCTTCATGTTAACAGCTTGTTGTGGAGATACTGGCATCTGTTCTTCACCTCAGAGTATCTGTGGCCAAACTATAAAGGAGAGATAAAATTAGGGCATGCAAACTTTTCTGCAGAGTTTAGAATTTCATGTTCTTTGGTTTAAATTAGCCTTGAGTGAGACTCAGAGTTTACTGCCTCCCAGAGACTGTTTTGTCTTCTGATACTCTAAGACTTTTCTAAGAAGCATCTTCAGGACAAAAACCCCCTATGAAGTCAATACAGAGAACATTTCCACACTACCAGAAAATGTAAACTTATGTAAAACACTAAAAATACACTAAATTTGACACAAGGTATTTTCTTCTCTGTGAGCCACCATTCTCCTGCTTTGCAAAAACAAATCTCAACCCCCTGTGTCACCCAAGATCTGCAATGAAACCTGTCAATAGGCATTAAAAACAGCTCATGCTTGAAGACTCTCTTTGGGATGTATCTCATGCTGCTGCACATCCACAGACAGCTCAATCAGGTGGAATCTGAGGGCTGAACAACTTTTTTGGCTGGGTTTTGCAAAAACCTGAGACAGCCCATGCAGCGTCTGCATGCCAATTCCACAAGGTTTCCCTTTGTCTGCTGGAGCCAAGCCAGGGACTCTGCCTTGCACAGCTGCAGACCTAAGAGTGTAGCTGTGGCACAGGGCTGGCAATGCAAATAAGGCAAAAAAAGAGTATTGTATGGAGATCCAGTTCTAAACTTGGGAAGAATGGTGTGATGGCATATTCCAGGTGGAACTGGTACTCAGGAACACCCACCACTTCAGAGTGCTCAGAGACTGTAAGAGCAGCAGAGTTCTTTGCAGAATTTTCTCTCTTCTGCTTTGAAGTTACTGGTCTTAAAACTAATGGTTATGTTAAAAATAGAGCCCCCAGAATCCTGTGGATCTTCAGGTGATCAAAGGCTCCAGACCTCTGTATCTCTTCTTTTGTCTGCTGCTGGTGTTACATGTGTGGCACATTTACCTACAGGGTGCTCCCTAAGGAGCTGACATTGCTATGTGCCAATTGTTAGTTATGTCCTTGCTGTGAACCAAAAGGTATGGCTAATTATATTACTGGGGTTTTTACAGACTAGTCTAAAAGAAGGAAAAAGTGTTCTATTTAAACTTTTTAGAAATTCTCTTTTGGATGATTAAGGATTATTAATATCCAGAAACATTTTTTTTTCATTTTTTTACAGTCTGCACTGTGTTTCAAACTTGTGTTTAGGACACCAATAATCACATTTCAATATTTGTTCATCATCTTTTATGAGGTGACCAAATTCCATCCGTGCATTTTGGCATGAAGAGGAGTCACATCACCAGAGACAGGCAAGAAGTAACTTTTACTTCTAGTTCTGCTGAAGAAAGACCAGACCATGACTGAGCATTTTGAGAGAGGATAATAAAGAAGGTTCTGATGGCTAAACCTGCAAGTGCTCAGCTAGCCTTGGTGCCACTGGAGTCCCTGGACAATGCAGTTCTATAACCACAAAAATTAAGGACAAGCCCAGCTTGTTGAGGTTGCTCTCTGTCCCAGCTTCCAGGTCATTCACCAGGATATTAAATGATGTTTTGGCCCCAGTATTGATCAACTGGATGCTCTATAAGTATTGGTGAATAGAAAAACTTTGTGCATATTTTATTTTATTTTATTTTATTTTTAGAATTAGTAGATGGTTTCATTTTTTCCCCCTGGAGGAACAGTGGAAATTATTTTTAAGTAAATCATGCTAAAAAGCACAAGGAAAACCACTGCAAAATAGTGAAGAACAGAAGCAAGAGTTTCTGAGATGGAACCACTGGCAATACTTACAAAACTTGTCATGAGAATTTTCTTTATTATATTTCAGAACAGATTGTGATATTTTATATTGGACACCTCTGAATTGCCTCAAGTCAATAAGGAATCTTCAAACTTGTCTAATGAAATGGATTGATTCTCATTACCTTTTTAAAAAGCCTGAGCTAATTGTAGCTTTTAGGTGTCTGGGAAAAAACTGGGAAGGAGTTTACAATTCCTTAAAGAGAAAAGAGAGAACATCTATGTTTGAGCATCTGGGGATTTTCCCAAACTCAACTCCCAAAGCTTTTTAATGGTTAAGCAAAGCAGAACAGTCACACAGTCCCAGAAAGCAGCAAAAAGTGTCCTTGTGCCATCACCATTGATCCAGCAGTGTTCTAGAGATGACAGACTCCGACTTCAAAAAATCCCAGGAAAATCTGGTGTGGGCCTGAAAAACCTGGATTTGATGGCCTGTCCTGGGGGGCAGAGGAGAAGCCCCGTGAACAGAGACAAAGGGCTGTCACTCGAGCAGGTGTTACTTGAGGCTGTCACTTGAGCAGAGCCAGTGCCTGTGCTGCCCCCCCAGCAGTCCCAACTTGCACCACCCAGCCCTCAGGCTCAGGAAGTGTGCTCTTCTAAATGTGAAAAGGAGTGGTGGAGTGCTAATGACTCAAATGTGCTGACAATAGCTCGAGGTAAGAAGGGATGATGGGACAGTGAGACCAACAATGGTGATGGTTCCTGGGCACTCTGGAGTCATGGGCAAAGGGCCCTTCTACCCTATTCAGGAAGGCAGCAACTCCAGCTCCTTCCTGCGGCTGTGAGACCAGGTTCCACTGCTGGTGAGTTTGAGGAGGACCAACACACTGGCTTCCAGAAACACGGAGACTTGGGAAATGGAGAGGGACCTGGCACTGTGGGCAAGTGCCAGTGGGAGTGGATAGGGCTGGAATAAAACATTCCTTTCTGCTTCTCCCCGAAGCAGGAAATCAACCCACAGGGGTGGAAGACTCTCACCCAGGGCTAGCCACAGACCACCCAAATCCTCCTAATCCCATCATTGAACACAGAAAGGCAGTTAGGGCCAGCTGCAGACACTCTATGCATCAGAAACAGGGTCAAGACACACAGCCATGGATGTGTGACACAGGTGATCAAGGGAGAGCAACATGGAAATATGAAAGTTCAAAACAAGAAACTCCTACTTCCTTTTTCCTCCTGGCACTGTGCACCTGCAGGGGAGAGCATCTTGTCTCACATCCTGATGACATCACAAGTGACAGATTGTAACCTCACCAGAGGATGGATTCTGACATCATGTATCTCACTGCTGATATTTGGGCACCAGCAGAGCCTGGGCCAGTCTGGTTCAAACCTTGACTCCTGCCAAGCATTTCTACAAGTGGGAGCAACTCATGGTCCTCACCTCTCCCCAGCCCTCTGCAGAGCACAGAAATGGCCACAGGGACAGAGTGGAGCTGCCCCATCTGCCAGGACACTCAAAATGATGTGGCTTCTGCTTTGCCCTGTGACCACCAATTCTGTTTGGAGTGCATCCTGCAGTGGACAAGGAGAAGTCCAGTGTGCCCACTCTGCAGCAGGCCAGTAGAGACTGTCAGGTTTCCTGGCCATGAAGAAGATGACTATATAGACATGGTCATCAGAGCCTCTGAAGGGTCACCACAGACCAACAGCCAGGCAGAGGCAGCTCCCTTCCTCCTGGATGAAAACAGCCCCAGTCATGCAGCCGTGCCACCTCTGTCTTCTCCACAGGAAACACTGTCCCCAGCTGAGCAGGGGGCTGCAGGGCCAGAGCCTGTGGGTGGCCTCTTGCCCGAGGTGTGGGCAGGACTGTTCCGACAACAGCAGCATCTCCTGGACCCCGTGCAGCCGTGCCTGCGTCAGAGGCTGGAGGGAATATACTGGGACCAGTGGTGGCTGGTTGAGGACATAGAGAGCTGCATCCTGTACAGCCTTTGCATCTACGGTCCAGATGTGGAGATGCTGGTCCAGGTGCTGCAGCCTCTCCTCAGCGAGCACACAATGCCACTGATCCACAACATCAGCAGTGTCATCGTGGGCCAGTGCAGCCAGGAGGCCCAGAGGCTGCTGTGCTCTGGTCCTGTCAGGGATGAGAACATCAGCCCCATGGCCAGCTCCAGGTCCAGCTCCAGATCCAGGTCCAACTCCAGCTCCAGCTCCAGCTCCAGCTCCAGGAGCTCCAGCTCCAGCTCCAGGAGCTCCAGCAATTGTAGAAGATCCAGATCCAGATCCAGCAACTCTTGGCCCAGTAGCTCCTGGGAGGGGACCCCTACCAGCAGCCCTGCAGCCTCCAAGGTGGAGAAAAAGCCTGGTATATCAGCATCCACCTCCACTGGGAGCCCCAGCTGCTCCTCATCTGCACCCAACCCCTCAGAGTGGGACCAGAGCCAGGAGAGACGGCAGCAGCCGGTGGTGGCAGGTCCCTCTGCCCAGGGCTGCAGCCACAGCCCCTCAGCTCTCAGCCAGGGCAGGAAGCTCTTGCGCAAGGGGTCCCAGGGCCCCCCAAAGAAGAGGGTCCCTAGCTCCCAGGATTCTCCTCCTCCCAGCAGGAGCCCACCCTGACAGCAATGCTAGCAGGACTCCTGCAACCCTTTAGTCAGGAAATATTAAAAGCAAATAAATAGTTGTTTCACTCACACAGTCTCTGTGATTCTCTTCCTACTAATGCCCTTACCCTTCTCCCTGTGCCCCACTATTGGTGGCACCTGCATGCCGACAGGTACAGCCATGAGCCCTGGAGCCTCAGGGCCATATCAGTGGTGCCTCCTCCCACAGAAAACCCTGCTGCAGCCACGCACCCACGGTGCAGCAGATGACAAAGGTGGAGTGCGCAGGAAGGGCAAATTATCTTGCCACAAGTACATTGAGGATCCAACTGGGCATCACTCCTGGCTTCTGCTGGCAGCTCCCTGATGCCCCACTTGGTCCCAGTGCCTGGAGGTCATCCTGAGCTCTTCCCACCCAAAAGGAGTATCCCTGGAAACCTGGGCACCACCCTAGGGTGTCAGCATGGGGAATCACAAGGAGATATTCCCCCACACCAGATGTGCCTGAGGGGCCTGGCAGGGGCTTCTTCTCGCAGCTGGGCACAGTGGCCTACATGCCTACAGCTGGAGGGGATCCTTCCTCTCACCCAGGGCTGGCCACCCCCACCCAAATACTCCAAATTCTGGCATTGCACAGGGAAAGGCAGTGAGGGAAGGAGGCATCATCCAGCCACAGGCAGTCCATGCTGATTGCTCCCGCTGCATTCTTGTTCATTGGGACACCTTGGCAATGTGTCAGGAGCAGGGACAAGACACACAGCCATGGATGCATGACACAGGTGACCAAGGGAGAGCAACATGAAAATGTAGAAGTTCAAAACAAGAAACTATTTTTTTTTCTTTCCTGTCACTGTGCACCTGTAGTGGGGAACGTCCCATTGTGACATCACCAGGCTCTGGAAGGTGACATCCCAAGTAGCAGATTGTGACAACATACCTACTGCTAATTTTATTTGGGTACCAGCAGTAACTGGGCCAATCTGGCCCAGGCCTTGACTTGTGCTGAGGAAGACTCTGGGGTCTGCAGAGTCAAACCAGGCTTTTCCTAGCACTGGGGGTGTGTTGGGGGCTGCCATCAACATCTCTCCTAGAGTGCCCATCCTAGAGCCATCACTCCTATTTCCCTGCCCTGCCTGGTTGGGGCAGCTGGGCACTGCAGGTGCAGCACTGAGGGTGAGCCGTGCACAAAAATGTGCCACTGGGGTGGCCATGGGGTGAGTGATGGGACTAAAGGAGGCGGGAGAGTGCTCTTCTTCAGGGGCCTGGCCATTCCTTCTTCCCCTCCCTGGGACAGTCAGTGACTACAGCTTCTCCTGCAGTGCGTGACGCCAATGAAGGGGAGCAGCTCCTGATCCTCAGCTCTCCCCAAAATGCTGCCAAGCACAAAAATGGCCAGAGAAAATTACAGTAACTGCCTCATCTGCCAGGACACTCCAAAGGATGTGGCTTCTGCTCTGCCCTGTCACCACCAGTTCTGCCTGGGCTGCATCATACGGTGGACACAAGCAAATCCGTCATGCCCACTCTGCAGGACACTGGTAGAGACTGTCAGGTTTTCTGAGCGGGGTGAACAGGACTATTTGCTGTTTGCTGTCATCTCCCCTGAAGGAGAGACACCAGAGTCACCAGAAACCAGCAGCCACATGGGGGCAGCTCCCATCCTCCTGGATGAAAACAGCCCCCATGGGCCTCTGGTGTCTCCTGCACCTTCTCCACAGGGAACGCTGTCCCCAGCTGAGCAGGGGGCTGCTGGACCAGAGCCTGTGGGTGGCCTCCTGCCTGAGGTGTGGGCAAGACTGTTCCAACAACGACAGGACCTCCTGGATCCTGTGCGGCCCTGGCTGTGTGAGAGGCTGGAGGGAATATTCCAGGACCAGTGGTGGCTGGTACAAGTTGCACAGAGCAACATCCTGCATGGTCTCTGCCTCCATGGTCTGAATGTGGAGAACTTGGTCCGGACACTGCAGAACTGCCTTGGGGAACACACAGCACTGCTGGTCCATGACCTCATCACTGTCATTGTGGCCAAGTGCAATGATGAAGCCCAGAGGGTGCTGCTTTTCAGCATTGGCAGGGAGGAGACTGACAGCCCTGTGGCCAGGGCCAGCTCCAGCTCCATGTCCAGCAGCTCCAGTTCCAGCAGCTCCTGGGAGAGGATTTCTGCCAGTGTCCCAGCAGGATCAAACGTGGAGGAGGAAGCAGGAGGAGCAGAGGCCGCCCTCCAAGGGGGTCCCAGGCACTGCCCACCTGCGCCCATTCCCACAGAGAGGGACAAGTCCCAGGAGGAACCAGAGCAGGCAGTGGTGGCAGGTCCATCTGCCCAGGGCAGCATCTGCAGCCAGGGGCAGGGCTGGGACCAGTCTCACAGGGAGCCTCGGTGTGCCCGAAAGAGGAGAGCTCCCAGCCCCCAGGATTCTCCCCCACCCAGAAAGAGGCCAAGGCAGGCACCTGTGCAACCCTGCAGTCCTGAGGGGCTCTCATCAGAGGAAGAGATGAAACCTGGACCAAGCAAGCCTACAGCAACTTTGGGAAACAACTGTATCTTCCCAGGTCTTGCTTCCATGCAGTGCTTGGTGAAGTCCCTGCTGGGGCAGTTCTCTGGTGCTGGGGGGTCCAAGATCCCTCAGTAAGTGACAGAACATGACACACTGAAATGTGAGCACATTTGAAAATGTAGTCCCAGATACAGCAGTGGTGCTGGAATGAAGAAGTTAACTTGAATAAATGAACCTTTTATACTCTTATACGGTAGCTGATAATTTTGTTATATTACACTGTAATTATTGAACTGCAAGGAGTTCGTTCAGGGGGAATAATGCACAAGGAGTATGTGGAAAACTTGCTTTCCTAAATGGATGCTTTCTTCGTCTAGCTTGCTGAAAAGCAATTGCTGTAATTGAACTGCTTGGTAAAATTTATTACAAAGCATAGATTTAATAATGGCATATACAAAGCAAAATACAAATGTTGACAAAGAGTCTAATACTGTTCTATATACATTCTATGGTTGGGAAAAATTCTTCTGGTCATTTTTTCAGTCCCACAATTACAAAGCATGCTACAAAGCAAATTACAACTGAATATTTCAGATAATGAAAAAAAAAAGCAAAATAGCAGAAACAGTTACATTTGAGCTGCATTTTAGAAGCAGTGGTTTGCTTTATTGCTTAAGTTAGAGAAGAGAAATGAGAGGATCTGCATGTTAAAAAAAACCGTACGAGAACTGTGTAAATACATTCTGTTCCTCTCCCAAATGAATATTCTCATATTCAAAATATCATTGAAGACTGAAGCAAAAATTTCAAGCAACTTTATTTCTATCAACTGTATTAAAACATTAATAAGAGCATTATTGGTCTGGATTAACAAGGGTCTCAATGAATTGTAAATTTTGCACATTCTGATACAACAGGTGTCACAAAATGTTACTTCCTTCAATAAGTCAGATTTTTTTAAAGAGTTCAACACAGGCTGAATTAAGTTTGAGTCTGGGGTTTTTTTTCCTCTCTAAAAAAAGAGGCTGAAAAAGCTCACATCTTTGTGTACTCAGTTCAAGGCAAACAGGCTCTGAGGGATCACTCAGCTACTACCAAAGCAAAGTCAGAGACTTTGGATTCTGAGCACTTCCAAAAAGATGTCCTTGATTTTCAGATTTTTAGGACAGAAAAAAATGTAATCAAAACAAAAATGAAATCAGTTGAATTTGGACACTGCTTTGCTCTCCATTAAACCACAAACCTAAATGCTATCCTTCTCATTAATACAAACACAGAAACACTGAAAGCCTTGGTTTGCAGAAAAAAGGAAAGGAAAACTGTCAGTACCAGTCACCTCATCATGATGAGAGCAGTCAGTGCTGGCAGTGCTGTGCTGCATTTAAATCTCCACCATTGCCTTGACTGGCTGCACTCAGATTCTACATCTCTGCCACCCAGGCAAGGCACTCCTCTCCCTCTCTCTGAGCTGCGAGAGTTATTTTAACACATGGGCCTGAGCTTCACAACTTCCTTGGAGCTGAGGATGTAACAGTTATGGGCAAAATGCAACTCTGTTAATGTTCTTTCTGACTCCTTGCATTGCCCTCATCTTCCCCATTCTCAGTGAACAAAGCTCAGACCTCTCTAAGGCTGAATGTGGGGAAGCAGAGTAATTTCTGCCAAGTCTGATCCCAACAAGAAAATTATCTACTGGGGTATATGAGGAAATTTCTTCTGCTGTTGTTCTTCAGGTAGTGAGAAACAGCTACTGCTTTCAACAAGAGGTTTATCACGAACAAATGCTTCTTATAAAATGTCTTAAAGGCTGTTGTGAGTTATGTATGTGTGTGTGTGCACATGTGTGTGCTGTGGAGGGACTGAGAACTGTACAAGGAAAACTTCTGTACATTTTCCATACAAATAAACTTTTATAAAGGCACAAGCTTACACAAATACAGTACTGACAAAATTGCCACAAGATGATTAGGTGGTTTAGTTCATCTGCTCGGAGTCAAGTTATTGCCACAAATCGGTTATATAAAAGTCCTTAACACCAATTAATCAATAAGAAGCAGGCAGCCTTTATTTAGCCAGGTGCACAAGGGGATATCTCCTCTGAAATACCACGCATGCTAATATAGAAAAACTTCTGTTAATGTATTATATTTTATGTACGTAATCATTGATTTTCCTGGAATAAACATACATCTCATAATCATTTTCTCCAAATTATTAAAGTGATTGTTCCACTCTGTCCACGTGATCTTCTGTCTCAAGGGTCTCTTTGTTGGTCCCTGGTGGTCAGTGACCCCCAAGTCATAACTGACCACCCAAAAATTGGGTACTTCTTTCCAAATTAGCAGAAAAGTTGGCATAACTGGGATGTTTACTCTCCTATTCTTCTTGGTTAATGTTCAACATGGTCCTAGAATAAGTATTGTGCAGTTCCACAGGCCGGTCATTTTTGAAGAATAAACATTGTATCAGCCCACCAGCTGCGCAAACAGCTCTTCATCTGGTAGAAAGGTTGATCATGTTGTGATAACTCTTGATTGAAAATACTAGTCTAATTTTTTTGTAATGCCACAATTCAATCAGAGCATTGGTTTTGTTTGGAGGTTGGCTGGGGTTCTGTTGGTTTTGGTTTGTTTTTTTATTTTAAGATGGGAGACTAGTGTTCTGCAGGCCAGACATTTTCAGCAACTAACCAGATTCTGGGAGTTCCTGTGTAGACCTAGAGAGGCTGTGCACTCTCCTTGCTTTGAGTTTTCAAGAGAAACTGGACAAAGCCCTGCGCAATCTGCCGTGGCTTATGCAGTGTTGAGGAGGAGGCTGGGATAAAGGCTTCCTGAGGTCCTTTCCCACCTCATTATGTGATTCCAGTGCACGACTTCAGTTTGAGTGTTCCTACCACAGTGGCAGACTCTGTTAAGTCTGGTCTAGCAGCAGCGAGTTCCATTCTCCTAGACTGCCCTTCGGAGTCTTTCACTACCCACGAGAGTAAAGGAGCTCGATGTAGGGAGTCAGGCTTGCAGGAGGATGCTCCTTGGCAATCAGGGACCCACTGCATGACTCAGAGTGATATCAGCCCATTGTGAGATGCTCTGCCCAGGGGAGAGGAGCTAAGCATCCTCACCTGGCTATAATCTGGGGTTTGGGACACAACAAGCTGCCCTTACCCACTGGTTTCCAGAACCACAAGAGCTACCAGATATTTTCTACGGGATCTCCACTTCCACAAGACCATTTCATTGGGACTGCTACCACCACCATAACTAGCAGGGTGTCAGGTTGTATTTTGACTCTGTCAGTAGTTTTTCTTTTGTATTATTGAATGTATTTTTCCCCTTTTCCTAATAAATTGTATTTTTGAGGTGGAATCTTTCACTGGTTTTGCTTTCAAACCAGAATTAAATGACATGAGGTTTTAGCATTTTACAGTAACAGAGTTATCTTCTGGTCCATCAACATGTAGCTCACATTTATTTACTTAACTGAATCTTGGGGGTTAGAGTTAGCAGTTGGTCACAAGTACTGCACTGAGAACTAGAGTTTTTCCTTTCAGTGTCTGAATACCTGTAGTAATGATAACAATGTTCTGCAGGTACCTAGAGTTTTGCTTGCTTAACAAATAAACTATTAAAAAGAAAGCAGGAAGAATGGTGGACCTTCAGTGTAGTGAATGTGAACACAGGTTTCAAATATGTGATCGTTTTACAAAGTGAATTTGATGTTAATTGATTTGGGTTAGGGGAGTAGAATAATACAACAGGAAAAACAGTCTTTATGAACCAAAATAAAAATGTGTGAGAAGTAATGAGAGTGGTCACTATTAATCAAGTTCAAAGTATGACATAGTGCTGCTGAAATGGTGAGTGTAGAGCTGTAATGAGATTCCAATGGAAAAGCAGTGTGGAGTCTCATTTGGAAAGTCCTTCAAGCAAAGACAAAGAAAACCACAGAGAAAGAAAAAAACTTTAAAAGAGAAAGGTTGCTAATCTTACAGTGACAGGACAGAGGGCAAAAATTACTCTCCAATCACATTCACTTGCCAATTTAAAATATACTGGAATTAAACCCTTAGGATTTAAAAATGGTAAAATCAGAGATGTTAGAACTGGTTGCAATATAATAATAGATTTCTTTGTTATGAGTATATGTAACATTTGGAAACTATTCACCAGGGACTGTGTCACCAACTGTTTTCCAATTAAAAAAAACAATCTGCTCTCTTCAGCAGTAGTTGAGAGATTATATCTTTTTAAATGAACATTTAGACATTTAATTAGAAGATAAAAATGGCTGTTTTGAAGAAAATACTCATGAAAATTTTACACATCCAAAGCAGAATGTCAGTAATTAACAAATCCTAATGAAAACAAAAATCATCTGGAATAAGCCAGTCCAGACATAACTAAATGACCAAATAACCAGCTAACCAATCAAAGAACCCATAGACAGACAAACTGAAGACACTGAGCTATCTGAAGCTGTTTTCAGGGCATTGCCAGCTGTTCCTGCCTAGTTGGTGACTTCTGGTGACCTTTCCAGACCTGTCTCCATGGCTACGGCTGCTCCTTGGGCTGGTCCTGCTTTTCAGAATGAATTTTGATTCCTTATTTTAAGCAGGATTTCTGCTTATAGATCTATTTACTCAGTTTGATTTCTGCTTTGTCCTAATCCATTTCTCTCTCATTGAGGGGAGGCATCTTGGGGGGGAATTGTGTCAAAAGCCTTACAGAAGTCCAGGTAAGTCAGCAGACAGCTCTGACACATCTTCCAAGATAAGCAAGTGGTGCACAGCACCCACTTTCTCAGAAGCTCTTCCACCATCACAGCAAGATTTCCTGTGTGAGGAGGTGTTGCCAAAATGGTCCTGGGGCTCCAGAGGCTCTCAGCTGATGGTGGGGTGTGGGGGTCAGGCAAGGACATTAGAAGGAGGAGGAAGTAGGAACTTTGTCAGAGAAATAGAATTTATTTACTTTTTCTTGGTTAAAGGGTTCCTGGGATCTCTCTAGCGCCACCATCAGAGCGGCCTCTTGCTGGGCTAAAGAGAATCCTGGGATCTGGGGGCTCTCCTGTTTCGGACACGCTGGGGATCCCTGAGAGAGTGGTTCCTGCCCTGGCCAGGAGCAGAGGGGCTGCAGATGCTGCCCTGGGCAGATGGACCTGCCACTGCTGGTTGCTCTGGGTCCTCCTGGGGCTGGTCCACCTCTGCAGGGTCAGGCATGGGTTGGGGACAGCTGTGACTCCCTTGGAGGCTGGCCTGTAACATTCCAGGTTCCTCCTCCATGTTGAAGCTTGCAGAGCCAGTGGCAGGAGTCCTCTCCTGCAAGCTAGTGCAGTTGGAGCTGCTGGAGCTGGTGCTGGCCACAGGCCTGTTGTCCTCTCTGGTGTGATGGAAGCGCAGCAGCCTCTGGGCCTCCTCGCTGCACTGGCCCACAAGGGTGCTGATGATGCCATGGACCAGTGGTGCTGTGTGCCCGCTGAGGAGAGGCTGCAGCACCTCCACCAAGGCCTCTGCATTTGGACCATGGGCACAAAGGCTGTGCAGGATGGAGGCCTCTGCAGCCTCTGCCCTCCACCACTGGTCCCCATAGATTTCTGCCAGCCTCTCACACAGCCAGGGCTGCACAGGATCCAGGAGGTGCTGCTGTTGTTGGAACAGTCCTGCCCACACCCGGGGCAGAAGGCTACCTACAGGCTCTGGCTCTGCAGCTCCCTGCTCAGCTTGGGACAGTGTTCCCTGTGGGGAAGACGGAGGAGACATGAAAGGGCCATGAGGGCTATGGAGGAGACATGAAAAGGCCATGGAGGCTATTTTCAGCAAGGTGGAGGAGAGCTCTCCCTGCCTGTCTGTTGGTCTCTGGTGACTCTTCAGGACAGCTGATAGCAAATTGTATGTAGTCCTGTCCACCCCGCTCAGAAAACCTGACAGTCTCTAGTGGACTGCTGCAGAGAGGGCACGCTGGATTTCTTTTCGCCCACCGCAGGATACAGCCCAGGCAGAACTGGTGGTGACAGGGCAGAGCAGAAGCCACATCATTCTGAGTGTCCTGGCAGATGGGGCAACTCCACTCTGTCTCCGTGGCCATGTCTGCCTGTGGCAGCAGGAGGGGAGAGATGATGACCAGGCATGCTTGGCAGGAGCCAAGGATCAAGCCAGTCTGAACCCAAGCTCGGCTGGCACCAAAATTCAAGTAGTGAAGGATGAGACCTCATATCCATCCCCCAGTGATGTCACAATCCACCACTCAATGGTGGATGCCACAGAGGGACATCTAGCCCCTGAATATAAACAGAAAGGAGTGCAAGGTCACAAACCACTCCCACATGACATCATGATCCACCACCCAGCAATGTTATCCTCTATGATAACAGAGGATAATCCAGTGACATCACAATGGGACGTCATGGCACACCTTCATTCCCTCACACCTCGGCACACAGGTCTGGGACTACTGGCAGACATTGCCATGGAGAGAGACATGGGAGGCCAGCAGCCAGGCTGGGTAAGTGCCCTGAAAATAGCCCCCCTTGCCCAGTGCTCCTGGGTGGCCTCATGCCCAGGGGCTGGGCAGGACCAATCAATTGAAAACAGCATCTTCCAGACTCTGTGTGGCCCTGGCTGAGACAAAGGCAGGATGGAATACACTGGGGCAGCTAGTGGCTGGCAGGGGATGTGGAGAATAGCAACCTCACAGTACAGTGGCAGAGACGCAGGAAGAAGCCGGCACACTGGAAGCCACCCCCACCAAGGCTCCTAGCAAACCCCCTTCTGTGCCTGTTGCTGCAGAGCAGGACCAGCCCCAGGGGGAGAGGATTTTCTCCAGTTTCAAGATAATCTAGATTCTCTTGCCTGTTGACCACAGGGAAACTGATATAAAAACAAATAAAAGGAAAGCAAGGTATAAAACAAGTTGGCTTGTCACAGACATCTTTTATGAAAAATCCTTTCCTTAGGTCCCCACAGCCCCTCCCATGGTCGCCCCTCCAGAAGAGCCCATGAGGGCTCCAGTGGCAGTGGCCCTGCCTTCACCTGCTGGACAGGTGGAGGAGATTGAAGCTGAGAACCATGATCAGCAAGCGGCACTGCCCCCACCAGCCCCCCTGGCTGTTCTGCCACCTTCCGCCGGCCCGGTCCCAGTTCAAGAGGATGCTGTAAATGGCGCTGAGACCGCAGGACCATCTTCGGAGCTGCCCGCGGTCCCGCTACCCCCAGCGGCGGCTGCCACGGCGCCTGCGATCAGCCCGGCTTCCCCCCCAAGTTTTTCGGGCTGTCCCGAGGCTGCCCCTGCGGGGGGAGCAGCGACAGGGGAAGGGGATGCCAGCCTGCCCTCTGGGGGAGGCATGGCTTGACAGCTGATTGCAGGCGCAGCCCGGCTGCTGCTTTCAAACTCAGCGTTTTTTGCGGGCCGGTTTGCGTTTGGTCGGGGTTCCCCGTTGGGGGTTGGAATGCCTGACTCCCCCTGTGCCCTCCAGCGGCAAGCGGGGGTGGCTCCCGGGACTTCTGCCTCTGGTCTCCAGCCCAGAGGGGGTCGGGGTGGTGCCAAGGGGCAGGAAGTGGGAACACTGGCATTTGCATTGCAGAGGTGAGAGAAACAGTGGACGGCAACCATCGCTCGCTTGCTGTGGGGACGAAACACCCCCTGAACGGGGGTGGTAGTCCCTGGGAAAGCTTCTCTTTCCCAAGTGCCAGTCTGTACCGGTAGTCCAGGGAGGAGGAAGCGTTCGGTCACTCATGCTGCCCAGGCATTGGCAGCAGGGTGCCGGGTTGTGAGACCACAGAGCCCACCTCATGGGCTGGGTCTGGGCCGTTTGGCTCAGCTCCCTGGGCCAGGGCCACCACCCAGTCGGCCCCCACTGGGTTTGGGGGCTTTGCTTCCCCTGGCAGGACCTGGGCCACCATTCTGTGGGCTGGGTCTGGGATTCCTGATCCTTCCATGAGGGCCTGGCCTCCTGCAAGGCCTCAGAGCCTCCTCTCTGCTGCTGCTCTTTCGGGGAAAAAAAAAAAAAAATTAAATAAAAAGAGTTGAAAAAGCTAGTAGAGCTAGTAGCAGCTCAAAAGCATTGAAGAGCCAAAAATTAGCCTCAGCTCAAGTGGTTCAATAAAGGGCTGTGGCCGAGACATTCTAGAAATTTTCTCAAAATTGTTTGATAACTGTCAGTGGATTTTTGATAATCATTGATGATTTTCTTTAGCAGTTTTTTGTTTCAGGATACTGCAAGCCTGTTTCAGGACCAAAAGGGAATTTCAGAGATGTCAAAGAGGAGCATCTTCAGTCCATGGACTTTTCCCTGAAACTCAGCTGTTTGGACTTGAAGCAATGAACTTTCTTTGCATTGTTTTTTGCATTTTCCTCTATTGCAAGATTGTTTTAGTGATATGATGGAATTGGATGTTCTACAAGTGAATTATTTCCCTGTTCATTCCACATCAGCACTTGATTGGGGTTTTGATTGGCAACAGATAACCTGTCAAGTGTTTGTTCTTTCCTCTGCATGGGCACAGCAGACAAAATTACAAACACTTTTCTTTTTAATTTAATTAAAATAAAAAGGGTGATATGTCACAGACATCTTTTATGAAGAATCATTTCCTTAGGATTTTTCCTCCTGAGAAGCTGAGAGGCCTCAGGGACAAAATGTAAACAATGATTATCTGCTGCTGTGGAATGCAACAGGTGGATCTGTGATTGGTCTCATGTGGTTGTTTCTAATTAATGACCAATCACAGTCAGCTGGCTCAGACAGAGAGTCCGAGCCACAAGCCTTTGTTACCATTCTTTCTTTTTCTATTCTTAGCTAGCCTGTCACTAAAGGACATGAAAGAACACAAGTTCACACCGCTGTTCTCAAGGTGAAGAAAAAAGGGAAATTTATTTTCTGACTCCAACATTTATAGTTTTCCAAAAGTGCAGCGGATTGGAGGGTGACAGTGACACCTCTCCAATGACACTGGTCAACCCAACAGTTCATCAACTTTCTCCTCCTCCATAAAGGAATGCAAAACAATGAGTTATTTACAGAAAGTGTGTGAGAAAGTTCACTACAAGAATGTCAACATCAGAAGGCTTAGAAAATCTTAAAAAACCAGGGTGACATCAGCCTTCTGATGAAATCCTTTCTTCTATTCTTTTAGTATAGTTTTAATAAAATATATATCATAAAATAATAAATCAAGCCTTCTGAAACATGGAGTCAGATCCTTGTCTCTTCCCTCATCCTCAGAGCCCTGTGAACACGGTCACATTGGTTTCTACTAATGAGGCTTTGATTACACTCATCCAGTCTCCGACTTCCAGTGTCTTTAAAAAAATACTCCTTTAATGCTGTCAAATCAATTATTTCCATATCTAACTAGCTCAATAACCAGCTAACCACTTACCTACTTAACAGCTCTCAGAAAAAATCACAATCAATTAAGTTATGATATAAAAGTTAATCATAGTCAAAGGCTTCAGCTACTTTTCACATTACACAGGAAACCATGTGTCTTAGTCCTGTTAAAATCTGCTCGAAGCTGCAACTTTGGATTTAGCATCTGCCCAATTTATCTGATGCATACTGGATAAATTCAATAGCCAATAAAAAGAAAAGATATGTATGAAATAAACCTGGCTAAAAGATGCATTGCATCAGATATATATCACTAATACTTTCTGAAAGACTAAATTTGGTGTGCAATAATTCTGAAGTTCATCAGCTGCCTACATTTTGCTGTTCTTAAAATGTAAGATTGTACTGCTCTCAAAAGTAAGAACCTTCCTCAGGCTTTTAAGTAAAAAGTTGTTTGCAACATATTACTTCAAACAAGAAGTGTTTCTCAAATATTTTACAAAACTTAGGGAAAATGTTCTCTTCTTGCAAAATTCACATTCCTATACAGAGCCAAGCCAATTTTGCCTAAGCAATCATAATCATTCAAACTATTACTGTAACTTTCTACACTACAAAGTACTCCCAGTCAGCTGAATGTCAGCACAAGGGTACCAGCCCTGGGCAGGAGCCAGTGCAGGGCCCCTCCTGCAGGAGGAGGGATCAGGCCCTGCTTGGTAACTTTCATTTTGGCGACTTCTGTTGAACAGGTAAGAAGGTCAAAATGAAACATTTTCCAGCTGTTTTCCTCTGCTTTATCTTTTTAGGCACCAAAGCTCTGTGCTGCAGGTGTCCTGGGTGTGTGCAGAGCAGTGCAGCCCCAGAAACGCCTTGGTTTGCCCACAAGTTGTCATGCCTTGTTCCCAGGTGTGCCCAGCTGTGGCAGGAGAAGGAGCCCGCAGCGCAGTGGGCACCGTGCCCTGCCCAGCCGGGGCTCTCTGGCACAGAGCAGCAGCAGCGCCAGCACCGTTCAACTGCTCCTGCCTTGGCTTCCCCTGGGACACAGGAGCCTCTGGAAATCAGCACCGCCAGTCGCGTTCCCAGCTTGGAGCAGCTGCTGCTGCTGGGCAGATGCTGCCAGTTCGACTGCTTCCAAAGCAGTAGAGGTGCAGACTAACATGAACAGGTGTGGAGAGCTCTGTGGACAGTTGGCTAGCTGAGAAAGGTCACGTCGACATAATACCACTGGTTAAGCAAGAAGGAGACAAGTCTAGGAGTCAGCAGTCAGTGTCCAATAATGGACAAGGACATTGTGCCCTTGGTGCAACAACAGGGTAGGGAAGAGGATCTTTGATCTTTTGCCAAAAATATGAAGAATAGTTTCAGCAGAATAACCACAAGAATGCAGAAGTAGTAACAGAATAACCACATGAATGCAGAAGTAAGTGTAGTTAGCTGATAAGTAACTAACCAATAATGAGCTCTTCTTTGCAATATGTATGAGCTTCATTAACACCAATATAAATATGTGTGACTATCAATAAAGTTCGAGACTTGCTGATCACTCATATTGTGTGCCGCATTTCTCCTGCCGATCCAACAAACAGGAGTCCTGGGAACGCCACCTGGGAACGCCCAATAAATATGCAAAAATGTGGGAGGATCTTTTAGGAATTATTTCAGCTGTTATGCCAACAGTGGTTTCTCTCCTAGTTCTGTGCAACACCTTGGGTCCTTTTCTGAAACCAGCAGTCACCGCTGGCTGCATTCCCTGGTTGCTGTCAGTTGCACCTCAAAGCAGGGTTTTGTGGGCTCCAAGTTCCAACTTTCAGGATGGAGCACCAAGCTGTGTTGTTCCTCTTGACTGACTGTTCTCTCTCCTTGTCACTGTGCTTGGAGCATCCACTTTTGCTATGAAGTAGGACATAGAAAACAGAGAATAAAAATGGCTCGGAAACTCTTTGCCGGGAACTGGATGCTAGAGCTTTCAGTTCTGTTCTTTAGAAGAAATAGCATCATTTTCTGAATGGAGGATGAAGTGTGTTTAGCAGGGCTTGGGGAGTGGTTTTTATGTTTGAAACTGATTCCTGATCCATGATCTAGAAGGAAACATGGTCACCGTCTGAAAAGTTAAATTTTGGAGATGATAATATTAATAAGCAGGAAAAATAAAGCCTGTATTTTCAAAGAAATTGATCGTTCCAGGCATCTAGTCAAGCATTTCTTGTGAACTGTCCTACCTTTCAGTCTGACGACCACAGAGGATTTGCATTAGGACAATGTGCAGTCTCCCAGATTCCACAGCCTGAGTTTGGCCAGCTGCTCCCTCCACTGCAGTTTGTGGGCTCATGCACTGGCACTGGGGGTCAATGCTGGCCAAACATCAGTGCACCCACAACACAAATCATTCACTCCTGGCTTTGGCCGCAGCTGCTCGCGGCGCTGGGATGACCCCCGGCAGCAGGGCCATGTGGTGCAGAGCTGTGAGCGCCTGTGAGGTGAGAGCGGGCCCGGCCTTGCCCGGGCTGGAGCCCCAGCAGAGCCCCGGCAGAGGCCGGAGCAGGCTGAGCCCCGGCAGAGGCAGGCTGGAAGGAGGCCCTTGGAGCTGCAAGAGGCAGCAGCCGGGCCCTGGGTGCCTGTTCCTGGGAGCGGGCAAATCCTGCGCTCTCAGAGCCCAGGTGGCAGCTGGCTGCTGCCGAGGGGAAGCGCAGCCGTGCTGGGCACAGCCCGGCCTGGAGGCATTGGCCGTCTGGAGTGTGCCCAGGAGCAGAGAAAGGCCAAGGGCAGCCGAGGGCCGCTGGGCTGGCTGAGGATTCCTCCTCTTCTGCCGGCTGCCCTGCAACTCCTGGCCAAGGTCAGCAGTGTGTGCAGCACCCTGGGCACCGGGGCAGGGAGCCGGGCTGCTCGGCAGGCTGGAGCACAGGGCAGCCTCCTTCAGGCCCGGCACTTCTGCCAGGGGAAGCGAGGCCAGCGTGAGGCAGGGACAGCTTGGCAGGGCACCTCTGCAGGAGCCAGCGCCTCACGCAGCTCTGGCAGGAAGCGCCTGCAATCCTGCAGTTCTGCACTCAGCCAGAGCAAAGGTGTGAGATGCAGAGTGTTTGACAGAAATATTCAGGCCCACCAGGCCAGCCTGCTTTGTGTTCTCTGGCGCACAGCGAGCGCTGTGCAATGCAGCTCTGAGCTGCTGGGAGAGAGGTGTTAGAAATAAACAAACTCCTAGATACAATTAAATGGAGACAAAGTCATTAAAGCAAAAGAGAACCTTCTTCTTAGTAAGGATTCAACTGAGCCAGCTGAGTTTCTCCCTCTCCTGAGAGCTGAACATACACACACGCCAAGATAATGCTGCTTTTTATTGCTTTTCCCAGCCGTGGGCCATCCCTGTCCCCTTTCCCTTTGGCTGAGTACTAGGGATCTTCTGTTCTCTCCTGACAGCCTACTTTTCTGTCTCCTCTCCTCTTCTCCTACTTCCCTTTTGGTCTGGTGTTCAACACCTCTCCTTCTCCAGCTCACAGTAACACCCACCAAATTAACTGGAACAAATGCAAACCATAACTAACACCACCTAGCACCAACAACTTCCATTCTTTTTTCTAATAAGTTTTTGGCTGCAGCAAAATATTACCTCCTATCTCCCAGAGGGAATCAGGGATGAGCCTGAGGCTTGTGCTTGGGTAGTGAACTGATTTGGAAGGGAGCAGAAGGGTTTCAGAAGGCAGTTTGTGTTTTCTTCATTAATTTCTGACGGAAAGAGGCAATGCAGCTTCAGTCAGCAACAGCATTTGTGAGGTGCATTGACGAAATGCTTGTGAGCAATTCCCAGAGAAGGAAGGTGTTGAGAAAAAGTTGAATTGTAACAAATGCTGAATTCCTTTAGCTGTAGCAGACAATGTTGAGCCCTCTATTCCCCCAGGGCAGTGATTATTGCCTGCAAATGGCTGTGTTAGCCTTGAGAACAAAGAGAGTGGTCCTCCTAAGAAGGTTTCTGTCCTTTGGTTTGCGCTGCGGCAGGCTCTTGGTGGCCTGGCAGGCAAAGTGTGTCGCGGGCCGTGCCCAGGTGGCGGTGGCTGCGTGGGCTCCTGTGGCCCTGGCCGCTCTCAGTTTCGGCCGTGGTGGCCTCCCCTGGCACCGGTCACGGGGCTGCTCCCGGCACAGGCAGCGGGACCGTTCCTGCTCCTGCCCCCAGCGCCGCTCCTGGCTTTGGCCGCAGCTGCTCGCGGCGCTGGGATGAGCCCCGGCAGCAGAGCCCGGCGGCCCTGATGGGAAAGAGCCCCCGACTGCACCGGGAAGGGGCTCAGCTGTCCCCGCGGCCCCCCTCGGAAGGCAGAAAGAAAGAAAGAGCTTCCTGCACCTTTTTTCCTCTCCTAAATACGTTGTCCCAGAGGCATCACCAGCTTTTCTTATTGGCTCAGTGTGAAAAATGCATGTATTTTGTGATTGTCTTTTCGCAAATATTAAAATGAATATTATATGTGTTGCGTTAGAAAGTAATGCTGTATTAATTCTCTTAAGTACTGTGTTAAATATAGTTTTAGGTTATAAAAATTGTTAAAATAGAAACGATGCTATGTAGCATACATTTTTTTAAAACAAAACGACTCGCAGCGAGATAGCAGCCACAGGACACCTACATCTTTCAGAGAAGAATTTATGGTCCTCTTATCAGAAGCAACGAACTTCTTCCCGCCTCGAAGGCGCTGTTAGGATTCGGAGGAAGAAGTTAACGATGACCAGACAGAATCCTGTATTTGAATGGAATTTATGCATCATGTATGAAGTGTATGAATATGCAACAGGCTATTGTTTTTAAGGGTTAATCCTTTGTTAATGGGTGTCCTTTTTCGGGCTCCTGCTGCCCAGAAAAAGGTACTTGGACGTCCGTAACTCTTTGTATTTATTGTCTCATATTGTCCTGATTCAATTTGTCCAAATTATTATTACTCTGATTGTATTACTATTTTTATAACCATTTTATTACTATTAAACTTTTAAAAATTTTAAAAACTAGTGATTGGTGTTTTTAACACTCAGCAATGGGCCTATTTATAGAGGCAGTCAGTAATTGGTTTTGCCTGCACAGAGAAAGCTTATAGCAGCTCCTCATAAAATGCCACTTTGGTGGCTGCCTTCTTTCCTCCTCTCCAAAAATTAAGCCATGCAAAACCAACAAAACTGGCCAGTGGTGGTCCTAGGGCTGGGGAGCCCAGAGGCTTAGAGAAAACTTGAAAAACTTGTGTGGAGCCATTAAAAAATCTCACATGGCTTCATATCCAGACACAGAGCTAAAGCCCAGCTATTCCTCTATTCTTTTTCTTTTTAACTGAGAAAGGAAGTCACAGAGGATGGGGTCTCTATTCCACATCTCTTGGAATAGATAGCTATCTCTTTAAAATGCTGCAGTACTTAAGATTTTCAAATCAGCACTTCTGTGAGCATTCATTTGGCAAAACTCCATTCTGAGTAACAGTTGTAGACTAAAACAATAACATATCTCTGTATAAATTAAAATATATTTTAAGGAAATGAGTAGCCTAGGAGTTATGTACAAAAGAAACCAACAAACATTGTTGAAATGAAAGATGTTACTTCTACTCCTGCTGCCTGAAATACCTTTGAAATAAATTTAACAAGACACTTTGAATGTATTTGCAGGTGTACAAGTCAAGTTTCAGAAAAATCAAATTGTGTCCAAGAAAATTTGATAAGGCAGTGAAAAGCATATGTGCATTTTCCTTATAACTTTGGAATTTTACTCCTTAAAATGGCAAAGTTTCTAGATCAGTCTATTTGCAAAGGAACTGTTTATCCTAATAAATTTGGATACATTTCCCCTTTGAATACAGATAAAGCATTGGACCTTCAAGGCATATACTCTTAAACCATGGTGTCGGGTATGCACAGGTGACATTGAGCTCATTGCCTCAAACAAGGGGAGCGCAAACATATAAATCCCCCCAGACACTTCAACATGCAAGCTGTTATCCAACTGCACAAACACCTTCTCTCCTAAACCAATTTAGTGCCTCTGTGTTTGCTATCAGGAACTCAGAATGCTCTTTTTAGGACTTTTAAAACAAGCAGTGTCTTTGGATTTTTAAAATGTCACCAATATGAAGAAAGTCTATGTTGCAGCCAGCGAAGTTGCCCTGTGTCTGATGTAGGAAGCTAGCAGGAGGCTGTCGCGCAGGGATTGGCAATACCATGTATAGAAGCCTATGCCTTGGGATTTCCTCGGCATGGTATATTTTTTCTTGAAAGATTTATGATTTTTTAAATTGAATCAGAGTTAGTCAGCAAAAAGAAAAAGGAAGGTGCTAATTGACATGGGCTAATCAACAGTTCCAATTAATTTAAACATGTTTTTGGGATGATGATGCAAGTTCAATGAATAGGTTTTCTTTTGAGAAGGGTATAAGGACATGACCTCAAGGCTGCAGGACAAACCATTTTTTGTTAGTTAGAAATTCCTGTTATTACCTTCCCATGTGTAGTTTGTAACCTTTCTGTAATCTCAAATGACCTCAGTTCTGTAATTATTGCATCTGCATACCAGCTGCAAAAACCCAACATTAAAATCATGATTGTATTTCGGTTCAAAAATAAGAAAACACGCAAATTAGTATTTCACTGATAGCACTGGCAGACCTTTGAGGTTTAATCCTATTCCTGCTATACTCAGAAACCTGCTCTTGACTTCAGCAGGAGTTGGCATGAGTGCCTAACCATAAATAAATATGGAAAGTACTTGTTAGTGATTTTCAGCATGAAAATTATTTTATAGACACTGTAAACAGAGGTGACAGGTGGCAAATACTCAGAAAACTCTGCAACTGAAGCCTTCTAACGAAACACCTCTCTTTCTTCAGACCTAGCCTTCAAACACCTCTCTGAGATCTGTGGAGTTGATGGGAACCTCCAGTACCTTTATTGATAGTACCTTTAGTACCTTGATTTGTAAAGGTAAATTATAATTTAAAGCTATGAACACAAAGAGGATATTTAACCACATGCAGCGTCTTTAGACACTGCAATCAATGTTTTCTTTTGCTCTATCATACTCCAGTGTATTTGAGAAAATAATAGTTATGCAAACCTGTGTGTCAGTGTAGTTAATCACAGTGGTATCGTATGGATGGATGTACATACAAAGCTTTGAGATAGAAAATATCAGTTCAGACTTTTTGTTAATTCTTACTAATAGATTGGGAGTGCATTGATCTGATTTCATGGGATTGCAGTATCTCTTCTTTTAAGGCAGCCTGTAAGATATAACTCTCTACCCCACACACAAGGTATTTTGTCAGACAAAACAAAACACCTTGAGACTGTTCTAAGTTTTTGGAGAATTATAGCCCTAGCTTTGTTTATGTATAGTGACTGTTATTGAATTAGCACTCCCAAAAGGCAGATTTGCATGCAGCAGTGGGGAACAAAGTGACAGGGACTCCCTCATGCATCCAAAGGAGATCCCTTTATTTTAAAAATCACACCCTTTTTATGCTTTAATCTCAACCTGACATAACTGAAACCAAACTGAGACCCAACAGAACTGAGCAGAAAGAAGGCACCCATTGGCTGGCTCAGCTGCGGTGCTGCTCTCCACGTGTCCTACCATCCAATCAGCTTCCTGCTTATATGCTGTCCACGGGTTCCTTCAGCCAATCACAATCCCACTTCCAACTGACTCTCTCCTCACTCCTAACTGCCTCTTGCCCCTCAAGCTATTTCCGCCTGTCCAGCCTGCAGCTGTGGCTTTCCCATGGGAATTCTGGCATCAGCCTTAACCACTCTAGTCATCATAACCCCCTACCCTATATCTCCCCCCTCTTTTTTTTAAAGCAAAAAAAAACCTATTAGGAAAAGCCTAAGCAATTCCTAAGACATTAATAACCGTGACAACAATAATAACTAGAATAACTTTTCAAAAACTGTAACATAGGCTTATAATTAGGTAACTATATACACATTCTGGTTTGAAAGCAAAATCAGTGAAAGACTCCCAGTCAGAAATACAATTTATTAGGAAAAGGAAAAAAAAAACCCAAAATACATGCAATAATACAAAATAAAAACCACTGACAGAGTCAGAATACAACCTGACACCCTGCTAGTTATGGTGGTGGTAGTAGTCCAGATGAAATGGTCTTGTTGAGGTGGTGATCCTGTAGGAAAAAATCTGGTAGCCCTTGTGGTTCTGAAAACCAGTGGGTGAGGGCAGCTTGTTCTGTCCCAAACCCCAGATTATATCGAGGTGGGGAATGCTTAGCTCCTCTCCCCTGGGCAAAGCATCTCACAATGGGCTGATATCATTCTGAGTCATGCAGTGGGTCCTTGACTACCCATTAAACAGAAAGGCTCCCGGAGGGAGTTATCTTTGAATCATGCAGCAAGGCATTGATGGGCCCATTGACAGGAGATAAGGAAAAAAACAATGCCCCTCCTGGTTTCAAAAGCTCTTGAGGATGGGAATAGAACACATCTTTATATTGTAACCTAGGATCACACATTGGTTCAGGACCCTGTGATAGAAGGCCATATACATACCACAACAGAATCCACTTCCCATGATAGCCTGTGGAGATGCAGGCATAGCCTCTTCTCATATCAACAAATCTAGTGGTTCTTTCCATTCTGCAGTCAGTAAGTCCTTTACCATCACAGGAGGTCTCAGATGAACCTTTGTGTCGAAAGAATACTGCCTTTCACACACAGTTTTTCCTGTCTCATCGTGATTTAAAAATTGAGAACACATAAGGGTTTAGCTCATGAGGGCACCTTAACTCCCCTTCTTTATATTTTTAAATACGTAGGCAGTGCCTGTCGTCCCCTTTGTCACGGTCCACTGCTTTTTTTTTTTTCCCTTTGAGCAGCATTGATTTGTAACATCAGCCAAGCTTGCATCCAGCCTGATGCCACTGATCCTGCCACTGAAGAAGTGGAAGGAGGAGGAGACAAGATGGAGTGCAAACCGTTCAGGAGACCATTTTCTCCAATACCAGTTTAGAGTAGGATAGTAGAGTAGGATTTTAGAGTAGCAATATAGAGCAGGATAATAGAGTAGGATTGCATATAAATAAATTTTCTGAAGCCTCAACTCTTTGGAAGATTCCTTTCCTTCTGACCCTGTGGGAAAGCTCAACATTTGCTTCTGAATAGTTAGATTTTTTCCTAGAGGTGCAGTGCAAGTGCATGAAAGAAGCACAGTCGGCAGGTGTGGTAAAAGCAGAGATGTTTACTGTAAGTCAGGGCAGTAACTGCCACTGAAGAACAGAGGTTAAACAAAGGGATCTGGGAGAGCAGTTACAGATGGGAAAGAAGCAGGTGGAGCCTCGTGTTTATTTTTTCTCCAGGCTAAACTCATGATAGCCGTAATAGGGACCCCACAGCTATGGCAGCCCAAGCTCCTCTCAGTTTCCCTGCGTGACTTCCTGAGCTGCTGCCTGCAGACAGACGAGGAGCAGCGCTGGTCTGCCAAGGAGCTCCTGCAGGTAAAATGTGAAGGGGCTGCAGGTGAAACAGGCTCTGAGGGATGGGCTCCTCCTCCACTCAAGTCCAAGGCATCAGATGAGCCCCCTTCCTCCTCACCTCCACTCTTGCTGCTCTTCAAATGAAAACAGTGAGGAATCCTAGACTGGGCTGGGCTGGGCTGGCAGGGCCCTGTAAAGGTCCTGTGGTGCAAGTGTCCTGCAATGAGCAGGGACATCTTTACAGAGATCAGGTTGCTCAGAGTCCCTTCCTGGAGCTAGAATGGTTGCAGGGATGAGGCAGCTACAAGCTCTTGGGGCAAGCTGTGCCACGGTGGCACCATGCTCTGAGTAAACAAGTTCTTCCTTAGACCTACTCTGATTAGATCCCCTTTGTGTTTAAATTATTAGACCACATTCTATTGTAACGGGCCCTGTTTTAAAGGTGTCCCCCACTTTCTTCAAAGCCACTCTGAAATGTTGGAAAGTGGAAACAATATCTCCCTGGGGCCTGTTCTTCACAAAACTGAATAATTCCATGTCTCTCTACATTTCCTGAGAGGAGAGTATTGCCAGCTGGGGGGTCTATGTACAATTCACAAACGGGACGGGACTGCTGAAGAACGTGCCTCAAGCTGTTTGTTTTCCAGCATCAGTCTCATTACATGGTTATGACAATGGGAAGATGCCAGCAGCTCACATCCCAGGCAGCAGACCAAGAACTTAATGTTATAACTTACTTCAAAAGCTTTTTGACCAATCACACAAAGCAGAAGCATATTGACAGTAGTTCTATCCAACCACTATAAGCACATGTACCTTTTGTTAAAACAATGCTTGCTTATTTAGAATACTATACCTGCTTGTAAGCCTTAAAACACAATGCAGAGCTCCATTATTAAGCTTAGAACTTCCTCATATCTTGCTAAATATACTTTTCTGAAGCTTAGGGACTCATTCTAGCCAAGCATTAATACACAGAACCATTGTTGTATTTGTCCTTACTTTTCTGCTTCTTATAAAATTCTTTTGCTGACAAATCTTATGGCTACTGCTTAGCTCTAACCACAATTCTGCTGTCTCTGAGGCCTGCTTTTTGCAGCTTTCCCAAAGGCATCTGATTTGAAGGACTCACACAATTCCCGCCTCTCCTTTCACCAAAAAAGAAACTTTCATAACTGTATCTATTGTTATAAATGATCAATCAAAAAGCTGAATTTATAACAATAGGAAAAAGATTTTTTTTTTCTGCGACCAAAATACAGTCCTCAAAAAACCCACAGCCAAAGAGACAGTGTCTAGCCCAGGATCAGCGCTGGGTGAACCTAGATCTGGCCTCTACTGCATCAGATCTCTCTCTGTTCACAAGCACAGGGATCTTGTGGGGCTATTTTATACAGTTTTTTATGCCTGAGGCAGAGGAGTCCACATTTCTTTTGTAACTCTGCATGTTCAAGACAGTTTCTTTCACTGTGCAGAGCTAGACAATCGCAGTTTCCTGAGCGGTAGCTGGTGTTGATTGCGTCCGAGGAAGTTGCGTATTCAGATGTATTTTTCCGGCGACTTCTGCTATCTCGATCAATGGTATCAGTTCCTTGGGCATCTTCCGATCACTCCAGAGAGTGGCAATCATCATGCTGGGCATATCTATTCACAAGTAAACTGGGTATTGTTCTCCTGCCGCCTTCAGGAATCTTGAGGTTCCAAGTAGACGTCTGCCTCTGGGCTGCTTGTGGTCAGAGGCTTGTTTGGATTTCACAATCTTATAAAATACATTCTCTCTATAAGCATGAATTATTTTATCACATATATTACACAGTTATTAACTACATTGTGTTTCATAGCTTTACTATAGTATATCTGCTTATTACTTGCTTAAAGCATCCTTTATGCTCACAATAAGGCTTGCTATATTACAACACAGCAATTTTAATGCTGTGAAAGTCCAGTCAGCTGAAAGATCATAAGCCATATATGAAAACAATTATAAGTCGTTGTTCCAAAAAGTCTTGCCTGTTCCAAGGTCTTAATTCAAAACCTTCCTCCATGTCTGTACCTTCATCCACCATCTCTGTGAGATTTTGAGAACTCTCTGTGAATCCATTTCCTACCTCTCTCTCTTGTATGATAAAAACTTCTTTGATAGTTTTGTTCATCATTTGTCGCACACACTGACGTATGCAAGGTCTTACTACTAGTATCACTACCAAAACACCCTATTGGTGTAGAGACCTATTTTACAAAGTTCCCTTAGCCAAGGTGCAAAGCTCCATCCATGGAACAAACCCTCTAACTATGACCCACCATCCCTTTTAATTTCAGCTGTCAAACCTTTCAGCTTTTGTATGCTTTTGCGGATGGATGCAGAGTGATCAGACAGGTTCGTACCACACAACCCTTCAAATTCCTCACAACCATGTCCACGTGCCAGTAAAAGAAAATCAATTGCTGCTCTATTTTGAAGGGTAGCATGACCAACACTGTTGAGATCTGTCAGCATATCACTGATTGCAGTGTATATGGCATTAGTTTGTTTACTCAGCCAACATCCAACCCAATCTAATTGTTTCAATGCCATTGCTGAAAGGAGTTGGGGTAAAAACAAACCTGCTGAAACCCTTTTAGCAGCATTCCAGGGCATGAAATTACTCTTATATATCTCATCATAGTGATGAGCAGATCTTGTTCACCTGTGTTTCTTTTTAATGACTGCATTGGCAGTAGGTGCTACCACAGTGAGCATTCCAATGCTACATGGGCCACCTTCAAGGCATGATAGGATGCCCTGCCAAGACCTATCTCCACAGCTGAACCAATATCCTTTCGATAACTGTTGTGGATATTGGTCAGCCTTGGAAAGCACATCCCAACTCTTTGAATAATTACACCAAAAACTTAAATTTCTGTATGCAAAATAATGGGGAGTAACATTGTACTTTGGAGGATCACCTTCTCACCAATCATTGACTGTAAATGTAAGGCAGAAATCCATTGTTAAAGGACCAAGGATCTCTAAGTCTTGGGGTTCAGGTACTGCTTTGGGAAGTTCTTTGCCCCAAATGTTCCAATCCAGCACGGGATTGCTCGCATTGTCAATTTCACCAGGCTTACTATTGAGTTGCTTTTAGACCAAGGGCAAATCCTTTACTGGCACACTGACTAGACAGGTTGAGAAAGGCTTTTCTGGTTCCAAATTAGACAAAGATATGGTATCCAAGCCTGCTGCTTGGCTAAAGTCACTCAAACATTTGGTTTTGGTTGTTCCACAGCTAAATCTGAACTACAAGAAGCAATTAGAACCAACCAACACCAGCGTATCATTTGATTTTGCTCCATCCTTTTTGTGAGCTAATTTTTGGCAAAAAATCCTCCCATATATATCAATTTAAAAACTTTTCTTTTGACCTTTAATAAAAATTTCACCTTTGAAAGTCCAATAGAGCAATCTATGACATCACAAAACAAAAACCACACTTTTGCCAAAAGAGCTCTATGAAACCAACAATTGACACATTTATAAATAGCATAAAATCAGAGTTTGCAGGTTCCACCAATGAACAGGGAACATCAGGCGTGACCTGTGATCCCTCTCTTCAGCTCACATCAGTGTACTTGAATGAGTTGTCATAGTTGTTTTTAATCAAGGAGAGTGCATTGGCCATTTTAGGCTTGGAAATTTTCCTTTGTGTTGAAGAGGAAAGGAACAAAGTCTCTTTGGCCACCAACTATTTCACTGCCACTAGTGCAGAGTTATTATTATCCTGGTGGGTGTTTTTATGGAGACTCCAAGGCCTCTTGCCATTGTTATTTTTGTCTATTTTAGATGGATTCTGCAAGTTGAGATTTGAATAGCTCCAAATCTGTTTCTAAATACCATCTTGCAAAAGCAGAATAAGCTCTCTCCCTCTGGCCTGTCAGCATGGTAGAGCTTGGTTCCACATGAACCACATTGGATATTGTTCCCCTGATGTCTTGCCAAATTACACAAAAATTCCTTGGCCTGAGGAGTATCAGAAAGACCTGCTGAGCTCCATGAACACTGTCAGCTGCATGGAAGTGAGCATCCTTGGCCTTGCTGAAGAAACTGGAGCTCAGCTTAGGTTAGATGTTCTTGAGCAGGAGAAAGGCTGGAATCCTCAGGTTTTTCCAGAGGCCTGTGTGCACAGAGGGACTGAGTTCTGGGGAGCAGCTGGATGTTTCTGCACATCATGGAAAGGGGTTGCCAGACAGCTCAAGCCTCACCACAGGCAAACACTCCCCAACTCTTCTCAGGTAACATTTGCTTTGGTTTTCAAGTTGTTCCCACTTGTCTGTCTGTGAAGATGCTCCTAAAACCACAATGCAAGCCTCTCAGAAATGGTGTTATGTTTCCAGAAATGAAGAAAAGAAGCCCAAACACAAGAAAGTTGTTAAGGCACTGGTTTTTAGAGAGGAACTTAACCCCCTGTGCAGTTTCTTCTCACTGGGAAACATGCCTAAAACCGGGGCATGAGGGTGTAAAGGCCACAGAGTCTCTTCTGCCTCTTGTGCAGTGCTGCTGAAACACTCAGTGACCATGTTTCCCTCCTAGCCCCAGCCACATTCTCCACATCACCAAGCCAGAGCCTGCACAAACTGCACTGTCTTAACTTCAGTTGATGCCAATTTTGCTTTGGGGGTCAGTTCCTGACTTCATCCATTCCCAAGGTCGAATCCAAACTCCCTGTATCCTGTTTCCCACATGTAGCAACTATGAAAAAACCCTCTGCTTCACATATACTTTCCCAATCATTGTCCCAAATTACTGATAGAATTACAATTTTGTTAGCACGAATCACAAGACATTTGCATTAATGCAGAAAAGAGATATCTAAAAGGAGGGCAGGAACAAACAACAAAGTTATTTAGACTCATGTTTCTTGTGTCTGTTCGAAAGGCCAAGAAAATGCAATCTTTGCTCTTCTGACACAGCTCTCTCTTCGTGATTTGGGAAAGTGAGTGCTGATGTGCAGGAGCTGATGGAAGGGACAGGGACGAGGATGCAGCAGGCACAGAGCCAAGCTGACACAGGGATGATCTCTGGCAGTGGCACTGAAGGAGAGGAGTTTCCAGGCAGGACAGAAAATGGCTCTTGGTTTCACCTCTTCTTTCAGTGCTGCTAAGAATGTAGCTTGGAGGAGGCTGCAACACCAGAGCATGGAGCCCTTTCCAGGCAGGGCTGAATCTGCTGCAGGGGCAGAGAGAGCCCAGCAGGGATCAGACACAAAGCAGCAGGAGACTGAGGAGCCCCTGCGGTGGCAGCGAGGAGCTCCCGGCTCTGGTCACTGCCGGTGGCATTTTCTATTGAACAATCTCCAAGGACTTCTTTTGAGCTCTGTATTTCTAAGTGTCTTCCCTCTTGTTTTTTTTGCTTGTCTCCTGCAACTTTATTTCTCCAAATTTTCCTACCCTGTCAGCAGCAGCCTCTGTCCAGAACTGACTATAAAATATGAGCAAATATGAGCAGAAAAAAAAAATGAGCAGCTGGGAACAGCAATGTGTGAAATCCTGTGGCTCAGGAATTCTTATGTCAGAGCCCTGCCTGTGCCTTTTGTTTGTCAGCACCTCCTTCTCTGTGCAAAAACTAGTCATCAGTGGAGTTTTTTTGTCTAAGAGCTCCTGACACAAAAATGTTGTGCTGGGGTTCTCATGAGTGTATCCGCTCATTGCTGGGAAACAGAAAGTAAGGCCAGGGTAGCAGAGCAGCCAGGATCTGGTCACTGCCTGCAAAGGGCTGGTGTATGATGTGGGAACACCACGTTCCAGAATGGGTGAGAAGGGTAAATGTGCTCAAGGTGCAGCAGGTGAGGTCTGGGTTCACTCAGAGGGCAGGTAGGGGTGGTGAGCACTGCAAGATCCAGCTGCAGTCCCCATCCATGTCCCTTTCAGTGCTGCCTTTAGGGTGTCTGCAGCCTGGATCCAGAGCGCCCTGGGGGGCTCCTGTGGCTGCCTTTGCACTCAGGGTGAGGATGCCCAGGAGCCCCCGAGGCCGGCAGTGGGGACCAGGGCTGGGGCTTGTGGCCTGGCAGGTGCGGCTCTGGGGGCTGTGACACGCCAGGGCACGGGTCACAGTGGGAGCTGTGAGCAGGGGCACGGCCAGCTTGGCAGCTGAGTGACATGGTTCTGCTGGCTGTGACATCACAGAGGACAGGTCACGCTGGCACCTGTGTCCAGGGGCAGCACCGGGCAGTTGCATTCTGGCAGCCAGTGAGTGCACACACAGGGGGACAGCTGAGCTGGATGGGGGCTGGGAAAGGTGCCCTGGGGGTTTAAAGCCAGAGGGAGAGCTGGGACCCTCAGGGCAGGCCACTGTCCCCAGGGCTGGGGGAAGAGGGGCTTGGGGCTCTCAGCATGGCTGGTGCCCAGAGAGGCTCTGGGGACATTCCAGGTGTCACCAGTCCCCTGCTCCCTCCCAGCCAGACAAGCTGAGCCCCCTTTCTCCCACCAGGCCATGTCTCCAACACTTGCCTTCATCCTGGCCCTGTTATTCAACCCCAGTGGGTTGAAAGCGGACATGAAAATTGATAAGGATGTGGTCAAGCGGATGCGGGAGCGTGAGGAGTTTCTGCATCAGGAGATGACTCGGCTCCTGCAGGAGGTGGATGACAATAATTCCATCATGGAAAGCCTGCTTCTTTCTGCACAGCAGCTTCTGTGGCTGCCTTGGTTCACCAATGCTGGGCAGAAGGAAAATTCAGAAACTGAAAAGAGTGAAGCTGAACGGATGCAGGAGCGCGAGGAGTATCTGCTTCAAGAAATGACTCGGCTCCTGCAGGAGATTGATGGCAACAATTCCATTGTGGAAAGCCTGTTCCTTTCTGCATGGCAGCTGCTGTGGCTGCTTTTGCTCACCAAGGCTCTTGTGCTCTCTCTGGCCTTCTGGCTGGTCAGGAGATGGAAGTGTGGCTCTACCAGCTGCAGGATGCAGGAGGGATCCAGCAGCAAGTGGAACGTTGTCAGGGTGAAGTTCAGTGGCAAGGAGAAGGTCAGTGAGCATGAGAAGGTCAAGGGTGCAGACTGGGGTGGCAGCATGTTGGCTGTGCCCAGCCCATCACCAATGGGCACATCCAGGATAAGGCTGGAGTGGGCTGTCTGCAACCTGATCTCATTGGGAATGTCCCTGCTCACTGCTGTGGGCTCACACTGGATGGTCCATAAAGGTCACTCCCAAGCCCAACTGTTCTGTGATTCTGCAGCAGGGCCTGCCCAGCACGAAGGTGCTGCAGGAGCTGATGGACGAGCTCCTCGGTGTCTGCCGAGTGCTCTCCCGGAGGAGCTTCATGCCGGAGCTGCACCCAGCTGTTGGGACGGACACCAGCCCTGCAGCCTGCAGTGTCCAGGAGAACAGCAGCACCTACCGCCCGCTGGTCATCCTGCGGCCACCCCCCGGCCACTCCTTCAGCCTGGAGAGCACGAAGTGGCCGCCAGCCAGGCGCATCCGTGTGGCGCTGGAGTGCCTGTGCTCCGGGGAGCAGCTGCTGGGGCACACGTGCTTCCTGCACGCCTCTGGTGGCCAGCTGCCCACGGATCAGGAGTGGTACCTGATGGACACCCTCTGCACGGGCTCCTACTTGGATGCCAAGAAAGTCACCCGCTGGGTGCAAACGTTGGTGCTGTCGGCCTGGCTGCTCCTGCCGCAGTCGCGCCACTGCCAGCTCACGGCGCTGCCCTGCGGCAAGTCCTGCAGCTTCCGGCTGAGCGGCGCCTCTGGCCTGCACTGCAGCATCGAGATGGCTCTGGCCGTGCAGCGAGGCAGCTCAGGTGCCTGCCTGAGCCTGGAGTAGGCAGCAGCGGCTCTGGCAGAGAGCTGGCACCTCTCGGACTCACTGCCGCGATGCCACTGCTGCTGAGGTGACAGCATTGCCACCGAAAAGGAGATGAGGAAGGTGAAGTCAACCATTCCTCATGGGACTTCTTTTTCTGTTCTGTTAGGATTCTTTAGTTCCTTATTATGAAATCTGAAAGATGTAGCCAGACCATAATATTTCTAAAACCTCCCAAGGCAGAGCTGGGAAGGTTAACATGATTTCAAATACTTAGAAGTTTATGTTGAGAAAAATTATACATCCATAGGAGTTTTCCTACACCACTTTTTTTTTTAATTAAAAAAATAAAATGAAGTTCTTTGACTCATATTTGGTCTCCCAACATGTCACTTGTGATGAGAATACAGACAAGTCATAAACATTAGTAAATTGTCAATAGAAGCAACTATGGTGGCAATTCAAAATTTCATTGGCTCTTCCACAGCTCCATCTCAACTCTAGGAAGGTCTCTATAAAAAGAAAAGAGAAAATTTGGCCCACTACATACCCATTATTAAAAGGAAGGAAAAGCCCCTTGTATCTATGCCAAAGATGACAGGGCCTAAGTGAAAAATGATCATCACATCTCAATTTAAAACTGCTGGCAGCTGCCCCGCACCCAGACTGGTTCTTCTGATATTCAGCAGGGAGCTGGGGCTGTTCCTAGGAAAAGAAAACAACACAAACTTCCTGGGCAAAACCAAGCTGTGTAACTGCATCAACTTGGGATCTTTTGGGCTGGGTTCTAACTTGTATTGCATGAAGTGCTCGCTGCACTGCTCTTGTTGCTTCCCCCAACTTAATAACTACTATGACACTACTTGCAAGCACAATTTAGCACCAACACCAAACCTCCTCTTTGTCTTCCTTCTGGGTTAGAACAAAATAAATTTGAAGAGGAATATTGCCTGGAAAATTGTTCCTCTACAGCTGCAAGTTGATCCATAATAATTCTAACTAAGAGAGAGCAAAGGACTATCAACTCTTCCAGAAGCTCTCGTGTGGTTGTGGCTGGGGGAGCTTTTCCTGCAGCCCTGGAAAGGGCTCCAGGGGCCCTTGGCTGAGGACAGGAATCAGGGCTCAGGGAAAAGAACCAAAGGGCTCAAGGCAAAGGCTGAGAGGGCAGAGCTGCCACAGTGTGGCACAGAAACAGCCGCCTCATTTTTTTTCCTTTATTTTTTGCTGTGAGGGAATGAAACCAAAGAAATTGGTCTCAGCATGCCTTCTGGGACTGCAGAGATCCCCCCACATCAAACCCCAGGTGAATCTTTACCCTTACTAATTAGACCAGTCTTGCATTTATCCCTCACTTACAAACTGTATGAAAACTCCGAGGCAAAGGCTTAGGGATGCCAGATGTGAGTAATGGCCTCCCTTCTAGTGACTGCATCTCTGTGCACTTTGCAAACTTGCAGTTATTCAAGAGAACTTAAAGAATGAAGCAGATTTTGTCTCTCCTATCTCCTCCCACAAAATCCCTGATGTTTCTGGTCATTCAGTGTGTTATCTTTATGGTAAGGACAAGAATGTGCCTAATCAACAGCACATTGCTATGGCATTTTTCCAAGGGGCAAAAGTATTCCTGTCTTCTGCTTACAGATTCTAAACAAGAAAGAAAATCAGAAAAAATGGAGGTCTTCACAGGTGTTAGAAGGAAAAACAAATTTGTGAGAGTGCAAACTCTGTCTTATCACTTGATCATACATGGGCTTTGCCAGTCAGTGTGTTTGGAGAAAGATTCCCTTTGGGAGGTATTTTAAAAGTATTCCTTGGAATTGAGGGGCACAATGTCACAATCCATCCCCCTGTGATGTCACAGCCCACTGCTCTCTGACACCAGCCTCCAACCCCTGTGACAGCACAAAAGGCATTGAAACTCCTTGGATAACCCCAAGATAAGCAGTGAGGGAACGTGAGGTCACAATCCAGCACTGCTTGATGTCATCGTGCAGTTTGGTGACATCAGAGTCCTCTACCCTGTTGTGAGAGATGAGGTAATATTTTGCTAAGCCTAAAAGGTTATTAGGTAAAAAAATGAAAGTTGTTGGTTCTGTGTGTTGTTATTTCTGGTTTGGATTTGCTCCAGTTAGTTTGTTGTGTGTGGCTGTGAGATGGAAAAGCAGCTAGGTTAAAGACCTGACCAAAAAAGAAAGGATCAGAGGAGAGGGGACAGAAAAGTAGGTGGTCAGGAGAGAATAGAAATTCCCAAGTACCCAGCCAATGGGAAAGGGGTCAGGGGCTGCCCCGGGCCAGGAAAGGGGATAAAACGTAGTCCCTTTTTGGAGGGTGTGTGTTTGGCTCTTGGGGGAAAGAGGTGAATTGTTACTAATAAACAGATTTCTTTTGCCCCCACAACTTTGTCTCCCCACTAAATTGTATCTAAAAGTTCACTTCTAATCCTGTGATGACACAGCAGCCCTTCTATCCTTGCAGGCACATGTTGTCAGAGAACAAAGGAAATACTGTTTCCTAGTTTCAATTTCTACATCTCCATGATGCTGTCCCTCAGCCACCTGCATCACACGTCCTTGGCCCTGTCTCTAATCCCTGCTCCTGACACCTTGCCATGGTTTCCAGGGAACACTCCTGGTGTCTGTTCACAGGGCCTCTCATCTCTCCCTGGGAGAGGCCATCACATCCAGGCCTTTCACGCCAGGTCCTGTACAAGGTTTTGTCCCTTTTGGTTTAAGGTCAGAGTTTGTCCTCTCTGCAGCCCTGCTGGATCGAGGGTGATGGGCACAAGGACACTTAGCACCTGTGTTTAGGGCTGTGGGACTGTTCAGCTTTGCTTGCTCAGCAGAATGGGTCCTATCTAGGGGGGCTCCAAAGCCAGGAAGGAATTCTCTCTGCCTTTTCTTTCTGCAGCAGTGACAGAGAGGTGACAAGAACAGCATGTAGGCCCCTGAACAAAGGAAATCTGCAAATACATAAATGGTCCAGAGAGATTGGAGCCTTGGATTACCTTTGGGAATAGGTGCTGCCCCCATGGCCCTGGGCCTAGGGCTGTGCCCCACAGGACATGGGTGCCACCAAGGTGGGGCACAAGGGGAAGGCTGAGAAAGCAGAGCCCAGAGACTTGTGGGGGAAATAACAACAATTTCTTTCTTTTTCCTAAAATAAGGGGTTGAAAGAGCCTTGCTAGTGGTTCTGGCAGGGGGTCTCTTGCAGGGGCGGGGAGAGTCCTCAGGGTCTGGGGCCTTTTCCTTTAGGGACTGCCGGGGCTGCCCAGGTGAGCAGTGCCTGCCGTGGGTGGGAGCAGAGGGGCTGGGGCTGGTGCCCTGGACAGAGGGACCTGCCTCCTCCTGGGGCTGGTCCTGCTCTGGGGACACCAGCACAGCTGGGGGGTGGCTTTGACCCCTGGTGGGAGTGATCTCAGGAAGGAGCTGGAGTTGCTGTCCCAGCAGAGTGGGGTACAAGGACCAGTGGAACCCTGTCATGACTCTGGAGAGCCCAGGACCCATCACCACGTGGACCATGCTTGCCATCATCCCCTCTTGCCTCTGGCTGTTGTCATCCCTGAGAGTCATCAGCCTAAGCAGTTCTTTCTTCACTTGGAACTAATTTGTCCTGGTTTGAGGCTTGGCAGGCGTGAAGAAAGGGTGCTGTGTGCAACCACCACGTGGCTCTGCCTATGTGTGCAGAGATCTCTTCTCAAACCTGTTCAAACTGAGGATGACCACTGCCATATGTTTGTGCTTCACAATCCACATGGAAAAGGTGAAAATTTGTCCATCAGGACTTCTTTGTGGTGTTTTGGGGAGGGTTGTTTCTCCTTGCTTCAGAAAGTGCTTCTTAAAATATACAGTTATATTCAATTTAATTTGAAATTGGACTTTTAACCATCTAAATATGCAGGCAGCAGATGGAATTTCAGAGTACCAAGATATTCCCTTTTTCCTGGGGTAACTAAGGCCACAGATAGTCCAGGTTTGCATTTCATGCTTTAAGAGGACTCTTGGCCAAGGTGCTGATTTCATCTTGAGTTCCTTGCACATCTGTGGCCCAGAACATCCCCCATTAACTCACTGCCATGGTCACATTTCATTTCTTTTTCTCTCCTGTCCCATGTGCTCTGAAATGATGAAATGACAGAAAGGGTGGGGACGGAAGGGACCTTTAGAGATCATCTAGTCCAAGCCCTCTGCCATGGTCAGGGACACTTTCCACTAGACCAGGTTCCTCAGTCCCTCACCCAACCTGACCCTCAACACTACCAATGATGGGACATCCACAACAGCCATGGGCATCCTGCTCCTGGCTCTCACTCGAGCAGAGGGACAGAATTCCCTCCCTTGGCCTGTTGGACATCTCTCTTTAGACACAGGTACAGAGGGGTTTCAGGGCTGCCAGCACACAATGCCAGCTCATATCCAATGTTTCTTTCTCAAGAATCTCTCCCAGTCCTTCTCCAGAGGGCTGCTCTCAATCCATTCATCACCCCTGCTGTTTTGCTAAGTTCTGGAATATGCCTTTCTAAAGAGGAGGCACAGGGAAAAAAGTTGTAGGTCTAAGGAAAGGAGGCTGAGCCAAGTGGTGGCATTGAAATACAGGTAGGGTAGACATTCTCACCCTGCTCTATTTACTTTACATTTGAATATAGGCTGGTAGAAGGAGAGATCTGGCTTTAATTTCTCTCCAAGTTACCTGTCGCACTTTCAGGTTAGGAGTAGATGTATAATTCAGCTAATTGCTCCCTCTATCCATGAATAATCCACTAGTGAACTGACATATAGAAACATCGTTTTTCTCTTTTGTATCTTCCTAAATGGTGCCCAATGAACAGGAGACTTGCATAAATCTCACAGAAAATCACCAAAATTGCTGAACACTCAATTCCATGATAGAAGCTTCTGAGAAAAGGCTTGACAGGATCACTAAACAAACTGAAACTTGGGAGAGAAGCATGCATTTTAGCACTGATCAAGAGAAAAGAAAAAGAAATGCTGTAAAAATTCCAAGTGGAAGATAAGGAGAAAGACAGGCAGCACAGGAAGAACAAGGCCCTGTCAGATGACCTGTGGAAGGTAACTTTGTGCCCCAGCACTGTTAGAGGACATTCCCTGTCATTGGTGCAAGCAGCTGGAGACATAAATACTGATTGATTTGGGGGCCACCATCTTGGTAAGTGCAGAGGTGGTTCAATAACGTGACATGAGGGAGTTCCCTCAGAGCAACTGGGATGCCTGAAGGAAGTGAACAGCTCACCACAGCCTGGTCCACTCGGCTGCTTTTTCTTTATGACTCTCCTGGGGAGGCTCTGACATTTCCTCTTCCCTGATGCAAGTGCAGCTGCTGCCAAGGGAAACGTGCCCATACTCAGTCAGTGTTCCCTTTGCTTGCCAGATGTCCCATCTGCTGTCGCTGTCCAGGAGAGCTGCTCTGCACGGGAGGAGACCGAGGGAGAGGCTTTGAAGATGGGGCAGCTGGGATCCCTCTGCTTCGACTGCTGTTTAAAGATACACGGACTTGCACGTGGACAGGGATTATTATATGGATATGTACATATGTAGCCTGCTATTTGTACAGGCATATTTCTGTACATATGGTATTAGATTTATGAATCCACTATGTATATATATGTATTGTATAGATACCTGCATACATACAGGTTTTCAGTCACATATTTGTTTGTATATGTATCTAGTCCTTTATGTGTATTTTAATATCTGTTTTTAGATTTCTGTATGTATATGGTTGTGTAGGTATCTATTTGTATTGATGTAGTTTTCAATATATGTCTTTTTAAATGATTATATTGGTATTCATTTTGGTATATATGTATTTTTATATTTTTAGATGTATATTGATCTATTTCTATATATACTATATTTACATAAATATCAAGATGTATAGCTGTATATTTGTATTGATGCAGTTGTACAGATATTTAGATTGGTAGTGCTGTTTGTCTATTTATAGATTGGTTTGTTGTATGTATTTCTTTCTTGAATGTAATAGGTAACATTTATTCTGTATTCACATCTGTATATTGTAGTGGTTCTTTATGTATTCAGTTCTATTTAAATGTGTATGGAGTTGTATTGTGGTGGAATTCTATTTGTTGATTTCTTGATATTACAGGGAAATACTGATATTTTTGTATTTCTATATGTTGTATGTTTGTCATAATACGCAATAAATTCAGTTAATTTTCCCTTGATCTCTGTGTATAGTGAGTGTTTGTAGAGGTTTGCAATAAATTAGTTTTTGTTAATGGAAGTTGTTATTTGTATGTTTTTAAATCATGTGGTGTGACAATTATTAAATTTCTTTTTTAACTTTAACAGAGATCTGTATACTTCTGTGTTGTCAGCGCTGGTGGAGCAATTTGTAAGAAATGCCATTTGTCAACTGAGATGGATGTGTTGTAATTTGTGCTACCCAAAGCCATGAGCAGATGTAAATGCCTGAGAATTTTGCCCATGCAAATCTCCAGGCATGCCCAGCATATGCCCCACCTGTGCTCAGGCTGGGCAAGGGAAGCACAGATTTGGGCTGGCAGCAGAGCCACACGTTGGCTCAGAACTCACTGCAGAGGCCTGCTGGCTTAGAAAAAGATCAAGGATACATTTTATATATTCTATTTATTACAGTATATATATTAAAATATATATTAGGTAGTATATTGCAGGAATGCTTAAAATCAGAGGGTTTTGGGAAAGCTGCTCCTCAGTGAGGAGGATTTCTAGCCTAGAGGAACATAAAAATAAAAAGAAGACCATGGACAGTGCCATTGCCAGAGGCCCAGGCTGTTAAAAGGAGGAATGGATCGTCCCCTTCGCTGTCTGTAGCTGATACCCCTGTGAGTAATAAGTAGCAACTCTAGGGGCTCCTGGGCAACAAGGTGGGAAACCATCTCTCTAAACCAGAATGGGACATCTTTTACTAGCTTGAGACAATTTTACAGGGTAAAGGACATTCAGACATCTCAAAGCATGTACTAAAAGACTTATAAATCTGGGTAAAAGTGAATACTCAAAATACAGACTTGAACTCTGCTTTTACCTTTGATTTCTGGGACCAGATAAAGTGTAAAATATACAATCTAGTCTCTGTCAAAAAGGAAGAGAATTTGGTTCAAACTAATGCCTGTCTCCAGGGCTTTAATGGAGAGCTTTGAACAGAATGATTGTAACAGAGACTTTCTCGAAAACAAAACAGAGCACCTGGTTCTGAGACTTTAATTCCGAGTGGTGCTGGGCTTTCATCCTCCTCTGGGGGGATCTCGGGTTTTGTTCAGGGTTCTTTCCCTTCTCCTGGTGTGTCCAGGATTTCCCCAGGCAGTGTGGACAGCACCCCGAAGTCCCAAAAAGGGGAATCAGATCAGCTTCCAGCTTCAGTTGTGTCCTCTGCTTTTTCCAGGATTCTCTGAGTCACTAATGCTGTGACCAGGCATCCTCCCAATTCCTCCGTGAAATCATCCACCCCCAGAATTCCCAGAAAAATGTTTGGAATTTTTGATGCATTCCAAGAGTTTGGGGGGTCAGGGGACTTGTTGTGGGATGCTGGGAATCGAATGGGTCTGGGAGATGAGAATTTGGGGCAGCTTTGCAAAACAGAGACTGCTCTTTCTGTGCCCTGCTCCTCTTCCAAACAAGATGCGGCCGGATCTTGTTCTGAAGTTCTGCAAGCGGGGTCAGCCAAGGGGGACTCTGGATCTGCTCTGCCTGGCCGAGGGTCTGCAGGGTCACCTCTGCCACTCTTTCCCAGGAAGTCACTTCCTCGGATTGGGCTCAGGCGGGCAGTTCATTTTGCAGCTCCGAGGACTCTTTTCATAGAGATTCCTCTGCCAAGACTCTTCTGGGATTTTCACCACTTTTGGTTCCCCAGCCTCCAGTTACAGCAGCTGGGGGGGCTTTGGATTTGGCTCTGCCTGCGGAGAAGCAGGCAGTGGGCAGCAGCCAGGGCTTGAGCAGGGCAGGGATGGCTCTGCACAGAGAGGTGGATGGGAGTGCGGGTGGGGGAGCTCAGGAAAGTTGCTGTGGAGACACAAACAGTTTGTTTAGAAGCCTTGAAGCCTGTCTCATTTGCTGCTGGAGGTGGGGGGGAGGAAACATGCTGAGATTGCCGCTTGGACCTGAGAGTTTTCCAGCTGTATCCCTGCAGGCGGGGATACCATGTGGAACCTGTCACAGTCCACTGGAAAGCATCACAAATACAAATTCAGGATATGCAGCTGGAGAGCAGCCTGATTTGTATGAATCTAAAAAGATCCAATTTAGTGAATCCAGATGTGAGTTAGCAGGCTCTGGCTTTCTTCCTGTCACCAAGAACTTGGAGCTCTCCTTCCCAGCTCTTCCTGGCAAGGCTCCCGGGAAAGTTTGTTGCTGCAGTGACACTACTGCCAGGAACTTGGAACTTCTTGGCAGGGTTCCTGGGACAGCTGATTGCTGTGACAACACTACCTGTTCTTCTGGATCACATACAGGAGTGATAAAAGGGAATAACAAACACAGTCTAAATAGACAGTAAACCTTCTATTGCAACTACCTAATTGGTCTATTGTTATTCAAAATTTAGAAAAAATTTGGATTCAAATAAACAACTCCTTGCCTTACCAGTAAGATATGGTTGTAATGATGTAAATCCACAATACAAAACTCTTTCTCACCATGAGATCAAAGATCTTATAGGAAGAATGTAAAAAAATTATTATAACTTTACCTGATCAGCCTCCAAGTGTAACACAGATGCTAACAGCCTGCAGTATGCTCACCTCTCCACAACATCTTGCTAATGTGCAAGTCAATGCTTTTGGAAAGCAGATTGCAGAATCTCAAGAAAAGGTAGGAAAAACATTGGGAGATAATTTGGGAAAGGCTTTGGGAGAAAATTGGGGACAAAAAATGGAAAAGCTTGAAAAGGCCCTTGAAGCACAAACAAACATTTTCAAAAAATCTGTTGGTACTGTACAGTTGGACTCTGATGAAGTCTCGTTGCTTTGCTTGTGGTAAAGCAGGACACATGAAAGGGGATTGTCCTACAACAACAATCAAACCGTTTCAACCTTCTATTTGCCCTCAGTGTGGGAAAGGGAAGCATCTTGCTAAGTACTGTCATTCTCAATTTGATATTGATGGCAAAGCTTTGTTGTTAAACTCAAAAAAGAGCGCAGATTACCACGGCGCCTCGACACAAGTAGTGGTACCTCCTTACAGTCAATTACCCAGTCAAATGGCATTGGTACCTCAGTCATTCATCCCTCAGTCAACCATCCCTCAAATGGTCCCAGCTCAATACCCTCAGGTAAAAGGTTTGAAATGGCCTCCTCAAAACTGATACACCTTTTAAATAATTTCTGTTATGAAAGTATTTCTCCTGGAATTATCAGGTTTTTTTCAACAAAGACAATACCTTTTGATTCTAAGAAGAGCTAGCATCAAAATTTTTGGACTTTCAGTCCTTCCAGCTGTTGTTTCAATAAATTGTAACAAAGAGCTAATAATTTTGGCTATTGCATTTAATATTTCTATAGTGACTCCACCAAAACCTCCTATAGCTATTGCATTTTTTTTACCCATGAATACAGCCAAGCAAAACAACTTTCCAGAGAATTTAATGCTGTCTGTGCCATTTGGAACCTCAGGTCCTGAGGTTTTTTAGGTGCAATGTTTGGACTGCAACCGAGCAAAATTGACTTGCTGCCTGACTCACTGTGGTAAAATAATTTACATTAAAGGCATACTGGATACTGGCGCGGATGCCACCGTAATTTCTTACATGTTTTGGCCCAGCGATTGGGATTTGGTAGCTCCTGCAGGTTCCCTCACAGGGGTTGGAGGTGCTACTCTATGTTTGTAAAGTGCATCCATGATTAACATTACAGGTCCTGAAGGAAAGACAGCAACGGTGCATCCTTTTGTTGTTCAGAAGCCTTTCACTGTCTGGGGGAGAGATGTCCTGTCCCAATGGGGAGCAAAACTGGAAGTGGGAAGTGGGCCTGTGATGGAAAAAACGTCAAAACCTGCCAGTTGAAAGGTGAACTGGAAAACTGATCATCCTATATGGATTGATCCATGGCCCTTAACAGAGAAAAAATTAAATAGCCTTAAAAGATTGGTAAAGGAGCAATTACAGCAAGGTCACATCACACCCACAAAGAGTCCCTGGAATTCACAAGTATTTGTCATCCACAAGAAGACATCAGACTCCTGGAGGTTGCTTCATGACCTGAGGAAGATCAATGAAATGATGGAAGACATGGGACCTCTTCAACCTGGACTTCCTTCTTTATCAAAGATCCCAAAACACTGGCCTCTCATTGTCATTGATTTAAAGAATTGTTCTTTCCACATCCCACTTCATCCCAATGATGCTCCAAGATTTGCCTTTTCAGTTCCAGTCATCAAAGAGAGCCCATGCAGAGATACCACTGGAAAACATTGCCTCTAGAAATGAAGAATTCGCTGACAATTTGCCAATATTTTGTCACACAAGTTTTGTCTCCAGTTCGACAGAAGTATCCAAGATCCATAATTCTACACTACATGGATGATTTGCTCATTGCTGCTCCAATATAGACAGAGATGGAGCAAACTCGTGCTAGTCTTGTTACTGAAATCCAAAATGCTGGACTTAAAATTTCTGCAACCAAAATTCAAGAAGTTCCACCCTGGAAGTATCTGGGATGGAAGATGACTGAAAAAACAATTACACCACAAAAGATACAGCTCCAGACCAGTGTCAACACCCTGCAAGATTTACAACAGCTTCTAGAAGAAATCAATTGGGTCAGACCTGTTTTGGGAATCACCAACAATGAACTGGGTCCACTTTTTAATTTGTTGAGAGGAAGCTGCATCATCAACTCTCCTAGAACTCTAATACATGAAGCTTGGGCAGCCCTTGACAAGGTCATGGAGGCCCTCCAAAGACAACAAGCTCATCGCTTATTCCAGAAAAGTCATTCTTTTTTGCAATTTTAGGAGAAAAAATGCAACTTTGTGGTCTCCTTTTTCAAAAGGACCCTTCTGAGAGAGATCCTTTGTTGATAATAGAATGGGTTTTTCTTCTCTACATGTTTCCAAAGACTATTTTTACAGTTTTAGTGATGATAGCACAAATTCTGATTAAGGCCAGAGCAAGATTGTTAGGTTTAGCAGGTCAAGAATTTGCAATTCTCTGTTTACCACTGAAAAAAGATGATCTTGATTGGGCAATTCAAAATTCTGCAAATTCTGATTATTTGCAACGAGCATTGTTAAATTTTCCAGATATTTCTTCTGTTCATTACCCAGCCCACAAATTATTGCAGGCAAAGTTGAGTTTTAGAGAGAAACCAATGTTAAGTAAAGAACCTTTAAACACAGTAACTCTCTTCACTGGTGGATCTGGTAAAAGTCACAAATCAGTCGTAACTTGGTTGAACCAAACGAAAACTTGGGAATCAGATATTCAAATAGTAGAAGGATCTCCTCAGATTGTTGAGCTTGCTGCTGTGGTTCAGGCTTTCAGCTCTTCCCACAACCTTTTAATTTAATCATAGATTCTGCTTATGTTGCTAATATGGTTAAAAGAATAGAAGGATCATTTCTAAAGAATGCTAGTAATGACACTTTATATCATTGGCTTTCATGGCTTTATATGACTTTGCAATAACAAACTAATCCACATTTTGTTTCTTACATCAGGGTTCATTCTTTGCTTCCTGGATTTTTAGTGTAAGGAAATGTGAGAGCAGACAAAGTGACAATACTTTTTTGAACGTTTTGCCAAACATTTTGGAACAAGCAAAACTGAGTCATGCCTTTTTTCACCAAAATGCACAAGCACTTGTAGGAATGTTTCAAATTTCCAAAAGTTAAGCAAAAGCTATCATTAGTACTTGCCCTGACTGTCAGCTTGTGCAGCCTCCTGTTTCTACAGGAGCAGTCAACCCATGAGGTTTGTAAAGCCTGCAGTTATGGCAAATGGATATCACTAAATACCCTTCCTTTGGTAAATTTAACAATACTCATGTTTCAGTGAACATGTTCTCTGGTGCAGTTTTTCCTTCTCTTCACACAGGTGAAGCAGGTAATCATGCCTGTCATCATTTTTTGCAAGCTTTTTTTTCATTGGGTGTACCCCAAGAAGTAAAAACCGACAATGATCCTGCATATATATCTCAAAAATTGACCACATTTTTAAAGATTGGGGTGTTCGTCACATCCTTGGTATTCCTCATTCTCCCACAAGTCAAGCAATTGTTGAGAGGAGACACATCAGACATTAAAATGCATTCTTGATCAACAGGAGGCGGGAGTAGTGGTCACAGCAGAGATGAGGTGGAACAAAGCTGTAAATGTTTCTAATTTCTTAAACATCTCTGTGTCAGAACCCAATCCACCAATTTTTAGGCATTTTTTCAAATAACACACAGGCAAAACTGAAAGAAAATCCCTATTTTAATTAGAAACCCTGGGACAGGACCAATTGAAGGTCCTTTCCGATTAATAACTTGGGACAAAGGGTATGCTTCTGTCTCTACAGGTGCAGGAATTAAGTGCGTCCCAGCCAAAAACGTCAAACCATATCGCACCCGAGAACAGCTGACGAGTTCAAGACTGTAGAAGCAAGTACGCAGACGTGAGCCAAACAGAGGGATCATGGGTCACGCCTGACATTCCTTGTGCATTGGTGGAACCTGCAAACTCTGATTTGATGCTATTTACAAATGTGTCAATTGTTGGTTTCATTGTTGTTAGTCTGGTGAAGTTTACAATGGGAGCAATCCTGTATTGTATGGGAACATTTGGGCCAAAGAACTTCCCAAAGCAGTATCTGAGCCCCAAGACATTAGAAATCCTTGGTCCTTTAACAATGGATTTCTGCCTTACATTTACAGCTAATGATTGGTGAGAAGGTGATCCTCCAAAGTACAATGTTACTCCCCATTATTTTGCATACAGAATCTTTGTTTGTGATTTAATTGATGACTTTTAACTTTTAAAATGTGTCTTGGTTTGAAAAGACAGGTGTCTGCTAAGGAAGGCAGGAGCGTCCCCTGAAATGGAAAATTTAAACCCCCTCCCTTTGAATTGTTATCATTTTGAAATTAAGGGGGCCTTTCAGGCAAAGATATGGAGCAGGAATAACAGTTCTTTATTAGGGAAGAAAATAAACAATGCAGTAATACAAAACAACCCTGACAGAGTCAGAATACCACCTGACATCTGTCGGTGATGGAGAGAGACGGGGAAGACTGCCTTGGTGATCAGAATCCAATTTTATTGTGGGATACAAGTGCTTTTTACTATTTTCGGGAGACTAGTAATGAGTACTACAATGATTAGGTTAAAATCACATATACAAAGTTATGCATATAACAACATCTCTTGCTTGCAGAGTTTAATGGGATTTTCTTTTTCCAGTAAACCCGTTTGATTTCATCTTCTTGCAATCTAGGTCTACTTTTCAAAGTTCCATTTGCTTTCGCCAAGGCATCCTGTTATCAAATCTCTGATGTTAACCAGGTCCAAAGTCCATTGTCTGTCTTGTGTCCTCCAACATTCCAACAGACACCCTGTTGGTAAGGGGGGGTTGGTAGCAATCCAATTGAAATGGTGGCTGCCATCTTCCTGGAGAGGCAGATGTAGTTCTGTTGAAGCAGTGATCCTGTAGAAGGGTGTGGTCTTCCTCTGAAGATCCAGTAGTAGATGAGCCTGGTCTTCCTCTGGAAATCCAATGAAAAAGGCCGTGCTGGTGTCCCAAAATCTCAGCTTCTATCCAGTTAGGAATGCTTGGCTCCTCCCTCTGGGCAGAGCTTCTCACAGTGTGGGATGATGTAATTTTATCAGTCACGCTGTGGCACTCAATGGCACATTGAGAGCAGATGTCTCCCCGGAGGGAGGACTGGTTTGTGGAAGAAATGAAGAAACTGCTCAATTAACAGAAGATAACAAAGCCACACCTCCAACAGATGGCAAATAGAATACACACATTACCTTGCAACCTAGGACAAAATGATGACAAGTGGCAGAACTTCAGTGAAAGAGCTTTGCAACTGAAATTTGGCTATGATAAATTGATTTTTTTTTTAATGAGTATCTTAGTGGATATCCCTTGGATCAACCATCCTTCTTGAAACAAGGCAATAATGATGAGTAGGAGTATTAAGAAAACACATATTAATACACACACTAAGGCTTCCTTGATGCACAGCAGTAATTGCCTGAGACAGAAATATAACATTTTCCAAATCATAGGCTTGTTGATTTTGGTCCTAATAATTGCAAACATCCATAATGAGTATTGTACTATTAATTCCTAGGCATATTTTACAAACAGTTGTACATTTCTCTAACTTTTGTAGGATATCCCTTCAGCGTGTTTATTAGAGTTTTTGGAACATGACAACCTTGATTTTTCAGGAGCTAAGGTGGTTGTGAGGTTTTGAAAAGGTTTGTAGGGAAATGTTGGCTTTCTGTTGCACTTGGTGAGTGGCTCTGTCTTAGCTGCTGTGAAATGGCTGTGGCATGTGGCCAGCAGCATCTTCTCAGGATGGCTTGGTTGCTATTGCTGGCATGGCCCCACACCCTCGCGCGCTTCTTTCCACTGTGTTTGGCTGGTTGGGCCCCCCGCAGAGGCTTTTCCCACACTCTGCTTCTGGGTTTGGTGTCTGCAGCTCTTCTCAGATCCGTCCTTGGAGGAAGGCTTGAGGGCAGGGCCACTCCCGGTGCAGACACGGGAGGCTCCACGGAGGTGTGACTTTGGAGCCAGCCCACTCGCTTTCCATGGTGATGGGAAGTGCGGGGACCCCGTGCCAATGGCGGGGGTCGATCTCAGAGGCCACGTGGCACGGTGCAATGGCTGCGGAATTGCTCTTTAACCCAGAGGGCTCGGAGCGGCTGCATGGCGTGGTGTGCCCAGAGGGGCAGAAGTGCCCACCACGTGCTCTGCTACCCCAGCCTGGGTCAGCTGCCAGAGCTGTGGGGACCCTCATCTCTCCATGCGTCTGGATTGTGCAATAGGCACTGCCAGCTCTCTGGACAACGTCGGTGTCCTCGGCTCGGGCAGCCCCCAGATGGTCTCCGTTTTCCAGGATTCCCCCACTCCCCGGGGCTGTGCTGCTTCCCACGACTGCTCCGCATCGGTCAGCCACAGTTCCATTGTAGTAGGACACGTTTTCACAGCAGCCGCGGTCCGCTGGCTACCGCAGCAAGGCCGCTCGCGCCCAAGGTGGAAAGAAGAGGCAGCTGTGCTGCTGCCCTTCCCCTTTTGCCCTTCATAATCCGATTTTATATTAGGTCCAGAACAAGCATCTATGGTTTTATAATACCGATGGCTGCATCATCATCAAATGAGACTGCCTCAAATACATTTTGTTCAACCCTCTCCCAAAAGGGCAAATCTAAAACATCCCCTTCTTCCCCATGTGCAGCTCATGGCTTTCACACCACATGAATAAAGCTTGTAGAGCTCGTTCATCGTGGTTTATCCCTCTTCTTTGAAAGAGGAAAATCAGTACCTTCATTATGGAGTTTTCTGGTCCTGACATCCAAGCTCCCACGGTCTCCTAAGTGGTTCCAGTCCACAAAAACAAGGCTAGTAACCTCACAGCACTTTACGCTACTTAGCAAAATCCTGGCTTTTCACCATATTGGCTCTGTCACCATGTCCAGCTCCCAGGCTGTATTTCTCCAGTTCCAAACACCAATCCAGGGTCCGATGCCCTTGTAATCTGGTTCCCGCACCGTTTGCCAGCTCTCACACTGCTTGCAGTCTGGTTCTACACCATTTTCCAGCTCTAACGCCGTGTGTCTCCTTTGCTCTGTGCTTCTGAGTCCTTATCACTTCAGGGTTCACCACGTGTTAGGTCAGGTGTGGGGGTTGCTGGTGCAGGAGACAGAGATTGCTCAGCCTCGAGGTTCGTGTGGCACAGAGAGCGTTTATTTCCCAGGCTACCCCTAATATAGAGTATTTGAAAGACCTGGTCTGCATATTCTCATTGGTCTGAACTCCACGCCCCCTCGGGATCTGGCCAGTGAAATGCTTGCAGCTTCCTAAGAGACCTGACTGGGAGAAGCCCCTGGCAGTCAATCCTGGGGCTTGGTAGCAAGCTCATCCATGACATTCGGTAACAGCAGCCAATGGGTGCCATCTTTCTGCTCAGTTCTGTTAGGTCTCGGTTTGGTCTCAGTTATGTCAGGTTGAGATTAAAGGTATAAAAAGGGTGTGATTTTTACAGTGAAAGGATCTCCTTTGGATGCATGAGGGGGTCCCTGTCACTTTGTTCCCCACTGCTGCATGCAAATCTGCCTTTTGGGAGTGCTAATTCAATAACAGTCACTATACATAAACAAAGCTAGGGCTATAATTCTCCAAAAACTTAGAACAGTCTCAAGGTGTCTTGTTTTGTCTGACAAAATACCTTATGTGTGGGGTTGTGGTGGTGTTCATGGGAGTCCCATGACAAGGGAAGAGACGAGAATCTTGACTCCATGCTTCAGAAGGCTGAATTATTATTTTATGATATATATAGTATTAAAATGATATATTAGAACTATATTAAAAGAATAGAAAAAAGGATTTCATCAGAAGGCTTGAAAGGAAAGGAATGGAATGAATAACAAAAGCTCATGGCTCTCAGAGAGTCCAAGCCAGCTCACTGTGACTGGCCATTAATTAGAAACAACCACATGAGACCAATCAAAGATCCACCTAGCACATTCCACAGCAGCAGATAATTATTGTTTACATTTCTTTCCTGAGGCCTCTCAGCTTCTCAGGAGAAAAATCCTGGCCAATCCATGGCTACATGGGGTCAAGAGTTATATCTTACAGGCTGCCTTAAAAGAAGACATACTGCAATCCCATGAAATCAGATCAACCAAAGCACTCCCAATCTATTAGTAAGAATTAACAAAGCCTGAACTGATATTTTCTATCTCAAAGCTTTGTATGTACATCCATCCATACGATACCACTGTGATTAACTACACTGACACACAGGTTTGCATAACTATTATTTTCTCAAATACACTGGAGTATGATAGAGCAAAAGAAAACATTGATTGCAGTGTCTAAAGACGCTGCATGTGGTTAAATATCCTCTTTGTGTTCATAGCTTTAAATTATAATTTACCTTTACAAATCAAGGTACTAAAGGTACTATCAATAAAGGTACTGGAGGTTCCCATCAACTCCACAGATCTCAGAGAGGTGTTTGAAGGCTAGGTCTGAAGAAAGAGAGGTGTTTCGTTAGAAGGCTTCAGTTGCAGAGTTTTCTGAGTATTTGTCACCTCTGTTTACAGTGTCTATAAAATAATTTTCATGCTGAAAAATCACTAACAACTACCTTCCATATTTATTTATGGTTAGGCACTCATGCCAACTCCTGCTGAAGTCAAGAGCAGGTTTCTGAGTATAGCAGGAATAGGATTAAACCTCAAAGGTCTGCCAGTGCTATCACTGAAATACTAACTTGTGTGTTTTCTTATTTTTGAACTGAAATACAAACATGGCTTTTATGAACGTATTTTGAACCAAAATACGACCGTGGCAGCTGGTATGCAGATGCAATAATTACAGAACTGAGGTCATTTGAGATTACAGAAAGGTTACAAACTACGCATGGGAAGGTAATAACAGGAATTTCTAACTAACAAAAAATGGTTTGTCCTGCAGCCTTGAGGTCATGTCCTTATATCCTTCTCAAAAGAAAACCTATTCATTGAACTTGCATCATCATCCCAAAAACATGTTTAAATTAATTGGAACTGTTGATTAGCCCATGTCAATTAGCACCTTCCTTTTTCTTTTTGCTGACTAACTCTGATTCAATTTCAAATCATAAATCTTTCAAGAAAAAATATACCATGCCGAGGAAACCCTAAGGCATAGGCTTCTATACATGGTATTGCCAATCCCTGCGCGACAGCCTCCTGCTAGCTTCCTACATCAGACACAGGGCAACTTCGCTGGCTGCAACATAGACTTTCTTCATATTGGTGACATTTTAAAAATCCAAAGACACTGCTTGTTTTAAAAGTCCTAAAAAGAGCATTCTGAGTTCCTGATAGCAAACACAGAGGCACTAAATTGGTTTAGGAGAGAAGGTGTTTGTGCAGTTGGATAACAGCTTGCATGTTGAAGTGTCTGGGGGGATTTATATGTTTGCGCTCCCCTTGTTTGAGGCAATGAGCGCAATGTCACCTGTGCATACCCGACACCATGGTTTAAGAGTATATGCCTTGAAGGTCCAATGCTTTATTCGTAATCAAAGGAGAAATGTATCCAAACTTATTATAATCAACAGCTCTGAGGAGCTGCTATAAGCTTTCTCCGTGCAGGCAAAACCAATCACTGACTGCCTCTGAAAATAGGCCCACTGCTGAGCCAATAAGAAAAGCTGGTGATGCCTCTGGGACAGCGTATTTAAGAGAGGAAAAAAGGTGCAGGAAGCTCTTTCTTTCTTTCTGCCTTCCGAGGGGGGCCGCGGGGACAGCTGAGCCCCTTCCCGGTGCAGTCGGGGGCTCTTTCCCATCAGGGCCGCCGGGCTCTGCTGCCGGGGCTCATCCCAGCGCCGCGAGCAGCTGCGGCCAAAGCCAGGAGCGGCGCTGGGGGCAGGAGCAGGAACGGTCCCGCTGCCTGTGCCGGGAGCAGCCCCGTGACCGGTGCCAGGGGAGGCCACCACGGCCGAAACTGAGAGCGGCCAGGGCCACAGGAGCCCACGCAGCCACCGCCACCTGGGCACGGCCCGCGACACACTTTGCCTGCCAGGCCACCAAGAGCCTGCCGCAGCGCAAACCAAAGGACAGAAACCTTCTTAGGAGGACCACTCTCTTTGTTCTCAAGGCTAACACAGCCATTTGCAGGCAATAATCACTGCCCTGGGGGAATAGAGGGCTCAACATTGTCTGCTACAGCTAAAGGAATTCAGCATTTGTTACAATTCAACTTTTTCTCAACACCTTCCTTCTCTGGGAATTGCTCACAAGCATTTCGTCAATGCACCTCACAAATGCTGTTGCTGACTGAAGCTGCATTGCCTCTTTCCGTCAGAAATTAATGAAGAAAACACAAACTGCCTTCTGAAACCCTTCTGCTCCCTTCCAAATCAGTTCACTACCCAAGCACAAGCCTCAGGCTCATCCCTGATTCCCTCTGGGAGATAGGAGGTAATATTTTGCTGCAGCCAAAAACTTATTAGAAAAAAGAATGGAAGTTGTTGGTGCTAGGTGGTGTTAGTTATGGTTTGCATTTGTTCCAGTTAATTTGGTGGGTGTTACTGTGAGCTGGAGAAGGAGAGGTGTTGAACACCAGACCAAAAGGGAAGTAGGAGAAGAGGAGACAGAAAAGTAGGCTGTCAGGAGAGAACAGAAGATCCCTAGTACTCAGCCAAAGGGAAAGGGGACAGGGATGGCCCACGGCTGGGAAAAGCAATAAAAAGCAGCATTATCTTGGCGTGTGTGTACGCTCGGCACTCAGGAGAGGGAGATAAACAGCTGGCTCAGTTGAATCCTTACTAAGAAGAAGGTTCTCTTTTGCTTTAATGACTTTGTCTCCATTTAATTGTATCTAAGAGTTTGTTTATTTCTAACACCTCTCTCCCAGCAGCTCAGAGCTGCATTGCACAGCGCCTTGCTGTGTGCCAGAGAACACAAAGCAGGCTGGCCTGGTGGGCCTGAATATTTCTGTCAAACACTCTGCATCTCACACCTTTGCTCTGGCTGAGTGCAGAACTGCAGGATTGCAGGCGCTTCCTGCCAGAGCTGTGTGAGGCGCTGGCTCCTGCAGACGTGCCCTGCCAAGCTGTCCCTGCCTCACGCTGGCCTCGCTTCCCCTGGCAGAAGTGCCGGGCCTGAAGGAGGCTGCCCTGTGCTCCAGCCTGCCGAGCAGCCCGGCTCCCTGCCCCGGTGCCCAGAGTGCTGCACACACTGCTGACCTTGGCCAGGAGTTGCAGGGCAGCCGGCAGAAGAGGAGGAATCCTCAGCCAGCCCAGCGGCTCTCGGCTGCCCTTGGCCTTTCTCTGCTCCTGGGCACACTCCAGACGGCCAATGCCTCCAGGCCGGGCTGTGCCCAGCACGGCTGCGCTTCCCCTCGGCAGCAGCCAGCTGCCACCTGGGCTCTGAGAGCGCAGGATTCGCCCGCTCCCAGGAACAGGCACCCAGGGCCCCGCTGCTGCCTCCCGCAGCTCCAAGGGCCTCCTTCCAGCCTGCCTCTGCCGGGGCTCAGCCTGCTCCGGCCTCTGCCGGGGCTCTGCTGGGGCTCCAGCCCGGGCAAGGCCGGGCCCGCTCTCACCTCACAGGCGCTGACAGCTCTGCACCACAGGCGACCTTGCTGAGCACCCTCTCTGATCTTTCTGCTTTCTCACTTGAGTAAGGCTCTCCTCCAGCCAAAGAGATTGCATTTAGGGATCCAAATCCAAGTGGCAGGAGCCCCAGCGCTCTCCAGTCACAGCTGAACGCCTGCATCTGCACAGGATGATGTTTGGGCTGCCCCATTCTTCCTTTGGTTTTGCCTTCAAATGCCATTGCTCTTTCTGCCTCACCTAGAAGTGTCACAGATGTGCCAAAATGTGCTAGTGGGCCATATTTCAAAGGCAGTGTGGTCTGGAGAGGATGAATGAAGAAGAACCTTCACCACTTGCAAACCATACCAAAGAAGCCATAAGCATGTCTTAGCACCAATTAAAAAACACTGGCAATTTAGAAGAAAATGCTGAACTTTCTGAAGGGGTCAGAAGGAGGTGAATCTTCCAAATGAGTTATTGTTTCAGAAACTTTATTTAATAACAATACTACTCTATAAACCTGTACTACAAAACTACTCAACAATCCTACTCTAGAGTCCTACTCTATGATCCTACTCTAAGTTAGTTAGGAAGATAACATCTTGATTTTTACATTCTTGTCTCCTTCTTCTTCTTCTTCATTACTGAGTTGATGAGTGGTACCAGGGTGGACACTGGCTTGGCTGAAGTTACAAATGGATGCTGTACACAGGAAAAAAAAAAAAACCACAAAGAACAGTGAACCATGACTTTCCAAGCTCAGTGCTTTACAGACTCAATCAGGATTCCTCTAGTTCCTAGAAAGACACAGAAAGAGGAGCGATGGGATCATCTGCTACCCAACAGTCATGTGCAGGACCTTGCCATCCCAGACAAACCTGGCCCAGAATGCCATTCATCTGTTTTTTCTGGTTTCTTCATCTTGTTGGGATCTTTCTCCTGCCAGTGCTCTAGAAATGGTGCTTTCTGTCCCTGGGGTTTCTTCTTTTCAGGAAACTCCAATGACTCACATAGGTCCCTGTCTTTGCAAGACAGGCACTGTGCTGATTCCCACAGGGACAGAAAGCAGTATCTACCTTTCCATGCCCTGCCCCTCGTGTGCTGGATGGCACCTTCCTTCCCAGCAGGGCCAGCCCAGTGGCACTGGGCCCTGCAGTTCCCCCTCTGCCACACAACCTGGCAGTAACCCTGGCGCATTTCCCGTCTGCTTGAGCATGCCAGGCAGCAGATGGGGCTGGGACAAGTCCCTCCCAGCTGTCCCTGTTTGGGTGCCAGAAACCTCTAAGGGTGGGCTGGGGGGCACAAAGCAGGGCCCCTCAGAGGCTCACAGTGAGCCCCCCACAGCCCCTCCTGCCCACAGCCAAATCTCTGACTGCTCAGCTGGGACTGGCTTCCTTGGGTTCCTCCACCACCATTTCATGTCTCTGTACCCTGCATTGCTCTACTTCCATTCTTTTGCCATTAGATAAAACTGAACACTCCACCAAATTACAAAAGAGGGCGACAGGAACAGTCAGAGGACAGAGCAGCTCTCCTCTCAGGAAATGCGGAGAGAGGAGGAGTTATTCAGTTTTGTGAAGAATAGGCCCCAGGGAGGCTTTATTGCCACTTTCCAAGACTTCAGAGTGGCTCTGAAGAAAGTGAGGGACATCTTTTTTAACAGGGCCAGTTACAATAGGATGTGGGTGAATATTTTTAAACAAAATGGGGATCAAGTCAGAGTAGGCCTAAGGAAGAACTTGCTTACTCAGAGCATGGTGCAACCCTGGCACAGCTTGCCCTAAGAGCTTGTAGCTGCCCCATCCCTGCAACCATTCCGGCTCCGGTGGCAAAGGGCTCTGAGCAACCTGATCTCTGTAAAGATGTCCCTGCTCATTGCAGGACACTTGCACCACAGGACCTTTACAGGGCCCTGCCAGCCCAGCCCAGTCTGGGATTCCTCACGATTTTCATTTGAAGAGCAGCAAGAGTGGAGGTGAGGAGGAAGGGGGCTCATCTGATGCCTTGGACTTGAGTGGAGGAGGAGCCCATCCCTCAGAGCCTGTTTCACCTGCAGCCCCTTCACATTTTACCTGCAGGAGCTCCTTGGCAGACCAGCGCCGCTCCTCGTCTGTCTGCAGGCAGCAGCTCAGGAAGTCACGCAGGCAAGGCGAGAATCGGTTGGGCTGCCGCAGCTGTGGTCTCTCTCCCCTGGCTATCAGGAGTTTAACCTGGGGAAAAAGGAGACACGAGGCTCCACCTGCTTCTTTCCCATCTGTAACTGCTCTCCCAGATCCCATTGATTAAGCTCCACTCTGCAGTGGCAGTTTCTGCCCTGGCAGAGACCCAGAGATGACTTTCCTTTACCAACCAAAACCCCAAACTCCGATGCAGCCACAGCTTTTCCAACATCCCACAGATCTGGCCTTGGCAGCTGATTTCATTGACTGACCTAGGCAGTGGGAACTACATCAGCAAAAGCACATTTGCTTCTCTGAGGATTCACACCAACTTGAGAAGCTTTTTGGAAGAGGGACTTTGCTATACTAACTCTACTGTTTCCCAAGGATTAGTACGTGAAAAATATCTCTTCAGTGCTTGTTGGTCCCTTAAGCACAGCTGCCATAAAACAAAACTAATCAATGTTTTTGCTTTGTTCTTGAAAACAGTGGGAATTGGAAGGAAAGAAAGGAAATCCACCAGCTATTCCTCAGGTAAGGAAACAAACATTTTTGCAATCTCATATTCAATACATACACATTAAGATGCATGCACAAATATATTGAGGTGAAAATGCCTGCTTGGGTGCACAGGAGCCACCTGCAGCTCTGTCTCTCAGCTGCAAGTTTCAGCTTCTTTATGTGACAAAAGGAAACCTTTTCATGGTCAAATCAGAAGAACTGCCGTGCCTATGGTCACCCTCTGCTCATTTGGATACTCAAGTCAATGCATTAAAGGTGTGCCCATCGCAGAAAGTGTCGGGTAAGAAATGGGAGGTTTGGCAGGATCTCCATGACCCCAGGCTGCAGCCTGGTCTCCATAATAGTGCCCATCACAATACTAACAGCTCTGTGCTGGTGGCACTGAAATAGATGGTGACCAAAGAGGCTTTATTATTATCCTCTTCAACCTAGAGGAAAATTTCCAAGCCTAAAACAACAAACACACTCCCCTTGAGTATGAATAATTATGGCAGCTTTCTTTCCTTTTCCCACACCACCAGAGGTCACAAAGGGGGTTTTATCCTGTCCCTCTGCAGCTATGCTTAGCCACTGGCCGTGGTGGGGAGCTGGAGTCCTCACTATCATTAGAACTGTGCAGGCCAGGGACAGCCCTGCTCCTGTAGTAAAGAAACACAGCACCAGTGTCAACTGCCCACGTTGGATCCCAGCCCAGGCACCTGCCTGCAAGCTCATCAACTTGTTAAAGTACCAAGGAACAGCCAAGAGTTTGGCATACAATTCTAACTGCAGTCGGAGAAAAATGCATCCAAAACTTATCCAGGCCACCCACACACATGATAAGTTTATAAGACCCACAGGATTTGGAAAAGATGCTACAGTATAGAGGAAAATTGATGTGCTGTGGTTCAAAAAGGAAAAAAGAGAGCAGAACTTGGGCATTGCTTTGCTGGTTGTTTCTTTTTTGCTTTTTCTTTTTCTATAAAACTAAAGCTGGGAAGACTCAATGTCCATTTCAAAGGATATTTATCACACATCCAACCGTTCCACTGAAAACTTCCTGTCCTTCAGAGACAGAGCTCCATCAGGGTTCAAAAAGCAAATGAGAAATGTCAGGCATGGCTGCAGGCCAAAATGGCAGGTTTCTAAACTGGTTAGGTTTCTGAACTGGTTAGGTTTCTGAACTGCCACTTCCCTTTCTGATGCAACCAAAGCTACAGCAGGTGCTGATGTGTTGCAGGGACATTTTTAGAAGGGGACCTTGGTGGAAGTGGTGCCAGCTGATGGCAATGGGATTTTGTCCAGTGGGACACAGAACATGGGACAGGTGAGAAAGACAGTGGGATCAGTGAGTATTTGCACCTTACCAAGACAGGAGTTGCATTCCAGTAAGGAACTTCTCGTTCCACCATTTCGATGCCCACGATTCCCAAAGACCATATGTCCACTTTGGGGCCATATGGTTGACCTGTCACCACTTCAGGCGCCAGCCACCCAGAAGTGCGGGCCACGGAGCTCCGTCTGCCCTGCTCAGGGGTGAGCTGAGCAAAGAGGCCAAAATCAGCTGTGGAGAAAACAACAAACCATGCAAGTCAGCTCCAATTAGGAAACCAAGCAAAAGAATTCCCCACTCTCAGGCTAAGAATGTGCTGTTGAATCTCTTGGAGAACTGTCCATGCTTGATTTCCTCGGGGCTTTAGCCAAGGGAGTATAGAATTGGCCACTTCCAAAAAACCCCAGGTTTTTTAACGCTGCTCACAGCAGTGGACTTTATTCCCCTGAAGCTTTAGATTGTAGCTCCCTCTGTCTGGAAGGGACACACACAGAGCAAGGCCACTCTTGACTGCTTGTGGTTCCTTATACCTCTGTGCATGTTGCAACTGTGCCTTCAGCTCGCAGCAGGGGTCCCTGCACTGCCACCAGCACCATTTTTGGGGAGCTGGCTGTCACTCCAAGCAGCCCCACAGCCACATCCCTGGAACGCTGCACCTGACCAAGAATATACTGACCCAGCTTGACAGAGCCGTCGGTTTTGAGAAGGATCTTGCTGCTCTTCACATCTTGGTGGATCACATTGTTTGAATGAAGAAAATCCAGTCCTTGCAGGCACTGAGAAAGAAAACAGGAACAGGAGGACAAAAATGAGTGATGTGATTTCATCATACAAGAAAGGAAACAGCTCCAAAAGATTTCCTCTCCAGGGGAATGGGGAGTAATGGCAGAACAGTAATGGCCACTGAGAGGAAGAGCTTGCTGCTCCAACACTTGCAGAGCAGGTCCTTTCTGAGGAAAGGCACGTCAGCTTTTGAAAGAGCAACAGCACCTGCTGTTGTAGGCTGTCCCCTGCAAACCAGCCAGGATGACTCCTGCTGCAGTGGACGTGCTTTTTCCATGCAGAGGACAAAGAAGGGGCTTTGTCAAGACAGGAAAAGTCCATCCCTTTGGTGTGAAGTGGATCACTTTTGGGTGGGAGGCTGCATGACAAAGATTTTCTTGCTGGCCTCAGCACGGGCTTGGAAGTATCACATCAGTCACCTTCCAGAAGCAAAGAGCATTTTGGCTGCACTCCTATCCTTTTTAACTGAGGACTGTGAGAAATGAGTCTCTCTTTTTTCTTTGCTGCTTGTTTCAAATCCTGCCACCAGCACCTTTGCTTTCACAGGCAAGGAATGCAGTGAAGATAGACTCCATGCAAACATTTAGAGAGGCAAGGTGGAGAGCAGCAAATATAAATACAAGAGACAGAGTGAGAATTCAACAGCAGGAGATAAGAGTACTGGCACTGAGTACAGGGAGTGCAGGGGCACGGGCAGGCCTTTCACTTGAGATGCTTTTACTTGCCCATAGCATAGCAGCCACACAGAAACAAAGCTTGGCACAGGAAATCACTCCAGCTCTGAGACCCTGTTCCCCAGACAATCCCGCCCAAGCCCTTGGAAACACAGATGGGATTGCTGACCTCCCGACTGATGGCTGCTGTCTCATCTTCAGACAGGTAGGTCTTGCTGATGACATCACTCAGAGTGCCTCCATCCATGTACTCCATAACCAGCCAGAGCTCCTCACCCACAAGGTAGCTGAAAGAAGGAAACAAGGGTGTGGAGATGAACATGCATGGCTAGGTTGTTTTCTTGACTGATTCCTGTTTCCAGGTCCCTTTGTGACAAGGACAGAATCAAAGGAATAGACATTCCCTTTCAGCTGTGCGTTGTTTGCAATCTGCACAGTCTCAAGAAGAAAGGCATAGCTGTGAAGAAAGAGATATCTTAGATGGGCAGCAAGTCAAAAATGCATTTTAGTAAGAGATAGAAAACCTGTCACCCTGTGTTTCTGGGAAAAAGCACCTAGTCTTCCTGGCATGCAAAGCAATGGAAAAGAGGGGAAACAATCCAAGGAAAATCCATGTTAGTTTACCCGGACATAAAAAGACACTTGAATAAAATCACGCCCCAAAACAAAGTGGTGGCTGTGAACTTACAGGCTATTGATTTAGTAAGATATGACTGATGTAGGTTTCTGAATAATTTTCAAACTATGTGTGTCAGAGAAGACTCATGCAGACAAGATGCACTCTCTTCCCATCCATTGGAGATGAAAAGAGCAATAATAATTAACCTATAATTATAGTTCTATTTTCTGCCAGTGACCAAAGTGGGATTTTACCTTGCACGTTTGCCATATGTAAACAAACATTCACAACAACTCACCTGTCTAAATAGTTGACCAGGTTGAGATTCCTACTCATTTTCATGACCATGAGTTCATTGACTTTTAGTTCCTTCTTCCTCAGTCCTTGAAGATGTATTTTCTTTATGGCCAGCTAAAATGACATCAAAAATCAGTAAGTTGAGAAGTTGGTGGCATGAGACCACAATGCACATGGAGCGAGTGATTTTGCAATGACACAGCTGAGCTGTGCCAAACTGCCTTGTGATGAGGCACTGCAGTAACAGTGCAATTCCAACAGCCCATTTCTCTGCTCCCTTGGGGGCCAGTTACAGGACACGTGGGGCCACTGACGTTTTGCCTTGAGACACCACTTGGTAACAGTGGTGTCTCAGCTATCACCCACAAACCTCTGACCACACTCTCTGCTGCTCTTTCTAGGATTCAGAAGAAGTAATCCATGCCTTAATACTCTGTGGATACATCTTGGCCTATGGGCAGGACTTAGGGCTTTTAGGGCACCTTGCAGATCTCTCCCTACGTGCAGTTCCCAAGTACAGCACTGCAGGTGGCTAAGGAACTACCAGTAACTTTCAGATGTATTTGCTGGCAGCCAGAAATGAGAATTCAGGACTCTGAAGCTGTAGCCCCAAAGAGCAGTGAGGTGCTCAAAGGCACCACCTTTGTTTTAGCAATGGAGAGCGAGCGAGCGCGTCCTTCTCTGAAAGGAACCGCTGCCCTCCGTGCCTTCCTTCCGGCAGCTGAGGAGGACAAAGTCCCAAATGTATTTTGCAGGCTGGCACCAGTCTGTGCTTCTTGTGCCTTTTCAGCACAGCTCTGCCCAAAGCTCCAGCCACAGCTCACACCAGAGGGGAAAGCCCCTCAAGAGCAGCAGAGTTTGCAGGGCCTGTTGACATTTACCTCTCTTCCTGTGGCATTGATAAGTGCTCTGCAAACATCTCCAAAAGTCCTAGAAACAAACCAGAAGCAGAGAAAGGAGAAGCCATTTAGATCTTGCAGTGAGAGCCAGCCCACACAGGTGATCTGTGCTGTAAATGCCTAAAACCTGCAGGATGCATCTGGTTCTGCCAGAAGGCAGATGATGCATTTTCCTCTCAAGTGCATGGACGCTGGGCCTGTTCCTGAAGTGTTGGGGTTTACTGCCTCAGCTCCTAAAGACAGCTTCTTCTTTCACCACGGGCTTCACTTTCTAAACTGTGCAGTTTCTATCCTGACCACAGAGTATTTCCTTCAGCAAACTCTTGGAAAGAAATGTTCCTGAGAACTGTTCCTCACAGCTATCATGGAGCAGGTTGCTCATTCAGGCAAGCAAGATTCTTACCCTTTTATTAGTGTGGCTGTATGAATTAGAGATATTTAAAAATGCTAAAGAAATTAACACAGAAGTGTCCCACACTTGAGAGACAAGGAGACCTTCCAGTTCCTGTTCCTTGATGCAGGCAAGACCTCGGCAGCACGGAGGTGTATCTGACAATGCCTTCTGAGCCCACTCACAAATTCTGAGCAGCATTGAGAGATGGGACAATCTATCCCCAGTGTGAACATCTTTGCAGCTGGCCTGACTTTACGCTGGATAGACATTCCACCAGAAAAACACCTGGCCCGTGGTTATGTTGAAGTAACTGTGGTTGGACTCACCCGCTGCCAATATGTTCCAGCTCAGTGTATTTCATCAGGGGATTTTCAGTGGGGTTCACCAATTTCCCTGAGGGAAACAAAATGCAAGATGCTGACTTTAAAGCAGAGATCCCAGCTTCCAGGAGATACAAAAGGCAGCCCCAGTGCCTGGAGCTCTGAGCCCATTGTGATTGGCTGGGTAACAACAACAACCAGGCAGACAGCTCTGCAGCACAGGTGGCCAGCACAGAGACTGATTTTCTACAGCAGTTCCTGTGGAGAAACATCCTTAAATGTCCCCATGATACCAAACTCAGGAGAAACATTTGGTACAGCTATGCTGACACCTGCACACAATGCACTGTCCCTCAGACAAGAAATACAGCAGACGTACTCAGCAGCTCCAGGGAGTCACCCTCGATCTCCTGTTGCTGAGCAGCAGCTGGGTCAGTGCGGGAGGTGAACAAACTTCCCCGGCTCCACTTCTCAGGTTGGGGAGCTAAGGCTCCTTTAGACAATGCTGCTGCTGCTGCTGCTGCAGCAGGTTTGGTGACAGAGCCTGTGTAGATCTGAGAGAAGAAATGAGTTGATGTCAGAAAGGTGGCTGGCATAGATGACCCTGAGATCCCCTATTGAAATGCAAGCCCTTAGGAAGGTGCTGTCAGCCACATGCAGGGCTCTTCAATGTTTTTTTTCTGATGTCCACTTCTCAAACTGGATGGGTCAAAACCAAAGGCAAGTTTTACTTGAGTTTGTGGCCAGATTCATGTTCCATTTTCATGGATTTTCCAAAGGATGACTGCCACAATGACCATTCCACCTCCTCTCAAGGATTCTTTTTCCCCTTCAAGGGCTGCAGACACCCTTGCAGCTCCTTGTTCAAGTGTTCTGCCTCCTCCCACTGTCCTTTTTCCTGCACCATCTTAAGGTCATACTCAACCTGTAGCACTTCTGGTGGGGATGGTACCTGTGCCTCACTCCTAACTTGGGGCTCTTCATTGCCAGAAATTTGCTGGAAGTCTTCGCAGACTGCCCGGTAAGATGTCAACACTTGCACCTCAAATCAAACAGAACAAAGCAGTCAGACACTACAGCTTGTCCCTGTCAGCCAGGAGTCATTGACTGTGAGGAAAGGCAAAGAACAGATTGACAGGGGATACAGGCAGCTTGGTTCAATCCCCCATCTAGGTCACCATAATCCCCTGTAAAACACCTCAAGAAACAAGGCTATTCAGCAGCCCAGGAAGTGTCCATCAGAGCAGCTGTGATACAGACCACAGCAGGATGGCACTCAGAGGCATGGCCCCACTCCCTGCTGCTCTGCAGTGGAAAGGCAAGGGGGGCAGAAACCACCAGTTTGCTGGCTGCATCCCTCTTTCACTCACTTGCTTTTCTAGAGCCTGAGGGAGGCGATTAGCTTTCTCTCTGATAATTTTCATTTCTTCCTCAAGCCTCTTCTCCCATGCCTTGATCCTAGCGTGAGCTATCTGAAGCTCTGCGTTCAGCTGTTCCTTCATGTTCTCTAAAAAACAAGTGAGAGGATGTTTCATGAGTGGAGTGGCTGCCACTCTTTCACTCACCTGGTTTTGTTGATCGCCCCTCTGCTGATGGAGATTCTCCTCTTGAATTCTTCTCATGTCTTCCTTGTTCCTGCTCTTCACTGCCATGATGGCACTCTGAGCTTCGGGCAGCTCTGCTTGTGGCTCTGCCTTGATGTTCTGTACACACAAATGCAGAGCAAGTGACTGGGAGCTGCCATCAGGCTCAGCTTTTTCCTCTTGCAGCCTCAAAAATCACATTTATTCAGCCCCTTCTTTCTGCTTCCCTCCCCACATCTGCTTCCAATATAACCCTCCTATCCCAGTGCTGATCTCTGCAGATTCCAAAGCTCTGTGCTTCCAGTGCCCGTGGGACTCCTGGCCTCCTCAGTCCCAAGAGCTCTGCTTTATGCCCCTCTTCCTGCCCTTCCCTCTGTCCCTGGCCAGTCAGGCTTACCTGGCCATTCTCCTGTGGCTCTTCCACCTGCTGCCTGAGCTGCTCTTCCTGCTCTCGGGCTGGGAACAGCTCTCCCTGAGTCTGCCATGGCATCTCAGATAAGGCAGTCTGCTCCTGCTCTTTCTCTAGAAGCACCTGCACAGAAAGCAAGAGAAGATGGGTTTCAATTTCCCACGCGACCTTTGTGGGCCAAGACTCAAAGACTGCTGGGCTCACACGTTCCCAAAGCACTGTGCTGCTGCTCTCTTGGGTCATTCTCTGTTCAAGGGGAGGCACAGATTCCAAAGTGACCCTGGCCCTACAATCAGGGGCCATCTGGGACTGAAGCTCCAACAGCCTCTCAGGCAGCTGAGGTTGGGAAGGTGTAGCATTTCTCAGGGGTCTGCTGAGGGCCTCCCTCTGCTTCTGCCATGTCCTGTTTGTCTTTCAGTAGTGACTGACACCCTGCCCTGTCCCACAGCTCCATCCTAGCTCTGCAGGTGGCTTCCTGGGTGAGCTCACTCCTTGTGAGAGACACTTCTGGAGTTCTCTTCACCCCCTAAAACCTGTAATTCTTCCACCTCTCTAGGACAGGCAGAAAATTAAAAGATTTAACTAGGGGCTTTAGGGAAGAAGAGACTGGAGGAGGCAAACGGCTCTGAGGGGAAAAAACCACCATATCTGGAGGGGAAACATCTCTCTGTGCTCAGAATCAGTCAATGAAATGTGTTCTCTAGTCCTCTCCTGAATGTGATGCTTTAGCATGTGGAATTTTGCTTCTCCAACTGCTTTGGACTAGAGCCAGGAAGATTCAATATGTAAATTTTACATAGCATAGATAGATAGATAGATAGATAGATAGATAGATAGATAGATAGACGGACAGACAGATGCATCTCACTCTCTACAATCTCTACTGTTGCTTTCTGTTGCTGCATACATCAACACTCAGTAGCCAGTGCCCCGATCATGAGCGATCCTGAACGTGATCTCCTGTTGCTTCAATAAACCACACTCTTGGGGAATCTGGAGTGTGTAGGTCCTTATGGAAAGTGATCAGATCCAAAGCACTGCACTGGGAACTGCCCTCTTTGTGCATCTGTGATCGAGCAACTTCTTTTCTTGGACTAGACCACGCTGATGGTGCTAAAGTGGCAGGAATCAGAAATGCAGCCCAGCCATTATAAGCCTGCCTGATCTCAGAGGACCAGCTGGAATGCAAGGGCATTGATTTCCTGCTCAATTCCCACACACAACACACCCTGATTCAGTGGACTACAAGAAGGCCAGGGCAATGTTAATCTGAAGGCCAAATCAAGGCCCAACTGGCTGGGCTGAAACCAGAAGAATTCCTCCTGTACAGGGACCCAGCCCCAACCGATGTGTTCCCAGGCAAAAAAAAACTGCATCTTCCAGAATTTCCACCTTAAAAAATAGATATATAGCACAATTTCGCCGACATCTAGAAAAGGAAAGGAAAGAGAGAGGAATAGCAACCAGAATTACTGAAACAATAGAAAATCATCACATCTACTCCTCACAGAAAACCAATAAACCACAAGATGCAAGTGTCACCCACTGCAGTGCCTAAAGCTCTTGCATGCAGTGAGGGGATGTTTGGTGGAGAAACAGCCCTTGTGCTGAGCACTGTCATGCAGGGATTGATGGAAGTCTGCCTGAAGGTCCCTCAAGAGCCTCCCATTGTCCAGGCTAAAGCTCCTTCAGCACCTCTTCACTGGCCTTGTGCTGCACCCCCTTGCCCAGCTCCCCAGTCCTTCTGTGCACACGCTGCAGCCCCTCAAGGACTTTCTGCTGCCCAGGGGCCCACAAGTGCACCCAGCACTGCAGCTGTGGCCCCAGCGCTGCCCAGCACAGGGCCACGCTCACTGCCCTGCTCCTGCTGCCCCACTGCTGCTGACACAGGCCACCATGCCCTGGGCCTTCTTGACCACCTGGCCACGCGCTGCCTCATCTTCAGTGGCTCAAGGCCGCCAGCACCTCTGGCTCCTTTTGGCCCACGCAGCTCCCCCGCCCCTATGCTGCCCATTTCACTTCAGATACAGCAGGCACCATTGCAAGGTGGCCTTCCTGTTCTGAGCAACACAAGACAGCGGTCAAGGACTTGCAGCTTCCCTCCCACTCCAGGCTCCAAGGCACTTGCCAAAGCTGCAGACTACACCAAAATATGCACCAACAGAAACTGGCCGCTTCTGCTTTTGGCCTCACAAGAAGGCTTTGCAACTCCGCACTTTGTTTCTTTGGCCACGTGGGACAAGAATGGCCCCCCACAGCTGCATGGACCACACAATCCTCCCCTTGTAGCTTATCAAGAGCCAAAAGACAGCTGGCCCAAAAGACACTGTACAAGTGAAGAACTACGCAAGGAAAGTGCAGACTGCTTTCACAAGCCAAACACACCTTTCCAAAAAGGGAAAAGAAACACATAGCACTGCAGAAGCCAAGAGATAGAGCTTCCCTGAGCCAAGCGGCCAGATACTCTCCCACAGGCACCAGCCCTTTGCTGCCTCAACGTGACGGCTCAAAGGCCAAGTTCTGTGCTTGCTGCCTGCAGGAAATCCCCAGCTCCTGGCAGGACTCCAGCCCCCAGCATCCTCAGCCTGCAACAGCAAAGTGCTGGCTGCTCCAAACCTGGCAGCTCTGCCTTGCACTAAAGACAGCACTGCACGCAACTGGCACTTACAAGATCTGAGTTTTCCGGTGTCACCACTGATGGAGGCTGGCGCTCATGACCCTCAGTTTGCTCCTCTTTGGCTTCTTCTCCAGGAGCAGTGGGAGCCAGGGGAGAGACAGCTCTTGCTTCTGTCATCTGTGGCAAGAGAGGAGCATGAGGGACAGGCCGGTACCTATGATGCAGAACCTCATTTCTTTTCAGATCTACCCACCACATTTTCTAAGGACAAATCATAATATTTGATAGCGACCTAGGCGTTCTAAATCACAGCCACCAAATTAAAATGGGCCATCTCAAGAGAACTCTAGATGGATATGAAGTTGATTTTCCTCCCTGGCTGCTATCAGCAAGCAAGGTTGTCTCGGAAAACGGAGCTTTTAGAGCTTGAAAGCACTGAAATGGAAAACGTGGAAAGCGACAGCAAGGCCTTTGCTACTGCTGCTGCAGACACGGAAAACTCAAACTGGATCACAATCCCATCCAGGGCAGGAGAAGGGCAGGAAACATTGTGCAGAAGCATCTTTGCTTGCTGGAAAAACAGGAGAATGAACAGGCCTTCTCGTGCTAGCAAATCAAGGAGCCAACAAAGCACAAGATGCAAGTGTCACCCACTGCAGCGCCTAAAGCTCTTGCATGCAGTGAGGGGATGTTTGGTGGAGAAACAGCCCTTGTGCTGAGCACTGTCATGCAGGGATTGATGGAAGTCTGCCTGAAGGTCCCTCAAGAGCCTCCCATTGTCCAGGCTAAAGCTCCTTCAGCACCTCTTCACTGGCCTTGTGCTGCACCCCCTTGCCCAGCTCCCCTGTCCTTCTGTGCACGCGCTGCAGCCCCTCAAGGACTTTCTGCTGCCCAGGGGCCCACAAGTGCACCCAGCACTGCAGCTGTGGCCCCAGCGCTGCCCAGCACAGGGCCACGCTCACTGCCCTGCTCCTGCTGCCCCACTGCTGCTGACACAGGCCACCATGCCCTGGGCCTTCTTGACCACCTGGCCACGCGCTGCCTCATCTTCAGTGGCTCAAGGCCGCCAGCACCTCTGGCTCCTTTTGGCCCACGCAGCTCCCCCGCCCCTATGGTGCCCATTTCACTTCAGATACAGCAGGCACCATTGCAAGGTGGCCTTCCTGTTCTGAGCAACACAAGACAGCGGTCAAGGACTTGCAGCTTCCCTCCCACTCCAGGCTCCAAGGCACTTGCCAAAGCTGCAGACTACACCAAAATATGCACCAACAGAAACTGGCCGCTTCTGCTTTTGGCCTCACAAGAAGGCTTTGCAACTCCGCACTTTGTTTCTTTGGCCACGTGGGACAAGAATGGCCCCCCACAGCTGCATGGACCACACAATCCTCTCCTTGTAGCTTATCAAGAGCCAAAAGACAGCTGGCCCAAAAGACACTGTACAAGTGAAGAACTACGCAAGGAAAGTGCAGACTGCTTTCACAAGCCAAACACACCTTTCCAAAAAGGGAAAAGAAACACATAGCACTGCAGAAGCCAAGAGATAGAGCTTCCCTGAGCCAAGCGGCCAGATACTCTCCCACAGGCACCAGCCCTTTGCTGCCTCAACGTGACGGCTCAAAGGCCAAGTTCTGTGCTTGCTGCCTGCAGGAAATCCCCAGCTCCTGGCAGGACTCCAGCCCCCAGCATCCTCAGCCTGCAACAGCAAAGTGCTGGCTGCTCCAAACCTGGCAGCTCTGCCTTGCACTAAAGACAGCACTGCACGCAACTGGCACTTACAAGATCTGAGTTTTCCGGTGTCACCACTGATGGAGGCTGGCGCTCATGACCCTCAGTTTGCTCCTCTTTGGCTTCTTCTCCAGGAGCAGTGGGAGCCAGGGGAGAGACAGCTCTTGCTTCTGTCATCTGTGGCAAGAGAGGAGCATGAGGGACAGGCTGGTACCTATGATGCAGAACCTCATTTCTTTTCAGATCTACCCACCACATTTTCTAAGGACAAATCATAATATTTGATAGCGACCTAGGCGTTCTAAATCACAGCCACCAAATTAAAATGGGCCATCTCAAGAGAACTCTAGATGGATATGAAGTTGATTTTCCTCCCTGGCTGCTATCAGCAAGCAAGGTTGTCTCGGAAAACGGAGCTTTTAGAGCTTGAAAGCACTGAAATGGAAAACGTGGAAAGCGACAGCAAGGCCTTTGCTACTGCTGCTGCAGACACGGAAAACTCAAACTGGATCACAATCCCATCCAGGGCAGGAGAAGGGCAGGAAACATTGTGCAGAAGCATCTTTGCTTGCTGGAAAAACAGGAGAATGAACAGGCCTTCTCGTGCTAGCAAATCAAGGAGCCAACAAAGCACAAGATGCAAGTGTCACCCACTGCAGCGCCTAAAGCTCTTGCATGCAGTGAGGGGATGTTTGGTGGAGAAACAGCCCTTGTGCTGAGCACTGTCATGCAGGGATTGATGGAAGTCTGCCTGAAGGTCCCTCAAGAGCCTCCCATTGTCCAGGCTAAAGCTCCTTCAGCACCTCTTCACTGGCCTTGTGCTGCACCCCCTTGCCCAGCTCCCCAGTCCTTCTGTGCACACGCTGCAGCCCCTCAAGGACTTTCTGCTGCCCAGGGGCCCACAAGTGCACCCAGCACTGCAGCTGTGGCCCCAGCGCTGCCCAGCACAGGGCCACGCTCACTGCCCTGCTCCTGCTGCCCCACTGCTGCTGACACAGGCCACCATGCCCTGGGCCTTCTTGACCACCTGGCCACGCGCTGCCTCATCTTCAGTGGCTCAAGGCCGCCAGCACCTCTGGCTCCTTTTGGCCCACGCAGCTCCCCCGCCCCTATGCTGCCCATTTCACTTCAGATACAGCAGGCACCATTGCAAGATGGCCTTCCTGTTCTGAGCAACACAAGACAGCGGTCAAGGACTTGCAGCTTCCCTCCCACTCCAGGCTCCAAGGCACTTGCCAAAGCTGCAGACTACACCAAAATATGCACCAACAGAAACTGGCCGCTTCTGCTTTTGGCCTCACAAGAAGGCTTTGCAACTCCGCACTTTGTTTCTTTGGCCACGTGGGACAAGAATGGCCCCCCACAGCTGCATGGACCACACAATCCTCCCCTTGTAGCTTATCAAGAGCCAAAAGACAGCTGGCCCAAAAGACACTGTACAAGTGAAGAACTACGCAAGGAAAGTGCAGACTGCTTTCACAAGCCAAACACACCTTTCCAAAAAGGGAAAAGAAACACATAGCACTGCAGAAGCCAAGAGATAGAGCTTCCCTGAGCCAAGCGGCCAGATACTCTCCCACAGGCACCAGCCCTTTGCTGCCTCAACGTGACGGCTCAAAGGCCAAGTTCTGTGCTTGCTGCCTGCAGGAAATCCCCAGCTCCTGGCAGGACTCCAGCCCCCAGCATCCTCAGCCTGCAACAGCAAAGTGCTGGCTGCTCCAAACCTGGCAGCTCTGCCTTGCACTAAAGACAGCACTGCACGCAACTGGCACTTACAAGATCTGAGTTTTCCGGTGTCACCACTGATGGAGGCTGGCGCTCATGACCCTCAGTTTGCTCCTCTTTGGCTTCTTCTCCAGGAGCAGTGGGAGCCAGGGGAGAGACAGCTCTTGCTTCTGTCATCTGTGGCAAGAGAGGAGCATGAGGGACAGGCTGGTACCTATGATGCAGAACCTCATTTCTTTTCAGATCTACCCACCACATTTTCTAAGGACAAATCATAATATTTGATAGCGACCTAGGCGTTCTAAATCACAGCCACCAAATTAAAATGGGCCATCTCAAGAGAACTCTAGATGGATATGAAGTTGATTTTCCTCCCTGGCTGCTATCAGCAAGCAAGGTTGTCTCGGAAAACGGAGCTTTTAGAGCTTGAAAGCACTGAAATGGAAAACGTGGAAAGCGACAGCAAGGCCTTTGCTACTGCTGCTGCAGACACGGAAAACTCAAACTGGATCACAATCCCATCCAGGGCAGGAGAAGGGCAGGAAACATTGTGCAGAAGCATCTTTGCTTGCTGGAAAAACAGGAGAATGAACAGGCCTTCTCGTGCTAGCAAATCAAGGAGCCAACAAAGCACAAGATGCAAGTGTCACCCACTGCAGCGCCTAAAGCTCTTGCATGCAGTGAGGGGATGTTTGGTGGAGAAACAGCCCTTGTGCTGAGCACTGTCATGCAGGGATTGATGGAAGTCTGCCTGAAGGTCCCTCAAGAGCCTCCCATTGTCCAGGCTAAAGCTCCTTCAGCACCTCTTCACTGGCCTTGTGCTGCACCCCCTTGCCCAGCTCCCCAGTCCTTCTGTGCACACGCTGCAGCCCCTCAAGGACTTTCTGCTGCCCAGGGGCCCACAAGTGCACCCAGCACTGCAGCTGTGGCCCCAGCGCTGCCCAGCACAGGGCCACGCTCACTGCCCTGCTCCTGCTGCCCCACTGCTGCTGACACAGGCCACCATGCCCTGGGCCTTCTTGACCACCTGGCCACGCGCTGCCTCATCTTCAGTGGCTCAAGGCCGCCAGCACCTCTGGCTCCTTTTGGCCCACGCAGCTCCCCCGCCCCTATGCTGCCCATTTCACTTCAGATACAGCAGGCACCATTGCAAGGTGGCCTTCCTGTTCTGAGCAACACAAGACAGCGGTCAAGGACTTGCAGCTTCCCTCCCACTCCAGGCTCCAAGGCACTTGCCAAAGCTGCAGACTACACCAAAATATGCACCAACAGAAACTGGCCGCTTCTGCTTTTGGCCTCACAAGAAGGCTTTGCAACTCCGCACTTTGTTTCTTTGGCCACGTGGGACAAGAATGGCCCCCCACAGCTGCATGGACCACACAATCCTCTCCTTGTAGCTTATCAAGAGCCAAAAGACAGCTGGCCCAAAAGACACTGTACAAGTGAAGAACTACGCAAGGAAAGTGCAGACTGCTTTCACAAGCCAAACACACCTTTCCAAAAAGGGAAAAGAAACACATAGCACTGCAGAAGCCAAGAGATAGAGCTTCCCTGAGCCAAGCGGCCAGATACTCTCCCACAGGCACCAGCCCTTTGCTGCCTCAACGTGACGGCTCAAAGGCCAAGTTCTGTGCTTGCTGCCTGCAGGAAATCCCCAGCTCCTGGCAGGACTCCAGCCCCCAGCATCCTCAGCCTGCAACAGCAAAGTGCTGGCTGCTCCAAACCTGGCAGCTCTGCCTTGCACTAAAGACAGCACTGCACGCAACTGGCACTTACAAGATCTGAGTTTTCCGGTGTCACCACTGATGGAGGCTGGCGCTCATGACCCTCAGTTTGCTCCTCTTTGGCTTCTTCTCCAGGAGCAGTGGGAGCCAGGGGAGAGACAGCTCTTGCTTCTGTCATCTGTGGCAAGAGAGGAGCATGAGGGACAGGCTGGTACCTATGATGCAGAACCTCATTTCTTTTCAGATCTACCCACCACATTTTCTAAGGACAAATCATAATATTTGATAGCGACCTAGGCGTTCTAAATCACAGCCACCAAATTAAAATGGGCCATCTCAAGAGAACTCTAGATGGATATGAAGTTGATTTTCCTCCCTGGCTGCTATCAGCAAGCAAGGTTGTCTCGGAAAACGGAGCTTTTAGAGCTTGAAAGCACTGAAATGGAAAACGTGGAAAGCGACAGCAAGGCCTTTGCTACTGCTGCTGCAGACACGGAAAACTCAAAACTGGATCACAATCCCATCCAGGGCAGGAGAAGGGCAGGAAACATTGTGCAGAAGCATCTTTGCTTGCTGGAAAAACAGGAGAATGAACAGGCCTTCTCGTGCTAGCAAATCAAGGAGCCAACAAAGCACAAGATGCAAGTGTCACCCACTGCAGCGCCTAAAGCTCTTGCATGCAGTGAGGGGATGTTTGGTGGAGAAACAGCCCTTGTGCTGAGCACTGTCATGCAGGGATTGATGGAAGTCTGCCTGAAGGTCCCTCAAGAGCCTCCCATTGTCCAGGCTAAAGCTCCTTCAGCACCTCTTCACTGGCCTTGTGCTGCACCCCCTTGCCCAGCTCCCCAGTCCTTCTGTGCACACGCTGCAGCCCCTCAAGGACTTTCTGCTGCCCAGGGGCCCACAAGTGCACCCAGCACTGCAGCTGTGGCCCCAGCGCTGCCCAGCACAGGGCCACGCTCACTGCCCTGCTCCTGCTGCCCCACTGCTGCTGACACAGGCCACCATGCCCTGGGCCTTCTTGACCACCTGGCCACGCGCTGCCTCATCTTCAGTGGCTCAAGGCCGCCAGCACCTCTGGCTCCTTTTGGCCCACGCAGCTCCCCCGCCCCTATGGTGCCCATTTCACTTCAGATACAGCAGGCACCATTGCAAGGTGGCCTTCCTGTTCTGAGCAACACAAGACAGCGGTCAAGGACTTGCAGCTTCCCTCCCACTCCAGGCTCCAAGGCACTTGCCAAAGCTGCAGACTACACCAAAATATGCACCAACAGAAACTGGCCGCTTCTGCTTTTGGCCTCACAAGAAGGCTTTGCAACTCCGCACTTTGTTTCTTTGGCCACGTGGGACAAGAATGGCCCCCCACAGCTGCATGGACCACACAATCCTCTCCTTGTAGCTTATCAAGAGCCAAAAGACAGCTGGCCCAAAAGACACTGTACAAGTGAAGAACTACGCAAGGAAAGTGCAGACTGCTTTCACAAGCCAAACACACCTTTCCAAAAAGGGAAAAGAAACACATAGCACTGCAGAAGCCAAGAGATAGAGCTTCCCTGAGCCAAGCGGCCAGATACTCTCCCACAGGCACCAGCCCTTTGCTGCCTCAACGTGACGGCTCAAAGGCCAAGTTCTGTGCTTGCTGCCTGCAGGAAATCCCCAGCTCCTGGCAGGACTCCAGCCCCCAGCATCCTCAGCCTGCAACAGCAAAGTGCTGGCTGCTCCAAACCTGGCAGCTCTGCCTTGCACTAAAGACAGCACTGCACGCAACTGGCACTTACAAGATCTGAGTTTTCCGGTGTCACCACTGATGGAGGCTGGCGCTCATGACCCTCAGTTTGCTCCTCTTTGGCTTCTTCTCCAGGAGCAGTGGGAGCCAGGGGAGAGACAGCTCTTGCTTCTGTCATCTGTGGCAAGAGAGGAGCATGAGGGACAGGCTGGTACCTATGATGCAGAACCTCATTTCTTTTCAGATCTACCCACCACATTTTCTAAGGACAAATCATAATATTTGATAGCGACCTAGGCGTTCTAAATCACAGCCACCAAATTAAAATGGGCCATCTCAAGAGAACTCTAGATGGATATGAAGTTGATTTTCCTCCCTGGCTGCTATCAGCAAGCAAGGTTGTCTCGGAAAACGGAGCTTTTAGAGCTTGAAAGCACTGAAATGGAAAACGTGGAAAGCGACAGCAAGGCCTTTGCTACTGCTGCTGCAGACACGGAAAACTCAAACTGGATCACAATCCCATCCAGGGCAGGAGAAGGGCAGGAAACATTGTGCAGAAGCATCTTTGCTTGCTGGAAAAACAGGAGAATGAACAGGCCTTCTCGTGCTAGCAAATCAAGGAGCCAACAAAGCACAAGATGCAAGTGTCACCCACTGCAGCGCCTAAAGCTCTTGCATGCAGTGAGGGGATGTTTGGTGGAGAAACAGCCCTTGTGCTGAGCACTGTCATGCAGGGATTGATGGAAGTCTGCCTGAAGGTCCCTCAAGAGCCTCCCATTGTCCAGGCTAAAGCTCCTTCAGCACCTCTTCACTGGCCTTGTGCTGCACCCCCTTGCCCAGCTCCCCAGTCCTTCTGTGCACACGCTGCAGCCCCTCAAGGACTTTCTGCTGCCCAGGGGCCCACAAGTGCACCCAGCACTGCAGCTGTGGCCCCAGCGCTGCCCAGCACAGGGCCACGCTCACTGCCCTGCTCCTGCTGCCCCACTGCTGCTGACACAGGCCACCATGCCCTGGGCCTTCTTGACCACCTGGCCACGCGCTGCCTCATCTTCAGTGGCTCAAGGCCGCCAGCACCTCTGGCTCCTTTTGGCCCACGCAGCTCCCCCGCCCCTATGCTGCCCATTTCACTTCAGATACAGCAGGCACCATTGCAAGGTGGCCTTCCTGTTCTGAGCAACACAAGACAGCGGTCAAGGACTTGCAGCTTCCCTCCCACTCCAGGCTCCAAGGCACTTGCCAAAGCTGCAGACTACACCAAAATATGCACCAACAGAAACTGGCCGCTTCTGCTTTTGGCCTCACAAGAAGGCTTTGCAACTCCGCACTTTGTTTCTTTGGCCACGTGGGACAAGAATGGCCCCCCACAGCTGCATGGACCACACAATCCTCTCCTTGTAGCTTATCAAGAGCCAAAAGACAGCTGGCCCAAAAGACACTGTACAAGTGAAGAACTACGCAAGGAAAGTGCAGACTGCTTTCACAAGCCAAACACACCTTTCCAAAAAGGGAAAAGAAACACATAGCACTGCAGAAGCCAAGAGATAGAGCTTCCCTGAGCCAAGCGGCCAGATACTCTCCCACAGGCACCAGCCCTTTGCTGCCTCAACATGACGGCTCAAAGGCCAAGTTCTGTGCTTGCTGCCTGCAGGAAATCCCCAGCTCCTGGCAGGACTCCAGCCCCCAGCATCCTCAGCCTGCAACAGCAAAGTGCTGGCTGCTCCAAACCTGGCAGCTCTGCCTTGCACTAAAGACAGCACTGCACGCAACTGGCACTTACAAGATCTGAGTTTTCCGGTGTCACCACTGATGGAGGCTGGCGCTCATGACCCTCAGTTTGCTCCTCTTTGGCTTCTTCTCCAGGAGCAGTGGGAGCCAGGGGAGAGACAGCTCTTGCTTCTGTCATCTGTGGCAAGAGAGGAGCATGAGGGACAGGCTGGTACCTATGATGCAGAACCTCATTTCTTTTCAGATCTACCCACCACATTTTCTAAGGACAAATCATAATATTTGATAGCGACCTAGGCGTTCTAAATCACAGCCACCAAATTAAAATGGGCCATCTCAAGAGAACTCTAGATGGATATGAAGTTGATTTTCCTCCCTGGCTGCTATCAGCAAGCAAGGTTGTCTCGGAAAACGGAGCTTTTAGAGCTTGAAAGCACTGAAATGGAAAACGTGGAAAGCGACAGCAAGGCCTTTGCTACTGCTGCTGCAGACACGGAAAACTCAAACTGGATCACAATCCCATCCAGGGCAGGAGAAGGGCAGGAAACATTGTGCAGAAGCATCTTTGCTTGCTGGAAAAACAGGAGAATGAACAGGCCTTCTCGTGCTAGCAAATCAAGGAGCCAACAAAGCACAAGATGCAAGTGTCACCCACTGCAGCGCCTAAAGCTCTTGCATGCAGTGAGGGGATGTTTGGTGGAGAAACAGCCCTTGTGCTGAGCACTGTCATGCAGGGATTGATGGAAGTCTGCCTGAAGGTCCCTCAAGAGCCTCCCATTGTCCAGGCTAAAGCTCCTTCAGCACCTCTTCACTGGCCTTGCGCTGCACCCCCTTGCCCAGCTCCCCAGTCCTTCTGTGCACGCGCTGCAGCCCCTCAAGGACTTTCTGCTGCCCAGGGGCCCACAAGTGCACCCAGCACTGCAGCTGTGGCCCCAGCGCTGCCCAGCACAGGGCCACGCTCACTGCCCTGCTCCTGCTGCCCCACTGCTGCTGACACAGGCCACCATGCCCTGGGCCTTCTTGACCACCTGGCCACGCGCTGCCTCATCTTCAGTGGCTCAAGGCCGCCAGCACCTCTGGCTCCTTTTGGCCCACGCAGCTCCCCCGCCCCTATGCTGCCCATTTCACTTCAGATACAGCAGGCACCATTGCAAGATGGCCTTCCTGTTCTGAGCAACACAAGACAGCGGTCAAGGACTTGCAGCTTCCCTCCCACTCCAGGCTCCAAGGCACTTGCCAAAGCTGCAGACTACACCAAAATATGCACCAACAGAAACTGGCCGCTTCTGCTTTTGGCCTCACAAGAAGGCTTTGCAACTCCGCACTTTGTTTCTTTGGCCACGTGGGACAAGAATGGCCCCCCACAGCTGCATGGACCACACAATCCTCCCCTTGTAGCTTATCAAGAGCCAAAAGACAGCTGGCCCAAAAGACACTGTACAAGTGAAGAACTACGCAAGGAAAGTGCAGACTGCTTTCACAAGCCAAACACACCTTTCCAAAAAGGGAAAAGAAACACATAGCACTGCAGAAGCCAAGAGATAGAGCTTCCCTGAGCCAAGCGGCCAGATACTCTCCCACAGGCACCAGCCCTTTGCTGCCTCAACGTGACGGCTCAAAGGCCAAGTTCTGTGCTTGCTGCCTGCAGGAAATCCCCAGCTCCTGGCAGGACTCCAGCCCCCAGCATCCTCAGCCTGCAACAGCAAAGTGCTGGCTGCTCCAAACCTGGCAGCTCTGCCTTGCACTAAAGACAGCACTGCACGCAACTGGCACTTACAAGATCTGAGTTTTCCGGTGTCACCACTGATGGAGGCTGGCGCTCATGACCCTCAGTTTGCTCCTCTTTGGCTTCTTCTCCAGGAGCAGTGGGAGCCAGGGGAGAGACAGCTCTTGCTTCTGTCATCTGTGGCAAGAGAGGAGCATGAGGGACAGGCTGGTACCTATGATGCAGAACCTCATTTCTTTTCAGATCTACCCACCACATTTTCTAAGGACAAATCATAATATTTGATAGCGACCTAGGCGTTCTAAATCACAGCCACCAAATTAAAATGGGCCATCTCAAGAGAACTCTAGATGGATATGAAGTTGATTTTCCTCCCTGGCTGCTATCAGCAAGCAAGGTTGTCTCGGAAAACGGAGCTTTTAGAGCTTGAAAGCACTGAAATGGAAAACGTGGAAAGCGACAGCAAGGCCTTTGCTACTGCTGCTGCAGACACGGAAAACTCAAAACTGGATCACAATCCCATCCAGGGCAGGAGAAGGGCAGGAAACATTGTGCAGAAGCATCTTTGCTTGCTGGAAAAACAGGAGAATGAACAGGCCTTCTCGTGCTAGCAAATCAAGGAGCCAACAAAGCACAAGATGCAAGTGTCACCCACTGCAGCGCCTAAAGCTCTTGCATGCAGTGAGGGGATGTTTGGTGGAGAAACAGCCCTTGTGCTGAGCACTGTCATGCAGGGATTGATGGAAGTCTGCCTGAAGGTCCCTCAAGAGCCTCCCATTGTCCAGGCTAAAGCTCCTTCAGCACCTCTTCACTGGCCTTGTGCTGCACCCCCTTGCCCAGCTCCCCAGTCCTTCTGTGCACACGCTGCAGCCCCTCAAGGACTTTCTGCTGCCCAGGGGCCCACAAGTGCACCCAGCACTGCAGCTGTGGCCCCAGCGCTGCCCAGCACAGGGCCACGCTCACTGCCCTGCTCCTGCTGCCCCACTGCTGCTGACACAGGCCACCATGCCCTGGGCCTTCTTGACCACCTGGCCACGCGCTGCCTCATCTTCAGTGGCTCAAGGCCGCCAGCACCTCTGGCTCCTTTTGGCCCACGCAGCTCCCCCGCCCCTATGCTGCCCATTTCACTTCAGATACAGCAGGCACCATTGCAAGGTGGCCTTCCTGTTCTGAGCAACACAAGACAGCGGTCAAGGACTTGCAGCTTCCCTCCCACTCCAGGCTCCAAGGCACTTGCCAAAGCTGCAGACTACACCAAAATATGCACCAACAGAAACTGGCCGCTTCTGCTTTTGGCCTCACAAGAAGGCTTTGCAACTCCGCACTTTGTTTCTTTGGCCACGTGGGACAAGAATGGCCCCCCACAGCTGCATGGACCACACAATCCTCTCCTTGTAGCTTATCAAGAGCCAAAAGACAGCTGGCCCAAAAGACACTGTACAAGTGAAGAACTACGCAAGGAAAGTGCAGACTGCTTTCACAAGCCAAACACACCTTTCCAAAAAGGGAAAAGAAACACATAGCACTGCAGAAGCCAAGAGATAGAGCTTCCCTGAGCCAAGCGGCCAGATACTCTCCCACAGGCACCAGCCCTTTGCTGCCTCAACGTGACGGCTCAAAGGCCAAGTTCTGTGCTTGCTGCCTGCAGGAAATCCCCAGCTCCTGGCAGGACTCCAGCCCCCAGCATCCTCAGCCTGCAACAGCAAAGTGCTGGCTGCTCCAAACCTGGCAGCTCTGCCTTGCACTAAAGACAGCACTGCACGCAACTGGCACTTACAAGATCTGAGTTTTCCGGTGTCACCACTGATGGAGGCTGGCGCTCATGACCCTCAGTTTGCTCCTCTTTGGCTTCTTCTCCAGGAGCAGTGGGAGCCAGGGGAGAGACAGCTCTTGCTTCTGTCATCTGTGGCAAGAGAGGAGCATGAGGGACAGGCTGGTACCTATGATGCAGAACCTCATTTCTTTTCAGATCTACCCACCACATTTTCTAAGGACAAATCATAATATTTGATAGCGACCTAGGCGTTCTAAATCACAGCCACCAAATTAAAATGGGCCATCTCAAGAGAACTCTAGATGGATATGAAGTTGATTTTCCTCCCTGGCTGCTATCAGCAAGCAAGGTTGTCTCGGAAAACGGAGCTTTTAGAGCTTGAAAGCACTGAAATGGAAAACGTGGAAAGCGACAGCAAGGCCTTTGCTACTGCTGCTGCAGACACGGAAAACTCAAACTGGATCACAATCCCATCCAGGGCAGGAGAAGGGCAGGAAACATTGTGCAGAAGCATCTTTGCTTGCTGGAAAAACAGGAGAATGAACAGGCCTTCTCGTGCTAGCAAATCAAGGAGCCAACAAAGCACAAGATGCAAGTGTCACCCACTGCAGCGCCTAAAGCTCTTGCATGCAGTGAGGGGATGTTTGGTGGAGAAACAGCCCTTGTGCTGAGCACTGTCATGCAGGGATTGATGGAAGTCTGCCTGAAGGTCCCTCAAGAGCCTCCCATTGTCCAGGCTAAAGCTCCTTCAGCACCTCTTCACTGGCCTTGTGCTGCACCCCCTTGCCCAGCTCCCCAGTCCTTCTGTGCACGCGCTGCAGCCCCTCAAGGACTTTCTGCTGCCCAGGGGCCCACAAGTGCACCCAGCACTGCAGCTGTGGCCCCAGCGCTGCCCAGCACAGGGCCACGCTCACTGCCCTGCTCCTGCTGCCCCACTGCTGCTGACACAGGCCACCATGCCCTGGGCCTTCTTGACCACCTGGCCACGCGCTGCCTCATCTTCAGTGGCTCAAGGCCGCCAGCACCTCTGGCTCCTTTTGGCCCACGCAGCTCCCCCGCCCCTATGCTGCCCATTTCACTTCAGATACAGCAGGCACCATTGCAAGATGGCCTTCCTGTTCTGAGCAACACAAGACAGCGGTCAAGGACTTGCAGCTTCCCTCCCACTCCAGGCTCCAAGGCACTTGCCAAAGCTGCAGACTACACCAAAATATGCACCAACAGAAACTGGCCGCTTCTGCTTTTGGCCTCACAAGAAGGCTTTGCAACTCCGCACTTTGTTTCTTTGGCCACGTGGGACAAGAATGGCCCCCCACAGCTGCATGGACCACACAATCCTCCCCTTGTAGCTTATCAAGAGCCAAAAGACAGCTGGCCCAAAAGACACTGTACAAGTGAAGAACTACGCAAGGAAAGTGCAGACTGCTTTCACAAGCCAAACACACCTTTCCAAAAAGGGAAAAGAAACACATAGCACTGCAGAAGCCAAGAGATAGAGCTTCCCTGAGCCAAGCGGCCAGATACTCTCCCACAGGCACCAGCCCTTTGCTGCCTCAACGTGACGGCTCAAAGGCCAAGTTCTGTGCTTGCTGCCTGCAGGAAATCCCCAGCTCCTGGCAGGACTCCAGCCCCCAGCATCCTCAGCCTGCAACAGCAAAGTGCTGGCTGCTCCAAACCTGGCAGCTCTGCCTTGCACTAAAGACAGCACTGCACGCAACTGGCACTTACAAGATCTGAGTTTTCCGGTGTCACCACTGATGGAGGCTGGCGCTCATGACCCTCAGTTTGCTCCTCTTTGGCTTCTTCTCCAGGAGCAGTGGGAGCCAGGGGAGAGACAGCTCTTGCTTCTGTCATCTGTGGCAAGAGAGGAGCATGAGGGACAGGCTGGTACCTATGATGCAGAACCTCATTTCTTTTCAGATCTACCCACCACATTTTCTAAGGACAAATCATAATATTTGATAGCGACCTAGGCGTTCTAAATCACAGCCACCAAATTAAAATGGGCCATCTCAAGAGAACTCTAGATGGATATGAAGTTGATTTTCCTCCCTGGCTGCTATCAGCAAGCAAGGTTGTCTCGGAAAACGGAGCTTTTAGAGCTTGAAAGCACTGAAATGGAAAACGTGGAAAGCGACAGCAAGGCCTTTGCTACTGCTGCTGCAGACACGGAAAACTCAAACTGGATCACAATCCCATCCAGGGCAGGAGAAGGGCAGGAAACATTGTGCAGAAGCATCTTTGCTTGCTGGAAAAACAGGAGAATGAACAGGCCTTCTCGTGCTAGCAAATCAAGGAGCCAACAAAGCACAAGATGCAAGTGTCACCCACTGCAGCGCCTAAAGCTCTTGCATGCAGTGAGGGGATGTTTGGTGGAGAAACAGCCCTTGTGCTGAGCACTGTCATGCAGGGATTGATGGAAGTCTGCCTGAAGGTCCCTCAAGAGCCTCCCATTGTCCAGGCTAAAGCTCCTTCAGCACCTCTTCACTGGCCTTGTGCTGCACCCCCTTGCCCAGCTCCCCAGTCCTTCTGTGCACACGCTGCAGCCCCTCAAGGACTTTCTGCTGCCCAGGGGCCCACAAGTGCACCCAGCACTGCAGCTGTGGCCCCAGCGCTGCCCAGCACAGGGCCACGCTCACTGCCCTGCTCCTGCTGCCCCACTGCTGCTGACACAGGCCACCATGCCCTGGGCCTTCTTGACCACCTGGCCACGCGCTGCCTCATCTTCAGTGGCTCAAGGCCACCAGCACCTCTGGCTCCTTTTGGCCCACACAGCTCCCCCGCCCCTATGGTGCCCATTTCACTTCAGATACAGCAGGCACCATTGCAAGGTGGCCTTCCTGTTCTGAGCAACACAAGACAGCGGTCAAGGACTTGCAGCTTCCCTCCCACTCCAGGCTCCAAGGCACTTGCCAAAGCTGCAGACTACACCAAAATATGCACCAACAGAAACTGGCCGCTTCTGCTTTTGGCCTCACAAGAAGGCTTTGCAACTCCGCACTTTGTTTCTTTGGCCACGTGGGACAAGAATGGCCCCCCACAGCTGCATGGACCACACAATCCTCCCCTTGTAGCTTATCAAGAGCCAAAAGACAGCTGGCCCAAAAGACACTGTACAAGTGAAGAACTACGCAAGGAAAGTGCAGACTGCTTTCACAAGCCAAACACACCTTTCCAAAAAGGGAAAAGAAACACATAGCACTGCAGAAGCCAAGAGATAGAGCTTCCCTGAGCCAAGCGGCCAGATACTCTCCCACAGGCACCAGCCCTTTGCTGCCTCAACGTGACGGCTCAAAGGCCAAGTTCTGTGCTTGCTGCCTGCAGGAAATCCCCAGCTCCTGGCAGGACTCCAGCCCCCAGCATCCTCAGCCTGCAACAGCAAAGTGCTGGCTGCTCCAAACCTGGCAGCTCTGCCTTGCACTAAAGACAGCACTGCACGCAACTGGCACTTACAAGATCTGAGTTTTCCGGTGTCACCACTGATGGAGGCTGGCGCTCATGACCCTCAGTTTGCTCCTCTTTGGCTTCTTCTCCAGGAGCAGTGGGAGCCAGGGGAGAGACAGCTCTTGCTTCTGTCATCTGTGGCAAGAGAGGAGCATGAGGGACAGGCTGGTACCTATGATGCAGAACCTCATTTCTTTTCAGATCTACCCACCACATTTTCTAAGGACAAATCATAATATTTGATAGCGACCTAGGCGTTCTAAATCACAGCCACCAAATTAAAATGGGCCATCTCAAGAGAACTCTAGATGGATATGAAGTTGATTTTCCTCCCTGGCTGCTATCAGCAAGCAAGGTTGTCTCGGAAAACGGAGCTTTTAGAGCTTGAAAGCACTGAAATGGAAAACGTGGAAAGCGACAGCAAGGCCTTTGCTACTGCTGCTGCAGACACGGAAAACTCAAACTGGATCACAATCCCATCCAGGGCAGGAGAAGGGCAGGAAACATTGTGCAGAAGCATCTTTGCTTGCTGGAAAAACAGGAGAATGAACAGGCCTTCTCGTGCTAGCAAATCAAGGAGCCAACAAAGCACAAGATGCAAGTGTCACCCACTGCAGCGCCTAAAGCTCTTGCATGCAGTGAGGGGATGTTTGGTGGAGAAACAGCCCTTGTGCTGAGCACTGTCATGCAGGGATTGATGGAAGTCTGCCTGAAGGTCCCTCAAGAGCCTCCCATTGTCCAGGCTAAAGCTCCTTCAGCACCTCTTCACTGGCCTTGTGCTGCACCCCCTTGCCCAGCTCCCCAGTCCTTCTGTGCACACGCTGCAGCCCCTCAAGGACTTTCTGCTGCCCAGGGGCCCACAAGTGCACCCAGCACTGCAGCTGTGGCCCCAGCGCTGCCCAGCACAGGGCCACGCTCACTGCCCTGCTCCTGCTGCCCCACTGCTGCTGACACAGGCCACCATGCCCTGGGCCTTCTTGACCACCTGGCCACGCGCTGCCTCATCTTCAGTGGCTCAAGGCCGCCAGCACCTCTGGCTCCTTTTGGCCCACGCAGCTCCCCCGCCCCTATGCTGCCCATTTCACTTCAGATACAGCAGGCACCATTGCAAGGTGGCCTTCCTGTTCTGAGCAACACAAGACAGCGGTCAAGGACTTGCAGCTTCCCTCCCACTCCAGGCTCCAAGGCACTTGCCAAAGCTGCAGACTACACCAAAATATGCACCAACAGAAACTGGCCGCTTCTGCTTTTGGCCTCACAAGAAGGCTTTGCAACTCCGCACTTTGTTTCTTTGGCCACGTGGGACAAGAATGGCCCCCCACAGCTGCATGGACCACACAATCCTCCCCTTGTAGCTTATCAAGAGCCAAAAGACAGCTGGCCCAAAAGACACTGTACAAGTGAAGAACTACGCAAGGAAAGTGCAGACTGCTTTCACAAGCCAAACACACCTTTCCAAAAAGGGAAAAGAAACACATAGCACTGCAGAAGCCAAGAGATAGAGCTTCCCTGAGCCAAGCGGCCAGATACTCTCCCACAGGCACCAGCCCTTTGCTGCCTCAACGTGACGGCTCAAAGGCCAAGTTCTGTGCTTGCTGCCTGCAGGAAATCCCCAGCTCCTGGCAGGACTCCAGCCCCCAGCATCCTCAGCCTGCAACAGCAAAGTGCTGGCTGCTCCAAACCTGGCAGCTCTGCCTTGCACTAAAGACAGCACTGCACGCAACTGGCACTTACAAGATCTGAGTTTTCCGGTGTCACCACTGATGGAGGCTGGCGCTCATGACCCTCAGTTTGCTCCTCTTTGGCTTCTTCTCCAGGAGCAGTGGGAGCCAGGGGAGAGACAGCTCTTGCTTCTGTCATCTGTGGCAAGAGAGGAGCATGAGGGACAGGCTGGTACCTATGATGCAGAACCTCATTTCTTTTCAGATCTACCCACCACATTTTCTAAGGACAAATCATAATATTTGATAGCGACCTAGGCGTTCTAAATCACAGCCACCAAATTAAAATGGGCCATCTCAAGAGAACTCTAGATGGATATGAAGTTGATTTTCCTCCCTGGCTGCTATCAGCAAGCAAGGTTGTCTCGGAAAACGGAGCTTTTAGAGCTTGAAAGCACTGAAATGGAAAACGTGGAAAGCGACAGCAAGGCCTTTGCTACTGCTGCTGCAGACACGGAAAACTCAAACTGGATCACAATCCCATCCAGGGCAGGAGAAGGGCAGGAAACATTGTGCAGAAGCATCTTTGCTTGCTGGAAAAACAGGAGAATGAACAGGCCTTCTCGTGCTAGCAAATCAAGGAGCCAACAAAGCACAAGATGCAAGTGTCACCCACTGCAGCGCCTAAAGCTCTTGCATGCAGTGAGGGGATGTTTGGTGGAGAAACAGCCCTTGTGCTGAGCACTGTCATGCAGGGATTGATGGAAGTCTGCCTGAAGGTCCCTCAAGAGCCTCCCATTGTCCAGGCTAAAGCTCCTTCAGCACCTCTTCACTGGCCTTGCGCTGCACCCCCTTGCCCAGCTCCCCAGTCCTTCTGTGCACACGCTGCAGCCCCTCAAGGTCTTTCTGCTGCCCAGGGGCCCACAAGTGCACCCAGCACTGCAGCTGTGGCCCCAGCGCTGCCCAGCACAGGGCCACGCTCACTGCCCTGCTCCTGCTGCCCCACTGCTGCTGACACAGGCCACCATGCCCTGGGCCTTCTTGACCACCTGGCCACGCGCTGCCTCATCTTCAGTGGCTCAAGGCCGCCAGCACCTCTGGCTCCTTTTGGCCCACGCAGCTCCCCCGCCCCTATGCTGCCCATTTCACTTCAGATACAGCAGGCACCATTGCAAGGTGGCCTTCCTGTTCTGAGCAACACAAGACAGCGGTCAAGGACTTGCAGCTTCCCTCCCACTCCAGGCTCCAAGGCACTTGCCAAAGCTGCAGACTACACCAAAATATGCACCAACAGAAACTGGCCGCTTCTGCTTTTGGCCTCACAAGAAGGCTTTGCAACTCCGCACTTTGTTTCTTTGGCCACGTGGGACAAGAATGGCCCCCCACAGCTGCATGGACCACACAATCCTCTCCTTGTAGCTTATCAAGAGCCAAAAGACAGCTGGCCCAAAAGACACTGTACAAGTGAAGAACTACGCAAGGAAAGTGCAGACTGCTTTCACAAGCCAAACACACCTTTCCAAAAAGGGAAAAGAAACACATAGCACTGCAGAAGCCAAGAGATAGAGCTTCCCTGAGCCAAGCGGCCAGATACTCTCCCACAGGCACCAGCCCTTTGCTGCCTCAACATGACGGCTCAAAGGCCAAGTTCTGTGCTTGCTGCCTGCAGGAAATCCCCAGCTCCTGGCAGGACTCCAGCCCCCAGCATCCTCAGCCTGCAACAGCAAAGTGCTGGCTGCTCCAAACCTGGCAGCTCTGCCTTGCACTAAAGACAGCACTGCACGCAACTGGCACTTACAAGATCTGAGTTTTCCGGTGTCACCACTGATGGAGGCTGGCGCTCATGACCCTCAGTTTGCTCCTCTTTGGCTTCTTCTCCAGGAGCAGTGGGAGCCAGGGGAGAGACAGCTCTTGCTTCTGTCATCTGTGGCAAGAGAGGAGCATGAGGGACAGGCCGGTACCTATGATGCAGAACCTCATTTCTTTTCAGATCTACCCACCACATTTTCTAAGGACAAATCATAATATTTGATAGCGACCTAGGCGTTCTAAATCACAGCCACCAAATTAAAATGGGCCATCTCAAGAGAACTCTAGATGGATATGAAGTTGATTTTCCTCCCTGGCTGCTATCAGCAAGCAAGGTTGTCTCGGAAAACGGAGCTTTTAGAGCTTGAAAGCACTGAAATGGAAAACGTGGAAAGCGACAGCAAGGCCTTTGCTACTGCTGCTGCAGACACGGAAAACTCAAAACTGGATCACAATCCCATCCAGGGCAGGAGAAGGGCAGGAAACATTGTGCAGAAGCATCTTTGCTTGCTGGAAAAACAGGAGAATGAACAGGCCTTCTCGTGCTAGCAAATCAAGGAGCCAACAAAGCACAAGATGCAAGTGTCACCCACTGCAGCGCCTAAAGCTCTTGCATGCAGTGAGGGGATGTTTGGTGGAGAAACAGCCCTTGTGCTGAGCACTGTCATGCAGGGATTGATGGAAGTCTGCCTGAAGGTCCCTCAAGAGCCTCCCATTGTCCAGGCTAAAGCTCCTTCAGCACCTCTTCACTGGCCTTGCGCTGCACCCCCTTGCCCAGCTCCCCAGTCCTTCTGTGCACACGCTGCAGCCCCTCAAGGACTTTCTGCTGCCCAGGGGCCCACAAGTGCACCCAGCACTGCAGCTGTGGCCCCAGCGCTGCCCAGCACAGGGCCACGCTCACTGCCCTGCTCCTGCTGCCCCACTGCTGCTGACACAGGCCACCATGCCCTGGGCCTTCTTGACCACCTGGCCACGCGCTGCCTCATCTTCAGTGGCTCAAGGCCGCCAGCACCTCTGGCTCCTTTTGGCCCACGCAGCTCCCCCGCCCCTATGCTGCCCATTTCACTTCAGATACAGCAGGCACCATTGCAAGGTGGCCTTCCTGTTCTGAGCAACACAAGACAGCGGTCAAGGACTTGCAGCTTCCCTCCCACTCCAGGCTCCAAGGCACTTGCCAAAGCTGCAGACTACACCAAAATATGCACCAACAGAAACTGGCCGCTTCTGCTTTTGGCCTCACAAGAAGGCTTTGCAACTCCGCACTTTGTTTCTTTGGCCACGTGGGACAAGAATGGCCCCCCACAGCTGCATGGACCACACAATCCTCCCCTTGTAGCTTATCAAGAGCCAAAAGACAGCTGGCCCAAAAGACACTGTACAAGTGAAGAACTACGCAAGGAAAGTGCAGACTGCTTTCACAAGCCAAACACACCTTTCCAAAAAGGGAAAAGAAACACATAGCACTGCAGAAGCCAAGAGATAGAGCTTCCCTGAGCCAAGCGGCCAGATACTCTCCCACAGGCACCAGCCCTTTGCTGCCTCAACGTGACGGCTCAAAGGCCAAGTTCTGTGCTTGCTGCCTGCAGGAAATCCCCAGCTCCTGGCAGGACTCCAGCCCCCAGCATCCTCAGCCTGCAACAGCAAAGTGCTGGCTGCTCCAAACCTGGCAGCTCTGCCTTGCACTAAAGACAGCACTGCACGCAACTGGCACTTACAAGATCTGAGTTTTCCGGTGTCACCACTGATGGAGGCTGGCGCTCATGACCCTCAGTTTGCTCCTCTTTGGCTTCTTCTCCAGGAGCAGTGGGAGCCAGGGGAGAGACAGCTCTTGCTTCTGTCATCTGTGGCAAGAGAGGAGCATGAGGGACAGGCTGGTACCTATGATGCAGAACCTCATTTCTTTTCAGATCTACCCACCACATTTTCTAAGGACAAATCATAATATTTGATAGCGACCTAGGCGTTCTAAATCACAGCCACCAAATTAAAATGGGCCATCTCAAGAGAACTCTAGATGGATATGAAGTTGATTTTCCTCCCTGGCTGCTATCAGCAAGCAAGGTTGTCTCGGAAAACGGAGCTTTTAGAGCTTGAAAGCACTGAAATGGAAAACGTGGAAAGCGACAGCAAGGCCTTTGCTACTGCTGCTGCAGACACGGAAAACTCAAACTGGATCACAATCCCATCCAGGGCAGGAGAAGGGCAGGAAACATTGTGCAGAAGCATCTTTGCTTGCTGGAAAAACAGGAGAATGAACAGGCCTTCTCGTGCTAGCAAATCAAGGAGCCAACAAAGCACAAGATGCAAGTGTCACCCACTGCAGCGCCTAAAGCTCTTGCATGCAGTGAGGGGATGTTTGGTGGAGAAACAGCCCTTGTGCTGAGCACTGTCATGCAGGGATTGATGGAAGTCTGCCTGAAGGTCCCTCAAGAGCCTCCCATTGTCCAGGCTAAAGCTCCTTCAGCACCTCTTCACTGGCCTTGCGCTGCACCCCCTTGCCCAGCTCCCCAGTCCTTCTGTGCACACGCTGCAGCCCCTCAAGGACTTTCTGCTGCCCAGGGGCCCACAAGTGCACCCAGCACTGCAGCTGTGGCCCCAGCGCTGCCCAGCACAGGGCCACGCTCACTGCCCTGCTCCTGCTGCCCCACTGCTGCTGACACAGGCCACCATGCCCTGGGCCTTCTTGACCACCTGGCCACGCGCTGCCTCATCTTCAGTGGCTCAAGGCCGCCAGCACCTCTGGCTCCTTTTGGCCCACGCAGCTCCCCCGCCCCTATGCTGCCCATTTCACTTCAGATACAGCAGGCACCATTGCAAGGTGGCCTTCCTGTTCTGAGCAACACAAGACAGCGGTCAAGGACTTGCAGCTTCCCTCCCACTCCAGGCTCCAAGGCACTTGCCAAAGCTGCAGACTACACCAAAATATGCACCAACAGAAACTGGCCGCTTCTGCTTTTGGCCTCACAAGAAGGCTTTGCAACTCCGCACTTTGTTTCTTTGGCCACGTGGGACAAGAATGGCCCCCCACAGCTGCATGGACCACACAATCCTCCCCTTGTAGCTTATCAAGAGCCAAAAGACAGCTGGCCCAAAAGACACTGTACAAGTGAAGAACTACGCAAGGAAAGTGCAGACTGCTTTCACAAGCCAAACACACCTTTCCAAAAAGGGAAAAGAAACACATAGCACTGCAGAAGCCAAGAGATAGAGCTTCCCTGAGCCAAGCGGCCAGATACTCTCCCACAGGCACCAGCCCTTTGCTGCCTCAACGTGACGGCTCAAAGGCCAAGTTCTGTGCTTGCTGCCTGCAGGAAATCCCCAGCTCCTGGCAGGACTCCAGCCCCCAGCATCCTCAGCCTGCAACAGCAAAGTGCTGGCTGCTCCAAACCTGGCAGCTCTGCCTTGCACTAAAGACAGCACTGCACGCAACTGGCACTTACAAGATCTGAGTTTTCCGGTGTCACCACTGATGGAGGCTGGCGCTCATGACCCTCAGTTTGCTCCTCTTTGGCTTCTTCTCCAGGAGCAGTGGGAGCCAGGGGAGAGACAGCTCTTGCTTCTGTCATCTGTGGCAAGAGAGGAGCATGAGGGACAGGCTGGTACCTATGATGCAGAACCTCATTTCTTTTCAGATCTACCCACCACATTTTCTAAGGACAAATCATAATATTTGATAGCGACCTAGGCGTTCTAAATCACAGCCACCAAATTAAAATGGGCCATCTCAAGAGAACTCTAGATGGATATGAAGTTGATTTTCCTCCCTGGCTGCTATCAGCAAGCAAGGTTGTCTCGGAAAACGGAGCTTTTAGAGCTTGAAAGCACTGAAATGGAAAACGTGGAAAGCGACAGCAAGGCCTTTGCTACTGCTGCTGCAGACACGGAAAACTCAAACTGGATCACAATCCCATCCAGGGCAGGAGAAGGGCAGGAAACATTGTGCAGAAGCATCTTTGCTTGCTGGAAAAACAGGAGAATGAACAGGCCTTCTCGTGCTAGCAAATCAAGGAGCCAACAAAGCACAAGATGCAAGTGTCACCCACTGCAGCGCCTAAAGCTCTTGCATGCAGTGAGGGGATGTTTGGTGGAGAAACAGCCCTTGTGCTGAGCACTGTCATGCAGGGATTGATGGAAGTCTGCCTGAAGGTCCCTCAAGAGCCTCCCATTGTCCAGGCTAAAGCTCCTTCAGCACCTCTTCACTGGCCTTGTGCTGCACCCCCTTGCCCAGCTCCCCAGTCCTTCTGTGCACGCGCTGCAGCCCCTCAAGGACTTTCTGCTGCCCAGGGGCCCACAAGTGCACCCAGCACTGCAGCTGTGGCCCCAGCGCTGCCCAGCACAGGGCCACGCTCACTGCCCTGCTCCTGCTGCCCCACTGCTGCTGACACAGGCCACCATGCCCTGGGCCTTCTTGACCACCTGGCCACGCGCTGCCTCATCTTCAGTGGCTCAAGGCCGCCAGCACCTCTGGCTCCTTTTGGCCCACGCAGCTCCCCCGCCCCTATGGTGCCCATTTCACTTCAGATACAGCAGGCACCATTGCAAGGTGGCCTTCCTGTTCTGAGCAACACAAGACAGCGGTCAAGGACTTGCAGCTTCCCTCCCACTCCAGGCTCCAAGGCACTTGCCAAAGCTGCAGACTACACCAAAATATGCACCAACAGAAACTGGCCGCTTCTGCTTTTGGCCTCACAAGAAGGCTTTGCAACTCCGCACTTTGTTTCTTTGGCCACGTGGGACAAGAATGGCCCCCCACAGCTGCATGGACCACACAATCCTCTCCTTGTAGCTTATCAAGAGCCAAAAGACAGCTGGCCCAAAAGACACTGTACAAGTGAAGAACTACGCAAGGAAAGTGCAGACTGCTTTCACAAGCCAAACACACCTTTCCAAAAAGGGAAAAGAAACACATAGCACTGCAGAAGCCAAGAGATAGAGCTTCCCTGAGCCAAGCGGCCAGATACTCTCCCACAGGCACCAGCCCTTTGCTGCCTCAACATGACGGCTCAAAGGCCAAGTTCTGTGCTTGCTGCCTGCAGGAAATCCCCAGCTCCTGGCAGGACTCCAGCCCCCAGCATCCTCAGCCTGCAACAGCAAAGTGCTGGCTGCTCCAAACCTGGCAGCTCTGCCTTGCACTAAAGACAGCACTGCACGCAACTGGCACTTACAAGATCTGAGTTTTCCGGTGTCACCACTGATGGAGGCTGGCGCTCATGACCCTCAGTTTGCTCCTCTTTGGCTTCTTCTCCAGGAGCAGTGGGAGCCAGGGGAGAGACAGCTCTTGCTTCTGTCATCTGTGGCAAGAGAGGAGCATGAGGGACAGGCCGGTACCTATGATGCAGAACCTCATTTCTTTTCAGATCTACCCACCACATTTTCTAAGGACAAATCATAATATTTGATAGCGACCTAGGCGTTCTAAATCACAGCCACCAAATTAAAATGGGCCATCTCAAGAGAACTCTAGATGGATATGAAGTTGATTTTCCTCCCTGGCTGCTATCAGCAAGCAAGGTTGTCTCGGAAAACGGAGCTTTTAGAGCTTGAAAGCACTGAAATGGAAAACGTGGAAAGCGACAGCAAGGCCTTTGCTACTGCTGCTGCAGACACGGAAAACTCAAACTGGATCACAATCCCATCCAGGGCAGGAGAAGGGCAGGAAACATTGTGCAGAAGCATCTTTGCTTGCTGGAAAAACAGGAGAATGAACAGGCCTTCTCGTGCTAGCAAATCAAGGAGCCAACAAAGCACAAGATGCAAGTGTCACCCACTGCAGCGCCTAAAGCTCTTGCATGCAGTGAGGGGATGTTTGGTGGAGAAACAGCCCTTGTGCTGAGCACTGTCATGCAGGGATTGATGGAAGTCTGCCTGAAGGTCCCTCAAGAGCCTCCCATTGTCCAGGCTAAAGCTCCTTCAGCACCTCTTCACTGGCCTTGTGCTGCACCCCCTTGCCCAGCTCCCCAGTCCTTCTGTGCACGCGCTGCAGCCCCTCAAGGACTTTCTGCTGCCCAGGGGCCCACAAGTGCACCCAGCACTGCAGCTGTGGCCCCAGCGCTGCCCAGCACAGGGCCACGCTCACTGCCCTGCTCCTGCTGCCCCACTGCTGCTGACACAGGCCACCATGCCCTGGGCCTTCTTGACCACCTGGCCACGCGCTGCCTCATCTTCAGTGGCTCAAGGCCGCCAGCACCTCTGGCTCCTTTTGGCCCACGCAGCTCCCCCGCCCCTATGGTGCCCATTTCACTTCAGATACAGCAGGCACCATTGCAAGGTGGCCTTCCTGTTCTGAGCAACACAAGACAGCGGTCAAGGACTTGCAGCTTCCCTCCCACTCCAGGCTCCAAGGCACTTGCCAAAGCTGCAGACTACACCAAAATATGCACCAACAGAAACTGGCCGCTTCTGCTTTTGGCCTCACAAGAAGGCTTTGCAACTCCGCACTTTGTTTCTTTGGCCACGTGGGACAAGAATGGCCCCCCACAGCTGCATGGACCACACAATCCTCTCCTTGTAGCTTATCAAGAGCCAAAAGACAGCTGGCCCAAAAGACACTGTACAAGTGAAGAACTACGCAAGGAAAGTGCAGACTGCTTTCACAAGCCAAACACACCTTTCCAAAAAGGGAAAAGAAACACATAGCACTGCAGAAGCCAAGAGATAGAGCTTCCCTGAGCCAAGCGGCCAGATACTCTCCCACAGGCACCAGCCCTTTGCTGCCTCAACATGACGGCTCAAAGGCCAAGTTCTGTGCTTGCTGCCTGCAGGAAATCCCCAGCTCCTGGCAGGACTCCAGCCCCCAGCATCCTCAGCCTGCAACAGCAAAGTGCTGGCTGCTCCAAACCTGGCAGCTCTGCCTTGCACTAAAGACAGCACTGCACGCAACTGGCACTTACAAGATCTGAGTTTTCCGGTGTCACCACTGATGGAGGCTGGCGCTCATGACCCTCAGTTTGCTCCTCTTTGGCTTCTTCTCCAGGAGCAGTGGGAGCCAGGGGAGAGACAGCTCTTGCTTCTGTCATCTGTGGCAAGAGAGGAGCATGAGGGACAGGCTGGTACCTATGATGCAGAACCTCATTTCTTTTCAGATCTACCCACCACATTTTCTAAGGACAAATCATAATATTTGATAGCGACCTAGGCGTTCTAAATCACAGCCACCAAATTAAAATGGGCCATCTCAAGAGAACTCTAGATGGATATGAAGTTGATTTTCCTCCCTGGCTGCTATCAGCAAGCAAGGTTGTCTCGGAAAACGGAGCTTTTAGAGCTTGAAAGCACTGAAATGGAAAACGTGGAAAGCGACAGCAAGGCCTTTGCTACTGCTGCTGCAGACACGGAAAACTCAAACTGGATCACAATCCCATCCAGGGCAGGAGAAGGGCAGGAAACATTGTGCAGAAGCATCTTTGCTTGCTGGAAAAACAGGAGAATGAACAGGCCTTCTCGTGCTAGCAAATCAAGGAGCCAACAAAGCACAAGATGCAAGTGTCACCCACTGCAGCGCCTAAAGCTCTTGCATGCAGTGAGGGGATGTTTGGTGGAGAAACAGCCCTTGTGCTGAGCACTGTCATGCAGGGATTGATGGAAGTCTGCCTGAAGGTCCCTCAAGAGCCTCCCATTGTCCAGGCTAAAGCTCCTTCAGCACCTCTTCACTGGCCTTGTGCTGCACCCCCTTGCCCAGCTCCCCAGTCCTTCTGTGCACGCGCTGCAGCCCCTCAAGGACTTTCTGCTGCCCAGGGGCCCACAAGTGCACCCAGCACTGCAGCTGTGGCCCCAGCGCTGCCCAGCACAGGGCCACGCTCACTGCCCTGCTCCTGCTGCCCCACTGCTGCTGACACAGGCCACCATGCCCTGGGCCTTCTTGACCACCTGGCCACGCGCTGCCTCATCTTCAGTGGCTCAAGGCCGCCAGCACCTCTGGCTCCTTTTGGCCCACGCAGCTCCCCCGCCCCTATGGTGCCCATTTCACTTCAGATACAGCAGGCACCATTGCAAGGTGGCCTTCCTGTTCTGAGCAACACAAGACAGCGGTCAAGGACTTGCAGCTTCCCTCCCACTCCAGGCTCCAAGGCACTTGCCAAAGCTGCAGACTACACCAAAATATGCACCAACAGAAACTGGCCGCTTCTGCTTTTGGCCTCACAAGAAGGCTTTGCAACTCCGCACTTTGTTTCTTTGGCCACGTGGGACAAGAATGGCCCCCCACAGCTGCATGGACCACACAATCCTCTCCTTGTAGCTTATCAAGAGCCAAAAGACAGCTGGCCCAAAAGACACTGTACAAGTGAAGAACTACGCAAGGAAAGTGCAGACTGCTTTCACAAGCCAAACACACCTTTCCAAAAAGGGAAAAGAAACACATAGCACTGCAGAAGCCAAGAGATAGAGCTTCCCTGAGCCAAGCGGCCAGATACTCTCCCACAGGCACCAGCCCTTTGCTGCCTCAACGTGACGGCTCAAAGGCCAAGTTCTGTGCTTGCTGCCTGCAGGAAATCCCCAGCTCCTGGCAGGACTCCAGCCCCCAGCATCCTCAGCCTGCAACAGCAAAGTGCTGGCTGCTCCAAACCTGGCAGCTCTGCCTTGCACTAAAGACAGCACTGCACGCAACTGGCACTTACAAGATCTGAGTTTTCCGGTGTCACCACTGATGGAGGCTGGCGCTCATGACCCTCAGTTTGCTCCTCTTTGGCTTCTTCTCCAGGAGCAGTGGGAGCCAGGGGAGAGACAGCTCTTGCTTCTGTCATCTGTGGCAAGAGAGGAGCATGAGGGACAGGCTGGTACCTATGATGCAGAACCTCATTTCTTTTCAGATCTACCCACCACATTTTCTAAGGACAAATCATAATATTTGATAGCGACCTAGGCGTTCTAAATCACAGCCACCAAATTAAAATGGGCCATCTCAAGAGAACTCTAGATGGATATGAAGTTGATTTTCCTCCCTGGCTGCTATCAGCAAGCAAGGTTGTCTCGGAAAACGGAGCTTTTAGAGCTTGAAAGCACTGAAATGGAAAACGTGGAAAGCGACAGCAAGGCCTTTGCTACTGCTGCTGCAGACACGGAAAACTCAAACTGGATCACAATCCCATCCAGGGCAGGAGAAGGGCAGGAAACATTGTGCAGAAGCATCTTTGCTTGCTGGAAAAACAGGAGAATGAACAGGCCTTCTCGTGCTAGCAAATCAAGGAGCCAACAAAGCACAAGATGCAAGTGTCACCCACTGCAGCGCCTAAAGCTCTTGCATGCAGTGAGGGGATGTTTGGTGGAGAAACAGCCCTTGTGCTGAGCACTGTCATGCAGGGATTGATGGAAGTCTGCCTGAAGGTCCCTCAAGAGCCTCCCATTGTCCAGGCTAAAGCTCCTTCAGCACCTCTTCACTGGCCTTGCGCTGCACCCCCTTGCCCAGCTCCCCAGTCCTTCTGTGCACACGCTGCAGCCCCTCAAGGACTTTCTGCTGCCCAGGGGCCCACAAGTGCACCCAGCACTGCAGCTGTGGCCCCAGCGCTGCCCAGCACAGGGCCACGCTCACTGCCCTGCTCCTGCTGCCCCACTGCTGCTGACACAGGCCACCATGCCCTGGGCCTTCTTGACCACCTGGCCACGCGCTGCCTCATCTTCAGTGGCTCAAGGCCGCCAGCACCTCTGGCTCCTTTTGGCCCACGCAGCTCCCCCGCCCCTATGCTGCCCATTTCACTTCAGATACAGCAGGCACCATTGCAAGGTGGCCTTCCTGTTCTGAGCAACACAAGACAGCGGTCAAGGACTTGCAGCTTCCCTCCCACTCCAGGCTCCAAGGCACTTGCCAAAGCTGCAGACTACACCAAAATATGCACCAACAGAAACTGGCCGCTTCTGCTTTTGGCCTCACAAGAAGGCTTTGCAACTCCGCACTTTGTTTCTTTGGCCACGTGGGACAAGAATGGCCCCCCACAGCTGCATGGACCACACAATCCTCCCCTTGTAGCTTATCAAGAGCCAAAAGACAGCTGGCCCAAAAGACACTGTACAAGTGAAGAACTACGCAAGGAAAGTGCAGACTGCTTTCACAAGCCAAACACACCTTTCCAAAAAGGGAAAAGAAACACATAGCACTGCAGAAGCCAAGAGATAGAGCTTCCCTGAGCCAAGCGGCCAGATACTCTCCCACAGGCACCAGCCCTTTGCTGCCTCAACGTGACGGCTCAAAGGCCAAGTTCTGTGCTTGCTGCCTGCAGGAAATCCCCAGCTCCTGGCAGGACTCCAGCCCCCAGCATCCTCAGCCTGCAACAGCAAAGTGCTGGCTGCTCCAAACCTGGCAGCTCTGCCTTGCACTAAAGACAGCACTGCACGCAACTGGCACTTACAAGATCTGAGTTTTCCGGTGTCACCACTGATGGAGGCTGGCGCTCATGACCCTCAGTTTGCTCCTCTTTGGCTTCTTCTCCAGGAGCAGTGGGAGCCAGGGGAGAGACAGCTCTTGCTTCTGTCATCTGTGGCAAGAGAGGAGCATGAGGGACAGGCTGGTACCTATGATGCAGAACCTCATTTCTTTTCAGATCTACCCACCACATTTTCTAAGGACAAATCATAATATTTGATAGCGACCTAGGCGTTCTAAATCACAGCCACCAAATTAAAATGGGCCATCTCAAGAGAACTCTAGATGGATATGAAGTTGATTTTCCTCCCTGGCTGCTATCAGCAAGCAAGGTTGTCTCGGAAAACGGAGCTTTTAGAGCTTGAAAGCACTGAAATGGAAAACGTGGAAAGCGACAGCAAGGCCTTTGCTACTGCTGCTGCAGACACGGAAAACTCAAACTGGATCACAATCCCATCCAGGGCAGGAGAAGGGCAGGAAACATTGTGCAGAAGCATCTTTGCTTGCTGGAAAAACAGGAGAATGAACAGGCCTTCTCGTGCTAGCAAATCAAGGAGCCAACAAAGCACAAGATGCAAGTGTCACCCACTGCAGCGCCTAAAGCTCTTGCATGCAGTGAGGGGATGTTTGGTGGAGAAACAGCCCTTGTGCTGAGCACTGTCATGCAGGGATTGATGGAAGTCTGCCTGAAGGTCCCTCAAGAGCCTCCCATTGTCCAGGCTAAAGCTCCTTCAGCACCTCTTCACTGGCCTTGTGCTGCACCCCCTTGCCCAGCTCCCCAGTCCTTCTGTGCACACGCTGCAGCCCCTCAAGGACTTTCTGCTGCCCAGGGGCCCACAAGTGCACCCAGCACTGCAGCTGTGGCCCCAGCGCTGCCCAGCACAGGGCCACGCTCACTGCCCTGCTCCTGCTGCCCCACTGCTGCTGACACAGGCCACCATGCCCTGGGCCTTCTTGACCACCTGGCCACGCGCTGCCTCATCTTCAGTGGCTCAAGGCCGCCAGCACCTCTGGCTCCTTTTGGCCCACGCAGCTCCCCCGCCCCTATGCTGCCCATTTCACTTCAGATACAGCAGGCACCATTGCAAGATGGCCTTCCTGTTCTGAGCAACACAAGACAGCGGTCAAGGACTTGCAGCTTCCCTCCCACTCCAGGCTCCAAGGCACTTGCCAAAGCTGCAGACTACACCAAAATATGCACCAACAGAAACTGGCCGCTTCTGCTTTTGGCCTCACAAGAAGGCTTTGCAACTCCGCACTTTGTTTCTTTGGCCACGTGGGACAAGAATGGCCCCCCACAGCTGCATGGACCACACAATCCTCCCCTTGTAGCTTATCAAGAGCCAAAAGACAGCTGGCCCAAAAGACACTGTACAAGTGAAGAACTACGCAAGGAAAGTGCAGACTGCTTTCACAAGCCAAACACACCTTTCCAAAAAGGGAAAAGAAACACATAGCACTGCAGAAGCCAAGAGATAGAGCTTCCCTGAGCCAAGCGGCCAGATACTCTCCCACAGGCACCAGCCCTTTGCTGCCTCAACGTGACGGCTCAAAGGCCAAGTTCTGTGCTTGCTGCCTGCAGGAAATCCCCAGCTCCTGGCAGGACTCCAGCCCCCAGCATCCTCAGCCTGCAACAGCAAAGTGCTGGCTGCTCCAAACCTGGCAGCTCTGCCTTGCACTAAAGACAGCACTGCACGCAACTGGCACTTACAAGATCTGAGTTTTCCGGTGTCACCACTGATGGAGGCTGGCGCTCATGACCCTCAGTTTGCTCCTCTTTGGCTTCTTCTCCAGGAGCAGTGGGAGCCAGGGGAGAGACAGCTCTTGCTTCTGTCATCTGTGGCAAGAGAGGAGCATGAGGGACAGGCTGGTACCTATGATGCAGAACCTCATTTCTTTTCAGATCTACCCACCACATTTTCTAAGGACAAATCATAATATTTGATAGCGACCTAGGCGTTCTAAATCACAGCCACCAAATTAAAATGGGCCATCTCAAGAGAACTCTAGATGGATATGAAGTTGATTTTCCTCCCTGGCTGCTATCAGCAAGCAAGGTTGTCTCGGAAAACGGAGCTTTTAGAGCTTGAAAGCACTGAAATGGAAAACGTGGAAAGCGACAGCAAGGCCTTTGCTACTGCTGCTGCAGACACGGAAAACTCAAAACTGGATCACAATCCCATCCAGGGCAGGAGAAGGGCAGGAAACATTGTGCAGAAGCATCTTTGCTTGCTGGAAAAACAGGAGAATGAACAGGCCTTCTCGTGCTAGCAAATCAAGGAGCCAACAAAGCACAAGATGCAAGTGTCACCCACTGCAGCGCCTAAAGCTCTTGCATGCAGTGAGGGGATGTTTGGTGGAGAAACAGCCCTTGTGCTGAGCACTGTCATGCAGGGATTGATGGAAGTCTGCCTGAAGGTCCCTCAAGAGCCTCCCATTGTCCAGGCTAAAGCTCCTTCAGCACCTCTTCACTGGCCTTGCGCTGCACCCCCTTGCCCAGCTCCCCAGTCCTTCTGTGCACGCGCTGCAGCCCCTCAAGGACTTTCTGCTGCCCAGGGGCCCACAAGTGCACCCAGCACTGCAGCTGTGGCCCCAGCGCTGCCCAGCACAGGGCCACGCTCACTGCCCTGCTCCTGCTGCCCCACTGCTGCTGACACAGGCCACCATGCCCTGGGCCTTCTTGACCACCTGGCCACGCGCTGCCTCATCTTCAGTGGCTCAAGGCCGCCAGCACCTCTGGCTCCTTTTGGCCCACGCAGCTCCCCCGCCCCTATGGTGCCCATTTCACTTCAGATACAGCAGGCACCATTGCAAGGTGGCCTTCCTTTTCTACCACCTCATATTCCAAGTAGATATCATAATGTTTGATGGGAATAGAATTCCATTTCAGTTTGTTTAAATTAACATGGTCTAATTCAATGAAATTGCTCTTTGTTAAATTTTCCCTATCTTCCCTCACCAAGCAACGTTCTCTCTGCAAAACTGGATTTTTAGTTCTTCAAAGCTCTAAGATGGAAATTTCAAAATAACTACTTTTGCCTTTGGTATTTTTTTTGCAGGCATGAAAATGAATTTTTTTTCAGCCTTCCTAACTGGCCCTCTACAGTCTACTGCTACTGGCCAAGCTCACATCTTCCTCTACAATCCTTAAACACCCGGAACATGAATTGTTTCTTTCTCACTCACCTCAGGATCAGCACTGCTGAAGACATGCTTCAGGTGACCTGTAGTGGGAAGGGAAAATGAACCAGATGCTGTGAGAAAACTGCCTGGGCTACTGAATCCCACAGAACAAGTCAACCCAAACAGAGATGATTTCCCCTTTCACAACACATTTCATTCACACAGCCAGCAAGGGATCAGGACAATATTCTTGCTTGTGCCTACACTTTGGCCTGTTTAGCCAGTAAATGAATACAAACATGATCAAGAAAATGCAAATTGCTCTGTAACTCTCTATGCTCCTGTTCTTCCAAACACATAAAAGAGTTTCTGCAATGCTTTCCTTCAAGTACTTTTTTTTTAAAATCAGTTGCATGCACCAATTCTCATTAATTTGCTGGAAACAGTTGTCCAGAAAAGCTTCCCAAAATCCCCTGAGCTGTGGCAGTTCTTTGTAAAACAGCACAACAGCAGCTCCGGGGTTCAGGAGCAGACACTCACTGCTTTGGAGTTTGCATTTCATTGCAAAGGGAAGATCACTGTTTTAGCACTCAGTAAAAGGTCAAGTTAGACAGTCAAATCCTTTCATGAGAAAACTTAGAAAGAAAGAAGCTTTCTCTGAATTCTGGGAACAACTGCAGAGTTTTTAGAAGGCATTCCCTGAAGGTCTGCCAGGCTACATTTTCAAAGGTGTCTTGCTTGTCCCAGCAAACTGAGGAAATGACAGACTCTGCTGCCACAGACTCTCCCGTGGAGGGAACAGAAGCCCTGCAGATTGCCTTGCAAATGCTGCCCCTGTGGCTACAGACACCCCCTTTTTAGCTGAACACCTTGACAGGAGCTTGACCAAAGCAGTGGCATCCTAATGCTCTTTCTGTTTCAAAATCAGAAACTCAGTCACTAAGAAAGAGCAGGAAGACATACAAAAGCCAGGTTAGGTTACACCCCAACCTAAGCAGAAGAGAAACCTCTACTTACGTGCAAAGTGTGTCATATAATAAAGAGAAAAGGAAACGCCATAAGCAGCAAAAGCTGCTGTGGCAAGGTGGTGAATCATTTCATTTGTGCAAGTTTAGTAAACACTAGAAAAAAATAAGGTTCTTGTCAGTGGGCAGCTACCCACTGACAAATTCCCCAACCAGGAAAGTTCTGATGTGAGCAAGCACTAGGACTGCTCTGACACTCAGGCCTTCCGTGCACCAAGGCAATCTTCTGATGTCACTACGACAATGTGGCAACCATGCCCTGACATCACAAAGCAAACACTCTATGGAGGTCTGTGAATTTATGCAAAGCAATAACCAATCTTCCCTACAGCAAATACAAAACAGCCTGGGAAGTTCTCCTCTGTCACAAAGCAGCACAAATTCCCCTCATGGGCCAAAGCCTGTTGTTCAGGGGATCCAAGAGGAACTCCAAGAGTGCCCCAAGCACCTACAGCCTGTACCCCAACTGAGCACTCAGATGGAACCCAAGCAAAGGAAACCAGACCAAGAAAATGGCCCAAAGCAATGTACATGTGAGAAATGACTCTCACTTTTAACATTTTAAAGGTTTATTAAACATTAACAAAGGACTGAATAAGGAAAAATTGCAGCACTGGGAGTCTCTGTGACTAGCAGCCATGTGCTCATCTACAAAAAGGATGCTCTGCCTTTTATACCCTCAGCCCCTCCAAAAGTTTTGTCAGTCAACTCTTACTCTGCTGTCCATTGGTGGAGATTACTTTCTTGCATCTGGACTGGAGGTCAGGTGTTGTTACACCCCGCCTGCTGGTCACAAGCCAGCCCTCCCCAAATGCCCTGACTACCAAGACTATTACAAGGGGTAGGGGAAAGAGGACTATGGGAGGATATATTAGAATATCATCCCTACACATTTGAACATCCACATAACATCTACTTCTTAATTGTCAGAGCCAACCATTACATTACTCATCTAGAACACACAGAACCAGGCAGAAGCCACTGTTGGCATCACAGCTGAAATCCTTCCTAACAAATCTCCCCACATATTTGCACCTTTATTGGACATGCCCAGGGCTCCGGTGCATGTACATCTCTGCCTTTCTTCCCCTTTGGAAGCAGTCGAACTGGCAGCATCTGCCCAGCAGCAGCAGCTGCTCCAAGCTGGGAACGCGACTGGCGGTGCTGATTTCCAGAGGCTCCTGTGTCCCAGGAGAAGCCAAGGCAGGAGCAGTTGAACGGTGCTGGCGCTGCTGCTGCTCTGTGCCAGAGAGCCCCGGCTGGGCAGGGCACGGTGCCCACTGCGCTGCGGGCTCCTTCTCCTGCCACAGCTGGGCACACCTGGGAACAAGGCATGACAACTTGTGGGCAAACCAAGGGGTTTCTGGGGCTGCACTGCTCTGCACACACCCAGGACACCTGCAGCACAGAATTTTAACCCTCAAACAGGTAAACCAAAGGGAAACAGCTGGAAAAGATTTCATTTTGATCATTCTTACCTGCTCAACTGAAGTCGCCAAAATGAACGTTTCCAAGCAGCGCCTGATCCCTGCTGCCAGCTCAGGGTTAGAAGAGAGGCAATACTTGATTTCAGTGCTGGGTGTGTGGGGAATCACTTCCCTAATACATGCACACCCAGCAATCTCACTTACTCATTTGTATCCATGGATCTAAGACATATTCAATACTTTGCTGAAACTCACAGGTTAAATATTGCCCCAAATTATTTGATTTACTGATTGATATTTATTGACTTATTGATACTTAAATCACTTCTTAGAATCTACTGACATAAGAATAGGAGTGTCCTGTAGGTCTCTGCTGGTCTTAGTCACAGGTTCAGGAGGAGACTCATGCACAAAATAACCCAGGACAAAACTGGGCTTGCAAAGCAAATTCATTCTATTAGTTGCAGTAGCAAATAATACATACCAACCCCTGGATTCCTAAAACTCTGCTGAGCAGTAGAAGGAGATGGAGCGTGGTGCTCGGCATCAGGGGCAGGTAGGCAGTGCACTTTCAGGACATCCCCTGGATCAAAATGGTGTGCATCTCATCCTTCTCACCTCTCCAGCTCAGAACCAGGCCTTATGTCTCCTGCTCAGGAGTGGAATTTCCCAGTTTACAGCATTGGCTCACACATGGCTGGCGTGTGAGATGAGGCCAATGAATCAAGGACTTAAAAGAACTGGAAGAGTTAAAATTTTAGCAAGATGTAGTTAGGGGGAAAGAGTATAGCAAGAACAGTAGAAATAATAAGGGATAGTTTATTTTTAGGAGGTAAAGTAGTTCAGGCTAGGGTAATATATCACTTGCCTGTCTTTACTATGTTTAAAGAAGCAGGATGGGATGCGGATATCTCTGTGACAAAGAAGAGGACTGTAGCCTGCACCTGGGCCCCGAAACTTCAGCTATAGCCAAGGGGTGCGAAAGCCTGCCAACAGGTCCTAAGTAAAGAGGTCATATTGAGGAAGACGTCTTGGCCTTCATCAGAAGGAGACCATTCCCTACTTTAAACCCACCAACCCATGTGAAGTGAAAGACTGCAGGAATGTGAAGGAACTTTGGACTCAATTATAATATATTTTAATACAAAGGGGGGTAGGCGGAGTTACCTAATGAATATGTATTAGGGTTTTTGGGAATTATCTGAATATGTAAGACTGTTTTAGATAAGTAGAGAGGTGGTGATTCTTCACACATGTGTTTAGGAGACAACTCCTTGTGTGCCTGGTGCTGTAATAAACATACCACCTTCTAACTTTAACTGTGGTGAGTTCTATTCCACTCTTCATTTGGTGACCATGGCAGGAACGCTTCTCTGCTCCAGCGAGAACAACCGGGCTGTGGACGTCTCTGGGCGCTGCCAGGACATTCCTTTCCGGGAGGCACCTCCGCTCTCGCTGTTCCTCATGGGGGACAGACAAGACTGCTGGGACTGTGGAGAAAGGGAATGTTTAACTCTGCTTAAAGTAACCCATAAGGCATACGCAGGGGAAGGGCTGTTCACAAGTCACACAGAGATGTCCTGCACGCAACATACGCCTGTACAGTTTGGGTTTGGGTCTGGCTGCTGGCAGAAAGGATTTGCTGTGTCAATAAGGACCTGCTAACAATTCTGGGGGTGAATTGAGCAAATCCTGTTTTATTGCTGCAATTTTTCCGGTGTGTTGTAATTGTGGTTTTGTTTCCAGTGTGTGAATGTTTGAGGAAGATGATGTGGGTGGATGCTCATGTGGTGCATGGTGTGTGTTGTGTTGAGAAAAGTGAGCACTCTGTCCCCTCATAAAGAGATACTCCTTTCCCGGTGAGCTTGTGTCTGTGGACTTTCTAATTGCAGGGGTTGGTGTTCCCTGTGACACCTGGTGCTAGGGTATACAGGGGGGTTGAGTGGTTTTTCTCCCACATTGTGGTCATTTGGGACTGTATGGTTGTGTTTGGGGAGATTTTAGGATTTTGTTTGCAACAGGTGCAGCAATTTATGCAGAAAACTACAGTGTGGTGATTTATTATGTTGAACTATGGTAGTTCCTTTCTACCGCCCCCTCTCCCCGAGGGTCTAAAATCTCCTGCCACGAGGTGAACACTCTCTTTCCTCTCCTGGACATCCTCTTTCCTCTCCTGGACACTCCCTTTCTCTCCTGGAGTTGTTCTCCATTAAAGCTGTGGGACTTTGGTCCTGAGAAGAAAGACCGCCTCTCGGTTTTGCTTTTGTCCTTGTCAGTGTCACTGGGATCCACAGCTCTCCAAACTGATCCCCCACGAGGCAAAAACCAACAAATGGCCCCACATACATAGTTCAAAAATTGGCCACATTTTTGATGGACTGGAGCGTTTGCCACACTTTTGGAATTCCCTATTCCCGCACAGGTCAGCCAATTGTTGAAAGGATGCACCACACTCTAAAACCCATTCTAGATCAACAAAAGGGGGAGTGACCCAAGACTGACCTCTGATGAGGTTGAGCAAAGCTTTAGATGTCTTTATATTTTGAATAGCTCCTTTGCAGGACCTAATCTTCCAATTTTTAGGCACTTTTCAAACAGCACACAGGCAAAATTGAAAGAAAATCCTTCAGTTTTCATCAGAAACCTTGAGTTAGGACAAACTGAAGGACCATTTGCACTAATCCCTTAGAGCAAAGGGTATGCTTGTATTTGCACAGGTGCTGGACCTAAGTGGGTCCCTGCAAAGGACGTGAAACCGTCTCATGCACAAGAGCACACCGACAATTCCACCAGCAGGGAAATGAGCATGCAGACGTGAGCCGCACGGAGAAACTACGGTTCATGCCAGACGTTCCCTCTTCAACCTGTGAAAGCTACAAATCTTGAGTTTGATTGTTGAGTTTTGGACTGTGAAAATGGTTTGTACCATAGAGCTCTTTTAGCAAAAGCATGGTGTCCATTGTGTTCAAAAGAATTTGTAAAAATTGAAGGTTAGAGGGACAGTTTAGTGCCCTATAGTTGGCCAGTCCCTGAACAAGGGCTAAAAGATTTGTTTGAGAACTGAAATAGATGGGGAAGCTTTTGCCAAAAAGCAGCTGATCAGGAACGTGGAGTTTGATCAAATGATATACCGGTGCTTGTTGGTTTTGCTTGCTTGCTTTTGCATACATATATGCCTGTAGATCAACTAAAAATGAATGTTGGCCTTGCTTTAGCCAAGTCAGCATGCTCAGACACCATATGTTTGACTAACTTGATCCCTGATAAACCCTTTTCAACTGTTTGGTCGGTGTGCCAGTGCCAGCCAAGGAGTGGCCAATACCCAACCATGACAAATATTGGTGTGAGGCTGCCAACGAGACCAATCCCATAACCAGCTGGCATCATTGGGCCCCTGATCTTCTTAAAGCACCTTCTAACCTCAAGAATTGGAATTCTTGGTTCATTTCTAATGGAATTTTGTGCTGAGTTTCAGTACCAGGGAGATCCACAGTTAAATGTTACTCCCCATCATCCTGCGGACAGATACGCAAGTTTGTGGTGCAATTGTACTACCCCAGTGCCTCCTAAGGGTGAAACTACTGATGAGTAGCTGACCTAGATGAGTCCCCACGCCAATTAGCAACACAATATTGGATCATTTGTGGAGATAGAGCCTGGCAGGGCATTCCCTCAAAAATTAAAGGTGGCCCATGTAGCATCAGACAACTCACTGTGATAGCACCTATTGCTAAAAAAGCCATCAAGAGAATACATAGAGAAAAAAGATTTGCCCATCATTATAAAGAAAACTGTAATAGCAATTTCAGACCCTAGGGCCCTGTAAAATGAGTTACATCAACTTTATTTCCACATCAACTTGCCTCAGGTGAGGCATTGAAACCATTATACCAATTGGGGTGTTGGCTGAAGAAAGAAGACAGTGCTACTTCCATTGCAAATAGTGACATGATGACTGATGTTAGTGTTGTCAGACATGCAACCTTACAGAACAGAGCAGCAATTGATTTTCTTTTACTGGCACATGGGCATGGTTGTGAGGAATTTGAAGGACTGTGTTGCATGAACCTGTCTGATCACTCTGAATCCATCCACAAAAGCATACAAAAGCTGAAAGATTTGACAGCTCAAATTATAGAAGATAGTGGGTCATGGTTGGATGATTTGTTTCAAGGATGGAGCTTTGCACCTTGGCTAAGGGAACTTTGTAGAATAGGTCTCTATGTATTGGGTGTTTTGGCAGTGATACTAGTAGTAATACCTTGCATATGTTGGTGTGTGCCACAAAATGTGCGACAAAACTATCAAAGAAGTTTTTATCACGCAAGAGAGAGAGGTAGGAAATGGATTCACAGAGAGTTCTCAAAATCTCACACAGATGGCAGATGAAGGTATAGACATGGAGGAAGGTTTTGAATTAAGACCTTTGAACAGGCGAGACATTTTGGACAATGACTTGTAATTGCTATCAGACACGACTTATGCCCTTTGAACTGACTGGACTTTCACAGCATTACAATTGCTGTGTTGGAATATAGCAAGGCTTAATGCGAGCAAAAAGGATGCTTTAAGCAAGTAATAAGGAGGTATATTGTAATAAGGTTATGAAACACAAGGTAGTTAATAAATGACATGGTTACAAAGGTTTCTTTTTAGTTGTACCTACAGGGGGAATTGTGGAAATCCTTCAAATCAGAGGGTTTTGGGAAAGCTGCAAAAGGCAGACCTCAGAGACAGAAACACTGCAGTAAGAGCTAAGCAGTAGGCATAAGATTTGTCAGCAAAAAAGTTATATAAGTAGAAAAGTAAGGACAAATAGAACAATGGTTTGTGTATGTTACTGTAGAATCCGGGATGTTCGTATGTCTGAGATGTAACACACAACAGAACTCCCTTTGGTCATCAGCAAACAGCTTCGTTTATTGCCTCGGGCACCCATAGCCCATTTAGCCCATTCAAAACTCTCAGATCAAGACATCTCATTGGTCTATCTCTGTGCCCCCAGACTCTGAACCAATACAATGTCTGCATCTGAGGAGAGCTCCCATTGCCTGTGAGCTTCTGTCAGTCAGTCCAGAGGCTGCTCCGTGGAGCTGAGCTGGGCTGCTTATTCGAACTTGATTAATACCGACGCACCAGTGTATTAACGCTTGGTTAGAATGACTCCCTAAGCTACAGAAAAGTATCTCTAGCAAGATATGAGGAAGTTCTAAGCTTAATAATGGAGCTCTGTGCATTGTGTTTTAAGGCTTACAAGCAGGTATATAGTATTTGAAATAAGCAAGCAGTGTTTTAACAAAAGGTACGTGTGCTTATAGTGGTTGGATAGAAGTACTGTCAATATGCTTTTGCTTTGTGTGATTGGTCAAAAGACTTTTCAAGTAAGTTGTACTATTAAGTCCATTGCCTGCTGCCAGGGATGTGAGGTGCTGGCATCTTCCCATAGTCATAACCATGTAATGAGACTGATCCTGGAAAACAAACAGCTCGAGGCACGTTCCTCAGCAGTCCCATCCCGTTCGTGATTTGTACAGAGACCCCCGGCCAGCAATACTCAGCTGAGGACCAGAAGCGACCGGAATAGCCCGGGCACTCCAGCTTCAGTGCAAGGCATCCGGCAGCCTTGAAGGTAGAAAGCGAGCACAGGTCGGAGCTCCTCGTGTCCGGAGCGAGGCCGGAGGAGCCCCCACATGCCGCAGCCCCTCCCCAAGCACAGCCCCGGGCGCGGCCGGGGCCGCTCCGCCTGCGCGGGGCCGCTGCCGGGCGCTGTCGCGGCTCCTCCCGCGGGGCGGAGCTGACGCGGCCCCGGCCCGGCCCCGCTGCGCTCCGAGCGCGGCCCCGGGGCGGCCCGGCCGAGGCGGCGAGGGGCCGGGGGATGGGGCGCTCCGGGAACGGGCGGACATCCCGGCAGAGGGGAGAGAGACCTGGCAGAGGGAGGAGTGAGCGGGAGAGCAGAGAGATGCTGGGAGGACGGCAGAACTCTGGGAGAGGAGAGGAATCCTGCAAGAGGGAGAAGCCACCGCGGAGAAGGGGGAGATGCCGAGAGAGGCGGGAGAGTCCGAGAGAAGGGGGAGCTCTCGGGAGAGAGGGGAGGACCCAGGGAGACGGGGTAGAGCTCGGGAGAGGAGAGACTCCGGGAGCGGGGAGCGCCCGGGAGCAGAGAGAGAGCGCGGGAGCCGGGGAGATCCCCGGGAAGGGGTGAGCCAGGGAGAGGGGAGACAGGCTGGGAGCGGGGAGAACCCAAGAGAAGGAGATGCCGGGAGCGAGGATAGAGCCCTGGCAGAAGGGCGAGAGTCCGGGGCACAGGGAGGAGAGCCCAGGTGAGGGGTTTGGAGAGAGGGCAGAAGCCGGGGACGGGCTGAGCCTTGCAAAGAGGGGGGAGATGGCCGGCTCGGGGAGTCCTGCAGCCGGGCCGAGAATGGGCGCGGGTCAGTGCGGTTCGGGAGAGCGCGGCTGCGGGGCTGGCTCCGGAGCGTGGAAAGCGCTGCTCGGCAGCCCCGGCGGCGCTGAGAGCACAGCCCTGCCTCGGCTTCCCAGCGAGGCCGCGGCACCGCTCGCCTTCGCCGCCGTATCCGCGGCAGCTCGGAGCATCGGTCCCTGCCCGGGCCCGAGGCTCACCTGCGCCAGGTGCACCAGAGCATCGCCTCTGCCTTGACAAGCCACAAGGAGCAGTGCCGGGCAGGGACTGCAGATCCCCATTGGTGGCAGAGAAAAAAGAGCAAGGAATCTTCCGTGGGAGAATATAGGCAATAGGATGAGGTGTCACTGTCAAATGTGTTCAGATGCACTCACAAGGATACTATTGCTCTTGGCTCAACTTGCTCTTAGTTTTTCAGAAGATGGAAAAGAAGTGGGCAGATATAAATCACAAGCTGGTGGTGTTGTGCTATTTCTAGAGTCCCATACCTCCTCAGTGCGTTCTTATGGCTGCAGATCTTCACAGCACAGACTCCTTCTTCTGCATATTGTTCTTTCTCAGTTCAGGGCTCCTTCAAGACTCTCTCTGACTGGCTAACCCGCCCCCTTTATCCCAGTTATCTTCATTAGTCACAGCTGCAGCCCAATTAAACACATCACAGCTGCAGCCCATCAAGGGCAACCAGGACCTCCCGGGGCAAAGCCTCTCTACAGATATTCAAGTACAATACCTCTATTTTGCTAGGACTCAAAGGCCACCTCTACTATAGCTGTTTGCAATGTCCAGGCACCAGTTATCTGGATAAAATGCTACACAACTGCTGGAAAGCTGGATGCATGACTAATTACCGCTTGCTAAGTAATCTGGACTTGTTAGGGGCAGCATAGTTATCTCCCAAAAGATACTAAGGAGCCATGATTGAGAAAATTCTGAAGAAAGGCTCATACAGCCACTTTTTAATGTAGTTATTGCGGGTTTGATAAATGGAATCTGCTTATATGCCATGAAGGTTTGTATTGTAGGGGTTTTTTTGCGTGCAGGCATGCATGCAAAATTTGGGGATCTAAGATAAAGTCCTTTTATAAGGGATATGGAAGAGATTAACCTTGGGTAAGCAATATGTCAGCTAGAGACAGCTAAGCCATTAGTAGTGAGAGGAAGAACAGCCCTGCAACACAGGTGTGAGCTCTGGCTGATATTCAGTAGAAGCAGAACTTAGGTATGATCAGTTAGAAGGTCTTGAAGAGAGAAGGGTCTAATCCTTTGGGGCAGTATTGTATGGACTTTGGATCACTACTCCATTCCAAATGGCTTTCCTTCAGTCACAAGAGGCTTCCATCTCTTCCAGAAATTGCCTGCTGAAACTCTTCTGCTCCCTTCCAAATCAGTTCATTACTCCAGCATAACCCTTGAAGCATGGACAGATGACTCTTCAGCTAATTATAGTAGAAAAGAAGGGTATTTATTGCAGCGCTGGACACATGTGAACAAGTTTCCAAAGACACATGCACAGCGTTGCAGACTCCTGCTCTCTATTTCTACAGAAAAGGTTTTACATTAGGTTTCTAAAGATGAACAATACATAATTATTACCTGCCTGCTTCGTATTTTTATCAGCTGAATATCTATTACAGCTGCACAATTGTACTCCCTTAACAGGGTAGGTGGGATTTTGAAATGAGGGAGTGGTCGTATGGGAGGAAGAAAGCCGTCTTCCTCATGGTGAACTCTTCTCCATGGCCAGTTGGCAAAAACTTTTGATCTGCCGGTCATGGTCCAAGCCTCTCCTAACTGTTCAATTATTCTTAAGTCAAGGTATTTCTATGGTCTCTGCTCCTTCACAATTGCTTCCTCTATCCCTGCCACTGCTAGCTTTACGTTCCTAATAGATTTGGTACTCTTTACCTAAGGTGCGTGATTTCTGCTAGCTATATTACTAACTTAGATTCTTACATCATTTTAAAATCTTAACTAATATATGCAATCTCCTACTATCCCAGTTCTATTCCCAGCTTGCCCCTCGACTCATCTGCACTTTCCAATTATCCTAATTACATTTTCAGCTAAGCCCTTGACTCACCTCAGGCACATCCCTGACTCCCTCTCTCCCAGCAGCTCAGAGCTGCTTTGCACAGCGCTTGCTGTGTGCCAGAAAACACAAAGCAGGCTGGCCTGGTGGGCCTGAATATTTCTGCCAAACACTCTGCATCTCACACCTTTGCTCTGGCTGAGTGCAGAACTGCAGGATTGCAGGCGCTTCCTGCCAGAGCTGCGTGAGGCGCTGGCTCCTGCAGACGTGCCCTGCCAAGCTGTCCCTGCCTCACGCTGGCCTCGCTTCCCCTGGCAGAAGTGCCGGGCCTGAAGGAGGCTGCCCTGTGCTCCAGCCTGCCGAGCAGCCCGGCTCCCTGCCCCGGTGCCCAGAGTGCTGCACACACTGCTGACCTTGGCCAGGAGTTGCAGGGCAGCCGGCAGAAGAGGAGGAATCCTCAGCCAGCCCAGCGGCCCTCGGCTGCCCTTGGCCTTTCTCTGCTCCTGGGCACACTCCAGACGGCCAATGCCTCCAGGCCGGGCTGTGCCCAGCACGGCTGCGCTTCCCCTCGGCAGCAGCCAGCTGCCACCTGGGCTCTGAGAGCGCAGGATTCGCCTGCTCCCAGGAACAGGCACCCAGGGCCCGGCTGCTGCCTCTGGCAGCTCCAAGGGCCTCCTTCCAGCCTGCCTCTGCCGGGGCTCAGCCTGCTCCCGCCTCTGCCGGGGCTCTGCTGGGGCTCCAGCCCGGGCAAGGCCGGGCCCGCTCTCACCTCACAGGTGCTGACAGCTCTGCACCACAGGAGACCTTGCTGAGCACCCTCTCTGATCTTTCTGCTTTCTCACTTGAGTAAGGCTCTCCTCCAGCCAAAGAGATTACATTTAGGGATCCAAATCCAAGTGGCAGGAGCCCCAATGCTCTCCAGTCACAGCTGAACGCCTGCATCTGCACAGGATGATGTTTGGGCTGCCCCATTCTTCCTTTGGTTTTGCCTTCAAATGCCATTGCTCTTTCTGCCTCACCTAGAAGTGTCACAGATGTGCCAAAATGTGCTAGTGGGCCATATTTCAAAGGCAGTGTGGTCTGGAGAGGATGAATGAAGAAGAACCTTCACCACTTGCAAACCATACCAAAGAAGCCATAAGCATGTCTTAGCACCAATTAAAAAACACTGGCAATTTAGAAGAAAATGCTGAACTTTCTGAAGGGGTCAGAAGGAGGTGAATCTTCCAAATGAGTTATTGTTTCAGAAACTTTATTTAATAACAATACTACTCTATAAACCTGTACTACAAAACTACTCAACAATCCTACTCTAGAGTCCTACTCTATGATCCTACTCTAAGTTAGTTAGGAAGATAACATCTTGATTTTTACATTCTTGTCTCCTTCTTCTTCTTCTTCATTACTGAGTTGATGAGTGGTACCAGGGTGGACGCTGGCTTGGCTGATGTTACAAATGGATGCTGTACACAGGAAAAAAAAAAAAAACCACAAAGAACAGTGAACCATGACTTTCCAAGCTCAGTGCTTTACAGACTCAATCAGGATTCCTCTAGTTCCTAGAAAGACACAGAAAGAGGAGCGATGGGATCATCTTCTACCCAGCAGTCATGTGCAGGACCTTGCCATCCCAGACAAACCTGGCCCAGAATGCCATTCATCTGTTTTTTCTGGTTTCTTCATCTTGTTGGGATCTTTCTCCTGCCAGTGCTCTAGAAATGGTGCTTTCTGTCCCTGGGGTTTCTTCTTTTCAGGAAACTCCAATGACTCACATAGGTCCCTGTCTTTGCAAGACAGGCACTGTGCTGATTCCCACAGGGACAGAAAGCAGTATCTACCTTTCCATGCCCTGCCCCTCGTGTGCTGGATGGCACCCTCCTTCCCAGCAGGGCCAGCCCAGTGGCACTGGGCCCTGCAGTTCCCCCTCTGCCACACAACCTGGCAGTAACCCTGGCACAGTTCCCGTCTGCTTGAGCATGCCAGGCAGCAGATGGGGCTGGGACAAGTCCCTCCCAGCTGTCCCTGTTTGGGTGCCAGAAACCTCTAAGGGTGGGCTGGGGGGCACAAAGCAGGGCCCCTCCGAGGCTCCCAGTGAGCCCCCCACAGCCCCTCCTGCCCACAGCCAAATCTCTGACTGCTCAGCTGGGACTGGCTTCCTTGGGTTCCTCCACCACCATTTCATGTCTCTGTACCCTGCATTGCTCTACTTCCATTCTTTTGCCATTAGATAAAACTGAACACTCCACCAAATTACAAAAGAGGGCGACAGAAACAGTCAGAGGACAGAGCAGCTCTCCTCTCAGGAAATGCGGAGAGAGGAGGAGTTATTCAGTTTTGTGAAGAATAGGCCCCAGGGAGGCTTTATTGCCACTTTCCAAGACTTCAGAGTGGCTCTGAAGAAAGTGAGGGACATCTTTTTTAACAGGGCCAGTTACAATAGGATGTGGGTGAATATTTTTAAACAAAATGGGGATCAAGTCAGAGTAGGCCTAAGGAAGAACTTGCTTACTCAGAGCATGGTGCAACCCTGGCACAGCTTGCCCTAAGAGCTTGTAGCTGCCCCATCCCTGCAACCATTCCGGCTCCGGTGGCAAAGGGCTCTGAGCAACCTGATCTCTGTAAAGATGTCCCTGCTCATTGCAGGACACTTGCACCACAGGACCTTTACAGGGCCCTGCCAGCCCAGCCCAGTCTGGGATTCCTCACGATTTTCATTTGAAGAGAAGCAAGAGTGGAGGTGAGGAGGAAGGGGGCTCATCTGATGCCTTGGACTTGAGTGGAGGAGGAGCCCATCCCTCAGAGCCTGTTTCACCTGCAGCCCCTTCACATTTTACCTGCAGGAGCTCCTTGGCAGACCAGCGCTGCTCCTCGTCTGTCTGCAGGCAGCAGCTCAGGAAGTCACGCAGGCAAGGCGAGAATCGGTTGGGCTGCCGCAGCTGTGGTCTCTCTCCCCTGGCTATCAGGAGTTTAACCTGGGGAAAAAGGAGACACGAGGCTCCACCTGCTTCTTTCCCATCTGTAACTGCTCTCCCAGATCCCATCGATTAAGCTCCACTCTGCAGTGGCAGTTTCTGCCCTGGCAGAGACCCAGAGATGACTTTCCTTTACCAACCAAAACCCCAAATTCCGATGCAGCCACAGCTTTTCCAACATCCCACAGATCTGGCCTTGGCAGCTGATTTCATTGACTGACCTAGGCAGTGGGAACTACATCAGCAAAAGCACATTTGCTTCTCTGAGGATTCACACCAACTTGAGAAGCTTTTTGGAAGAGGGACTTTGCTATACTAACTCTACTGTTTCCCAAGGATTAGTACGTGAAAAATATCTCTTCAGTGCTTGTTGGTCCCTTAAGCACAGCTGCCATAAAACAAAACTAATCAATGTTTTTGCTTTGTTCTTGAAAACAGTGGGAATTGGAAGGAAAGAAAGGAAATCCACCAGCTATTCCTCAGGTAAGGAAACAAACATTTTTGCAATCTCATATTCAATACATACACATTAAGATGCATGCACAAATATATTGAGGTGAAAATGCCTGCTTGGGTGCACAGGAGCCACCTGCAGCTCTGTCTCTCAGCTGCAAGTTTCAGCTTCTTTATGTGACAAAAGGAAACCTTTTCATGGTCAAATCAGAAGAACTGCCGTGCCTATGGTCACCCTCTGCTCATTTGGATACTCAAGTCAATGCATTAAAGGTGTGCCCATCGCAGAAAGTGTCGGGTAAGAAATGGGAGGTTTGGCAGGATCTCCATGACCCCAGGCTGCAGCCTGGTCTCCATAATAGTGCCCATCACAATACTAACAGCTCTGTGCTGGTGGCACTGAAATAGATGGTGACCAAAGAGGCTTTATTATTATCCTCTTCAACCTAGAGGAAAATTTCCAAGCCTAAAACAACAAACACATTCCCCTTGAGTATGAATAATTATGGCAGCTTTCTTTCCTTTTCCCACACCACCAGAGGTCACAAAGGGGGTTTTATCCTGTCCCTCTGCAGCTATGCTTAGCCACTGGCCATGGTGGGGAGCTGGAGTCCTCACTATCATTAGAACTGTGCAGGCCAGGGACAGCCCTGCTCCTGTAGTAAAGAAACACAGCACTGGTGTCAACTGCCCACGTTGGATCCCAGCCCAGGCATCTGATATTTTACCTGAATCAGAAAGCAATTTTTGTGGAAAATTCTAGGAATTTTAGTAGGAAATAGGTATTAAAAATTATTAGAAAAAGAAGAGGAAATACTTTTTCAAAAAAAAAAAAGGTGACAGTTAATCATTTAGGAACATTGCAAGATATTTACCACAGAGAAGATGCTGCAGCGCCTAGTTCTGAAATCCGTAACACAAATATCAAGGATATCAGATACTGTTGAGTTCATGTGCATAATTGCAATTGTACTTGCAATGCTTAACATAAGAGTAGGCATTTGCTCTTAGAGTGAAATACTTTCATGAAGAAACACAAAAAACACAAATCCATAAATAATATTTGTCAGAATGTCATTAAATATGTCTTTATGCCCTAGCAATAATAATAATATTGCTCTTTGTTATTCCCTAAGCATGTAATTTGACATAACATTTTAAGAACATTTCACTTACGTGGCACAGGATGCCTGCCTCTGGATTCTCCCAGACAAACTTGAATTCCAGAGCTTCCTCTGCATCCATCTGTCCAGACGAAAAAGGTACAAGAATATCGGGCCAGAGCCCTCAGCCTGTCAGCAGCCAGAACTGCGATCACGGCTCTTCGGAACACATAAACCAGGTTCTTGGCTCTTCTCTGCCTCAGCCTGCCGTCGTCCTGGTTTCTTTCCATGACAGCAGGGAGAGCATAAAGGAGGCTGACGATCTTGTGGTTCAGGAGTTGGTGCTGGTTCACCTGTTCCTGGAGAATGTCTCTTTGGCAAGATGTGGTGCACAGTCGGCCGTAGAGAGAGCACAGGGCCCCTGACAGCTGCGCACAGGCTGCCAGCAGGGATGAGCGTGCCTTGAAAGCATCTAATAATGAATTTTTCAAGGAATTGTTTTCCTGGGTCAGTTGTGCACACATTTGTTCAAGGCCACACAATTTTTGCCTGCTTTTCTGCTTCCTTTCTTCACATTCCTGCAACAGAAACAAACCAAACAAAAGTGGAAGAAATATTAACTAGATGGTTTTTACCTAGACAAGAGCAAAAAGAAAACTCTTAGTTTTGCCATTCAAATGATTCATTAAAGGAATAAACAATGTTAGTAATGACAGTGATAAAAGTATCTCTTCTAGTAAACAATTACAGAATCAGATATATGAAACCAAAGCAATGGGAGGAGGGAAATTTCCACGATCATCAACTGCAAATGTACTCCTGATTTCTGACAACAATTCACCAATACTGTGACAGCTCACAGAAGGTCCAACACCACTTGTCTGCCCACAGTACAGTTGTAGGGGTTGACTTAGTAGTAACATCCTCCAATTTCAGAGAGAACACTGCTCTACCAAGTAGAAAACCAGTGTAAGTGAAAGGAAAAATGTAAGGAAGGTTGGAATATGAAAGTAGACAAATTTAAGTTTTCACCATGCAAAGACTTCCAGCCCTGAAATCTGCATCAAATACAGCATTATTCTGTGAAGTAAGTTGCAGTAACTCAGAAATAAAAAGGGACATCTGTTTCCTTTATTTACAATGCTTTTAACTGAAACAGGTGTGAAGGAATGTGATGATAAAGACAGTAAATAGTTTTTGTGGAATAACATTTTGGATTGCAAATAACTCGTTTAACAAGCAGTGACAGTTTTACATTTTAAAACCACTTCTCACTGTAGTATCAGTAAAGCAGAGACGCTTAACTCTGTTGAAATCTTGTGATGATTGCAAACAATAATTTAAAATGGCATTTAATTTTTTGTTTTGGTTGGGTTTTTTTGGGTTTTGGTGGGGGTTTTTTGGTTTTGGTTTGGTTTATTAAATTTATTATTAAATTTTAAAACAATTTCAGGGAATTCTAACATAGAGAATGTTTTCTTTATAAATAGCTCCTAAGTTTATTATGTGTTTTCAACAAGCATGAAAGGATTCACTCTTGTGGTTTAACACCACACATCCCATGCAAACTAAATGGAGGAATGAACCGAGCCAACAATGATCTCCAAATGCACACACTTGCACTTGTTGCTAGAAAATATTAGCAAGACACTTCCAGATAGATCACACTGAACTGTAGGAAAACTGAACTGTAGAAAAAAAACAACCCAGTCTAAAATCCCAGAACAGATGCTAAGTACATGAGAAGAGCCCTACAGACCTCATGATCAGTCTCAATAAAAATGCTTAATTAAAAAGCAGGCACAAAAAGATACAAGCCCCACAAACGCTGCCAGCAATATTCACCCCTTCCCTTCTCTTTCCTTCCCTTTCCTCTTCTACTTCAAAAGAGAAATAAACCAGAAAACAAAGTGAAACCCTAAAGAGTGGCTTAGCCACTCTTATCTTAGTCTCTGGAGCCAGCTGACTTACCTAAAAAGTGGCTTTTTTTTCCTAAAAACACAAGGTTTTCTGGGAGGAGAGGTCATGTAAGCTCACTTGCATTATTATCATGCAGAAAAGTACAGCTCCTCCTTCACACAAATGCTGACATGTTTTATAATAGGTATTTCAAAAAATGTCATAATCCAAAAGTTACAATTAAACAAAAAAACCCACACTGGCATTCTTTCAAATAGTAGATCTGAACCATAAACACATAATTTAAAAATGGTATTCCTGGAGAAAGCCTATTTTGCCTATGGATTATGGTAAAATAAAGACTTGCTTTATGACTGTAAATGACTACATTCTGTGAATTCTTCATCAGTAAGATGAATTTATTATCTTTTAATTAGGTCCCTGTTGCTAGTATCAGATATTCCTTTCAGAATGTCCTGCACAGAAGGTGGAGCTGAGAGACTTGATGCACACTCCAGTCACATCTAAAGGCCCACAGCAACAGCATCAAACTGAGCTGCGGACAAGCCAAAATAAATGGTGTTTATTTGTTAGTGTCCAAATACTTTGGGGGGGATGAATATCAGTCCTTTTTAACCAGACTGCAATGTGAACAAATGTCACTGAGCTCAGCAGAGGCAGCTGATGCCTGGGGACACTCACCCTCTGGTTAGCCTTGCTGAAGTTTCAGACCAGGGCTTCAACATTCTCATGCAAGAGGGCACAAAGCTCTGTCCAAGGTAACTCTTCCAGGGAGACGTTTGTCGGTCTGGAAAGCACCTGGGCATTTGCCAGGGTCTGGTATGTGTTCAGGAGGATGGACATCTCCCTCTGGAACACAAAGAAAAAAATTAATTGCTGTAGCTGGGCAATGTTCAAATCAAAAGAGATGCATCCTATGTGTGGTAGCAGTGCTGCACGCAGCTGAAAATGAGCCCTCAAGGCTCATTCTCACAGCTTTACAAAATTCCTCAGTTCATTTCTCATAATTGCAGCCAAAATATTGCATAATATTACAGCAGAGTAAGAAAATAGATTTCACAAAATTTATCTAATTAGACACAGTATGTATATAAAGTATGTGAGTAAATCCCAGTCCTGTGGGGGCCACAACCATGACCTGGCACAGATAAAAATTTCCATGCTCTTAGTGGATGCAATTCATTCACCCATGTTAATACCTTGAGGTGCATTCAAACTGTGCCCCAACACCTGCACAGCGCACAGAAAACTGTCTGGCAAGGCAGTTGGCATGTTGGCAGCACAACACACTTAAATTATTTTAAAATTTTGTTTTGTATGTATTATATATGATTAAATATCTGGCCAAAATAGTCCTACAGCTCCATCAAACTCCACAAGCTGTGCCTCATTTATTTACAGTGATTTTAATCAGTGGTATAATAAAGTGATTCAGGTTATAAATAAATGTTAGCAACAACAGCATGCAGTAGAAATTCAATTCTTCATACTTTTAGTACATACAAGTGCCTTAGAAACTTTGATTAAGATAACAGAAATGTTATCTTAATGTTTCTCAAATGCCATGAAGACTGTATCAGTACAGTCAGAGATCAAGATAAGATTATCAGACCAGAATGGAAAGAACATAGGGAGTGTAGAAGTGGTATAAAATATGAAAAAATACTGTACAGGTCAGGAAAGCAGGAAGGGAAAATGAAGGGAAGTAAAATGCACTGACATTTTTACATAATTTAGGCATGGGTATAGCAAAGACCAACAGCAATATATTAAATGTTACCTATACTTAGTTTCTGCTACAGCCTTCTGCTTTTTCATTTTGGGCAGCAAAATCAGAGCTATTTAACTGGAGTAAACAGGATCACATACAGGCACTTCTGCTTCCCAAACAAATAGAAACAGCTTTGGGAAATATGCAAAGCCATCCAAGGCAATAAATACCTGATCTCATAAGGCAACCAGTAATACAACTCTTCCAAAAATGAATATTTTATCACCTGCTCAGGACAGTCTTGTGGTTTGAAATCCTTTGAGTAAAACAATTAAAACAACCAGCTCTATGAATATGATAGTGAGACAATCTTTTTTTTTAACCTTTCAGTAACATAACATTAATTTTGAGTCTAGCATTAAATACTGTTTCCATTATCAGAAATCTTGATCATGAATGGAATCTTGTCCTGAATTCTTGTCATGTATAACATATATTTTACTACGGAATAAGAATAAAAAGGAAACCTCCTACCACAGCAACAACTAGCAAGCACTTTAAGTTTCTAGCAGAATATTTTGAGCTTGCAATTGTGTTTTGTAGTTAGAAATAGCAATCATTAATGCCCACAGTTAAGGCAGACAGTTGCTTTTCTCTATATATATTCCTTTTGTGCCTGATGAAATGACTTTTTCAGGCTAAGTAGGCCAGCAAATGACTTTTAATACATTAATGCTTGCATGGAAGAAGCTGTTATTCTCCCAGAAAGAAAAAAGAAGATCCTGATTTTATTTGCCTCCAGTTTATGAATGACAGATCTGCCTGGGCAGTGGACAGCACTAAGACAAAGTGTGGACTAACTCCATCAAGTGAACAAAAGACACCCACAAATCTGAAGACTCTCTGATGCAGGTCTCTGCTCCTCTCCACAGGGAACAGACCTCATGCACCTTCCATGCTCAGAGCTCTGACAGAGAAAGAGGAGACGTTTCCAAGCCACCAGCAAAAAAGTTTTATATTGCTAAGAGTAGAAAGAGAGCAAATGTAACCACACAATGAAAGGAGAGATTTTCTAAACATGCTAAGAACTTTCCTTTGTCCATACTGCTATGCAAAAAGATGGGAAAATTGTTATTCAAGGTGTAGCTGAGTAAAGACAGTAGAAAGGCCCAAAGTGGTCATATAAGAGGAGAAAGTTTTCAGAAAATAATCCAGTAAAATACATCCAATGTGCCAAAGCCACAGCAAAACATGCAAAAAACAAAACAGCAACAAAATAACCCCCCCTGCTTTTCCATCTGAAAGCTTGAAATAATTTTCAAGCAATTTTTACAGTCAAATACATGCACTGAAACTAAAAGAGTGTATGAAAGAGAAATAAACATTTCTACAATGGTAGCTAATGAAACGTGACAAAAAAGTTGGGTAGAAAGACAGAACATTCTTCACATGAAATGACGATCCATATCTACAAAATGCCTTAATTAGGAATGCCAGTACATCCTACCCATACTTAAAAAAACAATTTTCAAATTAGCTTCTCCAAGGCATTGGTTACATTTATTCATGTATTAAATTTTTTAAAAGGTAGCATAATAACAAAAAGGGTAAGAGTATAGCAGAGTTCTTCCACAGCTCAGCACAGCAAATGCAGCAAATCTTCAGCACAGTGCATATTTTGACAGTATGTTTTAAAAAACACCTAAACTAAACAATGTGTGCCACATTTTTTTCCTTACTATTGAGCCTTCATGCAGGCTGAAGCTGCCAGGAGGAGTCACTAATGTCCCAGGGGATTCTTCAGTTTCCTTCCTTTCCTCAACCTGGTCTTTCCATTGCACACTGGAGGATAAACGCTGTCTCTGTAAACTGGAAAGTTTCCACACAAAGATACTTTACCCAAAATTACTTTTGGCAAATGCACTGTGCTCTTTTAAAGGATAATCAATGGATTTGCCAGATACCACTTTAGCACATCACATGGATGCTGAAACTGCTTGCCTTTCTTAATTGAATGAAGAAATTTATATTCGTTTTAAGAAAGATTTTTCAAGAGGTAATATTTTCAGCTACCAAGCCTCGTGACATGCAATTCATAAGATTATTTGGATATGACCTCAAAGTTACATATAAGAAACAGAATTCTTCATATTTTAATTAACACAACAGCTTCATGGTCTTCAGAGAGACCATGTCACATCTTGCATCATCAATCCTGATTTCAAGTACAGTTCTCGCTCTTAAGGTTTCCACATGCCTGACTCTACTCTGGAGTGACTTTTAAAGCAGACTGCCCAGAATTTGAATCTGTTCTTGTACTGTGTCAGTCAGGAAAACAGATATATCAAGAGCCCGGCATGACGAAACAGGCAGCTGAAGAGGAAACTCCAAGGCCAAACAATAGTATATAAAGGAGACAGAAGCAGAGACAGGAATCCAAGGAAGAATTTAAAAAGATTGCCTGAGCATTTAGGCACAGCGTCAGGAAAACCAAAAGCTTGCTTCAAATTGATGTTTGCAGAGGATGACAAAGGCTTTTCCAGCTCAAGTTTTAAGTATCTTACTAAAAACATCTCCATCACCATGAATCTTGTATGAGTTGCTCAGGCCACAAACTTCCTTTCTTGTAGGAAAAAACAGTTTCTTTCATTCTCCACTACTACTTGTGTAAGTCAACATAAACACCTGTGTATATAGAGCCATATAGCTCTAGGCTGAAAGAGAGCTCACCCAAGTTCTGCTACCACAGGCACAGCAGACTGTGCTGGCCAGGAAACATCCCAAGAGATTTCCTCTGCTCTCACACATTTCAATATTTTTTGACCATTTAAAGCTTTCGACAGCCATTCAAAAGTTGAAAATAAAGATTATCCACTATAAATGATAGATAACGGGAGTCTTAGAGATCCAGCTGAGTCACATAAGTGGAAAATAATGTCTTCATAATAATATAAGTGTATATAGAAAAGCCATCTTTTCTAGACCTGCTGGCTATGTTTTCCTACACTCACCCCAACCACTGCTGCAGGCTGGACCTAACCATAACTATGATTTTCAAAATTTTTTATTTGGCAAATGATCTGTAATAGGCCAGTTATTATCTGTACCATTCACAATACCTTTGGTTACTGATATGGGCCTGTTATTAATGGACTGCCAGGTTCTGAACCTTTAGTTTGGTTTGGCACATTGCACCAGATTTTCTGCTGACTGAAAATTGCAGGGAATGTAAACTACAAGTTGTACTCAAAGTGTCTACTGTCATTTTATAACAGCTTTAAAAGGAAACTTACACTTTTTTTCCTCTCTCATGTGCATTTTCTGACTCTCTGAAATCTTTCTGAGAAGCTTTTGAAAAAGCTTCTCTCCTGCCACGTTACTCTTCATTCAAAGCGCCTTCAAGTTCTTGAATTCTCAACTACCAAGTGATAAGGAAGCAGTTAAAGGAAGTTAGGAAAGACTACCATGGTCTTTAATGCTGTTTGCTGTTCTGTTCTGCTTTTTACAGCTGAATACATTCTATTAATTCTATACGGCATTGGAAAGCGTTGAACAATGTAAAAACGTATTAATACATAAAGTTCAAAACAGAGAGAAATAGATATGCTGACCAAAAGCACATTCTGCTGTCCTTTCATGGAGTTTGGATTTTCCTGTTTTCAATTATTTGTATTACTGAAGTTTTTCAGGGGAATTCTATTTTTTTAAGTAGACTCGTAAAAAGGTGGGATTAACAGTAAACACTACACTTGCACTCAGAGCAAAGCGCATGTGGAGCTTGTTCATGTACATAAACAAGGAAGGAAACCTTACCAGTTCTTCACCTATAAAAGATAAATCTCTAACTTCAAGGAATGCTACCCTCCAGTTCCTTTGTATGTTGTAGAAGTAGAGAAGGAATCAAGAAAACTGAATCATCACTACTTATTTAATTATCACTTCAGAAATCTAAGGGACTGTACTTAGAGAAGGTCATAAGAAAATAACTGAGAAAGTGTCAATGCTTATTGGTGAAAAAAAAAAGATGATATTATTTCTTGTTTTCTCGTCTGGTTTTTCAAAAGTCCAATATGAAGGCTTTGTTAGTCAGTATGAGATCACTGAGCAATTATCTTACAGGTTTTTCATACTTGTTTTTTAAAATAAACCCTAATTGCTTTAATGGATCAAACCCTGTGTGATACAGTTTAATAACACAAGAATTTGATATTCAAGTATACATATTACATTTTTTCATGTATTCAAACTTCTCTGGTAACTGCAGATATAATAGCTTTGAAGCCAAAATGTACTCAGCTGAAATTTGAAACTGCAGTCTCAGGATGCATTAATATCTCACACCTAGAGAAGTTGGATGTATGCACTGTATCTCCAAAATTATCTAAGTACCCATTCCAAAGATACAGGACAGAACATTTTAACAGTTTAACTATTGTGAAACATTTCCTTTCCCCTCACTGTTTCAATGCTACTTTGAACTCTCAAACATAAGAATGTGACATTTTATTTTAATATTTATTCTATTAACTTGATAGTCCCCTGAGAATAGGAGATATTTTTCTATTACCTTTTGCAATTTTGACACTCATTGCAAAAAATCTACTCAGTGTTTTCACTGGAGCAAGGAAGTCCTGGCATTTTTCAAAGATTGTACCTTTACAAGGTACATCTTCTTTCATCTTCTGTTTCATTGTAAACTTCTACCACATATTTAACTAAAAGTTTACCTGCATGATTTCTGTAGCAGATTTACATTGTATATGTGCTAATCTTGCTGCTGCAGCATCTTCTTCCAGTTTCTTTATTTTCACTGTTTCTGCCTAAAAGTACATTTTGAAAATATTCAAGTCCAGAAAGATGATAACATCATGCAAAGTCAACTTAATTTCTTCAGTTTATTGGGTCTCCATAAACCAATTTGTGGTATCTGAACTACTTGCACTTTAGAACTATTGATATGTGAAAACACATATCAATAAATAAGTAAAAGAAAACAATTACATATCCAGAATATTAAAATAAAAGTTTTTGTTTAGTTAAAGAAATTGATGTAGGATTATGTTCTTGCTGCATTTTTTATACTCACAGATACTTATCTCCATGTAAAGGCCTGGACATGGAATTTCAATTGAAAAAATGCTTCTAGCAATAGCAGTAACTACAGAGCAGCTATAATAGAAATTCACATGCAATTTTAACTACACTGTTTCCTGTCAAAAAAATATTTTCACTTAGACTGATGACTGATTTGAAAAGAACAATACACTCCAAAAGGACTCCTGCCTTCAAGTGATGCAACAAAGATCAAGAAAAAAAAGTCATTTAAGACACCTAAAGTTACACAGATACAAGTGAAGTCATTCATTTTGGACAGGTAAAGCAAAGTAGCAAGTATGTGAGACTGAAGCTGACTCTAAGCACTTCAGTTAATGAATCCACCTTTCCTGCCAAGTGATGCTCTGCATTTTGTTCATCAAACACAAGGCACTCATAGCCTAACTCAGAGGTTTCAAAAATTAAACTGCTCAGTTTTGCCAATGCTTGCTGAGGCTCCCAGCAGCAGGGAGAAAGCTTTACTTACAGTTCTTTGATGAGATACTCCTGTCGTGTATTCTTGAAATCCAGATGCTTGGCCTGAAGCCTCAGGATCTTGCTGCAGCCATCGTGCTCTGCCTCCATATCCTTCAACTTCCTGGCAATGCTGTTCAGGGCAGCATTTGTGTCCTAAAGATAAATAGGTACATGAATAAATAAAAACATCAAGAGGTACTTTTTCAAAGATAAAGTATTGCAGTAGAGAGTTCAATAGAGGAGGAGAGACCACATCTGTAGCGGCCATGACTTTAAAGGTCCGCCTGAGCCGCCGTCCCCGCCAGCCAGCAGAAGGAGCGGTAGGAGTGCGCGGTTTCTTGGCACGGCGCGCGGGAGCCGCTCCGCTGACAGGGGCGTGCCGGCTCGGCGGTCAGCTCTGCCAGAGGTGGACAGAAAGGCACGGGACCACAGACAGGGATGGGAGAGTGTCCCCTGACCGGGACCAGTCCAGGTTTTATTCCAGAAAGCGGAGTAACACCCAGGGGAAGCTGCCGTACCGAAGGGCCCTGGGGGGAGGGAATACACGTGTTATATAGGAGAAACGGGAGGGGGAGAGCTCAGACAGGCAGCGAATGGGGGCCCACGGTGAGCGCGGGCTTTATTAGAGTGACAGGACGGGTAGCCAACCGAGAGAGCTCAAAGGTGGGACCCCGGTCCCTGGCCCAATAATTCCATGTATAGCACCGAAGATTCTGGATAAAAGGGGGGTATTTGGGGGTGACAGAAAGGGCGCGGGTTTCCAGGGTAACCAGTGATGGAAAATTAACTGGGAAAGAGGGGAAATTCCAGACAGAACCATTATACAGAAAAAGGGGGTAACGGAACATTCCAGCTTAAACCGGGGGAGCATAATAACACAACATCTCCCCGTTTTTCGTTTAAAAAAAAAAAAAAACAAAAAAAAAAAACTTAAAATAGGTGAACTGAGTCTGACTAAGGCAGTCTGAGTTCAGGATGAAAGGTGCAGAAGCCCATTGGTTGTCATCCACGGCTGAGGAGGCCTCCGATCGATCCGATTCCAAAGCTTCTGCTTCGCTGTATGGTCCCAGAGCCACCACCTGGTTTACCTCGAGGGTAGGAACAATCCTACCCAGCAGTCTCTTCATCAGACTCCAAATTATAGAACAAACAACTAAAACTACAACTAAAATAAAAAGAACCAACAGAACAGTTTTTAGAATTGACCTCATCCAGGCTGAAAAGCCCCATCCTGAAAAGATGTCCCCCAGCCAGTCTGATGTTTCCTTCTTTATGTCGTTTACCATGCCTCGCATTTTTTTGATGGCACTTCTCACGTCCTCGGCCCTTGATGATAAATTGAGGCAGCAGAGGCCCTCGAATTCCTCACAGTGGTGGTTGTGAAGGAGGAGCAGAAAGTCGAGGGCTGCTCTATTTTGCAAAGTCGCCTTCCTTGTAATTTCATCTTCTGATAGGAGGTCCAATAATGTGGCTGATGTAAGATTGGCTTGTTTGGCTACCCAACACTCTAGGTGGGCCAATTCACCTAGAGCCTTGGCTGCGGATACCCAGGGCAAAAACACAGTGACCGCAACTCCTTTTGGTTTAGACCAATGAATAATTTCGGAGTCACACTCTGGGTCAAGATTTATAAGATCCCTTTTGGAACGGGCCAAATTCAGTGTGACATTTTTTAAAATCCAATTATTAATTTGGGTTTTGTTGGGTGTAAACAGCGACAGCTGTCCGAAAGTACAAGGGCCTCCGATAAGGCAAGAGGGGATGCCTGCCCATGCTCAGTCTCTGTAAACCAAAAACACACCACGGGGTAGGGATAAAAGTTTATAATCAAAGGTGGAAGCCATCTCTATATGGGCAACGATTCCACACCATAAATTGGCAATGTATTCTTTTTTGAACTGCCTAACTGATTGAAATGATCTGTCTAGAGGGTTGGGGGTGAACATAAACTGAATACAGAGGGAGGCACTGGCAGAGCCGAGCAATTCAAATTTTAAGGGTTCGGAATCCAAAAGTGTCAAACCTTGGATTCTGTCTTTCCAGCCATCTGTGGGATTAAAACCGAGAGAATAGGCAACTCTTTGGGTTATCAGGGGAGCGAAGGAGGTAGCAAGGGGAGATGGGAAATCGTTAGGAGAGAGAGGGATCCCCACAAGGCAGGACGACATCGGGTCCTCTGCTGATGCGGTGTTGAGGCAGATGTGATCTTGGCCGAGGACTTTCACGAGCGTCTTCCAGATATTGGCTTTGGGCTGAGGGACAATCCAGGTGCCTGAAGAGGGAAAGTGGGACCCGAGTGCTGTCACCAGCAGCAGGATGGTAGATGGAGAGAAGGCCATTTGAATGGGGTATCACTGAAACATCAAAGAAAACAGGGTGAAAAGGTGAACTTAAAATTTTGGTTCTGCCCAGAGGGAAACTTAGAGGACATCAAAGTCAAGGGAAAAGGGTTTCTGCCTCCTCCTCCAACAAGCCTCCTCAACCTGTGCCATGCCTCCAACCTTTGGTGCCTTTTTCGGAAGGAAGGGCCTGACCCACTTAGATGGTACCCACTTAAGCCCCGAGGGAGTGGACACGCAAGCGTATCCCCTCCCCCAGGGAACCAGGTCGAAAGGCCCTTCTGTTTTCCAGGTCTCCGGGTCCTTAACTAGGACTGGAGGCCTGGCTTTCAGCTGCAGCTGGTTGTGTTGCCCAAAGTGTCACGCTATTGGAGGATTTAAATTCTCAAAGGAACAGTTTAGAAAGTTGATAGTAAAAAGTGCTTTTGCGAGACAGACATGGGGAGATTCCACCTTCACAGCCGTATGTTGTTGCTCTAAAACCCTCTTAAGGCTCTGGTGGGTCCTCTCCACCACGGCTTGGCCTGTTGGGGAATAGGGGATGCCTGTTTTGTGCTCTGTTCCCCATTGCTGCAGGAAACTTCGCAGTTCCCTGGACTTGTATGCTGGGCCGTTGTCGGTTTTGATGACCTTGGGGATGCCCAGGACAGAAAACGCCTGCACAAGATGTTTTTCGGCATCAGCTGCCTTCTCACCTGTGTGGGCGGAGGCGTAGACTGCACTGGAGAAAGTGTCCACTGAAACGTGTACATAACTCAAGTGGCCGAAAGAAGGGATATGTGTAACATCCATTTGCCACACCTCGCAGCTAGAAAGACCTTGGGGGTTAGCTCCAAAGCTGAGTGATGGGAGCTGATGGGACTGGCACTGTGGACATGTAGCCACGATCTCCTTGTCCTGTTTGCGTGTGAGCTGGAACTGACGAACCAGGCCAGGGGCATTCTGATGGAACTGCTGGTGGCTGATCTTAGCTTGACCAAACAGATCTGGGAGCGGGGCCATCTGAACAGGAGCAGCCAGGGCATCAGCTCTTCGATTGCCCTCTGCAATGAACCCCGGCAGATCAGTGTGTGACCTGACATGCATCACAAAGAAAGGTTGCTCTCGGTGGGAGATCAGTTTTACCAATTTTGAGAGCAAGTTAAATAGGGGAATGTTGGACACTTCTTGAAGAACTGCTTCTTCAGCTCTGGACATTACACCAGCGACATGCTGAATCAGTTACAAGATTGAATGGTTCAGAGAACCTCTCGAAGGCCCTGACAACAGCATCCAACTCAGCTACTTGTGGAGAACCTTCCACCTTGGCAACATCAGCCTCCCACCGCTGAGTCTGAGGATCCTTCCAAGTCATTACTGACTTGTGGGATGCTCCAGACGCGTCGGTAAACACAGTCAGTGCCTCCAAAGGGGTTTGGCTCTGAATTCTTTTTAATGATAATGAGAATTCTTGATAAAACAATTTGTGGGCTGGCCAATCAACTGCAATTTGGCCAGTGTAACTGTCCAGTGCAAATTGCAACATTTCATTAATCTCGAGCAGTTCATCAAAGGTTTTCCTTTTGAATTGGCCTGACTCTAATTTAATTGGAATGTGGATGCATTCAAAGTCACACCCCGCCAACTCCCTGATCCGCGATCTTGCTTTTCTGATCAATTCTGCCATCAGCTCTGATGGCCGTGTCATCCTTTTGGACCTGTGGTGGCTGAGGAAAACCCACTCTGTGATCAAGAGGCAGTCCTCCGAGCCTCGGTCCTTGCCTTTGATAGAATCGTCCCATTGAAAAATCACCCCATGGAGGTGTGGCAATTTCCCTAAAATGATAAATTTGAACGGGAGACCCGGTTGGTATCTGTGGGCCTGCCTGGTCGAAATGGATTGCTGGATTTTTTCCAGTGCTACCTGAGCCTCTGGAGTAAGGGCCCTAGGAGAACTAAGCTCCTCTCCCCCTTTCAATAAATTGAAAAGAGGGGCTAGGACATCAGTAGGAATACCCAGCCAAGGCCTTACCCAGTTCAAAGACCCACACAGCTGATGGGCATCTGCCAAGGTCTTGATATTTGTACGAATAACCAATTTTTGCGGAACAATGGTCCGCTTATTTATCTCCAAACCCAGATACTTCCAGAGTGGCATCCTTTGAATCTTGTCCTGGTGAAGCTCAAACCCTGCAGCAGTCAATGCATTGATTATCAGGTCAAGTGCGTGTGTGAGTATGTTGTCGGTCGGAGCACAAACGAGGATGTCATCCATATAATGATATATTATTGCATCCTCGGTGGCTGCACGAATGGGGGACAGCAAGGAAGCCACATACCACTGGCAAATCACAGGGCTGTTCTTCATCCCCTGAGGAAGAATACACCAATGGTAGCGCTTGCTTGGGGCCTTACGGTTGATGGCAGGAACCGTGAAGGCAAAACCCGGGGCATCGTCCGGGTGAAGTGGAATATGGAAAAAACAATCTTTGATATCTATAATTGCCAGATTCCAATTTTGAGGGAGCATCGTCGAGGATGGCATCCCGGGTTGGAGGGGACCCATATCTTCAATAATATTATTAATTTGTCGGAGGTCATGAAGGAGCCACCACGCATCTTTGTTTGGCTTTTTGATGATAAACACTGGGGAGTTCCACTCTGACATGGTCTCCACCAGGTTGCCTTTAAGTAACTACTCCTTGACGAGCTCATTGAGCGGCCACTGCGCTACCCATACTGGTTTGTCCGATTTCCAATTCAGTTTCCAGGTAGAGCGCTCAGCAGCGACTGCTAATTGAAAAACCTGAGGAGCCACTGGTAGGTCAATTCAGGCTCCCCACTGGGCAAGGAGGTCCCTCCCCCACAGGGGTTCCATATAATCCAAAACGAATGGGTGTATAGATGCCAATTGCCCATCCGGCCCCTTAATTTGCACGGTGCTCTTTGATTGTTTGGCCAATTGAAGACCCCCAACACCACGGACATGACCAGCCACGTCCTGCAATTCCCAATGCGACGGCCATTCCCGAGAAGGAATGATCATCTGCCCCTGTGTCCAAAAGACCCTTAAGGGGTATTTGGTCTCCTCCCCTCAAGAGTTGACAAGTAATTTTTGGTTTCTCCCGCCCAAGGATCTGAGCCCAGGCCACCGTAGGATGTTCGTCTTGAGGTGGTGTAAAGGGCAGTCCTGGGACCCAGGTTAGCTCAGGCACTGGAATGGCCTGAGCAATAATCTGTCCCTTGGGCAGGAAGAGGGGAGGGCGGACACAGTACAGCCCCACTGAGAATTGCCCCAGGTCTGATGTCAAGAGACCCAGGACAATGTTTACCTCTGATGGTGTGAATTTTGTGTCTCCGACAACTACATAACCACAGCTGATCCGTCCCCAGTTATCTGGGCACTCCAGGCACACAGTCACAAGATGAAAATCGGAGTCCTTCAGATGGAGTGGCTCCATCAGCTGCAGCCTGAAAGGTTCAATTTTGGAAAAGGTGGTTAGAATGGGCATAGGTCGGAGGCATGATAAGCATGACAAGTCCAGTAAAAAAAAGTCACATTTGGTTGAGGTGGCAGGTGGTTTTCCCTTTTTCCCCTCCCTGCATAATGATGTTGAACCCGCCTTATTTATTTCTGCACGCAAGGGGGAACTGCGTTCAGCTCGTAGTTTCTTGGTAGGGGGTTCCCCCGAAGTCCCTGCCCCCTTTTAAACTCATAAAACTGCTTCCGCAGGGGGCAGTCAGGCATCCAATGCCCTAACTGTCCACACAGATGGCAGGGGGAAGTACCCCTGTGGACCGGCCCAGGGGTACTGGATGGCGGTGGCAGGCTCATCTGGGAAGCAGGAGCAGGGTCAACTGTAGTGGCATCCCAGGTATCAGCAGCAGCGACGCGTCTGGGCGGTGGTTGGGCCCTTGGGTCAAGGTCCCTGGAAGCCAAGGAGACTTTGTGGGCGCAGATCTCCAGCATCCGCTGCAGGGTTGGAGGAAGGTCCAGTGGCAGGCTCAAGATAGCATCCCTGCAGGCTGGATTGGCATTGGTGGAGGCCACTTCCTTTGGGAGTTGTTTCCTGGTCTCCTTCCCCTGCACCTGCAATTCAGTGGCTTTCCAGAGACGCTCAACAAAAAGAATGAATGGCTCGTCAGCTTGCTGCATGATCTTTGAATAGGAAATTTGGGGCACCCCTGATGGCAACCTTAAAAAAGCCCTCTCTGCTGCTCTCCAGCTCTCCCGTAATACTTCAGGCGGGATGATTCTGGCCTGGAACGGCCTGTCAGCAAAAACTCTCTCCCCACACAGGTGTTCGACCGAGATGCCTTCACCATTACGATCGAGCCCTGTGTGGGGGTTCACCCACAAAGAGGGAAGGATCCCCACCACCTCCCATCTCTATGCCGCCTCCCACATCACATATTCAGTGGGGTTGAGGAGGCACGAGAAAAGGTTCCAGAGGTCATAAGGAGCGACTTCCATTCCTCCTAAAGTGGCCCTTAGAATCCCCTGGGAGTGTTCACTCTCCCGGGAGAAATCCTTTTGGGCCTTGCAGAGATCTTTAATTTGGTGGTAGGGAAAGGGAGTTCACTGGGATTGGGTTCCCCCCGCCCCCTCAGGGTGGTATGAGACCGGAGCCACTGATGGGATGGAAACCGGCTCCGGATCCTGGGTCCCTTCCCCCCTCCCCCCAGATGCCAAAGCTTGGGAACCGGAAGGGGGAGGGGAGGGGGAGTGGCTGGAGGACTTGTTGGAGGACTGGGCGGGGGCATCAGATGACGAAGGTGCCACCCCAAGGGAGGAGTTGGTGGGCGTGGTTTGTAGAGGGGGGAGGAGAAAGGGGAGGTGCTGATGGCGGTGGGGGGAGGGAAGTTAGGAGGAGTGTGGAGAGACAAAATGGGGTTTTTTTGACCGAAAAGGATTGTGGGGAGAAGATGGAAAAAGGGTGGGAAAAGCCATGTGGTCCCCTCCATTTTGTGCTCCACAGGAGCCATCTTGGGAGGGGAGCTGAAAATGAACTTGAGAGGTTTTAACTGGGGATTTGGGAACCAGGAGAAAGGGAGAAGGAAAAGATCCCCTAAGAGTCTGGCCAGGACTCCTAGGGCGGGGGGATTGGGATTTCTGAGAAGAGCCAGGGGAAAGATGACCACGCTGCGCCCTGCTGGAGTGAGCTGCTCTTCTCAGAATCCCAGTATTAGGACAGGCAAGGGAGGGAAAAGGGCTAGGATCAGGGTTAGAGGGAGAACTGGGTTGCAAACTCGAAGAACAGGACTGTTTTCTCAATTTAGAACCTGATTTTAACAACTCTTTAACTTGGGAGGACCAAAAGCTGATTTTTGCCAGTTTTGTCTCTCCATTTCTTGGAGTCGTGTAATTTCTTAGTTATGAGATCCCAAAAACGATAATTATCTAATTGGTCAGTGGAAACTTCAGGAAACTGAGAAAACAGCCACTTTATTAATTTTTTCTACTCCTTTTTTGGAATATGAACCCCCCCCCCCGCCCCCCCAGCAAGGATATCCCCAACTTGGATAAAGGCTCTCTCTTGAGCTGCTGGCTGCTTTGCACCCATTGCAGAGATGTTAAGAGCAGCTCAAACCACCCACCACTTCAGGAAAAGGAAAAAGAAATCAAGGAAAGAGGAAAATTGCCTCTGCCCGCCCAGGCCAATGAGGAATAAAAGGGTTAAAAGGACAAGGGGGAGAAAAAGACTCATGGAATCCAGCGAGGGCGAAAAAAAAACAGTCTGAAGTGGTGTCCTGTCCCGAGACAACTCCTGAGGTGCTTCGGAGCTGCTGTCCCGTCCCTGGGGAGTACAGCGTGCTAAAACGCCGCCGAATTCACCCCCAGGGGGATTTCATGGCCAATTGAGACTGTTTGTCTCGGTACGCGGGTCCCGTGGTCCTCTTTGGCGAGGCGCTTACTGGCGCCGTGAGTGCCGAGAGAACACAAACCTGCCCAACGTTAGGCGCCAAATCTGTAGCGGCCATGACTTTAAAGGTCCGCCTGAGCCGCCGTCCCCGCCAGCCAGCAGAAGGAGCGGTAGGAGTGCGCGGTTTCTCGGCACGGCGCGCGGGAGCCGCTCCGCTGACAGGGGCGTGCCGGCTCGGCGGTCAGCTCTGCCAGAGGCGGACAGAAAGGCACGGGACCACAGACAGGGATGGGAGAGTGTCCCCTGACCGGGACCAGTCCAGGTTTTATTCCAGAAAGTGGAGTAACACCCAGGGGAAGCTGCCATACCGAAGGGCCCTGGGGGGAGGGAATACACGTGTTATATAGGAGAAACGGGAGGGGGAGAGCTCAGACAGGCAGCGAATGGGGGCCCACGGTGAGCACGGGCTTTATTAGAGTGACAGGACGGGTAGCCAACCGAGAGAGCTCAAAGGTGGGACCCCGGTCCCTGGCCCAATAATTCCATGTATAGCACCGAAGATTCTGGATAAAAGGGGGGCATTTGGGGGTGACAGAAAGGGTGCGGGTTTCCAGGGTAACTGGTGATGGAAAATTAACTGGGAAAGAGGGGAAATTCCAGACAGAACCATTATACAGAAAAAGGGGGTAACAGAACATTCCAGCTTAAACCGGGGGAGCATAATAACACAACACAACACACATCAGATGATGATGTTAGAATTTTAAAATCTCAGATGCCAGCACATGTTAACAGAAGTGTTTACCCAATGCAGGCATGCTTCTAATTGACCACCAAGAAATCTCTGTTGGCCCAAAAATCACTGTGAACATGACCTTCTGTGGTAACACTAAAATCAGATCCAGATCTCCACAGGAAATCTTTCCCTGAAAGAGTGCAGCTTTTCCAATCTCTTCTGTGTCCCAGCTCAGTGGCAATGTTAGAAACATGGTGCATTTGGGAAAATGATGGGGATGGGGACATGGGGACAAAAGTTCATTTTTGTCATGATTTTAATTGCTAAAACTTCAGATGTTTTGAGAGACAATTACTCCCATAGACCAAATAATTTAATTTTCCACTATTCTGAAAAGGATTTTCTTCTTTGTAGAAATTGAATTACTTTAAAAACTTAAGAAATATGAAACCCTCAGTAGAATAAAATAAGATGGTCCCCACTTCAATTTCTACATACAGAAACTGAACTAAGCTACAGGTTGGGAGAATTACTGACATGACTGGACTCTGCAGCTCTGTGAAGTCACTGCTACAAAAACCCCATAGTCCATATGAATTTGGACCAAATTTAAGCTAATCCTCTAGCTTTGCATGTCCAGCAAGACAGGTTTCTTCCCTTCAGAATGCAAAATCAATGAATAAGTAAATCAATAATCCAAAATTAACAATTTCTACGGATATATATACCTGGAAATATATTTATTTCTTCAAGTTTATCTTCCAGATATTAACTAAAGTGAACTGGGAAATATGAAATAATTAATACATAGTTTGCTGTAAAATACTACAAAAAATTTTAAAACATTTTATACTGGAAATGTAATTAACATCATTAAACTAAAATTGTCATGCATATACGAAGCTTGTTAAATAAGTCAGTATGAGCTGCAGGATTTCAGAGTTTTGAAGAATTTCTGAACTTTTTGGAGGCAGTATGACTGTTTAATATTATCCCCGTAGCCACCTGCAAATATTTGCTCATGAAAGACATGGCTGGATTTTGTTTTGTTTTGTTTGGTTGGTTTTCTACCGTGTGTAAACAACACAATCTCCCAAGTATTCTAAGGAAAAAAACGTGCAGGGATATGATCTCCTCCCTAACCACGAGGTGATGCTATTGCCCTTCCTATCGAAGCCAACCCTTCCTATCCCGGGCCAGGATGTGCCCAACAGAGCTCATCACGATCACAAAGCAGAGGACTACTTTTCCGGCGTGTTCCAGACACACATTTCAAATATTCTATGACTGCACTCCCATGCCTACCTCAGCATTTTCACAGCCAATTTCAGAATTACAGTTTGTGCAGTGCAGTTTTTCCAGCCTGGATTTGCCTACATGCTCAGAATCTCACTTCTCTGCATGTATTAAGACCACAATTAAATCTCCTTAGCTTTCATTCTATAACTCAGAATAACTAAAGGAGATTTAAACCAGGCCTGTAAATACACAACACAACGTCAAGATTCTGAAACCCTACAGCTCACACTGACCTGTTTCACCAGCTACATATATTCATGGCAATCTTAGTCTACTCATGTTAATTACATTTCAATTTTGTCGCTTTAACACATTAACCAACAAAGCCCCTACAACCACTGGCAGAGAACACTGCCAGGGAACTGACAGAGAACACAATGTCCTGAGCCATTTGCTGCTTCTTTTGTCCTTTTTCAAGGACGAACATCACTTGACAGAGCATGGCATACTTTTTTAACTTTGATCTATTGATGCAGCATTAAACTCTCTGAAGGTAGCTTCTACAAAACACTGTACACAACAGAAGGCAA